>NC_140999.1:27825239-29106458 GCF_052327205.1 Somniosus microcephalus | reverse complement strand
CGAGGGGGGGGGAGAGCACGCGAGGGGGGGGGGAGAGCACGCGAGGGGGGGGGGAGAGCACGCGAGGGGGGGGGGAGAGCACGCGAGGGGGGGGGGAGAGCACGCGAGGGGGGGGGAGAGCACGCGAGGGGGGGGGAGAGCACGCGAGGGGGGGGGAGAGCACGCGAGGGGGGGGGGAGAGCACGCGAGGGGGGGGCGAGAGAGCACGCGAGGGGGGGGGAGAGCACGCGAGGGGGGGGAGAGCACGCGAGGGGGGGGGAGAGCACGCGAGGGGGGGGGGGAGAGCACGCGAGGGGGGGGGGAGAGCACGCGAGGGGGGGGGGGAGAGCACGCGAGGGGGGGGGGGAGAGCACGCGAGGGGGGGGGGGAGAGCACGCGAGGGGGGGGGGGGAGAGCACGCGAGGGGGGGGGGGGAGAGCACGCGAGGGGGGGGGGAGAGCACGCGAGGGGGGGGGGAGAGCACGCGAGGGGGGGGGGGAGAGCACGCGAGGGGGGGGGGGAGAGCACGCGAGGGGGGGGGGGGAGAGCACGCGAGGGGGGGGGGAGAGCACGCGAGGGGGGGGGGAGAGCACGCGAGGGGGGGGGGGGCGGGCGAGAGAAAAAAAGAAAGGAAATCAGTAGGCTTGGTCAATGAGTTTCTGGGCTGTCACAACAACCACATTCACAATGAGTCATTGGGCAGTGATAGCAACGTACACAGTAAAGAAACTTGGAGTGGGTCATTTTACCAGGAATTGGTGACTGATACACATGCGGTTAATTTTGACTCTGGTTTACAGAAAGTATCAAAACCCTAAAAAGTTATTTCTGGAGGCCCGTAATAAAAAACTTTGAATCCTGTTTAATTTAGCCACTGTATGCAATGCCTATCCATTGGTGCACTGCACAAACATTTTCTTTTAATCTTACAGTAAGCATCAACCTGGTGAATTATGCAACTGCTTGAATAGCCCCCATTATCACAGAAGAAATGTTTCTTCCCCTGCAATTTTCTCCCATACTTTTAGGAGGATATGGGATGCCACAGGTGTCAACAACCCTCCAATACCACAGCAAAAGTAGCTATCCATGTGATCAGAGATAGCGTAGTGCCTGCAGCTTATTAACCTGTGGGGGCATCTCTTTCTTCCCTCATCACTGCACACCATCTTCTGTGGGTTTCTTCTATTTTAGTACCTCCTCTAGTAAACCCATCTTTAGGATCTTTTAGATAACCGGCTAGGTCTTGGGAAAGCCATTGCACAAGTCATGCCAGTCTCGGTGAACCAGCAGCGAAGCGCTTTATAAGGGATGCGCCTGTGCAGAGTGACCATGAAACTGCTCAATTTCTGGCCCAAGCACAAGCAGGTTGAGCTCTCTGCCCCAGTCCTGGCCTACTCAACATTGGGGGAAGAGTCTGGCCAGATCACCAATGGCATGACTATGACTAGTTATGCACTGCACATTCATAGCTGCGTTCAAGTCACGAGACCTTGGAGCAACTCAGCATGCGTGAATCTTGCACGTCCAGCTGTTCACAGTTGCAGATACCACCCCAGGGCAAATCGGACAGCAATGCACCCAGATGACATTTCCCCCCCCAAAAAAACAGCTTCCAATGGACAAGATTCCATAATATAAATGGGGTAAAAGGATCTTCAACAAGACTGAGTCAGTTTACAGACAAATGATGTTCCGCAGGGGTCAGTGCTGGGACCCCAACTCTTTACAATCTATATTAACGATTTGGAGGAAGGGACCGAGTGCAACATATCCAAGTTTTCCGACGATACAAAGATGGGAGGGAAAGCAGTGAGTGAGGAAGACATAAAAAACCTGCAAAAGGACATAGACAGGCTAAGTGAGTGGGCAGAAATTTGGCAGATGGAATATAATGTTGGAAAGTGTGAGGTTATGCACTTTGGCAGAAAAAAATCAAAGAGCAAGTTATTATCTAAATGGAGAGAAACTGTAAAGTGCTACAGTACAAAGGGATCTGGGGGTCCTGGTGCATGAAACACAGAAGGTTAGTATGCAGGTAATCAGGAAGGCCAATGGAATCTTGGCTTTTATTGCAAGGGGGATGGAGTATAAAAGCAGGGAAGTCTTGCTTCAGTTATACAGGGTACTGGTGAGGCCACACCTGGAATACTGCGCACAGTTTTGGTTTCCATATTTAAGAAGATATACTTGCTCTCGAGGCAGTTCAGAGAAGGTTCACTCGGTTGATTCTGGAGATGAGGGGGTTGACTTATGAGGAAAGGTTGAGTAGGTTGGGCCTCTACTCATTGGAATTCAGAAGAATGAGAGGCGATCTTATCGAAACATATAAGATTGTGAGGGGGCTTGATCGGGTGGATGCGGTGAGGATGTTTCCACTGATGGGTGAGACTAGAACTAGGGGGCATAATCTTAGAATAAGGGGCTGCCCTTTCAAAACTGAGATGAGGAGAAACTTCTTCACTCAGAGGGTAGTAAATCTATGGAATTTGCTACCCCAGAGAGCTGTGGAAGCTGCGACATTAAATAAATTTAAAACAGAGATACAGTTTCCTAGCTGATAAGGGAATTAGGGGTTACGGGGAGCAGGCAGGGAAGTGGACGTGAGTCTCGGTTCGGATCAGCCATGATCCTATTGAATGGCGGAGCAGGCCCGAGGGGCCGTATGGCCTACTCTTGCTCCTACTTCTTATGTTCTTATGAAATATCCACATTAGAATGACAAAATCCATCAAAAAATTCCAGGAAACTGTGCTAAAATTCTATTTGGAAGCTTTCCATGATGAGGTAGTTGCTAATATGCAACATCTAAAAATTCAATCTATAAATACAAACAGCTAGCCTGCAGCAAAGAATACCAAGCTCCTGTATAGATTTTTTGGAGTGCTCTGCTCCAAAAAGCCATGCCAAGTCTGGCTGTCACAGTATAAATTTTAATCGGTATGCTGCTCGATGAAGGAAAATAAGAATTTCCAGACAAGGTCTATGAAGTGAACACCACGATCCACCATATTACGAGTTTTGGATTTACTGGCATAGACTAAAACTCAAATGACTCAACATTCAAAAATTGTAAGCAGTAGTGTTGCCAACTCTGGTTTGCCGGATTCCTGGAGATTTGGTCATGTGACATTTAATCATGTCATTTGCCCACTGTTATTACAGTTACCTTAGTTGAGGGGCTTAATATCACCAAGCCCCGAATAAAAATTTGACTTTTGTTTTGAGCGAGATGAATTAACAGTTTATAAATCAAAGAAAAAACATAAATGAAGAGATATTCTCTCTCCCTCCCCAGTTTGTGTCTCTCTCTCACTCCCTCCCCCAGGCTGTTTCTTCCTCTCTCCCAGTTGGTATTTTTCCTCTCACTGACCCTCCCCCAGTTGCTTTCTCATGACAGAGTTTCCAGGCGATTTTCATTGGCCCACTGCAGTCATCCTCACTAATAGAGGGGAGACCAGCAGGGATCAGACAACGCAGTTTGGTTGCTAGAACATTGCGAGATTTTCCTTGCTCTTCAAATAGTGCCATGTAATCTTTTACACCCATTTGAGGGGACAGACTGGGCCTCAGTTTAACATCTCGTCTGAAAGGCTGCACTTCTGATATTACACTCTCTCATTATTACACTAGAGTGTCAGCCATTATGTGCTCAAGTCTCTGAAGTGGGACTTGAACACACAATGTTCTAACTCAGGTGTGAATGCTACCATTGAGCCAAGGCTGACAGTATACTATGAATGTATGTCAATACAGAAGGTAGAAGACCTTCACTTAAAATGGTTGTTTCAAGAGCTATGCTTCATCTGTGGAAGGTCCTGAGAATTACACCAAATTTAAAACATTCTAGGCAACATAGCTAGGAAATAGAGAAGCTAGAAGTTGAAAGACCTCCTATCTGGGTAAAAACAGAGGGGCAATGTTTTGTAATGCACTGTCTGAACTGTAGATATCCAAAGGCTGACTTTGGTTTCAGATGGTCTAGCTCCACATGGTGCAAAAGCTTCCTCAGTGCCTTAAGTTTCAGGTCAACAGCTGGAGAAAGATTGTATGATATTATAATTCCTCTACGGGTTTTTGACGAGAATTACTGAGACCGCTGCACATTTTCATCAAGTATTTTATGGAAACGGGACATACATGCAGTGGAAAAAACCAAAAGAGGCTACATTTTAGTCCATTTCTGTCACCACATGGAAGTAAAAGGGTAGCTCTGTAAATCACTACCTACAATAGGTATTCTTGAGATGTGAATTCACTACTGGTTTTAAAAGGCACTTTATTAATATATGGGATACAATAAGTAGGACCTTTAACAGGTCCCCATGGTATGAACTATTTAAATACAGCCAAAAGAAAAATTTTGAAATTTGGCTATAAACTATTAAAAATGAAGTACTTGAAGTATCCCCTCTCAGCGAACAAGCTTCTTGTTGACATTTTTTGCCAGAGAAAGGTTTGTTCATGTAAACATCAGGGGCTGGATTTTGTCGATGGGGACGTGGAGGAGAGACTCGCACTTTTTGGGTTGTAGTCCCGCCTCCATCGATTTGTGGCCAACCCACGCTATTTTCCCTTGATTGACCTTGTTGAGCCTGCCCAGGGGGCTCAGCAGGCCAATTAAGGGACACCCGGTTACAGGCGACGTCAGGGATTGACATTTCATCTGTCAAGAGCTTTTGACAGATGAAATATCAGTGTTTGACAGCTTTGGGAAGCTGTCAAACACCGATAATCTGACTTCTAACTTGAGTCCTTCTCCACAGACTCAGTTAGAAATCTCTCCAGAACAGAAAGCAGAATGCTGCAACTTTTGACAGCTCGCGGCCATTCTGCTTTCTGTGCCGGTGAGATGAGGGACTCCTGAGACCTGAAGGAAGGAAGCCTGCATTAGTAAGTAAAGGTCAGTAAAACTTAAACACTTTACACACACCAAACACACTTACCTCTGCACTCATGCGCCCATCACTCACCTGAACACCGGACATCTCGAACCCGCCAAGCCCTTCAGCCTGACGGTCCGCCTCGCTAACTTGGCGTGGTTTGGAGCCGTCGGGCAGCCCACACTTCAGGGCTAAAAATAGGGATTAGGCCAAAAACTGCCTGTTAACAAGCAGTTAATTGGCACTAATCCCCTTCCCGCCTCGAGGAGGCGTCTCCCAGCACAGGTCGGGTACCCGCCTCCTGGGAAACGGGCATGGAGGCGGGAAGGGTTCGTACCCCCCGATTCTGCAATTTTCCCCCCACTCCTGCCTCCAAGGGGCTTGGAAAATCCAGCCCCAGGTGTCTGCCCGTCTCCTTCACCTCAAAAAGGAGGATCATGTCCGTCTACTCAGGAGATGTAACTTGTACTCCAATCATCTATACTTTACTCAATAATAAACATAATTTGCAAATCCTCTGCCCAGTTAAATCTTTACATATCTGAATGTTGTTGCTTTCCTTTAAAACTCTCAGTACTCCCCACAAGATATCATCTCCAAACAGTAACATTCTACATGGAATATCTACACCTAAATGGATTATAATTAAATCTGCAGAGAATGTTAAAAAACTGACCGAGTATTTCACTAGTCAGAACGGAGCAGGCATGGTTAGTATCCAATACGATCTTTTTGACAAATGATCCTATTTACATAATGTTTTGCCCCAACAGCCTATAAGACACTAATATTAAGAGCTCCAAAGTTTTTTTCCTACAGTGTGGTCAAAACACCTACAATTCCCAAAGCTGCATTTCTAACTTCCTACAAAACTTAGAGCAACACTAAATCCTCCAAGTTGTCTGGTAGTAACTCTGTATTTGATAAGCTGAAAGTTTTCAGCAGCAGCTTCTCAAGAGTCATAACGGCACAGGAGGCGGCCATTCGGCCCATCGAGTCCGTGCCGGCTCTCTGTGGAGCAATCCAGTCAGTCAGTCCCATTCCCCCGTTCTATCCCTGTAGCCCTGCAAGTTTATTTCCCTCAAGTGCCTATCCAGTCTCCCCTTGAAAACATTGAGTGTCTCTGTTTCCACCACTTCCGTCGGCAGCGAGTTCCAGGTCCTCATCACTCGCTGCGTAAAAAAGTTTTTCCTCACGTCCCCCCTGTATCTCTTGCCCAAAACCTTAAATCTGTGTTCCCTAGTCCTTGTACCATCAACTAGTGGGAACAGCCTTTCCCCGTCTAGCCTATCCAAACCCGTCACAATCTTGTACACCTTTATCAAATCGCCCCTCAACCTCCTTTGCTCTAATGAAAACAAATCCAGCTTCTCCAACTTGTCCTTGTAGCGAAGATCCCCCATCCCCAGAACCATTCTGGTAAATCACCTCTGCACCCCCTCAAGGGCCTTCACATCCTTCCTAAAAAGTGTGGTGACCAGAACTGGACGCAATACTCCAGTTGTGGCCTAACCAGCACTTTATAAAGGTTCAGCATAACTTCTCTACTTTTGTACTCAATACCTCTATTTATGAAGCCCAAGATCCCATATGCTTTGTTAACGACACTCTCAATATGTCCTGCCACCTTTAGGGACCTATGCACATTAACTCTCAGGCCCCTCTGTCCCTGCACACTTAAGTGTATATTGCCTCTCCCTGTTCTTTCTGCCAAAATGCATCACCTCACACTTCTCTATTAAATTCCATCTGCCACTTGTTTGCCAATTCTGCTAGCCTTTCTATGTCCTACTGCAGTCGATTGGTATCATCCTCACTGTTTGCCACACCCCCAAGTTTGGTGTCATCGGCAAATTTAGAAATTCTACTCTGTATTCCAATATCCAGGTCATTTATATATATCAAAAAAAGCAGTGGCCCTAGCACTGACCCTTGAGGAACACCACTGTCTACCATCCTTCAGTCTGAAAAACAGCCATTTACCACAACTCGCTCGTTTTCCATCCTTAAGCCAATTCCTTATCCAAGCTGCCACTGACCCACCTATTCCACGAGCTTCTCCTACTTCTACCTTAATTTCTTGAAGCACTCAGAAGCATTCCCTCCAGTCCTGTTGCTTTGAACGGCCATTTTCTCCACAAACTTGGATAGGTCCAGGTACCAGAATGGCATACCGCAATTTCTAAAGATACACATGGCTGAAGCCCCGATAGAACATCTCTCAATCTGTGTGACTAATGTTCATCCTCCATCTGAAACTGGAAATACCAAGCAGCTCATTCGGAGAAGCCCACTTGGCTCCTACTAATCCTCCCCAAACACTAATTGCTGCTCAGGATAAGAAAGTTGACCAAAGGAGCAGAAATATGCCAACAACTGTGACTCATCCACAGACTAACGCCAGCTAACAGGTAAACCGGTTCCCTCCATTAACCGACCAAACTAAATTTTAGAGACAGAAGACAATTGTTTCAACCCATATCGCTCTCTGATTAAAACATAAACCATGCCACGAAACCTTAGTATTTCAACGTATCCTCTCGTAAGCACCCATTAATTGCTTCACAAATGTAAAACAAAAGATTAAAATGCATTCCTGCAGTATATCACATTGAACCAATAGGAAATGAAAAACCTAGCTCTTCCTCAGAATTAAAAAAAAATATTTAACAAAAAAACGCTTCAGTTTTTCCATTCTGCACTTTGGTCTAGTAATGGGGTCATTAAATTATTGCCAAGTTCAATTCTTGGCAACTAGTCCCACTAACAATTTATACACTGAAGCGGATACAGTACTCTATCAGATTCTAGTTGCTAGGTGGTTCTGTGCAGAAATTTATCTGCAGTATCTTTTTGGCCAACACCACTGTGTATGGCTGTAATTGGGTTTCAGAATAGCAACTTATTCAAAAGTCATGTTTCCAAAAGTAGAAACACACACAAAAAACTGGCATAGGAACATACATAAATATTAGGGAACTCCAAAGTTGAGGTTAAGACAGCGAGTCGTGGCAGCGAGTACAGGGAGCTCTACCCAGCACCTGATCCATACTATAACTAAGGAAGTAGTGCTCAAAGTTTACACAAGCTGCTTTTATATTGATCTTTGGCGGCCGGCTCTAGCCGGCAGCAAAATGAACATAAAGCTGCCATAGTTTTTTTTAAGATTGGCAACAAGAATGACCCAGTCCTGCCCAAGTCTTGGGGGCCTGCTGCTCGTTGCACTGCTACCAGTAAAAGCGTTCAACTTCCGGCAAGTTCATCTTCACAGGAGTTTAAGCACGCTCCCTGTTGACTTCATGAAATTACACATAATATATAGGCTTTTCTCCCGTCAAACAATAAGGTGGCATGTTAAATCTAGCAACAAAACAAAAAAATAATCCTTACCCAAGCAACACTGCGACTAGGCAGACCACCACGTGCCGATCAAAACTGCCGCGGAAGGAAGGCTCGGACGTGTGACGTAACACAACACGGCGGTACTGGCTGACGACGCCATTCCGCAAACACAGCGTGCATGCGTGCACTGTGAGCAATCTGCCACGGCGGCCTCGTGCATGCACGTGCCTTCAAATGCACTTTGCTGCCCGTTCAACAGGAGACCGTGGTGCAGACCGCAAATTAAATCCAAGAGTGGAATTTAGACCAAAAGCCAGGCAGCAATGCAAAGGGCCGTGCAGTGTTGTACTAACAACATGGAGGCCCGTCTTCAGCATTTTGTTTTTCCAAACACAAATTCTACTGATTTAAATCTGCATATTCATTCATTCATGTTTTACACCAAATTATAAAATTTCCCACCGTGAATAAAACTGCCACGCTGGAGTCCAAAGCCAGTTACAACGCAGGAGCTATTAATGCATAAATCGAGCAATTTTTTGATGTGTATTTTTCTTGTTCATTTACATTTCCTAAATTCTAAGGCAGCACAACATGGTGGATCATCAATGGGCAAGCGGAGGAATATTTAATTACTGCAATATAAATGCAGCAAATGGCAATAAGGTTAGAGACCCCGGGGAGAAATTCGGTTGGTAGCGCCACCGATTAACGCCTAAAAGAGGCCGAGAAGTGGGGCGCTAGCCAATTGCCGGGCGAGCGCAGGGTGCCTAGCGCCTCGCCCCATATTGACCATGCATTTAGCGCCGGCGCAAACTCGTTGCGCCCGCTCATGGGCGCAGGCAGATTATGACATCATTTCAGTGTGCAACGTCTTTTGGGTGCCCCGGACCGGAAATTCAGTGGCGCCCCCCCTCCGTAGCGCCTGGCGCTATTAGTGACAGCTTACAGGGAACCTTACCCAATCGCTCTCAGCCTGGGGGTGCGTTATTTAAAAGGGGACTGGTGTGGTTTAAAAACGGCAGCCATTTCTGGAGCACAACTTCCTCGAGAGCTACAAAGAGTTGCTGAGCTGCACACTTGAGAGCCATTTGACCACTGAGCCAGCGCAGGCAGACGATCTTCAGCCTTCTGACCATCACCTTGCTGTTGGTGAGCCTTAACAACAGGGAACCTTCCTGTGGGCACTTATTATGGGGGCTGCATTGGAGGGGAACGTCCTGCTGCTGAATCATCTGGAAAGGGCACTGAGACGCTGGGAGAGGGGGGCGGGCATGGCCAGACGGAGGAGGACCAACAGACGTCGCCACAGCAGACCTTACGCTGGCAGGGTTTTCCGACAGCAGTTTTCCTACATGAACATGTCGGAGGAGCAGTGTGTCAGAAGGCTGTGATTTAGAAAGGAGATGGTGGCTGAGCTGTGCCAGCTGCTTCAGCCAAATCTGCAGCCTCAGATAAGGTGCAGGACATCTCTGGCGGTGGCTGAGAAGATGCCTGCTGGCCTGAACTTCTACGCGAGTGGCTCTTCTCAGGCTGCGCGTCAGAGGCTGATCAGAAGTAGCTTCTAGGCCCCTCTCACGGAATGCTTGCTGCCATTCCAAGAACAGGAATGGAACCGGTCTGATACCCCCAAGCCTGTGAAGGGCAAGATGCATGTAAATAGCAGGCATGGCCATTGTAAATGAAGAAAGTGTTTCATTACACAAAATGTGATTCCTTCAAACATGAGAAGGCTATGGCAACAGAAAGCAAAACTAATACACTGACACATAACTGCCTCTCACACCCGGGAGACTGTCCAAAACATAAATCACATTCCAACCATCTTCCTTGGCCTTGATTCCACTGCGCCAACCAAAGCATCCAATGCCCCAGTGAGGCGTTCCGCCCTCTGCCTCACCCTTTCCATGTCTTGCTAGGCTGGTGCGCCACAGGTAGGCTCCCACCGCTTTGAAGGCCTACAAGGCAGTGAGTGTGTCTGGTGATGCCAATTGACCTGCCCCTTTAAGAGCTGGCCGGCGCCAGTGTGTCTCAGGGAAAGTGATTATTGACAGCACCTGCACTGCGCCCCGCTAAATTGGGTTGCACCACTGGGTTAGCGCCTTAAGAGCCTCGTGCAGCGCCCGCTTTAGCGCCGCAATCACCCTCAGGGGCGCAACGACCCAATATCGCGCCAGGTGGCGCTAAATCACGACTGGCGCTAGGCTTTGCGCTTCGCCAGAACTAGCGCCCCAAACGGGGCTATACCCAATTTCTCCCCCCCTCTTTTTGTGATACAATATTTTAAACAAACAAAAACTTTGCCCTATACTTTAAAAAAAAATGCAAATATGCTGATAAATGAATAGCTTTTTTTAAAACACAAACAGATTCGGTACTCATTAGGAAAATACCATCTTTTGCGACACACTTTAAAAAGCATAACATCACTTTAGAATGTCCTATTATACAGTGACTAAGCTAGCACGAGAATTGGCTTGGGCCAGTGGTGGGTGCATTAAATGTTTATACTATTGTCAACTGAACGGTAAAAATAAATCCAAGCAGTGCTGTTGTCTATTTTGTCCTTCCAAACTTTGGGTTGTACCAGGAAAGAGCATTTCAATTGCACTAGGAGGAAAATATTGGTGAGGGTATTTCCAATATGATGAATTAAGAGCATCATACAACACGAATATAATGTAGGAAAAATTGCACATCGATACCTAGTGACACTAAACGGAGCAGCACTGCAGTTTTGGACTAAAACCCAATTCCGCGACACCCTCACGCAGCTTTGTACAATTTCAATCTTGGAAGGGGGGTGGGGGCACGGGGAAGAGAAAGAGAAGCTTACAGCTTCGGATCGCTGACCAGCAGCAATTAGTCACAGGTAAGCAATACACCTAATTTTACAGTCTGCCTTCCACGGCACAACTGCGTTTATCGTTATTGCACACGAGTTTGGAGTAGAACCCATTCAATAACACACTTCTGTTTAGCAACACATCACTAGATTAGGTAAATTGGTCCATTACGATGAAACAGAAAATATACCAAGTTCAGTTACATGAAACAACAATAAAAATGGAAAGAGAAACTGGAAGACTCTCAGTAAAAAGGTACAGTTCACAGCATTCTTAGGTTTTGGATCCGAGCTGAAAAAGATTACATCATTTGGTTTAATCTGTATTGATCTCTGCTTCTGAAAAATAGCCACTGGCTGAAATGATTTTGCGAATGGAGGCACTGGCTCCCCATTGTTCTGTTGGGTACATTTCTACTGCTCGCTATTAGTAGATAAACCAGTGATTCAAATTAGCATGGTTTCATAGCAACTGAATGGATCATAAAAATTGTCTCACTACATATAGTTTAGATATGAACTAGCACAATTAATTTTACATGGGAAACACTTTACAACTTTATAAATAAGTTAGTTTCCATTGGGCAAATTAAATTGTAAATTTTACAGTTACTTAGGCTCTCTGCAAAAGTCCAATCCAGACAAGGAAAGCTCAGTTTTATAAAATGACAATATGGTTTCAGCACATTGTAAACTAGATAAAAAGATGCTGTATTGGAGTTGCTGACTGAGCACAAGCTTCATCATGGACTATTTTAGACCTTCGTTGAGCAGCCTGCCTACTATCAAGTCCTTCCAGCTCAGTCTCCAAGATGGGTTGGTGCTGCTGTCTACAGCCGCACCTGTCTGAGGCAAAGAAACTAACAGGCCTGTTGTCAATGCTCCCAGAGTCTCTCCCTGCTCCTTCTGGCCAGCCTGAATTGGCCCTTCCTCTCATTCCCTCAGTTTCCCCACCTGTCCCGTACCAAGGAAATCCCAAAAGTGCTAAAACATTTTACAGCCAGTTCCCAGTCATGGCCAGAAACTCAGCTTTTCAGATTCCCTAAAGGCTGGGGCCAGACTGCCAAAAGGATTTCCTCATCACAGAGCGGGAGGAGCCTCTGGCATTTGACGTGCATATTACAATTGTATGTAATTGCTGTCATTTAGCAATTTCAGTATAACTGCAGTATTTACTTTGAACAAACACTGAACTTACAGCCAGGGAAGCCCCATTGTAAAACTGAGGTGGGGGGGCGGGGGGGGAAAGAGATTGAGGTGCTTCCTCCTCCTGCTCCCTTGGCTCAGTGGCAGCACACATGCCCTCCAAGTCAGAAGGTTGTGGATTAAAGCTCCGCTCTAGAGATTTCAGCACACAATCGAGGCCGATATTTCAGCGCGGCCACTGTCTCTCGAATGTTTTTTCTCAGGTGGACATAAAAAAAAAAATCCCATTGGACTATTTGAAGAGCATGCGAGTTCTCAAAATAAGGACTATATCGAATACTTATTGTTGCCTTCTAGCCAAGGCCCACTCTTCACTGTTCTTAGTCACTGACAGTTTGTGCAGTTAGTCTTCCCCAAAACATTCACAATAAAAAGGAAACACACTGCCCTTTAAAACAAAATAATCAGTAGGAATTATAGATGTATATAAGTTTCAGAGTTCTGAGCTTCTATATACACTATAGGCTTCAATTCTTAAACAGAGAAACCACAATACTCTTAAAAATGTGCAGAAGTTGTAAAAGTTTTAAAAACTTTTTTTTAAAGGATGGATGCTACCACACTCTTGGTGGGATGTTAAAATTAATCATGCAGAATAATGATTCCTCCCTTTAACTTCTGCTATTGAACTGCACTATGATGCGGGTTTTACAGCCACCAACATGCCTATGGATGGCTGTGAGCAATTTAAGCAGTCAGAAAAGAAAGTTTCTCTACAGCAACAAGCTAGGCTACTTAATCTTTTGATGTGCCTGTAGTTTATTTTGCTTATATAGAACAGCTCCATAAATAAACTTTTATTTTGGGAGGTGGGTGGTTAACTTGAAACAGTCATTCCACATCCATGTATTGTGAATGGGCAATAGGGAACAGCAACACCCAATTTGCCCCACACACACACACGACTCTTCATGTCAATTAGGGAATATGCTGTTCATTTCACTACGCCTTACTGACAGATACAAAGCAGTGAGCCGCCTTCGTGAACCGCTGCAGTCGTGTGGTGAAGGTACTCCCAGTGCCGTTAGGGAGTTCCAGGATTTTGACCCAGCGATGAAGGAACGGAGATATATTTCCAAGTGAGGGTAGTGTGTGACTTGGGAGGGAAATTTGGAGGTGGTGGTGTTCCATGCGCCTGCTGCCCTTCTCCTTCTAGGTGGTAGAGGTCACGGGCTTTCTATACCAAGTGTACTACTGTAACACCAACTACAACAAGAATTTACATAGTGCCTTTAACAAACTAAGCAAGTGATTTACTCCCTGTTGTTCGGTCACATTGCTCTGAAACTGCCACTGGTGTTACACGCCTCCCATTTCAGATTTTACCAAATTTAGATTCCAGTTACATCATATAGTCAACAGAGGGCGATAACTTTATGCCCTGGCATCTCATTTGGTTAAAACAGCAACTGGTCACGCTGCATGAACCAGTTTTGCTGCAATCGGTGGAAAGCCAACTTGAAAAAATACAGGCCAGGCAATTTGCTGGACCACCCCTTAAACTTTGTTAGCAAAAAAAAAGCAAACTACCCCATCAGTTCTTTTCCAACATCAGAAATGTCAACAATAACTGCAGTATAACTCCGTGCTGTCCCCTTGCAGCACTCAACCATACTAGTGCAAAAACTGATGAAATAAAAAGCAAAATACAGCTGTCACTTAGAAAGGTTGAACAAGAACTACTGTTGAATTTCCTTTCAAATAGTTTTGAAAAAAAGGGGAGGGGGGGGGAAAATCACAATACAGCACTTGTGCAAGTTGTACTCTTCAACTACAATTTGCTGCTGCAATGTAATTATATGCGGGATAAAAATTTTGCTGCTTACATAGGTTTATTAGAATGTTTAGAGGCACCGACAGGAGTCAAACTCTTCCCCCTTCTCCCTCCCCCCCCCCCCAAAAAACCAGACTCCTCTGCTGTAACCACCAAGACTCTCTCAGTGCTGCTCAAAACACGAGAATTATTTTAGTTCTGGCGAAAGGTCATCGACCTGAAACATTAACTCGGTTTTTCTCTCCACAGATGCTGCCTGACCAGTTGAGTAGTTCCAGCATTTTCTGTTTTATTTCAAGAATTATTTAAGTGATCTTAAATGTTCCATGTGCATGCAGTTGAATTATGGAATTGCCGACAAATGCTTATGTTTACAGTGCTATTTCAAGTTATAGGACAGATTGCTTTTATAGCCAAGATTTATAGTATTGATAAACTGATCACGATACACAAATTTATAGAAGCACAAAATATTTTGACTACACAAGTGAATGTTACATTAGGTTCATAGGTTGGATGAAAATCAGATTCAATGGGAACTCGTCAATAATAGTAGTTTCAAGGCACATTTTCTGTAGAATAGCAAAGGTCTTGCTGGATTTTGTCCAACTTAGCTTAAAAGAAAATCAATTTGAAAATTGAGACTAGCAAATTATAAATGGAGGTTACCATCTTGCGCAACTATTTAGGCTACAGCTACTATGTACACATAAGGTATTGCATCTCTTTCTTCGCTAACCCCCCACCCCCATCTCAATTATTCAAAGCATCTCAGAGTCTTGTGCTAAGCACCAGTCTTTTTTTGGCTAGACATCTCCGTTCCCTTCTAAGAAATCTGAAAACGACTATACTTTATTCAGCAGTCCAGTTTGAATGATCCACTCATTAAGATATTGATGCAACAGAAGAATCAAATGATGACAGCAAATCTAGTGGCACCTGCAAGATACACGCTTTCAACAAAAAAAAATTGCTGTACAAAATATGTTTCAAATCTTAAAAAGCCTTAGTTACTGTATAACGCAAGCCTCACAATAATTATAACCATTGAGCATTAAAATGTACTTGTCAAATGATGTCCCCAGTCCATTAAGCCAATGGCTCAAGAATTTTAGTTCGCCCCCCCCCGCACTCTCTGTTTAATGATAACCTGACTCGCCGGGTGGGAAACCCACAGGATTGCGTGGAATGCCGGTTATACACCCCACACAATATTATACTCCACCGCCTTCACTGGAGAGTTAAAATTGGGTGGAGTGTAAAACGTGCCTTGCACCTGATCTCGTCAGTCTCCCAATGAGGTTAGGTTAAAATTGCTCCCCAATGATTGCACAAATGCCAGCAGCCCTCCAGTGCCTCATCCAAGTAGCTATTTCCATTGCACGAGCCTAGATAATTGTTAGCAAGCTGCAGGAAACTTTCGATTTACCGGCACCTAAATAACCGGAAATCTCAGTTAACCGGCAAAATTCAGGAGTAGGTTTTACTTCATTTTTTTTTGCCTTCTTCCATCTGTGCTGTGCAAGGGTGTGGCTGCAGCTGTTGCTAAGCTACAGAGACGCTTGAAACTTGAGGCCATTGTTCTACAGTTGTTGCTAAGCAACAGGGTTTGTTGCTTTATACGGAGCTGTCAGCTCTCCCTATCTTTTACTATAGCGTTCGGTTATCCGGAATTTTTGATGAATCGGCACCACGGCGGTCCCGTCCGTGCCAGATAAAAAAAAGTTTCCTGTATTTTACCATTGCAGCATCACAGCAGAGAGCGATCTTCTCAGACAACTATAGATTTTATCTCGATAGCAAAATACTGCGGATGCTGGAAATCCAAAATAACAGAAAATGCTGGAAAAACTCAGCAGGCCAGGCAACATCCATGGAGAGAGAAATAGAGTCAACGTTTCGGGTCAAAACCCTTCTTCTCTTCCCTTCTCACCGCAGCAGGAACACATGCCAAACAAAAGCAGCAACCACTGGCTGATTTTCCTGTTCCCTGCCTGGGGACCAATTGTGTCTCCACTTTTGCCCAACTAATACAGCACAATCCACGAGTCAAAACCGAGACCGCTCACCTACAGCTCAATACCACGGGGTGTGCGCGCATTTGCAGGCTGAAACTTAGGAGTTCAAGGAATTCTAAAACCGCTCACATAAAAATAAGAGTTTACCTTTAGAAATACAAAGCGAAAGCTAAATTTCAAAAAGCATGTAGGGGGGTTCTGAAATATGCACAAACAAAACTTAAATTTGCTGCAATTAACCTTCAGAATACAAGAAAAAAATCTGAAGTGTTTCAAAACACACACCATGAATATCATTCATCACCCACCCTAACAGTTCTACATTGTCAAATTCATTCCCGTTTATGAACCCCCTATGTCCTATGGAAATTTGGGAGTGCTCAGTACAATTGAGTTTTTAATTTAAGTTAAATGTGTGTTTTTAAGTTGGTGCAATTTAAGATATCCAGTAAATGCAAAATTTTGATGTTATGAATTTCAATTGTCTCACTGCAATTCTCTTTCCTTCCTTTCCCGCTCATCTTGTTCCTAAAAGTTGCAGGTCATTAATGATACAGTATTGGTACGCATTTCCACAACAGGGGTAACTTTCAGATTTCTTTTGTTTAAAGATTAATTGTAGTAACTGATGTTGATAACAGGGATTGGCCTGGAGTTACTAAACTCAATGCTTCAAGTGCCCCAAACCAAAAGGTAAGATCATTAACCCCAAACTATTTCAAATAATGCTGTGATCTCAACTGGCACATCGACTCAGTTCTATAGTGTATTCTAGCCATGTCCTAACTCGCACCCAGTCCCGTTCACCCATCACCCCTGTGCTCGCTGACCTACATTGGCTCCTGGTTAAGCAATGTCTCGATTTCAAAATTCTCATCCTGGTTTTCAAATCCCTCCATGGCCACGCCCCTCCCTATCTCCCCCAGCCCCACAACCCCCCTTCCATGGGCTCGCTCTTCCCCATTTCTAATCTCCTTCAGCCCCATAACCCACCGAGACATCTGTGCGCCTCTAATTCTGCCCACTTGAGCATCCCCGATTATAAATCGCTCCACCGTTGGTGGCTATGCTTTCTGTTGTCTAGGCCCGAAGCTCTGCAACTCCCTCCCTGAACCTCTCCGCCTCACTTTGCTCCTTTATGACGCTCCTTAAAACCTACCTCTTTCACCTGCCCTAATTTCTCCTTATGTGGATCAGTGTCAAATTTTGTCTTATAATGCTCCTGTGAAGCGCCTTGGGACGTTTTACTACATTAAAGGCGCTATATAAATACAAGTTCTTGTTCAATAATGCCCGATTCAGAAACTCCAAACCCAATACAAAAAAGCCAGGGCATGACACACTTAGGACCACAGCAGGGGTGGATAAGCAATGTCAAAGTGGTCATCTTATTTCATTTATATCCATTAGAGGTGTACAAGGCTCTGTACCACGTTAGGTTAAGGCAACTTCATTACTACCCTGCTTACAGCAAGCAGAGTGCCATCAGATTGTGATTGCTTTTAGAGCCATTCTGACTTGGATGAACTGGGGGGTGGGAAAGAGGGGTGTAGCTATGCACTAACCCCAATTTGGAGCTGTGCTACTGTAATCTGGCAGCAGATTTGATGCATCAACCCCTTCCCATAACATTCTGCCCATCAGGTTTATTTCCCCTCCCACTTTAAAATACATGCATTCAATGTAGCTACTCTAATGCATACAACCACGATAAAGCCACGGACTGCCAGTGCACATACCAAAAACTGAGCCTGGATAACAGGATCTCTACTTGAGGCTATATAAAACCAAAAGATTCAAATGACCAATTTTATGCATGGAAAAATGGACAGAATCACAGAAGATAATCTACAAAACATCAGTAAAGACTCAGGGAAATCCCATGTAATTAAAAAAGGGAAAGCGATTTACTCAGTCACCATAAACCAAAGGCCTAAATATAAACAGATGGTATGTGATCTCCAAAAATCCAATGTAATAACAGAATCTGACTATCCAATCACTGCAAAACAATGGCCCGGACGAGCCTCCATTGCCACTGACGCTCTGAATTCCACCCCACAATGTAAGTGAGGTGATTTCAGACCACCTGTGGTCTCCACGGATCGCAAAAACTGCTCGAGGTAGAAAAGGCTCAAGAACACAAACCTTGCATCAACCAGTAAATGGTAGAACGTGATTCCAAAGGGCAAGGCTGCAATGCCTTCCCATGCATGTGGATCGAGGGCAATTGTAATTAGATTCTGCAGCATACCAGTGATCACAGGTCCAGGAGAACCGGTTTTAATACATGCCTAGTTTTCACTGTTTATACTTCCAATTTCAACTGGCGTGTGCATAACCCCCTTTGCCAAATAGACTGAAAGGGATAAAAGTTGAATACTTACAGAAGACAAATTTTTGAGAGAGCAGCATTTAGTCTTTTACTGTGCCATACAATCCAGCTGCACCTTTACACAAATATGCTTTTTCACATTGCAGTTTTGGGATTGCGCTTTGGAATCACGCTCTGCAGTTTACTGGTCAACAAGTCGCATCTTCTGATGCAAGGTTTGTGTTCTGGAGCTGTTTCTACCACAAGAATTTTGCAATACTGGAGATCAGAGGTGGTCTGAAATCATAAGAACATAAGTAGGAGGAGCAGGAGTAGGCCATACGGCCCCTCGGGCCTGCTCCGCCATTCAATAGGATCATGGCTGATCTGAATCTAGACTCGCATCCACTTCCCTGCCCTCTCCCCGTAACCCCTAATTCCCTTATCTGCTAGGAAACTATCTCCATTTTAAATTTATTTAATGTTGCAGCTTCCACAGCTCTCTGGGGTAGCAAATTCCATAGATTTACTACCCTCTGAGTGAAGAAGTTTCTCCTCATCTCAGTTTTGAAAGGGCAGCCCCTTATTCTTAGATTATGCCCCCTAGTTCTAGTCTCACCCACTTACACTGAGGGGTGGAATCCAGAATATCAGTGGCAGGAAGACAATAATTGTGCATGGTTGCTATTAAAAAGTTCTCCTGGTCAAACCTTACCTAGTGTGAAAGAAAGGTCCACTCACATCAAAAGTGCAAAACCCATACTGGCAAACAACAAATTGCATTTATATAGCACCTTTAACATAGCAAAACGTCCCAAGGCGCCTCACAGGAGCGTTATCAAACAAGATTTGACACCGAGCCACATAAGGAGATATTAGGGCAGGTCAAAGAGGTAGGTTTTAAGGAGAGTGTTAAAAGGAGGAGAGAGGCGGAGAGGTTTAGGGAGGGAATTCCAGAGCTTAGGGCCGAGGCAGCAGAAGGCACGACCACCAATGGTGAGGGAGTTTAAAAAAAAAAAAAAAAATCCGGTATGAGAAAGACGCCAGAGTTGGAGGAGCACAGAGATCTCAGGGGGTCGTAGCGCTGGAGGAGGTTACAGAGATAGGGAGGAACAAGGCCATGGAAGGATTTGAAAACAAGGATGAGAATTTTAAATACTGAGGAATTGCCAGCCAATATAGATCAGCGATCACTGGGGTGCTGGGTCAACAGGTTGAGAATGAGGCACCCAGGGGAAGGGAACCTCCACTCCATTCATGAGACTCCTATGTTGCTGGAGGGACCTGCAACATGTTGATTATATTACTGCATACCAATCACGTGACACACTATGCAAAGTACAGATCCATGGCATCCATCGTGCTCACATAGCTTTAATGCCCCTTTTACATTAGAAATCAGTTCTAAAGAAAACACTGCTGCAATGGGCTCCATTCCCACTGTTGCCAAATTGGCCTGTTTATAGTCCAGAGTAGATCTGGCAAACAAAAAGGACGAGCATGCTTAAAATTTGGAAATACACAGTTGGTCAGATGTAGCAATTGTAAAAGTGCAGACCTACATTACCAATGGTGGGGAAAAAGTCTGCATTGACCAACACAGGTCAAGATTGTGGCCAGGAACAAACCGGCGGCCCAACAGCTGGCAGAGATAATTCAACTTTACTCCCCTTGGCAGGTGCTGTTGGATGCATCAGATAAAACTCCCACTCAGATGGTTTTTCTGCCTCCAACAAGAGCACCATGTTACAATGCTGGCAGATGGCAACTCTATTAGCATGACTTAACCTTTATACCCATCTACCCGTTAAATGTAGCATCAATCCAAAAAGGGAAGAAAACACAGAGTTCATCAACTTGGTTGCTCAGTGAGAGCCAGTTACTAAAAGGTATTACATACCATGCTTGAAAGGTGATGGGCAGCATTCTATCCAGTAATCTAGCTCTATCAAAATGACTGAAACACTGATGTCCATTTATACTGCAAGGATGCTGTTGAAAGCAAACTTGCAGGATAAACAACATGTTGCAGAATGGGTTCCGGTTGTGCACAAACCGACTTTTTGTGTGATTACACCGCTTTTGACAGAGGCAGCAACAACCCCCATGACGAGTGTGCGTGTGAATCCCGTGCAGATCCTAGTTCTTGGCGAATCTGCTCATATCGGCAAATGGGGCAGAAGTAGCGCAATTACTGAACCGTCTCAGGAGTACCCCTGGACACCCATTTTAAACTAGCACCAAGACTTAACGACGTCACCAATGCTCCCAACAATCTTGCCCCATCACTACTCCATTCCTAATTTGCTATAACATTGCTGCAAATGTATCCTACGTCTGCGCAGACATATGCAAATCTTTTTAAAAATAGCAAACCAAATCAAAACAGAAAGGAGTGGCAGCGTGTGTGGGGGGTAGGTAGAAGAGGAAGGAGAGAGAGAGAGCGTAACAAAGAATTCGACCCAACACAATCGTCGCTAAGCAAAAGGAAAAATATCTGACATATTGGGCAGAAACAACAAAAACCCAAAGCAAACTCAATTGCTACTTGGCCCTAAACAGACAATACAACATAGCTGATTACCTGACCATGGTAAAGGATAACAAACTGAGAAAAACCTTGACAAGGTACAGACTTAGCAAACATAGCCTAGCGATCGAAAAAGGCAGACACAGGCAGACCAGGCTGCCAAGAGAGGACAGGATATGCTCTCACTGCAGTCAGGGAGTAGTGGAGACAGAGATGCACTTCCTCACAGCCTGTGGAAAATATCAGGAGAATCAGGGAGAATTTCTACCAAAAATTCTCACAAATATGCCCTGAATTCAGAAATCTGAATGACAACCAAAAACTCCCATACCTACTGGGAGAGGAGAGAAGCTGTGTAGCACTGGCGGCACACTATGTTACAGCTTGCCATGAACAGGGGGACAACCAGTAAACTAAGAAAAGAGTATATATAAATAATGCGAATGTATATTTATACACTCAGGGATATACCTGTTTATACACTGTATGAATAGAACTGCGTTTATGTGTTCAACCATAAATGTATTTTGATGCTTTGGCAACATAAGATGTACCTTATCATGCCAATAAAGCGATTTGAATTGAATTGAATTGAAATTGAGAGCGCGCGCACAGAATTGCAAGTGGAGCAGCACCAAATTTGAATGCCGAGCCTGGATTGCTGCACCAGGTCTCACCATAATTAACGTACATCTTACAGGAACTGACCCAATTCTTTACCACATGCGAGTACATATCTATCGTGTATATAATTATACAACAGGAACAGAAAGATTCAGTAGCAGCCAAATACTAAAAAAAAACTCAATACCACAACACCCTTTGCAAATCTTCACTTCCATTTTTAGGATTATGAAAAGTACTTTTGAAGAATATACCAAGAGGTAGTAGAATTTTTCTAATTTCCCATTTCCAAGATTTTCAATTCCTTCTCCCAGTTTAGATTTTATTTTAGCCCAAGGATTCAAAGATCAGTTTGTCTTGCCATGACCAGTTTTTCCCAATTAAAACGCTTATACCTTTTAAAATAGATGATTTTTGTTATTAGGTTGTACACCCTCTCCAAAATAGCTAGCTTGTTCCATACGAAAATAAATTTGAATCTTCTCTCCAATTGGTGGCTATGGTCACTGGTCATCCTTGGGTACCTTATCCACGTGGCCATTATATTCAAATGTGAGCCTTGATGAGAGACAGCAAGCTAGTCAACCAGACAGAGCGGTGGGGGGGCGGGGGGGGGGGGGGGGAATTAGCAGAGTCAGAGCTGTCCTCAAACTTCTACACACATATACTGCCAGTATTTTTAAATGAACAAGTCCTTGCTCCTTTCTAATCCAAGAGGCGTGCTGAACCTAATTTAGCTTGCCCAAAAGGTGCCACAATTGGGATGTGCTAACTCAGCACAAACCGGAGATCGAACTGGGACTCTAATCTGTATGGCTCAGCTACTGACTGGATAAACTTGCTGAAAATCTATAAAACTCTAATCTACAACCAGCTGCTATCCTGACAAACAACTTGATCTAGGCATTTTGTCCAATATTTCAGAAGACACCACAAAAGAAAGTTGATTACAGTGAGCAAGGCGTGCGGTCACAGATTTTTTTAAAAATTACTTGTACTTTTGCGGAAACACTTCAAGCCAACCTAGAGAAGCAGGGCTTTCACGATTAAAAAAAAACCCTGGAGCTGGATTCCAATTAATAAAAATTGCTAAAGTATCAGCTATCTCCCAGCTATTGTTCTGTGCAGCAGCCAATAGCATGTTTATGAGCCATCAACTTTTGATTCGATCAACTGAAAATCACAGACATGGCATATTTGAAGTTTAGGCTGCAATCAGGAATTGAGCTAGAAATGTCTAGAGCAAAGGGCGTTGTGTCTGGTAAAAGATTTATAAGACTGTTGCTATATAAAACACAAAGGAGAACAAAAACAAAAAAGTTTTGTAGTCTGCCCTTTTTAATAAGCATAGCAGACGATGAGGAAATCAACTGTCGAGATTGGTGAGAATTCAAACGTGAGTCAAGTCATTGAGGTGACACATTTCCTTCAGACATGTCACCAAATTAAACCCCATTTTCAGAAGGAATCATGTGCAAGGAAAACACATGATCGAAAACGTATGATCGAAAATTTGAATGAGTTAAGTTAACAAGGAGTAAATGGGTTGTTATATAGTAACATTAAAAAAACCAGACTGGTACTACACTAGTCTGTAGACAAAATTATCTACAGCTATTGAATGATACAGCACAGGAGGCCATTCGGCCCATCGCACCTGTGCCAGCTCATTGAAAGAGCTATCCAATTAGTCCCACTCCCCTACTCTGTCCCCATAGCCCTGTAAAAAAAAAATCTCCAAGTATTTATCCAATTCTCTTTTGAATGTTACTATTGAATCTGCTTCCACCACCGTCAGGCAGCGCATTCCAGATCACAACAACTCGCTACATTAAAAATAAATCCTCGTGCACCTCTGGTTCTTTTGCCAATCACCTTAAACCGGTGTCCTCTGGTTCCTGATCCTTCTGCCACTGGAAACAGTTTCTCCCATCAAAACCCTTCATGATTTTGAACACTTCTATCAAATCTCCTCTTAATCTTCTCTGCTCAAAAGGAGAACAACCCCAGTTTCTCCACATAACTGAAGCCCCGGTACCATTCTAGTAAATCTCTTCTGCACCCTCTCCTAGGCCTTGACATCCTTCCTGAAGTGTGGTGCCCAGAATTGAATACTCCAGAGGAGGCTAACCAGTGTTTTATAAAGGTTTACTTCCTTGCTTTTGTACTTTATGCCTCTATTAACAAGCCAAGGATCCCATCGGCTTTTTAAAAAAAAACTGCCTTCTCCACTTGTCCTGCCACCTTCAATGGTTTGTGTAGATACACCCCGGGTCTCTGTTCCTGCACCCCCTTTAAAATTGCATTAGTTTGTATTGCCTCTCCTCATTCTTCCTACCAAAATGTATCACTTCACACTTCTGTTAAATTTCACCTGCCGTATCTTCCCATTTCACCAGTCTGTCTATGTCCTCCTGAAGTCTGTTACTCTCCTCGTTTGTTTACTACATTTCTGAGTTGTGTGTCATTGGAAAACTTTGAAATGATGCCCTGTGTACCCAAGTCCAGGTCATTAATAATATACATAAAAACAGTTGAGGCAATGCCATTAAAAGTGGGAATTCACAGCTAATGACGTCTCAGACCAAACACCTTCTACAAGATTAAACTTAGCATTTTTACATGTATAAAACAAAATCACAGCAATGGCTTTATAATGTACTTAAATATTTTTGTAATTAGTCAACACGATCCCTATAGTATAGAGCAGCACTGTGTATTGCTTCCGAGAGTCACCAAATCAGAATCTATTTTACATAAAATATTGCTATTTTTCCTACATCTCAAAAATCACTACGTTACTTTAAGAAAACCAAAAGCATTTAAGTTGTATGGCAGCACTTTTGTCTTCAAGCATGTACAAACAGCACTAAACAAATCCTTATTTCCATTATTCAGTTATTTCTTTGCATTACTGAAATCTAACTGCAATCAACATTTTAGAAAAATTTGTCCAGTCACCATTTTGACTACACGTGACAAAAAAATGTGACGCTGAAGGTACCATGTATTGTCACAGTATTTTCAGGACCTAACCAAGGTAGCTCAATAAAGGTATCTCAACATCGAACATACTGGTGACTCAGCGAATAGAGGCACTGCCCAATGTGCTACTGACCCTTAGACTAGGAGGTCTCAAGTTCAATGCACAACTGCATTAAGTTAACAGACTTATAATTTGCCTTAGCATCCAGGCTAGGCAGAAACTTTTTTTTTTTTTTTTTAAAAAGCATCCAAGTTGAGAATCTTCTGATGGGCCAGTAAGGTGGCACCAGCGTTAACCCAGTGCCCCCAGCAAAAAATACCTTCTGCCAAGTGCCCACCCCCATCACTAATACAACGGCCCGGACAAAACTAAAATATATTTGATGACAATATTAGGCTTAGCTATCCAGCAGTGCCCATCGGTCACGGAAAGCTTCAAGTCTATTGGTGGACACTATGTGATCCCTCTCCAAGGCTACCCTTGCGCGAACCAACTGATGGGTGAGACTAGAACTAGGGGGCATAATCTTAGAATAAGGGGCTGCCCTTTCAAAACTGAGATGAGGAGAAACTTCTTCACTCAGAGGGTAGAAAATCTATGGAATTTGCTACCCCAGAGAGCTGTGGAAGCTGCGACATTAAATAAATTTAAAACGGAGATAGACAGTTTCCTAGCTGATAAGGGAATTAGGGGTTACGGGGAAAGGGCAGGGAAGTGGACGTGAGTCTAGGTTCGGATCAGCCATGATCCTATTGAATGGCGGAGCAGGCCAGAGGGGCCGTATGGCCTACTCCTGCTCCTACTTCTTATGTTCTTATGTGGCGGCGCAGCGGGGCAAGTTTGAAAGAACAAACCTGCATTTACATAGGTTCTCAGGACATTCTGAACAGCTCCACAGCTCAAATTACATTTTTTTTTTGAAGTGTAGTCACTGCTGTTAGATTCAAACATAGCAATTAATTTTTTGGGACAGCAAGGTTTTAAGAGCAAACCAATTAATATGTTTTTATTGGTGACATTTGTTGTGAGATAAATGCTGGTCAAGACACTGGCCTGTTCCTCTTCAAATAATGCATGGGAACTTTTACATCCACCTGAACAGGTAGGCGGGCCTCAGTGTAACCCCTCATCAAAAATACAACATCTCGACAGTCCTGCACTGAAGCGTCAGCTTGAATTACATGTTCAAGTCCCTGGAATGGGGCTTGAACCATCAACCTTCTGATTCAGAGGCAAGAGTGCTACCACTAAACCAAGCTGGCAAGTTTGAATAAAAAGCTTTATCCAAGGTAAATCAGTGCAGATTCTAAAGACTCCAGAATAAATCCTTGCCATAAATCTAGCTCCCTACCCCAATAAACTGAAGGAACCACCATTTGCACAATCAGCCAATAAACTGAAGGAACCACCATTTGCACAATCAGAAAAAACGTTTCAAAATCCCAGAAGCTTCTTTTCTCCAGGCAATAATCATGACTATAGGGGGTGTCCAGCATATCCTACTGTGACTTTAGCACCTCGGTTATTGCGGCTTTAACCAAAGGATAATAGAGTTGCCCGAGTACTTAGCTGGCTGCAAGAGGCAAGAAAAGACTCAAAGTTGTAAACTGCTCTGTGATGGTTCGATTTTGGGAGGAAGAACTAGATACAGGAAACTCAATTTACCGGCACCTAAATAACTGGAAATCTCAGTTAACCGGCAAAATTCAGGGAGTAGGTTCAGGTAAGTTTTGCTTCATATTGTACTTGCCTTCCTCCATCTGTTGCTGTGCAAGGGTGTGGCTGCAGCTGTTGCTAAGCAACAGAGACGCTTGGAACTTGTGGCCATTGTTCTGAACCTGTTGCTAAGCAACAGGGTTTGTTGCTTTATACAGAACTCTCATCTCTCCGTATATTTTACTATAGCTTTCGGTTATCCGGAATTTTTGATGAACCGGCACCACGCCGGTCCCGTCGGTGCCGGATAAAAAAAAGTTTCCTGTAGAGGGATAGCACATTGGGTTCGAAGACGGCCTCTCATTTTTGGGTTTCAAATTCAGCACACATTGATGGGATTAAAGTCAGCCAACAGCTGTAGATGGTCCCAAGACTAACTAGTTTTGGCATTCTAAATCAGTTCCTAGTAGGCATGAGTCAACAGCACAGAACCATCCATAATTCAGCATTAATATGGCACTAAATTGGCAGTCACACTTAGATAGTCTACAACAACCATTAGCGTGGGAAACTGAAGTAAGAGTATTGTAATAAGGGGTACTATTTCACAATTGGGTTGTCACATTGTTGGGGTAATGTGTTTTGTCCTACATTTAGTCTGTGCTATGCTTATCCCAAGAGTGCTCAATACAGACACTACAAGAGAAAAATCCATATCCAGCATCAATCTGACCTTCAGCAACATATTATATATAAACATGAATAAAATTAATCAACATTCAGTAATGGCACACTTACGGTAGGTGTCAGCATTACATTAATACAGATCTTAAAACCCAAGATGATTTCTGGTCAACTTTGAAAGCACATTTCAAATTTAAGAGAGTCTTCAACGCTGGGATTTTTAAAACAAGGTGATCCAAAGATCAAGTTAATAAAAATCCACAAATGTTCCCGAGGCCCAGCTTGCTATCCGCAGTTATGCATCTGCTCATTTATAACATATATAGATCTTCCAAGCAGTTACTTCCATCAAGTAGTTAAGCCTTCATATCAAACTCCTGAATCCTAAAAGTTACCTTCAATAAAAGTCCAAGAAAAGCACATTACTAGGACTTCATCCTCCAACTGACATACACTGAAGAAACATTTGATCTTTTTCTTGCCTATGCTTACTGCCATCTAGGGTTGCAAAGGGGTGGAAATTTTCCACGGGAAGTTTAGCTTGGGAATTTTGCCCAAAAAAGCACATGCTAGCATAATATTGTTTTTTTTGTATTTCTTTCTTTTTTTTCCCCCCCCCACAGTTCCTCTCTTAAAATTACTAACAGAGATGGAATCTTAATTATTAAGGAATTTCTTAATCAATATATGTTTATCTTCTTACTTGGCTTGTTTTAATAATTACAAGTTTTGTGTGTGACTGTGAACAAATGTGTCCTGATTGGTTGGATGAGTGGATGAGCGATTAGCTCCCTCTATTTGTAATATTTGCATATCGAATTGTGATTGGCCTGCAGGCATCTGTAAGACTGCTATAGTTTTTTTAAGATCCAGGTTAGGGGTCCTGAGGGAAGTCATTTTGTTTTCTGCTGATGTTGTGATGATGCAGTAAGTAAATCAGACTTTATACCAAATAAACCAGTTACTTGTTGAACTCTGTTGTCCTTCAATTTAAAATATACAAAATAATACACTATTGGTGATGTAGCGTCATGTGTGTACAGGTCATGCTTCCATCACATGGAGCATCAGCAAAAATGTACTCACCCTGTTGCAATCGTGCTGATCGACCGCAGTTCGACACAGAGATGAATGCCCTTTATTTCTCTGCATAGAACAATGCCACGTTTACCGTCGGATGTGTGGAAGCATTTTACCCCAGGCATTAAAGATGGAAAGACTGTGTACATGTGCAAACACTGTAGAAAGCCATATGTAAAGAATGCCACAAAGATGCAGCAGCATTTATCCAAATGCAACAACTTCACTCATATTACGTCTATTGGGTGCGCAGCTCATGGGCTTAACCTGCTCCTCAAGGACATCATGGGTTTGAGAACCATGGAAGCACTGTACAAGAGAGCCAAGCAAGTTGTTAAGTATGTCAGGGGAAAACAGGTAGTTGCAGCAACCTACAACTCCAAGCAAATGACAAAGAACAAGAACACCACACTGAAGCTGCCCAACAACACTAGGTGGGGTGGTGTTGTCATAATGTACAACAGCCTTCTGGAGGGTAAGGAGTCGCTGCAAGAAATGGCAATATCCCAGTCTGGGGATATGGAAACCACCATCAAGAAAATACTGCTGGATGATGTGTTTTGAGAGAGAGTGGTTAGCAGCCTTAAACTACTCTCACCAGTAGCATCTGCAATTGCTCAGATTGAAGGAGATGACGCTGTCTTGTCAGATGTTCTCAGGCTTTTTACTGATTTAAAAGAACAAATCAGCATTGCCCTGCCCACATCCCTGCTGCTCAAAGCAGAGGAGAAGGCAATTGTTCAATTCATACAGACGCGTCAAGAATTTTGTGTCAAGCCGATTCATGCTGCAGCATACATGCTGGACCCAAAGCATGTTGGGAGACCAATACTTTCTGGAGAACAGATCAACAGCGCTTACAGTGTGATTTCTACCCTCTCACACCATCTCAATCTGGATGTGGGCAAAGTTCTGGGAAGTCTGGCAAAGTTCTCTACCAAGCAAGGTCTTTGGAATGGGGATGGGATATGGGAATCATGCAAGCATATCAGTGCACATACCTGGTGGAAGGGACTTTGTGCATCTGAGGCCCTGTCACCTATTGCATCGGTGATACTCCAAATCCCACCTTCATCAGCGGCCTCTGAACGAAACTGGTCACTTTTTGGGAATACGCATACAAAGGTGCGCATCAGGCTGACTAACAAGAGAGTGGAGAAACTGGTGGCTATCCGGGCGAACCTACAACTTATTGAGCCAGATACAGAAGTGTCCACCACACAGCTAGACACTGACACAGAGGAGGAAATGGACACGTCAGAGCCAGAGTCAGAGAATCAGGAGGAGCAATGAGGAGTAGAAGACTCAGAAGACTCATGAGTAGAAGACTCAAAGGGACAAAATAAGGACAAATGACAGGCTAAATAAGCTGACGCTCTTTTTTTTTTTTTAGATGGGTCTTTTTTGTGGGGGTTCAATAAAGTTCAAAATTATAACCTAAATAAAGTTTTGAAAGCCTGTTTTTATTTGTATGGAACAGTATGTCTATTTTGACGACAAAGATAATATAAGGGTCAGAGACAAAAACCATCAGTGTGCAAAAAAAACTCAATTCCCATAAATTCCCGAAAATTCCCATGGAAAGTTTCCTCTTTTAAAAATTCCCAGAATTTTGCAACCCTACTGCCATCAAAACTGGATTTTGCCTACCGCCCAAACAGATCTAGGGATGATGCCATCGCCACTGTACTGCACACTGCCTTATCACACCTGGATAAGAGGAACACCTATGTGAGAATGTTGTTCATTGATTATAGTTCAGCATTCAATACCATTATCCCCTCCAAGCTTGTCAACAAGCTCAGTGAGCTAGGACTTAACACCTCCCTATGCAACTGGATCCTGGACTTCCTGACAGGAAGACCCCAGGTGGTGAAAATAGGCAGAAACACCTCCTCCACACTGATCCTGAAAACGGGAGCTCCCCAGGGTTGTGTGCTCAGCCCCCTTCTGTACTCCCTGTTTACTCACGACTGCGTGGCCACGCACAACTTCAACTCCATCATCAAGTTTGCTGATGACACTACCGTTGTAGGCCTGATCACAGATGGTGACGAGACAGGCTACAGGGAGGAGGTAAGAGCCCTAGGAGAATGGTGCAAGTACAACCTCTCCCTCAACATCAGCAAAACAAAGGAGATGATCGTGGATTACAGGAAGCGGCAGGGGGAGGGACACACCCCAATCTACATCGAAGGGGCTGAGGTGGAGAGGGTCAGCAGCTTCAAATTCCTGGGTGTATTCATTACGGAGGACTTAACGTGGTCTCCTCACATTGACGTCGTAACCAAGAAGGCATGCCAACGCCTGTTCTTCCTCAGGAGACTGAAGAAATTTGGAATGGCCCCCCCAGATTCTCACCAACTTCTACCGGTGCACCATCGAGAGTATCCTGTCCGGCTGCATCACTACCTGGTATGGCAACTGCAAGGCTCTACAGATGGTGGTGAAAGCTGCACAACACACTATAGGAATTAAACTACCTGCTGTGCAGGATATCTACCCAGAGAGGTGCCGGGGGAAGGCCCTGAGAATCATTAAAGACGCGAGTCACCCCAGCCACAACCTCTTCGCCCTGCTCCCGTCCGGTAAGAGATACCGAAGCATACGGTCTCGTACCAACAGGTTTCGAAACAGCTTCTACCCCCAGGCCATAAGACTCACGAACGATTAATTTATTACTGTTTTATTTATTATTACTGTCTTTCTATTAGTATTGCTATTAGTATTTTTATCATTGTTATGCCATATTTATTCCAATGTTGGGAGGACTCGTAAAAATCAACATTTCATTGTGCAGTACACACGTCTGCTGCATATATGACAAATAAAATTGAATTGAATTGATTTAAAAACTTGATTCAAGTGCACATTTTTAATATTACAAACAAGACAGATGGTGAACAGGCCTACAGTTTTCCACAGAAATTTAAAAAAATATACAAATGGGGGGGGGGGGGGGGGGGTTGAGGCACGTGGTGTGGGGGAAGAGGGAGAAAAACAGGCCAACAGCAGCAAACTATTACACGCCAATCCAACATATATTTTACAGGCAGAAAGAGCCTCGAGAGGAATTCTGGTACTCCTATTAAAACTGCCCACATCTAAATTTGACACCAGGTTCAAGACACCCCCCAAAGCAAGACTTGTCCTCTGCTCAATTCTGAATATTGCCTGTATCAACATTTCTGTAGCATTTAGTTTATCTTAGCACTGATGACAGAAGGTACCACTAAAGGAAGCTTGGCTACAAGAGCATGCACAGCAGAACTGCCTACTCATATGTTGCATCTCTACAGAAACAAAATATTAGTTGATGGCACAAACCTCAAATGCTCATTCCAGGAGTACAGTTCCAGGAATCGGCCTAAACCTTGGCACCAATGAAATGTGTTTACTGAAATTAATTTCTATTTGGAGTTAAGGAAAGTATTCTTCATTGTGCAGCTGCAAAGATAAACACTCAAAGCAGTGTTTAGATTTGATGACTTGAATTTCCACTCAGAATAAAAACACTTGATATTTGACTTATAAAACAGATGACCGCACCATTGACATATAAAATCTGTACTGAAGATACTGAAAGTGTGTCCCAAAGCAGACCACCCCTCAAAAAAAACCCTGAGAACAATGCCACGACTATACATCATTTCTAGGAGTACTGGAGTATACAAACATTTCACTCGGAGTCCAGAACCATCACCACCCAATACACTTTGTCTAACAAGGGCATTAAGTCTATGCCGGAAACAAGGTGGAAATCTCAGAATTCTTTTTTTAAAGCTTCATTCCCCTGAAGTTAAATGAAACTTAAGTTCATGAAATAATTCTTGCAGTTGCAAGCCAGCCCAATTAAAGAAAAGCAAGCAAAATGGAAAGGTACTCATTATCTGATAGCAGCGAAACAATTCAAACCACATGAGGGGGTGGTAACTGCAATTTGCCACCACTAAACCCCCAAAGCCACTGGGTCTTTCTCAGCCACAGATTGATCCGTCATAATGTAGGACATAGTACATTAAAAGCCAAAGGCGGCCAGTAGCAACTTACTGAAACACCCACTTTATTCAATGTTCACTTGTGAAAGCGCATCCTATGGTTTATCTCCATGCGCATGTTGAAGCAGTTCAAAACAAACATGAAGACAATATAAAGTTTGCTTTCAGTCAGGACTTACGTACATTGAATCCAGTCATAACATACAATCTAAGCTTTTGAGAGGTGGCAATACAGGGTCAAATACACTTAAACACAGGTGTGTTTTCTCCAAAACAAAAACGGTTTGTTCTCCAAGTATACATCTATACAAGTACACCAAACACAAATTACTTCATGCAAGACATAAATGAAAGAAAAATATGCACTTAATGGAGGTCTACATTTAACTAAACAAGCCAAATAAATGTCAAGTCTCATTTTGTTTGATAAAATTCTTCACTTTATAGCACCAGTCACTCCCATTCTGTGTTTTCATGTAGGTTGTACATATCCATTTACTTCTGACTGAACTACTTCTATGAACAGACTTTACAGCAGAGACTTAGAAATTTATTTCCGTGCAATGTCTATAGGGTCAACAACAGAAGATGTACATCACATTAAGCAGACTGAGAACAATCATACATCTTCACTGTGCACAGCTTAGACAAAACAAAGGAAAAATGATTGTCATCCAATCTTTAACCTTGAACATTAATCTTGCAATTTACAGTAAAACTCAAAGAAATCTGCATTCTAAATCAATAGTAATTTGTCAAATAAAATGTAAATATTTTTAGAGAGACCTTACTGAATACTGCACTAAGTTTTGTCAACATTGCCAATAGGACCTGTTAACTTTTAGCTTTCCAACTGCAAATCTACTCAAAAAACAGTTGAATTGTGTGTTTAAAATCAATTAACGCTCTAAACACAAAAATAAATGTTATAGCTAAAAAACACAAAATTGCAGGCAAATGGACATGTGCATTTATTTGGCCCCTCCATTTGTGCAGTTGGCCCTTCCATTTGTTGCTACAAATGGTGAGATTTCTTAAAACTCATCAGAAACCTACTAATGGCTGGAGTAGATGATCTTTTTCCACCCAGCTTCACATCATAAACCAAATACAGCAATTTACCAGGGAAGAATTTCCTCCTCACGTAGCTAAAGATTTTCCAAAACTGAACAGCTTTTCATTTTACCAGCAGAGATAGATTTTTGGATATTAAGGGAATCAAGGGATATGGGGGATAGTGCAGGAAAGTGAGGTAGAAGATCAGTCATGATCTTACTGAATGGCGGAGCAGGCTCGAATGGCCTACTCCTGCTCCTATTTCTTATGTTCTTGTATATTAGCTACATTCCAATAAACCTTCAGAAGTAAGGCCTCTAAACTCCAAAACTGTAATTTTAGTCTTCACTGGTTTAGTAACAGTTAGAAGTAATTTATGCCATCAGTCTATTCTGGGTTGCATTACTATTATAGCAAGAATGAAAGATAGTGCAAGACATTTAAAAACTCATCTGTTAGGCAGCCCCCACTCCCCAAAAGAAATAGCAGTTGCATATTACACTAGGAAATACACAACCATTTCACACACAATAATCGTTACTGCAAATTTTCAAAAAAGATTGACAAAGGAGTAAACCTAGATTTAGGGCAATAACCATTTTCTAGAACTTTATACTATGGAAAAGATGGCATATTTTATGTTATGTAAAGACAGAACTAGGATAGATGTTAAGGGATGGCTCTTTTCCCCCAGAGAATAGTGGACCTGTGGAACACTGTGCGGTGAACACAGATTATTCTAAATTCCTTCAAGCGAGAGCTAGACCCATTTCTGGCTGGGGCAGAAATCACCTCTTACGAGAAAAGTGCTGTATAACATTAATCCAGGGCTAGTTTTGATCATCTACAGTGGTCAGAGAGGACTTGTCCAGATTTTTTCCCCCTAATTGATCTGGGTTTCTCAGTCTGTTTTTTCAGCTCTCCCAGGAGATTACATGGCTTTGAGGTGGGGTGGGGACTGTATATATTCGGATGCACAAGCAATGCAGTTGTGTGAGACATACAGGATGAACCAGTGATTCTTTTCCTGTCCATCATTGTCGTATGTTTGCATATCATTACAAGGATTAAGCATCAAGGGACAATGAAATGTCTTTCAAAAACATAAACTGAGTCCCTCTCTCTTTTGAACTCTTAGGCCACCAGCGTCTCCAGAGAGTTAATGCCTAGATTTAAACTTTCAGCTCAGTGATGCTGGTACAAATCTCATCACAGTAACAAGACAACTCCTAACATCTAATTATCTTTATTACTGTTACATGTATACCAAAACATTTTAAATATTGGAACAATTGCACATGGCGAGCTGGAGATTATGCTGGAGCAAAAAAGGGGGCGAGACAAAAACAGAGGACGAAGGATTGCTGAGGTTTGAGTCGCAAGTTTGAGTAAAATGTACTAAAAGTCAGTAAACGGTGTTTCTTTTTGATTGCAGGCAATTTTCCAGGATGTTTCACTTCTCATACATGATAGATGCACACATTACAGGAAAGATGTGATTGCGCTAGAGACGGTATAGAGGAGATTTACGAGGATGTTGTCTGGACTGGAGAATTTTAGCGATGAGGAAAGATTGGAGAGGTAAGAGCCCTAGCAGAATGGTGCAAGTACAACAACCTCTCCCTCAACATCAGCAAAACAAAGAGAGATGATCGCAGACTACAGGAAGCGGCAGGGGGAGGGACACACCCCAATCTACATCGAAGGGGCTGAGGTGGAGAGGGTTAGCAGCTTCAAATTCCTGGGTGTATTCATTACGGAGGACTTAATGTGGTCCAATCACATCGACGTCGCAACCAAGAAGGCATGCCAACGCCTGTTCTTCCTCAGGAGACTGAAGAAATTTGGAATGGCCCCCCAGATTCTCACCAACTTCTACCGGTGCACCATCGAGAGTATCCTGTCCGGCTGCATCACTACCTGGTATGGCAACTGCACCGCCACAGACCGCAAGGCTCTACAGATGGTGGTGAAAGCTGCACAACACACTATAGGAATTAAACTACCTGCTGTGCAGGATATCTACCCCGAGAGGTGCCGGGGGAAGGCCCCGAGAATCATCAAAGATGCGAGCCACCCCAGCCACAACCTCTTCGCCCTGCTCCCGTCCGGTAAGAGATATCGAAGCATACGGTCTCGTACCAGCAGGTTTCGAAACAGCTTCTACCCCCAGGCCATAAGACTCATGAACGAATAATTTATTACTGTTTTATTTATTATTACCGTATTTCTATTAGTATTTTTATCATTGCTATGCCATATTTATTCCAATGTTGGGAGGACTCGTAAAAATCAACATTTCATTGTGCAGTACACACGTTTGCTGCATATATGACAAATAAAATTGAATTGAATTGAGAGGCTGGGGTTGTTTTCTTTGGAACAGAGGAGGCTGAAGGGAGACCTAATTGAGGTGTATAAAATTATGAGGGGTCTAGATAGAGTGGATAGGAAGGGCCTATTTCCCTTAGCAGAAGGGTCAATAACCAGGGGACATAGATTTAAAGTAATTGGTCAGAAGTTTAGAGGGGATTTGAGGGGAAATGTTTTCACCCAGAGGGTGATGGGGCCTGGAACTCGCTGCCTGAAAGGGTGGTAGAGGCAGAGACCCTCATCACATTTAAAAAGTACTTGGATATGCTCTTGAAGTGCCGTAACCTACAAGGCTACGGACCAAGAGCTGGAAAGTGGGATTAGGGTGGACAGCTCTTTGTCGGCCGGCACAGGCAAGATGGGCCGAATGGCCTCCTTCTGTGCTATAAATTTCTATGATTCTAACTAAATGTAAAACTTGTTATTGACTATTGCTAAGCATCCTATTCTTACCTTTTCTAAAAAAAATCCTCTATCCCCAAGTCTTTTTATAGAAATAGGATTTAAGTTTTCCAAAATAGTTTTTGATGACTTGGCTGAGTTAGGAGCCAATTTTCAGCTGATGGTTGCAGTCTTGAAAGTTTTTCTTTTGAGCAGCAGCACTGGGTGATTCAGCCTGAAGGCAACATAGCTGGCCGTCAGAGCAAGCTATCCAGTCAGTGGTCCCCTAGGAATGAAGCCTCCATGTTCGGTGCCTCCAACTGTCCAGCTAACATTGGGAAGCGATCAGGTGAACAGTGAGTAAACCGAAAAAAAGGTCAACATTAAGGTTTTGTGGCAAAACAAGTCAGTTGAAAATTGATCTTCGACTGCTTTAACATTGGTTTTATGCTGTGCTAGTGCCATTAGTTCCCAGCACGCAAGCCTCTTGCAGCAACCACAACATAAACTTACTAGATTTGCAAAGATCAGATGCCAGAAAATTTTGGTTTTAAAGAAAAGTGGGTTTTCCACGCAGCCTGCCTTAAATGAATGCGGCAAATTTACTTTGAGATTGCAGCTGGCTGCATGAAACCCATGCATCAGGAGTCAGTGTTACTTGCAAAATCAATGTGAAAGCTGCTTACTTTTGTCAAGAAATCAATCAATGGATATACAAAACATAACTACATTAATACACTGCTTTAGCTACCTGAGAAACAAGCAAGTTAAAGCTCTATTTCTGTACAATTTTAAACAGCAAACTTAGTCTGACCGTATCCATTATTGGGAACAGAGGAGGCAAATCACAAGTTTCATCCTGGTGTTGTCTTTCTTTCTTACGCAACATTCCCATTTTCCAAAGTTTCTTTTACAAACTTACTTCTCAAAAAGATATAGATAGTACTAAAAAAATTTTTTCATTCCAGTTCACTTAATAATAAAAAAAAAATGACACCAGGATTGCACTGCATCAACAGGGAGAAGGTGCTAAAAGCTACCTAGGATTAACTTCTGCACTGGTGCCAGGTTATTCAATACCTTGTGAATCCATACATACGTGAAACAAGCATAACAATTCAATAGTGCATAGATTTCATTAAAAAGGAATGTTGGTGTCAAGAAAATGACAGCTTAATCTTGGAAGGAGGGTGAATTTAACACAACTTCGCTTTGGGGCTGTTGAAGGGAACAGATTCATTTCACCAATCTAAAACAGCCCTGCAAAAATACTGCACAGAACCCGTCTTTGAACTTCGAAAGCTGCTCAAATCATTCATATTAGACGTACATTTTCCATTCATTGCTCCATATCCTTGAGAACGTCACTTATTTTTCTGAGTTAACAATAAACATGAAACAAACACTTGCAAAACTATTTATAGCCAACATAAAGCCAGGAAAAAGCTCATAAATGATAAATAGATCCCATTGTTCCTGTTTACTTAGAAATCAGTAAGTGTTGTGGGTAGTCAGGAAGATTAATTCTGTGGAGGTACCTTTTTTTCTCCCAAACCAGGAAGTCTGGAGGCCCACTTTGAAACATTCTAACAATGGGGACACAGTACTGGTTCAAACATGTTGAAACTTCTTGAACCTATCCCTATACAGGCATGTGTCTTTGCCAACCACCATTTTATATGTTTAAGCCACTACAAATGAAATAGATAAACAAACTGGAAGTGTGACAGTTAAGTACATTACAGGCTTATTTTTTCAGTGAGCAATTATGTTTTAAAGCATTTAGAGATATGCCCATTAACTTCTGAGTCGGGCTGAAGCATTTCCAAGTGAATTAGCTGCTACTAAAATTATAATCTGCCTAAAGCCACCTATTCCATTCTTGCAGCATCCCTAGACAATCTATTTTTCCAGTAAAGGCAACCTCTACAGGATCATTGACAAAAAACATATCCAGGGTTTCAGTACAAAAGCCTGCAATATTTGTCAATCAGCAACTCAAGGAAAGCCTAACGTATGATTTATCAGTAAGTTGTACGTCAACTTTGAAGTTTGTCAAAGTTCCCAGGTGGCCCAATGAACTACATTTACATTTTTAACCATTAGTTATTTTCTAACAGGAAAGAACATTAAAACTGTCATCAACATTCAGGTGCCATTTGGCAGAGTTCTGCTTTCTCCTGACAGTGCTGCAAATCAGTGCTGCTGGCTTGCACAGTTCTAAAAGCAGGTACGACTCTCAGATGGTGCCTGGTGTATAACTGCAACATAAACACATTATGGGATACTGTAACACATTAATGGTTTCTAATGTGCTTTGCTGAAGTAAAGGAAGTGAATGTTTCAGCAGTGCTGAAGTGAAGGTAGTTTGTTCATGCTTTTTTTGTTTGCATCTCAGCCTTTTGAGAATCTCTTGCTTGGAATTTATTTGTTAATTAAAAAAAAATCAGGACATCAAATTTAGTTCAAAGGGTCCAAAGGGGAGAAAACTGGTGGTACAACACAATATAGGTATTAAACCCAGACCTGAAAACAGTATAATGGTATTGCTCCAACACACAGACTAGTTTAAGTTTTAAAACAGACACCATCAAAGGCATGTTAAGATGCTTTCTGTACAAAAACACTAGTAAACCAATTCGAACATAGTAGGAGGCCGAACATACAATTTGAAATTATTTCTATCTGCCTATGGTGCCTTAAGTGTGAACTACAACAGAATAGGCTTCTTTGAAAGAAGAAAAACACACCACAACCGTAACATTACTATTGAATTACAGCAGCAATCCAGGGATTAAACTACAGTTCACTCCTCTTCATTCACAGGTTGCTTAATTCAAATATATATATATATTTTTTTAAATAAGCATAAAAAGCTTTGAATTTCAGTCGCTCATACTGTCCTTTTCCTATTTCAGCACTAAAATACAAAATGAGGCAGCAGTAGCAACAGGATCCTGCCATCACTTTTTTCTGGCCGAGTGGTCAACCCACCTATACAGGGCAGTAGTGTTGCATCGATGTTTGAACACTCGAAGCCAGAAAAATGAAAGTGGCCCTTGCAACATTTAAATAACCGCAGTTATCTCTCAGTTGCCACCGATGCCCTGAAATGCATCCCTCAGTATAAATGTGGTGGATTTCAGGGCATTGGCAGAGCCAGCGCATTGCAGGAGCATCACACGTCACATTTCAGAATCAGAAATGTGACTATCAGAAACGCCAGGTTACTAGTCAGCATTCTGCCTTTATAGGATACAATATTTCCGTAGATGTACCCACTTATCCACCTGTAAAGAATCCAAGCATCAGGAAGTTGGAGACTATGTTAAAATAATTAAACATACAATGCTGCTTCCTGACAGCGCACATTCGAAGGGATGAAAGTTCAGCAGTTGCTGAGGCGATACAGTAATCAAGGAGACACACCAGGAATGTTTATTTAAAAATCACTTAAATGGGTCAGACAAAGGGTTTGAATTGAGGTGTTACTGGTGATTAGATGAGATAAGTGTGAAACTATTAGCCTTTCTGTCACAGCTCTGCCTGTTATTTCCTGTGCTGTGAATCCCTGGGGAGTGCCCTGTATTACCCCTGAAACTTCACCCAGGGACTTTGCTCACCAGGAGACCAATACCAATGCAAGAGAACTAAACATAGACCATACGACCAGCAATTCACAAAAACAAACTAGGGTTTCTGTAGAAACTAGAGAACAGAGTGCTCCATCAGCTGTTAATTCTTTTCAACTACAGCAAGAAACCTGCCTGAAGCCGCTATATTGCATTCTTGGTTTCCTCCAACACCACAGTTTATAGAAATACACACACCACTTAAGAGTTTGTTTGCTAATTTCATTCAAAAGTCTAAGTATTCAATACAGTTAACATAATACAAGGACGTGTGTCAAAATAGATTTTAAAAAACACCTCAACCACACATTTATATACTGTAGTGCCCGTTAACTTGGAAAAACATTTACAAGCGCTTCAAAAGGCATAAGGGAAAAACAGATGCCAAGCCAAAAGAGATTAAGAGGGGTGACCAAAAGCTTGGCCAAAGAGGTGGGTTTTAAAGTGGGTCTTAAAAGGGAGGTGAAGAAATGGAGATGTTTAGGGTGGCAATTCCAGCTAAAGGCACGGCCACCACTGGTGGTCAAAGGGAGCGAGTGGGGACTCACTGCGAAATGTGCCCCTAACGGCCAGAAAAAAGCTCTGAATTTGAAAAGCACATATAAACAATGTCTGTATACATTGGCTTTTTTCCTTTTGGATACTACCCTATACACTGCAACTCCAGCTTCAAGGTGTGTGGCTCCCAATGTCAAATTTTAGACCACGGTAACAATGATTTTTGCCATTCATTTTAATCACTATATAAATTGCTTGAATAAACCAAACAGATCAACAGCTCAAAAAAGATGCTGAAGCAGCTTCCATTCTTATTTAAAAAACAGAACTTTAGAATAGCGTTCTGCAATGGTTGTGCCAGCTTTTAACACAAGGCAATTCCACTGTAAAACTTTAGGTACTCCCTCTAAATTACAAAGTGCCTCATCACATAAGAAATAGGAGCAGGAGTAGGCCATACGGCCCCTCGGGCCTGCTCCGCCATTCAATGGGATCATGGCTGATCTGAATGTAGACTCATGTCCACTTCCCTGCCTTCTCCCCGTAACCCCTAATTCCCTTATCTGCTAGGAAAACGTCTATCTCCATTTTAAATGTATTTAATGTCACAGCTTCCACAGCTCTCTGGGGTAGCAAATTCCATAGATTTACTACCCTCTGAGTGAAGAAGTTTCTCCTCATCTCAGTTTTGAAAAGGCAGCCCCTTATTCTAAGATTATGCCCCCTAGTTCTAGTCTCACCCATCAGTGGAAACATCCTCACCGCATCCACCCGATCAAGCCCCCTCACAATCTTATATGTTTCGATAAGCTCGCCTCTCATTCTTCTGAACTCCAATGAGTAGAGTCCCAACCTACTCAAGCTTTCCTCATACGTCAACCCCCTCATCTCCGGAATCAACCGAGTGAACCTTCTCTGAACCGCCTCAAGAGCAAGTATATCTTTTCTTAAATATGGAAACCAAAACTGCACGCAGTATTCCAGGTGTGGCCTCACCAATACCCTGTATAACTGCAGCAAGACTGAGTGAATATAGACAATTTAGTCATGTGACAATGTGCAGCGTGTTACAATTATTTTAAATTTCCTTCTTCCCATCACATGGGTAGTTATTGCTCATCAAAAAAATGCACAAGATCAAAGTTGCTGGTCACTGGAGAAAGATTTTTTTTAAATGTCACCACTAAAACACCAGAAATGTATTGTACAGGAACTGTATTTGGCCTGTGATTCAACCTCACAGGTTTTGATGACTTTCACTCATGTGGTTTAAGAGCTCACTGGAACCCCTCATTTTAAGTAACCCTGCAATACTGTGGGCCACATGAGCAGATCACTAATGGCTCATATGTAAGCCACATCAAAAGGCATTCCCAGCACCCCAAGCAAACACAAGCTTTTTGGGAGACTTCAAAAAGACAATATTCTAGGAGAGAGTTTAGAAGGGATACAGGAATAGGTATTGCAAAGAATCTTGCAACGCCATTTTAAAACAATTTATCCAATATTAAAAGTAGTTTGCATTTTTTGCTATTAAGTTCACATTCAAGTTCTAAAATCACAACTGATTTTAGCTAAGAAATGTGCGAAATTATCAAAAGGTAGGGTAGGTCTTGTAATTAGAATTTTTGAAGCCTTTTCAGCCATCAAGTAAATGAGTCAAAGAAACATTCTCTGTATAAAATTGTGGTAAAGAGTGGGACCAATTCAGGATAAGCTAACAACTATGAAAAATGCCACAAAGATTTAAAGCATCAGCTCCAAAAGGAGTCCATACAGAACCATTTGGGCATGCATTCTTGCATTGCAATTATACTGGCTCAAAACCTGCACAACTTCAGTTTTTCCTCCGTTATAATATTTATCAGTTGCTTTACTTGCAAAGCTCTCTAAGTTTCTGTTGTAAATCATGTTTTTATTTTACTTCAGCAGCATTGCAATCTTTCATTCTTACAGTTTTCCCATTTGACACCATACAAATTGAAGAAATGTATTTAAAATACAATATCAGGAAATTACAAAAGTAAACACACACATGAATAATCTTGACATGGGTCACTCTGGGAACAGTATGCCACACAGTTTAAAATCACGCAATTTATATTACACCCACACAAAAATCAAAACAAGTTGCCCAATTGAGCAAACATCACTAACATATCAACTACCCACAAGAGAATCATACTGTCCCAAACAACTGATACTGAGCCCAATGCATTCCAAATTTTCACATTTCAAAGCTTTATTTGGTGCATGTTTAATTGCTATACAAAACTGTATACCAATTTGATAAACAAACAGGAAATCTATACTTACAACAACATTTATATGGCACCTTTAACGTAATAAAAAGGCCCAAGGCACTTCAAAGGGGGTGTTTTCAAATCAAATTTGACACCGAGCCACATAAGGAGATATTAAGGTGGATGACCTAAAGCTTAGTCAAAAAGGTAGGTTTTAAGGAGCGGCTCAGAAGGAGGAAAGAGTGGTGGAGAAGTTTAGGGGGGGAATTCCAGAGCTTGGAGCCTCAGCAGCTCAAGGCACGGCCACCAATGGTGGAGGGATTAAAATCGGGGATGCGCAAGAGGCCAGAATTGGAGGAGTGGAGATATCAGAGGGTTGTAGGGCTGGAGGAGGTTAGAGATAGGGAGGGGCGAGGCAATTGCAGGATTTGAAAACAAGGATGAGAATTTTAAAAATCAAGGCGTTGCTCAACTGGGAGCCAATGTAGGTCAGTGAGCACAGGGGAGATGGGCGAACGAGACTTGGTGCGAGTTAGGAAACGGGCTGCAGAATTTTGGATGAGCTTAAGTTTACGGAGGGTGGAAGATGGGAGGCTGGCCAGGAGTGCGTTGGAATAGTCAAGTCTAGGGGTAACAAAGGCATGGACGAGGGTTTCAGCAGATGAGCTGAGGCTGAGGCAGGGGCAGAGTCAGACGATGTTACAGAGATGGAAAGCAGTACAATACCTAACAAAATCATGGGTTGGTTCAAAAATGAATATGGGACCTTATGTACTACACACAGACTTGTAGTTTAACCTGGTCTGGCATGAGGACCCTATAAAAACATTAATATTTATACATTTGTACTGTACAATATTGGTAATTACCAGAATATTCTTCTCTAATTCATGGACTGGCTAAAAAGCAATAAAGCAATTACTGAGTACAGCCCATCAGAAAGTGGCAACAGTAGTCACTGAAAGTTAAATGGACAAGGGTTTTCAGCTTTCCAAGGTTGGCTATCTTACAAAGTGCCATTAAGAAAAGTAACACTGTATTGGGGACTAATCTGAAGTGTGCATCAAGCACAGAAGGTTTCATGACCTCTTAAGCCATGTAAAAAAAAACTATCAAGCTCTGGAGTGAAAAACTGCAGTAAACCACTAAACTACACTCTTCAATCTCATAACATACTGTCACATACAGTAGCTTGAGACAAACAGTTAAATATACTAATTCAATCTCACTAACAAAACATAATATGCTGTCAAAATTATTTCCTTTGCAAAGAACTTCACAGGGCAGCTACAATGTTAAAAACTGAGAACTTAAATTTACAAACAGTACATGTATTTTAATACAACAACAGATGCTGTGCAGGGAGCTAAAGGCCGTAATTCAATCTCTGGATTCAGCAGGCTTTCATAAACTCTTCAAGCTTTCCTGTTTTGGTTCAAGACATCAGCCAAAAACTCTGATTGAATTACATCTGCATGATTCCCATCTCAACATCACTTTTGCATGCAACTCCAGCTTGTTCTTTCTCTGGGGTGTGGGGGCGGGGGAGGTTGGGAAGGGGAAGGTCGTGTAGTGTTAAGGCTGGAGGTAAGAATTTGGAGAGAGCATGACATCACAAGTTCAATTCAGTCAGGGGGAGTTTCAGTAAACATGTATGGCAGTTAACTTATGAATATTCATCTTTAGGCTACATTTTACTGTTTAAAAGTAAATCAATCATTCAGCTGTTACAAAATTCAAAAGAATGAGATTTCTCATGTCCCTCTCTCATTGCTGCCCTTGCCCCTCCTAAAAAAAGCAATAAAGTCTCCAGTGGGAAGGCTTCTTGCAATAGTGCTGCCACAACATAATATAACTGGAAATTTTTGTAAGACTTCAGTAAAAGCTCCCCAAGGAAGTTATTCTCTTTTCTCCTCCCCCACCCCATAAATCCAAATCTGGAGTGTGATTAATGTCAAAGACTCAATATTCCTTGCAGCTGAAAACTAAATTGTATAACTACAATTTATCTACATCTAAAAGACATGTTACATTCCTACTGCTCAATATTTTTCTTAACATATGAAGCACTTTCATACAAATATTCTAAAATGTGTTAATGTAACTCTTTTTTTTTAAAAAGGCAATTTACTGAACGGCCTTATTTAAAATTGATCACTTTTTTAAAAAATGTGTTCACTCTCCACCCTAATAATCATGACATAACTGTGCATAATATGGAAATATAAATTATGAGAGTTTAAAAAGAATATGCAGAACTGGCTAACTATGGGGGAAAATGAAGTCAATACATAGATTGTAGCTTTAAAGATGGGCTTTCAGTTCAGGTTCCATTAAGGATTAGATACAACAACAGATAACAAGATAAAAATTGCAATGGACTTGTAGGTTTTTAAAAAAAAATTGTGGCTTTTCACCATTGGATTCACTCAGTTTTAAAGCCAGAAACACAGTTTAAGAAAGTGAGACATCAATCTCAATTTTATGCATGCATGATGGTTACTACTGTAAATGTGCAACCATTTGCATGGAGATTAATCATCTTGCATTGTGCCAGTGATGTTGAAATACAAAATCCACTGATATAGGACACAGAATGCATCATGTTCAATACAAACTTAGAAGCTTTTCCAGCAGGGATACATGCATACATACCAGCATGTATAAATCTAAACAATGACTCCACAGCTATATTTTTAAAAAAATGCAGTTTCCACTGGAAGAGCAGATGTTTTGAACGCTATCCGAAACGTGAGACAATCTAGCTCAAGAGTGAAAATCTCTGTTGATGTTGGATTTTATCCAATTACATGTCAAAATTATCAGGAAAAAGCCACATAATTCCTATGATTATCCTATTTTTTGTGTTCAGCAAACCATTGCTTCTTTTTATTAGTTCTGTAAAACCCCTCAGGCTGCTTTCCAAGATACCTTACTCCATTTCACATTCCCCACCGATTGTTCAACTATGACTAACTATGCAAATTTTCTTTTTAAATATAGATCATCGATTTAAAGACCTAAAACAGAACCAGTTCTTTCAACTTACAACCTCCACACCAATGCAGATTCAGAGTTTGAAGACATTGTAAAAACACATTCACATCTATACAATACCCTGCCCACAACAAAATATGAACAGACTGTACCTGTTCCCCCAAACTGGTTGCTTCCTAACGTGGTTGGTCGGTTCTTTCCATTAGATGCAGGTGGGGAAAACATCTAAGAAATAAAGAATAAAGTGTCACTTGAATAAAAAGATGTTACAACAGGGTGTCAAATCATTTTTCCCCCAACAACCAGTTTGATTAACAATACTGCCTGATTTAAAAAAAAAAGGAATATTTTTGTTCTCGGGTTATCTAAATTCATTAAAACCACGACCAGACTCGCAATTTTCACACTAGTTCCACGGTGTACGTCTAAGAACTCAGTCTCACAAAGTGCAGCATTTGCTCCGTGGAATGATTTCATTTGCACTACGATCTTGCAGCATAGGTTCCTAGGATTAAACATTATATATAAAAAAAGTATTCGCAAACAAAAGATTGCCAAGTACAGTACTGGAGGTCTTCTGACAGTATCACCGCTGTCTGCCTAATGGCTTTACAGAAACTCCCCACATCTGACTCGCTGTGCACTTAAAATTCAACAACTGCTGATTGTAATAGTCTAAATAACAAACTAGCTACTCTAAAGTGGTTATTTATTTGAGAATTACATTAAAAGCAGAGATCCTGCAAGAAAAATCGCTCACAAATACATGGTACACCGCCATAATCCTTACCGCACTGAAATCCAGCAAGTCGCTGAGTTCTTTGTCCGTCCCTATGGCTGCCATTCGCTGCTGAGGATTCATTTTGACAAATTAAAACACCCCTAAAGAAAGGTTAAAAAAGAAATGGAAAGCAAGCCTTACTACCCTTGATCAGACGTGATGTTCATCACGAGAATCAAAATAGCCTTGTCTTCGAGTTAAAAGAAAAACGATTTGACATTGTTTTTTTAAAAAAAAAACACCAAGCAACAAGAAGTGCAAGAACAAGACCACTTTTTAATACTCGCCAGAAATCAAATTATTGATGGATTGGGACAAAATAAAAGACAGCTAACTTGACTTGGATATTAATTTTTGTTTTTTAAAAAGTTTGTGTGGAAAACGATACTGCTAAAAATTACTCAGCTTCTCGCAGACTGAAATCATGCCCATTTATTCAATCCCAACCATTCGAGTCAAACAAAATTTGTGCATGTGCGCCCCTCGCTCCACAGAGTGGCTGCAACAACTTAAAAGACATAAAGCACCAAATGCACTTATTCGCACAGAAGAGCGAGCACTTCGGGCCGGGATACCGATTAACAATTGCTCCTGAACCAAAAAACAACTGCTTTCCGAAGCCTGAAAACATCCAGGGTTTTTTTTTGGAGATAGTTAATCTGCACTAGTAGCCGAGGGCGCACACACAACTTTCTGCTCCGTAACAATAAAAGTACATGCCGTTTGTTTACCTCTTCGGTGAGCATCCGAAAGTCAACATGAAATGAAAGGAAAAGAGGATTGAAAACCAGCTCCAAATAAGCCGCAATTTATCCGCCCCCCTTTTTTCCCCCAGCAGTTGGAGCTCCCGGCAAACTTTAAAGGCGAGAGCTCGGTGAAATTTTCACAAATACTGCTACACTGTAACAAATGCATTCCCAGCGGCCGACATATTTACCCTCTTCAACATTATCACATTGGAAGGCGGCGAGATATCCATGCGCCAACATCCGGGGGCTCCTCCAAACTACTGAACAAAAAAAAAACCACAAAAAATCCTCGGATCGCCACCTTCCCTCGGACTCGGGCCAAAAAGAAAAAAATCCCCGTCGGGAGCGGCCGGTGGAAGCGACCGGGGGGGTCTCTGTGCGAGAGGCGCCGCAATCTGTGGCGGGACAATATTCCGCGTAAGTGGACGGCGGGGCCGGCGCCAGTGTTGCGGGCCGGCTTTGAGTGACAGCAGTTGGAACGGTGGCACACCGCGCCCGGCCAATCAGCGGCCGGCTCCTCCTCCTCCTGATGGATACAGCGCCGCTGCCGGAATGTAGCCAATCAGCGGCCGGGCTCCGCCCCCCCCTCTGCCCCTTGCTGGCGGATACATCGCAGGCAGCCAATCGGCGGCCGCCCGGCGCCCCCTGATTGGTCGCAGCCGGCCTGCCGCACCCGCCCTGTCGCGGGTGCAAGCGCTGCGCTGGCTTGCACTTCAGACAGCGTGAGGCTGATTCATGGGCAGAGGGAGGGTGGGAGAAGAGAGAGGAGGAAAGGGAGGAGGGAAAGGAAGGAATGCGGTAATACTGAGCTGATCGACTACATTTTCTTTAAAATGCGCCTTTATTTCAAGTGATGGAGGTATCGGAGAAAATGTTGCACAACTAGGCTGATAGACTACATTAAAATAAATGCGCCTTTATTGTAAGCGATACGGGGGTTATATATGCACATCTTCATCGCTCAGTGCGTACGAAGTGTCTTTTATTTACACACTGGCGGAGGTTAGCACGACCCCAACAAACCAAAATATTTCACAGGAAGGGGAAACGTAGCTCGATAGAACAGGACTTTGGAATGGCAGTGATGTCATCGTTTTACTGGAGGGCTTCCAAGTCTCCTCAAATGTCCTGCTACTGACAAATCAGACATTTCAGCGTCGAGCAGAGTCTGGGCCAAACCAAATTGTGAATTAAGTGGCTTTTTCCCCCACTTTAAATCTTCAATACATCCAAATATATTAGCAAAACAGCAGATTTTACAACACATCTTCCACTCACAAACAATGGAGCACAGGAGGACAACTCCATTTGCAAAAAGCAAGATTATTTTCCATGTACACACTTGTGGTCTGTCTTTGCAATGGATAAAACTTCCTTGGTCTCTGATTCAGCTTGAGAACAACGTATAGTTTTATTCTACATAGAGCATGCAAGTTTTATATATACAAAAATAAGTAAAAAATAAACGTGTTACAGAGAGCAGTCATAGAAATTTAACACACTGCTTTCACTGCTAAAATGTGTGTTCAGATCTAACTCAGACCCTTGGGATAAAAGTCTTCTCTCTGTGCAGGCTATAAAGGTCCTATAGGATTGGTAGTCTAAACCAGAGGGAGTAGGCTAAGCACACAAACTTGCCCACAATTTGGCAGTCCCAACTCGCGCACACAGCTTGCATTTATATAGCACCTTTAATGTAGAAAATGTCCCAAGACACTTCAAAGAAAGAAGCAAACAATTAAAGATTTCAGCCATGGAGAAAGAATTTGATGAAGAAAGACTGAAAGTTGCTTGTTGGGATGGTTTTTAAAGGTATAGAGAAGTTGAGAGGCAGGGAGTTTTACGGAGGGAGTTCCAAAAAGTTGGGCCAAAACAACAGAAGACTGCCACCAATGGTGGGGTAACCAAACAACAGAATTGCACAAAAAGTCAGACTTAGAGGACAGAAGGGTGCAGGAATAATACAAGACTAAGGAGGTTGCAAAGATCAAGTGACTGATTTTGAAGATGAGGATCTAAAATTTAATGTGTTAGGGTGTATATACATGGCTGTGTCAGCTTGGTAGCACTCTCTTACCTCTGCACCAAAAGTTTGTAGGTTGAAGCCCCACTCCCAAGATGAGGATTTGACCAAGGCTAACATCTCAGTGCTGCATTGTCAAAGAAGCCGTTCTTAAATACTAAAGATCCTGTGGCACTATTCAAAGGAGAGAAAGTAATTCTCCCAGTGTTTTGACTACTATTCTTCCCTGAACTGTCACTACCAAAAACCAGTAAAGTGGTTGTCCATTTTATTGTGCGAAGGTTTGCTGTGCATAAACTTTCTACCATCCAACAGCACTGCATTTTAAAGTAACTCTGCTATTCTTGGGCTAGGAGTGCTCGATGTCTGACAATGGGTGTCTGAAAGGGAAAGTCTTGCATTCCATTAACACTGGCACCCCTTGTGTTAACAAACACAAGTTCACCACAAAAAAAATGTATTTCAGCAAAAAAGTAAATTCAGTAGTATGTTGGGACATCATGGACAGGCTTTAAAACACTCATTCTGAAACCAACTATCTGCTCTTTGTTCTCTATGTTCTACAGTGCAATAGAAATATTAACAGTGCCTATTGCTTCCATAACACAAAGCATTTATGTGCAGCTACTAGATGTCGTAGGCATGCTTTACAAATACAACGTGGTATCAGAAACTAAACTACTGACATCTAAAAAAAAAATTTTAATCTTCAACAACCGAAAAACAAAAAACAAAACAAAAACATAAGTTTTTTAAATCATAAGTTCTTGAGATTTAGCTCCTGGAAACAGATTTTACTTCCCATGTATGGAAAATGACTGTCAGAGTGCACACCTGTATCATAACTGTATTAAATATAAGTTTCTCCCTGCATACAAGGGGACATTTTGATTCTTTTTGTTCCTTGTTACACATTTATACAGAAAGAAAGAAATATACACCTGTGAAGGAATAAGCCATATTCAGAAAAATACACCATTCTATGAAAGAATTCTGACCTTATTAAAACATGACAAACTGGGCTTGAAAATCTAAAAACCTAACAATGGAGAAGCTGTACTGTTAACAGCATTCAGGCTATTGGGATAAGATAAGTTGTTGACACTGAATCAATAACCTTATTGAAACAGAAGGTTGGAAGCTCCTGAAGTCTGAAGCTTTGGAAAGAATTGCATAGATCACCCTGGTTGAGGTGTTTTAATTTACACTTCGTACAAAGACACAAACAGAAGACCTTGGTAAAAATGACATCAAATAGATGCACCTGCCGTTACACTGTTTTTTATGGTGGGCTTGGGACACCTGGGGTAGAGACATAATTCTGCATTGCTACCAGCTGAGCTGACTGTAAGAATAGCAGGGGTCAGCAGAAAAATGACTAGAGATAATTAGCTTACATCAGCAGAAAACTTCAAAAGAAATACCACTGAAAAAGGATACAAATATTGAACTTTCAAATGGGATGATAGATTCGCTGTAAAGGGGCAAAGCAATTCTCAGGCTTCAGAGGTGGCTCTGTAAGTCTACAACTTTTTGTACCTCGGGGATCAATGGTAATGTATTTGATTTTGGTGGATATTCTGAATAAGTCTAAGAACTGTAAAATTGTAGTGAAGTTAAGATTTGAGAATAAGGATCTCTGATAAGATTGTGAAAGTTTTCTCTTTTTGGAACTGTTAATGTTGCGATTGAAACACCTACTGTAATTACATGTCGGTTCTTTAATAAATTGTTGTGTCTCAAGGGGTTTAATACCCTTACCTATATAACAATTAAGAAGGACTCCGGGTGGAGAGTTTAGTTAACGGCCATTTTATTTACAACTAGCTGGAGTACCCAGCGTTGCCGAGGGAACTGAAGAACCCTCTGCCATGTTTATAAAACTGTTTATAAAACTGATGGGATTGAAGAACTCTTGCTAAGCACCCAGGAGGTGGTTGCTTAACTTTGTTTTTTGTTAATGGGTATTGCCAGTAGCCATATACTCCAGGTTTTACAGTTTTCCTTCTATGTGAATTTGGAGGTAGCAAGCAGAATTATAATTTTGCAATGTTATCATTGACATTAATGAGAGAGAGAGAGAGAGGGGGAAGGAGAGAGAGAGAGGGAGGGGGAAGGAGAGAGGGAGGGGGAAGGAGAGAGAGAGAGAGGGAGGGGGAAGGAGAGAGAGAGAGAGGGGGAAGGAGAGAGAGGGAGGGGGAAGGAGCGAGAGAGAGGGGGAAGGAGAGAGAGAGGGAAGGAGAGAGAGAGAGGGAGGGGGAAGGAGAGAGAGAGAGGGAGGGGGAAGGAGAGAGAGAGGGAGGGGGAAGGAGAGAGAGAGGGAGGGGGAAGGAGAGAGAGAGGGAGGGGGAAGGAGAGAGAGAGAGGGAGGGGGAAGGAGAGAGAGAGAGAGGGAGGGGGAAGGAGAGAGAGAGAGAGGGGGAAGGAGAGAGAGGGAGGGGGAAGGAGAGAGAGGGAGGGGGAAGGAGCGAGAGAGGGAAGGAGAGAGAGAGGGAAGGAGAGAGAGAGAGGGAAGGAGAGAGAGAGAGAGAGGGAAGGAGAGAGAGAGGGAAGGAGAGAGAGGGGGGGAGGAGAGAGAGAGAGGGGGAAGGAGAGAGAGGGGGGAAGGAGAGAGAGAGAGGGGGAAGGAGAGAGAGAGAGGGGGAAGGAGAGAGAGAGAGGGGGAAGGAGAGAGAGAGAGAGAGGGAAGGAGAGAGAGAGAGGGAAGGAGAGAGAGAGAGGGAGGGGGAAGGAGAGAGAGAGAGGGGGAAGGAGAGAGAGAGAGGGAAAGAGAGAGTGAGGGAAGGAGATAGAGAAGAGAGGAAGACACCCCGGGGAAGGGGTTGGACTCAGAGCCCGGCCGCGGTGACCCGGAGCCCCCGTGCGCGGCCTAGCGCCTCAGGCCCGGCCCGACTCACCTCAGCTCAGCTCCCGAGAAACAGCGAGAGGGGGAGCGGCGGCGGCTGATTGGCGTGCACCACTGCTTCTGTGGACGTTGGCCTCAGCAGGATTAAGTCAGCAGACGAGCTCAGAGGTCCAAAGAACGACACTTTGTGGTGGGGGGCAAAGTCCTCGCGCGTAACTACACCACCCCGGAGCAGTGGGTCCCGGCTATGGTCATTCGAAAGATGGGCCCCGTTTCATACCGAGTCCGCACCGGAGACGACCGAACATGGAGATGGCATGTAGACCAGTTACTGCCAAGACAGTCGCCACAGGTAACCCAAGAAACAGAGGATCAAGGACCTGCTGGGGGCTCCAGCAGGGACTGGTTGTCCAACCCTGAGACAGTGGCACCTTTCACTCTTGTGCCATCGAGGGAGGAAGCCATGCCTGCAGGGTCACGGGAGAGCCAGCCAGAGCCTGCTCCTGAGACTAGACGTTACTCCCAAAGAGAAAGGCAGCCTCCAGAGCGCCTTAGTTACAGTTAGTGCTAACCTGTGTGCATGGGGCAGAATAATCCCCAGGGTTAGCGGAATGTAGAGGCAGTCTACCCTCTCTTCCTGTTCTTGTTTCACCATGTGTAGGTTTTTCTTTTTAGAACGCCAGTTGGATGTGTTTCCTTGTTTGTTTTTGTGTGTCTCTGTGTAGGATTGTTTGCATTGCCTTTACACACACGTTCAATGTGTCCTTTCTTTTCACATTTCCGACAAGTCAGGTCTTTACACCAGCAGTCAGATGGCTGATGACCTGACCTTCCACATCTGTAACACTCTCTGGCACCCCTTGCATGCTTATCCAGTGTAGCTGCTACCCTGTGCACTCTTGTTGCAGCCCCCAACAGCTGTGCATCTTTAGCTGCTAACTCCATAGACACAGCGAGCTCCACTGCTGATTTAAGCGTCAGTTTGTCAGTCATGAGCAAGCGCTTCTGTGTTGCTTCACATCTTAATCCACACACAAACCTATCACGGACAGTGTCATTTAGAGTTTCACCAAACTCGCAATGCTCAGTTAGCTTCTTTAGCACTGCAACATATTCGGCTATGGACTCACCCTCCCCTTGGTTTCGTTTGTGAAACCTGAACCTCTTGGCAATCAGCAGCCGCTTGGGTGCGAAATGTGTTTCCAAAACTTCCACAATCTGATCATATGTCTTAGCGCCGGGCTTTTCCGGGTGCATCAAACTCCATAACAAGCCAAATGTTTTTGCTCCGATCACACTGAGGAACGTTGCCACTTTTACGTCATCTTTAATGCCATTTGCAGTCACAAAAAATCTGAAATGCTCTGTATAAGCACTCCATTGCTCCGCTGTTTCATCAAATGGTCCAAACGCTCCAGTTAGCTTAGCCATTTTGTTTTCTTTTTTTTTTCTTTACAGTCCTTTTCCTCCACTTTTTTATTTTTATTTTTACAGTCCTTTTCCTCCACTTCGTTTCACTGTATCGTTACTCTCCCCCTTCTTATTTGTGTAACACATGAACCGCCACCTTTACGAGGCGATTGCATCAGCACTAAACTGCGGGCGCGCCATTAAGAAAAGACAGGAACTTCTTACTTTAAACATCGCCGATTCCAGTGCAAAGTGATGCGCAAGTCCGTCATCCTCGTCGCTAGTTTTGTTGTGTCTCAAGGGGTTTTATACCCTTACCTATATAACAATTAAGAAGGACTCCGGGGTGGAGAGTTTAGTTAACGGCCATTTTATTTACAATGTGCTTCTTCACTCAATGCACTACATTCCCATAGTGCATTGCAAATCACATGTGGGACAATTCTAATACACATTCCAAATACACAACATAAATCTATATATTTTTAGAATTGTCTCACATAATACTTCTGTATCAAACTCGCAAACTCAATCTCTGTACGCTCTTTGGTGAGGAGTTGCAGAATTCTGGGGGAGTTTTCCAGACCCTCATAATATCCGGAACATTACAGTCTAGCTAAACTTATTAAAGTGCTATCTGGAGGACGGTAATATCTTCAGGTTGTTCCTTTCCTTTAGGGAGAGATAGTCTGGACCTTTAGACCCAATTAAGCATCTTTAGGATTCGGCTACCTCAAACTTTAGTTGAGAGTGAACGTCTGGGGAATACACCTGATCCGGGGTAGCCCTAAAGGGGCTAGGACTAGTAATAATCCCTTCAGTTGGCGCCCAACGTGTGTGTTAACAAGTTGATACAGAACCTATAATTATATTTATATCTATATCCATCTTGTAGATTGTTAAGTATAGAAGGAGTGTTTTACTGACAGTGGTACTAAGACCCAGATTTAAGTCTCTAGGGACAACAAGTCTCTGATCAGGCCTTGTAAAACTTAAATCAGAACTCCCTCAATATACCATTGAGGTCTAGAAATTTCTTATAAAGTTCATATTAAACCCTAACCGCTGTTAGGTCCTGACGAAATGACAAACCCTGTAGGAAATGGCCAAGTCTTTATATTAGGAAATTCAAACGATTGTTTTATTAGGGGAAATAATCCTATCCCTGTACCTCCACAAGACCAAGTAATAATTTGTGATGGAGCTTCAATGACGATTAAAGAAGGGACATCCCAACAATCCTCAGCTGGGATGGGGATAGTAGTAGGGGCTTTTCGAGATTCCTATTCTTTTTATCCAGAAGAATTACTGTCCATACCCCTTGGCCATAAGACAGCGCAATATGCTGAAGCCGCAGCATTACGGTATGCTTTAGAAAAGGCAGACCCTATTAAACCCACACTAATCTGTATGGATAGAGCATCGGACCTGGGTGAGGATTGCAGCGCGAGGCGGAGTTAATAACTGGCAGCGAGGCTTACCAACTCAGCAGCAGGGGAGAGAGGTAAAAAGTAATCAAAGTGTGACGTCAGCAGGAAGCAGGTAAGTGATTGGTTGGTGAGTATTTCTTTTTTAAACTTTAACTCTGGTTTATTGTTTCTAAGGTCTCTCTGGTGTAGCAGGGACTGTTGGTAAACTATTTAACAGTAGTGTAATTCGTGGGATTGATTGATTTAATTTAAATTCAATGAATTAAAGGGTAAATCATGACAGGACAGCCCGGGCACGTGATATGCTCCTCCTGCGATATGTGGGAACTCAGGGACACTTCCTGTGTCCCTGACAACTATGTGTGCAGGAAGTGCACCCAGCTGCAGCTACTGACAGACCGCATTGCGGCGCTGGAGCTGCGATTGGATGCATACTGGAGCGTTCACGATGCTCGGGACATCGTGAATAGCATGTTTAGGGAGTTGGACACACCACAGGTAGAGGTTAGACAGGAAGAAAGGGAACGGGTGACCAACAGGCAGAGTACTAGGCGCAGGCAGGTAGTGCAGGGGTCCCCTGTGGCCATCCCCCTCTCCAACAGATACACCACTTTGAGTACTGTTGGGGGGGATGGCTTATCAGAGGAAGGCAGCAGCAGCCAACTTCCTGGCACCAGGGGTGGCTCTGCTGCACAGAATGGGAGGAAAAAGAGTGGTAGAGCTATAGTAATAGGGGATTCAATTGTAAGGGGAATAGATAGGCGTTTCTGCGGCCGCAAACGAGACTCCAGGATGGTGAGTTGCCTCCCTGGTGCAAGGGTCAAGGATGTCTCCGAGCGGCTGCAGAACATCTTGGAAGGGGAGGGTGAACAGCCAGTTGTCGTGGTGCATATAGGCACCAACGATGTAGGTAAAAAGCGGGATGAGGTCCTAAAAGCGAAATATAGGGAGTTAGGAGGTAAATTAAAAAACAGGACCTCAAAGGTAGTAATCTCAGGATTGCTACCAGTGCCATGTGCTAGTCAGAGTAGAAATAGAAGGATACTTCAGATGAATATGTGGCTAGAGGAATGGTGCCAGGGGGAGGGATTCAAGTTCCTGGGACATTGGAACCGGTTCTGGGGGAGTTGGGACCAGTTCAAACTGGACGGTCTGCACCTGGGCAGGGCTGGAACCGATGTCCTAGGGGGTTTGTTTGCTAGTGCTGTGGGGGAGGGTTTAAACTAAAATGGAAGGGGGTTGGGAACCTGAGCAGGGAGACAGAGGAAAGGGAAACAAGGATAAAAGCAAAAGATAGGAAGGAGAAAAATAAAAGTGGCAGTCAGAGAAATCAACGGTTTAAATCAAACATGGCCACAGTAAATAATAATTCTAATAGGTCTAAGAGCGTTAAAAAAACAAGCCTGAAGGCTTTGTGTCTTAATGCGAGGAGCATTTGTAATAAGGTGGATGAATTGGCTGTGCAAATAGAGGTAAACGAATATGATTTGGTTGGGATTACGGAAATGTGGCTCAAGGACGGCCAAGATTGGGAACTCAACATCCAGGGGTATTCGATATTCAGGAAAGATAGGCAAAAAGGAAAGGGAGGTGGGGTAGCATTACTGGTTAAAGAAGGGATTAATACAATTGTAATGAAGGATATTAGCTCTGATGATATGGAATCTGTATGGGTAGAATTGAGAAATACTAAGGGGAAAAAAACATTAGTGGGAGTGGTATATAGACCTCCAAACAGTAAGGCGGAGGTTGGGGATGGCAGTAAAAGGGAAATTAAAGAAGCGTGCAATAAGGGCACAGCAGTCATCATGGGTGACTTTAATCTACATATAGATTGGGCTAACCAAATTAGTAACAATACTGTGGAGGAGGAATTCCTGGAGTGTTTACGGGATGGTTTCCTGGACCAATATGTCGAGGAACCAACCAGAGATCAGGCCATCTTAGACTGGGTATTATGTAACGAGAAAGGATTAATTAGCAATCTTGCTGTACGAGGCCCTTTGGGTCGGAGCGATCACAATATGATCGAATTCTTCATTAAGATGGAGAATGAAGGAGTTGACTCAGAAACTAGGGTCCTCAATTTAAATAAAGGAAACTACGATGGTCTGAGGAGCGAGTTGGGTAGGATTGATTGGGGAATGGCACTCAAAGGGTTGACGGTGGATAGGCAATGGCAAACATTCAAAGACCAAATGGATGACCTACAGAAGTTGTTCATCCCAGTTTGGCATAAAAATAAAACAAAAAAGGTGATTCAACCGTGGCTAACAAGGAAAATTAGGGATAGCATAACATCCAAGGAGAGGACATATAAATTGGCCAGAAAAAGCAATAATCCTGAGGATTGGGAGCAGTTCAGGATTCAACAAAGGAGGACAAAGGGATTAATTAAGAAAGGGAAAATAGAATATGAGAGTAAGCTTTCAGGGAACATAAAAACTGACTGTAAAAGCATTTATAGATATGTGAAGAGAAAAAGATTGGTGAAGTCAAGCGTAGGTCCCTTGCAGTCAGAATCGGGGGGATTTATAATGGGGAACAAAGAAATGGCAGACCAACTAAATACATATTTTGGTTCTGTCTTCACAAAGGAGGACACAAATAACCTCCCAGAAATACCGGGGAACATACGGTCTGATGACAGGGTGGAACTGAAAGAAATCAGTATTTGTAGGGAAATGGTGTTAGGAAAATTGATGGGACTGAAGGCCGATAAATCCCCAGGGCCTGATAATCTACATCCCAGGGTACTTAAGGAAGTGGCCCTAGAAATAGTAGATGCATTGCTGGTCATCTTCCAGAACTCGATAGACTCTGGAACAGTACCCATGGATTGGAGGGTAGCTAATGTTACCCCACTGTTCAAAAAAGGTGGCAGAGAAAAAGCGGGGAATTATAGACCGGTAAGCCTGACATCAGTAGTGGGGAAAATGCTAGAGTCCATTATAAAAGATGTAATAGCAGAGCACTTGGAAAGCAGTGACAGGATCGGACAAAGTCAACATGGATTTACAAAAGGTAAATCATGCTTGACTAATCTACTGGAATTTTTTGAGGATGTAACTGGTAAAATAGATAAGGGAGAACCAGTGGATGTGGTGTATTTGGACTTTCAGAAGGCTTTCGATAAGGTCCCACATAAGAGATTAGCGTGCAAAGTTAAGGCACATGGGATTGGGGGCAAGGTATTGACTTGGATAGAGAACTGGTTGGCGGACAGAAAGCAAAGAGTTGGAATAAACGGGTCATTTTCCGAGTGGCAGGCAGTGACTAGTGGGGTGCCGCAAGGATCGGTCCTAGGACCCCAGCTGTTCACAATATATATTAATGATCTGGACGAGGGAATTGGATGTAATATCTCCAAATTTGCAGACGACACAAAGCTGGGTGGCAGGGTATGCTGTAAGGAGGATGTCATGAAACTCCAGTACGATTTGGACAGGTTAGGTGATTGGGCAGAAACATGGCAAATGCACTATAACGTGGATAAATGTGAGGTTATCCACTTTGGTGGCAAAAACAGGAAGGCAGATTATTATTTGAATGGCAATAGATTGGGAGAAGGGGCAGTGCAAAGAGACCTGGGTGTTCTTGTGCACCAGTCGCTGAAGGTAAGCATGCAGGTGCAGCAGGCGGTTAAGAAGGCAAATGGTATGTTGGCCTTCGTAGCAAGAGGGTTCGAGTACAGGAACAAGGATGTCTTGCTACAGTTGTACAGGGCCTTGGTGAGACTGCACCTTGAGTATTGTGTGCAGTTTTGGTCGCCTTATCTGAGGAAGGACGTTCTTGCCATGGAAGGAGTGCAGCGAAGATTCACCAGGCTGATACCTGGGATGGCAGGAATGACGTATGAGGAGAGATTGTGTCGATTGAGCTTATACTCACTGGAGTTTAGAAGATTGAGAGGGGATCTCATCGAAACCTATAAAATTCTGTCAGGCCTGGACAGACTAGATGCTGGAAGGATGTTCCCGATGGTCGGGGAGTCCAGAACCAGGGGTCATAGTCTAAGGATAAGGGGTAGGACATTTAGGACTGAAATGAGGAGGAATTTCTTCACCCAAAGAGTGGTGAACCTGTGGAATTCTCTGCCACAGAGGGCGGTGGAGGCCAGTTCATTAAATATATTCAAGAAAGAGTTGGATATATTTCTTAAGGCTAAAGGGATCAAGGGATATGGGGAGAAGGCAGGGACAGGGTACTGAATTTGAATGATCAGCCATGATCTCATTGAATGGCGGAGTAGGCTCGAAGGGCCGAATGGCCTACTCCTGCTCCTATCTTCTATGTTTCTATGTTTCTACTGTAAACTAGGATATAACCAAGATCTAGTTTTCTGGGAACAAACAAATTTTACCAATGATAAGGGTAAACCCATAAAACATAAGTCATTGTGGAAGACATTCTCCGTTTGAGGATGGAGAAATAGAATTGTCAGTTGATTCAGGTAAACGGGCATACCACTGGGACAGTACACTCAAAAGGAAACAGTCTTGCAGATGAACAAGCAAAACGTTCGGCCTGCATGACACCCCCTCGAGAGGGGCCTGCCAATATTAGTGTAATCACTAGGGCAGAACGGGCAGCTAATCAGGATGAGGAACTGATTCAGCTATTAGACCCAACAAAAGAGAATCCACCAGGATATCCAACAAAGTACTTTTACTCGGAAACCCCTACGGGTGTTGTGCTGGCTAAGTTGCCCAAGGGAAACCGAGAAGTACCCCAGAGTCACAAACGAGAACAGCTTGTAAAAGAAGCTCATGAGAGCATAGGTCAAGCACATTGTGGTGCCAGAACAACATTCTGCAAATTGACTCCCTTATATTGGTGGCCAGGCATGCTTAAGGCCTGTAAAACATACGTGGCAAATTGTGAGCCATGCTATTTAACCAATAAGTCATCACTAATTAAGCCATCACCATTGGCTCCTGTGAAAGCTGATGAGTCATTGGGAAAATTCTTTATTGACTTTATTAGACCACCTCACCCATCTTTGGGATACAGACATGTTCTCATTTGTGTAGATGGATGCACTTCTTTCTGCTGGCTGGTCCCCACAAAAACTGTTTTGGAAAATTCACTCGCCAATGCTATTACTGACATAATTACTGTAGCTGGTGCACCCAAAATCTTACACTCCATTAAAGGCAGAGCCTTGGTCTCCAAGGTGTTCAAAGATTACTGCGAACAAAGGGGGATTGGGTTAGAGCACAGCACGCCACGTCATCTGCAATCAGCGGGGCTGGTGGAATGTAAAAACCAGGAAGTAAAAATGCTATTGGTCAAACTGTTGAGAATCAGGGGAAATAAGTGGACCACCATCATTCCGGAGGTGCAGCTATCACTTAGTAATGTGCCCGCATCTGCATCAGGGACAGTGTCCCCTAAAACTCCATATTATCTGATGTATGGGGTTGAGATGCATACACCACTTACCCATAGTTCTTTTATTGCCTCTACTCTCTCTGATTCCTTGACCTGACAGCGACAGTTAGATTTAAAAAAAGAAGAAACAGAGGAGATTCATCAAATTGATCAGAGGATAAGGGAGGCAAATAGGCAGAAAAAATTGACAAACAAAGCATGGCAACCCCTAGCAGGAGAATGGGTACAGGAAAAGAAGTTCGAGCAAAAACCTGGTTTAAGACTGAAGTGGAAAAAACCTGTTCAAATACATTCTGTTATTAATGAAAGAACAGTTAAAATACATATTAATCAGCCGAATGGCAAGCATATTCTTAAAACGGTCTCCATAGACAATCTCAAAAGATGTCCCGCGGGATACCGAAAAGGAGGAACAATACAAGGTGCAGTCGTACACTGTCTTTCAAGACCCAGCTTGGAGCACGACACAGGAAATGGATGCAATCGAATTACTGACGACGGTCAGTCAGACGGTTGTCGCCAACTCCTCCACACGATGTTTGGCAATGCATCAGGAATTGGATTCGCAAAAAGCCACAAGGATTCGCAAAAAGCCACAAGGATTCACAAAAAGCCACAATCGAAACAAGGAAAGATCAACGAGTTACTTCAACGAAGGAGGAAAACACCACGGATGAAGAAAGAATCAACTGAGCGCCTGGCAAGGCCTTTACAAAAACAAGAATCTGTCCACACACTGGATCGAAGGAATAGCATGTCAAGCTTCAGCTAGTTCCAAATGACGTCTCCTTGACTCGTATGAATAACTCACCACTACGGAACGTACATCTGCCGATTGGACATTCTAAGTACATGTTGTTTTGCTAATTGCATGACAATGTACCTATCATCCTTTTAAATTGTGTTCAATTTAAAATAAGGCAAAACATTGTCCTAGGATGACTTAAAAGGAATTTTCATGCAGGACATGATTAGGCACTTGTGAATTTCGTGAAATTAATGTGCTATTGTAACCTTATTAGTAACATTGACCAAACTCTGGCTTCATGCTCGAGTTCATTTTTTGGTCAAGAGGGGAGTGCGAAGGAATAAGCCATATTCAGAAAAATACACCATTCTATGAAAGAATCCTAACCTTATTAAAACATGACAAACTGGGCTTGAAAATTTAAAAACCTAACAATAGAGAAGCTGTACTGTTAACAGCATTCAGGCTATTGGGATAAGATAAGTTGTTGACACTGAATCAATAACCTTATTGAAACAGAAGTTTGGAGGCTTCTGAAGTCTGAAGTTTTGGAAAGAATTGCATAGATCACCCTGGTTGAGGTGTTCTAATTTATACTTCGTAAAAAGACACAAACAGAAGACCTTGGTAAAAATGGCATCAAATAGATGCACCTGCTGTTACACCGTTTTTTATGGTGGGCTTGGGACACCTGGGGTAGAGACATAATTCTGCATTGCTACCAGCTGAGGTGACTGTAAGAATAGCAGGGGTCAGCAGAAAAATGACTAGAGATAATTAGCTTACATCAGCAGAAAACTTCAAAGGAAATACCACTGAAAAAGGATATAAATATTGAACTTTCAAATGGGATGATAGATTCACTGTAAAGGGGCAAAGTGATTCTCAGGCTTCAGAGGCAGCTCTGTAAGTCTACAACTCTTTGTACCTCGGGGATCAAGGTATTGTACTGTATTTGATTTTGGTGGATATCCTGGAATAAAGACTAAAAACTGTAAAACTAGTGAAGTTAAGATCTGATAATAAGAATTGTAAGCTTTCCCTTTTTGGAACTGTGAATGTTGCGATTGAAACACCTACTGTAATTACATGTCGGTTCTTTAATAAATCTATATATTTTTAGAATTGTCTCACATAATACTTCTGTATCAAACTTGCGAACTCAATCTCTGATGCTCTTTGGTGAGGAGTTGCAGAATTCTGGGGGAATTTTCTGGACCCTCATAATATCCGGGACGTTACAGTCTAGCTAAACTTATTAAAGTGCTACCTGAAGGACGGTAACATCTTCAGGTTGTTCCTTTCCTTTAGGGAGAGATGGTCCAGACCTTTAGACCCAATTAAGCGTCTTTAGGATTCGGCTACCTCAAACTTTAGTTGAAAGTGAACGTCTGGGGAATACGCCTGATCTGGGGTAGCCCTAAAGGGGCTAGGACTAGTAATTATCCCTTCACACATTTTGAATGAAGTGAATAAATTAAATCTCGTGAGCCTTTTCGGTGCTGGCAACATAAATAAATAACACTTGCATTTACATGGCACCACATTATCTCAATGCACTTTACACAATAAATGACTTTTGAAGTACAATGACTGTTGTTATGCAGGCAAATATAGCCAGCTTATGCCAGCAACACCCCACAAATAGTAATAAGAATTATGATCAGTTTATCTGATGTGGTATTAGTTTGGGAAGGAATGTTAGCCAGGACAGTGGAGGACTCTGTGCTCCATGGGATCTTTAATGCCTACTCGAATCACTGGAACAAGCAGACAAGACCTTGGTTCATCCAAAGAAGAACATCTCTAACAATGCAGCACTTCCTCAGTACTCTACTGTTGTATTAAACAAAGGTATTAAGGGATATGGGCCAAAGGCGGGTATATGGAGTTAGGCCGCAGATCAGCCATGATCTCATTGAATGGTGGAACAGGCTCAAGGGGCTGAATGGCCTCCTCCTGTTCCTATGTTCCTAAGTTCCTAAGATAAGCAGACACTGGCATGGGGTTCAAACCAAAGCCTTCTGAGGAAGAGTGCTGTCAACTGAGTCAAGGCTGATATCAGAGGCACATTGCATCTAAGATCTGTTGCTATCACAGCAAGGGGCTGGGGTAATAATTCCGACTTGCAACTCCAGAGGTTCACTTTCAACAAATAATATTGTTGAAAATCTGCTTTGCAAAATGTTTGCAACTACAATAAAGCCAAGAACATCATACCTTTGTGCACAAAAATAATCAAATGAGATTTAATCAAGTTTAAGGTTTATACATCAGGGTTGTAGAGTTATGTAACTCACCTCTTTCCCCAACTCTGAAGGCTTGAATCAGTCCTGACTTTGTCCTCTGGTTCTAAGGAGCAAGATGCATTATTGAAGGATGGGATGTAGGGGGCATTGGTATGCCCTCAATCAGTACCAACCTTTCATTGATTTGGTACCAATGAATGCCATTGGAATGGGCTTTGACCGTTGGGTTACATACACCAGGATTGCCCTATTTACACTGCTAAATCCTTAATAATAATAATAATAATAATCAACTTTATTGTCATTGTTAGTGCACAAGTGCAGTACAACGAAATGTAGGCTTGTGGCTCCCGAGAGTGTACATTTAGATTAAGACATTTAAACATTCAACATTCATTTGGCTTGTAATACATTAACATAAACATAACCATAATAAAGTGCATTGGCAGATGTGCAGGCTTTATAGTTTATTTGTGGAGTTCAGTAGGATGACAGCCCTGGGAAAGAAGCTGTTCCTAAATCTGGTCGTTCGGGTGCGAATGCATCTGTAGCGTCTCCCAGATGGCAGGAGGGTGAACAGACTGTGGCTGGGGTGGGTAGGGTCTTTGATGATGGTCCGTGACCTCCGTAAACAGTGTTTCTGGTATATGTGCTCTATGGTCGGTAGCCGGGTGCCGGTAATGCGTTGGGCAGTTTTGACTACCCGCTGCAGGGCTTCTTGTATTAGTTAATTCATTGAAGAGAAGTGGTTATTATTAGTATTCCAAAATGCTGCACCATAGAAATGGTGGGAGGCAGTGTTGGACCCTGCTCCTCATCTCAATCACATCAGTTGGGGAGGGGGTTGGAAGGAAGAAAGAGTGCCAAGTAAGGTTCAATTCTTCCCGTCATGTGGAGAGTTATAATTAGAAGACAAGTCACCTGGACTGCTCTCTTCCACCTCAGAGGCCAATTCAGAGCTACAGAGATGTGTATGATACATGACTGCTGGTTCTTTCAGCTAAGAAGTGATGTGCAACACAAGGGGACCTATAAGAAGGGAGAAATAATTTAAAACTGGAGTATAAACGAGGTACAAAGATAAAGTCAGCCAATTCTGCAGCTGATACGAATACAACTTTGGTTGAGACCTGGTCCAATGGTACAGGTCTGAGTGCAGAAAGAATAATAATAGCTCCAATAAGGACGAGTTCGAGGTGTGGGGGTAGAATAGCAATGATCGTCCTGTGGAGCTATGATTGTTTTCTGTATCACTGACTATAACATAATATAAAGAGCCTGTTAAACTGCCTTCAGAGCTATGCCTTAGCACAAAGATTAATCCTGTCGCTGATCTGCTCTTCCATGCTGCTGTGGGAAAGAGGTGGGTGGGGCAGTAGACCTTGAGATTCTTGTATCTGTGGTGACAAGCAAAAGACAATTTTGTGGAGTTAGAAATGGATTTTAAGTATGGGGTTTTTTGCATGTGTATCTGATATGCTTTCATTTAGGATTCATGGACAATCCTGAGGTGCCTGTGCTCACCTGGTAAATCGCCGACCGAGCAACTGTCGAAAAAGCTCTAGGAAGGCACGGAGGCACCTAACAACTACTAATGATTGAAAAAGCACAATGGCAGTTGGTAATGAAGCTTGGTGATGAAACTTGGTGAGGAAGTATCTGCATCAGTGATGCTGACAGTATAGATAACAATAAACATACCAAAACAAGTATGCATGCATATTTATTTATTTAGGCTGGACTAGATTGGGTGCGGTTATGGGTGTGGCTGAGCCTATTTTACCTGCAGGAGTCTAGTCCACCCATGGATAGTCTTGGAACAAGCAGGAGCTTCTTCACCTATTCGATGCAAATGCCCTGACTACAAAAATTAATCAAAATGAACAGATAATTGCGAGTGAGTTTCAAATAATTGGGATTGAGCTTAAGGCTATAATTCAATCTTGGTGCACTGTGACATTTCTAAACCACTTGAGCTTCATTCTTGCAGTTTTAAACACAGTCTAAATCAGTTAATTGAATTGCAGTCTTTTAACTCAGTGTTGTCCAATACGTTAACCACTAGCCACATGTGGCTAATTGAGAATCCAGATGTGGCGAATTGAATTTCTGATTAGGAAATAAAAAAGGAGTAATAAACATCATTTTTGGGCATGTGATCTCAATATTCATTCAGATGCCATATGCATGCGTATTTTAACCTTTTTGTGTGTTTGTTCATAAAACGGTAGATAAAAAGCAGAGTGTGCAAGTGTTCCTTGATCCTTGTGAGTGCTTTACTTCCTTGGTTATTGAATGGCGGTAGATGATTGTTAAATAAATATACACATGTGAAGTACATTTACCTGTATTGTGTGAGTGAATGTAAGCTGTTTGCTACTAAAATTAGTGATGTGGCTAAAACAGTGTTGCACTCGTCAACAAATTCCATTGGACAACACTGTTTAAACTCATTGCCAATTGTCTGTTATCCTGTATGAAAATGAGTTTGTTGAAAGGCAATCAACATAATTTGCAGTATTTCTATATGATTAAAAACACCTTTTCTTGTGTTTTGCTTGTGAACCTTACCCCTGGGACATACTATGTGGGCCATGCCCCAAGCATGGCATCTATGTCACCTGTTTGGTATTGGTAGACAGCTTGGACCACGGGTAGTTCTGCAGATGTGTTGTTTTGGAACAAAGATACACTCTGCCTCACTAATAAAGATTGCCAGGCCCCATCTCCCAGCACCACTGACAAGTACGCACACAGTTTTTTAGGCTTCACTATGGCCTTGTACTCCTGTTCGTTTATCAGCAGGTAGCTGGATCGCTGTAAGGATGGAACATGGCACTCTGTGGGTCCTGGAATGCTGCCGTAGCCAGTACACAGCTTATCCAGCACATCTCACACTCAAATAGTGTCCATGTATCCTCTTGTTGGAACTCACTCATTCCTATCTAGCACTACACATGACCCCTTCCACTTGCAGGCCTTTATAAAAAAAAATGTTGCCTTTCCTTTTTCTTCTTTCCTATTAAGAATCTCCTCCCCTTTTTATGTCCTTTTCCCTTAAATGAGCTTCACTTCTGACTTGCACCTAAAGTCCTGCACAAAGTCTTATTTTAATTTTCCCACTATTAAAAAGAAATGCGCAGGACTCCAGGCATGAGCCAGAAGAGGGGCTTGAAAAGCTTAGTAGAGTTTGAAGCAGGTGGGAAGATGGTGGGAAGCTGAATAGAGCCTGAGGCTGGAAAAGGGAGCTGCTTGAGCCTGTCATTGGGGCGCAAGCTGGATATCTGATTGGTCCCTTACAGGCTCTACCAGTCACATTTGTGGTCTTGTGTTTACCATGAAACAATAAGATTCCAGAAAGCAGGGCTTCACCAGTAAACTCAATTTTAATATGGATGAATCAAGACAAATGGAATTTTTAATTAGTTACTTATATAATTCATTTTTCTTAATCAAATGGCCTGTTCTTCAAACACTATGGGCTGGATTTTCATTCAGAAGTCGGGAAGACAACTTTCAGGTTTTAGTCCCGCCTCCATCGAGATGCAGCCAATCCACGCGATTTTCCCTTGATTAACCTTGTTGAGCCCGCCCAGCGGGCTCAGCAGGCCAATTAAGGGCCACCCGGCAACAGGTGACGTCACAGACTGAAATTTCATCTGTCAAGACGTGTTGACAGATGAAATATCAGTGTTTCACAGCTGTTTGAAGCTGTCAAACACTGAGGCCTAGAAATTGAGTTTTGGCGCAGCCAGGGCTTTAGCGCCGGAAGTTAGTGCCGGAGCTAAGTCGCGCTGGTCGGGCCCAAAATTCAATAGTTCTGCGCCCAAACGGCTGCCGGCGCTGCTGAGAGCTGTTTGCGCCTGAAAACTGGCGCTACGCGCTGAATTTCGGCGCTATTCCGGCGCTGCGGCGCCCGCTGCGGTGCGGCAGGTTCGGGAAGTGCAGGCCTCCTCCTTCCCTTAAGGAGAAGCTGGCTGCACCCGGCCGCGGCCCGCGAAAATCTTTTTAAAAATGAGCCCGGCACCTCGGACAAGTGCCGGGCTTGCTTCTGTTCCGGGGGGGGGGGGGGAAGTCCGGGGAGGGAGCTGCGGCCAGGCGGCCGGCGGGAAAGCGGCCGGCCGCCGCGGGGCCTTTAATGCGCCGGCGCAAAGTCATGTAAGACTCTGTTGCCAGAGTCTTAGTTGCGGCTGCCACGGGCGAGGCGGCCGCAACTGAATTTCGGCGCTGGGGCCCGTCGGCATGGCAACCGGGACGCTGCGCACACCGATGACGTCATCGGTGCCGGCGCAGCGCTACCGGTGCAACGCCGCTTTAGGGCCCCAGGGAATTTTTGAACTGGCCATAACTCTGGCGCTAGTCCCTCTAGCGCCTCAAAAGCGGCGCTAAGGCAACTCAATTTCTAGGCCTGACAGTCTTACTTCTAACCTGAGTCCTTCTACGCAGACACAGTTAGAAATCTCGCCGGCACTGAAAGCTGAAGGCTGTCACTCTTGACAGCTCGCGGCCATTCTGTTTTCTGTGCCGGCTGAATGATGGACTCCCAAAGCATAGAGGAAGGAAGGCTGTAAAGGTAAGTACAGGTAATTTAAACTTCTTTACACACTTTAGACACACCAAACACACTTACCTTTGCACTCATGCACCCATCACTCACCTGAACACCGACATCTCGACCCCTCCAAGTCCTTCAACCCGTCGGCCCGCCTCCTCTAACCTGGCGTGGTTTGGAGCCGTCGGGAATCCCACACGACACCCTTCAAAATAGGGATTAGGCTGAAAACTGCCTGTTAACTACCTGTTAACAGGCAGTTAATTGGCACTAATCCCTTCCCGCCTCGGGTCGGCGGGTCCCAGTGCGGGGCGGGTACCCGCCTTCCTTGAAACTTACGTGGATTCGGGTTTTGGGCGGGATGGTGTCGGGACCCCCGAATTCGGGATTTTTGTCCCCCCGCATGCCTAAAAGCCCGCCTCACAACACATTGAAAATTGACCCCTATGTTACTATAAAATTACTATACAGATTCAATTGATTGAGGAAAATTATGATTGCAATTTTTTTTAAGAGAATGAGGATACACATACTTGTTCAAATCCATTAACTCAGTTGTCTGTTAGTAGTAGTTTTTCACACTTTTATTGCTCTGATATTTTATGGGCTTACCCGTGAGGAGCTTATTTAAACTTTAATTCAGGTTGCACTTGGTGCACATACTGGATGTACTGGTATCTAAAATTCAGAATGCCACTATCAATACATAAGAAATTGGAGCATCCAGTGTATGAAGCTAATTAAATCTGGCACAAACATTACATCTACCAGCTCAACAAGAATTGACTCTCACTGCTAAGCAGGTCTAGAGTAGTTTCAATGCATATCATGACGGGCATTAGATTCTAAGATATTGTGTGGGCTTCAGTTGTGTGATTGGAGCCATGCAAGACCACTCCAAGGCTGAGTCTCAGTGGAAGTAATGTAGCTGCATAAGAGGAAGATTTGGCAGCTTCTTAATACAATTTCCACATAGAATTCATCGCTTTTGAGCCAAATAATTCAAAGCTTTTGAGCCAAATTCACATCGGCACAGACATAAATTTGGCACAAAAATTATAGCATAACAAAAGGTATTAATTACTAATCAACATACTCATAGCAGAAAGAGCAAATGCACAGGCAGAATTATAAAGTATTTACTGGTGCTGTGGTGCATTTAGTACTGTAATAACCATTGTTTTCCAGATCAAAATGTTCTTTTAGTTGGCTGCAAAAAAGGTCAATACATATTTGGCTCTGTTAAGGTAATGGCCATTTGTTACATAGTGAGTAACATTTCTTGAGATTTTGGGTCGGAGTGTAACAATACGATAATTAAAGTTGTGCTTAGAAGGGAAAAAATATATCAAATGTTGACATTCTGTTGTTGAGTATAGGTTAAGCATATAAACAATCAACCACACATTTGTTAGTTAGTCAAGTGGAATATTTATAGCCGGCCAAACATTGATATTAGGAAATCTAAGCAAGAGATCTTTGTTTTATTAACATAAATAGTACTCTGTATTAGCCTATATAAGAACGACTGCAGCTTGCCTTTGATAAAACTCTATATAGGCATTTTAAAGATTGAAAGCATAATTATTTGTCCTGTTTCTACTAGAGAACTATCCATACACTTCCAAAGAGCGTTACAATTGGCATTCAACATGTTCAGCAACTTTTTCTTTACGCAATTGGCAGTCAACATATTTATCTAACTTTCAGTTGTCTAGCTTTTACTGTGTTATTCTGGATTATTCCTGTGGGCATGTTCAAGCACATATCTTTTGGCAACAGAGGAAACATAACAATGAATAAGTGAGAGAATGAAAAACAGAGCACCAATTATGACGAGTTCAGTGGAAAAGAACTTAGCAGCCACTTTCAGTCACCAGACGAAAATCTGATGATATTCAGACTACTTGGAAGGGGACAAACACACTATCAAGAAAGCCAGATACATAACTGGAGACCCTGACCATAATCAAGGAGGTGTTGTAGAATCAGTATCTAGTTTTACACACAGAATATAACACACAAATAACGTTTTCAAACAATGATGTGATGTTGTGACTGCTGCAGTAGAATCATATGCTGCAGTTCATTTGATAACTGCAACACTGGAAGTGGTAGATTGTAAAGCTGAGTCAAGAGCAGATCTGCTATTGCTATATAACAAACAGATTCCAAGTTAAAAATGCAAGTTACAATTTAGGAACAATAAAAGTCTACATAGAAGAAGCTTGCTGGATTCTACATGGCTCTTACTGAAATCAGAGGTGATGTCAGTCATCTTGAAGAAACTAAATAAAAACACCACAGTAGTAGTTGAGCATGAATTTCTTGAACATATTGATAATTTTGTGGAACATGCTTAGAAAGTAACAGGAAAATTGGAAGGGAAGAAATTGCACCCAACTATACACTTATCGGGCTGAATATAAATCCCAGGGCAACAGATGACTGCATTGCAAATTTATGTGTCAGTTTGACTTAATTGGCAGCAATCTCACCTTAGATTCAAACCCCACTCTAGGAGTTAAGCATGTAATCTAGAACAACAGTTTAGTGCAATTCTGAGTGAGTGCTTCATTCTCGGAGGCAGTATCCATCAAATAAGACATTAAACAATGGTTCAATCTGCCCTTACAGATGGTATTAACATTATTTGAAGAGCAGGGAGTGCTAAGATTTTGGCCAACACTCCTCTCTTAACGGGCAGCACCAAAAATAGATGAACTACTTATTCATTTCAGTGCTGTTTGTGGGACCTTGCCATGTGCAAAATGGGAGCCACATTCAAAGCAACAATAACTGCACTTCAAAATAATTCATTATACATGGAGTGCTTTAGGACATCTTGAGAGAAATGATAAGTTGTTTTATTAATGCAAGTTCATTCTTTCTAGAATCAGTGTAAACACTTCAACCAGAGTAGATGCTCGCATGGAATATTCTAGTCGATATTGCAGAGGCTCCAACTCAAGTTCAAAGTGAATCTACTTAAGAAAGCCAACCAGCTGTTTAAAAGGGAGAATCTGACAAAGGGCACAACAGATGCACAAGGCCATTGCACCTCTTCAGGCGGGACATAGAAAAGCATCTGATAACCATGCTAACCGACGGCCACTACAGATGTTGAGATTATAGCAAGGTAGAATCTCAGGAGTACTCTTTAAATGTTGCTTTCAATTCAGGCTACTGCTTTGCTTCACATTAAGGACTGTGTACTACAGGTCAATATGTAGGGAAAGCAGCCCAAGTCCTGTTGTAGTTATGAAGGCAAAGAAAACTGTAGACTGAACAAGATGATGTACATAAGTTTTATGGCCATTTCAATGGCAAACCCTGCAATGGGCATGCTGAACAGGAACATCTTTTAAAAAAAATCACATTACTAGATTTCAGTGCCTCTGCAGGGACTAACCGTTACTAACATTGCACTTCAGGCCATATGGATCCCTGTTTCCAGTGCAGATGTGAAACCTTGTAAACAATGTAGCTCTTCTTTAGTGTGCACTATCATGCACGATGTAACCCTTGTTAGACCGTACAAAACTAAAGAGTGCAAAATTAATTTTCAGAAACAACACCAGTAAAAGTCCGACAATTCCACGTAATAAAAATGGATTGTGACTTATTCAGTCACTATGAAATAGTTGCCCTGCCAAATCCTTTCTCAGTCACTCTCATTGTATTGAATCCCAACAGATCAAGCACTTCCCACTCACTTGTAGTCATTGTGGATTGCAAAATGACTACTTTGATAGATGACAGTGCAAAGTACCCTTCATAAGTGGTCATGGAGGATTTAATAACCATTATTAAAAATGACTGCTCGACTCCAATGTGCATCTCAGATTGGGAATCTATGTTTTTTGAATAAATAATGGGGAGAAACAGAAAAGGGGCTTCATGAAATTGATAGAATCACAAACTCTTGATATGTGGGGAGCTATTGTAGCTAGCCAGTGGTATCTCTTTTATTGGAGCTATTTACACTAACCCCATTTCCCTGCTCCTTCTCCATACCCTTTAATATTTTAATTCTTTAAGTGTTTATCTCATTTTTGTTAAATTATGTGATTGACTCAGATTCAATAGCCACTTGTAATACATTCCATATTCTAATAAGCCTTTATGCATCTGGTATAATGCTGAGTTCATGCCGCTTTGCTATCAATTCTCTAACTTGTGGAAATAATCTTTACATTCTCAAATACGTTCAGAATTTTGAGCACTTTTAAGAATCCCCAGACCTTCTCTGCTCCAGTGAATATAGTCCTAGTTTTTCTTTTAAGTCGCTCATGAAAACAAAATCCTCTCTCCCTCATAAACCTGCATTGCACTTTTACCATGGCTCTGATATCCTTTCTATATTTTTTCCCTCTTAACTGCACACATTACTCCAACTGGACCTACCAAATGTCTTGTATAGATTCATCACCATCTCCTCACTTTTGTATTCAATGCCCCTATATATAAAACCCAAAATCCTGTTTGCTAATTTTATGTCTTTTTCCACTTGCAATTCCACTTGTAAATATTTGTATATCTCTACCTCTAGATATCCCTAGACCTCTAGGTTTTGGGTATATTTCCATTTTCTGTTCGATTTCCCAAAATGCATTATATCACACTTATCTACATTGAACTACGTGTGCCATACATTTGCTCATTCCCCTAACCTGTCTACAGCCTGTTGTGGTCTTCTGCATTCTTCCTCAGGGCTTGCTTCATTTGGGAAAATAAAGAGTAGTAAATATATATAAAAATAATGTTTATTTATAGTTACTATAAAAATTTGATTTACTATTTGTAGTTCCAAATTTCAAAGAACTATTTTATGCTTAGGTAGGCAAGATTGAGCAGAGGAAATTGTATGACCCTCATTCGAGATCATAGTGTTTTTTTCAGTGTATAAACAGGGATCATCATATTCTACCATGTATCTGTGCTCTGCATTACCTTGTGATTAGAAGTTCAATGGAATATTTCAAGAGATCTTTGGTTGAGATCATCGTTTTCCATCGAAGCTGAGATTGTTTGTATAGATAGCTAGGAGGAAAGTGTATACATAGCTCATTAGTTAGTTTATATTAAACCATAACAAGCGTTTAAGTATATAAGTAAGTTGTGGAAAGAATCTACTGAAATGTTAGTTGATGAGGAAATGTTTACATATACTTAAAATAGGGCTTGTGTCTTAGGGTACATTTATACCTCAGTTATTGGTATGAGACTGATAGCTGCAACATCAGTTTCAGCCAGATACTAACTTGTGTAAACCGCCTGGTTCCAATTGGAATTCTCCCACCCAAGGAAAGGACTTTGTCCATGCATGCTCACAGGCTTGAGCAAAGCATTGCTCATATCCACAAGGTTAGTAGCATTTTTTAACTTCATTTTTGAGTGTGGGTCTAAAGGGTATTGATTCATGCTTTCTGCAAGGCTAGAAGCACATTTTTTCTCAGTGATTGATGTGTGGAATGGACTCCCATTAAAGTTAGTTACTGCTAATGTAAAAAGAAATTATGTAATTATCAGGCAAAACATTGGATTGAAGGTGGATACATTTAAGCATGGAAGATTAAATTATATTATGGATCACTTATGTTATTCAGTACATGGCAAGAATATTTGAAGGAAGTTCACTGTAATAGCTTTTTTTTTTAGAGGTTTTACCTGGTTAAAATTGCCTTCCTCATGAATTATTAGGTGTCATTCTTAGCTCAGTGGCAGCACTCTTGCCTCTGAGTCAGAAGGACATGGGTTCAAGCCTCATTCCAGAGACAGGAGCACATGATCTAGGCTGACACTTCATTGCAGTGCTGCGGGAGTGCTGCACTGTCAGAGGTGCCGTCTTTTGGATGAGATGTTAAACTGAGGCTCCGTCTGCTCTCGCAGGTGGACATAACAGATTTCATGGCACTATTTGAAGAGGAGCAGGGAAGTTATCCCTGTTGTCCTGGCAAATATTCATACCTCAATCAGATTATCTAGTCATTTATTTAATTCCTGTTGGTGGGACCTCGTTGTGTACATATTGGCTGCCATGTTTCCTACATTACAACAATGACTACATTTCAAAAAGCACTTCATTGGCTGTAAAGTGCCTTGGGATGTCCTGAGGTCATGAAAAACACTATATAAATGTAAGTTCTTTCTTCTCTTTATTATTGGTTGAGTAGCTGAAGGCCATGACAGTGTAGTTGTGTATGAGGCATTGGAGGGATTAAGCTCCATGGGCCAAATTGCCTTTTCACATGCCATAGTTTCTTATATTACGTTTTAAATGTTGTAAGCGTGTTGACAGGAGTATATACACTTTCCAAATATTTAAATTTAGCTCCAGCCAAATTTTAAAAGTACTTAGAGCAATAGGGCTCAGTGAGAATTTTTTAAACGCAGTTTGACACTACACTGGCATTCTACATCATGCACTGCCAAACCCAAGCTGCGTGAGACTGATTTCTGCAGGGGGTCCCACACTACATCCCTCTCGAGTCAGATCGAGACCTGACACTGGAGTTATCGTGCAACATTAGTAAAGCTGCAAAGCAGTCATGTTAGAATTCAAGTGAGTTTTGGTTCTTGTGATGCATTGCAATATTTTGTGTGAGACTGCATAAAAGCTACTACACTTTCTCTTTAACTGAGCCTGAGGATATAACAATTTTAAGTTTTAAATGCAGGTGCCTTTAAACTGGAGAGTTCAGCAAAAAAAAACTCACCAATAATAATGATTAGGTGATGCTACATTAGAACTCTCACCGGCAATGAAAGCTGAAGGCTGTCACTTTTGACAGCTCACAGCCATTCTGCTTTCAGTGCCGGCTGAGTGATGGACTCCCGACGCCTAGAGGAAGAAAGGCTGTTAAGGTAAGTACAGGTAATTTAAACTTCTTTACACACTTTAGACACACCAAACACACTTACCTTTGCTCTCATGCACCCATCACTCACCTGAACACCGACATCGCGACCCCTCCAAGTCCTTCAACCCGACGGCCTGCCTGCTATAACCTGGCGTGGTTTGGAGCCGTCGGGAATCCCACACGACACCCCTCAAAATAGGGATTAGGCTAAAAACTGCCTGTTAAACTACCTGTTAACAGGCAGTTAATTGGCACTAATCCCTTCCCGCCTCAGGTCGGCGGGTCCCAGTGCGGGGCGGGTACCCGCCTCCTCTGAAACTTACGTGGAGGTGGGTTTTGGGTGGGATGGTGTCGGGACCCCCGAATTTGGGATTTTAGCCACCCGCACGCCTAAAAGCCCGTCTCACGGCACACTGAAAATCAACCCCTGTAGGAGGAATGAATAATTAAGTGAATTAAGGGGTTGCAATTTTGAGGCCCTGTGAAAGAATGAGGTAGTTTTATTTAATTTATTCATTCTCAGGATGTGGGCATCGCTGTCAAGACCAGCATTTATTGCCCATCCCTAATTGCCCTTGAGAAGGTGGTGGTGAGCCACCTTCCTGAGCCGCTGCAGTCCGTGTCGTGAAGGTACTCCCACAGTGCTGTTAGGGAGGGAGTTTCAGGATTTTGACCTACAATAATGAAAGAACGGCGATATATTTCCAAGTCAGGATGGTGTGTGACTTGGAGGGGAACTTGGAGGGGGTGGTGTTCCCATGCGCCTGCTGCCCTTGCTCTTCTAAGTGGTAGAGGTCGCGGGTTTGGGAGGTGCTGCTGAAGAAGCCTTGGCGAGTAGCTGCAATGCATCTTGTAGATGGTACACACTGCAGCCACGGTATGCTGGAGGTGGAGGGAGTGAGGGCGAAAAATCGAGTCATGTCCCCTTTGGGGCGCTAACTTCGCCGGGACGCTACTTTTAGCGCCCCCGCGACTGAAATTGAGTGATAGCGCCTCAAGAGGGAAGTGGGGCTCTACTGGAAGCGCCCCGCCACCCTCTTGGGGCGCTGCAAGGGAATATCGCGGCGTTACGTGCCGCGGTATTGCAGGCCTTCCTCCCCTTCTTAAAGGGGAGGGGCCTTGTGCAGCGCGACCCGGGTCCCAGCTGGGCCTCTGGGATTCAGGAGTGCCGGCAAAAGAGCCCGACACTCAAGAGAAGTGCCGGGCTCATGGAGTGCAGCCGGCACTCCGCGGGGGCAGGTCAGGAGGCCGGGGACGGGAGCGCAGGCAGGTGCTGGCAGGCGGCCAGCAACAAAAATGACCGCCTGGCACCTCACCTTTAAATAGCGCCGCCCTGTCTGCAGGTAGGCCCCCCCGACCCCGTCGGACATAGCGTCCGGCGGTAAGTCAGGGGGCGCTACCAAAGACCGCGGCTGGGCCACAAGCGGGGTGCTGCGCATGGCGATGATGTCATTGCCGGTGGTGCAGCGCCGCGGGGCGCTAATGGTTAGCATCGCCGCTAACCTCCTGCTGAATTTCACAGGAGGCGTTGGCGGCACCGCGCCCTGGCGCTAGTTGCTTTGCGCCCTCTTAGGGCACTAACGGGAGGCGCAAAGCAACCAAATTTTTCCCCCTGAATGTTTAAGGTGGTGGATGAGGTGCCGATCAAGCGGGCTGCTTTGTCCTGGATGATGTCGAGCTTCTTGAGTGTTGTTGGAGCTGCACTCATCCAGGCAAGTGGAGAGTATTCCATCACACTCTTGACTTGTGCCTTGTAGATGGTAGAAAGGCTTTGGGGAGTCAGGAGGTGAGGCACTCGCTGAAGAATACCCAGCCTCTAACTTGCTCTTGTTGCTACAGTATTTATGTGGCTGGTCCAGTTAAGTTAAGTCAATGGTGACTCCCAGGTTGTTGATGGAGGGGGATTCAACGATGGTAATTCCGTTGAATGTCAAGGGGAGGTGTTTAGACTCTCGCTTGTTGGAGATAGTCATTGTCTGGCACTTGTGTGGCACAAATGTTACTTGCCACTTAGCAGCCCAAGCCTGGATGGTGTCCACGTCTTGCTGCATGTGGGCGTGGACTGCTTCATTATCTGAGGAATTGCGAATGGACCTGAACACTGTGCAATCATTAGCCCCACTTCTGACCTTATGATGGAGGGAAGGTCATTGATGAAGCAGCTGAAGATGGTTGGGCCTAGGACACTGCCCTGAGGAACTCCTGCAGCGATGTCCTGGGGCTGAGATGATTGGCCTCGAACAACCGCTACCATCTTCCATTGTGCTAGGTATTACTTCAGCTAGTGGAGAGTTTTCCCCCTGATTTCCATTGACTTCAATTTTACTAGAGCTCCTTGGTGCCACACTCGGTCAAATGCTGCCTTGATGTCGAGAGCTTTCACTCTCACCTCATCTCTGGATTTCAGCTCTTTTGTCCATATTTGGAGCAAGGCTCTAATGAGGTCTGGGGCCAAGTGGTCCTGTGGAACCCAAACTGAGCATCAGAGAGCAAGTTATTGGTGAGTAAATGCCGCTTGATAGCACTGTCAACGACACCTTCCATCTCTTGGCTGATGATTGAGAGTGGGCTGATATGGCGGTAATTGGCAGGATTGGATTTATCCTGCTTTTTGTGGACAGGTCATACCTGGGCAATTTTCCACTTTGTCGGGTAGATGCCAGTGTTGTAGCTGTACTGGAACAGCTTGGCTAAAGGTGCGGGTAGTTCTGGAGCACAAGTCTTCAGCGCTACAGCAGGGATGTTGTTGGGGCCCAGAGCCTTTGCTGTATCCAGTGCACTCAGCCGTTTCTTGATATCACATAGAGAGTAAATTGAATTGGCTGAAGACTGGCATCTATCATGTTGGGGACCTCAGGAGGAGACCGAGATGGATCATCCACTTGGCACTTCCAGCTGAAGATGGCTGCGAATGCTTCAGCCTTGTCTTTTGCCCTCACGTGCTGGGCTCCGCCATCACTGAGGATGGGGATGTTCATGGCGACACCTCCTCTTATTAGTTGTTTAATTGTCCACCACCATTCTTGACTGGATGTGGCAAGACTGCAGAGCTTTGATTGTTGGTTGCGGGGTCGCTTAGCTCTGTCTATAGAGTGGGAGACTATGCAGTGTGTCTCCATTTCAGTACAGTGATGATTGATAGGAAGAAGACGAGCACTAAAGTCACTATTTTATCTTAGAAGGAACAGGTGAGGAAAGTTCAGGGAAGCACTGAATATGTTAATATCCAATAAAATAGTGAGAGACAAGAAAGGTTTGTGTGTGAGAGAGAGAGAGAGATGGGTGCAGGGGATTAGTAGTGAAAATGGGATCATCTTCTGATATACAGGAGCAGTGTTGAAGACTCAAATGGAATTAGGCTTTATTTAGACCCCATGGCCTAGAAATTGGGTTTTGGCTTAGCCAGGGCTTTAGCGCCGGAAGTTAGTGCCGGCGCTAAGTCCCCTGCGCGCGCCAAAAATTCAGTGGCGCAGCGCCCAAACGGCTGCCGGCGCTACTGAAGGGTCTTTGCGGCGGTACATCGGCGCTAACTGCCATTTCGCGCCGCAATTCCGGCGCTGCGGCACCCGATGCGGTGCGGCAGGCTGGGGACGTGCAGGCCTCCTCCTCCCGTTAAGGAGGAGCTGCCTGCACCCGGCCGCGGCCCGCGCAAATCAGCTTAAAAATGAGCCCGGCACCTCGGACAAGTGCCGGGCTTGCATCTGTTCCGGGGGGGTGGGGGGAGAAGTCCGGGGAGGGAGCTGCGGGCAGGCGGCCGGCGGGAAAGTGGCCGGCCGCCGCGGGGCCTTTAATGCGCCGGCGCAAACTGGAGTAAGGCACCTCTGCCAGAACGTTGCTTGCGGCTGCCACGGGCGAGGCGGCCGCAACTCAATTTCGGAGTTCGGGCGGGTTACCACGGCAACCGGGACGCTGCGCACACCGATGACGTCATCGGTGCCGGCGCAGCGCTACCGGTGCAACGCCGATTTAGGGCCCCAGGGAATTTTTAAACTGGCCATAACTCTGGCGCTAGTCCCTCTAGTGCCTCAAAAGCGGCGCTAAGGCTAGTGAATTTCTAGGCCCATATCCTTTCCATCACCAAGACTGCCTACTTCCACCTCCGTAACATCACCCGTCTCTGCCCTTGCCTCAGCCCATCTGCTGCTGAAACCCTCATCCATGCCTTTGTTACCGCCAGACTTGACTGTTCCAATGCTGTCCTGGCCATCCTCCCATCTACCACCCTCCGTAAACTTGAACTCATCCAATACTCTGCTGCCTGTATCCTAACTCATTCCAAGTCCCACTCACCCATCACCCCTGTGTTTTCTGACATACATTGACTGGCAACGCCTCGATTTTAAAATTGCCACCCTTGTGTTCAAATCCCTCCATGGCCTCACCCCTCCCTATCTCTGTAACCTCCTCCAGCCCTGCAATATTCCGAGATTTCTGAGCTCCTCTAATTCTGGCCTCTTGTGCATCCTTGTTTCCTTCGTACTGTGGCGGAGCCACTAAGGGACTCTGATCAGTTGTATATAATTCCCTTTAATAAGATGTCAGCTACAGCCTGAGTCTGCATCTTTGTTTTCACTGTTTACATGTACAGAGCGCGATCACTTTAATAGCGCGGGCAAACGCGATGACGTCACGCCGTTCATCACGTGATCCCCCACTGGCGGGAAAAACGTCATGATGTCATGCCATCAGCCACGGGACCGCCCAAGCAGTCCTCGGGGAGCCTCCAAACTGACTAGACCAATATTCGATGTTCTCCTGTAATTATCCGTTAAACTCTGTTAGTTTTCATTAAACCTTGTTTATTTGATCGCCTGAGTGGACCTCAGTCTTTTGATAGGAACTAGACATTCCTACATTGGTGACCCCGACTTTTGCGAACGGTTTTCGCAGAAGTTACTGAACATGGAAACGAACACCGTTGCTTTGAAGCTACCACAGTTCTGGGAGCAACAGCCAGCCGCGTGGTTCATCCAGGTTGAAGCCCAGTTCGCAATCAGGAACATCGTTGCGGATCAGACCCGTTATTATTACGTGGTCTCTGCCCTCGACAGCGCCACAGCCTCGCAGATCGTCAGCCTGCTTGGTAATCCACCTGAAGATCGCAAGTATGAAACGATAAAGGCGCGGTTGTTACAGGTCTTCGGGCTCTCAAAGTCGGAGCGTGCCCGCCAGCTGCTCGCTATGCCCAGCCTCGGGGACTCCAAACCATCCGAGCTCATGAGCCAAATGCTCATGCTCCTGGGCTCCGAACCGGAATGCTTCCTCTTCAGGGAGTTATTCCTCAGCCAGCTACCAGAGCAAGTTCAGGCTGCCCTAGCCAGGTCGGATGTCACAGACTGCGCAGAGCTGGCCGCTGAAGCGGATAAGATTTTCGCGGTGACACAGCAGTACTGCGCTGCCACGAGGCGCCCATTCCCCACGGACGCGGCTCCAGCCCTTCAACCTGCGGGGTTGTGCTTCTACCATGCCCATTTTGGTGCGAAAGCAAGATGCTGCCGCCCTCCCTGCAGCTGTTCACTCAAAAAAAAAACAACAGCAGCAACCCTGTCAAAAGAGGACCGGTTATAACGAACGCCCCGCGGCTGCGATGGCAATCAGTAATTCGGGAAAACTTCTCTTCATCACCGACTCCTTATCTGGTCGACGTTTCCTCTGCGACACCGGGGCGCAGTGTAGCATCCTACCCGCTTCAAATCTCGATATACAAACCGGGGGGCACGGCCTCTCCCTCGAGGCGGCTAATGGCGGGGCCATTCGGACCTTCGGACGACGACGGGTCCAGGTGTGTTTCGGCGGCCAGCGGTTTTATTGGGATTTCATCATGGCCAAAGTCTCTCAAGCCATCCTTGGAGCGGATTTTTTGTGCGCCAACGGCCTCCTGGTGGATGTAAGGCACCACCGGTTGATCAATGCAGCCACCTTTCACTCCATCCCGTGCCACCGCGGTAACGCCATGTCGCGCACTGTCTCCTGTGCGATCCCACCTCCGGATGACTTCACTCGACTCCTCGCAGATTTCCCAGACCTGACCAGACCCACCTTCTCTTCCACAGCCATGAAACATGGTGTCAAACATCACATCACCACTACTGGCTCCCCGGTCTACGCACGGGCCCGGCGCCTCGAACCTGGCAAGCTCGCGGCTGCGAAAGCGGAGTTCGACACGATGGAGCGGCTAGGGATTATTCGCCGGTCGAATAGTCCCTGGTCTTCGCCTCTCCATATTGTTCCGAAACCTGGCGGCGGATGAAACATAGAAACATAGAAGATAGGAGCAGGAGTAGGCCATTCGGCCCTTCGAGCCTCCTCCGCCATTCAATGAGATCATGGCTGATCATCCAAATTCAGTACCCTGTCCCTGCCTTCTCCCCATATCCCTCGATCCCTTTACCCTCAAGAAATATATCCAACTCTTTCTTGAATATATTTAATGAACTGGCCTCCACCGCCCTCTGTGGCAGAGAATTCCACAGGTTCACCACTCTCTGGGTGAAGAAATTCCTCCTCATTTCAGTCCTAAATGGCTTACCCCTTATCCTTAGACTATGACCCCTGGTTCTGGACTCCCCGGCCATCAGAAACATCCTTTCTGCATCTAGTCTGTCCAGACCTGACAGAATTTTATAGGTTTCGATGAGATCCCCTCTCAATCTTCTAAACTCCAGTGAGTATAAGCCCAATCGACACAATCACTCCTCGTACGTCATTCCTGCCATCCCAGGTATCAGCCTGGTGAATCTTCGCTGCACTCCCTCCATGGCAAGAACGTCCTTCCTCAGGTAAGGTGACCAAAACTGTACACAATACTCAAGGTGCGGTCTCACCAAGGCCCTGTACAACTGCAGCAAGACATCCTTGTTCTTGTACTCGAACCCTCTTGCTACGAAGGCCAACATACCATTTGCCTTCTTAACCGCCTGCTGCACCTGCATGCTTACCTTCAGCGACTGGTGCACAAGAACACCCAGGTCTCTTTGCACTTCCCCTTCTCCCAATCTATTGCCATTCAAATAATAATCTGCCTTCCTGTTTTTGCCACCAAAGTGGATAACCTCACATTTATCCACATTATAGTGCATTTGCCATGTTTCTGCCCAATCACCCAACCCGTCCAAATCGTACTGGAGTTTCATGACATCCTCCTCACAGCATACCCTCCCACCCAGCTTTGTGTCATCTGCAAATTTGGAGATATTACATCCAATTCCCTCGTCCAGGTCATTAATATATATTGTGAACAGCTGGGGTCCTAGGACCGATCCTTGCGGTACCCCACTAGTCACTGCCTGCCACTCGGAAAACGACCCGTTTATTCCAACTCTTTGCTTTCTGTCCGCCAACCAGTTCTCTATCCAAGTCAATACCTTGCCCCCAATCCAATGTGCCTTAATTTTGCACGCTAACCTCTTATGCGGGACCTTATCGAAAGCCTTCTGAAAGTCCAAATACATCACATCCACTGGTTCTCCCTTATCTATTTTACCAGTTACATCCTCAAAAAATTCCAGTAGATTAGTCAAGCATGATTTACCTTTTGTAAATCCATGTTGACTTTGTCCGATCCTGTCACTGCTTTCCAAGTGCTCTGCTATTACATCTTTTATAATGGACTCTAGCATTTTCCCCACTACCGATGTCAGGCTTACCGGTCTATAATTCCCCGCTTTTTCTCTGCCACCTTTTTTGAATAGTGGGGTAACATTAGCTACCCTCCAATCCATGGGTACTGTTCCAGAGTCTATCGAGTTCTGGAAGATGACCAGCAATGCATCTACTATTTCTAGGGCCACTTCCTTAAGTACCCTGGGATGTAGACTATCAGGCCCTGGGGATTTATCGGCCTTCAGTCCCATCAATTTTCCTAACACCATTTCCCTACAAATACTGATTTCTTTCAGTTCCACCCTTTCATCAGACCCTATGTTCCGCAGTATTTCTGGGAGGTTATTTATGTCCTCCTTTGTGAAGACAACCAAAATATGTATTTAGTTGGTGAGCCATTTCTTTGCTCCCCATTATAAATTTATCCGATTCTGATTGCAATGGACCTACGCTTGACTTCACCAATCTTTTTCTCTTTACATATCTATAAAAGCTTTTACAGTCAGTTTTTATGTTCCCTGCAAGCTTTCTCTCATATTCTATTTTCCCTTTCTTAATTAATCCCTTTGTCCTCCTTTGTTGAATCCTAAACTGCTCCCAATCCTCAGGTTTATTGCTTTTTCTGGCCAATTTGTATGTCCTCTCCTTGGATCTTATGCTATCCCTAATTTCCCTTGTTAGCCACGGTTGAGTCACCTTTTTTGTTTTATATTTGTGCCAAACTGGGATGAACAACTTCTGTAGTTCATCCATTCGGTCTTTGAATGTTTGCCATTGCCTATCCACCGTCAACCCTTTGAGTGCCATTCCCTAATCAATCCTACCCAACTCGCTCCTCAGACCATCGTAGCTTCCTTTATTTGAATTGAGGACCCTAGTTTCTGAGTCAACTACTTCATTCTCCATCTTAATGAAGAATTCGATCATATTATGATCGCTCCGACCCAAGGGGCCTCGTACAACAAGATTGCTAATTAATCCTTTCTCGTTACATAATACCCAGTCTAAGATGGCCTGATCTCTGGTTGGTTTCTCGACATATTGGTCCAGGAAACCATCCCGTAAACACTCCAGGAATTCCTCCTCCACAATATTGTTACTAATTTGGTTAGCCCAATCTATATGTAGATTAAAGACACCCACGATGACTGCTGTGCCCTTATTGCACGCTTCTTTAATTTCCCTTTTAATGCCACCCCCAACCTCCGCCTTACTGTTTGGAGGTCTATATACCACTCCCACTAATGTTTTTTCCCCCTTAGTATTTCTCAATTCTACCCATACAGATTCCACCTCATCAGAGCTAATATCCTTCATTACAATTGTGTTAGTCCCTTCTTTAACCAGTAATGCTACCCCTCCTCCCTTTCCTTTTTGCCTATCTTTCCTGAGTATCGAATACCCCTGGATGTTGAGTTCCCAGTCTTGGCCATCCTTGAGCCACGTTTCCGTAATCCCAACCAAATCATATTCGTTTACCTCTATTTGCGCAGCCAATTCATCCACCTTATTACAAATGCTCCTCGCATTAAGACACAAAGCCTTCAGGCTTGTTTTTCTAACGCTCTTAGACCTATTAGAATTATTATTTACTGTGGCCACGTTTGATTTAAACCGTTGATTTCTCTGACTGCCACTTTTGTTTTTCTCCTTCCTATCTTTTGCTTTTATCCTTGTTTCCCTTTCTCTGTCTCCCTGCTCAGGTTCCCAACCCCCTTCCATTTTAGTTTAAACCCTCCCCCACAGCACTAGTAAACACTCCCCCTAGGACATCGGTTCCAGCCCTGCCCAGGTGCAGACCGTCCGGTTTGAACTGGTCCCACCTCCCCCAGAACGAGTGTCATTCCCCAATCAATCCTACCCAACTCGCTCCTCAGACCATCGTAGTTTCCTTTATTTAAATTGAGGACCCTTGCGGCGACTACCGACGCCTGAACGACGCCACTACTCCTGATCGGTACCCGATCCCTCATATTCAGGATTTCTCTGCCCATTTGGTGGGAAATACCATTTTTTCAAAAGTCGACCTTGTCCGTGGCTACCACCAAGTCCCTGTGCACCCGCAAGACGTCCCGAAAACTGCAGTCATCACCCCATTTGGCCTGTTTGAATTTCTGCGGATGCCATTTGGATTGAAGAATGCTGCACAGGCTTCCCAGTGCTTGATGGACTCCGTGCTTCGGGACCTAAAGTTTCTTTTCGTCTACCTCGACGACATCCTCATCACCAGCCCTAATAAAGAGGAGCACATCTGCCATTTACGCACCCTCTTTAGTCGCCTTAGTCAACACGGCTTGATCATCAACCCGACCAAGTGCCAGTTCGGCCTGCAGCAGATTGATTTCTTAGGCCACCGCATCACTTCGGACGGCGCAATTCCCCTGCAGATGAAGGTGGAAGCAGTTACTTCTTTCCCGCGCCCGCAGACTGTCAAGGCCCTGCAGGAGTTCCTCAGGATGGTAAATTTTTATCATCAGTTTGTTCCTAATGCAGCTCTGCTCATGCAGCCCCTGTACGAGGCCCTCAAGGGCAAGTCCGGCAAGGATCCAATTAGCTGGACAGGCGACATGGACCGGGCATTCATCGACACAAAAAGCGCCCTAGCCAATGCAACCATGCTGGCGCACCCGCTGCCAGGTGCCACCATCGCCCTTACCACCGATGCATCAGACTACGCCATCGGCACAGTGCAGGGACAGTGGGTGAATGGGACGTGGCAACCGCTGGTGTTTTTCAGCCGTCAGCTGCGGCGAAACGAACGGAAGTACAGTACGTTTGACCAGGAGTTGCTGGCCCTTTTTCTGGCCATCCGCCATTTCCGGTTCTTGCTAGAGGGCCGTCCGTTCATGGCATTTGTGGACCATAAGCCACTAATGTTCGCTATGGCCAAGACCACCAAACTGTGGTCAGCTCGGCAACAACGGCAGTTGACGTTTATCTCAGAATTCACCACTGACATTCAACATGTGTCCGGGAAAGACAACCTGGTGGCGGATTGCCTCTGCCGCGCGACCGTTCATGCGGTCCAACTTGGAATTGTCTATGCCCTCATGGCTGTGGATCAAGCCTCGGATCCGGAAGTCCAGTCTTACAGAACCAACCCCTCTAGCCTCCAAGCAGCCGACGTCAAATTCCATGCCGCGGGCACTACGCTACTCTGCGACGTCTCCGTAGGAGATCCTTGCCCTATCATGCCGGTCGCCTGGCGCCGAAAAGTTTTTGACGCAGTACACAGGTTGTCGCACCCTGGCACGAAGGCCTCGCAACGGCTGATGTCGTCCAAATTTGTGTGGCGGGGCATGCACATGGATGTCCGCAACAGGGCTAACACCTGCGTGGTCTGCCAAAAGGCCAAGGCGCAGCGTCACGTCAAGGCTCCATTGGCCACTTTCGCTGTTCCGGAATGTAGGTTTGATCATGTGCATGTGGACCTGGTGGGGCCACTTCCGCCTTCGCACGGGTTTACTCGTCTTCTTACAATGGTGGGCCGCACCACTAGATGGCCTGAGGCGGTTCCTTTGTCATCCACCACTTCTGCAGATGTCGCCAGGGCATTCATCTCCTCTTGGGTCGCCCGTTTCGGGGGTACCGGCGGACATCTCGTCTGATCGTGGGCCACAGTTTTCTTCTGAGCTCTGGAACGCTGTGGCTCAGGGGCTCGGCGTCAAGCTACATCGCACCACTGCCTACCATCCACAGGCGAACGGGCTGTGCGAGCGATTCCACAGGTCGCTCAAAGCCGCACTGCGAGCCAGCCTTCAAGGCGCGGGCTGGGTGGATAGGCTTCCATGGGTCCTTTTGGGTCTTCATACGGCACCTAAAGAAGATCTTCAGTCGTCCTCGGCGGAGCTCGTATATGGCCAGCCGCTACGCGCACCAGGGGATTTCCTTCCGACTCCAACAGAGCCATGGTCCGCATCCCAGCAGCTCCTCAGCCACCAGGAGGCAGCCAGAAGTTTCGCTCCTGTGCCTACGTCGCATCACGGCTTGCAGCACTCCCATGTCCCAGCAGAGCTGAGGAACGCCGACTATGTGTTTATCCGCCACGATGCGCACCGAGATCCGCTCAAACTCCCGTACACTGGTCCTTTCCGCGTACTACAGCTGGGAGACAAAACCTTTTCGATCGATATCGGAGGTAAACCGGACCACATTTCTGTTGACAGATTGAAGCCGGCGCACTTGGACCTTGACCGCCCGGTCGACGTCGCACAACCGCCGAAACGTGGCCGACCGCCCACAGTCGCCATGCCGGATCAAATGCAAACACCCGCTAGCTCGCCCGTCGTCCATCAGCTTCCACTTCAAGGCTACAGAAGTTGCTCTGACAGGCTTGTCAGGCCTCCTCGCCATTTTACTTTTGCTGTTAAAGACAATTCTGGGGGGGGGGCGCATGTGGCAGAGCCACTAAGGGACTCTGATCAGTTGTATATAATTCCCTTTAATAAGATGTCAGCTGCAGCCTGAGTCTGTATCTTTGTTTTCACTGTTTACATGTACAGAGCGCGATCACTTTAATAGCGTGGGCAAACGTGATGATGTCACGCCATTCATCACGTGATCCCCCACTGGTGGGAAAAACGTGATGACGTCATGACGTCAGCCACGGGAACGCCCAAGCAGTCCTCGTGGAGCCTCCGAACTGACTAGACCTATATTAGATGTTCTCCTGTAATTATCCGTTAAACTCTGTTAGTTTTCATTAAACCTCGTTTATTTGATCGCCATATGGACCTCAGTCTTTTGATAGGAACTAGACATTCCTACAGTACCACCATTGGCAGCCTTGCCTTCAGCTGCCTAGGCCCTATGCTCTGTAATTCCCTCCCTAAACCTCTCAGCCTCTCTACCTCTCTCCCCTCCTTTAAGTCGCTCATTAAAACCTTTGAGCAAGCATTTGGTCACATGTCCTGATATCTCCTTATGTGGCTCAGTGTCAAATTTTGTTTGATAATGCTCCTGTGAAGCATCTTGGGATGTTTTACTAAGTTAAAGGCACTATATAAATGCAAGATGTTATTGTTGTTATTGCAATACGGTGAACATGAGCAAATTTCTAAGGAGAAAGGAAGATAAACAGGGTGTAACAGACATTGAAGATACTTACAGGTCACACCAGTTTGGACACACACATCTTGATAATGGGATTGGAAAGGTTTAACTGAGATGCATTATTCAAAGGTACTTGATTCATACAGTATTTCACACCCAGTACAGTCTATAGTATGTCCCACCTGAATCCGTATTTGAGGGTAAACCTCAAGGGGGAAAAATTCGGTTGCTATGCACTTCCTGTTAGGGTGCTAACGGGGCGCAAAGCAACTAGCGCCCGGGTGCGGCGCCACCAATGCCTCCCGTGAAATTCAGCGGGAGGTTAGCGCTGGCGGTAACCGTTAGCGTCCCGCGGCGCTGCACCGCCGGCGATGACGTCATTGCCGTGCGTAGCACCCCGCTCGCGCCCCGGCTGCGATCTTCGGTAGTGCCCCCTGACTTACCGCCGGACGCTATGTCCGACGCAGTCAGTGGGGCCTACCTGCAGCCGGGGCGGCTCTAGGTAAAGGGGAGGTGGCGGGCGGCCATTTTTGTTGCTGGCCAGCTGCCAGCACCTGCCCCCGTTGCTGTCCCTGGCCCCCGTGAAGCCCCCCCGCGGGGTGCCGGCTGCTCTCCGTGAGCCCGGCACTCCTCTTGAGTGCCGGGCTCGTTTGCCAGCACTCCGGATCACTGGTGGCCCAGCTGGGCACGAGGACGCGCTGCGCCAGGCTCCGCCCCTTTAATAAGGGGAGGAAGGCCTGCAGTACCACGGCGTGAAATGCTGCAGCGCCGCGATATTGCCGTGCAGTGCCCCAAGAGGACGCGGGGCGCTTCCAGTAGTGCCCCTCCTCCCTCTCGGGGCGCTACTTGGGAAAATTGGCCACGGGGAGCGCTAACTTTTTCTGGATGCTAAAAGTAGCGCCCTGGTGAAGTTAGCGCTCCAAAGGGGGTGCAACTCAATTTTCCCCCCCAAATCTGTTTCATGAAGTCAGTCTGTAAGCATGAAGACAATACATCACCTGTTTCATGAAAAAAAAGCAGTTCAATATGCTGCACAGATGATCCTTTTGAGTAAACTATGGAAATTGGTGGAGCTTTTTACAAAGTATAGATGAAAATAATCTTACAAGAAAAGGCTAAGAAATGCAGGAGTATATAAAGCACTGAGTTGCTATTTGCATATGGCCTTTGGTACGGTTGTATTTTTACACACTAACAGAATGATCTGCAAATTTTATACAGATAGAATACTTCCTTTCTGATCTCAAAATAACTGATCAGAGTTAAGCTTAATTTGTATGCAAATGAGGCCTCTCAGGTTTCATGTGAAAATGTTTTTTTTAGTGTCCATAGCCACTGAATTTGTAAACTTGACATGAATAAAAGATGCATAAGGGTAGAAATTGGTATGCGTTGCACCCTTTCTTCGGGCATAAAACTGATGGAAGGCGTACCAATTTAGCAGTTGGATGGCCTGTGTCCAATCTGCACAGGCTTTGGTCCCACTGCTAAATTTGTGGCGCCTGGGCAGACGCCTAAAACAGGCATTGGGTCCTTTGAATAGGTTAATTAAGGGCCTAACTCCTGGAGAAATTAGGTCCCGATGAGCGACACAGGCGTCGAACCTGGCCCGCTCAGGATTCTCCCCACGGCCGCCAATTAAAAGTAAGCATGGAAAAATGTTTTTTTTTTAAAAAACACCCTCCCTGTGAATTCAGGCGGTGCAGGAGTGCTCCTCAAACTCCACAGGTGTTGCTTTGCCACTCTCCCCGTAGCCCCGCTCCAACCACCCCCACTCCCGGGATTTACCTGAGGGCTACTGCTGGCGAGGCAGCCGGCTCTAAATTGGATTCTCCTGTTGGGTGAGCTGATGGCCTTTGGCACCACCAACGCCTGCAGCTCGTCCCAAGTATGCAGACGAGGCCCCAGGACTGCTGCCTGCCGACCCTCAGGCCTCTTGCCTCAGGCGCACAAATTTTCATCCCATAGATTTAAAGCAAATTTAGAACTTGGCTCAGTTGCATACAGAGCTAAAATTTAAGCTACTTTGTAAGGCTGTGCAGTAAATCCTAATCCAAATCCAAATTTGGACTATCTGGGAAATGTAATAAAATTTTAATGCACATATATAAAGAGATAAACGTCCCTCTGCACCTGTGTAGTGCTAACATTTTGGAATGCACCTATGTGTACGGAGATTTGTTTTGCATCAGAATCCCTGGTTGGGGTTGATGTTATCTGTGTTTTTTTAATATAGTGATATGTTTTCAAAATCTGGCAAAGCCTGGGTCTTTCTAGTTGGCACACTGGCTAATTTTAAATTGAAACCTTGGATTTAGATGATCTGAAATTTAGATGCATTAAATTATAAGTAAATTTATCCTCTGCTGGTTGGATTTAAGAAAAGGTTAGATAGGTGGTTGAAGGAAAGGGGATAAAGCAAAATGGGAACATGGCAAACCTTTGGGATTAGGACTACTGCTCATTCGGAGGATAAACACCAACCTGGATTGGTTGGACTGAATGGCCTGTTTCCATGTTATAATTATTATGTCATTCTATGATTTATAAATCCATCAGTCCTTGTGAAAAGAATTTCGCCATGATTGTGACAATGATCTGGATCTGTACAAACAGCTCTTAACCTTCTCCAGCAGAAACCTAGCAAGTAAATGATGGAATGAATCCAAGAGCATGACTAGCTGCCAACATTCACGAATTCGTATTGAAAGCATCAATTGAAGTTCAAAACTGTCAACACAAAAAGAAATATATCCTGTTTACATCAGTCATAGTTTTTGCAAACGCTTCCTCATAAAATACCTCAACACTAGGAAAATAGTACCAGTATATTTTTCTAACTTATCTATACAGTAAATTCAGTACAAAGTCTCTTTCCTTTCCATGACAATTTTTGTTAACAATTTGACATTAGTTTTTTCATGATATTCTCAAAGTCAAAATCATTGGTACCACCTACTACTCTCCATATAGTGTGTTACCAATTTCATATCTGCCAAAAGTCAGAGATGGTAAATATAAGGGAGTTAGCAAGTGTACCTCCAGGCAAATAACCATTGAGCGCTATTGGCAGAGGCATCCGCAGCCCATTATGACCATGAAGAACAAACCTATTCTTCTCTAGTTGTTCTTCAAAGACCCTTAAACAGAACAAGTTAGAAAGATTAAAATGTGCATCCAAAATATCCAGAAAAATGGTTTTCCAGCAATGCCCAGGATGCTCAGAAACACAGTAGCCTGGTGTATTTGTATGTGAATGCAATGCTCCACATAGAACACATAGTGCTCCAGAGAACCTTTTCTCAATCTCTGACAGGTTTTTTGGGGAAAGACATTTGAGTAGAAAAGAGGTATAAACTCGAGGCAAAGCACACAGGGAAGAAAGAAAATTCAGACACCTGAACCAAGGTTCCCTCTCAACAACTGTCTCAAAAATGGCATTGGAAGAAGTTTAGGAGGAGGTTACTTGACCCCTCCAACAGCAGCACTCAATGCCCCCAAAAATCATCTCTGTTTAGGGACATCAAGCAATGTTATCCTGGTTAAACAGTGAATGGCTACATAATCCTTAAAAAACAATGCAACTAGAAAGAATTACAGGTATTGCCAACTTCGAGTAATTTGCCTTTCTGTTGAACTAAAAAAAATATGGTGAATGCTAATGGCATCACTGGCCAGCTAGCTTGAAACAGTTGATGAATCCAGTAATATAAGAAAGACGAACTTGTGCCCTGGCTATAGTAGGATTTTCAGTTAGTTTATGCTAATTGCAGTGTGAATTTGGGTTAGAAATCCTAGAATAGTGCAGCCAAAGGACACTTTTACTCCGTCAGTTGTGATATCACTAGCAAGACCACTTAAAGTGGGTTGTGTTGGCTCCATTTTAAAAGCAAAAGCCAGCAAAGCATTTCGGAAATTGATGTGCACGCTGAAACTTATTAGTGCAAGTTTGGTGCTCCCTCTTGCTAATAGATTAAAATATACTCTCAATGTGCTGCATGCTATCCACCCTTTATGATCTACCCAAGCTCTGCCAGGTGTTGTGGAGTGAGAAGGAAGTTATCTATCAGAGAGTTACTCTATATTCCCAGTGCCCCCGCTGCCAGTTCCTTAGATTTAATTCCAATTCTTTTATAGAAGGAGGCTTGAGACAGAATGAAGGCATTCTGAGAATTCCTGGATATGGGGAAAATGCATGCAGTGACATCACAGACCCAACTGCATGTTTGTGGAATGGAATTTTGTTGAAAAAGGCAGCTTCATTGACTGTAGACCCTCCCAGTTCTATAACAATGCAACCAATTGTCCCAATAGCTATCTTTTTGTTGCTCTTGCTTTTGAGATGGGAGGGGGGAATCACAGGGAAACAGTTACAGAAATCTGCTCAGATGACCAATACAAATGTGGCTTAGATCTATCTTTCAATGACAAAACCTTTTATAAGGTCAATAGGACACAGTAATAGTACAGAAATACAGAGCCATCATCACATACAACACTGCTGGCAAGGCAGTGGCACCAATGCACTCACCCACTAGATCTCTCTGAAATGTAGCACATTGGTTAAGGAGGGTGTGCTCGCTGAGGTAAACTTGGCTGCAGTTGATTTGACAGAGCCTGGTGCTTTCTTTTGTGTCCTTTTTAGGTGTCAGCTTGGTTCAATTGGTAGCACTCTCGCCTCCGAGTCAGAAGCTTTGTGTTGCCACACCAGGATTTGAATGTATAATCTAGGCTAACACTTCAATGCAGTATCGAGAGTACTGGATTGTCAGGGGATTTTCTTTCAGATGAAACTTTAAACCAAGGCAATGTATGTCTGTTCGGGTGGATGTGAAAGATCCAATGGCACTATTCCATGAAAAGCAGGGAGTTTTTCCTGGTGTCCTGTCCAATATTTCTCCCTCAAATAGGCTGACAATTTAACTACATAACAACAGTTACTGCATTTCAAAAAGTAATTCATTGGTTATGAAACGCTTTGGGACTTCCAGAAAACATGACATGACACTATTTAAATGCAAGTTCTTTCTTTCTTTGGGGAAACACTCACCGTTTGTTTTTAGTTGCCTTTCTTTGGCATCTCTGCTCCCCAGAGCATTGCAATTAAGGCCAGCTTGGCTTATGTATGGTGCCCTTAAATTACCCTTCCCTTTTATTCAGTTTACGGTCCATTAACACCAGCCTTCCACTGGTATTATTACACCGATCATTTTACGCGCCCAAACACGTGGAAAGAAACATGTAGAACACATTTAGCCGTGATACCCTGCTCATCACAATCAAAAAATAGAAATTTGCTATACAGCACCATGGTTCAGTTGGGAGTGAAAAAATATAGCACAGCAAAAACAGCAGTGTTTATACCAATAAGTTCGAATGAAAATGAGCTTGCACATTGTACTTCCAATGCTGCACCAAAATAAAAATTCCACGGCAATACGAATTTCTTGTCTTATTCATTATACATCATGATTATCAGGAATACATGTTACTCAACATCATTCTGTGCACTCCCTTCCACTACATAATGGGTGGAATGTTTCTTCATTCATAGCCATAGGAAGGAAATTCTACCCAATGTTTTTGGAAAATTAGGATGGCCCCCAAAAACTAGTTGTGCTCATATCATGGTAGTTTTACACTAATAATATGAAGGGAGATCCTAAAGTGGTTATGGAATGCCATGATAATCAACAACAATGGAAAAACCTTGACCTGTTTGGTAAATATACAGTGCTTGCATTTTGATGCTGATTTTAATGCTATGCTATGTTAACAAATAAGCTATCCTATAAAGATCACATTTTTAGATCATGGAATCATCGTAGTGGAATTCTGCTGAAAATATATTTTTTTACTGCTTGAAACAAAAAAAGTTTACAAAACTTCGAGTGCTTTTCAGTTTCCTTCAGTGCTGCCATTTTAGAAATGTATCAGTTTGGGCAGCTGCACTTGTATGTTTGTCTCATCCCTTTCTTTCACCTCCCACTGTGATCTTATTCCCATTTCCCTTATACCATATGGTACTGGGCGAGATGCACTAGGCTTACGAGATGCTTCTGCAATTGAAGTGAACCCTGTGATTTGAAGGTAGTGGAGCGTGTGCTTTGCAAAGAAAAATGGGAAGATTGTTATCACGACTAACACATCTGGTATCCCACAAAGCTGTATTTTGTTTGGTGGCAGAACACATTGGTTGGCAGTTACATGCCAGATCTACCATCATTCTAATACCAGAGGTCTCAAAAATATTAGAAATTGTTACAAATTTCACAAATATCACCCAGTGCTATGTAAGTTAATCTGCCAGGGATATTTCTAGCACACTAAAGCTCTTTATGTTACTGCAAGAATTGGAAATTGGCAGCAATGTGCTTTTCCACTAAGATACAAATACTCCAGGAAAAGTCACAAAAATAATTTTGTGAGCCATACCCCCCACTATTATCATGCTATTGAGCTCAGTAATGCAATGAAGATAGTGTAACCTTGGGAGCTTGTATTCTTCTACATAGAGTAACACTTAGCTGCAAAATGGCCCAGCCCCCTCATGATTTTTCTCCCAGTCGAACAGAGCCCATCTGTATTTCTTAAAGTAACAAAACACTATGGGGGGAAATTGGCCACCTTAGCATCTCCGGGGGGGGGGGGTGGGGGCGGACGCTAACGGGGCGCTACCGGCTTTGTGACCGGTTGTGGCGATAGTACTGATGCCTGCGAAATTGTAGTGGAGGTTTGCGGTGGCGGTAAACACTAGCACAATGCTCTCCTGTGGCCGGAGATCGTGACGTCACTCTCGCCCTCTGCCTGAGCACTTGCTGTTAGCAACGACAGGTAGAGGAGTTGGAAAGCAGTCGGATGAACGTTGGAGGAGCGCTATATAAAGGCGTCAACTTCCTTTTTTTTGTCGGCAAAGAATGCTGCCTTGTCAGTTTGACAAAAGCAAAAAGGCGTTTTGAGCGATTTGTGCGTTCTCAGCTTGAAGGAGTATTCTGGCTGAGAAAAATTTCTCACTTTCATTTGGGTTACATTTGATAGTACAACATTTCCATCATTTAATGGGAGCTGTACTGGCACCGGACCTCGCCCTCCAGCGTCACTGTCGGAGGCAGTGGAGGCAGAGAGAAAGATTGCAAAATGTGTCCAGAGGGAGGAGGGCCTTACCCTCCCATTGCTGCATGCACAAGATCACAGATGCTTTCTACAGAAGAAGAAGGGACTATATTTCCTTTCCCATGACCAGAGAGAAGTAGCGCGAGTGTGCATGTGGCTTTACCAGGATAGTGGGCTTTCCCATGGTGCAGGGCGCCATTGACTGCACCCACATCGCTTTGCAGGCACCTCATAACAATCCTGAAGTATTCCATAACTGCAAAGGCTACCACTCACTTAATGTGCAGTTGGTGTGTGACCACACACAGCGCTCCTTACCATCAATGCCCGCTATCCTGGCAGCAGCCATGATGCCTTCATCCTGCGTCAGACCGGTGTGCCAGCTCTGTTCCAGCCACCACATCAAGCTCATGGATGGCTGCTGGGAGACAAGGGCTAGCCACTCTCCACCTGGCTTATGACTCCCCTCTGCAACCCCAGCACTCGTGCCCAACACTCATATAATGAGAGACATGCTGCCACCAGGAACATCACTGAGCAGACCATCGGAGTGCTCAAGCAACGGTTCCACTGCCTTGACCATTCGGGAGGAGCCCTCCAGTACTCGGCTGAGCGGGTGCTCTTTTTTGTCATTGTCTGCTGCATGCTGCTCAACTTGGCCATCATGAGGGTGTAGCCATTGCCACCAGGCATAGCCGCACCACCTCAGGAGGAGGAGGAGGAGGAGGAGGATGAACAGGAGCACGAACAGCAGCGTCGGAGGAGCCAGCCACTCCATCAGCCTTGTGGAAGGGCGGTCCGTGACTGCCTCACCAGACTGCGGTTCCAATGAATTGGAGGCCACTTCCCGGTTGCTCATCCAGTCCCTATCATTCCATCAATTTCTCATTCCATACCACACCCCAAAGCTGAAATCAGACACAGCACCATTTCTGCAATACTCCAATAAGAAATTTATCCAAATTCAGCAGCCACATATATACAGCAACAATATTAACTAATCACCCTTGTGCAAACCCTTACTTGCCCTCATTACAATGCCTTTTCCTAATCTAGTGCTCCTACGTAGTGTCTCCCTAGTGGCTGCAGCAGGGCTGGTGGAAGGCTGCTGAGTGTCGGTCCCAGAAACTACAGATGGCCTTGCAGGGTGCCCTCGACCAGCTCTGGACCTGGAAGGCCCGACTGTAGACTGCACCACCTCAGGATGGGCAGGTGACAGGCAGCGGCAAGGGCAATGGAGGAGTGCCAGTGGTGGGAGCAGGAATGCTGTCATTCTGAGAGAGGACAGCAGGTTCCTGCTCCACTGACACACTGCCACTCCCCTGGGGCAGCACCTCAGCATTCCCACCCATCTGCTGCATCACAGATTGCTGGGCTGCTGTGACACCATGAATCCCCGGTGGACTGTGGTGGTCCCAGTGATGATGGCAGCAGTCAGAGCTTTCGTGGCATTAAGCTGAGACTGCATGAGAGCAATCTGAGACAGCATGGCATGAACCATTGTCTGCATTACAGCACTAAGATATTGTGCAGCTTCCGCCTGTGCTGCAATGGATGCTGCAACATTGCCCATGACACGTGGCATGAGGTCTGGGGCCCCGTGGTCTCTCAGCGAGTCCACCATCCTTTGCAGACTGCCAAGGATGGGCTCCATGGTGTGCGCAGAGCTCTGTGCAATGTTGGAGGCGGACTCCTCCACACTCCTTACCATTGCCGACAGGCTCTCGGACACCCTTGCCATTGCACCTATCATCACGGTGTACATGCCCATCACCCTTCTTGTGAGCACCCCCCCATTGAGGTCCTCATCTGAGTCCGGCGCAGCAGAATTCGTGCGCCAACTCGCTCTCTGGGGAGTTGGCTCCCGAGGTACCTTTTCCCCCTGGCCTTGCTGCAGCCCGCTCATCTCCGGTGCATCACCCAGTGCAGACCCCTCTACTAAACTTGACTCTAAAGATCGCATAATGCCAGTATCTGAGGTGGTGCCTGCGGGTGAGAGATGCAGTGACGCGGTGCTTTGCTCCTCCTCCTCTTCTCCCACCTCACTCTCAGTGGGAGGCTCAGGGACAGGCTGGTCATCTAGTTGCTGATTATCTGAAAGCATAAAGGTACAAGACTCACATTAAGGTGAGGGAAGGGGGGCAGGAAGGGAGCAAGGAATGCAGACAGTATAATGAGCTGAAAAGTGGGAAAGGCTTGTGGTGTGAGGGGGAAGTGGGATGAGAGGAAAGGGGATGAACATATTGTTGTTGCTCCCAAGGGAGTCGACGTTGCTGACGGCCATACCGCCCACCACCTGCTGCCCAATGACTCTCAGCACTTGCTCCTCCAGGTCTGAAAGCTGCTGGAGCTGCGCATCACCCCCACCTGTTCTCTGCTGCTCCCTCCTATTGTGGGCCAGCTTGGCCTGCAAGAGAAACAAATGTGTATGAGTCAGAGTCCAGCTATGTGTTTGGTAGATATGCCTGACATAGTTGAATAGCTGTGATTGTAGGCAAGGCGTGAGATGTGGATGTGAGTTTGAGTAGGTGCAGATGCTTGGTGGGTAAGTGGTGGGGGTGTGGTGGTTTGTGCAGTGTGTACAGACTGAGGTTCAGATGCTGGAATGTAGGACCTGTTGAAGCATGTACTCACTGACGTAAGAAAACTACTAGGCACTTGGTCTAAGCATTAAACAAAGTTTTAATCAACTGTTTTACAACATGGAGGTCCAGTTGTGTCCTTCACTAGTTCCTGTTAAGAATGTCCCTACGCAAGCTGGGCCCGTTCCCAAGTATTTATACTCTCCCTGGACAGCACCACCCGCAGGCCGCTCAGCATCACTTCACAAGTTTTTCTTTCATGAATGACCGATTCATGTCACTCACCTTGGCCGAGTGAGGTCATTGAATTTCTTCCGGTGCTGTGTCCGGCTGCCTACTGGCTGAGACCTCCTGAGTCTTCTTCCTCCACATTGCCCTGAAGACCTGGGGCAATGGCCTCCTTCCAGTGTTTGGGAACAGCACTGCCCTCCTTCACTCCACTCCTGCGACCAGTGCCTCCAATGCCTCGTCCGTGAAACGCCGAGCTCTCTCCCTGGGAGTGGGATCAGTCATCACGATCAGAGGATTGAGTTCCTTGCAGGTCACCTTCACAGCCAGCAATGCTGATAATGAGGACCTGCACAATGATGCAACCTCCCCTTTAACAGCTGGAAGGAACCAGTGTGAAGGATCATTCCCGATTGCATTGCACCTGAAATTCATTATCGATCTGCTGGTAGCGCCCCTGTAGCACCCTGCTTAGGTCAGCGGCGCTAAAAGCCAATTTAGGGAAACTTCAGACTCATTAGCGCCTGGTGCTAATTTTTCACGATTTCATAATTTAGCACCCCAAATGGGCCGATACCGAATTTCTCCCCCTATGTGTTGCCACAACCATTTCCCAATTCAATAAATGGGAAATTAAGTTAACTTTGCTGCATGTTTCGTATTTGATTTTTTAACTCAACAGCCAAATGTCTTGCACATCGAGATGAATGTGACCATTAAACTCTTCCCCATTTAACATCGTGCTACAACATTGAGCCAAATGCAGATTGAAAATTCATTTTTTACTATATTGATGTATAATTCTCTCACAGGAAGCAATAGTTTTACACATTTCATCTCATCTTCAGACCCAATAGCCTCTTGCTCATAGCTTCCAGAGCGATGAAGGCAAGTAAAGTTTTATATATTTAAAATAGTTTACATGGTAACTCTTAGAAATGTTATCATAATTCTGCAGCATCTTGTTCACACTGTATTGAAACAAGCTGTGTTGTGCCCAGCTGTGCAGTTCTCAGCTTGACTGCAGATGGCCGACTCAGTTCACACTGAAGCCAGCTGCAAGTGGGCCAAGCGGATATAATAGCTCCGCAACACCGGTAGTGATTACAGTTTGGCATTGCAGCGTGAATGGGGTTCAAATTATACTTATTTTGACTAGTGATAGGATTCCCAATGTATTGTGTGGTTCTGGATCTGTCAAAGGATCAAAAGCTGGTGGAGGACATTAGACTTTTACCTGAGCCACCTTTACACTGCTTTAGTTCAGATTCCAGGACATCCATGAACTTGCTTCCACTGTTTAGAATACTAAATCTGGCGTCCGAATCCCAGTGGCAAACTCAGAGACCCCAGTTTTTTTGTGGGTTTTCAGGTCCGCTGCCGGGACACACGAGCCGGATTTAATGGATGCCAATCTCCAGCAAACTGAACGAAAACTGCGACAGTATTTTGTATTGGTTTTTGTGTCATGCTAGTGCTGCTGGCTCGTGATATGTGAGCCTGGCACTGCCACATTCATTAAACTGGGAAAATCCAAATTTTTAACTGGGTCTTTCCAGCATTAGTGAATCCTGCAAGCTTACTTTGGGGTTGCTGCCAGCTGCATCAGAACCATGAGTTAGGAGCTGGCAACACTAGTAAGGCACTAAACCGACATGAAAACAACTTTAAAGACACAACAGTGCCTGTACATGATAAAATAAATTGTAAAGACATGTATCTTTGTCAGATATTTTATATCATGCTGATTGTCAGAAATCAACTATTTATTTTATTAACTATTCTAAATTGTGAGTATGTAGAGTACCAGACTGATTCCTGGGATGGCAGGACTGTCGTATGAGGAGAGATTGGGTCGGCTAGGCCTGTATTCACTAGAGTTTAGAAGAATGAGAGGGGATCTCATTGAAATGTATAAAATTCTGACAGGGCTAGACAGACTGGATGCAGGGAGAATGTTTCCTCTGGCTGGTGGGGGGGGGTGTCTAGAATGAGGGGTCACAGTCTCATAATTCGGGGTAGGACATTTAGGACTGAGATGAGGAGAAATTTCTTCACTCAGAGGGTGGTGAACCTGTGGAATTCTCTACCACAGAAGGCTGTAGAGGCCAAGTCATTGAATATATTTAAGAAGGAGATATATAGATTTCTAGACACAAAAGGCATCAAGGGGTATGGGGAGAGAGCGGGAATATGGTATGATCAGTCATGATCGTGTTGAATGGCAGAGCAGGCTCGAAGGGCCGAATGGCCTACTCCTGCTCCTATTTTTCTATGTTTCTATATTTCTATGTTTTGCAGTTTTCAAGATTAAAAAAAATGGTTTTCTATCACTTTCTGGAGAAAATGATTTCTAATGAGGCGATGTAGATTACCATAATGTGGTAAAATTGAATTTGCAACAGAGAATCCCATTGTTCCAAGTTCCTGAGCTCACCTGGAAGTTTGAGGAGGAAGTTGCTAGAGAGACAGAATGGAATTATTCAGCCTATTCTTCAACATGTCCTAGCAGCCTGTCACAGGCCCTCTCTGTCCGGAGGTACATGGCGCAAGTGGGACTTAAGAGGTAGCAAGAAAAATGCTTTTAAAATTAAAAAAAATTGTAATTACAGAAATTAGATTTTTTTTTACTGAAATTAATTCCACAAGTCTACTGCAAAAATAAATACCAGTAATACCGCAATGATAATGCCACAAGGGATTAGCACTTTCACAAACATCATGCATCAAGGGTTTGCAAAGGGAAATGATGCAGTCAGCCAGCACTGGCACAAACACTGCATCAAAAAGAAATGGAAGGAGTTGAAGAGATGCAAACAAAATGATTGCTATAATAGGTCATAGCAGCCATCAGGGAGCGAGTTCAGGTGTTCAAAGGCAGTTATAAATTGTTTTAGCATGACGGTATCTGAACCCCTCAATCATATGACATTACATCTCACTGCCATATTTGCATTGACATTTATTCTATGTGCCATTTGCTTCTCACCCCCATCACAATCTCCTTCAGGAAGGAAGGCATGATAATCTGTGATATATACTTCTCTCATTGCCCATCCGCAATGGAGAGATTTCAGCGGGCTGCGTTATTTTCTGCCAATTATTCTCCCTATTCCTCTCATCATATATAATGCTTCATTTAGGTTGTATGTTTGTGTAAAGTATACACCTCTGTGGCTATATATGCTAAACTTAAAACACAACCATCAAATCTCTTCATACATACCTTTGATGTTTGTATTCAGCACCTGTAGGGGTGATTTTAACCCTACCCGCCCGTTAGAAACTGGGTGAGTGGGCAGTTAAAATAGCCCAGGAGACTTACACATCGACGACATCCAGCTGTCTTCTATTGTAACTGGGCAAGGATGCACATTCAAAGCCAGAAGGATCCTTTTTAAGTATGCAGATCGAGGTCCAATAACATCATCAGGCCACGACTGCTGTTTTAACTAGTGGCCTGAGTGGGGACGCTGTTGTGGCTTTTCCGCCAGGTGAAGATAGCAGGAAGAGGATCCAGCTCGGCCTCACTCTGCTGTGGTTAGGGGGTTTGGTGATAACCTCGGCCCCCGCCTCGCTTAATTCCCGCTCCGGGTTAAAATCAGGCCTACGTGTCTCTGGCTTAGGTCATTTATTGGTCAACTGGTGATGGTGCCAAGTCAGGAGTAGCCAAGATGCGGCCAATGGGCTAACTGGAGGCCATAAACGACATGATCCCATCTGTGACGCCCCTGCCAGTTACAAACTTCTGAAAAGGGGAAGGAAAAGACCAGCAGGTCAGGTTTCTTTCTTTGCATACTTGTGTGCAAAGCTGATTTGGAAGCTTTGATTTTTTTAAGTTCTCGGGTCCTGGAGGACTGGATTGCTAGATTTTGATCAATCAGGGATGAGCCTTTAAGAGGCCTCCAAACCTGGGAACTTTAAAGAGCTGACACTTCTCAGGATTCAAGTTTTGGAAAGAGGAGGAGAGAAGAACAATACTGCAGCAAATACTTTGCTCTCTCCATACATCTGAAGACGTGGTACTCATTTTTCCACCTCTGAAACATGAATACCAAAGTGATCCATGCCAGGATTCAAACCTGATCTCCATCCACTACTCAACCAATTGAGCTATAAGGTGCTCAAGCTTCATTTTGACTGATCTTGACTAAATATATTTTTCAGTAACTTTTTAAATGCTACTTTTAAATAAGCATGATTGAAAGGAGCTGAATGATGATCTGCTTATGAAAAAAAATGGAAGATTAGACGATAAGTATAAACTGTTTGTGGGAGCTTCCTACATTACAACAGTGACTACACTTCAAAAAGTACTTCATTGGCTGTAAAGTGCTTTGGGACGTCCGGTGGTCGTGAAAGGTGCAATATAAATGCAAGTCTTTCTTTTATAATAACATATAATGGGAGCAATTAACAGAAGAATGAGAGGCGATCTTATCGAAACATATAAGATTGTGAGGGGGCTCGATCGGGTGGATTCGGTGAGGATGTTTCCACTGATGGGTGAGACTAGAACTAGGGGGCATAATCTTAGAATAAGGGGCTGCCATTTCAAAACTGAGATGAGGAGAAACTTCTTCACTCAGAGGGTAGTAAATCTATGGAATTTGCTACCCCAGAGAGCTGTGGAAGCTGCAACATTAAATAAATTTAAAACGGAGATAGACAGTTACCTAGCAGATAAGGGGAGAGGGGAGAGGGCAGGGAAGTGGACGTGAGTCTAGGTTCGGATCAGCCATGATCCTATTGAATGGCGGAGCAGGCCCGAGGGGCCGTGTGGCTTACTCCTGCTCCTACTTCTTATGTTCTAATGTTCTTATGTTTCAGCCCAATCTGGAAAGATCCCGATTATTATGTCTGTGTATAATTGAGACACGGACTGCAGGAGTTGATTATAACAAGTCTTTACTGAATGGAGACAACCTGGAAACTGAAACTACAGAAGCCTGCTAGGGCCTTTTATACAGGGGTGGTCACTGCCGGTACTGCAGTCTGAGACCAGTTATTCCCTTAAAGGTACATACACAACAATTCCTCCCCTTTTAGATAAACAGTACATAACATTCATTTAACAACTAAATAATAACTAATTACAATTACAATTACGGTTGCTAGATACATTGGTTGAAGTTAAGCAATTATAAGTTCAGTCTTTGAGGAGGCTTCCTGATTCTGTCTGGATAACGCCTCTTTGGGATATCAGGTTCTTCTGGCAAGGTTGCGTCGGGATCAATGTTGTTGTTTGGTTCGTCTGCTTCCAATATCACCGATTCTGCGGTAGATGCAATTGGTACTTCAGTTTCATCGCCAGGTGTATCAGATCGTGGTGTGGAGTTGACGTTTTCCAGTGACTCTAGAATCTGGTCAGCATGGCGTCTTACAATGCTCTCTCCAACGTCCACGGTATACATTAGAGGTCCTTGCTGTGTACAGATCGTTCCTGGCTGCCATTTCTCTGTGCGGTAGTCCCGGGCCAAAACTGGTTGACCTATCTTAAAACACCTGGTCGGCCTTTCATTCATATTCTGAAACTGCCTGTTCTCCACATCTCTTCTGACGTTTGGCTTAACCAAATCCAAGCGGCATCGTCGTCTTCGATTGAAGAACATCATGGCTGGAGTTTGGTTGGTAACCGCATGTGTCGCATTCTGGTAGACAAACAAGAAGTTATCCACCTTGTGTTGTAGGGGTATATCTTCATTACACATTGCCTTGATAGCCTTCTTGAATGTTTGAACAAACCTCTCGGCCAATCCATTAGTGGCTGGATGATATGGGGCGGATGTGTAATGCTTAACACCATTGTTCTTTAAGAACCTCCGGAACTCTTCAGACACAAACTGTGGTCCATTGTCAGAGCAAATCTGTTCAGGCAGCCCATTCCTGGTGAATATGGTTCGTAAGACTGTGATAGTTTTTTCTGTGGTGGTTGAGGACATTTTTATTACCTCTGGCCACTTTGAATGTGCATCCACCGCAATTAAAAACATCGAGTCCATAAAGGGACCAGCAAAATCAATGTGCACCCTTTGCCTTGGAGATGAGGGCCACTCCCATGGATGTAGAGGGGCTTGTGGTGGGGCGTTTTGGACCTTCTGGCATCCTGTACAGCTCTTGGTCATCTCTTCGATTTCTCTATCGATTCCCGGCCACCACACAAACGCTCTGGCTAAGTTCTTCATTTTTACTCCTCCCAGATGACCCTCATGAAGCTCATTGAGCACTCTATCCTTCAATTTGGGTGGAATTACTACTCTGGATCAACACATCAAGGTTCCTCTGCACACTGACAGCTGTTCTCTTCTCGGCGAGAATGCTGGCAGCAGTGGTTCGCCATGTGCTGGCCATCCCTTCACCGTTAAATCATAGACCCAGGAGAGTGTCGGGTCATTTCGTGTTTCCTTTTCTATGTTTGCATTCGTCACAGGGAGACATTCGACTATAGTCGACTGGAATAACTCCACTGGATCCACCACCAGTTCTTCTTCCACCGTCGGCAACGGTAGGCGTGACAATCCATCAGCATTCCCATGCTGTTTAGTTCCTTTGTACTCGATGTCATATTGGTGTGCCCCTAGGAAAAGGGACCACCTCTGTAGCCGTTGTGCCGTCATTATCGGTACGCCCTTCTGAGGGTTGAAAATGGAGACGAGAGGTTGATGATCAGTTAGTAGAGTAAATTTCTGACCGTGCAGGTAGTGATTGAACTTCTTCACCCCCACACCAGGCTGAGGGCCTCTCTGTCAATCTGGGCGTAGTTGCGCTCGGCTGAAGTTAACGAGCGTGACGCAAAAGCTATCGGCCTCTCTGAACCATCAAGGAATTTATATGACAGTACCGCGCCAATGCCGTAGGGAGACGCATCACACGCCAGTCTTATCGGTAGTGATGGGTTGTAGTGAGCCAATACTTCTCTTGAAGTGATTAGGTCCTTACTCTTCTGAAAGGCCCGCTTACATTCATCGCTCCATTTCCATGCTACTCCCGTTCGTAGTAGGGCGTTCAGTGGATGCAGAATTGTGGACAAATTCGGCAAAAACTTATGGTAGTAATTCACCAATCCGAGGAATGACCTCAGTTGCGACACATTTTCAGGTGCTGGAGCCTTAACTACCGCTTCAATTTTGTCAGGGGACTTATGCAACCCCTCTTCATCAAACACGTGGCCACAATACGATATCTGATTCTTAAAAAACTCACACTTGTGGCGATTGGCTCGTAGCCCATGTTCACGTAGTCTAGTGAGCACCTGCTCTAGGTTGGCAAGGTGTTCATTGTCATCTTCACCTGTCACTAGGATGTCATCTAAGTAACACTGAGTCCCCGGAATCCCTTGCAGGACTTGTTCCATCGCTCTTTGTCATATCGCCGGAGCTGATGCTACTCCGAATACCAGTCGATTATACTGGTAAAGACCTTTGTGAGTGTTTATCGTGAGATACTTCTTAGAGGATTCTTCAACCTCCATCTGCAAATATGCTTGTGCTAGGTCAATTTTTGTAAAACGCTTCCCTCCAGATAGTGAGGCGAAGATATCTTCTATCCTTGGAAGAGGATATTGTACTGTGTGAAGGACTGGGTTCACCGTCACCTTGAAGCCCCCACAGATGCGAACCTTCCTTGGCTCCTCAGACTTATTGTTTAACGTTTTCTTCATGACAGGAACGATGGGTGTCGCCCACTCGCTCCAGTCTACCTTAGATAACACGCCTGCATTCTCCAGATTCTCCAGCTCTGCCTCGACGGCTGGGCGAATTGCATATGGTACCGGTCTTGCTTTGAAAAACTTGGGAATTGCATTCTCCTCTATTTTTATCGAGGCGGTTACGCCTTTAAAAGTGCCCAGTTCTTGTTGAAATACCTCTTTGGCGTCAGCTAAGATTGTTGACAATCGTCCAGGAGTGACGTCGTCATCCTTTTTACCAGCCACCGTCAGTGCCTGAATGGAGTGCCAGTCTAAACTTATCTTTCTGATCCATTCACGTCCCAATAACGGTGGTCCACCATCTTGCAGAATGTAGAGATACAATTTCCGTATTTTCTTGCCGTTGTATTTGACAGGCACCCTTATTTTTCCTCTGGGGTATACTTTTTGCCCCGTATACGTCCTCAAGACAATGGATGTCTCTCTCAAGGGTATGTGTGAGAATAGCCGCTCGTAGTCTCGTCGATTCATGACGGTTAGAGCTGATCCTGTATCCAATTCCATTTTGATTTGGGACCCTGCTATCGTGAGGGTGACCCAAATGGTTCGGAGATCCTCTTTTGCAATTACGTTGTGGAGTTTGAGACAGCTTAGTCTCTTGTTCCCGGATTCACTATCGCTCGTCTGGTCTTCGGAAGTACTGTCCGTCATCTTTTGTACTTTCCTGTACTGTTCCTTAGTAGCCTTTTTGTTGTCATTGGTCTTCTTCCCAGACCTGCAAACTCGTGCAATGTGTCCCATCTTTCCGCATTGCCTGCATATTTTGTCCTTGGACCAGCAGTCCTTCTGGTCATGATTTGTTCTGCCGCAGCGATAACATTTTGCAAATCCCCGTGTCATTTCGTGGGTGCCGTATTCCTGTGGCTTTTGTTGTATTTCCGCAGCTCCCCTTGCTGCTACTTCGTACGATACTGCCACGCTGAAAGCCTTATCTAGCGTCAGCTCTTTCTCTGAGAGTAACCTCTTCTGGGTTCCTTCACTCAGGAGTCCACAGACAAATTTGTCCTGTAAGGTATCTGCCAGTCCTGCTCCGAACTGGCAGTGCTTTGATAGCTTGCGTAGTTCCGTAAGGTAATCAGCATTGCTCTCATTTTTAGGCTGATTTCTCCTGTGGAATTTAAATCTTTCTGCTATCAGCAGCGGTGTAGGATTTAGGTGTTCTTGTAGGATAGCAACAATTTTGTTAAAACTCTTCGCCTTCGGTTTGGCTGGAGTAATCAGGTCCCGCAATAGGCCGTACGTTCTTGCGCCCATTAAATTTAGCAATACCGATGCCTTTTTCTCATCGGCTATTTCGTTTGCCTCACAATATACCTCGACTCTTTCCACATACGTGGTCCAGTCTTCTATTGCATTATCGAAGGCAGTGATAGCGCCAGTCTTTGGCATCTTGAAAATCTAAGATGGCGCCTCCCGCACTTTTCCTTCTTCCCCGCCGAGTTAAGATGGGGCCACCCGCGCTTTCCCACCGCTGCCGCTGCTGCCAACGCTGTTGCTGGCGATTATATTTATTTTACTATCCTGTAATGCCGACGCCCTATGGTCTTCACGCCTCCCCGATCGCTGCTGCCAACGCCGCTCTCCGCGGTATTTTTATTTTTCTATCGCGCTTCAATATTTGCTCCGTTAATTGAAGAACCATTCCCGTCGTGGAGCGGACCCTCTGGGACACTTCCCTCCCTCTTCTTAGGTCTGAACGCTGCCCGGCTTCGAAGCACCGGCCGCGCCCTGTGTGCTCCACCCTCTCTCTCTCTCTTTGCTTCCCGACTCGCTGCCCGGCCCCGTTGCAGAGTCACCCGATCGAGCTCTAGCCCGCCGCAGCCCAGGAAGGATCAGTGCACTACCTGCCACCAGCCCGATTAGCTGGGAAACCACAGACTGGAGAACCAAGCCTGGCTCTCGACAGTCTCTCCTGCAATTTTTCAATTCGATGATTTGGAGGGTGGTTGCCCACGGTCGACGCCCGTTTCTCGAGTTTCTTTGGATTATTTTTTTTTTCTTTCTTCTGGCTCCGACCTTCAATAACGTCGTCTGAGGTGCTGCCGAGTTGCAGGTAAGTTCGTTTCTTACTCGTCGCCAGTATTATGTCCGTGTATAATTGAGACACGGACTGCAGGAGTTGATTATAACAAGTCTTTACTGAATGCAGACAACCTGGAAACTGAAACTACAGAAGCCTGCTAGGGCCTTTTATACAGGGGTGGTCACTGCCGGTACTGCAGTCTGAGACCAGTTATTCCCTTAAAGGTACATACACAACACCGATCACCTTTGGTTGCCTATTTCAGTTACAATGCACGACAGAGTTTGATATAACAAAAGCACTTGATCGATCAGAACAGCATGTTGTGTATGATGCTAGAATCAAGCTAACAATACAAATAATTAGGCCTACTTCATCAGGCGCCACGCCACATACAGCTGAGTTAGGCAACTTCTGTTTCATGCACAGTCACAATTTACTGGCAGTCATTCTACTTTTAACAGGAGTGATGCACCACTGAACCCGGTATCAGAATATATCTTGCAGAAAGGGTGAGTAGGACAGCGGGGAGGGATTTAAACTAGTTAGGGGGTTGGGAGGGGAAAATCCACACTAGGTCAGAAAGTGTGGGAAAAAAGACCAGCAGGACACAATGGCAGTTACTGAAATAAGACCTCTGTACACACATGTATGTAGCATAAGAAATAAAACAAGTGAGTTAGAACAAAAATGATTTTAGTTTTGGTCTTCTTTTAAATATGCAGATCGAGGTCCAATGAGAGAGAACCACTGGGTAAAACTGGGTGGAGCGTAGCACGGCACCAGAGCTGGATTAAGAAGTCTTGGAGCCCCTGTGCTCCAAAAACATTCTGGGCCCCTCCACAACCATGTAAAACTCCTCCGATCCGTTAAAACACAAACGCGTCATAAAAGGCGTGACAAAATATGCCCATAGAATGTTTACACATCCCATTAATAATAAAGTCAATCATATCACAATAGATCTACATCAGGCCTCTTTTGTACAATATATAGTTACAAGGTCCCATGGGCATGGGACCCGTAGGCCTGTGTGTTAATCTGCCTCTGCACAGCAAATACTCTGTCCAGTTGTCTCCCACAGTGGTAGTCGGTGTCCCATGTAGGCTATAAGACCCTAATTTGCATATTAAAAGGGCCTCCTCTCTGAAACAGGTGGGCATTTTAGCCAGAGAGCGGTAGTCAGCGGTAGGCCCCTTTAGGATGGCAGTCGGCCAGATGGGGAGAGCTGGTTGGTGCTTTATTTAACCTGTGATTTTTGAGGGTCTATCGTCCCATTTTCACCTTGCAGGGCCAGTAAAAGTCTCCGCCCATATATTTGAAGTGGAGTACATGCGAGATACAAATGTGAGAATCTTAAATGAAAAAAGCCCCTGCCTGTCTCTGAATACTAGGGGGGGGATTTTCCCCACCCTGGGGAGGCGGGTTTGGAGGCGGGACTGCCGGGAAAATGGCAGAATCTGGGAGCGGGTACCCATCCTGCCCCCAACCCGCCTCCGTGACATCTTGCCAGGAGGCGGGTACCCGACCCGCGCCGGGTCCCGTCTCCGAGGCGGGAAGGGGATTAGTGCCAATTAACTGCCTGTTATCAGGCAGTTAACAGGCAGTTTTTTGGCTAATCCCTATTTTGAGTCCTAAAGTGTGGGCTTCCCGATGGCTCCAAACCTCGCCAGGGTCAGCGAGGCGAGCCGTGGGTCTGAGGGGGTCGGAGGGGCCGAAATGTCCGGTGTGGAGGTGAGTGATGAGTGCAAGTGTGGAGAGGTAAGTGTGTGAGGTGAGTCTAAAGTGTTTTAATAAGATTACTTACCTTTACTTCTTCCTCCAGGCTTCATCCCTTTAGGCTGCGAAGCTGCCTCATCTCCACGGCAGAGATGACAGAATGGCTGCTGCATTCTCTGATGCAACAGCCATCTGATTTCTGCTCAGGAAAGAGGTTTGGGTAAGTGAGAGAGTTCTTTAATGGTTATTTCTCTTTAAATCATTTGGAGTGGTGCAAATTGTTAGTGGCAATTGCCAGTAGTTTCTTGATAAGATTACTTAAGCAGTTTAAGTAAAGGGGAAATGTTAAATATTTGGGATTCTGTTGGTTTAAGAAGAGTAAAATAAGGTAACACTGCAGTAGGAGTTAATTGGCAGGCAGTGAAAACCAGTTCTCTAACCAATCAGCAGGGGTGACTCAATTGGCTACAAACAAACAGTATAAAAAGACCAGTGCTAGTGCGAGTAGCAGAGAGTGCTGTGAGAGTTTGGGTAAGTGAGAGAGTTAGGGTTAGTGGGGTGTTAGGTGCTGTTTCTGTTTTGTTTCTGGCCTTGTTTTTCCTGCCAGTCTCAGGATTAGCAGACATCGCGGATGCGGAGCAGCGAGGCGAGGCCCAGTCGAGGCAGCCGGGAGCAGCAGCGGGTGTTGAGTCGAGTCTGAGCAGCGAGGCGAGGCAGCCTAAACAGGCTCCACAGGCAACATTCCAAGGGGAGGTCAGAATTCAAAAGTGACATCACAACCAAGCTGGTAGGTGATTGGTTGGTTGGTGAGTACTTTTCCTTCCCTTTTAAACGTTTATAAGTTGGTAAGTTCAATTAAATAGAGGTGTGATATTCATCATCTAGAATCGGGGCAGAGGGTATTTAAAAATAATAATAAATTTAATTAATTACATAGAATGGGAGAGCAGGTGATGTGTTACTGCTGCAATGTGTGGGAGCTGGTGGACACCATTGATGTTCACAGTGATCACATTTGCAGTAAGTGCTGGCTGCTCGAGGAGCTCCGGCTCTGTGTTGATGAGCTGGAGTCCGAGCTTCAAACACTGCGACACATCAGGGAGGGGGAGAGTTACATGGACTCTGTGTTCCAGGAAGTAGTCACACCAATTAGATTAACTAATTCAGATGTAGTCCGTGGTCAGGGACAGGAGGGTGTGACTATGAGTGAGGCAGGTATGGGGATCCAAGAGGTAGTGTTGGAGGAGCCGCAGCTCTTGCTCTTGTCCAACAGGTTCGAGGCTCTTACTCCCTGTGAGGACAGGAATGGCAACTGCAGGGAGGATGAGCAACCTGGCCACAGCACCGTGGAATGAGGGGCCATTCAAGTGGGGGGAGTAAAAAGAAATGTTGTAGTGGTAGGAGATAGTATCATTAGGGGGATAGATAGGGTTCTTTGCAGCCGAGAGTGAGAGTCCCGAAGGTTGTGTTGTCTGCCCGGTGCCAGGGTTAAGGACATCTCCTCTGGGCTGGAGAGAAACTTGGAGTGGAAGGGGGAGGATCCAGTTGTCGTGGTCCATGTTGGTACCAACGACATAGATAGGACAAGGAAAGAGGTTCTGCTGAGGGAGTATGAGCAGCTAGGGGCCAAATTAAAAAGCAGAACCACAAGGGTAATAATCTCTGGATTACTACCTGAGCCACGAGCAAATTTGGCTAGGGTAAATAAAATCAGAGAGTTAAATGCGTGGCTCAAAGACTGCTGTGGGAGAAATGGGTTTTGCTTCTTGGGACACTTGCACCAGTACTGGGACAGGAGAGAGCTGTTCCGTTGGGACGGACTTCACTTGGCCAGTGCTGGGACTAGAGTCCTGGTGAATTGAATAACTAGGGCTGTAGAGAGGGCTTGAAACTAATTAGTGGGAGGGAGGTTTCAAGAGAGCGAAAAATAAAAATGTCAATGGAGAAGGCAATAGAGCAAGGTAGCAGTGGGGGAATTAAAAACCAGAGCGTGTCAGGAAGGGACAGAATATATAAAGATAAAGGTAAAGTAGTAAAAGGGGTAAAAGCAGGAATAAATTGTCACAAAACATATTTAAAAGTTCTTTATCTGAATGCACGCAGCATTCGTAACAAAATAGACGAGTTGATGGTACAAATAACTACACATGGGTATGATCTGGTGGCCATTACGGAGACATGGCTGCAGGGTGACCATGACTGGGAACTAAACATCCAGGGGTATTTGACTATTAGGATGGACAGACAGGAAGGAAAGGGAGGTGGGGTGGCTGTGTTAATAAAGGATGGAATCACTGCAATAGTGAGAAATGATATTGGGTCAAAGGATCAGGATAGTGAAATGGTTTGGGTGGAGATAAGGAATAATAAGGGGAAAAGTCACTGGTGGGCATAGTCTATAGGCCTCCTAACAGTTGCAACTCTATTGGTTGGAGTATAAATCAGGAAATAGTTGGGGCTTGTAATAAGGGAACAGCTATAATCATGGGAGATTTTAACTTTCATATTGACTGGACAAATCAAATTGGGCAGGGCAGCCTTGAGGAAGAGTTCATAGAGTGCATTAGGGATGGGTTCCTTGAGCAGTATGTTACTGAACCAACCAGGGACAGGCAATCTTAGATCTGGTTCTGTGTAATGAGACAGGATTAATAAAAAATGTCCTAGTAAAGGATCCCCTTGGAATGAGTGACCATAATATGGTTGAATTCCAAACTCAGTTGGAGGGTGAGAGAGTTGGATCTCAAACCAGTGTACTAAGCTTAAATAAAGGAAGCTATAAAGGTATGAGAGCAGAGTTGACGAAAGTGGACTGGGAAAATAGAGTAAGGTGTAAGACGGTACATGAGCAGTGGTGTACATTCAAGGAGATATTTCACAACTTTCAAGAAAAATATATTCCATTGAGGAAAAAGGGGCATAAAAGAAAAGACAGCCATCCGTGGCTAAGTAAAGTAATAAAGGATAGTATCCGACTGAAAACAAGGGCATATAAAGTAGCCAAATCTAGTGGGAGGATAGAAGATTGGGAAGCATTTAAAAGCCAGCAAAGAATAACTAAAAGATTAATTAAGAAAGGGAAGATAGATTATGAAAGTAAACTAGCAAAAAATATAAAAACAGATAGCAAGAGTTTCTACAGTTATATAAAAAGAAAAGGGTGGCTAAAGTGAATGTTGGTCCCTTAGAGGATGAGACCAGGAAATTAGTGGTGGGGAACATGGAGATGGCAGAAACACTGAACAAATATTTTGTATCAGTCTTTACAGTAGAGGACACTAAAAATATCCCAACATTGGACAAACAGGGGGCTATGGGGGGGGGGAGGAGCTAAACATGATTAAAATCACTAAGGAGATGGTACTCGGTAAGATAATGGGACTTAAGGCGGATAAATCCCCTGGACCTGATGGCTTACATCCTAGGGTCTTGAGAGAAGTAGCGGTAGGGATTGCGGATGCATTGGTGGTAATTTTCCAAAACTCCCTGGATTCAGGAAAGGTCCCAGCAGATAGGAAAACTGCTAATGTAACGCCCTTATTTAAAAAGGGAGGTAGACAAAAGGCTGGAAACTATAGACCAGTTAGCCTAACATCTGTGGTTGGTAAAATGTTGGAGTCCATTATTAAGGAAGCAGTAACAGGACATTCGGATAAGCATAATTTAATCGGACAGAGTCAGCATGGTTTTATGAAGGGGAAGTCATGTTTGACAAATTTGCTCGAATTCTTTGAGGATGCAACAAACAGGGTGGATAAAGGGGAACCAGTGGATGTGGTGTATTTGGACTTCCAAAAGGCATTTGACAAGGTGCCACACAAAAGATTACTGCACAAGATAAAAAATCACAGGATTGGAGGTAATATACTGGCATGGGTGGAAGATTGGCTATCTAACAGAAAACAGAGAGTTGGGATAAATGGTTCATTCTCGGGTTGGCAATCAGTAACTAGTGGTGTTCCGCAGGGGTCAGTGCTGGGACCCCAACTCTTTACAATCTATATTAACGATTTGGAGGAGGGGACCAGGTGCAACATATCCAAGTTTGCCGACGATACAAAGATGGGAGGGAAAGCAGTGAGTGAGGAGGACATAAAAAACCTGCAAAAGGACATAGACAGGCTAAGTGAGTGGGCAGAAATTTGGCAGATGGAATATAATGTTGGAAAGTGTGAGGTTATGAACTTTGGCAGAAAAAATCAAAGAGCAAGTTATTATCTAAATGGAGAGAAACTGCAAAGTGCTACAGTACAAATGGATCTGGGGGTCCTGGTGCATGAAACACAGAAGGTTAGTATGCAGGTAATCAGGAAGGCCAATGGAATCTTGGCTTTTATTGCAAGGGGGATGGAGTATAAAAGCAGGGAAGTCTTGCTTCAGTTATACAGGGTACTGGTGAGGCCACACCTGGAATATTGCGTACAGTTTTGGTTTCCATATTTAAGAAAAGATATACTTGCTCTTGAGGCAGTTCAGAGAAGGTTCACTCGGTTGATTCCAGAGATGAGGGGGTTGACTTATGAGGAAAGGTTGAGTAGGTTGGGCCTCTACTCATTGGAATTCAGAAGAATGAGAGGCGATCTTATCGAAACATATAAGATTGTGAGGGGGCTTGATCGGGTGGATGCAGGGAGGATGTTTCCACTGATGGGTGAGACTAGAACTAGGGGGCATAATCTTAGAATAAGGGGCTGCCGTTTCAAAACTGAGATGAGGAGAAACTTCTTCACTCAGAGGGTAGTAAATCTATGGAATTTGCTACCTCAGAGAGCTGTGGAAGCTGCGACATTAAATAAATTTAAAAAGGAGATAGACAGTTTCCTAGCTGATAAGGGAATTAGGGGTAACGGGGAGTGGGCAGGGAAGTGGACGTGAATCTAGGTTCGGATCAGCCATGATCCTATTGAATGGCGGAGCAGGCCCGAGGGGCCGTATGGCCTACTCCTGCTCCTACTTCTTATGTTCTTATGTTTGGTGAGTCTTGAGTACAAGGACTCACCAAAGAACAGAGATTATCAGTGTTTGACAGCTTCTCAAAACTGTCAAATGAAGGCAATTCAGATGTCAAAAATTTTTGACAGATGAAACGTCATACGCTGACGTTTTCTGTCAGCGGCTTTCTCTTAATTGGCTTGCTAAGCCCGCTGGGCGGGTTTAACAAGGTCAATCAAGGGAAAATATCATGGGTTGGCCAGACATCGATGGAGGCAGGACTAAAACCCGACTTGCAGCAGTCCCGCCTCCATTACGGCCCCGTTGATTAAATCACCCCCTGGGTTGCGACTCAGCGGGGTACTTGTGTCCAATGGGAGTGGAGTGGTGAGCCTCCATTACATCTCGCCAGTTCCCCCGGCTAACAATCTGTCCACACAAAAAGGGGTTTTGTTACGGAATAACCAAGAGCACATTCTGTTGGATGTAAAAAGTAGTGGAAGAAATTATTTGTCACATGTGCCTCTAGGCACGAAAGAGAGAGAAGAAATGGAAAATGCAATATAAAATACAGTATGAAATATTTATGAAATAAAGCCCAATAGTACACTCATTGTATAATTAAAACATTGATTAGTAGGCAATATGTTTACACAATACATGGCAAGCGTACAATTTAAACAGTTATGCAATATTTATGGCCAGTTTTGTCTGTTTTCTGGACTTTTATTGCAACTCACTAACATCCTCTTGAAAGCAATAAGAGTTGCCGTAGTCTAATTCTTTACAACTTATTGTTGTGAGACAGGTATAGGCTATATGGAGCCACCAGCCGGACCTGTCCCAATGGGATGGGCCCCAACCACATGGGTGCCAATCATTTGCACTGAAGCAGAAGATAAGGACATTATAAAATATGTTAAAGATGAGCATTAGGAAAGTGCCGAAAATATTATAGGTAGAGAAGAATGACCTGTTCCAAAGCCTTCCCCGAGTGACGTGTCGCTGAACGTGGAAGCATCTTGGTCACTTGTGATGACTCACTATCAGATGACACAAATTCTGCTGTCCTGAAGCACATAATAACTGTTTGTTGTGACCAGTGAACATACCTTATGACAAAAGTGAGCTGAAGCTAGCAGAGTGATAGACTTTGTCATGACACTGATGTTTAATTGGTCACTGTCATCAAGTATTTTCAGGATGCACTTATTCAATACCTGTCTATATTATGCCTTGAAACAGTGGCCAGTGTCGGGAGGAGCAGAGAGCGGCGGTACAGTGAGTACTGAAACTCACTTTCGCGGGCTTTTTTACAGAGGCTTACCAATCTCACAGACCGGTGGCGGGGTTCCGGAGCCACGTCACGATTCAAAAAATGACGCGGGCAAGAGGAAACAGCTGATTGGGTGAGTACAGCCAGGTGAATATTTATACTACTCTATAGTTTCACAGTTAAAATTAATAGTTTATAAAATTTAGAAGGTCGTAATTTTTGTGGTTATAGTTTCTAAGGTCTCTGTCGTGTATTGGGGAGTGCTAGTAACCAAGGGCCCTTGAGTATATCATTTAATTGTAGTGTAATTAGTGGTATTGATTTGATTTAAATTAATTTAAATTAATTAAAGTGTAAGTCATGGCAGGACAGCTCGGCCCCGTGGCATGCTCCTCCTGTGCTATGTGGGAAATCAGGGACACTTCCTGTGTCCCTGACGACCATGTGTACGGGAAGTGTATCCAGCTGCAGCTACTGACAGACTGCATTGCGGCGCTGGAGCTGTGAATGGATACATACTGGAGCATTCGCGATGCTGAGGACATCGTGGATAGCACATTTAGGGAGTTGGTCACACCGCAGGTAAAGGCAGCACAGGCAGGAAGGGAATGGGTGACCACCAGGCAGAGTAGTAGGTGCAGGCAGGTAGTGCAGGGGTCCTCTGTGACCATCCCCCTCTCAAACAGATATACCACTTTGGATATTGTTGAGGGAGATGGCGTATCGGGGGAAGGCAGCAGCAGCCAACTTTCTGGCACCATGGGTGGTTCTGCTGCACAGGACGGGAGGAAAAAGAGCGGGAGAGCTATTGTGATAGGGGATTCTATTGTAAGGGGAATAGATAGGCGTTTCTGCGGCCGCAAAGGAGACTCCAGGATGGTATGTTGCCTCCCTGTTGCAAGGGTCAAGGATGTCTCGGGGCGGCTGCAGGGCATTCTGGAGGGGAAGGGTGAACAACCAGTTGTCGTGGTGCATATAGGTACCAATGATATAGGTAAAAAATGGGATGTGGTCCTAAAAGCTGAATATAGGGAGTTAGGAGGTAAGTTAAAAAATAGGACTTCAAAGGTAGTAATCTCAGGATTGCTACCAGTGCCACGTGCAATTCAGAGTAGAAATAGAAGGATATTTCAGATGAATACGTGGTTAGAGGAATGGTGCAAGGGGGAGGGATTCAAATTCCTGGGGCATTGGAACCGGTTCTGGGGGAGGTGGGACCAGTACAAACTGGACGGTTTGCACCTGGGCGGGACTGGGACCGATGTCCTAGGGGGAGTGTTTGCTAGTGCTGTTGGGGAGGGTTTAAACTAAAATGGCAGGGGGTTGGGAACCTGTGCAGGGACACAGAGGAAAGGGAAGCAAGGATAGAAACAAAAGACAGGAAGGAGAAAAGCAAAAGTGGAAGGCAGAGAAATCAAGGGTGTAAATCAAACAGGGCTACAGTAAATAATAGTTCTAAAAGGACTAAGTGTTAAAAAAACAAGCCTGAAGGCTTTGGCCTAGAAATTCAGTAGCGTTCGCCAGCCGTTAACGCCTTAAGAGGGGTAGATTTCCAGCGCTAGGCACTTAGCGCCCGGGCGCAGTCTGAACTGCGCCTACGCCCAACTTCAGTTGACATTTAGCGCCGGCGCAAAGTGTTTGCGCCCGCTCAGCTGCGCGCGCAGCTTATGACGTCATTTCGTCGTGCAACGCTGTTTGTGCGCCCCAAACCGGAAATTCAGTGGCGCCCGCCCAATGTGGGTGTGGCGCTGTTAAGAACTGTGAACTGGAATGCAGCAGAGGCCCTGCGGGCCTCGGGGAGCGCTAATTAAAGGGCATTTAGACTGAACTATAAAGGCCAGCCATTTTGCTGCCATGACTTTAGTGCTTTGGATTTCTGGACAGAGACCAAGGAACAGACCTTACTGATTTGGGACAACATAGGAGAGGTATTTTTGGCTTCTGGCCAGAGCTTGGAAATTAGACTCATTGTGATTTCACTGTTTGCAAGTTTATTATGGGGGCTGCATGAGGTTCCAACCCTCAGTTCCAGCATTATGTGCGAAGGGCTCGCAGACGCTGTGTGAGAGGGCCAGCCATGCCTAGACGCAGAGGGGCCATCAGGCGTCGGCAACGTAGGCCTTACCCACTCAGGGAATACCGGCAGCAGGTGTCCTATCTCACCATGACTGCCGCGCATTGTGTTAAGAGGCTGCGCTTCAGAAGGGAGGTGGTTGCAGAGATCTGCCAGCTGCTTCACAGAGATCTGCGTCCACAGCTGATGCGCAGGACGTCTCTGTCGGTGGAAGTGAAGGTCACGGTGGCTCTGAACTTTTATGCAAGCGGCTCCTTCCAAGCCGCTGCTGGGGACATAGCGAACATCTCCCAGTTCGCCGTGCATCGCTGCATCCGGCAGGTCACCGATGCCCTTTTCGCAAGGAGACACCAATTCATCTCCTTCCCCATGACCCTAGAGAGGCAGGAGCAGCGTGCAGTCGGATTTGCCAGGATCGCCGACTTCCCCATGGTGCAGGGCGCCATTGACTGCACGCATGTGGCTATGCGGGCACTTATCGACAATGCCGAGGATTACCGCAACCGGAAGGGCTACCATTCCCTCAATGTACAGCTGGTGTGCGACCACAGGCAGCGCATCCTAGCTGTCAATGCCTGCTTTCCAGGAAGCAGCCACGATGCATTTATCCTGCGCCAGACTACTGTGGCTGACATGTTCCAGGCACAGCCTCCACCAAGGGGATGGCTTATTGGGGACAAGGGCTACCCTTTGTGTACATGGCTCATGACCCCGCTCCGCGCACCCAGGACCCCTGCGGAGGAGGCATACAACGAAAGCCATCAAGCCACAAGGAACATCATAGAGCAAACGATTGGCGTCCTCAAGCAATGGTTCCGCTGCCTGGATCGTTCCGGCGGATCTCTACAGTATTCGCCGGATAGAGTCTCCCAGTTCGTCGTCGTTTGCTGCATGCTGCACAACCTGGCTATCCGCAGGACTCAGGCACTGCCACCTCGCGTTGGACCACCACCTCAGGAGGACGAGCAGGAGGACCATGAGGAGGAGGAGGAGGAGGAGGAGTACCAGCCCAGGAGGGAGCCACAAGGTCCAAGGGCCGTCCGCCAGCGGCTTATTGAACGACACTTCTAGGCCCCCTGTCAGGAAATGGCTTGTGGCAATGAACGCACCTGAATGCAGCCGCTCCGCAAGCCCTCAGCCGGTTAACGCAACAACCACTTGAAACATGACACCTGGACAAGCTGAATAAATAAAAAGCTTTATTTAACAAGCTCAGGGCCCTTCCCACATGAAACAAAAAAACAGACAAGACCCCCAAAAAACAGTCAAAAACATATCTCACTCCCACAACCTGGGGAGGAATAACAAAAATTGTCCTTCCAATTGGCCTTCATCCTCGGCCTTACCAAAATAAGCCCCCCCCCTCCAGAACACAAACACCCCCATATAAAAAAACATTTGCCTTCATCTTCGGCCTTACCAAAATAAGCCCCCCCCCTCCAGAACACAAACACCCCCATATAAAAAAAACAGTTGGTAACACACTCTACTTGGTGTGCCGAGAGGGCGAGTCCTTGTGCAGGCTTCTCCGACCCCTGCCCGACCTGTTGCTCCGCCTCAACCTGGGCCCTGTGGGTGTTGCAAGGCTGGGGGAAGGCTCCTGAGGGGCACAATGCGTGACGGCAGATGCCCTTGGGGGTCGGCCTAGACGAGGTCCGGCCCTGGAGGGGCCGGCTGCTGACTGCTGCAGCTGTGGCTGGCCAGCATCAGTCTCTCCAGCAGCTCGTCGCACCTTGGCTGGGGGAGTGGCAGTGGCAGCTGCAGCAATGGGGGCAAGCTGGCTGATGCCAGGCGCTCGCTGGTCGCCAGAGACACTGGCACTCGGCCGGCCTGGCACTGCAGCAAGCGCAGCAATCTGGTGAAGGCCAGACCGCTGTGCTGCAGCAGGGCGGCAGGTGCCCTGGCGATGCTTCCGTGACACAGCGAGTGTGGCAGAAGTGAGTGCGCGAACTGCCCTGGTCTGTGCCCGCATCAGATCAGCCAGTGTCTGGACGGCACCACTCATGAACTCGCGACTCGCGTCCTGTGCTGCTGCGAGTTGGTCGACACCCCTGGCCTGTGCTGCCGCGAGTTGCTCGACACCCCTGGCCTGTGCTGCCGCGAGTTGCTCGACACCCCTGGCCTGTGAGTCCCCGAAATTGGCCACACTATGAGCCAGGGACTCAATGGCCTGAGGCAACTGTCCCACAACCCCCATGAACTCGTTGTGGCGCCGCTCCGAGGCCGTGGGCATTTCATCAAGGAGGCGCACCTCCTGGGCGAGGACCGTCTCCGGACTGGAGGGTGGACTCTCCCTCTGGGGAGAAGGCCGCCGAGCTGCCCGACCCTTCCCGCGTGCCTGGACGCCACTGGGCCCAGCAACTGCCCTCCCCTGCAACACTTCCCCCCTCTGGGGAGAAGGCAGCCATGCTGCCCGACCCTTCCCGCGTGCCTGGACGCCACTGGGCCCAGGAGCTACACCCCCCTGCAACACTTCCCCCTGGCTCTCCTCCAGGCAAGACGTGTCCCCTCCATTGCCATCCCCTGGCGCGGATGAGGGTTCCCCCGATGTGCCGCCTTCCTCTTGGTGCTCGTCGTCCTCCTCTTCCGAGGGACTGGCACTCTCAGCTTCAGGGACCTCCTCCTCACCAGCTGAAAGCAGGAAGGCACAAGAGTAGCTTTAGAGTGAGGACAGGGCGTCAGCGAGGGAGGCATGAGTAGTGCCATAATGCGCATTGGTGGGACAGTGGCAAAGGATGTAGATCTGAAGCGCAAGGAGAACCAGAGAGGTCCAAACGGTCATGTCCTTACCATTGGGTCCCAGCACAGGGTCGGCATCTCCAATAGCAACGGGGCCAGTCACCCGGCCACGCACGAGTCGAGCCACGCTCTCCTCCAGCTGACTGAGCTGCTGGAACTGGGGACGGCCTCCCCCGGTGACAGTCTGGCTCTTCAAATTCCGCGCCAGCTTGGCCTGCAAGAGAAAGGACGGCCTCTAAGTACAGTGTGGTGCCCTGTTGTTGTGTGCACTACCTCCCATGGTCGAATAGCTTGGCCAGTGTGTTAAGTGCAGAGAGTGCTATTGATGATCATGCCAGTGCCATAGCTGCGGGAGGAGGGCTGGCCATTAGGCCTTTGAGGTCCCTTTGCCCATAATGTGAGGTGCACATGCAAGGATGAGGAGGACACTGGAAAGGGTACTCACCCTGACCAACCGACTGAGGTCGTTGAACTTCTTGCGGCATTGGTCAGCAGTCCTGGGGACATCGCTGTTGGCTGACACCCTCAGGGCGATTTCCCTCCAGGCTCTCCTGTACTGCCTCCTGGGAGCCTTCTTGCCACTGTCCAGGCACAAGATCTCTCTGTTCTTTTCCAACCCCCTAAGCAGCACCCTCAAAGCATGCTCTGAGAAGCGCTGCGCTCGTTCACGGGCCTTCTGCATGGCTTCAGGCGCTATTTGGGTCCACCAGCAGTGTTCAGGCCTAGCTGCAGGGCTCCACTATCCAGGGCGTGGCTGCAGACAAAGTCGACCCTTCCCCCTTTAAGAGCTGGCCGGCGTCAGGGTGTCTGCTGTCAATCAAAACATGACCACACCTGCGCTGCGCCCGGCCTCGGCGTTATCAGTCCGCACCGCCGGCTTAGCGCCTAAAGGTAGGAGTGCAACGCCAGTTTCAGCGCTCGCCCAAACTCCTTGGCCAAAGCTACTGAATTTCGGCGAAGTGGCCTCCACTTTCCGGCGGGCGCTAACTTTAGCGCCCGCCCGACTTTACCGCCCCAAAAGTGGCTATACTGAATTTCTAGGCCTTTGTGTCTTAATGTGAGGAGCATTCGTAATAAGGTGGATGAATTATCTGCGCAAATAGATGTAAACGGATATGATGTAATTGGAATTATGGAGACATGGCTCCAGGGTGACCAAGGCTGGGAATTCACCATCCAGGGGTATTCAATATTCAGGAAGGATAGGCAAAAAGGAAATGGAGGTGGGGTAGCATTGCTGGTTAAAGAGGAGATTAACACAATAGTAAGGAAGGATATTAGCTCTGACGATGTGGAATCTGTATGGGTAGAGCTGAGAAATACCAAGGGGCAGAAAACGTTAGTGGGAGTTGTATACAGACCTACAAACAGTAATGCTGAGGTTGGGGATGGCATTAAACAGGAAATCAGAGACGCGTGCAATAAGGGCACAGCAGTTATCATGGGTGACTTTAATCTACATATACATTGGGCTAACCAAATTAGTAACAATACTGTGGAGGAGGAATTTCTAGAGTGTATACGGGATGGTTTCCTGGACCAATATGTCGAGGAACCAACTAGAGATCAGGCCATCTTAGACTGGGTATTATGTAATGAGAACGGATTAATTAGCAATCTTGTTGTGCGAGGCCCCTTGGGGAGGAGCGATCATAATATGATAGAATTCTTCATTAAGATGGAGAGTGAAGTAGTTGACTCAGAGACTAGGGAATTTAAATAAAGGATGGTATGAGGCACAGGTTGGCTAGGATGGATTGGGGAATGTTACTTAAAGGGTTGACAGTGGATAGGCAATGGCAAACATTTAAACATCGCATGGATGAACTACAGAATTTGTTCATCCCCGTTTGGCATAAAAATAAAACAAAAAAGGTGACTCAACCGTGGCTAACAAGGGAAATTAGGGATAGCATAAGATCCAAGGAGAGGACATATAAATTGGCCAGAACAAGCAGCAAAACTAAGGATTGGGAGCAGTTTAGGATTCAGCAAAGGAGGACAAAGGGATTAATTAAGAGGGGGATAATAGAATATGAGAGTAAGCTTTCAGGGAACATAAAAGCTGACTGTAAAAGCTTCTATAGATATGTGAAGAGAAAAAGATTGGTGAAGTCAAGCGTAGGTCCCTTGCAGTCAGGATCAGGGGAATTTATAATGGGGAACAAAGAAATGGAAGATCAATTAAATACATACTTTGGTTCTGTCTTCACAAAGGAGGAGACAAATAACCTTCCAGAGATTTCGAGGAACATAGGGTCTAATGAGAGGGAGGAATTGAATGAAATGAGTATTTGTAGGGAAATGGTGTTAGGGAAATTGACGGGATTTAAGGCCGATAAATCCCCAGGGCCTGATAATTTACATCCTAGGGTACTTAAGGAAGTGGCCCTAGAAATAGTAGATGCATTGCTGGTCATCTTCCAAAATTCTATAGACTCTGGAATAGTTCCCATGGATTGGAGGGTAGCTAATGTAACCCCACTATTTAAAAAAGGTGGTAGAGAGAAAACAGGGAATTATAGACCGGTAAGCCTGACATCGGTAGTGGGGAAAATGCTAGAGTCCATTATAAAAGATGTAATAGCAGAGCACTTGGAAAACAGTGACAGGATCGGACAAAGTCAACATGGATTACAAAAGGTAAATCATGCTTGACTAATCTGCTGGAGTCTTTTGAGGATGTAACTGGTAGAATATATAAGGGAGAACCAGTGGATGTGATCTATTTGGACTTTCAGAAGGCTTTCGCTAAGGTCCCGTATAAGAGCTTGGTGTGCAAAGTTAAAGCACATGGGATTGGGGGTAAGGTACTGACTTGGATAGAGAACTGGTTGGCAGACAGGAAGCAAAAAGTTGGAATAAACGGGTCTTTTTCCGAGTGATAGGCAGTGACTAGTGGGGTACCGCAGAGATCAGTGCTAGGACCCCAGCTATTCTCAATATATATTAATGATCTAGACGAGGGAACTAGATGTAATATCTCCAAGTTTGCAGACGACACAAAGCTGGGTGGGCATGTGTTCTGTGAGGAGGATGCAGAGAAACTCCAGTATGATTTGGACAGGTTGGGTGATCGGGCAGATGCATGGTAGATGCAGTATAATGTGGATAAATGCGAGGTTATCCACTTTGGTGGCAAAAACAGGAAGGCAGATTATTATCTGAATGGCAATAGATTGGGAAAAGGGGAAGTGCAATGAGATCTGGGTCCTTGTGCACCAGTCGCTGAAGGTAAGCACGCAGGTGCAGCAGGCGGTTAAGAAGGTAAATGATATGTTTACTTCATAGCGAGAGGATTCGAGTACAGGAACAAGGATGTCTTGCTGCAGTTGTACAGGGCCTTAGTGAGACCACACCTTGAGTATTGTGTGCAGTTTTGGTCGCCTTATCTGCGGAAGGATGTTCTTGCCATGGAGGGAGTGCAGCAAAGATTCACCAGACTGATACCTGGGATGGCAGTAATGACGTATGAAGAGAGATTGAGTCGATTAGGCTTATATTCACTAGAGTTTAGAAGAATGAGAGGGGATCTCATTGAAACTTATAAAATTCTAAGAGGACTAGACAGACTAGATGCAGGAAGGATGTTCCCGATGGCGGGGGAGTCCAGAACCAGGGATCACAGTCTAAGGATAAGGGGTAAGCCATTTAGGACTGAGATGAGGAGGAATTTCTTCACCCAGAAAGTGGTGAACCTGTGGAATTCTCCACCACAGAAGGCAGTTGAGGCCAACTTATTAAATATATTCAAGAAGGAGTTAGATATATTTCTTGAGGCTAAAGGGATCAAGGGATATGGGGAGAAAGCAGGGACAGGGTACTGAATTTGGATGATCAGCCATGATCTCATTAAATGGCGGAACAGGCTCGAGGGGCTGAATGGCCTACTCCTGCTCCTATCTTCTATGTTTCTATGTTTAAACATTACATATGTTTGAGTGATGGAATGCAAACTTAATGTTTATCAGATGGATGTTTAAATGTCCAAAGAAGGAGCTAGTATAATGCATCACCAGGGTCACTGTACAATTTTATCCTAGTCTTTCAGTAATTCTGTAAGCACCGGACCTATCACCAAACCATTGCAATTTGCTGGATAGTCAACAACGTTGCATTCCTTGAAACAAAATTAACTTAGACTAGCTGATTATAAATGGTTTCAGCTTTTCGGTGCCTGTCCTATTACACACATCGATCAGAGTCACTTTGTCTTTGGTCTTTTTTTATTCCAGAGATACAATCACTATACAGAAGATAAATTCCATTGGTTATTGCATGATAGAACAGCCCCATTTTGTCACCACTTAAAACATCTTCTGGCGCACAGTCCTTGAGTAAAGTTGGTAGGATAGTGTTATCTGGCAAGAACGTATTTACTGTTTGTTTCCCCTCAGTTTTCCCTTTTGTTGTTGAACTCCTTTCAGTTGGAAAACCAACAAATTGTTGGGTTAAAATTGGGTTGTCCAATTTGTTTGCCTTATGTAACAACATGGGACAGAAAGAGCATCTGTTTCTGTGGTATTTTCAAAACAAAATAGTAGCATTTCCTGAATGGCAGTACCTTTACTAGCCTGCTTTCTTCTCTGATCTGGGTTCTGATTTCTATCTCACATTTTTACTATGTTGTTATGGTTTTTCATCATCTTGTGGTTCGAAGATTGTGTCACACAAAAACCAGAAGCTATGCTTAATCAAGTTCATATTCTCTATTTCATTGAGTATCTTCATTGTCTTGCGATGTAAAAGCATAATTTTCTGAGAAGTCGCAGCAGCTATCTCTTGCGGTCACTTGGTGTGGTGTTTGTGGCTGAAAACACCTATTTATCGGGTACAGTGGATCAATTTCTATTAAGTGTTTACTTGTTTCAAAACTTGTGAATCTGTGTTTATGAAGCTTTACAAAACATCAACACGTCTGGGGGTGGTGGACCATTTGAAGTTGTCTACCCATGTGTTAAATGACGGCATTTTTAATCAGTGACCTATTTGTTGCTCCTTTTGATCTGAGCTACAGGACTGCAAGCTGCATCTACAAACGCATCTTGGGACAGCAATTAGTGTTTATTTTTAGTATGATTGATTCACTTAAACAGACCCTTGTGATTTTCCAACATTAGAAAAATAATATTAAAGTCTAATAGGGTGGATTGGATTTTTCATTTTAATTGTAATAACTACAAATTCCTTAGTCAGTGATTCACCTAAATGTGCTTCACTGTACCCCGCTTAATGGCTTATCTAATACCTTGGTATTTCTTTATCTAAAAATGGACTAATGGCTTGTCATCTAATGGACAGTCCCTTTCACTTCTCGCCTGCAACTCCTCTCTCTATTCTACCAATGCTACTACAGGAAACTTTGCGATATCTGGCACCGACGGGACTGAGCTGCTGCCGATCTATCAAAACTTCCGGATAGACCAGCGCTAATGTTGAAGGATACGGAGGTTTTCATCTCCGTATCTGACAACAAACACTGTTGCTTAGCAACAGCTTGTAAACACTCGGCCCGTACCTTGGAAGCGTCTCTGAAGCTATTGCTAAGCTACAGAGATGCTTTCCAGAGCCTGATTGTTAAAAGAAATGCTAGGAGAAGAAAAAAAACCTAACCAAAATGGCTGCTGATTTCTGCCGTTAGATCGAGGTTTCCGGACATACAACCTCCGGATAAACCAAAGTTTCCTGTATTGTCAAAGCTTATCATAATTTCCTCCCTTGTCCCTTCTTAAGCTCCAAATAGCTACACAGTTCAAATGAAGATTCACTGTAGTGTCTCCTACTCTAAATACACCTTTCCCAGTACTTCAGAACGATTAATCTCTTTCAGTCTTTCATTCTTCCTACAATCTTTAGGCCTAGAAATTGAGTTTTGGCTTAGCCAGGGCTTTAGCGCCGGAAGTTAGTGCCGGCGCTAAGTCCCCCTGCGCGCGCCAAAAATTCAGCAGGGCCGCGCCCAAACGGCTGCCGGCGCTACTGAAGGGTCTTTGCGGCGGTAAATCGGCACTAACTGCCGTTTCGCGCCGCAATTCCGGCGCTGCGGCACCCGATGCGGTGCGGCAGGCTCGGGAAGTGCAGGCCTCCTCCTTCCCTTAAGGAGGAGCTGCCTGCACCCGACCGCGGCCCACGAAAATCTTTTTAAAAATGAGCCCGGCACCTCGGACAAGTGCCGGGCTTGCTTCTGTTCCGGGGGGGGGGGGGGAAGTCCGGGGAGGGAGCTGCGGCCAGGCGGCCGGCGGGAAAGCGGCTGGCCGCCGCGGGGCCTTTAATGCGCCGGCGCAAAGACTTGTAAGACTCTGTTGCCAGAGTCTTAGTTGCGGCTGTCACGGGCGAGGCGGCCGCAACTGAATTTCGGCGCTGGGGCCCGTCGGCATGGCAACCGGGACGCTGCGCACACCGATGACGTCATCGGTGCCGGCGCAACGCTACCGGTCTACCGCGGCGGAAGGGCCCCAGGCAATTTCGGCGCCGGCGCCAAATGCAGCGCTAGGCCCTCTAGCGCCGCAAAATCGGCGCTAAGGGCACTCAATTTCTAGGCCTTAGGATTTTAAAACCCCGGCTTGACATCACCTGATCACTGCTTCCTTTTGCTGTTTTCAACCTTGATGGTGTCCTGTGCTATGGGCTTTGGTCCTTCACCTTGTTTTCTCAAAAACGTTCCCTTTTCTACAGTGTAAGCTTGAAATATTCAACTATTTTCAAAAGAAAATCATTCACCAAATTTTTTAATTTAACATTTTTATCTTCAAAACAATAATTTTTTATGAGGTTAATTTCAGTTCAGCTTCAGGAAACACAGTTATCCACTTATGCAAAGTATATAGTCCGTTACAATTCAGGCTCAAAACCCGAGGGAAAAGATAATGAAATCAGTGTTGTAAATACTATAATTTCACGTGGAGCTGACTATTGGTTCAAACTGAACTTTTCTTCTTTTTCTGTTTCAAATTGTTGGTCATAAATGTTCAGTGAGCTAGCTCCTGATATTATGTGTCAAAAGCAGTTACAAGTAAAATGAATGAGTACCAATTTATATTTAAAAAATCCCACAGAAAATGTTCATTACATAATTTGAATTATCTGTACTCATCGTCAAGCTATTTACATGTTAGATACCAAGATATACTGGACCCCCCCCCCACAATGTGTACCATGTCTTACATTTCTCTTACATTCCTCCATCTTTTATTTTTCTGGCAGACATTTAGCACTTTTTGATTACATTGTTTTCTGGTGATTAATTTGGGTTTATTGGCCCGGTGGTGAACATGTTCGAAGCCATGCTAGTTTCAGGGTTGAAGTCATTTATTTAGTCCTGGTACCTGGTGTTTGCTTGGGCTAAAAGGGTAGCTCTAGTGTTACTTTTTACATAAGCTACTGGTTGGAATTACTGTGCTTGCCCGGCACCAAGCATGGAACTGCGGCTTGGCTTATTTCTTTCCCTTGTTGAGTTCTGCCTTTTCCTGTTCAGGAGAAAGGCCTTGTATTGAGTAAGTTTTCAAGATGAGCTGCTATGCCGCCAGTTCCAAGTAAAAGCCCAACATCAATTGTTCTGATTGAGCTATGTCCCATAGGTGTTCCAGCAACATATTGGCACATTGGCACTCTGCCACAGTGGTGACAGGAGGAGGGTTTCTCATCTTGCAGCTGGCAGTCGAATTGTGCTCGGGTGTGTGCCAAGAACTTGAGTGGGGGCTCCCTAGGCCCAGTAGGCATGTGTTGCCTGTTGTGATCTTTGCGGCCTCCTGGATCGCTCTCCAGGCAGGATGAATGCATTGGGGGCTTGACCAGAACATGAATAGAAGACTGTCGTTTTTGCTACAGCCTATCCAGTTGAGGGAGGTGCAATTTGCACAGCTTGTGTGGGGTGCAGTGAATATTACATTTTTCTGGGCTGTTACTCGTAGATAATCAAGTACTCTGTGGAACACTATAGTTCCAGAACTGTTGGAACTATGGGAATGTTATCTACGGAATGCAACCGTTCAGAGTTGCATAATGTAGATTGTGAATGTAGATTCACACCCTGGAATTTTCACTTGATTACCTTCAGGGCCAGGGAGAAATTTCAGTTTTTTTCTCCTTGAAACTTTCAACTAATTATACATCTTCTGAGAGAGAGAGAGAGAGAGACAGTAACAAAACAAAATGCAAACTACAGGTAGTCATTTGGAATGAGCAGAACACATTGGCCCTTATACGTTTTCCTACCTTCTTGATCAGAACAGGGGAGAAAATATCATAAAATGTAGTTATTCCGTAGATCTTCATTAAAAGCTTTTCACAGAACCTGGTAAGTGAAGATATTATACTATGTTGAACTTTGTCTGTTTAGTGAAGATAGGGAAAAACAAACCTTTAAAAAGGACTTTACCAAAAAAGGTATACAATTATGCATAACAAAGGTATAGATAAAGAAATGTATTTTACTGAACTGTAACATAGTCCTAATTGTTATAAAGTGTCAGCCGTGTCTCTGTAGGTAGCACTCTCACCTCTGAAGGTCAGAAGGTTGTGGGTTCAAGTCCCACGCCAGGGACTTGAGCACAAAAATCTAGGCTGACACTCCAGTGCAGTACTGAGGGAGTGCTGCACTGTCGGGGGTGCCGTCTTTTGGATGAGATGTTAAACGAGGCCCCATCTGCTCTCTCAGGTGGACGTAAAAGATCCCATGGCACTATTTCAAAGAAGAGCAGGGGAGTTATCCCCGGTGTCCTGGCCAATATTCTCAATTATCACTTAATCAACATAACAAAAACAGATTATCTGGTCATTATCACTTTTCTGTTTGTGGGAGCTTGCTGTGTGCAAATTGGCTGCCGCGTTTCCTACATTACGACAGTGACTACACTTCAAAAGTACTTCATTGGCTGCAAAGCTCTTTGAGGCGTCCGGTGGTCATGAAAGGCGCTATATAAATACAAGTCTTTCGTTCTTTCTTTCTAGAAAGGAAAATATTTTATCATGGTTCTTTACTAAACTCATTCTACAAGTGATGTTATTAGGTTGCCTTTAATTAATAATGTTAAAGCATAACATGCAGTAACAAGTTGCTGACATACGTATGCAGGTTTAGTAACATTTAGGATATGCCGATTCATGGCATGGTGCTGCTGTGAAAGGGCAGGGTGCACTTTGCTTAGATTCTGATCTAACTCGCACCAAATGGAAGGGAAGGAGACTTGGACAAGATAATCCCACCTGCGTAGCAATGCACTTTGTAGCAGCTGGGCAATGGAATCATTGCTTGAGGTCGGACAACAGAGTCTGCCTGTCCTCTGGTTTGGCAGGAGTGGCATGAGTTCAGAGTGGAATGAGTTCAGGGAACTGAAAAAGTTCACTGGAAAGAATTCCAATCAAAAGATGTGTTTTGGATCCAAAATATGACAACTCAATGCAATATCCTTAATATTTCTACAAGTGCTTATCAGTGTTATTGTACCCATCACTGATGTATCTACCAAAATTTACATGGAGAACATCTGATTCTGAATAAGAAGGACCCTCTCCATTATGTTACCCTGCAGAGTTCTAGCACTTGAACTGTTGCCCCATTCCCTATATTAATTGGGTTGTCAGGGGAAATGCATGGAGTGGAGACCAAGTTTGGCCCACTCTTGACATCCAGCTCAGGAGTGGTATTTGTAGAGGTCTTGAAGCAGGCCACCTACCCCATCATCCTGGCCTGGGAATGCTGCATGACAGGTAGTGGGGAAGAGGGGGGGGAAGAAAGGTAGATAACGAGACATGGAGTAAATATATAAAAATGGGACAGAAAATAATATGTTGCACATTCAAGTTATATTAGCAAAAATTACAGTTTACTTCCAGACGTACCCTCTAACCACACTTTTCGTCAAATACTTTTGAAATAAATAGCAGTCATAAAAACTTCAAACAGATGAAGTGAGTCACTTGGTACCCAGTGTCTACAATCATTTGTTAACAGTGAGTCACACTTCTGTAACATACAATTTAAATAGTAGTCTACTGACACGTTTGTATAAGATTGTCTAAATACAGCGGATTTAAACACAGGTTTTGTATGGCAAGAAGAACATGTTATTGTTCGAGAACAAACCTGCAATTTGTTTGTCAGCAACAGTATTTATAGGACTTTGACTGGATAGGAAGCCATTTTCTCTGGTAGCCAGGTAATATTAAAATGATCTCAGTATCAGAGTAAATTTGAATCCCTTAAATTTTTTTCTGCTAACTGAATCAAAGAACTGAATAATTTTTAAAGAATTTATTTCAACTTAATGTTTCTCAAACATTTTCTGCAGCTGAGGAAAGTGGAGTGATATTAATCTAAAGATACATCTCAGAATACTAAAATTTGCCTAGAAAAACAATTACTTCGGACAAGTTATTACATGGCAGAATTTGCCTGAGGTGAATATTTTAGTCATCTGTCATAGAAGTGTTCAGACTCCCTAAAATTTCCCAACGCAAGGATTTATAAGCGAAATTAATTTTATACTACTCTCTGGCCTAGAAATTCGATCAAGCCTGAATCCGGGCGCGCTCTGGGTGCAGCGCACATTGCACATGCCTAAAGAGGCCGGCGGCTGGACTGCAGCAAATTGGTCCGCCAGCCTCGGTAGAACATAAGAACATAAGAAATAGGAGTAGGAGTCAGCCATTTGGCCCTTCGAGCCTGCTCTGCCATTCAATAACATCATGGTTGATCTTCTACTTTATCTCCACTTTCCTGAACTCACCCCATATCCCTTGATTCCCTTAATATTCAAAAATCTATCGATCTCAGTCTTGAATATACTCAACGACAGAGCCTCCACAGCCCTCTGGGGTACAGAATTCCAAAGACTCACCACCCCCTGAGTGAAGAAATTTCTCCTCATCTCAGTCCTAAATGGCTGACCCCTTATTCTAAGACTGTGACCTCTGGTTCTAGATGCCCCAGCCAGGGGAAACACCCTCCCTGCATCTACCCTGTCAAGCCCTGTTGTATGTTTTAATGAGATCACCTCTCATTCTTCTAAACTCTAGAGAATATAGGCCTAGTCTACTCAATCTCTCCTCATAGGACAATCCCCCCATCCCAAGAACCAGTCTGGTGAACCTTCGTTGCACTCCCTCTATGGCAAGTATATCCTTCCTTAGGTTAGGAGAACAAAACTATACACAATACTCTGGGTGTGGTCTCACCAGGGCCCTATATAATAGCAGTAAGACGTCTTTACTCTTATACTCAAACCCTCTTGTAATAAAGGCCAACATACCATTTCCTTTCCTAATAGCTTGCTGTACCTGCATGTTAACTTTCAGTGATTCATGTACAAGGACACCCAGGTCCCTCTGAACAACAACATTTCCCAATCTCTCACCATTTAAAAAATACTCTGCTTTTGTATTTTTCCTACCATAGTGGATAACTTCACATTTCTCCACATTCACTTAGCCTGTCTATATCCACTTGAAGCTTCCTTGCATCCTCCTCACAACTTACATTCCCACCAAGCTTTGTATCATCAGCAAACTTGGATATATTACATTTGGTCCCCTCATCCAAATCATTGATATAGATTGTGAATAGCTGAGCCCCAAGCACTGATCCTTGCAGTACCCCACTAGTTACAGCCTGCCAACCTGGAAATGACCCATTTATTCCTACTCTCTGTTTTCTGTCCGTTAACCAATCCTCAATCCAAGCTAGTATATTACCCCCAATTCCATGAGCCTTAATTTTGTTCAATAACCTCTTGTGTGGCACCTTATCGAATGCCTTCTGAAAATCCAAATACACTACATCCATTGGTTCCCCCTTATCTTTTCTGCTAGTTATAACCTCAAAAAACTCTTAACAGGTTTGTCAAACATGATTTCCCTTTCATAAATCCGTGTTGACTCTGCCCAATCCTATTATTATTTTCTAACTGTCCTGTTACCATGTTCTTAATAATAGACTCCAGCAATTTCCCTACTACTGATGTCAGGCTAACTGGTCTGTAGTTCCCCGTTTTCTCTCTCTCTCTCCTTTCTTATATAGTGGGGTTACATTTGCTGCCTTCCAATCCATGGGAACCATTCTAGAATCTATGGAATTTTGGAAAATGACAACCAATGCATCCACTATCTCTATAGCCAACTCTTTCAAAACCCTAGGATGTAGGCCATCAGGTCCAGGGGATTTATCGGCTTTCAGTCCCGTTAATTTCTCCAGTACTGCTTTTTTACTAATACTACTTTTCTTTCAGTTCCTCATTCATACTAGACCCTTGGTTCTCCACTATTTCCGGGAAGGTTTTTGCATCTTCTTGCGTGAAGATAGGCACAAAGGGGGCGATTTTGCCGGCGCTCAGGGGTCGGGTTTGGAGGCGGGACTGCTGGCAAAATCAAAAAGATTGGCAGCGGGTCACGAACCCACTACCAACTCGCCTGCAATCAATCTTCCTGGGAGTCGGGGCCCCGATTTGTGCAGGGACCCGACTCCTAGCGGTGGGAAGAGGATTATAGCCACTTAACTTAACAGGTAGTTAACAGGCAGTTAAGAGGCTTTTTCCAATTTTGACACTTCTATTGCGGGCTTCCCGACATCGGGAAACCCCGCCAGGCTAAGTGTGGTGTGCTGTGGGTCTACTGTAATGTTTGTGTATAGATGACAACTGCAGAGGTGGTGTAAAGGATCCAATGGGACACTGGTGAGTTGCAGAGGTAAGAAATTGTTGGGAAAGTCATTTTTATTGGCCCAGTAATTCCTCTCCCAACGCGTGAGTACGGACGGGGTACTCACGCGTGTGCCCGGAGGAATTGCTGGTTTTCAGCATGCACAGCACATGCGGGGAAAACCGGCATTTCCTCTCCTCTGACCCAAGGGGTTAAGAGGCTGAACGCGTGCGCGCAGGAGTCTGCGCGTGTGACTTGGATTTCCTTTATTTTCAGAGAGTTGCGCATGTGTAAAGGCCTCCGGTTTTTACGCATTGAAAAACCACACGTAAGTACTTAGTTTTACAGGTAGGTTGTCTATTAATATTATAAAAAAAATTTCCACAGGTTTATTATTTTTAAAGAATTTACAGTAAGGTAAGTTTAGTTTTAGCCCTGATTTTTTATATAATAATTTTTTTCAAATTTTAAAATTATTGTTTAAAATAGTTTTTTACAGTTATTTATGGTTCATTTAAGTAGTGCAATGTTTTTTTTAAATTTTCTTTCCAGTTTAAGTAGTGTTTTAGGGCCAGGAGTTTTCATGAGTTTGACAGCTCTTATTGTCAAACTCATGAATGAACTTTTGCAACCTCCCATTGGTTGCCCTGTGCTCACGTGATCCCAGCCGGCTCATCGCACTAAGTACGCCGCTGGGTCACGCATGCACAGCGCGGCAGGACCTCAAGTGGGCCAGTGAGAGGAAATGCAATGCGGGCCACGATTCAAATGTCAGCGCGCCGGGTAAGTGCACATCGGGGGCTTGCACGCGCGGCAAGCTCCCGATCCTAATTTCAGGGCCAATGTGTTTAGAATTTTCTGTACGTGACAAGCTTTGAAGTGTTTGTGTAGTCCCATCTCATTGGGTGAACCTCTCTCACTAGTGACAGATCGCTTCAGTAACCTCACCTGCAGCTGCCATCTGTTTTAGCCTAAGGAGAGAGTCACTGAAGAGCCTGGGTGCAAGGGCTCACCTTTGTACAGTGATTGTCAGTGTTTGCAACACCTCAATGCTGTCAAACACTGAAAAAGTCATCTGTCAAAAAGAAATGGTGGCCGCCCCTTTAAGAAGACCGGCAGATGACGCATCATCAACTGACGTCATCTGACACTGGCTTTCTCTTAATTGGCTGGCAAGCCCACAGGGCGGGCTTAACAAGGCCAATTGACGCAAAATAGCGTCTGTGCGTCGGACGTTGCTGGGGGCAGGACTAGAACCCAAAAGGCAGCAGTCCCACCCCCAACGCGCCTCTTCAGGTAAGATCCCGGCCTAAGTATTTGTTTAATTTCTCTGACATTTCCTTATTCCCCATTATAATTAGTATAGTGCTGGTGAGCTGCATGCACCAATGCCGGCCCCAGAGGCAGCTGGCCAGTTGCGGAGGGCTGCAGAATCAGTCGGCTGGGACACCAGCCGAGGAAGTAAGATGAGGCCAGGAGGGGGACACTCTTGCTTGTCCTGGCTCCACATCAAGGCAAGCATTTTTTAAAATGCATAACTTTTTGGCGGCACCCTCCAGCGGTCTGTTTAAGGACCACTGGTTAGACTGTGTGCAGAACAGGTAATTCTGAACACAGCTGGCCCGATGCCTGCTGTCTTCATGGCAAACCAGTTTGAGGATTGGGTCCTAAAACAGGCATTTGGCCCTTTTTTAGCATTATACAAGGGGGCCTGATGCCTCTACAACACTTGAACCAATATGGCATCGGACGTGATTCCGACTCTTTTCAGGCGCAAGAGTTTGACCCCATAAATTGGACCTCTTTGTACTGGGAAATGGATGCAACCGGGTCTATCTGTCTATAATAGGTCATTGAGAGTGATAGAAAAAGTATTATATAGAAATTAGAGTACAATAGAGAGGATATGTTGCGTGATTGTTTTATTAGTGAGGAAAGAGAACAAAGGCCGCGATTTTGCAAATGAATGCGGCTTGGGAGCCGGCCAGCTGGTTACCGGGTTCCAATCCTGTCCCCAACTGCATCCGGCCCATGGACATGATTTTACATTGATTGGCCTTGTTAAGCCCGCCCTGCGAGCTTGCCGGCCAATTAAGAGGATGCCGGCCAGATGACGCCATGTGATGACACGTCATCTGCCGGTTTTCTTAAAGGGATCACGCACAATTTTTCTTTGACAACTCATTTCTCATTGTTTGACAGCATTGAGGTGCTGCAAACACTGACAATGATTGTTCACAGGTGCGCTCTTGCACCCAGGCTCTCCAGTGACTCCCTCCTTAGGCTAGAACAGATGGCAGCTGCAGGTGAGGTTACAAAAGCGATCTGCCACTGGTGAGAGAGGTTCTCCCAATGAGGTGGGACTAAGCCAATTCAAAACTTGTTACCTACAGAAAAGTGTAAATTCATTAAAAATGATTTTCCCAACATTTCCTTACCGATGAAACTCACCAGTGCATCATTGGATCCTTCACACCACTTCTGCAGCTGTCATCAATGCAGAAACATTACAGCAGACTCACAACATGCCACATTTACATGGTGTGGTCCGGACATCGGGGAACCCGAGGCAGAAGCAGCAAAATTTAAAAAGAGCCTGTTAACAAGTATCAAGTACCTGTTAACAGGCAGGTAAGTGGCTATAATCCTCTTCCCGCCGCTAGGTGTCGGGTCCATGCGCAAATCGGGGACCCGACACTTGGGAAGATTGATTGGAGGCGGGTTGACAGCGGGTTTCCTGTTCGCTGTCAATCTTTGCCATTTTGACAGCGGTCCCGCCTCCAATCCCGCACTCTGAAGACCGGCAAAATTCCGGCCAAAGGGTCCAATTTTTTTTATTGGCCCAAAGCATATTTTAGGAACAAAAATATAAACAGTGTTTTTGTACCAGTGAAATAACCAAGCACTGCGTTGTATAGGGCTTGTTGTCACCAGAACTGGCAAGATGTTACCTTTTAAGGCATTGTTAAATTAATGTGTAATGACAAAAATACTTTATGTTAGGTGGTCCTGCACAGCCAAAAAGAGTTTTATTTTCCTCTCTCCAAAAGATAATTTCCTTCCATTAAGGTGCAGAAGTTATAAAAACACATTTATCTATGTTGAACTGCATTTATTAAGGTATAGGGATGGGGATATAACAGTTTTAAAAGTAGGAAATATAATATTAGTGAACACTTAGAATGGGGCGGGCTAATCAGGAATAATCAATGTGGATTTACAAAGGGCAGGTCATATTTGACTCATTTAATTGAATTCTACCAAGTGAATTACTGAGTACAGACACAGGGATTGCAGTGGATGTAATATATTCAGACTTTCAAAAGCATTTGATAAAGAGCCACATGATAGACTTGTTGGTATTAAAGGTAAAGTGGAGGGTTGACTGAAGGGCAGAAAGCAGATTATAGGCATAAATGGATTTTTCTCCAATTGATAAGTGATGTCTCCCAGGGATCTGGGTGGAACTTCTGTTATTCTTCATGGACATGAATAATTTAGACATGTGCAAAGTAGGAATAACAGCAACACTTTGTGACAATACCAACTTAGGGGGGTATAGCAAATTTGAAAATTAAAGGCAACTGCAGAAGGTTAAGAGTATGAGCAGATATGGAGAGGAATTTTCCAGATTTTTTCCCCCCTTATTGGCCCTGGTTTTTTCTCTGTTGTTCCCCCCACCCCCCCCAAGGGGATGACATGGGGCAGGGGTAGGAAATGCTGGGTTATGTCAGGCATCATGAGGGTGGGGCATGCTTGATGTACTAGCTGGTCTTTTCCTGCCTGTCATTTTCATATGTTCATATGTAAAAGCTAGACAAGGGGCAAAATGAAACTCTGAGTTTTATACAGGGCCATTGAATACAAAAGCAAAGAGGTGATGATGATTTTGTACAAGATTGAGAGGCTGGTGGGTGTGAAGGAAGCTGGGGAGCAGAGCAGAGGTAAGTTGGACATCTGTGGGGAGGGGGGTGGTGGGGCAGCCATCGGGGTGTGGGGGTGGCCATGGCAAGGGGGGTCGGGCATCGGGGGGTCTGATCGCGGAGTGGTCTGATTGGGTGGGGTGGTCCAATCACACAGGGGAGGGAAACAGGTAAGCTTGGTGGGCCGCGGGGGAAGCACTCCTGCTTCTGCTGGCCCACAGGCAGCGCTGTACAGGCACTTACCTGATGGATCCGGCCCTTCTCACCTCCTTTCAGTTGTTGGGTTTCCCGAGGCCCGGGAAACCCGGCCTGCAGGTGTTAAAAGTAATAATCTTGTTAAATTGGAGACACACAACCTCATTAAAATGTTTTAGTGATGGACTCACCTCCTGAGAGCAGGTAAGTCACTCGTCCCCAACCTGCCTCAGTTAAAGTGGAAGTGGGCGCATTGGAGGCGGGTTGGAATCGGGCTCCAGATCCCCCCCCACTCTCCGTCCCTCCTGGGAGGTTAAAATTACCTCCTTAGAAGGTGTCCTGTGAACTCAGCAGGAGCCCAAATTCATCTGCAGGATAACATAGATGCCCCAATTTTATCCTAATCGGCTTGACGCGAATAGGGCAGGTTCGGGTCGGATGCCTGTTTTACACCCAGCCCAACTTTACTGTTCATTGAATTTAATGGAGAGGAAAATCAGAAGGGGTGGAAAGCGAGCGTCTGACCTGAAACCCTCCTCATTCCCGCCGGATATTTAGGTTAAAACCATAGCTACAGAAAACCCTGTACTTGAGAGATTTGCGTCCTCGTATTTATGCATAAATGGTAGTTTCACCAGATTAGGTACAAAACGGCAGCTTCTTAGGATGCTTGAACTCGAGTTAGTCAACACCAGTGTGCTCTATCGACCACCCATGGTGTAGACCCAATTTCCACTGTTTCTGGGTTGATCAGCAGCTGTATTATAGACTGACAGCAGAAATGGAAACATTTTGTGATCACATTATCTAATGGTGATACCAAAGAAATTGTCTGGCTAACTTACTGTGTGTAACTGTTTATTCCTTATACAGCAGGTTGTAACCGTGGCATTGGTGCCAGAGAGTGGTACAAGCTGTGTCATCAACTAAAAAACCCACTCAACTCGAGGTGACTTCTGCTGCAGTATGGCATAGGATAAAATAACAAATATTTGATGTAATGTCCAGTAGGTACATATTAGTACTAAGTTACTTTTAGCACTAAGACTATACATAAGCAGGAAAGACTCATATTGTGAAATTTGTTCCTGGGCATTTATAGTTCTCATGTGAAAAGTACTGAATGATGTTAGTGAACTGCTCTTTCAATAATCCAGGAAATGGAAATGTTGTTTGAATATTAACATCATGTCATTCCTTAGTGTTAATATTAGCAAGATATTGGTATGACGTAGAGGTCACATTGTTTTTTGTGGCCGGAGTTACACTAGAGACGCAATTAGTGTCTGTTTGCCATTGTGTTCCTCTATTCCTCCAGCTCGATGCAGTTTTCCCATTGTGATCAATGTCAAACATCATAGGTTTACTAGTACATTTTACAATACCCGACCCTGAATTGTTATGGGTGGGAATTGAAATCTGCACTTTCTTAAATATATGAGTACTTCAATTAAAACAAAAAAACACTATTTAAAAAAAATAAAATAAAGGCCTCTTGCACTTTGTCTGAGGAGACAGGCAGGAGGCCTAGTCATAAGGTTCCACAATGCTGTAAGCAGCTGCTAAGAGGTGCAAAGTAAGGCCTCCCTCTGATTTTCCTTCCTCCCTTGTGGCGAAACACCTGGCATCTGCTCAGCACTTTCTATTTGAATATCCAGGTTTTAAAATGGGGTTGGGAGAGGGATTCATTCAAAAGCACAACTCCATTATGTCTGAATCAAACCATCAGAAGAGAGTGTAATTAGAAACCATCTCTGTTGTTAAGGTAAGTGAGCGCGTTCCAGCAATGCTGCCCCTATGGGAAATGGAGAGCCTTACTGTCCTGCTGAAATGTGTCCCATAAAGAATGGAGACATCATCATTATACCAGCACTCTGTTAACTGGCAATACTTGGCTTCCCAGTCATTTGAATTGATAACTCCTTTATTCAGTTGGAAATAGCTGCATAGGGGCTACAGCTATCCACCGCACCTGCAAATAAAAAAGGAGTCTAATTTGCAATCAGATCTGTTTCCTACACAAGTGCAAAAGTAGAATTAATCTAGGCATGCTGGCCTAGTGGCACAACATACGCAGTATGCATTCCTTGCAGCGCCGTGGCTATACTGATCAAGACAAATTTATTTGGATCAACTGCCTACTTGGACCAATTCCATATTAAGCTGGTGCCGTTCCAAGTGTGGGCTGCCGCATTTTTAATTAGGATCGAAGCCAAGTCCAGGAAGTCTGTATTGTTTATACAGTATGCTTTAAACTGAACCTTTCTCTACATTATATTTTAATCTGGAGGAAAAGCCTCTCTGCATATGTGGCTTTAAATACAGTCTGTGACGCACACTTAATTGATACTTACTGTTAAAATAATCATGTAAGAAAGTTTGGCTTTGGTTGTCAATTAGACAAACGTGGCAGATATGATCATTGGTTGGCCACAGGGTTTGACTGTCCTATGTTGCCAGGTGAAAAAAAATACTCCTACTGTGCAATTGCCTAGCAACTATTTTAAATATTGTGAAATCAGAAACAATAATGCTTTTCTTTTTGATTTAGGCTTCATCTCGGTAATAAACAAGATTGTAAAATATATTTATTCTTAATTATGAAATTTAGTTAGCTACAATTGTGACCATTCAAAAACTAATCTGTAAACCAAAACCATTTTGATTTAATTAGCAACCCATTTCAAATAACAGGACAATTTATCTAATGAATGCAGTGTCTGAGCCCTTTATTATTAGGTTTACCTTTTTAAAATTATATTTGCAAAACATATTCAATAAGCATTCCAATTTCTTCATGCGAATATTTTATATATACGCACACCCAAATATTTGTATAAAAAATGTATCGCCACATTTGTGAGAATTGTTAACTATCATGCTTTTTGACTTATAAAAAGGAAAAAAAAGGCAAATCTTAAATAAAAGCAGAGAATGCTGGAAATACACAGCCACACCTGTAGAGTTGTTTGAACAATATATTCAATTCTAATGAAGGGTCTATCCCCAAAACGTAAACCTATCTTTTCTCTTTACAGAGTCTAACTGAACTCTTGTGATTCTCTGGCCATTGTCCTTCCTGCCAGCATTAGATTTACATCTTTTCACAAGTTTAAAAAGAAAAAGAATCCTTCTCAAATCTCAAATCCTTTGCATGAAAAAATCGGTCAGAACATCCTGAAACATGACACTGTCTTTTGAGTCTGCTTAGGCCACATACCATACTCTAGCCAAGAGGGAAAGCCCACTCTCAAACCTCTGCCAATGTTGCTGGGAGAGTGACCCAGGCTGACTCATTGCCATTGGATGCAAAGGAACTCACTATGCAGAGAATTATGGATCACCCTGCGATACAGAACACTGGTGCTTTAATGTTCTACAGGATTTTGAGTTTTGTTGGGTATGTTTATGTTTCCCGTGCATTTTTTTTCTACAGTTTTACACATAAATTGTTAAACCAGCTATTTTTATTGTGCTTCAGAAAGAAAAATGATTAGCAATCCCCCAATTCCAGGATGTAGATTAGTTGGCATTGGATGAAAATATTCCATAAAAAATGTCTTATTTAAATTACTCCTAGACAAAACACTGAAATGGAATTCAGCTTGCTATGGAATTCAGCTTGCTATGGGTCGCATGATGATGCCATCAATCTAATGTTATTATCAGACCCATATGGCATAACTAAAGATACTGCGCATCAGATACTCCAAGCACAACACTAGAATCTGACAATAGCTTTCATAATGTGATATAAGGTTATCAATAGTTTCCTGCACTATCAGCTACTTAAAAAAAATCTATCTTCCTATATTGCTAGATTAGATTCCATTATTTCCATTTCTTTTTTAATTTACCTCCTTTCTTGTGCTGCTTTTGATGCTGCCCTCCCACCGCCCATGTTTAGATTCCCTAGTACCTCTTTAACTGCCCACAACACTTAATATTTGCTTTTTACTTTGTGTCATAGCTCTATGCATATCGTCTCAAAATGCCCACTGCTCCTAATCTCCCACCCGCCATGGCTCTATTGTGTTTGCACAGTTCCTGTTTCTGTTTGTATGATTGTATCACACATCCTCTTCCTATAGGTAGAAACTAGTGACTGTACAAGAAGAAGAATGTGGTTTTTCGTTTATATCTGACTACATATTTAACCTTAGAATAGCTGAACCTCTCTCTGACTTATTTCAAAGACCAGTGGTAACTTGTTCAGCAGCATGGGAGAAGGATGCTTGAATCCAGAAAGCAGATCTATACCTAAATGCACAAACATACCAAAGGCGAAAAGTAGCAAAAGCTGACCAAGTTTCAAAAAAGCTGACGGTTCAGAGTACAGGCCTCATATACATAAAGACAATAAGTTAGACTGAAAATGAAGTAGTATCTTGGCTCCTCATAACTTAAGCTACTGGTATACCCAACAATTAATTACTTTTATTGGAGGGAAAAATTCCTAAGAATGCAAAAACACAATTTGCAGCAGATGCAAGCACTGAAGGCACACAACTTAAGTTTTATGGATTGTGTGGGAATACCCTCCAACTTTTAACTTTTTGACTCTTTATTTGGTGCATTTTCTAACATTTTGTGCCTACTTTAATTCTGTCTTTTGAGCCAAAAATAATTTATTCTGGAAGTGGCGCAGGTATGTTATGAAATAAGAGTGGAGACTTCAATGCAACTTTACAGGATCCAGTTCCTTTCAATTGGGAATCTAACCTCAGCTACATCAGGCAAAATCTTGCTGGAAAATAATGGTGTGTTAATGACATACACTGTTATTAATACAAAAATCAACCAGCAGGTTCAGGGGATTAAGAGATACGCTGTGAATTATGAATCTCCAGAACTTGCCGTTTTCTTCATACAAATAGCATCTCTCCCTTAGGCTCCCTGTTATTTTTAAGAACTTGTTGGTTTTGCACATTAATTGCCCGTTAAATTCGCCATGGAAAGTTAAGGCTGGTAATTAAGAGCGTAAGTGCCCTTTTAATGACATGATAACTGCCAATCAACCTCTCTGTTCCAAAAAGGGAACAATTTTAACTGTAGAATCTCATTCCTTCAGGCTGTGAATTGTTGGCGATTTAAAAAATGTAAAATTAAAAATTGAAATGTTTTGTCTTACTTATCCTTTCTCTTTCTTTTTTCTCTCTTAATCCAATCTTTCTTTCTCTCTTTCTTTCTCTTTCTGTACCTGATTTGACTATAATTCACCCTCCTTCTCCGTTGCTCCTCTGTTTCTTTCTCAATCCTTAAATCTCATTGGTTAAGGAGATAGACGGTTGGTCCCACCGTTCACTAAGGTCCCAGGTGCCCTGTTTCCCTCGCCACACCGTTATCAGCTCGCACTTCCAGCAAGTTACAGCGCATAAACTTTTGGAGCTGAAGGGTGTAGGAAAAGTCTAACTAATGGCGTTTGCCACGAGATGCCCCGCTCCAGCAAGATTTGGCCCATCATGTTCTTTTGTGAACTGAAATCTTACACAGCATGCACTCACAATAAATTCCAAGTAGCAGTGCATTCTACAAACACAAGACAAAATTGGCCCACTATTACTGTTGCATTTTTGCAGAGGCAGGCAGAGGATTACCTGGATTGAGGGTATGCTGACTAAACTATTTTTAATAAATCATATTTATTTTTTAAGTAGCTTTCGGAGGCTTTCATAATCAGTTGGAAAAATTTTCACATTTTGAAAGCATCGAGGGTTCTTGCTTTTACCGATTACTGGAGGTTTCACCTTGTCCGAACGCGTTTGGTTAGCGCACAATAACAATGCAAGGCGTTCTTTTCCTTTTTTGCCACCTTTTCTCCGGTTCTTTGGCACATTGACAACTGAACCCAATCAGACTGAGAGGCGAAAGCCTCAGGTTCAAAGGTGATAAGTCTCATCAAAGCAGAATTTCTGCTTGCCACGTTTGTATATAAGCAGGAGTTACAATAAATAAAATTGCAATAAATCAAACTTTCAACAATTGGAAGTATAGGGAAAAACCCAACTTTAGAAATGATGGCAAGATACTGCGGATGCTGGAAATCTGAAATAAAAACAAAAAGTGCTGGAAACAGGTCAGGCAGCATCTGTGGAGAAACAGAGTAAAAGTTTCAGATCGATGACCTTTCAGCAGAACTGGAAGAAGTTAGAGATTTAACAGTTTATAAGCAAGTACATAGCCAAGGAAATAGGGGGCAGTGGAGGAAAAAACAAAAGGGAAAGTCTGTGACTGGATGGAAGGCAGGAGAGATTAAATGACAAAAGGTATGCTGGTACAAGGCAAAAGGGGCTGGTAATGGAACAATAAAGAAACAAAAGATGGATCCAGAGGAGGTCTAAAGATATAAGCAGAATCATTACCAGCACCTGCTGTCTGAGAAAATGAGAGCGATGTTTATGATCTGAAGGTGTTGAACTCAATGTTGAGGCTGGAAGGCTGGGAAGTGCCTCGAGCTTGCGTTCAGCTTCATTGGAACAGTGTAGGAGGCCGAGGTCAGAGTGGGAGTGGGATGGAAAATTAAAATGGCAAGCAACCGAAAGCTCAGGGTAACGTTTGCGGACAGATCAGAGGTGTTCATCAAAGCAATCACCCAATTTGTGTTTGGTCTCCCCAATGTAGAGGAGACTAAGTTGGAAGAAGTTCAAGTTAATCGCTGTTTCTCCTGGAAGGAGTGTTTGGGGTCCTGGACAGTGGAAAGGTAGGAGGTGAAAGGGTAGGTGACTTTAGAAATGGTTGCGTTTAAACGATTATTACAATTAAGCAAGTTGCAACTAAATGTGTATGACTATAATATGTACGCATTAGGTATATGATAATATCACCATCAATAATTTCTAGCCTATTTTTTTTTATTGTGGCAAACTAGTTTTTTTTGTATTGGAAGCAAATTGCAGAATGCTTCATTAAAAATAGTGAAGTGCCCAAAAATGTGGTTTGAAGAAACAGAGCTGACTATAACATCCGAGTCATAAAATGAGATTTTAGGATTTACATACTGACTGCTCTCAGGTGGACCAAACTGATTGCTTCCAGTATTGGGTTTGTAATCTATTCTCCACTTATTCATTCATATTACTCCTCACCTTCCCTGTGGTTGTTGACTGCTCTAACATGGCTGGTGTGTGATCTCCGCCCAGTTACTATACAATAACAAAGGAGCTACCAAGATGAGCTAACAAACTGAAAATAGCTTTCAGAGTTACAGAAGGTACTGCACTTACAGAAAGGCCAACAGTCTGCATAACAGTAATAAATGTGGAAATCTTGCTATAATATTTTAAAACTTAAGTAAAATCAATCACTAGGCCAACCCCTATTTTATTTCCAAACTCTTCTAAGTTTACAATATGGGAATTTGAATATAATTTGCTTAAATCAATTATTTTCAAACTATGGTAATTCCATCAGTGCAGTGGCACAAATGCTCAAACAAAGCCAAATAATGCATTCACACCATAGAATAGTCTCCTTATCTCAAAAAACCAGTTGCAACTAATCTTGAAGATAATATATCTCCACATCAGACAACAGCCAGGCATGGCCCAGAGAGTTGCTTTAAGGAAAATAATAAAAGCATTTTAACAGCTTGTTATATGTAAATTATTGGTGGACAAACACTGCAGGTAAACACTTGTAACTGTGATTCTCAGAAACCATCAGCCTCCAGACTCAAGTTTCTGCGCAAGTAAGAGTGGGAGAAAATAATGTCTAATTGATTGGTCCCGACAAGTTTCAGTCCCATCCCACAACTGATCTGACCAGTTGATATGTACAATCTCCAATCCCAGTGATAAAGCTGATTTATCTTGTGAAATTCTAACAAGTTTTCTAACATGGTTGAAATGCAAAGTGTCAGCTTTAAATGCTGACATGCACAAACACATAAAATAATTGGTCAATTTTATCCTATCATACTTATAATCCTGCATGCGAACCCTAAAATCTAGTTTTATGATTCAGATGTTACATTTTTGCTCCGAGAGTGATTTTATGACAAATCATAACTTATAAAAAATGTAAATATTTGCAAATTTCATGAAATCTGTAATTGTAAACTGAAATATTTTCAGGGTACCATAGTAATTAATAAAAATGTCACTTATCTAACTCTAAACTAACCAGTAATTCTCTGGCAACAGTACACATGTATACTAGAAAAGGAAATTTAATCTTCACCTCCTGTTAACATGAATATAATATATATTTGCATCTCTGAACTGTAGATGTGATCTTAGTCACTCAGTTTCCTGTCACTATATTGTTTCCACAGATGCTCTCTCAAGGGCCCTTTCATCATTTCCATATAATTTCACTCAGATACTTGCAATGCAGTGAAGGTGTAAACTAGGATACACGGAGAACTGGATTACACAAGGAAGTACTATGGACTGAATGAGATATTGCACATAAGACTCTTAGGGGAAAAATCACTGTTAACCCCCATCTTGTCATTTACATTGGTGCTAAGTGCATTTTGTGCCTGCATTGAACATAATATTCTAATAGTTTTTATGCAGTCAGTACACTGTGTGCACAGTTGTTTTGTCCCTGGTGAATATATAAGGCAGTTTTTAAATCAGTGACAGTTGTAATTTTAATACATAATAAGTTATTTAATATTCGGGTGTGACTAGAAGATTAGTCCTTTTAATTCACTTCTCCAAAGACTCTCAATGGATCCACAAGTCTGTCATCAGGCCAAACTTAGTAGTGTAAATACTCAGATACTGGTTTCCTGTAATCCAAATTAAAGCAAGGCCAATATATAAGCAATGTTATATAACCAGAACTACATGTGAACTGTGGTATGTGGCTTACAAATTGCCTACCACATTCCTTGTCTGGCACATGGCTTTAGCAGGTCTCACACAGCTGGGCTCATTACTTGGCTCCCATTGCTTCCTGTAGCTGGAGGTACTCCTGTGTATCTTCAGATGAGTTGTTAAAACTCTGTCTGAATCACTGAATTCAGCTGGATTATTTAGATTTTGCTAGAAAAATACAGCTCACGAAAAATGACTTACCCCCAAGGCAACTGTAGTCTGTCTGATTCCTGAAGGCCCCTTGTTGAAAGGTTAAAGAGCATTATTATTACACGGGATGTAGGGTCAGTTCCTGGAACAGCCTGTTCCAAAAAACTTAGTTCAATCCTGAACATGTGGTCTGCTGGGGAAAGTTTAAACTGCAACCGGTTCTATTGCATGAAATTTTATCATTCTGTTTTCTGCATTATATTAATTTTAAATAAAGTTAAAACGTTCTAGAAAAATGGCATCAGCGGTGTGATTATGTTATTGTATCAAAGAGCATAGCAATTATATATTCCTCTGTTTACAAACCTGGTTAAGTGTTGAACACTTTACCAGATGGCTATGCCTCTTTAAGGAAAGGACGCTATAGAATATAGGTGCCTAACACATTGCCTTATTAAAAAAAACTGTTTACTTTAACTGATTAACTATATGGAACTATCATTCATTAAGCAGAAATATTAGACTAAACCGACCAACTGGTTATTGTTTGTTCTTCAGTGTTTTATTATGTACAGAATGTTCTGCACCACACTAATAAAGCCAGACCACCCAAATATCACACATTATGGTTTAAATGTGACCTATTTTTAAATGGGTTTTCAATCCGTGCCACTCCTGTTGATCATAAGTGTCACTTCTGACAATTCCCAGTGTTGACATTGCTACTAAAAGATATGGAAACTTTTCGATATGAGTATTTACAAGGCAGAAATGTTTCAGTCTTCAGTTTTGGATGGCTGATGCTGATTTTCTTCCCCCAGATTCATGTTAGACTTCAACTTCAGAAGGCAAACCAAACAAAAAGGACCTCAAGTTTAGCTTTGGATTTCCTGAATATTTTTATATTGCTTACAGTTATTTAACGTTCAATTTTAAATGCATTACAATTGTCGCAACACTCCAGTGTACAAAATACTTACAATGAATCATAATAAGAACATAAGAAATAGGAGCAGGAGTAGGCCATTTGGCCCCTCGAGCCTGCTCCGCCATTCAATAAGATCATGGCTGATCTGTACTTGGCCTCAACTCCACTTCCCTGCCCGCTCCCCATAAGCCTTGACTCCTTTATCGTTCAAAAAATCGTGTTCTTTGGCCTAAAGGGTAAGCTGTGTTCCGAGTTCACATCACTATCATTTACACAATTTCTTAACTCTCTTGCACAAACCCTCACAGGTATGTTATTGAGGGAGGGATCTACAGATTAGTTTATTTTCAGGCACAAATGAACAATGTTATTTAGGTTTCAGTTGATGTTAATATGGTGCAAACCCTACTGTGTATGGCCTAAGAACATGATTCATTTAAAATGTTTTGTACGCTGGAGCAATGTGGCAGCCATAGTACTTTTAAAATTGGACCGTAAATAACAAATTCAAAACAATATCAGCACTTGGTCCTTAACCACATTGTCACAGTTTTGAGCACCAGGATTAGCAATGACTCATATCCACCAGCCACAGTTATGTGCAGCTTCTGAGCCTGAACCACTAGGTGGAGTATCTTGTAATAATTGATCATGCAAGGGAAGGAACATTTTTAATGAAGTCTTAAAAAAGTGGCCCAGCACTTTGACTAGTCATACAGAGGAATTGAGAATGGGAGTGTGGAAGACTGTGGCCAAATTCACCCTGCTCTTTTGCTGTATAAATAAGTATCAGTTTTGGCTCAATGGTAGCATTCTTGTTGCTGAGTCAGATGGTTCAAACCTCATTCCAGATCAATATTTGAGCATGTAATCTAGGCTGACACTTCAGTGAATTACTGAGGGAGTGTTGCACCATCGGAGGTGCGGTCTTTTGGATGAGATGTTAAATGGAGGCTACATCTGTCCTCTCAGGGGAACATAAAATATCCCACGGCTTTATTCAAAGAAGAGCAGTGGAGTTCTGGTGTCAACCAACACCACTAAAACAGATTCATTGGTCATTTATCTCATTGTTGTCTGTGGGACCTTGGCTACCGTGTTTCGCTACATTACAATAGTGACTTTGGCAACATAAGATGTAACTTGTCATGCCAATAAAGCGATTTGAATTGAATTGAATTGAATTGACTGCACTTCATTGACAGTGAAGTCCTTTGGGATGTTCGAAAGTTGCTATATAAATGAAGATGATTTTATCTATAAAGGCGAACCATCAGCTTTTTAAGCTGACAGTCAGAGTTCACAAGAAATGTCAGGCTTTTTCATTGGGATTGGAAGTTATTGACCAATCGGATTAGTTGGAGGGAAGGCCTGGGTGCTGTGAGAACCAATCAGATTGGTTGTTTATGTTCAATGGGTTAACGCCTCCATTAACATAGCAGACAAAAGAATGTTATGTTAAACATTTGCTATTATCAGTAACAGGACTGTCTAATCTTGTGTTTAAAGCAGAAAATATTTCAAATGCACAGCAGGTTGATCAACATCTAAAAGTGATTAATGTTTCATTGGGATCCTTTATCAGAATCCATTCCTAAGGTTTTGTTTCAATGATACTGAGTCACCCCTATCCCTCTTGAAGCTACTTAAAAATAAAAGTTGTTTGTTTAAACTAGTTAATCACAATACACTCAGTCTGGTTAATCCTCCACTTGTCTCTGAGCTGCTTCGGGACAGATGAGAAAGTGAAGTTGCTTTGTCTTGTGAATGTAGAATGGATTGTCAGTTGGGATGATTGTAGGTGTGTATTGTAAAAGGTTTTAGTTCACAAATTAACATGGTGTATCTAGGGTTAGATCCCAGTGAAAGGCACTGGAACCCTGTAGAATGTATTGTAGTCTTTACAACCACTTAATCCTACTCGGGTAAATTATTTTTAAGAGCATAATTACAGTGGGCTCCAAAATGCTGTAAAATTCACCAAAATAAAGTGTCAAATGTCAACATTTTCTGTTGGGGCATGCTTCACATTTCCTGAGAGGATGAATCTCGTGCTTTCAACATTGACATCTCCCTTCAATAATTTTGACATCCACTATATTTCCAAACAGCGCTTTTGTACACTTTAGGTTTTTTCTCCTACAATGAAATATTGTTGGCTATGTGTTGTGTATGTAATATGTGTGCTACTTTGAACCTATGGACAGGACTGCACTACTTGTTGGGCGTAGTGATACGCAGTACCACTCCTGGCCATAGGGGTATAAATAGTACTGTGGGTACTGATCTCCCCTCAGTTCCCGCCTGTGGGCATGAAGTAAAGACCTATGTATAGTCCCTACCTCCAACCAGTAAAGACCTGTTTGAGTTATACGTTTAAGTCTTTGTGTTAATTGTTCAATACAATACACATACTTAACACTGGCGACGAGTCAGGTTCTTACCCTGCGGCAGTTGAAGAGAGGTTTCAAACATCACCACCCCACTAGAAGCGACAGGCTTTAGGACTCTGAAGCCTCCATCAGCGACTGAGCACTGGAGTGCAGCAAACATCCTGACAGCTTCCAGCGACTGACAGAAGTCTTTCTGCAGTTTCCTTGTTCAACCTAGGTGGTGGGGTAAGCCGTGCAGTGTTGGCTGCAAAGACAGGGCTGGGGAAGTTGGAGAAGATAAGGGCGATCGCAATCCCTGATAAGAGCCGCGGTGAAACGCGCGAGCGGGTGAGCCAGAGGCCGGGAGCCGCTTCAAGTGCGAGGCGCAGCGCGGGCCAGCGATCGGAACCAAAGATAAGGGCCGCACTCGGGGGCTGAAGGGAGACGGCGTCGGAGGACGACGGCAAGAGCGGGAAGCCGCCATCTTTGATAACAAGTAAACAAAATAAAATCTGAGAAATTGCAAATCTACAATGCCTAAACACGGGAATATTAGCACCTTTGATAGTGACCTCGAAGATTGGGCCATATATGTTGAAAGAGTAAAAAATTATTGTAAGGCCAATAAAATTCATGACCAAGATAAAGCTCTAACATTATTAAATTTAATGGGTGCGAAGACATACGGGCAATTGAAACACCTGTTATCACCAGATGAACCGGCGGATAAGACGTTCGATGAGATTGTTACTGTCCTGAAAGATCATCTAAACCCCACGCCGCTGATGCTAGCGGAACGATTTAAATTTTACGACAGAAGGCAGCTACAGCATGAAAGCAATGCTGATTATTTGCTGGAATTGCGTAAATTAGCGAAATATTGCCAGTTTGGAACGGGACTGACAGAGGCACTTCGTGACAAATTTGTGTGTGGTTTATTTAAACAGGATACACAAAAGCGACTGCTCGAGGAGAATGAGCTGACGCTTGAGAAGGCGGTCACTATGGCAGCAGCACACGAAGCCGCAGCGAGAGGCACGGCAGTAATGCAGCTACGGTCACCGGAGCTCAGTGCACACAAATTGGGTGTGAGTTCTGGCAAATGTTATCGTTGTGGAAAGACAACGCATGATCAGAACCAGTGTTGGTTTAAAAACCAAGAATGTAGAACTTGTGGTAGGCTTGGACATATAGCTAGAGTATGCAGGTCAGGGAAGAAGACCAGCAACAAGAAGTCACCGCAAGGAAAATACGCAAAGGTACACAAGGTGACCGAACAGGAGTCCGATTCAGACGCTAGCAGTAATGAACTGGCTAGCTTAAGCTGTAATGAACTGGCTAGCTTAAGAGTACTCAACGCTGGTAAGGGTGCAGACCTCCAGACAATTTGGGTCACTCTTCAGATAGAAGGAGTCCAAGTAAAACTGGAATTGGACACTGGATCGGCATTGACGGTCATAAATAAGAAAGATTACGGAAAGTTATTCCAACATATTCCCCTACAGGATACGGGGATTATATTGAAAACATACACGGGGCAAAGAGTGTACCCCATCGGGAAAATAGAGGTTGCAGTGGTCCACAAGGGCGAAGACAGTCAAATAATGGACTTATATGTGATATCTGAAGGAGGTTCTCCACTACTAGGACGGGAGTGGATTAGGAAAATGAATATGGACTGGCATTTCCTACAAACAATAACGAGTGAGAACTCGGTGAAGATAGTCGGCCCAGACTCTGGAACGGATGATGGTAAGCCCAACTCAGGTGCAAAAGACAAAGTTTCAGCACAGAATTCCACTGAGCAACAACAACATAGTTTAACTGTGGATTCTGAGTCTGGCAAGTCTACTGATGTGCCCACTTCTGAGGGACACCGGGCTCGAACTCAACTCCATTTCAAACTACAACAGCAATTAGAACAAATGCTTCGCCGTTGTGAGCAAGAGTTGAATGCAACGAAAGAGTTCTTTGATATAGAGTTGGAGAATCTGGAAAGACAACAGAAGCAGCTGATGGAGAAAATGGAGCAGGAGCACACAAAACGTCTGATGTCAGAGGAGTTAACGGTCAGCCAACTCCTGCATATGCTGAAGGACAGGACTCTGAAATGGGAAAAACTTGAACACGAACTTCAATATTCAAACGAAAGGGGTTCGGAGCTCTCAAAGGTTATTGGAAGAGCTGAGGTGGCAACACAGACTGAGATGACTGCAACAGAGCAGCCCTTGGATGCCAAAAGTACGCTGACTCACGTCAACGTAGAACAACAGACCGCTGAAACAGCTGCTCCGGTAGAGGGATTGAATAGTCCGATCAATCAATCTCCAAAAGAAGTTGAAGTAGTAAAATCTCAAATGAGGTCATTAGTAAACGACTTGCTGAAAGCCCAGAAAAAGCTGGATGAAGAGGTACGCATGAAGAAGTCTCTTCAGGAAAGATGTCTGGACTTGGAACAAAAGCTGGCTAACGCCCAGCTGGGTATGGAGGAAATAGAAGACCCTCTCGCTGGCCTAGATCAGGACGACACCGAATATTACTATGTCCTGTCCTGCCCAACTTGTAACTTCGACTCCCACCATACAGAAATCATGGAGGAGCACCGAAAGTCTACGGAACATCGGGAGAAGGTGGCTCTACTACGGAAAAAGGAGGGAGAGAAGGAGGAACTGCGCATGCAGCTGGCAGCTGACAGTGGAGCCCAGAGAGTCTCCAAGAAGCAGAAAAGGAAAAGTCGAAACAGAAGATGACCCATCTGAACCATTATTACCTCTACCAGATCACACACGTGGTCCCTCCGAACGGAGCCAATTCAGTTCGGAAGTTCAAACTGTTAAATCCATGGAAGGACTATTGAATGAGTCACTCCAGCAACGTGAACCGACTCCACCACAGAGATTGAATCTGTGAACTGTTTTCCGCAGAGACTGAATCTGTGATCTGTTTTGACATGAAGTTATCTATGTATCTATGTTATTCTGTTATGTAAACCTGAAGTTATATATGTATATATGTTATTACGTTATGTTAAATGGGGAGATGACTGTAAAGCTAGGAAGGGAGGAATGTTGTGTATGTAATATGTGTGCTACTTTGAACCTATGGACAGGACTGCACTACTTGTTGGGCGTAGTGATACGCAGTACCACTCCTGGCCATAGGGGTATAAATAGTACTGTGGGTACTGATCTCCCCTCAGTTCCCGCCTGTGGGCATGAAGTAAAGACCTATGTATAGTCCCTACCTCCAACCAGTAAAGACCTGTTTGAGTTATACGTTTAAGTCTTTGTGTTAATTGTTCAATACAATACACATACTTAACACTATGCCTGAAATTTAAGTTATAGGAAGCCCATGTCCCACTGTACTTTCACTGTAACTCCTTGTTCTCACATGTCATAAGACTTATATTCAGGGACAGATGCAAAAGTAAAGTAGCTTTGTTTTGTGAATGTAGAATCCACTGCCGGTAGGGCCTATTGAGCTGCCCACGTGGCTGGGATGACATCAGCTTGTTTGAAGTGCTTGGTCAGTTTTTCTCCAGGTTGGCATGTATTTTGGTGGAAGGAGCTAATGTGAGAGGACTTGTGGGTGAAAGTTCAGAAAAACTCACAGAAAATTAACCAAGACCCAGTTTTGGGCGGATGAGTTTTGGTATCAGTTTAAATCTCACCTGCTTCAGTAAAAAAAACAGACACGGAGGCCTAAAAATGGATCGCGCCTAAATCAGGCTGCAATCCAGGTGAAGCACACGCTGCATGCACCTAATGTGGCAGGCGACAGGACCAGGACAAATTGGACTGGCAGTCTCATTAAGATCGTACTGGTGAGCTGCAGTGGCAGTTGCAGCCCCAGGGGTAGCTCACCGGTTACGAGATGGGGGAGCAAATTCAGCCAGTTGGGACGTCTGCCGAGGTCCTCAGGTGAGTCTGGGAGAGGATGAGGCAATTGAAAGGGTGGCATGTAGTGGCCTGCTGCTGCCGTATTAATACGAAGCCAGGAGGAGCGCTCCTTCTATATCTAGCTCCACATTCAAGTGAGTTAAAAACTTTAAGCTTACCTTCTGGACCTTTAAGGACCGTTGCTTTGGCTGCTGTGTGCCTGAGAAAATTGGCCACAGTATGCACGGCCGATTAATTTCACAAGAAAGGGGCCTGAAACTGGCATTAGGCTCCCGATTTGCATAAGCAATGGGCTTAACAGCATTTTTAGGGCGACATTGGTGACTACAGGGCACCCCAACCAATAGGGTGTGCAGCGCACTTCTGGTGAGGATTGTACGCATGCACGCAATAGTGGGTGCTACAGCGCCTATATTTCACCCAAAAAATGGATGGTGTGCAAGAGAATTTCTAGGCTGGGGTATTTTAACTCCGAGGCCTCATAGAATCTCACTGGTTTCCCACTCAATTGGCTGACCCAACCAGAAACCCGCCTACTTCCGTGGAACAATTTTCAGTGGGTCAGCCAGAGGCCTACTTAAAGCGGGAATGCACCTCTTATTGCATTATCTTGTGGCTTCTTTTGTTTCCAGGGTGCCGGAAGAAGAATCGTCTGACAAATGAGTCACAGGCAAGCCCCCGCGTTCTTAGGAGCCTCGTTGGAGGTGCTTGTGGAAGATCTGAGCGCGAGAAGGGGACTCCTGCTCTCCAGCAAGTTAGGATGAGTAAGGCAAACAAATCAAAAAGAAGCAATCTCCATGCTCTGAAATGCCTTGGCAATGCAGTAATCCAAAAAGCGCAGAGGTCCTATTAATCCAGGTGAGTGCCCCTTTAAAATTTGCTCCAGTCTTGTCAGTCAGCTTCTGAGACCAATCCCGTGAGGTTTTACTGAGCAGGTTAGCCTTTGGGTGGGACTTCCATTCCGCGCAGTTAAAAGGGCATCAGGTCCCAATGACATCATGGGACCCCGATTTAAACATATTCATCAAGCACTTGCTGGTTTCCTGTTGGTGCGTTGCCGAACTGAGTCAGTTGCTCTATGAAATCGGCATCGGTAAGTTCACGGTGGTAACAGGACGGTTAGTGGACTCTCCCGATTTTAACCGCTCACCCACCCTGTTTCTGCCTGGCAGGTAGGGTTAAAATTGAGACCTAAATCAGTTATATTGAGGTTTCTGTATGCATGGATATTGATTAGAATTCATATATGTGTGTAAGTTCCTCATTTGGGATGTGTGAGCAACTGATTCTATGTTATGAATCGTAATGACTAAATGGTTGACATGACAATGGTTTGTATTGGCCTGCTAGGATGTGTGGAAAGTACCTTGTGTTGAGTTACCCTCTGATTTCTCTGCTCTCTCTGAGTGGAGGAGCCCCTTGCCTGTGTTTGGGTAATATCAGGAAATCACCACATGGAGCATCACAGATGTGAACCCACATCCTACCACTCTGTGGCAGGGCAAATTGGTACACCAACATACTGCACCACAACCTAGCTCCAAGTTCATTTCTATGTCACCAATTTCCTGTCAAGAACAAACTCTTTCACTTATAAACAAACAGTACTTTAACTGCAGAAAACGCTGGATACACTCAACTGGGGAGAGAAACAGAGTTAACGTTTCAGGTCTGGGACCCTTCATCAGAACTGGAAAAAGCTGGCGATGTAACAGAGTACTTTAACTGCAGTGGATCACTGTGATCTATGGTGATCTTGCACCCTTTTGCTTTGTGTGTAATTGACACTTGTCCAGTAAGTTTATTTAAACATTTTTTTTTACTGCATTACCCAGTGATTTATAGATGGCTCTCTTTTAAAGGGTATTTCACTGGTATGAAAATGCACAGAAAGTTTTGGATCAGTCATATATTTCAATGTATTTGTTTCAAAACTTACAGTCAAAATGCATCTTACCATTGCAGAAAGAAACCCCAGGGATACTGGGTCACACAGGGGGTTAGAACACTGTTTTCTAACCTCTGGTACCTGGGTTTTAAATTAGTCTAGACAGCAGGGAAGAAGCTCTGCTCTCGCTCGCTGACAGCTGTTATAAGTCATAAGTTAAATTGGTCTGAGCAGTCTCAACCCAGTTCCCAGTGGACATGAGTACACAGAACAAAACTGTCTACAGTTTTGCTGTACTTGGCCCGAATTCAGCTGTCTTACTTTGGGAGTCGAAGAAAAAGAAAACGAGGAATGGAAATTCCATGCAGGTGCAGTACAGTGGGGGATGGGAGGTGGTCATCTGAGGTCATGGAGCGAGGGTAAGGTTTGAGATGAACTGATGCATTGTTTGGCAAATGTAAGAGAAAGCAATGGACGTGACACATGCTACCCTAACCTGAGAGTAACTAATGCTGCCACTTGACATTAAGTGAGAAAGAACTGCAGTCTCTAGTGCTGTCATCCCTCACTTTGATGAGAGTATATATACGCAAAGTAATTCTCTGTTTCCAAATGATTTTGTCTGTGCACAGCAAAATATTATGGTCTTTTATCATGTCACAAGATTTCTGCAGTGTGGACAATATGACATCAGTGATGGCACACACAGAGCCCCAAAACCCTGAGGTTTTTTTGGATGACTGGCCAAAATAACAGTTAAAGCAACAAAAATAGTTGATCATAGGACTCCCAGCCAGACAATTTCCACTGATTAATTAAACATCAGTTTGAGTAAATTAATGGTCTTTTAAAAGCAAGATATCCGGAACCTTAAATTTCATAGTCTGTAGAGAGAATGGTGACTACTAAAGGAAAGCTGTTCATTTTAAGTAAACAATCTGAGTCTAATAAATACGCAAAAATACACACCATGAATGGTCACTTGACAGGAAATAAGCTGCTACACAGTTCTGTGCTTCAGAGACCCAAAACTTTGGTTGAAGTATCTAGCATTGAAAACTAGTGTTAGCAGCAAGCACTCCCAAGGTAAGGCCAGATGTCCCAACAACATGCCTCTTTGCCTCTCTACCTCTCTTTCCTCCTTTAAGACACTCCTTAATACCTACCTGTTTGACCAAGCTTTTGGTCACCTGTCCTAATATCTCCTTATGGGGCTCAGTGTCAAATTTTGTTTGATAATCGCTCCTGTGAAGCGCCTTGGAACATGTTACTATGTTAAAGGCGCTATATAAATGCAAGTTGTGTTGTTGTTGTCTCACCTCCAACCTCAGTAAGGCACCATTTCATATATCAGCCATCATATGGCTTCTCTGAAGGGGATTACCAATTTTGAGTTCTACACCCATGTCTACTTGGAACTGGATTGAGCCTGCCCAACTCATTTCACATTGGACCCTTACAACTAGCAGACAGAGAAGACTTTTATCCCTCATCTGTCTGGGCTGTCTTTGAATCAGCTCTGAAAGCTAGAGGACAGTGCCAATTCCACTGAACCAAACAGGTTCTGGGATAAAAACACAAAATGCTGGAAATACTCAACAGGTCAGGCAGCATCTGTGGAGAGAGGAACAGAATTAGGGGCCGCGATTTACAAACCTCAGTGGGTCCGTGGAGGGCGACGTCGGTGGTGGGTCCCGACCCCGCAGCTGGCTCCATCCTGGCCTCTGAAATGAATTTCCCCTGATTGGGCTTGTTAAACCTGTCCAGCGCGTTTGTCAGCCAATTAAAGGAAGCGGGTCTGGTGATGTCATTTGACGATGTGTCATCAGTCGGTTTCCTTAAAGGGACCATGGCCAAATTAATTTTCACATTTGTGCTGTCGGTGTTCTACAGCATTGAGGTGCTGCAAACACTGACAAGCACTGCACAGAGGTGCAGGGCTGCACCCAGGCTCTCCCATGACTCCCTCCATATGTTTATGGAGGGAGTCACAGCACGCAGGGAGGTCCTCTTCCCTTCCCATGGGCAGAAGAGTCCAACGCAGCCTGGTTGCACATTGCACAGGAGGGCACAAGCAGGGATGTCGTCAGGAGGACTTGGGTGCAGTGCCGTAAACGTTTCAATGATCTCAGTAGATCTCGAAACGTTAGTACAAAGCCACACTCAACTTCATTCTGCAGTGTCTCTCATCACTTCCCCATCACTCTGCCTTCCCTACCCTACTCCTGCACATCCTTACTCACACCAACTCACCTTGCACCTCCACCCATCCCTCTCTATCTACATTATCACTTCCCCATCTCACTAGCCACCCCTCACACTCAGCCTCATTCTAGTCCAATCATACCAATTAACAACACACAAGGGTAGGCACTTGGGTGTTTATGCAATATTCATGTAAAGTTTCTGTTTATGTGCTGTCAAACATTGAAACCTTTATTTTCAACACTTTGCGTTCTTGGACAGATTCGTGTGCACCTTTGGAAGTGGCTTAGTGAGTTCCAGTGAATAGTGAGACATAATGGTATCCCCCACAAAGGTGATGAGTATGAAAGGAATGGCCAGGAGTTCCTCAGAGCAGTGTCCTAGGCACAACCATCTTCAGCTGCTTCATCAATGACCTTCTATCCAACATAAGGTCAGAAATAGGGATGTTCGCTGATGACTGCATAGTGTTCAGTGCCATTCACAACTCCTCAGATAATGAAGCAGTCCATGCCTGCATGCAACAAGACCTGGATGACGTTCAGGCTTGGGCTGATAAGTGGCAGGTAACATTTGTGCCACAGAAGTGCCAGGCAATGACTATCTCCAACTAGTGAGAGTCTAACCACAGCCCCTTGACATTCAACGGCACTAACATCGCCGAATCCCCCACCATAAACATCCTGGGGATCACCATTGACCAGAAACTTAACTGGAACAGCCATATAAATACTGTGGCAATAAGAGCAGGTCAGAGGCTAGGTATTCTGCGGCGAGTGTCTCACCTCCTGACTCCCCAAAGCCTTTCCACCATCAACAAGGCATAAGTAAGGAACGTGATGGAATACTCTCAACTTGTCTGGATGAGTGCAGCTCCAACAACACTCAAGAAACCCGACATCATCCAGGACAAAGCAGCCCTCTTGATTGGCATTGTTAGATCCGTGGTTCAGTGGATAAATAATTACACGGATGCTGTACATAAACAAATAACAGGTCTTTACTGGAGGAGGGCAATCTCTAGACTGGAGTACAGAGGCATGCGCACAGCTTATATACCGGTGTGGTTACTGCCGGTACTACAGTATACAGGAGCTGTAAAAAGTAGTTCTGACTTAAAGCACATACACTACAATTCCTCCCTTTTTAGATTAATAATACCCCCTTAATATTTAAATAACAATTACATTTTTACATGTACATTCAATAACAAAAGTCCATTTATAGATTCAGTCTTTGGGGCGGCTTCCTGACCCTTTCGGGATAGCGCCTTTCCGGAGGTTCTTGTTCTTGGTGCAGAGGCGATTCTGACCCCCTTTCTTCGGGTAGTTCATCGGGTTCCACTGCTACTGTGTCTGAAGTAGATACTACCGGTATGTCAGGTTCATCCCCAGGTACTCGAGACATGGGGTTGACGCATTCCTGTGATGCTAAGATCTGATCGACGTGGCGTCTCACAATGTTCTCCCCGACATCCGCTGTGTACATTAGTGGCCCCTACCTTGTACATATCGTTCCGGGTTGCCACTTCTCTGTTCGATAGTCCCGGGCCAAGACTGGTTGCCCTACATTGAAGCTCCTTGTCGGCTTCTCGTTGATGTGCTGGAATTGTTTGTCCTCAACATTTCTTCGCACATTTGGTCTGAGCAAGTCCAGACGAGATCTCAACCTTCAGTTAAAGAACATCATGGCCGGGGTCTGGTTGGTAACTGCATGTGTCGCGTTTCGGTAGGCTAATAAGAAATTGTCCATCTTATGCTGTAGTGGAATTTCCTCGTCGCACATGGCCTTTATCGCCTTCTTAAAGGTTTGTACGAACCTCTCAGCCAATCCATTGGTGGCTGGATGATACGGGGCGGATGTGTAATGCCTTACCCCATTCCTTTTCATGAATTTTTGGAACTCACCGGACACAAACTGTGGTCCATTATCAGAGCAGATCTGCTCTGGCAACCCGTTTCTGGCAAATATGGTCCGTAGGACTGCAATCGTTTTCTCTGTAGTGGTTGAAGACATCTTTATCACCTCAGGCCACTTTGAATGAGCATCCACTGCTATTAAGAACATTGAGTCCATGAATGGACCAGCGAAATCAATGTGCACCCGTTGCCATGGAGAGGAGGGCCACTCCCATGGGTGTAGAGGGGCATGTGGTGGTGCATTTTGGACCTTCTGGCATCCTAAGCAGCTCTTAGTTAGGTCTTCGATTTGTTGATCGATTCCCGGCCACCACACATAAGCCCTAGCTAGGCTTTTCATTTTCACTCCCCCAGATGACCTTCATGTAGCTCATTTAGCACTCTCTCCCTTAACTTGGGTGGAATCACCACTCTGGATCCACACATCACTGTCCCCTGGCATACTGACAGCTGTTCGCTTCTGGATGAGAATGCTGGCAACAGTGAGTCGCCATGTGTTGGCCATCCCCTCACCGTCAATTCATATACCCGTGACAGCGTCGGATCATTGCGGGTCTCCTTCTCTATATCCGCGTTTGTTACTGGCAATCGTTCAATTATCGACGAATAAAATATCTCGATAGGGTCCACTGCTGGTGCTTCCTCCACAGTAGGCAGTGGCAGGCGCGATAGCCCATCAGCGTTCCCATGCTGTCTCGTGCCTTTATATTCTATTTCATATTGATTCGCCCCTAGAAACAGGGACCATCTTTGTAACCGCTGTGCAGTCATTACTGGCACGCCCTTCTTAGGATTAAAGATGGAGACAAGTGGTTGGTGGTCAGCCAGCAAGGTGAACTTCTGTCCATGCAGATAGTGGTTGAATTTTTTTACTCCCCATACTAGGCTGAGGGCCTCCCTGTTAATCTGGGCGTAGTTGCGCTCGGCTGAGGTTAGTGACCGAGACGCAAAGGCTACTGGCCTCTCCAAACCGTCCGGGAATTTGTGCGACAGCACCGCTCCAATGCCGTAGGGTGATGCATCATATGCCAAATGAATTGGTAGTGCTGGGTTGAAATGGGCCAACACCTCTTTTGATGTGATCAATTCTTTACACTTCTGGAAAGCTCGTCTACGTTCGTCATCCCACTTCCATGGTACCCCTCTTTGCAGTAGGGTGTTCAGCGGGTGTAATACCGTAGACAAATTTGGTAAGAACTTGTGGTAATAGTTTACCAGCCCGAGGAACGACCTCAGTTGTGACACATTTTCCGGTGCTGGAGCCTTGACTACCGCCTCTATCTTGTCAGGGGACTTATGTAGCCCCTCTTCATCGATGACGTGGCCGCAATACGAGATCTGTTTCTGGAAAAACTCGCACTTGTGGCGATTAGCTCGTAGCCCATATTCCTTTAATCTGGCGAGCACCTTCTCCAAGTTAGTGAGGTGATCACCGTCATTTTCGCCCGTGAGCAAGATGTCGTCCAAATAACACTGGGTCCCTGGAATCCCTTGCAGGACTTGATCCATCGCCCTTTGCCAGATAGCCGGAGCCGAGGCTACTCCAAACACCAGCCGGTTGTATTGATAGAGACCTTTATGGGTGTTGATCGTAAGGTAATGTTTCGAAGCTTCTTCTACCTCCATTTGCAAGTACGCCTGGGCTAGATCAATTTTTGTGAAGCGTTTACCACCAGATAGCGAGGCGAAAATATCCTCAATTCGTGGAAGTGGATATTGCACCGTGTGAAGGACTGGGTTCACTGTCACCTTAAAATCCCCACAGATGCGGACCTTCTTTGATTCCCCAGGCGTATTACTCAACAACCTCTTCATTACAGGAACGATGGGTGTAGCCCACTCGCTCCAGTCCACTTTGGACAGTACTCCTGAACGTTCCAACCCTTCCAGCTCTGCTTCAACCGCTGATCTGATCGCATAAGGCACTGGTCTGGCCTTCAGAAACTTTGGGCTTGCATTATCCTCTATTTTAATTGTTGCTGTTATTCCTTTTAGTGTTCCTAGTCCCTCCTGGAACACTTCTTTTGCGTCAGTTAGCATTTTTGACAGTCGTCCAGGTGTGATGTCGTCATCCTTTTTGGCCTCCACCTTCAGTGCCTGTATGGAATGCCAATCTAAATGTATCTTCCGGATCCATTCACGTCCTAGCAGTGGTGGTCCTCCATTTGGCAATACATATATATCCATTTTGGGTATTTCCTGACCTTTCTATGTCACTTTCACCCTTATTTTTCCTTTGGGGTAGACTTTTTGCCCCATATACGTCTTCAAGACAATCTCTGTAGCTTTGAAGGGTATGTGTGAAAATAGCCGCTTGTAGTCTCTTTGATTTATGACTGTTAGAGCTGACCCTGTGTCCAATTCCATTTCCACTTGGACTCCGTCTGTCTTGAGTGTAACCCAGATAGTCTGGTGATCCTCCATTTCGGTTACATTATGTAGTTTCAGACAACCCAGCTCCTTGCTTCCGGAGTCTGTGTCACTTTTCTGTTCGTCTGAACCACTGTCCATCACCTGGTGTACCTTTTTGTACTTCTCCTGTGGAGATTTCTTACTGTTGGTTTTCTTCCCAGACCTGCAGACTCTTGCTATGTGTCCTGCTTTCTCACACTGTCTGCACACTTGGTCCTTGAACCAACAATCTTTCTGGTCATGTGTTGTTCTGCCGCAGTGATAGCACTTCCCTGTTCCATAGGTCATTTCGTTGGTGCCATATTCTTGCGGTCTCCATTGTATCTCTGCAGCGCCCCTTGCGGCTGCTTCGTGTGATACTGCCATACTGAAAGCTTTGTCCAGCGTAAGGTCCTTTTCTGATAGAAGCCGTTTCTGGGTTCCTTCACTTTGTAGCCCACACACAAACTCGTCCCTTAACGTGTCTGCTAGTCCCGCTCCAAACTGGCAGTATTTCGATAGCTTGCGCAGTTCCGTTAGGTACTCAGCATTGCTTTCGTCTTTGTGTTGGTTCCTTTTATGGAACTTAAATCGTTCTGCTATCAGCAGCGGTGTGGGGTTTAAGTGGCCCTGTAGGATTTCTACTATGCTTTCAAAGTTCTTGTTTACCGGCTTCTCTGGGGTTATTAGATTTCGCAGTAACCCATAAGTTTTTGCACCCATGGAATTTAACAGAACCAGTGCTTTATTAGCATCTGGCACTTCATTCGCCCTACAGTACACCTCAATACGTTCCACATATGTCGCCCAATCTTCGACTTCATTGTCGAATGTAGAGATACTGCCACTCTTCGGCATCCTTGGTTGTGCGTTAACTATCACCAATGGCGCCTCCCGCGCTTCCCCTTCTTCTCCGCTGGCACAAAATGGCGTCTCCCGCGCTTTCCTTCCTTCCCGCACTCGCCCGTCTTCTCCACTGCGGCTTCGCAAAATGGCGTCTCCCGCGCTCTTCCTTCTTCTCCGCGGCTCAATGGCGCCTCCCGCGCTCTCCCTGCTTCTCCGCGGCTCAATGGCGTCTCCCCTTGCTTCGCCCCGTGGACCCTGATCAGCCCGTGATCCCTGGCTGTGCTCTGCGCATTCTTCTCTTGATATTTGTCGATGCCGCTCAGTCTAGAACCCGGCTGTTTCTTACCCTCTCTCTCTCCGGTTTTGCAGTATTTTTCCTCGACGCTGCTCGGTGATCAACCCTCGGCTGCACCCTGCTCTCTTCACCCTTTCTCTTACCCCATCGACGCTGCCCGGCTCTCTCTCTCTACCGTCAGTCGGCTCCAGCCGTCGCTGCTCAGGAAGGGTCTGCTCTGGACCTGTCGTCGGTCTCTTACTGCTCGTTGTGGCTGGGGAACCAAGCCCGGCTCTCCACAGCCTCCCCAGTGAAGTTGGATCTCTGCCTGACTGCTGGGCGGTTGCTCGCGGTCGACGCCCGTGTTCCTGGACTCGACTATTTTTTTTTTGTTTTTTTTTTGTTTAATGTTGCAGGTAGATTTGCATCAACACTCGTCGCCACTGTTAGATCCGTGGTTCAATGGATAAATAATTACACGGATGCTGTACATAAACAAATAACAGGTCTTCACTGGAGGAGGGCAATCTCTAGACTGGAGTACAGAGGCATGCGCACAGCTTATATACCGGTGTGGTTACTGCCGGTACTACAGTATACAGGAGCTGTAAAAAGTAGTTCTGACTTAAAGCACATACACTACAGGCACCCCATCCACCACCTTAAACATTCACTCCCTCCACCACCGGCGCACCGTGGCTGCGGTGTGTACCATCTACAAGATGCACTGCAGCAACTCGCCAAGGCTTCTTCGACAGCACCTCCCAAACCCACGACCTCTACCACCTAGAAGGACAAGAGCAGCAGGCGCATGGGAACACCACCACCTCCAAGTTCCCCTCCAAGGCACACACCATCCTGATTCAGAAGTATATCGCTGATCCTTCATCGTCGCTGGGTCAAAATCCTGGAACTCCTTCCCTAACAGAACTGTGGGAGTACCTTTACCACACGGACTGCAGCAGTTCAAGGTGGCGGCTCACCACCACCTTCTCAAGGGCAATTATGGATGGGTAATAAATGCTGGCCTTGCCAGTGACACCCACATCCCAGAAATGACTAAAAAAAGTCATGGAATTTATGCAAACAGAATTCCTTAACAAAAATATACAGCGTGGAATATTTGGTTAACAAAAGTACATAGCAATGACAGTTGACCAGTTAGAAAATAGTGTTTTAGATTGAATTAAAAGAGATGATTAAAGTGCAAATGACAAACTTTTTTTAATCTTAATTTTTAAGAGGTTAGCTTTCGAAAGAAGTGTCGATCCTGATCCAGGACCAGAATCCTGGGGCATGGACGTGTCGGGGTGTGGACACAAGCTGCTGCTGACTGATAGGCATGTTTGGTGAATAGTGGTGGGCGTAGCTTAAGACTAGAAGTTCGATTCTGAGAACCCTCACACCCAAAAAGCCCTGGAAAATCTGTGAGAGGGTCAACAACTTGCAGTGTGTTCTGAGGCTGACTAAGTACTCTGACAACTGCAGAAACATGCTGATTCACAGCAGACATCTGGCAGCTCAGTTCTCTGAAAGCAGACTCGATTACAGTGTGCTCCAGTCTGGCTAGCATGGCGCACTAATTGTCAAACTGGATTCCATTCAACTACTCTGGATTGTCCAATATAAAGTGCTTTCCTAAGTAGCTGAAAGCCTTCCCTTAGGTGGTTGAACAGACCTCAGGATGATTGACAGAGGAGCCCTGTAAGTAGAGAGGCTCAGGTTTTTCCTCCTTTTCCTTTGATGAAGATGACAATGGGACTCACCCTTCAGATCTTTGCTGTCCTGGAATGCAAAGATAACCACCGGCTTTTCTTCTCCACTGCAACCCGCCTTCTTAAAACCATCCTCCCCTGCCTGCTCCACCCTCACCTCCAAGAACAAGTGTGAGGAGCTCATGGGCTTTTTTGTCACAAAGATTGAGATGAGCCGTTCAGCTGCCTCTGCTGCTTCCCTCCCTTACCCTAGTCCACTGGGCCAAACTTTCCCTAAGGTTCCCCCGTGCCCTAGCCCTCATCTCGCATATTTCTTTAGATTTTCCTCTATCTCCCATCATGCTCTCTCCGAGCTCATCTTGTCCATGAGACCCACCTCCTGCTCCCTCGACCATATTCCCACCAAACTGCTGACCACCCAACTTTCCATCCTGGCACCATGTTAGCTGATGTCGTTAACAGTTCACTCTCCTCAGATACTGTGCCCCTCCTCTTCAAATCTGCCACCATCGTGCTTCTCCTCAAAAAACCCACCCTTGACCCCTCTCTCCTTGCAAACTACCACCCCATCTCCAACCTTCCTTTCCTCTCCAACGGCCTTGAACGTATTGTCGCCTCCCAAATACGTGCCCATCTTTCCCACAATTCCATGTTTGATTCCCTCCAATCAGGTTTCCACCCTTGCTACAGTAATGAAATGGTTCTTATCAAAGTCACAAATGACATTGTATGTGACTGTGACCGTGGTAAACTAACCTCCTCATCCTTCTCAACCTGTCTGCAGCCTTTGACATGGTTGACCACAACATCCTCCTCAACATCCTCCTCAACACCTCCCCTCCATCCTCCAGCTGGGTGGGACTGCGCTCGCCTGGTTCCATTCTTATCTATCTAATCATAGCCAGAGAATCACCTGCTTCTCTTCCCACTCTCGCATCATTACCTCTGGAGTCCCCCAAGGATCTATCCTTGGCCCCTTTCTATTTCTCATCTACATGCTGCCCCTCGGCAACATCATCTGAAAACACAGCATCAGGTTCCACATGTCTGCTGAGGACATTCAGCTCTATCTCACCATGACCTGTCATGAACCCTCCATAGTCTCTGTTTTGTCACACTGTTTGTCTGACATCCAGTATTGAATGAACAGAAATTTCCTCCAACTGAATATTGGGAAGACCGAAGCCATTGTCTTCGGTCCCCGCCACCAGCTCCGTTCCCTGGCTACCGTTTCCATCCCTCTCCCTGGAAACTGTCTGCAGCTGAACCAGACCGTTTGCAACCTTGGTGTCGTATTTGACCTCGAGATGAGCTTATGCCCACATACCGCTCCATCACCAAGACTGCCTACTTCCACCTCTGGAACATCGCTAGACTCCGCCCCTGCCTCAGCTCATCCGCTGCTGAAACCCTCATCCATGCCTGTGTTACCTCTAGACTTGAGTATTCCAATGCACTCCTGGCCGGCCTCCCATCTTCCACTCTACATAAACTTGTGCTCATTCAAAACTCTGCTGCCTGTATCTTAACTCGCACCAAGTCCCATTCACCCATCACCCTTGCTGACCTACATTGGCTCCCGGTCCGGCAACACCTCAACTTTAAAATTCTCATCCTTGTTATCAAATCCCTCCGTGGCCTCACCCCTCCCTATCTCTGTAACCTCCTCCGGCCCTACAGCCCCTGAGATCTCAGCGCTCCTCAAATTGTGCTTCCCTGATTTTAAGCGCGCCACCATTGGTGGCCGTGCTTTCAGCTGCCTAGGCCCTAAGCTCTGGAATTCCCCTTCTAAACCTCTCCGCCTCTCTACATCTCTCTCCTCCTTTAATCCTATGGGGGAGAAATTCGGTATCGCCCCTTTTGGGGCGCGATTATCGGCCGGGCGCAAAGTTTAGCGCCTGGCACTAATTATCGCCTCCGACTGCAAACTTGGCTTTTATCGCCCCTGGAGGTGATTGGAGTGCCAAATCAGGCGCTTCACACCTGTCTTAAGGTGCAAAGGCTGAGGAGCGAGGCGCTAACTCAGAACACGGGCGCAGCGCAGGTGATGTCAGTTAGCGATGGAACACAGACACACTGGCGCCGGACAGTTCTTAAAGGGGAGGGTTGATCTTGCTCTCCAGCCACACCCTGCTCATTGGAGCCTTGAATCTCGGCCTGGAGAGACCTGTGACTACATTTTCCAGCCAAGGACTATGGAGAGGGTGAGAGAATGAGCTCAGCGCTTCAGCGAGTGGGCCTTGGAGGCTCTGGTTGGCGCAGTGGAGTGCAGAAAATCTATACTCTACTCTGAGAGTGGCAGGAGGCCTTTGCCGCGCGACTACAGAAGAGTGCGGAGGGAGGTGGCGCAACACGCCTCCTCCAGGAGCATGGTGCCCAGGACCCATACTCAATGCCGCAAAAAGTTCAACGACCTCACTCGGGTCGTCAGGGTGAGTGGCTTTTTTTCAATACTTCTCCATCCCTCCATCTCAACCTCACTCTATGGCCAGAGGGTCTTAAAATCCCAATGCCCAACACTCATCCAACACCTATGGCCCTCTCTTGAAACACACACGCACATTCCACACTTTGCATACAGTAAGGGCTATTCAACTATAGGAGGCACATCAGGCAAGACCATGGCTGCATACATTAAGGGCTATTCAATTATGGGAGGCACATCAGGCAAGACCATGGCTGTATATTTACTCAGATGCCATCCTTTATCTTGCAGGCCAAGCTATCTCATAATAGGAGACAGCAGCAACAGATGGGTGGAGGGCGGCCTCATCTGCAACCCCTCAGTGATCTTGAGGTACGCGTCCACAGGATTGTGGCAAGCCAGGTGATCGGTCCCATCGCCCCTGGAGAGGCCGACCCCGTTCTGGACAGCAATGGTAAGGTAATCACCTTTTTCTCCTCTCTCATCCCACTTGTCCCTCACAACACCAGCCTTTGACACTTTGAATCCAGCTTACTAAATTGCTGCACTCTTTCCTCCCTTACTGTGCCCCTGTCCTCACGCTTAAGCCACTATTGTACCTCACTGCTTTCAGATGGTGATTCACCAGCTGAGGAGACGGGCCCTGAAGCTGCCAGTGGGAGCGAAGCCGCAGGCGAGGAGGAAGAGGAATCCGGAGCATCAGCACCACCCTCTCCCGAGGAAGTCCATGCCCACACTGGGAACACGTCTTCCCTAGAGGGGAGCAGGGGGGAAGGGTCTGATGAGGGTGAAGCTCCAGGACCCAGTGGGCTGCAGCAACGCAATGTGGCTAGGGAAGCTCGGGGGCCTTCTCCCCGGAGGGAGAGTAGGCCAGCGAGTCCTGCTGCACTGGATGCAGAGGAGGAGCGGCTCATCGCTGAAATGAACACCCAGGTGGTGGACATGCACACTCAGTTCATGGGTGCAGTGGGAAGGGTGCCCGAATGCATTGATGCACTGGCAAGGAATGTGGAGCACTTCGTTGTAGCACAGGCGGATGCCATGCTACTGCTTAGTGCTGCAATTCAGTCACTGGCTGCCGTGATCCCATCTCAGACTGCTCTCATGCAGACTCAGATTGAGGCCACGCAAGCACTGACTGCTGCCATTGTCGCTGGTTCGGACACATTTCCTCAGGGCTCTCACCGCGCCACAGCAGACCAGCAATCTGTGCTCCAGCAGATTGCTCTGGATGCTGATGTGCTGCCCCGTGGGAGTGCCAGTGTGTCGGTCAAGCAGGGAGTTGCTGTCCTCTCTCAAGATGACAGCATTCCTGCTGCCACCACTGTCACTTCCCCATTGCACTTGCCACCGCCTGCAGCCCAGACTGCTGCCGCCCATGCAGAGTTGGTGCAGTCTGCAGCTGGGCCCTCCAGGCCCAGAGCTGGTCGAGGCCGTCCTTCAAGGGCATCTGTAGTCTCAGGTTCTGACATTCCACCAGCCTTGCTGCAGCCACTGGGGCCTCATTACAGAGGAGCAGTAGGGTGGGAAGGGGGGAAGTGCGCAAGGGAAGGAGATCACCCTTGAAGGGCAAAAGGTAGGCGGTGTGACGAAATGTTGGTCAATTTTTTATTAAAGGCTGAGGTTTGTGTTCAAACTTTTGTTTAGTGTTTTGGACATTATCTCCAGGTTGTGAGAACCAGTTATGTTAATGAATGATTTTTTGTGTTTGTTTCTATTAGTTTGTCATGAAGAAATGACACACACAGAGTTTGTAAAATAAAAACGTTTTTGTATTCAAAATGTACAGGTTTGGCCTTTGGAATCATTGCTGCTTTGGCCGGCTTAGGAGTTGCGGGTTGGTTTCATTCATGTTGTTCTCCATGCCAGAAGCCATTTCCTCAGCAGGGGCCTAGAAGCAGCTTGTTATCAGTTGTTGACGGACGGCCCTTGCAGTTTCAACATTGTGGGCCTCCCTCCCGCCTTGGTGCTGCTGCTGATCATCCTCCTCCTCTTCCTCCTCCTCCTTCGGTGGTGCTCCAAGGCCTGGTGGCATTGGCTGGGTCCTGAGGATTATCAGGTTATACAGCATGCAACACACAACTATGAAGAGGGAGACTCGCTCAGGCGAGTACTGCAGGGCTCCTCCTGAGTGGCCCAGACAGCGATACTGTTGCTTGAGCACACTGATCGTCTTCTCAACGATGTTCCTGGTGGCGGTATGGCTCTCGTTGTACCGCAGCTCAGCAGGGGTGTTGGGGTTATGGAGCGGTGTCATCAGCCAGGTGCACAGTGGATAACCCTTGTCCCCGAGGAGCCAACCACTTGGCTGATGCGGTGCCTGGAAAAGTTCTGCCACAGCAGTCTGGCGCAGGATGAAAGCATCGTGGCTGCTGCCAGGATAGCGGGCATTGACAGCGAGTATCAGCTGTCTGTGGTCACAGACCAACTGAATGTTTAAGGAGTGGAACCCCTTGCGGTTTCGGAAAATCTCTGCATTCTCATGCGGTGCCCGCAATGCCACATGCGTGCAGCCAATGGCGCCCTGCACCATAGGGAAGCCCGCTATCCTCGCAAAGCCCAATGTGCGTTCATGCTGTTTGGCCTGGGTCATCGGGAAAGAGATGTACTGGTGTCTCCTTTTATAGAGGGCATTTGTGACCTGACGGATACAGCAATGGACCGCGAACTGGGAGATATTGGCGATGTCCCCAGTAGCTGCTTGAAAGGAGCCGGTGGCATAAAAGTTCAGAGCCACTGTGACCTTCACTGCCCCCGACAGAGACGTCCTGGTCCTTAGTAGAGGCTGCAGATTTGGCTGCAGCAGGAGGCAGAGCTCAGTGACCACCTCCTTGATGAAGCGCAGCCTGCGCAAACACTACTCCTCAGATAAATTAATGTAGAAGAATTGTTCCCAGAATACCCTGGGAGGGTAAGGTCTCCTGTACAGAGGCCTGTTGGCCCTCCTCCGTCTGGCCATGATTGCCACTCTCTCTCTGCGTCTCTGTTGCCTCCGATTCCGCAGGCGCAGGATGACGCCCCGAATCAGTGCACCCCGCAATAGTCTCTTGGTAATCAAATGAATGAAGGTCAAATCCAAAAGTACCTGTGATGTGCCTCAATTATTCCGAGACTCGAAGTTAGCAGAACAAAAGTAAGGCTTTTATTAACTCAGAACATAACACGTAAAATAGAGAGATGTCTACCTTCAGGAGGCTGATGCCGGACTGAAGTTAGATTACAAAGGAGCCAGGTATGGGCGGAGCCCTGCACACAACCAGTTCCAGCACATTCCAATACATAATACATGAGGACTGGGGGAAGGGAAAAGACACAGAAAGCAGGCAGTTACAAGACACAGAAAACAGGCAGTGATGAATGGAATATATTTCATCACAACCTGCAAAGTGATGCTCAGTAGCCAAAACTACTTCACACAGCGTTGACTCTATGCAGAAGTCTCTCCTTCTCTCGCTCAGAATCTCTCTGTCAAAATGAGTGGTGCAAAAATGTCTACCACAGAAAAAGCCAGGAAGAGGCCACATTTAAATAGTGCCCCCCCCAGCCCCTCACCAACATTCCAGTCTCCCTGTCGTTGCTTGAGCCAGATGGAAAGGAGGGGGGCGCCACTCAATATCCGGTCCGGGGTGCCACAAGGGCACTGCACGCTCGACTGACGTCACAATCTGTGGGCGCAGGAGATCGGGGCGGTAGTGTTTAGCGTCGCCGCAAAATGTCTGGTCAATTTCGTGAGCAGCGCAGACATCGCCGCGCCCGGCGCTAGTTGCTTTGCACCCCAATAGTGCCCTCTTAAGGTGCTAATGGGAGGCGCAAACCAACCAAATTTTTCCCCCTATCTCTTTTAACAAGCTTTTGGTCATTTGACCTGCTATCTCTTTCTGTGGCTCGGTGTCAAAATTTGATTAATAACGTTCTTGTGAAGTGACTTGGGATGTTTTGCTATTGTTGAAGGTGCTACATAAATTGTTGTTGTTGTTGATAGGTTGGTAACCAACGTTCCCCCTAAGCTGCACGGTCGCACACCAGTCGCACGGTCCCGCGCATCCACTCACCAGTGCTGCCGCTGGAAGAGATACCGCGCGTATGTGTCCGCACAGCGGCCCCACAGCAAATTTAAAGGGCCCGTACAGGAAAAGAAATTAGAGGGAACATTGTTAGTAACTGATAGAGGTGATTAGCATTTATCACCCAGATAGCTGGTGTCGAAAAAAGAGGAATACATTTTTTAGGTCAACCATTAACACCTAGAAGCTTGTTTGCAACGATTACACACTCAATAAGAAGAATGCAATAAGAGAAATTTTCTTAAGACAATATAGTTTAAATTTATATCAGAAATCTTGGAAATGCCCAGCAGGCCAATTAGCACTGGGAAGAGAAATACTGGTTCACATTTTAGGTGGGGTTTCTCAGCAGATAGTTGCCGATCTCTTTCAATCCTGACTGACATGCTGCAGATTTCCAGCATTTTCTGGTTTTATTTCTGATTTCCAACATTCACAATCTTTCTTTTTATCTCTACAGTTTGTGTGTCCCATACTTTATCCATTTGGGATTATATACCTTTAAAAGGACAGGATTGAAGCTTACGAAGATAACTAAAGGCATACCCTGTGGAACATTGTGTTTCCTGTGCCTCTGAGATCATAGAAATGTCGTCTATGGAATGCTACTACTCAGGGATGAGTACAGTATCTTGTAATGTTGGTGATATTCTGGAGTTTCACTGTTACCGGGAGGATGGGGAGGGGGGGTGGCGGGGGTGGCAGGGGTGGCGGGGGTGGTGGGGGGTGGCGGGGGGTGGCGGGGGTGAAAGTCAGGGAGAAATAACGCAGGCTCTTATCTTCTGGGAAATCTTCCTTGTGGTTAGCAAGCTCTCCGTTTTCTGCTCTGATTTTGGCCCAGTGCTCTTGGCACTAAACCTGGTGGAGAACACTGGAATTTGAGGTCACTGCAGAAAGGGGCCCAAGTGTCCAGCGGTTCCAAACCAGGGAAGGAATATGTTCTCACTGGAGCTTGTTCAGGACGATTCGTTTGATAGTGACTTCCACCAGTGCTATTTTCCACTGATTTTATCCATACTAGTCCAGCCACTATCTGGCCTCACCTTGAACTGGAGTTGAAATCATGGTACATAAGAACATAAGAAGTATGAGCAAGAGTAGACTCGAGCCTGCTCCGCCATTCAATAAGATCATGGTTGAACTTCCATGAAAAGTTCCAGCAGTTGATCAAGAGAACCTGCAAGGATATTCCTGGCGTGTGCCTCCACTAATACACCCTAATCACTGCGTGAAGAATTCCTTCATGACATAAAAACATACGAACATAATAGGAGCAGGAGTAGGCCATTCGTCCCTTCGAGCCTGCTCCACCATTCAGTAAGATCATGGCTGAACTTCTACACCAACTCCACTTTCCCGCCCGATCCCCTTATCCCTTGATTCCCTTAGTGCCCAAAAATCTGTTGATCTCGGTCTTGAATATAGTCTTGAGCATCCACAGCCCTCTGGGGTAGAGAATTCCAAAGATTCTCTACCTTCTGAGTGAAGAAATGTTTCCTCATCTCAGTCCTCAGTCCTAAATGGCCGACCCCTTATCCTGAGACTATGACCCCTAGTTCTAGACTCTCCAGCAGGGAAACAGCCTCTCAGCATCTACCCTGTCAAGCCCTCTAAGAATTTTATACATTTTAATGAGATCACCACTCATTCTTCTAAACTCCAGAGAATATCGGCCTATTCTACTCAGTCTCGCCTCATAGGACAGCCCTCTTGTCCCAGGAGTCAATCTAGTGAACCTTTATTGCACCCCCTCTAAGGCAAGTATCTCTTTCCTTAGGTAAGGAGACCAAAACTGTGCACAGTACTCCAGGTGTGGTCTCACCAAGGTCCTGCACAATTGTAGCAAGACTTCCTTACTCTTATACTCCAACCCCCTTGCAATAAAGGCCAACATGCCATTTGCCTTTCTTATTGCTTGCTGTACCTGCATGCTAGCTTTCCGTGTTTCTTGCATGAGGACACCCAAATCTCGCTGAACAACAACATTTGAAAGTTTCTCACTATTTAAAAAATATTGTTTTTCTATTCTTCCTACCAAAGTGAATAACCTCACATTTCCCTACATTATACTCCATCTAACACCTTACTGCCCACTCACTTAGTCTATCTATATCCCTTTGCAGACTCTGTTCTCCTCACAGCTTACTGTCCCACCTAGCATTGTATCGTCAACAAACTTGGATACATTACACTTGGTCCCTTTATCTAGGTCATTAATATAGATTGTAAATAGCTGAGGCCCCAACACTGATCCTTGTGGCATCCCACTAGTTACAGCCTGCCAACCTGAAAAAGATCCGTATATCCCTACTCCCTACTTTCTGTCCGTTAACCAATCCTCAATCCATGCTAATATATTACCCCCAATCCCATGAGCCCTAATCTTGTGTAACAACCTATTGTGTGGCACCTTATCGAATGCTGTCTGAAAATCCAAAAGTTTGCAGGGTGAATTGGAAATGCTTGTTTGTACTTAATAGGTACAGGAGATGTCTGCAATTAGCGAAGGAGATGGTCACAATCTACAGTTCTGCCTATGATTTTTAAAGTAACCATCCATAGCCCTATTTTATGTTTCAGGGTTGTTCCAAGCTGTCATGGAGATTTGGGCCCCGATTTTCGGCTTGTGTGGGAAATGGTCGGGTTTCCCCGAATGTGGGGCTTCTGACACACATAAAAAAGTGTCAGCCAGCTCCACGCAATTTTCCCTCAAGTGGCCAATTAACTCCCAGCATGTGGGAAGCCTTGCTAATTGTCCAATTCAAGTCAGAAATCCCCACAGTATGATGTCATCATTCGTGGTGCTTTCAAGGTCCATAGCAAGCACTGCATCATCTGAAGGCTTCCAAGCAAACCATACAGGATGGCAGAGGAGCCTGCAGCAGCTGTGGCCAGTGCCAGACCCTGAGCTGCCTTCAAATTCGATGAGGCTTCACTGCAGGCATTATTGGATGGGGTTAGGGCCCACAGGGAGGTCCTCTTCCCTAGGTCAGGGAGGAAGAGGCCTCCCACTGAGACCAATGCTGCATGGATGCAGGTGTCAGCAGATGCCAACTCGCTGGGAGTCACCAGAAGAACCTTGGCATTACATCTCTAACTCCTTCCTTTACTCCCCCACAGTACCATCCAGAGCCCCCGTCCTCGCTGTGGAGGAGGAAGAGGCTGTGCAGCCAGACTCCTCAGAGGAAGCTCCAGCCTTTGAGGGCACAGCGTCAGCAGAAGTAAGCGCACCCAGCACCAGCGCAGAAACTCACACCTCAGGGGGACCTTCGGGACATAGAGTAGTGTTGTCACCTGGTGTTTCACAGCTCACAAGTGAGCCTCAGCAGATTCTGGAGACAGGGACAGCAGTGGAGAGTCCTCGTCGGAGGGCGCAGGACTCTGCCAGCTCAGCTCAGCTGCGCTGCATGTCGACCCTCTGCCTCTGGGTCCATCCGCAAGAGAAGAGGTGATGGATCTCCATGCACAGATGCAGGAGTCTCTGGCAGGTTTTGTCTCCAGGGTCGCTGCGAGTGTGGAGTGAATGGAGGAGTCCATAGCGACCATGAGCAGAGCCTTTGTGGAGTCATTGGCGCATGAACGCATCACCATGGAAAGGTTGGCAACCTCCATGGAGGAGATAACTCGCCAGGGTACGGAAAACATGGTGAGTGCTCATAAGAGAATGACATCTCTTGAGGAGCGTTGGCCATCTGTTGAACAGAGAAACCAGATCTTCATGGAAGTCCTTCTGAGTAGGACAGCCAGTGCAGAAACGGGTCCCCATGGCCCCCTAATGCGCAGCAAGATGCTCTCAAGCCACTTCGAAGCGCTGGCCCCTTCTGGCCTGTGCAGCTTCAGGTGAGTGAGCAGCAGCCTGGTGCTCCTGTTGCTGATCCTGCTGTTCCTAGTTCTGCTGCTGCCGCCTCTGCTGCTGGAGATCCTCTAATGGCAAGAAGGGAAGGAAAAAAAGGCGTCCCATGCTTCTCGTAGATGCCTCCGCTGAGGAAGCGCTGAGTGAGGGTGGTGAGAGGGGCTTCCCAGGAGATCGCATTGGAGAAGTGTGTGAGGCTCCAACCTTCCACAGCTGTGCCTAAGCCTTGAAGAAGTAGCCCCAAACCTGCAACAACAAGGTCCTTCAACATACAAGTGCTGTCCCTTTAAATCGCAGCTTCTCCGATTGACCTGCAGCTGCAAGCAAGCCAACTGTTTTCACGCCAGGTCTCATCAGCGGGGTCCCCCGCAGGCGTGTTTCAGGTGGGGAGAGCCCCAAATTCGCAACGGCCCCGGAAAACCTACTTCAACAAGGTAATAATTGGTCATTAGTGCTCCGACGACCAGTCCCGCCAGTGACGGCCGGGACTGAAGCGGGTCGCGGAGAAACGGCAGACCGAAAGTCGGACGGGGCGGGGAATCAGGCGGGGGGGGGGGGGTCGCGACCCGCTTTTTCGGCGATTTTCGGCCCCCGGCCGCCTGGAAAGCCGCCCGACAGCTGGCAGAAAATCGACCCCTTGATGGTAGTGAACCATTTCTCAGTGCAGCAATACATCCAGAATGTCACCAAAGCTCGAATAAGTCAGATGCCCCAGTAAGTACACTTTGGAACCAAAGGTGCAGGGGCTCACTGACTGCACACGCATGACCATTTGAGCTCCAAGCGATATCTTATAGTCAATGTTTAGTATGTAATGCCAATCTGAGCATCTTCCACATTAATGGCTGGTACTTAGGGAGCTGCCATTACTCTTACATATTGCAACATTCAATTGTCCAACATTAAAGCACCTAAAAGATGCAGCTTGACAGAGAGAAAGATGCAGACGGCCTGCCCTGTTCTTTCTGAATATGATGTCATTAGGAAAATCTATTAAACGACGTGAAACCCAGTTTGGGACAAAATATGTGAAGAATACCACAATTTCCAGTCATTACGTAATTTCACTTACCAAGGCGTAAAGATCGTTAAGATCTCTGTTTGCTTGTTACCTTTGAAAGAAATAGCTGTAAGAGGAACAAAGCCACACAGCATAAAACTGCAGCCCTGGTAAGAGGAACTTTTATCATCCGTGGACATCTTAAAGGCTTATGAAAGAAAAAGCCTGACATCAAAAAGATGGTTTCTAATAGATGGTATGAAGTGGTTTACTGAAAAAGATTGTTAATCCATTGTAAATTGCATTTTTAGTTCTATTTTAGTTAAAAATACCTCTGCTGTTTTTACTATCTTGCTTTGTATTTTTTGTTTTGTATATTATTTCTCCTTTAAATAAATTGGACCAAATAGTTAAACTGTACACATTGGTCTTGAGGTTTGTCATTTTCTATCTTCGAAGGTGATGGAAGCATTTAGTGGGCATCTCCTGTATTCTCCAGTAAATAAATCCCTGCTATTAAAGAGCAATTGTCCAGCCCGAGCGCACTAACCCATACGCATTTCTCTATGTTACAACAGTGACTGCACTACACACATATTTCATTGGCTGTGAAGTGCTTTTGGATGTCCTGAAATCATGAAAGATCTTTCTTACTTTCTTTATATGGCAGTAAATAAAGTTGCAGGTTACAATACATAAGGTACTTGGTCAGAATTGTAGTCTGACTATGAACACAAGAACAAGTGCAGGAAACTTTGTTATATCCGGCACCGACGGGACCGAGCTGTTGTCGATCTATCAAAACTGCCGGACAGACCAGCGTTAATGTTGAAGCATACGGAGGTTTTCATCTCCGTATCTGACAACAAACACTGTTGCTTAGCAACAGCTTCAAACAGTCGGCCCGTACCTTGGAAGCGTCTCTGTAGCTTAGCAACAGCTTCAGAGAGACTTTCCAGAGCCTGACTGTTGGAAAAAAAAGCCACGAGAAGAAAAAAAACCTGACAAAACGGCTCCTGATTTCTGCCGGTAGATCGAGGTTTCCGGACATACAACCTCCGGATAAACCAAAGTCTCCTGTGTTAGGAAAAAGCCCAAACAGAAACACGTTCATATCACCAAGATTGCATATTTCCACCTCTGTAACATCACCCATCTCCACCCTTGCCTCAGCTCATCTGCTGCTAAAACCCTGATCCATGCCTTTGTTATCTCTAGACTTGACTATTCTAACGCTCTCCTGGCCGGCCTTCCATCTTCCACCCTCCTGAACTTGAGCTCATCCAAAACTCGGCTGCCCAGTGTCCTAACCTGCACCAAGTCCCGTTCACCCATCACCCCTGTGCTCGCTGACCTATACTGGCTCCCAGTCTGGCAATGCCTCGATTTTAAAATTCTCATCCTTATTTTCAAATCCCTCCATGGCTTCACCCCTCCCTACCTCTGTAATCTCCTCCAGCGCTACAACCTTCTGAGATCTCTGTTATCTTCCAATTCTGGCCTCTTGAGCATTCCCGATTTTAATCACTCCACCGTTGACGGCCGTGCCTTCCGCCGCCTGGGCCCTAGACTCTGGCATTCCCTCCCTAAGCCTCACTGCCTCACACTCTCTCCTCCTTTAAGATGCTCCTTAAAACCTATTTCTTTGACCAAGCTTTTGGTCACCTGTCCTAATATCATCTTATGTGGCTTGGTATCAAGTTTTGTTTGATGACGCTCCTGCGTAGCGCCTTGGGATGTTTTACTATGTTAAAGGCGCTATTTAAATGCAGGTTGTTGTTGCTGAGTAAATAAAATAACGTGGCATACTTGCAATGATAGCAATGCAGCTGATGTTGATGGGGCTGGCTGCATGTATTTGCAGGTTAATTAAACCTATTGTGGCGGAGCCACCAAAGGACTCAGATTGTTTGTATATAATTTCTTTAACAACATGTTAGCTACAGTCTGAGTCTGTATCTTTATTTATGCTGTTTAACTGTACAGAGTGTGGTTGCTTTAACAGCGCGGCTAAAACGTCATGACGTCACGCCGTTCATCACGTGATCCCCCACTGGCGGGAAAACATGATAACGTGATGACGTCAGCCACGGGACTGCAGGGGCAGTCCTCGTGGAGCCTCCAGAGAGATCAGACCTACATTCGATGTTATCCTGCAGTTTCTTGTTAAAGCCTGTTTGTTTCATTAAAGTTCATTTTGTTTGATCGCCTGAGTAGAACTCAGTCTTTTAGTTAGGAACCCACGTTCCTACATTGGTGACCCCGACTTTCGTGAACAGTTTTCGCGGAAGATCTTCAGCATGGGCACGAACGCCGTGACTCTGAAACTGCCACAGTTCTGGGAGCAACAACCAACCACGTGGTTTATCCAGGCTGAAGCCCAGTTCGCCATCAGGAACATCGTCGCGGATCAGACCCGTTATTACTACGTGGTCTCCGCCCTCGATAGCGCCACTGCTTCGCGGATCGTCAGCCTCCTCGGTAGTCCTCCTACTGACAGCAAGTATGATACGTTAAAGGCACGGTTGCTACAGGTCTTCGGGCTCTCGAAGTCAGAACGCGCTTGCCGGCTCCTCGCTATGCCTCGCCTCGGGGACTCCAAACCGTCCGAGCTCATGAGCCAAATGCTCACGCTCTTGGGTGCCGAACCGGAATGCTTCCTCTTCTGGGAGCTATTCCTCTGCCAACTGCCGGAGAAGGTGCAGGCTGCCCTAGCCAGATCCGAGATTACAGACTGCGCCGAGCTTGCTGCCGAAGCAGATAAGATTTTCACAGTAACCCAGCAGTGCTGCGCGGCCACGAGGCGCCCATCCCCCACAGACGCGGCTCCAGCTCCTCTTGCAGCGGGCTGGTGCTCCTACCACGCCCGTTTTGGTGTGAAAGCACGATGTTGCCGCTCTCCCTGCAGTTTTTCGCCCCCAAAAAACCAAAGCTTCTGCAGCGTTCCTGGCAAAGGAGGACCGGGTCTAACGGGCGCTCTGCGGCTGCGATGGCTATCGGATCTACGGGGAAACTTCTTTACATCACCGATTCTCCATCGGGTCGACGTTTCCTTTGTGACACCAGGGTGCAGTGTAGCATCCTACCTGCGTCGAATCTCGATATGCAAGCTGGGAACAACGGTTTTTCCCTCGTGGCAGCTAATGGCGCAGCCATTCGAACTTTCCGAAAGCGGCGGGTCCATGTCTGTTTCGGCGGTCAGCGCTTCCATTGGGAATTCGTCATGGCCACAGTCTCGCAGGCCATCCTAGGGGCAGATTTTCTGTGTGCCAACGGCCTCCTCGTCAATGTCCGGCACCGCCGGTTGATCAACGTGGCCACCTTCCACTCGATTCCGTGCCACCACGGTACCACCGTGGCGCGCCCTATCGCCTGCGCTTTCCCTTCTCCGGATGAATTCACTCGGCTCCTCGGAGAGTTCCCGGAGCTGACAAGGCCCACTTTCTCCTCCTCAGCCACGAAGCATGGTGTTGAACATCATATTACCACTACTGGCTCCCCGGTTTATGCACGGGCTAGAAGGCTCAAACCCGGCAAGCTCGCGGCTGTGAAAGCGGAGTTCGACACGATGGGGCGGCTGGGGATTATTCGCCGGTCGAATAGTCCCTGGTCTTCGCCTCTCCACATTGTTCCAAAACCGGGCGGCGGCTGGCGGCCATGCGGTGACTACCGACGCCTGAACGACGCCACTACTCCTGATCGGTACCCGATCCTGCATATTCAGGATTTCTCGGCCCATTTGGTGGGAAATTCTATCTTTTCTAAAGTCGACCTCGTCCGGGGGTATCACAAGGTTCCCGTGCACCCGCAAGATGTCCCGAAAACCGCAGTCATCACCCCTTTCGGCCTTTTTGAGTTCCTGCGGATGCCGTTTGGCTTGAAGAACGTGGCACAGGCTTTCCAGCGCTTAATGGACTCCGTGCTCCGAGACCTAAACTTCATCTTCGTCTACCTTGATGACATTCTCATCGCCAGCGCTAGCAAGGAAGAGCACATCTCCCATTTGCGTACCCTCTTTACACGCCTCAGCCAGCACGGTTTGGTCATCAACCCGGCCAAGTGCCAGTTCGGCCTTGTAATGAAATCCGTTTGTCTTGCCTGTATTCGTTTTGCACTCATGTATATTACCCTCCCCCACACGGTGTATAGTTTCACTTCCTCTTCCCTGACTAACCTGGAAGGTTCCAGGTCTTGGCTCTTGGCTCCGCCCCTGACTTCTCTTACTTAAAGATCCCAGGACCTGTATGACTCATTCCTGTGAGCCAGTCAGTGTGTTGAGATGTTAGCTCTGATCTTAGTGATTAAAAGCCAACTTGTTAAAGTCTATAACTTCTAGTTTTGTGGTTATTGAAGGCACATCAGGCCTGCAGCGGATCGATTTCTTGGGACACCGCATAACATCAGACGGCGCCGTCCCCTTACTGACGAAGGTGGAAGCTGTTACCTCTTTCCCGCGCCCGCCAACTGTCAAGGCCCTGCAAGAGTTCCTGGGGATGGTCAATTTCTATCACCGATTCGTCCCTAAGGCGGCTCAGCTAATGCAGCCTTTGTACGGGGCCCTCAAGTGCAAGTCCGGTAAGGATCTAATCAGCTGGACGGCCGAGATGGACCAGGCGTTCATCAACACCAAGAGCGCTTTGGCCAACGCAACCATGCTGGCGCACCCACTTCCAGGTGCCACCATCGCCCTTACCACAGACGCGTCAGACTACGCCATTGGCGCAATGCAGGAGCAGTGGGTGAATGGCACGTGGCAACCGCTGGCGTTTTTCAGCCGTCAACTACGGAAAAATGAAAGAAAATACAGCACCTTCGATCGAGAGTTACTGGCCCTTTTCCTAGCCATTCGCCATTTCCGGTTCTTATTAGAAGGACGTCCCTTCACAGCTTTTGTCGACCACAAGCCTTTAATGTTCGCCATGGCCAAGACCGCCGAACCATGGTCCGCTCGTCAACAACGTCACCTGACGTTTATTTCTGAATTTACCACGGACATGCAACATGTGTCTGGTAAAGACAACCTGGTAGCGGATTGCCTCTCCCGCGCGATGGTCCATGCGGTTCACCTGGCGATTGACTACGCCCTCATGGCTGCGGATCAGGCCTCGGACCCAGAGGTCCAATCATACAGAACCGTCCCCTCTAGTTTCCAAGCGACTGACGTCAGTTTCCAGGCCGCAGGCACCACGCTTCTTTGCGACGTCTCCATGGGTGTTCCTGACCTATCGTACCAGTCGCATGGCGCCGGAAGGTGTTTGACGCCATACACGGGTTGTCGCACACTGGTATGAAGGCTTCACAACGGCTAATGTCGGCGAAGTTCGTCTGGAAGGGTATGCACCTCGATGTCCGTGACTGGGCCAACACCTGCGTGGTCTGCCAGAAGGCGAAGGTCCAGCGTCATGTAAAAGCTCCAGTGGCTACGTTCGCTGTTCCGGAGCGTCGTTTCGACCATGTGCATGTGGACCTTGTGGGGCCACGTCCACCTTCTCATGGTTATATGCATCTCCTCACCATGGTGGACTGCACCACTAGGTGGCCAGAGGCAATTCCTTTGGTTTCCACCACTTCGGCAGACGTCGCTAGAGCTTTCATCTCCTGTTGGGTTGCTCGTTTCGGGGTACCGGCGGACATCTCTTCCAATCGTGGGCCACAATTTTCCTTGGAGCTCTGGAATGCTGTAGCTCAGGGGCTCGGCACCAAACTTCATCGCACCACCGCCTATCATCCACAGGCGAACGGCCTTTGCGAGCGATTCCACAGGTCGCTTAAAGCCGCCCTACGGGCCAGTCTTCAAGGTGCAGGATGGGTGGACAGATTCCCACGGGTCCTTTTGGGTCTCCGTACGGCGCCCAAAGAAGACCTGCGATCATCCTCGGCCGAACTCGTTTATGGCCAGCCGCTCTGAGTACCAGGGGATTTCCTCCCTTCTCCCACAGAGCCATGGTCCGCCTCCCAGCAACTCGTCAGCCACCAGGAAGCGGCCAGTTGCTTCAAATCACGGCTTACAGAGCTCCCACGTGCCAGCGGAGCTGAAGAATGCCGAGTACGTATTTATCTGCCACGACGCTCACCGGGATCCGCTCAAGCCCCCTTACACTGGTCCTTTCCGCGTCATCGAATCAGGAGACAAATCCTTTTCGGTCGACATCGGAGGAAAGCCGGATCACATTTCGGTGGACCGGTTGAAGCCGGCTCACCTGGACCTGGACCGCCCAGTTGTTGTCGCTCAACCGCCGAAACGTGGCCGACCGCCCGCAGCCGCCGTGCCAGATCAACCACAGCCGCCTGCCAGCTCGACCACACTCGCTGCGCCAGCTCAACCACAACCGCCCGCCAGCTCGACATCCGTCCATCAGCTTCCTCTGCAGGGTTACCGAAGTCGCTCGGACAGACTTGTCAGGCCTCCTCGACGTCTCACTTTTGCTGTTAAAGACAATTCTAGGGGGGCGCATGTGGCGGAGCCACCAAAGGACTCAGGTTGTTTGTATATAATTCCTTTAACAACATGTTAGCTACAGTCTGAGTCTGTATCTTTATTTATGCTGTTTAACTGTACAGAGTGTGGTTGCTTTAACAGCACGGCTAAAACGTGATGACGTCACGCCGTTCATCACGTGATCCCCCACTGGCGGGAAAATGTCATGACGTCAGCCACGGGACTGCAGGGGCAGTCCTCGTGGAGTCTCCAGAGAGGTCAGACCTACATTCGATGTTATCCTGCAGTTTCTTGTTAAAGCCTGTTTGTTTCATTAAAGTTCGTTTTGTTTGATCGCCTGAGTAGAACTCAGTCTTTTAGTTAGGAACCCATGTTCCTACACTATCATCTTTTCAAGCAACATTGCAAAACTAACGTGTGCCTGTTTGTGGTTGACTACCTCTGGGTGCTAACTGCAGTGAAGATTTCTGGCTCAATAAATTTGTTCCTCTGGGTGGAGTGGGCTGCTACCTGTTCCTGCTCATGTCTTGGCACTGGATGCCATTTTGGCCTGCAACAAGCAGAATAATGGCAAATGACACACAGATTTCACTTTACATATATTTAGTTCCACGCTACATTAGGGAAACTATTCTACAACTTGTCACTTTGAAATTCATAATTCTGAATTGGCCATGCAGGAATGCAAAGAATAACTCCCCTTTCATCATTTTTCAAATTACATTATGACCCTAAAGATGCTAGAAGCACTTAACTCTTTCCTGCAGCAAGTTTTCATTCACAATCTATGAATTTTTCTCTTCATACTGTATGCCTTTGAGATGACAGATTTACTTGTATTTTTCCCCCTTAAAGCATGTCTTATTTGTCAGCGATAACAACAGAAAACGCTGGAAAAACTCAGCAGGCCACGCAACATCCGTGGAGAGAGAAACAGAGTCAACGTTTCAGGTCGAAGACCCTTCGTCAGAACTGAGAAAAAAAGGCAGGAAATGAAACAGATTAAAAGGCAGTTTGGGGGCTGTGAAATGGGGGAGGGGATGAAAGAAGAGACATTAAGAGATATTCAAGGTGAGACGAGATGGTAATTGTAGTGTATGTAACCGTCTACCTTTAAGAGACTATTGTATGTAACCGTTCACCTTTAAGAGAACTATTTTAGGTGTGGCACTACTTGTTTGGCTTCTGTATACGGTAATACCGACGGTGACCACACCGGTATATAAGTGCTGTGGCATGATTTATAGGGCAGATTCGCCCTGACCTTCGAATAGTAAAGTCCTGTTGTGTGTTACTCCTGAAGTCTGTGTCGTAATTAACTGCACAACCCACAGACTTTACAGTGGCGACGAGTCCGATCGTACCCTGCGGCAACAATATTTTCAAGCAACGAAAGAGCGTCGAAAAGAGGCAACCGCCCTCGTCATTCGGCAGGGAGAAAACTCAAGGCTGCAGCAATAGAAAGGAGGAAGACTTTAGCGACAAAAACTTCCATCAGCAACAGGCACTGACTGTCCCTTCTGCCACGGTGACTGTGAGTAAGGGAAAGTGAAAAGAATAGCCGGAGGATAAGGGCTGGGCACTTGACCACGGTCGAGGGGGAAAAGGAGCCGGAAAAAAAAAAAAAAGTTGGGTCCAACGGCGTCGTGAGAGACCGCGACCGGCGGGAAAAGCCGGGCGGTGACTGAAGCCACGAAGCGCTGCGACCGGGAGCGTAGGCGCAGGAAGAGAGAAACTCAGCCGCAGCCGGGGAGAGAAGCACCGGACTGCGAGAGGGCTGGGAGGCGCGATTGGGGTCCGAGCGAGCAGGAGAGAGGCAGAGCCGAGCAAGGGGAACTGTGCGAGAGCCAGTCCAGCGGCTGAACTGTCCCCCGTCAACGGGGTGTACCCAGCGCCGGTAGAGCCGAGCGAGCGGGAGAGAGACAGAGCCGAGCAAGGGGAACTGTGCGAGAGCCAGCCCAGCGGCTGAACATGTTCGCGTCAACAGGGTACCCAGAGCCGGTCGCCCTGCCATAAAAAAAAAAGGGAAAGCCTTGAAGCCGACACGCAGGCTGTGAACCTGAAAGCCAGCGGCCGTCGCCCGTGGGGGAAAGTGTACCCTCCCGCCAGGGAAGAAACGCGGGAAGCCGCCATTAGGCGGGGAAGAAGACAGAAGCGGGAAACCGCCATTGAAGTGGGCGGGGAGAGAAGATAAGAGCGGGAAACCGCCATTTTCGCGGGAAAACCGCCATCTTAGAGAAAAAAAAAGAAATAATAATTTAAAGAAATACTTGTGTTGTTCCCAAAGAGAGGAAGATGCCTAAGCATGGTAACATCAACGATTTTAATTCCGAGGTAGAAGAATGGGCCACGTACGTGGAACGCATTGAGATCTATTGTGAGGCCAATAAAATAGAAGAAGATGACAAAGCTATAACCTTGCTGAACTTGATGGGCGCAAAGACATACGGGCTCTTGAAGCATCTACTAGCTCCAGCTAAACCGGCGGATCAGACTTTCGATGATATTGTGGCTGTCCTGAAGGACCACTTGAACCCTACACCGTTGATGTTGGCTGAACGATTCAAATTCTATGCGAGAACGCAACGGAAAGACGAAAGCAACGCGGAATACTTGGTCGAACTGCATAGACTAGCGAAATACTGCCAGTTTGAAGGGAATCTGACAGAGGCATTGCGAGACAAGTTCGTATGCGGACTGTCCAAGGAAGGGACGCAAAAGCGATTACTCGAAGAGAACGACCTTACACTTGACAGGGCTGTCCTTATAGCAGCATCGCACGAAGCCGCAGCGAAAGGAACTGCGGAAATGCAGCTAAAGGCAGCGGCACTCGGTGTGGACCAAATTACCTCGAGTATAACAAAATGCTATCGCTGTGGGAAGACAACACACGATCAGAACCAATGCTGGTTTAAGAACCAGGAATGTAGGAAATGTGGCAAACTGGGTCACACCGCTAAGGTATGCCGGTCAGGGAAGAAGACCAACAACCAAAGGAAGCCATCACAGGAAAAGTACAACAAGGTACACAAGGTGGCTGAGAAGAGTTCAGACGAACAGAATTCAGACTCAGACCCAAACGGCCAGGAGCTGGGTAGTCTGAGAATTGATAATGTGAGTAAGGAAGCTGACCTACAAACTATCTGGGTCATGCTAAAAATAGCTGGAATCCAAGTGAAAATGGAGTTGGACACTGGATCAGCTGTATCAGTCATAAATCGAAGGGATTACCACCGGCTCTTCTCACATATACCCTTAAGAGATACCAAGTTCGTATTGCAGACATACACGGGGCATAAGGTATACCCCATGGGAAAGATAAGAGTCAAGGTGAGAGATAGGGATAAAGAACACCCAAGAATGAACTTATACGTACTACCTGAGGGAGGACCACCACTTCTAGGACGGGAGTGGATCAAGAAAATAGACATGGAATGGCACTACCTACAAGCAATGACAAGTGAGGACTCGGTGCAGACAAGCAGCTCAGACTCTGAGCCGGAAGACGATAAGTCCAGCCCAAGTATGAAAAACAAGGTTAACATGAACTCACTGACTAAGGTTGGAGAAACGATGGCGTGTATAAAGACAGAGGCCTAGAAATTCGGTAGGCTTAGTGCCGCTTTTGAGGCGCTAGAGGGCCTAGCGCCAGAGTTATGGCCAGTTTGGAAATTGAGTGGGTCCCTAAATCGGCGTTAGGCCGTTAGCGCTGCGCCGGCACCGATGACGTCATCGGTGTGCGCAGCGTCCCGGTTGCCATGGTAACCCGCCCGAACTCCGAAATTGACTTGCGGCCGCCTCGCCCATGGCAGCCGCAAGCAACGTTCTGGCAGAGGTGCCTTACTGGACTTTGCGCCGGCGCATTAAAGGCCCCGCGGCGGCCGGCCGCTTTCCCGCCGGCCGCCTGGCCGCAGCTCCCTCCCCGGACTTCTCCCCCCCCCCCCCCCCGGGACAGATGCAAGCCCGGCACTTGTCCGAGGTGCCGGGCTCATTTTTACAATGATTTTCGCGGGCCGCGGCCGGGTGCAGGCAGCTCCTCCTTAAGGGAAGGAGGAGGCCTGCACTTCCCGAACCTGCCGCACCGCAGCGGGCGCCGCAGCACCGGAATAGCGCCGCAATTCAGCGCGTAGCGCCAGTTTTCAGGCGCAAACAGCTTTCAGCAACGCTGGCAGCCGTTTGGGCGCAGAACTAGTGAATTTTTGGCCCGCCCAGCGCGACTTAGCTCCGGCACTAACTTCCGGCGCTAAAGCCGTCGCTGCGCCAAAACCCAATTTCTAGGCCAGAGAATTTTGAGTCTGTTCAAGTTACAGACATATGCATTACGGAGGAACACCGGGCTCGAACTCAACGTTATCTCAAAGTACGACAACAATTAGAACAATTGAGTTACCGTCTCGTACAAGAGATGAAAACAATGAAAAAGTTCTATGACACCGAATGGGAGAGTCTGGAAAGACAACAGAACCTGCTGGCTCAAGCAGAGAGTGACCATAGAGCCATCGTGACCAATTACCGATCACATCTCCCTTATGATGTTCAGGAGTTAGAATATTTGCATGATCTAGAGATACAGCATAAAGGCAACCCACGCTACACTGAGGATTTTGTTCTGCAATTGGAGACGGAGCTAGTGCAGGCAAGGTTAAGAGAAGCTGAATCGCAGTGTGCACTTAAAGAGATGCAGAAAAAAATCTTGGGCATAGAAAAGAGAAACGCTTCTTTACCTGATGAGAATAATGTGGCCATGTTGCAAGAGGAGCTTATAGGGGCGAAACTGAAAGAAGCTAAGCAAAGGATGTTGGAACTTGAAACACAGAACCAAATCAGCAGTAACCAGCTAGGTCGAACAGAGAAGGAGTGCAATGGTCTACAGGAGAAGGTGCAATATCTCTCAGCCCAGAATAAGGGGCTACTCACTCAGTTAAATGAAAGTAAAGGGAAAATGGCTGAGATAGACTGCAAGAATAAAGAAGATTTGATGGCAGTGAGACTTCGAGAGGCAGATAGCATAGCAGCCTTGGCTGAACTCCAACAGAAAATTGCGAAAGAAGCAAATGAAGAGGAATCTTCAGGAAGCCAGGATTTTATTCCAGTTCTTCTCTACGACTCCTTACAAGCAGAGTGTGAGAAGTTGAAAGAACAGTATGAACAGGCCCAGGCTACAATTCTGGAGGGGGTTAACTCGGCAACCTCCGAAAAGCTAGTTTCAGTAGAAGCATATGAGCAACTAAAGGTTGAACATGAGCAAGAAGTCCAAAGGCTGCAGGAAATTCTTGATGAGCTCAAGGCCAAGACAGACTCATCGGTAGAAGTTCCATCCATAGATGAGAAATTAGAGGTGAAAGACATGGCAGAACATGAAAGGCAAGATGTCCAAGAACTCAGAAAATTATTGAAGGAAACCCAAGACAAATATGAGGCGGCAATGACCGAGGTTCAACAACTTGAAGAACAGAGTCAACTGGGAATCCTTTCAGTGGAAGAAAAGGAAACTGTAAGAAACACAGAGACTGTAAGACATGAGCTAGAGAGCATCATGGCACAAGAGCTAGATAGCATCATGGCACAACTTCTCCGAGCGCTGAAAGCCAAAGTCCAAGAGGAAAAGAAGGTGAAAGCATTGGAGGAAAAGGTGGATGAAATGGAGAAGACTCTGATTCACAGTGTTCCCGTGGAAGAGTTAACGGTCAGCCAACTCCTTCATATGTTGAGGGACAAGACTCTGCAATGGGAACAATCTGAACACGAGCTTCAATCTTCAGAGGGAAGGAGTTCGGAGCTCTCAAAAGTTACGGATATAGCTGAGGGTGCAACACGGATTTTACTGGGATGCCAAAAGTACGCTGAATCACGTCAATGGGAACCACAGAATGTTGAAACAGATGCTCCAGTAGAAGGATTGAATAGCCCGATCAATCAATCTCCGATGGAAGGGGAAGTATTGAAGTCATTAGTGAAGGATTTGCAGGAAACCCAGGAAGAGTGGGATGAATATGAACGCATAAAGAAGTCTCTTCAGGAAAGGTGTCTAGGGAGGGAACAACAGTCGGCTAACGTCCAGTTGGGTAAGGAAGAAGTAGCAGGCCCTCTCGCTAGACTAGCTCAGGATGACACCGAATATTACCATGACCTGTTGAGTGACACGGAATATTACGAGGACTTGGTCTGCCCAGCTTGTGATGAAAACTCCCAAAGTGCAGAAATCAGGATGAAGCACTTAAAGTCTAAGGAACATAGGGAGATGGTGGCGCTACAGCTGGCAGCTGATAAGGGAGCCCCGAGAGTCTCCAAGAAGCAAAAAAGGAAAAGACGAAGCCGAAGATGATAATCATCTAAATCATTATCACTTCTAATGGGAAAGTAGGGAAAAATTACTAAGGCAGTCCAGCTGTTTGTAAAAGTCAGCACTGCTGGTTCAGCAGGACGGAAGTTCAAGCTGTTACGTCAAGGGAAAGACTATTGGATGAGTCACGCTAGCAATGTGAACCGGCTACACCACAGAGATGTTGTTCGGACCGAGTCAAGACCAGAGACTGAATCTGTGAACTGTTCCCACAGAGACTGAACCTGTGAACTGTTTTCCGCAGAGACTATATCTGTAAATTGTTTTACATGAAGTTGAATATATGTTATGTTTAATGGGGAACACGTATGTTGTAAGCTAAAAAGGGAGGATTGTAGTGTATGTAACCGTCTACCTTTAAGAGACTATTGTATGTAACCGTTCACCTTTAAGAGAACTATTTTAGGTGTGGCACTACTTGTTTGGCTTCTGTATACGGTAATACCGACGGTGACCACACCGGTATATAAGTGCTGTGGCATGATTTATAGGGCAGATTCGCCCTGACCTTCGAATAGTAAAGTCCTGTTGTATGTTACTCCTGAAGTCTGTGTCGTAATTAACTGCACAACCCACAGACTTTACAGTAATAGGACAGGTAAAGAAACAAACAATGGCTCTAGATGAAGTGTGAAATGCGCTGGCAGAGTGAAAGACAGCTGCCATGTGGGAGAGAGAAAGAGAAAAAAGGAAAAAGGCACAAACCAAAAGTGTGGATAAAAAATATAAAAATATAATAGGGGCCGAGGTGATGATCTGAAATTGTTGAACTCGATATTGCCCCAAACTGCCTTTTAATCTGTTTCATTTCCTGCCTTTTTTTCTCAGTTCTGACGAAGGGTTTCGACCCGAAACGTTGACTCTGTTTCTCTCTCCACGGATGTTGCCTGGCCTGCTGAGTTTTTCCAGCGTTTTCTGTTGTTATTTCGGATTTCCAACATCCGCAGTATTTTGCTATCTTATTTGTCAGCTGTGGCTATAACAACAGGATGCTTTTCATTTTATTAGCTGTCCCAGTTAAGGGCTCTTCTCCATTAAGGAGTAGAGTTGACATTCTATTCATTCACCTTGGTGACGTTCTTCGTGCCATTGGCCCATAATTTCCGATCGGAGGCTTCCTGCGTGCGGACGCCTCCTATCGGAAAAAAATCTACGCTCTTCCCTGAGGGCTCCCGCGGTCCAGACACTTCTGATCCTGGGCCTCTCCACAGTCGAAATGCGCAGGGCCCACGTATCCCAGGGGCGCAGGCGGTTCGCAAGCATCCCTGGGATCACGTGGGCTAGGCCAGCCAATAGGAGAAAGGAATCTCCCTTCATACTATATAAACCCATCAAAAGTATGAATGGAGATCACCCCAAAAACACATCAAAACATTAAATACATTTTTAAAAAACCATCACGTTTTTAAAATGAGTTAAAATTACATTAAATTAAATATTTTAAACAAAAATAAAACATTTTGAAAAAAATAATTAAAGTTTTTTACGGGGCTAAAAATAAACTTACCTTTTTAAAAAAGTATTTTAAAATTATAAATGAGAGAAATTTAAAAAAAAAAAATTTCATTTGCTTTTACCAGGCATAAGATTTTGAAGTGTTTTCAGCGGGCGGAGGTTCTGCAGAAAGCCTAACTCTCCACCCGCAGAGGCCCTTCTCCAGGGCAGGCGTCCAATCTGTCAAGAGGATTCTTGACAGATTGGAAATGCCGGTTTTCAGCGCAAGCGCTTCGCATGCCTGAAACATGCATTTCCGATGTCCCTATGGGTGTGTACACAGCGCATACACACCCGTAGGCATCGGGAAATACGGGCCATTAATTTTTCTGTGGACTTGCTTCACTGTTCTTTTCATTGGGCCTGCAGCACTGCATTTAGTCTCTGGGTAACCTTCTCGCAGGCATGAAGTCAGTGGATCTTGGTGGTCATAGAACCTGCTGACTCGAACAGGACCTGATGATGTTCCAGTACTGCATTGCCCAATTCTAAAACAACGTGATCTATAAACATGCTTTGTTGGTACGTTTATGCTCCATTGCAGGGCCCGAACCTCCAATCTCTACAGCTGCTCTTATCTTTAATATTTAGGGCTGTTAAGTCAAACAGCCTGTCTGCTCATTGGCTGATATTTTTGCTGCTGGTAAGGGTGGCATGGGAGTCATTTTTGGGGCCAGTGAAGTCACATCAGGGCTGTGCTAATTAATGTTATTATTAGCAGAGTGGATGGTCATGGTGCAAAACTTAAAGATCTTAGTTTAGAGAGCTTAGGTTAACGTCAGTGCAAATTGTACAAGGTCAGTAATAGAAAGAGATTTGGTGGGCTGAATGGGCTGTTCAAATTCCACATTTTGTAATGCTGTTTCAACTATAGACAGGAGTGACCTTTCTGCGTCATGTTAACCACAGCAACAGCAAGGAGACTTACAGAAGGGCAAGGAAATGGCAGCACTTGTACATAGAGGGAGTTATGGTTGCTTTGCAGTGTTACCATCTCTTTTTTTAAAGAAATGGTCCAATCCAAGTTCAAACTCTTCAAATTAGGCTAACTTTGGTATTCAGCAATTAACCTGCATTTGTTCAATTTGAGTCATTCTGGGATTTACAGTTTAATTCAGCTGCTCATTCAGCAGCAAGATCGTAACAAACTTCATTTCTGTAAACAAGAATTTCTAGCTTGCAGGCACCGAAGATATCTACCAGAGTTCCACAGAGATGGCTGCAAGTAATTTTGCTTGCAAGCCAAAATTTTTTGATAACACAGCATCTTTAAGAAGTCTCCAGTGTAATAGATTGTTTTTCTCCCCATAGAGCTTCCTTGTGTAACTCTTTTTTTCAGTTCACTGAGCATCCTTGTATGATACAGTGCTCATTCAATGTTAGTTTGGAGCTTTCAATGTACTGCATATGTAAACATATATAGAAATGATGAAAAAGTACTTGCAGGCATCTCTGTGGAATACTGGCAGGTGTCTAAGTGCATCTGCAAGCACTTTCACAAACATAAAATTAACATACAGCAGTCACTTTACATGGCTCCACAAAGAATATTGGTTCTACCAGGTTTAAAGCTCCAATGTCGTCTGTTTTCTTTTTTGGGAGCAAGAAAACAATAACAATAAACAGGCTGACAGGACAATGTTAATGTCTTGTATATATACACGTGAAAGGAAAAAGATATGCCACTATTGCAAACAACCTGGGATGTTCCAGGCTCCTCTCGTAGCCAAATAGCTGCACCAACCAGACCATGGAATGTCACATAATCTTTGCAGTGAGCAGCATAAATCTGGAAAAGAATTAGGCGACCAAATTCCACTCTATTTGAGTTGCAGCAAAAGTATGTTAATTGGTACATTTTGAGCATTTTGCCGCGATGTAGATTGTTCCACTTTTTCCCTCCTTTGTTGTCTCATGTCTGTTTTGTGATGTAGCAATGATCCAAATTTCATTCAGTTAAAGTGATGACCACTGTGGTGTACACTACACCATGCAAGAGAGCGCAAGTACAAACTTTGTGTTCTTTCAAATTTTTTTAATATAACTCAGTTACCGGTGGACCCGGTGTCCAAATGTACCTACGTTAAAAAAATAGAATTGCACTGATGGCCTAGTAGGTACAGGCACTGCCTGGTGAAGCATATAGCTCAGAAAGTCTGAAGTTCATCTGGTTGTCAAATTTGGGTTAAATGCCTTCACCCTGGGTCACAGTAGGCACAGTACAATTGCTCCTGGAGCATCCCTGGGAAAAAATCAGCTGAGGCTGCCATTCCTGATCACTATCAAGTGATCCCAGCTGAAAATGCATGTGTGTGGCTGCCAGGCGAGAAAGGAAAGAGCTCAGCTGCTGAGCCCTCCATGGTTGACCCGTCCACCAAGACTAGGCTCATACATGAAGAATGGCCATTTGACTGAGCTACTGGAGGGATACCAATGTCTGTGCAACAGCACCCTAGCAAGAGTGAGGAAGGGAGAAAATTGGGAAAAAAGATATAATGTTCCCTTTTTCATATATTACAAAGTCCAAATGGCAAGAGAAAAGGCATTTTTTACGATACAAAACCAAAAACACTACAAATAGGCAATATCGACCAATAAACATTATTCAATGATGCACAGTGCATCAGCACACGCGTGAGAGTACCTGGGAACAAGTCTCCCTTTTTGCCTTGCTTTCACTTGGTGCCTCCCCATAACATGTCAATTGGGATCAATAGCTCAGTAAAGTGAGTGATCAAACCTGTGTCACCAGTCCACAGTACCTCACCATTTTTGCTAAATAATGAGTCTACAGTCATTGGGAACTGGAATGAGACTAGGATTTGAATCTGGCTCCCAGAAGTGAAATTACTGTGTACTAACCCAATGTAGCACCACTTATATCTAACATTAAATACAGTTCTAATGGAATATTGCATTGATCAAAACAGCAGCTAACACCGATCTTTATGTGGCATTTGAATAAATAAGACTGGTGTCTTCCTTTTATTTTCTAGGCACTAAATGGTTTTTGACTCAAATTGGAAGTAGAGTTATTACCTTCCATTGCTTTACACTGTTGGATGTTCACAGATGTCTCAAAATGATTTGCCCAACTATGGGCTGGATTTTGATTGAGGAGGCGTGTAGGAGGCGGGACTACAACTTTTGGGGTTGTAGTCCCGCCTCCATCGAGCTGTGGCCAACCCACGCGATTTTCACTTGATTGACCTTGTTGAGCCCGCCCAGCGGAAGACCTGTCAAATCTATGAAATAGAGATCGGCCCCAAAACATAACTAAAACTTCAAATAAATTTTTAAAAAACCATAACATTTTAAAAATAACTATAAATTACATAAAATAACTATTTTAAACAATAATTTAAATTTTAGAAAAAATTAATTACAGTTTTTAACAGGGCTAAAAATAAACTTACCTTTCTTTAAAGTACTTAAAAATAATAAACCTGTGGAAAAAATGTTTTAATTTTACTTAATTCACCACTTATCTTGTTAAAAGCAGGCCTTGCGACTGCTTTTTAAAAGCATAACTGCTGGAGACTTACCCTCCCAGAGAAACCTGTAAAAAAAACAGATGTTCCAGGCGTACGCGCTGCCTCTCCGGCGCACGCGTTCGACCTGTGCACCCCTTCCTTTAAGGGAATGGAAGTTCTGGTTTCCAGCACATGCGCAGTGCATGCACGAAACCGGCACTTTTGTTGGGCCTACGCGTAAGTACCCAGCGCGTACTCACCCGTGGGGACCCGAACTTCTGGCCCAATATTATTTTTAATTGTTCATTTGTTTTCAATACTTTGTAGTATTAGATTGCTGAAGACTTCAAGATCATAGCAAATATCTTGGGGTCGATTTTCGTTCAGGTGCGGGGAATTGGCGGTTTCCCCAAATTTAGTGATTCCGACACGATTGTAAATGGGTCTGTGAGATTGATGCAAATTTAACACAATTGGCGAATTGAATTCCAGCATGTGGGAAGCCTTGGCAATTGAGTATTTCCAATCAGAAAGTCGCAGAATATGACGTCATCATTGCTGCTGCTTTTAAGGTCCACAGCAAGCCTTGCTTCCTCTGCAGGCTTCCAACCTTCCACATTAAGATGGCACAGGAGCCTGCAGGAGGAACGGCCAGCGGGAGGGCCAGATCTGCACCCAAATTTGATGAGGCTTCACTACAGGCATTATTGGATGGTACTAGGGCCCACAGGGAGGTCCTCTTCCCTTCTTCAGGGAGAAAGAGGCCTCCCAGCCAGACCAAGGCTGTGTGGCTAGAGGTGGCAAGTCAAGTCAACTCCTTGGGGTTAACACGAAGAACATGGTTGCAGTGCAGGAAAAGATTCCATGACCTTCTTCGCACTGGAAAAGTAAGTACTGTATGATGTTTCCATCACCCTCAATCTGATCCCCATTGCCTTTCCTCACCAGCACTCAGCTTTAGCAGTCTCTTCCTGCACATCCCACTAGACACTCACATCCATGCACCCTTACCCATTCCCCCTCTCTCTATGCTCACATTCACAGAACTATGCCACCATGCAGCCCTCACACTCCCTCTCACACTGATGCTTTGAACACAACTGACAACACACAGGGAGAGCCCTTGGTCTTGCAACCTCACTCCATCTTTGTCTCCTTCTAAGTATCTATGCTATGCAATCTCTGCACTCACTCCTTCATTCTCACTCAACCTCCACTTGTCTCCCTCATTGCAGGAAAAGAGAGCTCACAGCAGGAGAGCGTGAGCCAGGACAGGAGGAGGGCTGCCCTCATTAGCTCAGCTCACCCCCTGGGAGGTAGGCGTCCTGGAGATTGCCGGGGCTGACCGAGATGTGGACATTGGGGAAGGACAGGCAGGAGCATCCCCGCAAGCTGGTGACAGAATAGTTTTCCATCTCTCTCATTGGCATTGCATGAGTCGCTGATAATGATTCTGAAGCTACATCATATGGACTTATGATCATCTGCAGAATGCAATGTGCATGTAACCTTGGCATCACATCTCTAACCTTTTCCTTGACTCCCCCACAGGACCATCGAGAGCCCCCATCCCCACTCTGCAGGAGGAAGAGCCTGAGCAGCCAGACTCCTCAGAGGAATCTGCAACCTCTGAGGGCGCAGCGTCATCAGCAACAAGTGCACCCAGCACCAGCGCAGACACTCACACCTCGGTGGGACCTTCGGGACATAGAGTAGAGTTGTCACCTGGTGTATCACAGCTCACAAGTGAGCATCAGCAGATTGTGGAGACAGGGACAACAGTGGAGAGTCCTCGTCGGAGGGCGCAGGACTCTGCCAGCTCAGCTGCATGTCGACCCTCTGCCTCTGGGTCCATCCGTAAGATCAGAGGTGATGGAACTCCAGGCACAGATGCAGGAGTCTCTGGCAGATTTTGTCTCTAGGATCGCTGCGAGTGTGGAGCGAATGGAGGAGTCCATAGCGAACATGAGCAGAGCCTTTGTGGAGTCATTGGCGCATGAACGCATCACCACGGAAAGGATAGCAACCTCCGTGGAAAGGATGGCTACAGTAGAGGAGAGGATGGCTACAGCCATGGAGGAGCTAAGTTGTCAGAGTGTTGAAAACATGGTGAGTGTTCAGAATAGACTGACATCTCTGGAGGAGCGATGGTCAGCTATTGAACAGAGAAACCAGACCTTCATGGCAGGCCCTCTGAGTAGGACTGCCATTGTAGAAACGGGTCCCCATGGCCCCCCTGATGTGCAGCAAGCTGCTCTCAAGCCACTTGCAGGTACTGAGGGGGGACCTGACCCATGAGAGGGAGGTTGGTGGCTCCTCTCCAAGCGCTCACACTTCCATGCCACTGTAGAGCCCTCGATCAGAGCCCCGCCGGAGTGCACACCCAACGGAGATAGAGGTCTCAACCCCTGCACAGCCGCAGGAGCAGCAGACTGCTGGCGAGCCCTCACAGGCTCGCCATCCCAGAGGACGCCCGTCGAGACAGGAGCAGCAGGAAAGTGAGCAAGGGGCCTCCACATCTGCTGAAGCCACAGGGGAACCACTACGTAGGAACACACGTAAGAGAAAAATAAAGCACTAATAGTCACAAGGGTAGTCACTTGGGTGAAATGTTGTGTTTATTTTAAAAATGCCATCAGTTGGTTATTGTAAATAACATTTCTGATGGCAACTTCTGCAGTTGTGGCGTGTGTCATTTCGCGAATGGGGCTGGAGGTCCTCTAATGCCAAGAGGGGAAGGAAAAAAAGGCCTCCCATGCTTCTGGTAGGTGCCTCAGTTGAGGAAGCACTGAGTGAGGGTGGTGAGAGGGGTCTCACAGGAGGTCACACTGGAGAAGTGTGTGAGGCTCCAAACTTCCACAGCTGTGGTTATGCCTTCTAAAAGTTCCCCCAGACCTGAGACAACAAAGTCCTGCCACCTGCAAATGATGACTGATCAAATATCCTCTTTAATGTTGGACCTGCAGCTGATAGTCAGCAAGCCAATAGTGTTCACGCCAGGTTTCACAGGCGTCATCCCCACCAGGCGCGTTTTGCGTGGGAAAAGGCTTAACCAGGCAAGGGCCTGTTAAAATGGGATAATAAAGGCCAATCAGTGCTGCTTAAGGGCCCTAAAGACCAGTCCCGCCTGTTGCAGGCGGGACTGATTCAGGTCAATCAGACACACCTAGGTTAAAATGGCGTGGAGGCGGGAACCAGGCCGGGGGGGGGAGGGGTCGCGACTCCTAGGTTTTGCGATTTTTTTAACCCCCCCGCACGCCTAAAAGCCCGCCTCACGGCCCAATGAAAATCGAGGCCCTTGTATTTGTTGTGATTGTCACATTTTGTATTAGTGTAAATCTTTTAGGGCTGAATTTTTCCAACTTCGACAGGTCCGGGGCGGGCGACATTGGTGACGTGTGGGGGCCTCGCATCTGTGTCGATCCTGGCCTCCAACAAGGTATTCTCATTGATTGGGCTTGTTAAGCCCACCCTGCGAGATTCCCAGCCAATTAATAGGAAGCAGGCCTAATGACGTCATTTGATGACGCGTCATCAGCCGGTTTCCTTAAAGGGACTGGTCCCCAATCATTTTGACAGTTCTGCTGTCAGTGTTCTACAGCATTGAGGTGCTAAGCACTGACAAGCACTGCACAAAGGTGCACGGCTGCACCCAGGCTCTCCCATTACTCCCTCCATCTGCTTATGGAGGGAGTCACAGCACACAGGGAGGTTCTCTTCCCTTCCAATGGGCGGAAGACACCTCCCCAGGAGACCAACACAGCCTGGTTGCACATTGCACAGGAGGACACAAGCAGGGATGTGGTCAGGAGGACCTGGGTGCAGTGGCACAAACCTTTCTATGATCTCAGTAGATCACGAAACGTTACTGCAAAGCCACACTCAACCTCATCCTGCTGTGCCACTCTTCACATCCCCCATCACTCTGCCTTCCCTACCCTACTCCTGCACATCCTTACTCACCAACTTACCTTGCACCTCCACCCATCCCTCTCTATCTACATTTTCACTTCCCCATCTCACTGGCCACCCCTCACACTCACCCTCACCTTTGTCCAATCATACCAACTAACAACACACAAGGTTAGGCACTTGGGGTGTTTTCGCCAATGTTCATGTAAAGTTTCTGTTACTGTGTTGTCAAACAATTAAATCTTTATTTTCAACACTTTGCCTTCTTGGACAGATTAGTGTGCACCTTTGGAAGTGGTTTAGTGAGTTGCAGTGAATGGTGAGACATAACGGTACCCCCCGCAATGCTGAGGAGTGTGAAAGGAATGGCTTGGCCATTGTAGGGATGCTTTATGGTGTTGGTGTGGGATGGTGCCAACCTGGCGCATCATGTGGCAGCCAGGGTGTACAGCATCAAGTGAAGTAAATCTGGCCATGGTGAGGCCATCCCTGGCCTCCCGGGCAGTAATGTGCTCGGGTACTGATGCCCTGTGTCCTGTGTAGCATCAGGTGATTGCGGAGGAGGTTGGTGCTGTTGTTGGTGCTGCTGGTGTGCCTGATGCCGCTGGTATTGGGGCTGATCACGGAGGGATTCTGAGGACCAAGGTGAGATTTTTTCAAGGGCACCGATGCTGATGGAATAGATGGCAGCTGAAGTTGAGATGACAGAAGCGATCTGTCAGTGGTGAGTGGTTGCTCCAAAGGTGGTGACACTGGATAGAGAGTTTGCTCCAAACACTTCAAACCTCCATAAAGCTGAAAAGTGTATTCCAAATCCTGAAGGCTCCAGCCTCTAAGATTGGAAAGTGACCAGCTGTGAAATGGTAGTTTTTATACCACTTTTGCAGCTGTCACCTATTCACAGAAATGGAGAGTTGTTTAAAACCCGACACACTGACCTGGCGTGATCCCCGAGCGACGCGAACCTCGTGGAAAACATGGGAAAATGGTTTGTACCTGGTAAAATGCTGATTAAAATGCTTTAAACGCACTCTTAACTTTCTGAATTGCCTGACCCGCCGCTTAGTGCCGTGTGTGCAAAGCGCAGGCAGAGCCGGCACTAGGGAAACTCATAAGGAGGCGGGTTTAGAGCGGGATACCGCCCCGCTGTCAATCTTTTTGATTGCGACAGCGGACCCGCCTCCGAACCTGCCCTCTGAGCACCAGCAAAATTCCGGCCTTAGTGTATTTGCTTGTTAAATTTAAATTAAAAAAAACATTGCTCTGACCAGTCATTAAAAGAATGTGAACTTTATAAATTCTTCTCTTTTCCCTGATTTCACTGTGCACGATCACCAATAACCATCAGTGACTTTAAAATTGGCAAAATAAAGAAATGATGCTTACTTAACACTCTGTCACCATTAGGGAATGGAAGAAAGTTTCTGCTTTCAGTATCAGCCTATCGGATGCTACTATTCAGGAAGGAAGAGTATATCCATGTTAAGATGTCACATTTACAGGTAACCAAAACGTGCTAAAAAAATGACAGCAATAATGGAATACGACACACGTTGGGATGGGGTGGGATAGATTTGGGGTAATGGTGCTGCAGTATGTGCGATCTCTAACATGGTGTGCAAAAACACGCAGGTTGGTGCCTGTGATTCCACACAATGGTGAACCCCAATCGTAATTGTGGGGCAGGGCCGCACGGGACATGGCGGGAAGGAAAGGAGGGCTTTTCTTGGCCAGAAAAGGTATGTGTCTTAACAAGACTACAGAAGACTAAATAGGAAAGAAATATAAATCAATGATCACAAAACTTACACCACATAATTAACAAGAGTGCACGATGCAAAATGTTAGAGCTATATGTTTGCAAGGAGCTATTTTTCACTCAATCCTGAGGTGGTTGGAAGACCCTTTTTAAAAATTCCCTCTCTTTCTCCCCCATGTATTCCCCCCCATTACGTTGTTGCACCAACAACTACTTCCCGATTTACCTTCAACTCTTTCCAGCTGTGGTGGTGATCTGCAGCAAGGGCCTTTGTCCTTCAACCACGTTTCTCAATTTAAAAACAAGCTGCAATTTTTAAAAAAAGTATCAGATACATCGCATATAATTTCTTCCTATATTTAGGATATAAAAGGATTTCTTAAACTTAGTAAATTATACCCTTAATAAAGATGTGCATTGAAATTATTTAGTATTTCAAGTTGGCTTCAAGATTTGCCTTCTGTGTTTGCAAAAGCTATTTCTTCCCCTACTTTTTGCCGGGTCTACCTATGTGGAGAGATATCTTCCTTCCAGACCTTCACCAGTGTTGCTCCAAGCTGATTGCTTGGAGGTATGTGATAAGGACTACTGACGATAGTTTCTCTGATTTTTCCTTCCCCTTTTTGACTTCATAGAAACATAGAAACATAGAAGATAGGAGCAGGAGTAGGCCATTCGGCCCCTCGAGCCTGCTCCGCCATTCAATGCAATCATGGCTGATCATCCAAATTCAGTACCCTGTCCCTGCTTTCTCCCCATATCCCTTGATCCCCTTAGCCTTAAGAAATATATCTAACTCCTTCTTGAATATATTTAATGAATTGGTCTCCACTGCCTTCTGTGGTAGAGAATTCCACAGGTTCACCACTCTCTGGTTGAAGAAATTCCTCCTCATCTCAGTCCTAAATGGCTTACCCATTATCTTTAGACTGTGACCCCTGATTCTGGCCTCCCCCGCCATCGGGAACAGCCTTCCTGCATCTAGTCTGTCTAGTCCTGTTAGAATTTTATAAGTTTCAATTCTATTCCAACCTGAAACCAGACGGAATGGGAGTTAAATTGAGTGGCTCTGTTTGCAGCTCCATTGCTGCCCCACAGCGGTTTAGTCCTGCGGTTTTTGCCATTGGCTGAGGCACCTGCCTGTCTCAGACTGCTAGCCTTATGTAAGATATGCTGGAACCTCATCTAATATGCTAATCTTACATATGGGGTTCTCTGCCCCAGAGGGCTGTAGAAGTATATTCAGTGGTTCAGTATATTCAAGACTGAGATCGATAATGTATTGGACATTAAGGGAATCAAGGGATATGGGGATAGGGCGGGAAAGTGGAGTTGAGGCAGAAGATCAGCCATGATCTCATTGAATGGCGGATCAGGCTCAAGGGGTCGAATGGCCTACTCCTGCTCCTAATTCTTATGTTCTTATGTAATCAGGGGACCTATGATTTACATTGGACTCTGATGGCATTTTAACAGCTTAATGCACGGGATGGTTGAGGGGGGTCCTGTGAAAGCTGTCGGGGAAGAAGCAGGGTACCTCACAGGTAACTTTTAAGCTTATCTTGGTGGGGTACGGTGAAGCAGGAGTGCTCCTCCAGGCCCCACAAAGTCCTGACCTCTGCTGTCCCAAGCTGTCCCCACCACACTTCCCACACGCGAGACCCTGCCGAACCCCACGACCTACCCGAGTGCCAGTGGGCAACCTCCAGGCCGCCCACCCTTTGCCCACTGGCAGCCGACCAGCTGCCTTTTTACGTCCATTTCGGCAGTGAATATTGGCTGGGCCTCCCGCTGCTGTCTTTTGGATGAGGCCTTAAACACTGGCCCCCATTCTGGCTCTTCCAGTGGTTCGGGTGGATGTAAAAGATCCCATTGCATTATTCGAAGAAGAGCAGGGAGTTGTCATGGTGTCCTGGCCAACGGACCTCCCTCAACCAACACCACCATCGAAAGAAATTAGCTGATATCTCACCTCGTTTCCTGTGCAACGACTACTGCTTTCCCCCAAGTAACTTCAAAAGTAATTAATTGTTTGTAAAGCACTTTGGGACATCCTGAGGACGTGATAAGGTCCCATGTAAATCTCTTTATGGTGATGTGGCTGAAATGGGAAACTCAGCTGGGTGTAGGGTTGCTCCTACAAATCTGTGACACCGCACTGCCTCTGCTTCTTGTGCTTTAAAATAATCTAAGAACGTGGTAATCTTGAGCAGCAAGGTAGCATTACTAATAAAGTATTGTCTCTTTAAGGATTCATAATATGGGAATTAGAATTCTTGGCAAGATCTCAAAATAACATCCACACTCGTCCCACACATATGCGCACTTATTTTCCCTTTTCTGTTGGCGTACAGCGTTGATGTTTCATGGCCTCAGACACTCGCTTTTCCTCTTTTTTAAAGGAAAGGTAATAAGCTGGTTCACTGTACAAAGCCTGCTTGACAACTTAGATAGATAATTATACTTTACAATAAAATCACACAACTTCAGCAAAATAAACAAATGTATATGTTTTTGGTAGACAGAGATAAGCCCAGTGCTCCCAGGGTCTCTGAGGAAGACAGTTAACCACCCAGTGTCCTTGGTTTTAGACAGACATTAACTCTTTGTCTACTGTAGATGCTGTTACAACTAGGGAGCTTGAAGGCGGTAACACTGTTACGTTGCTGCATATTCAGATTGTAGAGCTGCTTCAAGAAGCGATTCTGCGTCTTTCCTGGCATTTTGCTATTAAAACCGCTGTGGCGGAGCCACTAAGGGACTCCGATCAGTTGTATATAATTCCCTTTAATAATATGTCAGCTACAGCCTAAGCCTGTATCTTTGTTTTCACTGTTTACTTGTACAGAGCGCGATCACTTTAATAACGCGGGTAAACGCGATGATGTCACGCCGTTCATCATGTGATCCCCACCGGCGGGAAAAACGTGATGACGTCAGCCACGGGACCGCCCAAGCAGTCCTCATGGAGCCTCCGAATTGACTAGACCTATATTCGATGTTCTCCTGTAGTTATTCGTTAAACTCTGTTTGTTTTCATTAAACCTCGTTTATTTGATCGCCTGAGTGGACCTCAGTCTTTTGGATAGGAACTAGACATTCCTACATTGGTGACCCCGACTTTTGCGAACGGTTTTCGCAGAAGTTACTGAACATGGAATCGAACGCCGTTGCTTTGAAGCTACCACAGTTCTGCGAGCAACAGCCAGCCGCGTGGTTCATCCAGGCTGAAGCCCAGTTCGCAATCAGGAACATCGCTGTGGATCAGACCCATTACTATTACGTGGTCTCCGCCCTCGACAGCGCCACAGCCTCGCGGATCGTCAGCCTGCTTGGTTATCCACCAGAAGATCGCAAGTATAAAACGATAAAGGCGCGGTTGTTACAAGTCTTCGGGCTCACGAAGTCGGAGCGCGCCCGCCGGCTGCTCCATATGCCCGGCCTTGGGGACGCCAAGCTGTCCGAGCTCATGAGCCAAATGCTCACGCTCCTCGGTTCCGAACCGGAATGCTTCCTCTTCAGGGAGCTATTCCTCAGCCAGCTACCGGAACAAGTTCAGGCTGCCCTAGCCAGGTCGGAAGTCACAGACTGCGCAGAGCTGGCTGCCGATGCGGACAAGATCTTCACGGTGACACAGCAGTACTGTGCTGCCACGAGGCGCCCATCCCCCACGGACGCTGCTCCAGCCCCTCAACCTGTGGGGTTGTGCTTCTACCACGCCCGTTTTGGCGCGAAAGCAAGATGTTGCCGCCCTCCCTGCAGCTTTTCGCTCAAAAAAATAAATAAATAAAAAAACAGCAGCCACCCCGTCGAAAGAGGGCCGGTTATAACGAGCGCCCCGCGGCTGCGATGGCAATCGGTAATTCGGGAAAACTCCTCTTCATCAACGACTCCCTATCTGGTCGACGTTTCCTCTGCGACACCGGGGTGCAGTGTAGCATCCTACCCGCGTCAAATCTTGATCTACAAGCCGGGGGGCACGGCCCCTCCCTCCCTCCAGGCGGCTAATGGCGGGGCCATTCGGACCTTCGGAAGCTGGTGGGTCCAGGTGTGCTTTGTCGGCCAGCGGTTTTACTCGGATTTTATCATGGCCAAAGTCTCTCAAGCCATCCTCGGGGCGGATTTTTTGTGCGCCAACGGCCTCCTGGTGGATGTACGGCACCGCTGGTTGATCAATGCGGCCACTTTTCACACCATCCCGTGCTACCGCGGTAACACCGTGGCGTGCACTGTCTCCTGCGCGTCCCCACCTCCGGATGATTTCACTCACCTCCTCGGAGATTTCCCAGACCTGACCAGACCCACTTTCTCTTCCACGGCCACGAAACATGGTGTCGAACATCACATCACCACTACTGGCTCCCCGGTCTACGCACGGGCCCGGCGCCTCGAACCTGGCAAGCTCGCGGCTGCGAAAGCGGAGTTCGACATGATGGAGTGGCTAGGGATTATTCGCCGGTCGAATAGTCCCTGGTCTTCGCCTCTCCACATTGTTCCGAAACCTGGCGGCGGATGGCGGCCTTGCGGCGACTACCGACGCCTGAACGACGCCACTACTCCTGATCGGTACCCGATCCCTCATATTCAGGATTTCTCAGCCCATTTGGCGGGAAATACCATTTTTTCAAAAGTCGACCTTGTCCGTGGCTACCACCAGGTCCCCGTACACCCACAAGACGTCCTGAAAACTGCAGTCATCACCCCATTCGGCCTGTTTGAATTTCTGCGGATGCCGTTTGGATTGAAGAACGCTGCACAGGCTTTCTAGCGCTTGATGGACTCCGTGCTTCGGGACCTCAAGTTTCTGTTCATCTACATCGACGACATCCTCATCGCCAGCCCTAATAAAGAGGAGCACACCTGCCATTTGCACACCCTCTTTAGACGCCTCAATCAACACGGCTTGATCATCAACCCGGCCAAGTGCCAGTTCAGCCTGCAGCAGATTGATTTTTTAGGCCATCGCATCACATTGGACGGCGCCATTCCCCTGCAAACGAAGGTGGAGGCAGTTACTTCGTTCCCGCGCCCGCAGACAGTCAAGGCCCTGCAGGAGTTCCTCGGGATGGTCAATTTTTATCACCGGTTCGTCCCTAATGCAGCTCTGCTCATGCAGCCCCTGTACGAGGCCCTCAAGGGCAGGTCTGGCAAGGATCGGATTAGCTGGACGGTCGACATGGACCGGGCGTTCGTCGACACAAAAGGCGCCTTAGCCAACGCAACCATGCTGGCGCACCCGCTGCCAGGTGCCACCATCGCCCTTACCACCGACGCGTCGGACTACGCCATCGGCGCAGTGCAGGAACAGTGGGTGCATGGGACGTGGCAACCGCTGGCATTTTTCAGCCGTCAACTACGGCGAAACGAACGGAAGAACAGCACGTTCGACCGGGAGTTGCTGGCCCTTTTTCTGGCCATCCGCCATTTCCGGTTCTTGCTAGAGGGGCATCCGTTCACGGCTTTTGTGGACCATAAGCCACTAACGTTCGCTATGGCCAAGACCGCCGAACCGTGGTCAGCTCGGCAGCAACATCAGTTGACGTTTATCTCAGAATTCACCACTGACATTCAGCATATGTCCGGTAAGGACAACCTGGTGGCGGATTGCCTCTCCTGCGCAACCGTTCATGCAGTTCAGTTCGGCATCGACTATGCCCTCATGGCTGCGGATCAAGCCTCGGATCCGGAAGTCCAATCTTACAGAACCAACCCCTCTAGCCTCCAAGCGTCCGACGTCAAATTCCACGCCGCGGGCACCACGCTACTCTGCGACGTCTCCGTAGGAGATCCTCGCCCTATCGTGCCGGTCGCCTGGCGCCGAAAAGTTTTTGACGCCATACACGGGTTGTCGCACCCTGGCATGAAAGCCTTGCAACGGCTGATGTCGTCCAAATTCATGTGGCGGGGCATGCACATGGATGTTCGCGATTGGGCCAACACCTGCGTGGTCTGCCAAAAGGCCAAGGTGCAGCGGCACGTCAAGGCTCCATTGGCCACTTTCGCTGTTGCGGAACATAGATTTGATCATGTGCATGTGGACCTGGTGGGGCCACTTCCGCCTTTGCACGGGTTTACTCATCTTCTTACAATGGTGGACCGCATCACTCGATGGCCGGAGGCAGTTCCTTTATCATCCACCACTTCCGCAGACGTCGCCAGGGCATTCATCTCCTCTTGGGTCGCCCGTTTTGGGGTGCCGGCGGACATGTGGGCCGCAGTTTTCTTCTGAGCTCTGGAACGCTGTGGCTCGGGCTCGGCCTCAAGCTACATCGCACCACTGCCTACCATCCACAGGCGAACGGGCTGTGCGAACGATTCCACAGGTCGCTCAAAGCCGCACTGCGAGCCAGCCTTCAAGGCGCTGGCTGGGTGGACAGGCTTCCATGGCTCCTTTTAGGTCTTCGTACGGCGCCTAAAGAAGATCTTCAATCGTCCTCGGCAGACCTCGTATATGGCCAGCCGCCACGTGTACCAGGGGATTTCCTTCCAACTCCAACAGATCCATGGCCCACATCCCAGCAGCTCATCAGCCATCAGGAGGCGGCTAGAAGTTTTGCTCCAGTGCCTACGTCAGATCACGGCTTGCAGAACTCCCACGTCCCAGCTGAGCTGAAGTACGCCGATTATGTGTTTATCCGCTACGACGCGCACCGGTATCCGCTCAATCCCCTTACACTGGTCCTTTCCGCGTGATAGAGCCGGGAGACAAAACTTTTTCAGTCGATATCGGAGGTAAACCGGACCACATTTCGGTTGACCGGTTGAAGCCGGCTCACTTGGACTTTGACCGCCCAGTCGAGATCGCACAACCGCCGACAGTCGCCGTACCAGATCAAACGCAACCGCCCGCCAGCTTGCCCGCCCTCCATCAGCTTCCACCTCAAGGCTACAGAAGTCGATCTGACAGGCTTGTCAGGCCTCCTCGTCGTTTTACTTTTGCTATTAAAGACAATTCTGGGGGGGCGCATGTGGCGGAGCCACTAAGGGACTCCAATCAGTTGTATATAATTCCCTTTAATAATATGTCAGCTACAGCCTAAGTCTGTATCTTTGTTTTCACTGTTTACTTGTACAGAGCGCGATCACTTTAATAGCGCGGGTAAACGTGATGACTTCATCACGTGACCTCCATCGGCGGGAAAAATGTGATGACGTCATGACGTCAGCCACGGGACCGCCCAAGCAGTCCTCGTGGAGCCTCCGAACTGACTAGACCTATATTCGATGTTCTCCTGCAGTTATTCGTTAAACTCTGTTTGTTTTCATTAAACCTCGTTTATTTGATCGCCTGAGTGGACCTCAGTCTTTTGGATAGGAACTAGACATTCCTACACCGCTTCATTTATATTGTGGTGAGGTTTCCACCACAGTCGGTTCCAGTTCAAGGTAATTGTTCCCATGCAGTCCATGTTCTTCTATTTCATTCGAGCGCGGTACAACCACTCAGCCTATGGCCAAGAAACATGGTTACCTCCACCTCTGAAGGCAAGCTTGGTTGTGTAAATACAAAAGCAAAATACTGCAGATGCTGGAAATTTGATATAAAAACAGAAAATGCTGGAAATACTCAGCAGGTCCCCTCCCCATGGCACCTTCCCATGCAAGCACAGGAGATGCAACACCTGCCCTTTCACCTGCTCCCTTGCCATCGTCCAGGGCCCCAAACACTCCTTCCAAGTGAAACAGCGATTTACTTGTAATTCTTTCAGTTTTCACTGTATTCGCTGCTCATGATGCGGTCTCCTCTACATTGGGGAGGCGAAATGTAGATTGGGTGATTACTTTGCTGAACTCCTCCATTCAGCCCGCAAGCTTGACCCTGAGCTTCCGGTCACTTGCCATTTTAATTCTCCACCCTGCTCCTAGTCTGATCTCTCTGTCTTTGGCCTCCTACACTATTCCAATGAAGCTCAACGAAAGCTCAAAGAACAGCACCTCATCTTTTGATTGGGCACTTTACAGCCTTCCGGACTTAACATCGAGTTCAACAATTTCAGACAATAACCAATGCTCCGATTTTTTTCAGGTAGCAGGTTCTGGTTAGGATTCTTCTGTTGCCATTTACACCTCCTCTAGACCCATCTTTTGTTTCTTTACTTGTTCCATTACCATCCCCTTTTGCCTCGCACAATCATCCCTTTTGTCATTTAATTTCTCCTGCCTTCCACCCTATCACAGACCTTCCCTTTGTTCTTTCCTCCCCTTTCCCTGCAGCTGTACCTGCTTAAAACCTATTACATCTCTAATTTTTTCTAGTTCTGACGAAAGGTCACCGACCTGAAACCTTAACTCTGTTTCTCTCTCCACAGATGCTGCCTGACCTGCTGAGTATTTCCAGCATTTTCAGTTTTTATTTTGGCTGTATTAATGTCGCCTTAGAGGCTGCTGGAATGGCTAGCTGAAACCACCTCTTTTGTTGGAGCTTATTGCTTCCAGCGTTGACAGTGCTGCCTCATTTACTTTGCTAGTTCACCTCAGTTAAGAAAGATGCTGTCTGTGGCAAACCGACAATGTAACTGCAGCATTGCACGCAAAGTTCAAGCGGCTTTATGCTATCTGCACTTTGGGTGTGTGCTATTGCATCTGATTTCCAGCCATCTATCTGTTTAAAAAAAAAAAGATTATTTCATGATTTCTGGAAGCTATATTTTCCAGTTCCAAAATGCTCCTGTGTGATAATTCATCGGCTGCTTACGTCTCAATCGCCGAGACTGGATTGCAATTTCAATTATTCTCAGATATCAAAAACCAAACTATTTGAAATGTTAGTGCCTGTGAATTAACATACTGTGGAATAGACAAATTTAATTTCTCTGACTGCTGAACCATTAAAGGGAAATGGATGCAGGAAGATGGTAATACCTGAACATTAACACTGCACCTTATAAGGGGTGACAGCTGGCTGTAACCTGAAAGAATTCTCATGGCGCAAAACAATACTGCAGATTGCTCATGTCTTTAGTTCTGACTAGAGATCTGAACTCTGTAGGTTGGCTGAGAATTGTATTAATGATGGATGGTACTGGATGGTGAAATCTACAAAAGACTGTTTCATCCAAAAGTCCTGGTGATTATCAAGTTGTTTATGAAAGATGTTTTAAAAAGGGTATTTTAACTTCATATGGACTCATTGGGGGAAAAATCCGGTATCGCCCCATTTGGGGCGCCATTATTGGCGGTGCACAAAGTTTAGCGCCTGGCGCTAATTATCGCCGCCGACAGCAAACTTGGCTTTTATCGCCCCTGGTGGTGATTGGAGCGCTAAATCAGGCGCTACACACCTCTCTTAAGGCGCTAAGCCAGAGGAGCGAGGCGCTACCTCACAGCGCTGGCGAAGCTCATGTGATGTCAGTCAGCAATGGAACACAGACACACTGACACTGTCCAATTCTTAAAGGGGAGTTCTGACGAATGGTCATCGACCTGAAACGTTAAATCTGTTTCTCTCTTCACAGATGCTGCTCGACCTGCTGAGTTTCTCCTGCATTTTCTGTTTTTATCTTAAAGGGGAGGGTTGATCTTGCTCTCCATCCACATCCTGCTCACTGCAGCCTTGAATCTCGGCCTGAATCTCAGCCTGGAGAGACCTGTACATCAAATCTGCTGGAAAGAACAATGGAGAGAACCAGGGGAAGAGCTCAGAATGCAGACTCCAATTCAATTTTATTTGTCATATATGCAGCAGACGTGTGTACTGCACAATGAAATGTTGATGTTTCAACAAAAAACAAAATGTTTCTCAAAAAACTCCATAGTCTCTTTTAAATTAATACAAGGAAGGGCAAATCAAAATCAACCTGCAAAGTGCTGCTCAGTACCCAAAACTCCTTCACACAGCGTTGCATCTCTCCAGAAGTCTCTCTCTCTCTCTCTCAGAATGCGTGGTGCCAAAATGTCACCAAAAGAAAAAGGCAGGAAGTGGTCGCCTATAAATAGCGCTCCCTTAGTCCCTTTCTGACAGCATAACGCTCCCCTTAACCTGTCGTTGCTAGCAGCAGGCAGTAAGGCAGGGGGCGCCACTCAATTTCCGGTCCGGGGCGCTAACGGGGTGTTGCGCACTCAACTGACGTCACGATCTGCCGGCGCAGGAGATTGTGGCGGTAGTGTTTAGCGCCACTGCAAAATGTCTAGTTAATTTCGCGAGCGGTGCAAACATCGCTGCGCCCGGGCGCTAGTTGCTTTGTGCCCCACTTGGCACCGTCTTAAGGCACTAATGGGAGGTGCAAACAACTGAATTTTTCCCCCATTCTATCTTTATTGTTTTCTAAATATTAACTTTTCTGTATCTTTGAGTCTCACGACTTCTGTGTACTATTTTACGTGTAAATAAATCTGTAAATAAAATGTGTAAATAAAATTCTCATCCATGATTTCAAATCCCTCTTTAGCCTCTCCGCTCCCTACCTCTAATCTCCTCCAGCCACCCCCCCCGCCCCACCCCGAGATATCGGCGCTCCTCTAATTCTGCCCTCTTGAGCATCCCTGATTATAATCGCTCAACCATTGGTGGCCGTGCCTTCTGTTGCCTCGGCCCTAAGCTCTGGAATTCCCTCCCTAAACCTCTCCGCCTCACTACCTCCCTTTCCTCCTTTAAGACGCTCCTTAAAACCTACCTCTTTGACCAAGCTTTTGGTCACCTGCCCTAATTTCTCCTTATGTGGCTCGGTGTCAAATTTTTTGTCTTTTAATACTCCTTGGGAAGTTTTACTACATTAAAGGTGCTATATAAATACAAGTTGTTGTTGTTAGGTTTAACCCATACACATTTTCTGCCATTTGAAGGAAACAGGAGAATACGGTAGACATGCTACACAATCCCCAGTGGTCAACACCACAATTGGGGACAATTGGTAATGTGTGGCTCACTATCCTACTCAAGGCACATATAAAGGTAGAGGTTTGAATTCATAGAAGACTCGTTCTGCTTATGGAGGCTCCTTTTTGCCACAGGCACAAGACAAATGTGTTGGGAGGAAGCCTGAACTGTAACAGTAACCCAACGTGGAAAATGCGATTATAAGTTGTAACCACTGTAATCCAGATTTATCATATTGAATTTCAGGGGATGTGAGGCCTTCATACATGGTGATTGAAACAAAATCAAGCAATTTATTGAAGGTGGGGCCTAATTAAAGTAAGCCAAACTGACTACTGCCTCCTTTTTGTGCACCATTAAAAATACATCTGAAGTGGAATTTAAAACCACCTGCACTGCTTGACTAATACTTAGTAATACAGCTTCCATATGCTTTCTCCTAACTATGAAGCTACTGTTATTTGTATGACTGGAATAATTTCCTATCCAGCAAAAAATCTATCCATCTCAGACTTGAATACTTCAATTGAACAATTCACAGCCTTTTTGGGGTAGCAAGCTCCAGATTTCTATTACCCTTTGTGTGAAGAAGTGCTTCCTGATTTCACTCTGAACAGCCTAGCTCTAATTTTAAGATTATTCCCCCCCCCCACTATTCTGGATTCCCCCACAAGATGTGCGGGTTAGGTTGATTGGCTATGATAAATTTACCCTTAGTGTTAGGGGGATTAAATACGTGGGGTTACGGGGATAGGGTGGGATATGTGTCGGTACAGGCTCGATGGGCCGAAATGGCCTCTATCTGCACTGTGGGGTTTCTGTGATTCTGTGAAGAGGAACTTGATTCTCCATTCTGGTGAATCTGCGCTGCCACCCCACTACAAGGCCAATATATCTTTCCCGATGCTCGGTGCCCAGAACACAGCTCTTCAGATGGAATCTGACCAAGGCTGTATACAACTGAAGCATTACTTCCTCCCCTTTATATTCCAGTCCCTTGAGATAAAGGCCAACATTCCATTAGTCTTTTTGATTACTTTTTGGACCTGTTCACTAGCTTTCACTGATTTGTGTACATGGACACCCAAATCTCTTTTCTCCTCCACAGTTTGTAGTTTCTCACTACAGTATTTAGAAAATAATCTGATTTATCTTTCCTGGATCCAAAGTAGATGACCTCCCACTTCCCCAGATTGAACTTCATTTGCCACAGTTTTGCCCACTCACTTAATCTGTCTAAGTCCCTTTGTAACTTCCTGCTCCCATCTGCACTACTTACTGTGTTTCCTAACTTAGTACAGTCTCCACCACTTACAACGTCCCCACTTATCCTGGACAGCCGCCTATATTGGGCAAATGGGGGTGAACCATTTGCCATTGCCATAGGCGTCAATTACACAGCCGGCGTTTAAACTGTATTAAGTGCGCTGACTATTTTAAGTGGTTTAAGCAGCTGTTCACACAATCTCTTTCTTTACCAGCCCGGTTATTCACTAGTTCCCCTCACAAATTCCAGGCTGTTTTACAGTCAGGTTTGATATTTAAGTTTAAAGTTTAACTTTCCCTCCGACTGCAATCGGAACTGCTTGTACTAACCTTTTGTTGTCCTGTACTGTGTTGTCCTCCAGCCCCAGGATCCTGGCCGTCGGGTACTCGAGGACCCGGCCCCGAAGCAAAATGTCTTTCATTCAAACAGAAAGACGAGGGGGGAGAAAGCCTGACCGTCTGACAAGCTGGGAAATTGGTATCATTGCTCCACCCCAGGGAAACAATGGAATGACATGACAACAGCAAGTTTAACATTGTATTCCTAAATCCTTTTGACTTCTGATCAAGTGTTCGTGTGGGCTTGAGGATCTAGGCCGCGATGCTTTCGCACGAGCTCATTGATTAGCACATTATATGTAAAGCTTTTGCCATACAGATTTACCTGTTGCAATATCCATTGGTGCTTTATTCTTTTCATTAGTGGAGGACACACTGTGATAGAAGCCTTGGTTACAGCGCCCATCACGTATAGCGGGCAAATCACGTTGTTACCAACGTGCCTGCTATAGGCGGTGGGGACTGACGTAAGAAAACTACTAACACTTGGTTTGAGTATAAAACAAGGCTTTAATCAACTGTTTCACAACCATGAGTTCTAGTTACATCACTAGTTCCTGGTTACAGAAACATCCTGAGCAAGCTGGGCCCACGCCCGAGTATTTATACTCCTTGGATGGCGCCCCCAGCAGGCCGCCCAGTGTTATCCCATGAGTCATTTCTACATGAATGGCAAGATTCATGACAGGGACTATATTGTATGAAAACTTGGACATACATTTCTCTATTCCTTCATCCAAGTCATTGATAAATATAGTGAAAAGCTTAGGCCTTAGTACAAGTCTGTGGGAGACACCACTCATCACATCCTGTCAATCAGAGTACGTACTTTTTGGGGAGAAATTGGCCTCCCATTAGCGCCTCCCGTTTGCACCTCCGGGGACGATAGCGGGGTGCAAATGAGTTTGCGACCGTTTGCAGCGAATTGAGCAACGGCCGTGAAATTCCCTGCCGCTTTTGCGCTGGCGGTAAGACTTAGCGCCTCAGTCCCTAGCGCCCCGGTGATCGTGAGGTCATCCGGTGCACAGCGCCCCGTTATCGCCCCGGATCTGAAATTTGTTTCCGCCCCCTGCAGCATCGCCGGGCGTCAACAACAGCAGCTGCAGGAGGCATTGTCGCCGCGAATGGCTGCTTGTGGGAGCGGTAATTGAAGGCAGTGGTGGTCGGGTAGGCCAAAATTTTATTATCATCCCAGTGTGCTGTTTTGTTGATTTTTTTCCATCCCGCGATTGATCAGCCCTGCACTCTCTTAATGGATCGCAGATGCCGTCGCCGACCATTCCCAGCCTTACCTTGAAATTACCTCAGCATTGGCCCTGTGAATTGTGCAGCGCTCTGCCGCTACCGCCCCTCTCGCTCCATTTAGTGCTCCAAGGGAAGTGGCAGTGCTTGATTTAGCGCTCTACTTCACTCCTGGAGCGCTAAACTGGAAGTTCACAACTAATTCAATTGGATAGCGCCCGGCGATACTTTTGTGCGCCCACAAAAGTTATCGCCCCAAATGGGGCGCTACGCAATTTCTAGCCCTTTATCCCTACACGCTGTGTCCTACCTCCCAATCAATTTCCAACCCATGTCGCAAGGCTGCCTCCAATTCCGTAAATGTTCATATTTGCTAATAATCTCTTGTGCGGAATCTTATCAAATGCCTTCTGGAAGTCCATGGAGATAACATCCATTGACACTCCCTTATCCACCATGTTAGTAACCTCCTCAAAGAATTCAATTAGATTAGTCAGACATGACTTTTCCTCACAAATCCAGGCTGACTCTCTCTGATCAGCTCAAATTTGTCCAAGTGCTCAGTCATTCTCCCTAATGACAGATTCTAGTAACTTCCCACAACTGACGTTAGAATGACAGGTCTGTAATTACCTTGTTTCCCTCTCCCACCCTTCTCTGTAATCTCTGTAAAGTTTTGAAATGTGTCCTTTTGTTAATCAAAACTATTTGAAGAAAAGCTACTGGGCAGAAAGTGGTATGAGGTAAAGAAAAATATCCCATCTGGACAGCTGACGGAACAGTATTGATTTATCCTGGGAAATTAGATACACTGCACATGCTCAAGCTACACAAAGCAATTTCAGCTCAGAGTCACAGGTCTGGACTGAAGGCCTGGAATTTCCTCAGAGTTGCTCTCACTCTCCTGCTGTAACTTTGCTGGAAGGGCAATGGAAACTCCAGTTATGTGCGTAAACAAGGTTTCTGCTGCACTTCCGGCAAAGTTACGATGATGGAATGGGAGCAGCTCTGAGGAAATTCCAGGCAAAAATGCCCAGACTTTTAGGAGAGGGTGATGTCTTCAAGTAAGAACTTTAATGAAGAAATTAAAAGACACGAAGGACAATTCCGTGGATACATTTGACCAGGTTATTGTAAAAAATGTAATTCTTTGAATGTTCTATTTTGTTTTGTAATCAACCACCACCTAGACCGAAGGCTGTGTTGATGCGGGGGAGGGGGGGGGCGGTGCAGGGGGAGGACACAAGCACAGTCACAAGATTGGTAAATGAAAAACAGCAGTTAGCTGCGTTTTATTTTTAGAAAACGGGGAAAAAAGGTTCACGTCTGGCAAAATCCAAAAACATAGGACGTTCAAAAAGAAAAATGAAGAACAAAACCATCACCCGCCCCAGGTGGTTAGGAAGGCAGTCCTTATCAATTTTCTCCAAAACAATAAGCCAGGGTTACTTTACCACTGGATCTTTCTCAGCCGGTCCAGGGATCACATCAGGCTCTCAGAACTAAACAATATTCCACCCGGGTTCAACAGCAGACCTCTCTGTGGCAGCTGCAAGCTGGCCACAGCCTGGCTTTCTCCTCAGGTACTGGCCTTGAAGGGATGCACTAGTTTGCCTTTTGAACTCCTGAGCTAATGGGTAGATTTGCCCCAGGTGTGTTGGAGGTGGGTGTGGCCTTCACCTGAATTGGAGTGAGAGGGGGACTTTGTCTCCATCTGGTGGCCACATACCGTCCATCCACCACAAACCGCCCCCATAGCTCACAGTTTATTTTAGTTCATTTGAAATTTCAGCTACTGGGAAAAACATGGCACCTGAAAAAATTCAGAAAGCATTTTGAGTGATTTATGGGAACCTGGTGGCCAGATTGTGCAATATCAGTTGCCTATTTCTCTGTGAAAGCTACAAATTATTGGCCTTGAATATGCCTAAAACAGAGGGCCATCAAAATGTGTGGGTCATCATTGTTCAAGTAGTTACAAAGTTTTTTTAAAATGTTGAGGAATGTAGAGGACTGAAGAAACGTATCAATCACTAAAAATGTGAAGTTAGGAATAACACACAATAAACCCTTTATAGGATACAAACTCAACCACACGGGTCCAAAATATACACAGTTGGCCAGAAAAAAAAAATTGTTAGCTGCACGCTTAGGGTTTCTGAATGAGGAACCACCTTGAGCTTTCACTTTGGCTTAGTGTTATATAAGGAGTGAAATTACAGCTTTTGCTAATTTTAGTGAAAACATAGATGAATATAAAGTGGTGAAATTTTACTCCAATCTACTGTTAGTAAAATTAGTAAAAACAGCAATTTAATCTCATGATGGTTGTTAAAGTTATTGCCAATAAGAAATAATATCACAACAATGTTCACTAAATCTTCTATAATGTCATTTGACCATATTTATGTAGTTGAATAAATTAATCATTGACTTCCTGACTTCTGAACAATTTTATTGAAGAAAAAAGCATCCCTAGCGCAAAGTTAATTCATGAAAATATTCTTCCACATCTGCTTCCTCCACACCCATTGCCATCTTGCAGTAGGGCAGTGATGAGACATCTGCTGAGGGAGATCTCACCACAGTCCTCAAAGACAAGGGATCTGGATCCAGATTGTTGCGCCTCGTATTTGTGGTAGTATTCACAACAGAGCCATTATGGGGTAGCATCATACAAGCTGTGGAGTCTTCTAACAAAGACAGGGTGACACATCTGCCCCAATGGCTAGGACTGGGCTTCAACACACAATCACAGCTCCAAAGCAGCCTGGAGAAAGATATTTGCAAACTTCATCAGGCCTTTGAAACACCTGTGACATTGTACAGTCTTGTAATACCAATATGCACAGAGACAAGATGATATGGCATATCATTATGCAGGTTGGCTGAGCACTGTTATTATGTAGGTATGGCTCTCTTGTTAATCTCCTCAGCACATCTGTAAAAAAAAAAGCAACCTCCTCCGCAGAGCTCCAGGATGTTGGCATTCAGAGCTCCTTTGAGCTCTCTCGAGTCCAGCCTACAGTGATTAAGGGATGAACATTCAGTTTCTTTTACGCCTGATGTGCCATCATATCTGAAGTGCAACCCTGTGGAGAAACATTCGAAAAGTCAATGCTGAGAAAAGCCTATTCATCCCATCAAAGCTCATTGCTCCCTCAAGTACACTAGCTCTGCCATTATAGCAATAATGGGTCCCCCCAATTCTCAGCCACCAATCCTTTGTAAATTCTATAAATAGTACAAATGTATGTAGTTTTAGATAAAAACTGTTGACATTTCCTAAACAAAATTCCTCTCTATCTGTGCAATTATTTGTACATTGTGTTTGCCTACACCGTGACTCCTATGGAAAACAGATTTAATGTACAGATATAGAGATCCCAGCTAGTTCAGGTCCTAATAAGTGTAAAACGAATGTTCTAAGAAATGCGCTCCCCTGGTGACAGTGGCAAACGCATTATATATACGCTGTTTTACTGAGTCATATAAACAGGAAATTCTCTGGTTCAGTCCTTTGTCTGTGCTGAGTTATCTGATCTCAGCTGGGCAAATGGAACATTGAAATACTCTACATCAATCATAATAATGCTTGGATGAAATATGCATTTACCTCAGTACTGTACTGCATAGTGTAGTGTATGTACCCGTCTACCTTTAAGGGAACTATTGAATGTAACCGTTCACCTTTAAGAGAACTACTTTAGGTGTGGCACTATTTGTTTGGCTTCTGTATACTGTAATACCGACAGTGACCACACCAGTATCTAAGTGTTGTGGCAGGATAACTGGGGCAGATTCGCCCTGACCTCTGAATAGTAAAGACCTGTTTGTTTGTTACTCCTGAAGTCTGTGTCGTTATTAACTGTACAACCCACAGACTTTACAGTGGCGACGAGTCCGATCGTACCCTGCGGCAAGACTACCAAAGCAAGAAGAGCGTCGAAGAGAGGCAACCGCCCTCGTCGTTCTGCTGGGAGAAAACACGAGGCTGCAGCAGGAGAAAGGTGGAAGACTTTAGCAACAAAAGCTTCCGTCTGCAACAGGCACTGACTACCCTTCTACCACGGTGCGGAGTGAGCCGATCAGCAGGGAACAAGGCGGCCGAAGAGACTGTGAGTAGGGGAAGGTGTAGAAGTATCCGGAGGATAAGGGCAGAGCACTCGACCTCGGTCGAGGGGGAGCTGAGCCGGTCAGAAGTCGGGTCCAACGGCGTCGGGTGACAGCCGGACCGCGATCGGCGGGAAAGATCCGGGCGGCGACGAAGCCGCGGAGCTCCGAATAAAGACAGAGGCCTAGAAATTCGGTAGGCTTAGCGCCGCTTTTGAGGCGCTAGAGGGCCTAGCGCCGGAGTTATGGCCAGTTTGGAAATTGAGTGGGTCCCTAAATCGGCGTTAGGCCGTTAGCGCTGCGCCGGCACCGATGACGTCATCGGTGTGCGCAGCGTCCCGGTTGCCATGGTAACCCGCCCGAACTCCGAAATTGACTTGCGGCCGCCTCGCCCGTGGCAGCCGCAAGCAACGTTCTGGCAGAGGTGCCTTACTGGACTTTGCGCCGGCGCATTAAAGGCCCCGCGGCGGCCGGCCGCTTTCCCGCCGGCCGCCTGGCCGCAGCTCCCTCCCCGGACTTCTCCCCCCCCCCCCCCCCGGGACAGATGCAAGCCCGGCACTTGTCCGAGGTGCCGGGCTCATTTTTACAATGATTTTCGCGGGCCGCGGCCGGGTGCAGGCAGCTCCTCCTTAAGGGAAGGAGGAGGCCTGCACTTCCCGAACCTGCCGCACCGCAGCGGGCGCCGCAGCGCCGGAATAGCGCCACAATTCAGCGCGTAGCGCCAGTTTTCAGGCGCAAACAGCTTTCAGCAGCGCTGGCAGCCGTTTGGGCGCAGAACTAGTGAATTTTTGGCCCGCCCAGCGCGACTTAGCTCCGGCACTAACTTCCGGCGCTAAAGCCGTCGCTGCGCCAAAACCCAATTTCTAGGCCAGAGAATTTTGAGTCTGTTCAAGTTACAGACATATGCATTACGGAGGAACACCGGGCTCGAACTCAACGTTATCTCAAAGTACGACAACAATTAGAACAATTGAGTTACCGTCTCGTACAAGAGATGAAAACAATGAAAAAGTTCTATGACACCGAATGGGAGAGTCTGGAAAGACAACAGAACCTGCTGGCTCAAGCAGAGAGTGACCATAGAGCCATCGTGACCAATTACCGATCACATCTCCCTTATGATGTTCAGGAGTTAGAATATTTGCATGATCTAGAGATACAGCATAAAGGCAAACCACGCTACACTGAGGATTTTGTTCTGCAATTGGAGACGGAGCTAGTGCAGGCAAGGTTAAGAGAAGCTGAATCGCAGTGTGCACTTAGAGATGCAGAAAAAAATCTTGGACATGGAAAAGAGAAACGCTTCTTTACCTGATGTGAATAATGTGGCCATGTTGCAAGAGGAGCTTATAGGGGCGAAACTGAAAGAAGCTAAGCAAAGGATGTTGGAACTTGAAACACAGAACCAAATCAGCAGTAACCAGCTATGTCGAGCAGAGAAGGAGTGCTATGGTCTACATGAGAAGGTGCAATATCTCTCAGCCCAGAATAAGGGTCTACTCACTCAGTTAAATGAAAGTAAACGGAAAATGGCTGAGATAGACTGCAAGAATAAAGAAGATTTGATGGCAGTGAGACTTCAAGAGGCAGATAGCATAGCAGCCTTGGCTAAACTCCAACAGGAAATTGCGAAAGAAGCAAATGAAGAGGAATCTTCAGGAAGCCAGGATTTTATTCCAGTTCTTCTCTACGACTCCTTACAAGCAGAGTGTGAGAAGTTGAAAGAACAGTATGAACAGGCCCAGGCTACAATTCTGGAGGGGATTAACTCGGCAACCTCCGAAAAGCTAGTTTCAGTAGAAGCATATGAACAACTAAAGGTTGAACATGAGCAAGAAGTCCAAAGGCTGCAGGAAATTCTTGATGAGCTCAAGGCCAAGACAGACTCATCGGTAGAAGTTCCATCCATAGATGAGAATTTAGAGGTGAAAGACATGGCAGAACATGAAAGACAAGATGTCCAAGAACTCATAAAAATATTGAAGGAAACCCAAGTCAAATATGAGGCGGCAATGACCGAGGTTCAACGACTTGAAGAACAAATTCAACTGGGAATCCTTTCAGTGGAAGGAAAGGAAACTGTAAGAAACACAGAGACTGTAAGAATGGGCCCTGAACATGAGCTAGGGAGCATCAAGGCGCAACCTCTTCGAGCGCTTGAAACCAAAGTACAAGAGGAAAGGAAGGTGAAAGCATTGGAGGGAAAGGTGGATGAAATGGAGAAGACTCTGATCCACAGAGTCCCCGTGGAAGAGTTAACGGTCAGCCAACTCCTTCACATGCTGAGAGACAAGACTCCACAATGGGAACACGAGCTTCAATCTTCAAAGGGAAGGAATTCGGAGCTCCCAAAAGTTACGGAAATAACTGAGGTGGCAACACAGATTTTGTATTACAGTTTACTCTATGAAGAGTTCGTTGAATCACGTCAATGTGAACAGAAGAATGTTGAAACAGCTGCTTCAGTAGAAGGATTAAATAGCCTGATAACGCAATCCTCGATGGAAGGGAAGGTATTGAACTCACAAATGAGGTCAGTAGTGAAGGAATGGCAGACAACCCAGGAAGAGCGGGATGAATTTGAATGTTTGAAGAAGTCTTTTCAAGAAAGATGGTTAGGGAAGGAACCACCGTTGGCTAACGTCCAGATGGATAAGAAGGAAGTAGAAGGGCCTCTCACTGGCCTAACTCAGGACGACCCCGAATATTACCATGACCTGTTGAGTGACACTGAATATTACGAGGATCTGGTCTGCTCAGTTTGTGATGAAAACTCCCAAAGTGCTGAAATCCGGATGAAGCACTTAAGGTCTAAGGAACATAGAGAGTTGGTGGCGCTACAGCTGGCAGCCGAGAAAGGAGCTCCGAGAGTTTCAAAAAGGCAGAAAAGAAAAAGAAGAAGCAGAAGATAATAACCGTCTAAAATATTATCACTTCTACCATCTCAGGCGGGACACTACGAAAGGAGCTAAATTAGTTGAAAAACCGGAAATTATCAAGACAGCCAGTTGGTTGTAAAAGTCCGCACTGCTGGTTCAACAGGACGAAAGTTCAAGCTGTTACGTCAAGAAAAAGGCTATGGAGGAGCCACGCTAGCCATGTGAACCGGCTACACCAAAGAGATGCTGTTCGGAACGAGTCAAGATCAGAGACTGAATCTATGAACTGTTCCCACCGAGATTATATCTGTAAATTGTTTTATATGAAGTTGAAGATATGTATGTTTAACGGGGACTCTGTAAGTAATAAGCTAAAAAGGGAGGATTGTAGTGTATGTACCCGTCTACCTTTAAGGGAACTATTGAATGTAACCGTTCACCTTTAAGAGAACTACTTTAGGTGTGGCACTATTTGTTTGGCTTCTGTATACTGTAATACCGACAGTGACCACACCAGTATATAAGTGTTGTGGCAGGATAACTGGGGCAGATTCGCCCTGACCTCTGAATAGTAAAGACCTGTTTGTTTGTTACTCCTGAAGTCTGTGTCGTTATTAACTGTACAACCCACAGACTTTACACAGTGTGGCCATTTTACAGCTTATTCTAGGCACTCAGTAATAGTCTATGGCAATCTGTACTATAATAGTGTCCTTTGGACAGCTCTTTCTACCCACATTACAATGAAATACTTGACAAAGGGTTTGCCCCGAAACGTTGACTCTATTTTATCTCCACAGATGTTGCCTGGCCTGCTGAGTTTTTCCAGCATTTTCTGTTGTTACAATGAAATACTTGTTGATATGACCATAAGACTGCAAGCACCAAAAATGAGCCATTCAGTCTAACTCAAAGATTCTACATTTAAATTAAAGAGAAGGCAGTTTGGGTTGGCTAGTCTCTGGCCAGGCTCTGTCAGCAGCACAGCCTCACAATTTCTGCCCTAAGATGTCATTTGCATAACCTTGCGACTTTCAGTTCTAACATCTCACTCCATTCTTGTTACCATCATTGCTCTGTGTCAGTACAGCATTTTTGTTCTATATACTTTCAACCTCTCATCAAGTCCATCTATGTCCGTTGATGCTGCTTTCCATTAATATTAATGTCTTATTTTTGTGCTGCTCTTGAAGTCATGCAGCATCTTTCACTTTCATTCAAATCCTTCCAGTGGCAGCCGTGCAGATCACCATCCCCAACAGAAGCTCGATGATTTGCTTCCTCTTTTGCATATTTGGGGACTGTCCTCCCCACAAAAATATCCCGGTGACACTTCATAACAGAGTTCAGCAGGACTCACAGATGCTGGTGGCTTAATGTTATTTTTCCTGCTGCCGTCGAGCCATTTCCCAGTATAATGTTTCACCCCACTACTGGATTAACAAGCTTTCCAACATCTATGCTGACTAAGAAGCAGTAAAGAATCAGTAGTGCAGGTGCATTGTCATTGGCTGAGATTGTTCCATTTATGCTGATAAAAATTGCATTCTTGGAAGTGTGTGTTTCAAAAATCAAATCGTTCCCCCAATATTTTTTGCGGGTTATTGTCTCGAATATAGCCAGACATTTTGCCCATTTTTCCAAAAGAGCTGTAATTTGAGTGCCTGCCTGGAAACTGCTTCTAGGCAGGCATCACGTGCACACAGGATGGGCTCAGCTCGAAGGCACTGCATGGTAGAATAGCCTGCTGATACTCCGTGTCTGGGCTCACACATGCAGAAAAAACACTCGGGTGAGATACTGGAGGCCTATTGGAATCATACCCCAGGAAGTCAGTGTCTAGACAAGAATGGCAAACACTTAGTAAATGACTTACTAAATAAATAGATAGATAAATAGATTTCTAAATAATACGAGACAAAAAGGCTTGTGTGAATATGAAACCTAAAAAGGTAATTAACTTTTACAGCAGTCACTGAAATTTGTTCCCGATATGTATTTGATTAACAATCCAAGCCAAAATACTAAAAGAGCTTCCACACGATATACATAATCTTCTACTATTCTTATGTTGTGTATGCAAGTTAGATATTTATAGTACAATAATATTTGGTTTTGTTTAATGGTCCAGGCTCGAGTTTTGGCTTTTACTGCCTTGGCTCGGTTTGACCTTGAAAAATTGGTTCATTCATCTCGATTTTTAAAATATATACAAGAAGGTCTTCCAAGGTATTGATTATGGCAAGCACACTCTCTCTTTCATAATCAGGCACAAAAGTCACTGGGTATTGTTAAGCAACTACTTTTATTCAACCACAGAGGTGGTTACATTGAGGCCAGCTCTACACTGCCAGCTACAATTTCAAATCGGCAACAAGTTACAGATACAATATAAAAAAAAAATCTATATTTACCTGACCTGCGTTATATAAACCAAAGCACATGAAACCATTTTTAGAAATATAGCTTTAAATTTTAGTGTTTAGTTTTACAGTTTTTTTCTGTTTACTTCAGAGTTATAAAAGAAAGACTTGCATTTACATAGTGCCTTTCACAACCTCAGGTCTTCCCAGAAGTGTAGTCACTGTTGTAATGTAAGAAATGCGGCAGCAGCCAATTTATGCACAGCATGCTCCCACAAACAGTAATGAAATAAATGACCCAATAATCTGTTTTAGATATTGGTTGAGGGATAAATGTTGGCCAGGAAATCAGGAGAACTCCCCTGCCTTCTTCGAATAGTGCCAGGGGTCTTTTACGTCCATCTGAGGGCAGGCGAGGCCTTGGTTTAACTTCTCATCCAAAACACAGCACCTCCGACAGTGTAGCACTCCCTCGGTACTGCACTGGTGTGTCAGCCTAGCTAACTGTTCAATTTCTGGAGTGGGGCTTGTATAAAACATAATGGCCTAGAAATTCCGTTTGCGCTGCGATTTGGAAAAATCTCCGCCTGGACCGGAAGGCTCCCGGGAGGCGCAGAATTCCATTGCTGTGCCTCTTCAAACTGCTGGTGTGCAGGGCGTGCTTATCCCAGGGGCGCAGGTAGTTCGCAGCGTCCCTAGGATCACGTGGGCCATGGGGAACCAATCAGAGCAGGGAATCTCCATTCATAGATTTGACAGGAAGACCTGTCAAATCTATGAATAGAGATCAGCCCCAAAACATAAGTAAAACTACAAATAAATTTTTTAAAAATCACATTTTTAAAATGACTATAAATTACATAAATTGACAATTTTAAACAAAAATTTAAATTTTTGAAAAAAATAATTAAAGTTTTTAACGGGGCTAAAAATAAACTTACCTTTCTTTAAAGTATTTTAAAATGATAAATCTGTGGAAAAAAGTTTTTCTTTTACTTTCTTCACCTCTTACCTTGTTAAAAGCAGGCCTTGCGCCTGCTTTTCCAGACGCAGCTGTTTCAGACTTACCTGGAGTGAAGCAACTGTGGAAAAAAACGGAAGTTCCAGCCGTACGCGCTGCCTCTCCGGCGCAGGTGTTTGACCTGTGAAGCCCTTTCTTCAAAGAACGGAAGTTTCGGTTTCCAGCACATGCGCAGTGCATGCCTAAAACCGGCACTTCCGTTGGCCCTACGGGTGAGTACACAGCGTGTACACACTCGTAGGTAATGGAATTTATGGGCCAATGGCACCAAAAATCCTCAGGCCTGCTCTGCCAGCGTAGGTATGGTGGAGCAAGGTGCTGCTGAGAACTGCTGCTGATCCTGTCTTATGTCAAAGTAGGGTCAGCGCATTAACAAAGTTGGGCAGGTGCCAAAAGTATAGCCATCCGCACCTTTATGGGAGGGCTGATCTAAGCATGCTCACTCCTCCATTTCTGCGTTCTTCCAGGCCATGGGCAAGACTGTGGTGGGCGCCGCTTCTGTTCTTTGATCTGTATGTTGGGTTCATCCTGGATCGAGCTCGTTGGACAGTAGGGAGCCCAGGCCTCAGAAAATTTCCAGAATGGAAAATCCCTCTCCTCAGCCCTGTCCCCTCTGAAGTTAGGGGCCATGTTTGAGACAGATAGCGGTTTCGGTTACTCAAGGCCCCTGTGTAAACTGGGAGGCAGAAGTCTTCTGGGTGAAGACCCAAGCGGGGAGTTTTAACCTGGAGGCGTGGATGAATTTGGGTGGGGGGGGTGGGGGGGTTAAATCCGGCAAAAATGCGAACGCATTGGGAAGCCGGCTCCAACCTGCCGAATTCTGTGTTTAACTCCGACGCGTTAGATTGGTTGCGCGCAACAACCTCGGGAGAGGCAGCTTGACTATTAACATATAGTAATCGCTCAATTGGAGCGATATTTCAACTCACTTTTAAGTTTAACGTCACATTCATATTTTGCAACTTATCATTATGATGATGATGATCATATTTCATTCCCTGCTGAAATCTAGTCAACATGAGTGAGGTTGTATGACATGTGTGTTCATTATATTTGATTCTGTCACCAGGTCGCTGCGGAGTCCCTGTCTCCCCATCGCCAATGGCTTGGAACGCTGAGACACCACTGATGTCCACTGCTTCCTCCTCTGCAGTTGTCAATTTGTGATCTGTGGAGGCCCGCCTCTGGTTCTCTCCCTCTCCCTGGTGTTTTGCACTCTTTTCTCCTGCAATGGGGAAAGAGAAGACCTATGAGTGATTGTAATGGCATGTGTTCACCCAATGGATGGAGTGCATTTGGTGAAGGTGACAATCAGGGAGGGGCATCAAATTGCATAAGGATGAGGGGGAGTGGCAGTGGTGGATGGATAGATGGGGATGTGAGGAAGTGCATCGAAAGAGAAGGATGGGTGCACCTGCAAGGTAAGTGGGTGCGAGGAGTGATGAGTGATGTGATCGAGTGGGCTTGACAAGGCAGAGTGGGGGTGTGGGTGGAGATGCGCATAGCAGGATGTAGGTGAATATACAACTGTACTTACCTTTCCTGACCCGCTTAGGTTATTAAAGCATTTCCTGCACTGAATTCAGGAGTGTGGTACCACGCTCCTTCTGCTGACCTCCTGGGCCACCTCCAGCCACGCCTTCTTTGTGGCGGCAGCAGCAGGTTTCTTCCTCCCATTGCTGATTCCTCTCCAGCTCTTCACAGCCCCCAGCAGTACATCAAGGGAGGTGTCATTGAAGTGGGACGCAGCCTTTGACTGTCCTGAATCCATTCTCACAGTTCGTCTTCTCTTGCTTACAACTCCCAACTCCTCCAAATTCCATCTTTGGATTGGCCCTTTTAAATACTCCAGTTGAGGTTGCACTAAGCCGGTGTTCATCACGTCTGCATCCGTGCAATCAACAACAAACTCGGAAGTAAAATGATGATGAGGTGGCTGTGTTAAAATGCCACTGACAGATGCGCTGAACTTACTTCCGTGTTTCCCAGGCGATAGCGAACCCGCCCCGCTCCCAACGCGCCTCCGCGTTATCGGGCCCATGTTTCTGGGTCTGCCTGAATTTTGGACTTCGCTAGACCTCTTATGTTCCACTTCTGACAGGGCCCTGCCATTGGCTCCAAGGATTTTCAGGGCTGAATGTTTTGAGTAAACATAGAAACATAGAAGATAGGAGCAGGAGTAGGCCATTCGGCCCCTTGAGCCTGTTCCGCTATTTAATGAGATCATGGCTGATCATCCAAATTCAGTACCCTGTCCCTGCTTTCTCTCCATATCCCTTGATCCCTTTAGCCTTAAGAAATATATCTAACTCCTTCTTGAATATATTTAATAAGTTGACCTCAACTTCCTTTTAACCACTCTCTGGGTAAAGAAATTCCTCCTCATTTCTGTCCTAAATGGCTTACCCCTTATCCTTAGACTGTGACCCCTGGTTCTGGACTCCCCCGCCATCGGGAACATCCTTCCTGCATCTAGTCTGTCTAGTCCTGTTAGAATTTTATAAGTTTCAATGAGATCCCCTCTCATTCTTCTAAACTCTAGTGAACTCCAGTAACACAAATTATAATCTCTTTCAAAATCAGTCCTTCCTACCATTATAAAAAAGGCAGGCTAACCTGTGAGTTAAGAGTACTTCTGGAGATTTGTAGTAAGGATCAAGAAGTAGAAAAATAAAAGAAGATTAAACTAACTTGTGTCCTTCCTTCTTTACCAAATACTTCTGGCACAGAACTTACTGTTACCAAAGGTTTCTGCTTAAATTAAACAGGTTTAAATTCAAGGATTTTTATTCATAACTTCCCTCCAAATTCAGAAACAAATAAATTAATTAAATTCAGCTGTTCTAAGCATTTAGAATATGTTAAAAATATATAAATATTAAACAATGCCAAAATTTCAAAGTACAAAATGTCACTGGTCGCATATGTAATTTGCTATATTTGCTAATTTAAAAATGCTTGAATATTAAATTTGCATCAGGCTGAAAGTTGCCCTGATGCATTCACACTCAGGAATTTTGTCCTCCCTGAGTTCTTCAAGAAAGTTAGTCAAGTGAATGGATGGATTCTGGGTGACTAGGCGTACACCATGCTGCCATAGATAATGATCTCTGTCTGAGGAACACTACAATGAGGCACAAGCCTTTACCAGAGTGGTCATTGAGGCTTTAAAAGGGGCAATTTTGCTGCCGTGAGAGATCAGGAGGGGCTCTGTAATATGCTGTGGATGGAGTATCCTGTAATTCCTGTTCCTTTCTTCGGGTGACCCTGACAGGTCACTTTAAATCTTCTTCTTCTTAGGCGGTCTCTCGGAACCGAGGATGACTCGCTTCCAATATGCTTTAAATATGCTTTTAAACTGGCCCAACACCACACGAGCCGCCCATTACAGCTACCCGAGAATCAACTCACTGAGCCAATGTCCCCCAGTCTGCTGTTGCAATCTTCAGCTATTCTGCATTCCAAGCTACTCCCAGCACACGGGAGTTATGCTACTGAACCTCCAATGGATATTTAAAAGAATTGATCCCACAAGTTACAGTGGAGTCAGCACTGGAGAGGGGTCTTGGCTGAAGGGGGCAATCCCAGCACAAACAGTCCAGTGGAATTTTGGGACCATTGTATTTCTAAATGTCCCAAAATAAGAATTTAAAATAAACACTAACACTGGGAGCATTGCTTAAAACAAACTCATAGAGCGGTATAGCATAAGAACTTAATTAACACCGTGCGCTGGTTCAATTGGCATAGACAGCAGTTGCATTGGGTGAAAGGCTCAAGTTGAGGAGGAAAGAGGGATTTGGCAGCTAATGGTTATAAGCGGAGACTTTGGGCGGGGAAGGGATTATAGCAGCTAACGGGTTTCCAGCAGGAAATGAATGAAGCCACAACAATTTTAACAAAGGGCCGAAGTGACTTCCAACCTGCCAGCACTCAGGTAAGTGAGGGGGCCGGGGTTTTGGGGCGATCTCATGGTACCGAAAGAGGGGTGGGGTGGGGGAGGAGAAGTCCAGGACAGGGGAAGCCTAAATTTACCCTGTGGGGCCCAGAAGAGCACCCCTGTTCCTCCTGGCCACACAAAGGAAAGTATAAAACTTACCTTGAATGGCCTCTTCTGCTTCTGGTCCTGTTGTCTTTACCTGTCGGGAAAGCTACTCAGGTCAGAGTTAAAATTGCGGTCAGGGCCCAATGTTGTCATTGGATCCCAATCTGCATATTTAAAAGGACCCCGCTGCCTTTGGGTGGCCAATTTGTGCACAGCCAGGTTCTACTAACAGCCACCAAGATAAATAACCGGTTAATCAGTTGGTTTTGTTGATTAAGGGATGCGTATTGGCCAGGACACTGGGAGAAATCTATTCTTTTCTTTTTAGTAGTGCCATGGGATCTTTTACATCGTCCTGAATAGGCAGACTGGAGCCGAGTTTAACATCTCTTCATAAAAATAACACCTCCGATAAAGCAGCGTTCCCTCAGTACTGCACCAAAGTGGCACCTTAGATTCTGTGCTCACATCCCAGACATGGGTTTAAACCCACATCCTTCTGAATCAAAAATCAGATTGCCACCACTGAGGCAATGAGACACAATCAGCTTTGGGGGCAAAAGTGCGCCAGATTTCAGATGCATGATACGGTCTAGGTGATCATTACAAGACATTTTCATTCACACAATCTTTCAGTTATATGAAAACATGAGTAACACAGCTACAATGTGGAGCATGGCAACCACCCCTTCTTGCTCACACTTAACCTTTGCCAGCACATTTAAAAAAAAAACATTTACAAATCTGTGGAAAAAAGTTATGGAATAAACAAGGTATCTCATGGGAGATGCTGATTTTCTTTATTTAACCTTGCTGGAATATGTTTTGAGTGTTTACCTCTAGGCATCTATTACTTGTGCTTTGGTTGCTAAGCGATCATATACATTACTCATGATCATGAGACAATTCACACTGATATCAAGTTACTGTTCTCCGACCAACTGGAGGACAGACATACTTCAATTTTTCATATTGTCACATTATTCAAGAATATGCTGCAAATCCAGTCTCCCTGTCCAATCAACTGAAATTAACGACAAGTACAAGGTTTTTAGAGAGTTTGAATGGCATTCACTGGCAGGGTTGCTGCAAGAAGTTTTAGATAGTCCATGATTCTGCCAAGCCTAACAGAAGTTAATGCTTTAAGGGTTGGACAGTGAATTATTCACATTATGAATTGTTTTTCAAATCCCAGTTTTAGGAGTAATATGGTGCTGCAGTGTGTTGATGCACCTACTTGCTGTGCTCCTTAATTTATGTGTCAAAGGCTTCTTTCTGAAGGTTCTCATGTGATCCATCCCCATGGAGGCAAGGCACTTCTCCATGGGGAGGGAAGGAGAACTGGAGGGTGACTCACCTGGGGCTATTGGTGTGCTCCTTGAAGAACTTTACCGAGTGGCCAGGGAGCACTCCACTCTGAGCTCCAGCCATGCACGGTAAAAGCGTTTATTTTGAATTATTTCCAGAACTCCCTGCATCATCTATTTTACCCTAGCTGGGAACATGAGCAGTTCCCCTCACTCAGGCCTCTGCCAATATGTCACTTAATGGCTCAGAAAGTTTATCCCGTGTGTAAGCTAAGCCATATAGACCAACAAGAGGTCGTAGTGTTCAAACTCCAGTCTGTGTTGGCAAGAGGGGAGGGTCCATAGGTCTGCTACAATTGGGCCCTGCTCCTGATCACTATAAAGAGACCCCTGTTTCTATATATTTTTTTAAGTTAACTTAATTGGAGATTTTAACTCACGGGCCTTATCTGCATAGGCCCAACAGTCTCTCGCCCAATCCCAGCGGGAAGCGATAGCTGGTCAGTGGGCGGGAGCAATATGTCAGATACCAGAGGGCAGCTGTCGGTGAACAGTCCCCTGCACTCAGGTAGGTAGTTGGGAGGGGGCTGGGCAGATAGGGAGGGCAGCCCAAGGCAGGCGAGGCCCAAGGTTTCCTCATGGGGCCTGGAGGAGCACTCCTGCTCCTTCTGGTCCACAAGGAAACAAAAAAATTAAATAAAACCTACTTACCTTTCTGGACCTCTTCTGCTCCTGGCTCCTCTGGCCAGCAGGTTGGCCTGGTGGGAAAGCCACAATGGCTCCCTGCACAGACCTCTGTTTAAAAGTGCAGTCGGGCCCTGATGATGTCATCAGAGCCCAGTCTGCATATTTAAAGAAGGACCCCGCTGTCTTCCGGCAGGTGTCCCGCTTGTTTGCTCAGAAGAGCAGGTTAAGATTGTAACCCACGAGAGGGCAGTGGGATTGATGCAGAAAAGTCACATGGTCCATTTTAACTGCCTACCCTGCTGGAACCAAGCTTGGCGGCCCGGGTTAAAATCGGCCCTAATAGGGTTTAGCTTGTGGCTCACGATTCCATGCGGCATCACCAAATGCATTGTGTTGCTCGAAAGTTCTTTTCGTGTCAGATTAGCGGTAACACAAATAGGGTGAATTCAGTATTGCAGCAACAAATTGAAAGAATCAGGAAAAAATGTAATTCAAAATCTCTAAACTGCTGGGGTAACTATGGGATCTCTAGAAAGGAAGCGGTACAAAAACAGTAAAGAAGGAAGATATATTATTATTGATCCAGACTGCAAAAACTCATAAACTACAATAAGTGATACCAGAAGCCTGGCTCAGTGGGACACAGGCCAAAATGAACAGAGGGGAAACCAATACTTGTGGAATCATCCACAATTGCTATTAATTTAGGCATTGTTCTGAAAGCTAGTGCATTAAAAAGTATTTTCTGAGCATCACGGTACTATCGTCTCACTGGTTGTGAGGGCACACAATGCGTGGAACATCTTAGTTCAGACCGAGCTGCTGTCTTTAGTTGCATTTTCTAATGTTAACTATTGTTTTGCCAGACATTGATGAGACGTCCCCTTTAACTGCTTCCTTTCCGATGAAAAATATTACTATCTGAATACAGCTAAAAATTGCCAGAAGGTCCAAAGACACAGCTGTAGAATTATATGGCTGCAGAAAGTAATTTGCATGGAAACTTTGGGGAAATTGTCAAGAAGTACTTCTATGGGTTAAAGAATTAGGCATGGCTCTAATTTAAACCTGCTTGACTTTAAAACCTAGTTTCTATTTTGAGGCTGTGAATATTAATGCTAAGCACCACATACTGCAATAACCTCACAATTCCAAATGCTGGCTGGACCTCACTCTTCTATTTCAGGAAATATGGTAACAATCTTCAAAGTCATTTCCTGACAGAATTCTCTTTCTGTGTGCCTCTCAACCTTCTCAAAAGAAGATAAGAGAAATATGAACAAATACTGCAATTATTATCTGTCAGCAATTTTCAGGGACTATGAAAACACATCACAACATTAAACTGTTTTTTTGTAAGGAAAGCTTCATAAATCATTCTCAGAAGGCCAGGGGGCTGGAAATCAAAGGAAATGTGTACTTTTGATTTTGATAGTTCTGAAAAACAGTTTGTATATGTAGACAGACAAAAGGGGAAATTGTTACATAAACATTTACAAGAAAGTATCAAAGAGGGAAAAACATGAAAAGAGATAATAAACATCAGCTTCTTTGTCATTTGAACCTTTTGCCAATATAAACAGGTAGTTGTCTGGGCATAACCCTGTATTTTATTTTTTGTTGCTATTTCCTTATATGTATGAATTAATTTCTGTTTTGACATAAAAAGAAGAAACCACCAAAAAATTCAATAAAAATAAATTCAACCCCCATGTGCTGTTTACATTTGTACCCAGACATAGGATTACATTGGATGTACAGCACAGAACAGGCCATTCGGCCCAACCAGTTTATGCTCCACTCGAGCCTGCTCCAGTCTTTCCTCATCTAACTCTATCAGCATAACCCTCTATTCCCTTCTCCCTCATGTGCTTGTCTAGCCTCCCCTTAAATGCATCTATACTCTTCGCTTCAACTTGTGGTAGCGAGTTCCACATTCTCACCACTCTCTGGGGAAAGAAGTTTCTTCTGAATTCCCTATTTGATTTCTTGGTGACTATCTTATATTGATGGCCTCTAGTTTTGCTCTTCCCCACAAGTGGAAACATTCTCTCTGTATCTACTCTATCAAAACCTTTCATAATTTTAAAGACCTCTATTAGGTTACCCCTCAGCCTTGAAAAGAGACCCAGCCTGTTCATTCTTTCCTGATAGGTGTACCCTTGCATTTCTGGTATCATCCTTGTAAATCTTGGTCTAACATCTGTATTAATTACATGTCTATGAATCTCTGTATTTTTTACTTATCCTTTTATTTCCCCCACTTCTCTCCTGTAGACAATGATTCATGCTGGGGTTTGGTTCCATAGGCGCCCAACAGCCCTGCGGTATCTATAACCAAGTGGCAATTATTCTTGAATGTGCGTGCTGGCAGGCTATTTGACTATGATGGCATCACAGCTGAGCATGTTGCTGTCCTCACCCAACGTACATGTGAACATCTAGCAGGGGTTGTAGGAAAGTGAGCAGGAGTGGGAATCTGAGGCTGCTCGTGTTCCTCACGAACACTCTGCCTGAAGTCAACTAACTCAGCACAATTAGAAAGAAGGAAAAGAAAGACTTGCACTTATATAGCGCCTTTCACGACATCAGGACGTCACAAAGCGCTTTACAGCCCATGAAACTGGGACATTGCTGGTTTACTTGACTTGTTCTACACCTGGAGAGCATCAATCCATTGAGCTGTTGGAAAAAGCTGTGACATATAAAACTTATTAAATATGTTACACAGGCGTTCATTGTTGGCTGGATCCATTGAGGGCGGGAGTAGCTGAGACGCTCACTCTGATGTCAGATGCAAGTGCCAATTTGGACACAGTTGGTTTCACTATGACTCTGGCGAATTTGATGTAACAGGGGTACTGATGACTGGCGACTGCCTCACAACTGAATGATCTTCTGATTCAGCCCCAACCCATTTGCTAATATAAATAATGGATTCTGCCCTCAGCATAGCTGCAAAGTCAGAAACATCCCACTTGCTAGAGTATATCAAGCATCAAAGTGTTTCAAGAGTCACTGGTCCCTAGACTGTTTGCCTGCTTTCTTAAGTGTGATTATAATGATGAAAGAAAATCCTGTTTTAATCCTTACCTACAGAATATGCACAGCATGTATGACATATGCTAATAAGGCTGCATTTCTATTCTATGTGGCGCACATATTGATTGTACTGAATTTGTTATTAGTTCTTGGGTATGTGGTACTGTATAAAGATTACAGTTAATTTATGTGACAATACAGCTCTGTCCAAATCCAATATCAGATTCTCCCATTAACCAACAGTGGGACTCTTGTCTTTTCAAGGGCACTTGTCTTTGTTTGAACAATTTAAATTTGCGAAACAACTGCTGAATATGGAATAGTACAAGATCAATACTGCGCATGATCTGGCCTCAATAAAGTCAGCGATGATGCACGATGCTTTGGCGAACAAGCCCACTGCCCTACAGAATGGTAGTCCTCAAATGATGTCCCGCCACAGGGAGAGAGAGATGGGGGGATGGTCCAGATCACGTTGACTTGTACTGTTCTCACACACTTCCTGGTACCCTGCTGCAGGGTGATTGACTCTTTGAAACAGGGAAGTAAAATTTGTTGACTTTTTTTAGCCAATTAAAAAAAAAAATTAGAGTGTCAATTTTTGAGCTTGGGCAGCGATGTGCTCCAGCAGATTGATGTAAAACTCCCGCAGATGTGTCACCACAAAGACGCAAACTTACTTCTGATGCCAGTGAAAAGCCACATTTTCAACAAATATACGCTACAGAACAAAATGCTGACTGTAAATGTTCTGTTTATGACAACAGTACACCATGTTAACTATGCTAATTCTTTTCACTAGCATACTGCATATTTTTTCATATGCCAATATGGGGCTTTATATTTTCATCTGTTTGATAATTTTAGCAAAACAGTGGTAATGAGCAAAAAGGATTGCACTGTAAATAGAAAGTGCTGATAGACTATTGCTCCGCGTTTAGCAATGATTTCTGGATTTCTGCCTCTCCAGAAATGGGTTAACAAACATTAGTGAAAAGTGAGAGGGGAAAAACGGACTTGCGTGGTCTGGTTAAGATTATTAATGAGGAACTTGTGCAACTGTTCAAGTTAAAAAGTGAATATTTCAGTCCAGGTCAGAGCTGGTGGCCCTGATTTTAATCCAACCTGCCCAGTGGGAACGGGAGGGTGAGGAGTTGAAATCGCAAAAATCGACTTACTGCACCGTTCCTGCCAAAACCCGCTGACCGCCATTTTAACTTTGGGGTTGACTCATGTGGAGACAATGCAGACCAACTAGAAAGCACATACCAAACTCCCAAATGTGAAAAAAGGAGATGAATTTATTTACAAACAGACGATCGAACAAAAATCTTTTCACTCGCAAGTGTTCAAACCATAGTGCTTATCTTAACAGAAGGTTTCCTCACTCTAATACCCTTAGGATGTGCTCCCCCAGTGGAAATTTACTGTTGCTCATATGGGGACCTTTGAGATCCCCATGGCCAGAGTTCCCCATGGCCAGAGATTCCTGGGTGCTTGAGCCCGAGAGGACCCGACTGCAGCGCAGACTGTTACACTTCAGCTTCTTCCGGGGCAGTCTGGCCCAGCGTGGCTATCTGGCAGTGTACTGGGTGTTGGTTGAGAGGGTGGCAAGGAAGCATAACTGCTGAAATCCTTAGAGAGGTGAAAATGTCCCACTCTTGCTGCACCACTGCCATTGCCATGGGGCTGGGGCTCATCACTTCCACTGATGGGCAAACTGCAGAGGATGATTGATTGCTTGAAAGCCTCTATCTACTTGCTCCACCAGTCTCTCCAAGGTGGATGTCGGTCCATCCAAGGTGGAATGGAGGTTTGAGCCCAGAATCTGCATGGCAACCATTTGAGCTTCCACTAAAGCTGCAAAGCATGCAAACATGGACTCTTGTTGTGAGGGCACGGCTGCAGCATTCCTGGAGGCGGCCACACTCTCCACTGTAGACTGCAGACTGCTGATCCCATCTGAGATGACACCACTCAGGCTGGAAACGGACTCCTCCATACCTTCAGCTACGGTGATGAAACCCCATGGCAGGATTTGCAATACCTCGTACAACCCCTTGCTGGGCCTCTGAAATCCGCATCTCTGTCCTCAACAGATCTGGGAGAGGACCTCATTCTTCGGTAAGCTGTCTCATGCAGTGTCCCTGCCGCCAGCAGCTGCTCCTGCACACTAGTGCTAGGTGCATCACCATGAGCAGACCCATCGATCTCACTCTAACCCAGCCGCGTTTGTAGTGTATGTACCTTTAAGAGCCCCTGTGTACTGTAATACCGGTAGTGACCACTCGGGTATATAAGCCTGTATAGCGTCTTGTATCTTTTAGTTCACCTCCAGACTTTGTTCAGTAAACACCTGTTAAACCAACTCCTGCATTCCGTGTCTCCATTAACACACGGATACAACAGTGGCGACGAATTGGAAACGGACTTACCTGCAATTCGGCAGCACCTCAAGGAGATCGATTCCTCAGACGAAGGTCAAAGAAAAAAAAAATGAAAAAACAAACAAACTGTGGTTTCACCAGCTAGCCGGGCTGGTGGCAGGTACTGCACTAATCCTTCCTGGGCGGCGGGCTGGGGCTCGATCGGGTGGCTCTGCAGCGGGGCCGAGCAGCGAGTCGGAAGGCGGAGGCAAACAGAGACGGAGGGTGGAGCACTCGGGAGACGGCCGGCGCTGCAAAGCAGGTCGGCATTCGGACCAAGCAGAGGGAGGGAAAAGTCCCAGAGAGTCCGGCGGGAACGAGTCTCCAACTATTAAAAATATCTGTGCAAATAAAAACCGCGGAGAACAGCATTGTCAGCAGCGGGAAAGCGCGGGAGGCGCCATTTTTTCTCGGCAGTGAAGAAAGGAAAGCGCGGGAGGCGCCTGTAATGATATCAGCAAATAGTGATGTTATTTGCCTGTTCGATTATGATGTCTTAATAGCATGATTGCAGGTATTGATTACTTATGCCTGACCAGCAGAGGTCATGTGACCGAGAGAAGCAAGGCAGAGAGTTTTACTTTCACTTTGATTCGAGCTGCATCACAGTATAGAGTGTTCTGTAAAAAGGCTGTTAAAAAGAGTTGAATAGACTTTAGATTAAAACAACTTTCTCTTTCAAGAAATGAGTCTTTATTGAACCCAAAAAGAAATCAACACATGATGTCAGAAGTGGCTGAAAGAAAAAAAAAAAAAAAATCTGAAGTTAGCAACTTGATGGGACAGTGCAAGCAGTTGTGGCAAGTAAGCGAAATCAGCTCTCCACAGATTAGCAAGCCAGAAGAGAACATCGTTGCTTACCATTAGAGAATAGCTAACGAAGTGAAAAAATGGAAGGTTTACACCCACCGGCGACGCTTCAATTGTCAGGTAATGTGGCTGAAAATTGGAGAAGGTTCAAACAACTTTTAGAGTTGTATTTATCAGCAATCGGAGCTGAAGAGAAAAGTGATAATGTAAAAGCGTCACTGTTCTTACATGTCGTGGGTGATGAAGCGCTGGAGGTATATAATAACTTCACATTTGCTGTTGATGGAGACAAAATGAAGCTAGATAAAATAATGGAACAGTTTGAGGCCTACTGCATACCTAAACGCAACGTTACGTTTGAGAGGCACAAATTTTTCACATGTGTACAGAAAATCGGCGAGACTATTGATCAGTATGTGACTGAACTGAGAAACCGGAGCAAATCGTGTGAATTTGGGGGACTCACAGACTCGCTGATAAAAGACAGACTGGTGTGTGGTATTCCAGCTAATGATCTAAGGGAAAGGCTGCTAAGAGAGCAAGATCTAGACCTGGGAAAAGCCATAGCACTGTGTAGGGTTACAGAGACTGTGAAGTTGCAGGCAAAGGAGCTGTTCAGTGACAGTAGCTGCAACGTGGATGCAGTGAGAAAGAACGGATACAAACCGTTTAACAAAGAGAGCGCCAAAGTGAAAAAAGAGACGTGGCCAGCAAACGAAAATGAAAGAGACAATCGGAAGTCATGTAATCGATGCGGTACACAGCATCCACCAAGAAAGTGTCCAGCATATGGTAAAACATGCAATAAATGCAACAAAAACAACCATTATGCCCGTTGCTGTAAGAACGAAGCGCAACAAAGCAAGGTCCATACAGTAGATGAAAGCGAGATAGAGGAATTCTATGTAGATGTGGTGTCTGAAAACAAAAAAGAAGAAAGAGACTGGATGTTGACACTAAAAGTGAACGACATACACATTCCATTTAAATTGGATACTGGAGCACAAGTTAATGTGATATCAGAGACCGATTTTAAGAGAATTAGACCCAGACCAAAGTTACATAGAATACAAGTGAACGTGACCGGATACTCAGGTACTGATATACCAGTGAAAGGAAAATGCATTGTCAAAGTAACACACAAGGACAGAGAGCACACGCTAGCATTAATCGTGGTGCCACAGGATGTGCAAGCCATGCTAGGTTTAAAAGCCTGTGAGAGACTGAACCTGGTAAAGAGAGTCCTCATTGTGGAAAGCGAAGGAGAGACAGTCTATGATGAACTCATGAAAGAGTACAAAGACCTATTTAAGGGTTTAGGCTGCATTCCAGGAGAACACACGATCAGAGTAGATAAAAGTATGACACCGGTCATACATCCATGTAGAAAAGTTCCGTTTGCTCTTCAAAAGCAACTGAAGGCAGAGTTGGACAGGATGGAAAGCGTGAACGTGATTCAGAAGATAGATGAGCCAACTGAGTGGGTGAGTTCCCTCGTCGTAGTGGACAAAAAGAATGGAAAGCTCAGAATTTGCCTGGATCCAAGAGCTCTAAACAGAGCAATAAAGAGAGAGCACTTCAAGCTTCCTACACGTGAGGAAATCATGGCACAGTTTGCAAATGCAAAATATTTCAGCAGGTTAGATGCATCCTCCGGATTTTGGCAGATGAAGCTGGACGAAGCAAGTTCAAGACTGTGCACGTTCAACACTCCATTTGGCAGATACAGATTCCTAAGGTTACCATTTGGCATTGCTTCAGCTCCTGAAGTGTATCACAAGACTATCCATATGATCTATGAGCACCTGGAGGGAGTTGATACATCAATGGATGACATCATAGTATGGGGAACCACGAGAACTGAGCATGACGAGAGACTGAAAAAAGTGCTGGAAGCAACAAGGAAAACAAACCTGAAGCTGAATAGAGAGAAATGCCAGCTCGGGGTGACAGAACTGACTTTCGTGGGAGATATCCTTAGCAGTGAGGGCATCAGACCAGATCCCAGAAAGGTGTCCGCCATTGAGAATATGCCAAGGCCACAATGCAAAAAGGACGTGCAGAGGTTTAATGGAATGATCAACTACATGGGTAAATTCATATCCAACCTCTCAGAAAAAATAGCGCCACTGAGAAGACTAACTGAAAAGAACATAGAATGGGAATGGAATCATGAGCATGAGAAGTCATGGAGCGATCTAAAGAAACTGCTCACAGAGGAACCTGTTCTGAGGTTTTATGACCCAGCGAGACCCATCAAGATATCATCAGATGCATCACAGAGTGGGCTCGGTGCCGTTCTTCTGCAACACTATGACTACTGGCAACCTATTGCATATGCATCGCGCTCAATGACAGATGCGGAGACGCGATATGCTCAAATAGAAAAGGAGCTGCTCAGCATCACATACGCCTGTGAAAGATTTCACCAGTTTGTGGCAGGACAAGCAATCAGTGTAGAGACTGACCATAAGCCCTTGATTGCATTTTCCAAAAGCCACTGTATAGCTGTCCGCTTAGAATACAAAGAATGATGATCAGGCTGCAACGCTATACACTGAATGTTGCGTACACACCGGGTAAGCTGATGTATACAGCAGACACGTTGTCCAGAGCTGTTGATCCAAGTGAGCCCGCAAACGCCACAATGGATGAAAAAGTGAACGCCTACGTGGACATGATCACAAGTGCACTGCCCATAGCAGATGCAAAAATAGAGCTCATAAAGACTGAAACAGACAAAGATGAAACAATGAGACGACTGAGAAAAAGCGTCTTGGATGGATGGCCCAACATGAAGCAAGACTGCTCACCTGACATGGCAGAGTACTGGAACTGCAGGGCGGAACTATCAGTGGTCGAAGACATCATCTACAAAGGAAGTAAAATAGTTATCCCAAAGAGTCTGAGAAGAGAGATGCTAAAAAAGATCCATGGAGGACATCTGGGAATCGAAAAGTGTAAGAAAAGAGCACGAGAGGTGATGTACTGGCCACGAATGAACCAAGATGTGACAAATGAGGTGTCAAACTGCACAATATGCCTGAAATATCGAGCAAGCAATCCAGTAGAACCACTAAAGCCACACCCAGCACCAGACAGACCTTACCAGAAGGTAGGCGCTGACCTATTCGTATGTCAAGGGAAGGACTATCTTGTCGTCACAGACTATTACTCCCTGTATCCAAAGGTTTGTAGACTGTACACCACCACTGCAGAAGCTGTGATAAGAAGTATGAAAGCCATATTCTCCAGACATGGCGTGGCAAGCGAGGTCTTCACAGACAATGGACCCCAGTTTAACAATGCAAATTTCCGACACTTTGCCAAAGAGTGGGACTTTGTCCACACAACGTCAAGTCCTCACTATCCACAGTCCAATGGACTAGTGGAAAAATCAGTCCAGACAGTGAAAAGACTGATGTACAAGGCAAAAGACAGTGGAACTGACTTCTACCAAAGCATGCTTGTATACCGCACAACGCCGCTCGAGTGTGGTATGTCACCAGCCCAACTCCTGATGGGACGTCGGCTAAGGTCAAACCTACCCATCCCGGAGAACCTCCTGAAAACAAAAGAGGGGGAGAAAGTGAGGAAGTTCAAAGAGCAACAGAAAGAAAAGCAAAAGTACTACTATGACAGAGGAACACAAAACCTACCTGAACTCCACACTGGTGACCAAGTAAGGTTGAAAGACAAAACAAACACATGGACTCAGAAGGGAACTGTCCTGAGTGAAGTTCAACCAAGATCATACACCATTCAGACAGATGAGGGTGCTGTTCTGAGAAGAAATCGTCGAGATCTTCTCATGGGACCAGCCACAGCAGGTCAAGAGACTGATACTGGTGAACAACCTGCTCACACAGCTGAGAACCAATCATCTGAGGCAACAACTCAGATTCAAGGACAATCAATCAGAAAATCCTCAAGACACGTGAAGCCTCCTGAGAGACTCATTGAGCAAATTTAAGGACTATTGTTAAAGAAGGAAGTAATGTTATCATTCTTTCTTCTAGTTCTAGTGTATTGACATATTTCATGTGAACACACAAAGCAAGGGTAAAAAACCTTGATCATGATAATGATAATGTAAGTTCATTAAGTGTTACAGTTAAAATGCAGATTAATACAAAGAAAACATGTTGTTAGTTAAAAGTAAAATACTTTTGTTTTTCACAGAATTCACAGAATTTCACAGAATTCACAGAAACCCCACAGTGCAGATAGAGGCCATTTCGGCCCATCGAGCCTGCACCGACACATATCCCACCCGATCCCCGTAATCCCTACACCAACACATATCCCACCCTATCCCCGTAACCCCACGTATTTAATCCCCCTAGCACTAAGGGTCAATTTTATCATAGCCAATCAACCTAACCCGCACATCTTTGGACTGTGGGAGGAAACCGGAGCACCCGGAGGAAACCCACGCAAACACGGGGAGAATGTGCAAACTCCACACAGACAGTCACCCGAGGCCAGATTCGAACCCGGGTCCCTGGCGCTGTGAGGCAACAGTGCTAACCACTATGCCACCGTTTTAAGAAAGGGAGATGTAATGATATCAGCAAATAGTGATGTTATTTGCCTGTTCGATTATGATGTCTTAATAGCATGATTGCAGGTATTGATTACTTATGCCTGACCAGCAGAGGTCATGTGACCGAGAGAAGCAAGGCAGAGAGTTTTACTTTCACTTTGATTCGAGCTGCATCACAGTATAGAGTGTTCTGTAAAAAGGTTGTTAAAAAGAGTTGAATAGACTTTAGATTAAAACAACTTTCTCTTTCAAGAAATGAGTCTTTATTGAACCCAAAAAGAAATCAACACAGCGCCATTTTTGATTTTCAGGATGCCTAAGACTGGCAATATTACTGCTTTCGATAGTGATATAGAGGATTGGACCACATGTGGAAAGAGTAGAGGTATATTGCACAGCGAATGAAGTAGAGGATGATAAAAAGGCATTGGTACTTCTAAATCTGATGGGCGCAAGGACATACGGGCTGTTACGAAACTTAATCACTCCAGCCAAACCGATGGACAAGAATTTTAAGGAGATTGTTGATACCCTACAGGAGCACTTAAACCCAACACCGCTGCTGATAGCGGAATGATTCAAATTCTTCAGGAGGAATCAGCACAAGAATGAAAGTAACGCTGATTACCTCACCGAATTAAGAAAGCTGTCAAAGCACTGCCAATTCGGGGCAGGACTGGCAGATTCTCTACGAGACAAATTTGTCTGCGGTCTCCTAAGTGAAGGAACACAGAAAAGGCTACTTTCTGAGAAAGATTTGACACTGGACAAGGCTTTCAGTGTGGCTGTATCATACGAAGCAGCAGCAAGAGGAGCTGCAGAGATACAGCAAAAGCCACAGGACTTCGGCACCCATGAAATGACATGGGGTTTCGAGAGATGTTATCGCTGCGGCAGATCCACCCATGACCAGAGGGACTGCTGGTTCAAGGACAAAGCATGCAGGCAATGCGGAAAGATGGGACACATTGCACGTGTATGCCGATCTGGAAACAAAAAATCCACTGAGAGAAAAAAAATCAATAAGGAAAAGTACAGAAAGGTACAAATGATGACGGACAGTAGCTCCGAAGACCAGAAGAGCGATAGCGACTCCGGAAACAAGAGACTAAGCTGTCTCAAATTACATAATGTAATTGCCAAAGAAGATTACCAGACCATTTGGGTTACCCTCACGATAGCGGGGTCCCCAGTTAAAGTGGAGCTAGATACAGGATCAGCTCTGACCGTCATAAGTCGACGGGATTACGAGCGGCTATTTCCGCATATACCTTTGAAAGACACATCCATTACCTTGAAGACATATACGGGACAGAAAGTATACCCCAGAGGGAAAATAAAGGTGCCTGTTGTATACAACGGCAAGGAAATACAGAAGTTGTATTTATACGTTCTGCAAGATGGTGGTCCACCGTTGTTGGGACGTGAATGGATCAGGAAGATACGTTTAGACGGGCACTCCATTCAGGCACTGACGGTGACCAGTAAGAAAAAAAATGATGATGACGTCATACCTGAACGATTAAAAGACATCTTGGCTAACGCCAAAGAAGTGTTTCAACAGGAACTAGGAACCTTGAAAGGCGTCACCGCCTCAATAAAAGTGGAAGATGCGGCAATTCCCAAGTTTTTTAAGGCAAGGCTGGTGCCATACGCAATTCATCCAGCAGTTGAGGCAGAGCTGGAGAATTTGGAAAAAGCAGGCATGTTATCCAAGGTAGATTGGAGCGAGTGGGCAACACCCATCGTCCCGGTCATGAAGAAAACATTGAATAATGATAAATCTGAAGAACAGAGAAAAATTCGCATCTGTGGGGACTTCAAGGTGACTGTAAACCCGGTCCTTCACATGATACAGTATCCTCTTCCAAGGAGATATTTTCGCCTCACTATCCGGAGGGAAACGTTTCACCAAAATTGACTTGGCACAGGCATATCTACAGATGGAGGTTGAGGAGGCCTCTAAAAAGTATCTCACGATAAACACACACAAAGGCCTGTACCAGTACAATCGACTGGTTTTCGGAGTAGCATCAGCTCCAGCTATCTGGCAAAGAGCTATGGAGCAAGTCCTGCAAGGGATTCCGGGGACTCAATGCTACCTAGACGACATCCTTGTAACAGGAGAAAACGACAACGAGCACCTTGCCAATTTGGAGCAGGTGCTCACTAGGCTGAGAGAACGGGGCCTATGAGCGAATCGCCCCAAGTGCGAATTTTTCCAGAAACAAATATCATATTGTGGCCATATAATTAACGAAGAAGGGTTGCATAAGTCACCTGAAAAAATTGAAGCGGTCATAAAAGCCCCAGCACCTGAAAATGTCTCACAATTAAAGTCGTTCCTGGGATTGATAAATTACTATCATAAATTTTTACCAAACTTGTAAACTGTTCTGCACCCTCTTAACGCACTGCTACAAACGGGAGTAGTTTGGAAATGGAGCGAAGACTGTAAACGTGGCTTCCATAAATGCAAAGGCTTGATCACGTCCAAGGAAGTGTTGGCTCATTACAACCCATCACTGCCAATCAGACTGGCGTGCGATGCATCCCCTTACGGCGTAGGAGCGGTATTATCGCATAGATTCCCTGATGGCTCGGAGCGGCCGATAGCTTTTGCGTCATGCTCATTGAACTCAGCTGAGCGTAACTATGCCCAGATCGACAGGGAAGCACTCAGCCTGGTGTGGGGAGTGAAGAAATTCAACCATTACCTACACGGACAAAAATTTACCTTGTTGACTGACCATCAACACCTCGTCTCCATATTCAACCCTAAAAAGGGCGTTCCCATTATGACAGCGCAAAGGCTACAGAGGTGGTCCCTTTTCCTAGGGGCACACCAGTATGACATAGAATACAAAGGATCAAAACAGCATGGGAATGCTGACGGTTTATCGCGCCTACCGTTGCCAACGGTAGAAGAGGCACCTACAGTGGACCCAGTGGAGATGTTCCACTCAACCATAGTAGAATGTCTACCAGTAACAAATTCTACCATTGAAAAGGAAACGAGAAATGACCCGACTCTCTCACGAGTCTACGATTTAACGGTGAAGGGATGGCCAGCACATGGCGAACCACTGTTGCCAGCATTCTCGCAAAGAAGAGAACAGCTGTCAGTGTGCCGAGGAACCTTGATGTGTGGGTCCAGAGTGGTGATTCCACCCAAACTCCAGGATAAAGTGCTAAAGGAGCTTCACGAGGGGCATCTGGGTGGAGTGAAAATGAAGAACCTAGCCAGAGCATTTGTGTGGTGGCCAGGTATCGATGGAGACATCGAAGAAATGACCAAGAGCTGTCTAGGATGCCAGAAGGTCCAAAACGCCCCACCACAAGCCCCTCTACATCCATGGGAGTGGCCCTCATCTCCATGGCAAAGGGTACATATTGACTTTGCTGGTCCATTTATGGACTCAATGTTCTTAATTGCGGTTGATGCACACTCCAAGTGGCCGGAGGTAATAAAGATGTCCTCCACCACCACGGAAAAAACCATCACAGTATTAAGGACCATATTTGCCAGGAATGGGCTGCCTGAACAGATCTGTTCTGATAATGGACCGCAATTTGTGTCCGAAGAATTCAGGAAGTTCTTAAAAAACAATGGGGTTAAGCACTACACGTCCGCCCCATACCATCCCGCCACCAATGGATTAGCTGAAAGGTTTGTCCAGACCTTCAAGAAGGCCATAAAGGCCATGGGTAATGAAGACATAAATCTACAACATAAGGTAGATAACTTCTTGTTTGCATATAGGAATGCAACACATGTGGTTACAAACCAAACTCCCGCCATGATGTTTTTCAATAGAAGACTAAGATGCCGGCTGGATTTGATCAAGCCAAACATCAGAAGGGACGTAGAGAACCGACAATTTCAAGGCATGAATGAAAGGCCAACTAGAACCTTCCAGATAGGTCAACAAGTTTTGGCCCGGGACTACCGTACCGAGAAATGGCAGCCTGGAACTATTTGCACACGACTAGGACCACTGATGTATACCGTGGACATTGGTGAAAGCATAATAAGGCGCCATGCTGACCAGATCATAGAGTCATCCGAAAAGGGACAACCTACACCACAACTCTATATGCCTAATGATGAAGCAGAGATACCCATAGTATCTACCTCCGATCCGATGGTACTGGAACCAGATGAACCCGACTCTGGCATTCAAGCCGAATTGACCTTGCCAAAAGAACCTACTACACCACCGAAAACTACTACACCACCGAGGCATTATCCGGGCCGAGTCAGGAAGCCTCCAGAGAGACTGACTTATAATTGATTAACTGCAGCAAATGTGTAGATTATTGTTATTGTAAACATGTTAATTAATGATTACTTAAAATGTTATGTACTAATTATCTAAAAGGGGAGGAATTGTAGTGTATGTACCTTTAAGAGCCCCTGTGTACTGTAATACCGGTAGTGACCACTCGGGTATATAAGCCTGTATAGCGTCTTGTATCTTTTAGTTCACCTCCAGACTTTGTTCAGTAAACACCTGTTAAACCAACTCCTGCATTCCGTGTCTCCATTAACACACGGATACAACAGCGTTGCCACTCACTATGCTTGGGAGTGGGGGAGCGCGCGGCAGTGACTCCTCAGGGCTCTGCTCCTCTGAGGTGCCCTCCTTGGTTGCTCTGGCTGTCGAGAAGGGCCTAGAGGAAAGATAAAAGGGAGAAGATTTAGGATGGCACTGGAAGGCTGCAGAATACATGCGGCTCATGTAATTTGATGTAGTCAAGCTGGCTGACTGAGCTTATTTCCCGTGCTTCATGAAGGGGTATAAGTAATTGTCAGAGACACTGTTCAGTGAAGACCCCAGCCTCAAAATGCTCGATGCACACTGTAATGATATCAGCAAATAGTGATGGTATTTGCCTGTTTGATTATGATGCCTTATCAGCATATTTGCCTGTTTGATTATTTATGCCTTACCAGCAGAGGGCATGTGAGAGAGGAGAGTTTAGTTTTAGTTTCGTTTTAGATGGATCTCTAAGATGGTGTCTCCTGTAATGATGTTAACTGAGTTGAACATACTTTAGATTAAAAGACATTCTCTTTCATGAATGTGCCGTCATTGAACCCACATACAAATCAATACATGGTGTCAGAAGTGATTGAAAGAGATGAAGAGGAAAAATCTGAAGTTAGCAACTCGACGAGATAGTGGCAAGCAAGCTATCCAGTGAAATCAGATCTCCACATATTAGCAAGCCAAAAGAGAACATCGTTACTTACCATTGGAGAATAGCTAACAAAGTGAAAAATGGAAGGTTTACACCCACCGGCGAAGCTTCAGTTGACAGGTAATGTGGCTGAAAATTGGAGGAGGTTCAAACAACGTTTGGAGTTGTATTTAGCGGCAATCGGAGCTGACGAGAAAAGTGATAAAATGAAAGCATCAGTGTTCTTACATGTCGTGGGTGATGAAGCGCTGGAGGTGTATAATAACTTCACATTCGCTGCTGATGGAGACAAAGTGAAGTTGGATAAAATAATGGAACAGTTTGAGGCCTACTGCATACCTAAACATAACGTGATGTTTGAGAGGCAAAGATTTTTCACGTGTACAGAAAACGGGAGAGACTATTGATCAGTATGTGACTGAACTGAGAAACAGAAGCAAAACATGTGAATTTGGGGGACTGACAGACTCGCTGATAAAAGACAGACTGGTGTGTGGTATTCCAGATAATGGTCCAAGGGAAAGACTGCTAAGAGAGCAAAATCTAGACCTGGGAAAAGCCATAGCACTGTGTAGGGCTACAGAGACTGTGAAGTTGCAGGCAAAGGAGCTGTTCAGTGACAGTAGCTGCAACGTGGATGCAGTGAGTAAGAACGGACACAAACCGTTTAACAAAAAGAGCGCCAATGTGAAAAAAGAGGCGTGGCCAGCGAACAAAAATGAAAGGGGCAATTGAAAGTCATGTAGTCGATGCGGTACACAGCATCCACCAAAAAAGTGTCCAGCATATGGTAAAACATGCATTAGTTGCAACAAAAACAACCATTATGCCCGTTGCTGTAAGAATCAAGCGCAACAAAGCAAGGTCCATGCAGTAGATGAAAGCGAGATAGAGGAGTTCTATGTGGATGTTGTGTCTGAAAACAAAAAAGAAAAAAGAGACTGGATGTTGACACTAAAAGTGAATGACATACACATTCCATTTAAATTGGATACTGGAGCACAAGTTAATGTGATATCAGAGACTGATTTTATGAAAATTAGACCCAGACCAAAGATACATGGAATAAAAGTGAAAGTGACAGGATACTCAGGTACTGATATACCAGTGAAAGGAAGATGCATTGTCAAAGTGACACACAAGGACAGAGAGCACACGCTAGTATTAATCGTGGTGCCAAAGGATGTGCAGGCCATACTAGGTTTAATAGCCTGTGAGAGACTGAACCTGGTAAAGAGAGTCCTCGTTGTGGAAAGCGAAGGAGAGACAGTCTATGATGAACTCATGAAAGAGTACAACGACCTATTTCAGGGTCTAGGCTGCCTTCCAGGAGAACACACGATCAGAGTAGATAAAAGTATGCCAACGGTCATACATCCATGCAGAAAAGTTCCGTTTGCTCTTCAAAAGCAACTGAAGGCAGAGTTGGACAGGATGGAAAGCCTGAACGTGATTCAGAAGATAGATGAGCCAATTGAGTGGGTGAGTTCCCTCGTCGTTGTGGACAAAAAGAATGGAAAGCTCAGAATTTGCCTGGATCCAAGAGATCTAAACAGAGCAATAAAGAGAGAGCACTTCAAGCTTCCTACACGTGAGGAAATCATGTCACAGTTTGCAAATGCAAAGTATTTCAGCAAGTTAGATGCATCATCAGGATTTTGGCAGATGAAACTGGATGAGGCAAGTTCAAGACAGTGCACGTTCAACAGTCCATTTGGCAGATACAGATTCCTAAGGTTACCATTTGGCATTGCCTCAGCTCCTGAAGTGTATCACAAAACTATCCATATGATCTATGAGCACCTGGAGGGAGTTGATACATCAATGGATGACATCATAGTATGGGGAACCACGAGAACTGAGCATGACGAGAGACTGAAAAAAGTGCTGGAAGCAACAAGGAAAACAAACCTGAAGCTGAAAAGAGAGAAATGCCAGCTCGGGGTGACAGAACTGACATTTGTGGGAGATATCCTTAGCGGTGAGGGCATCAGACCAGATCCCAGAAAGGTGTCCGCCATTGAGAATATGCCAAAGCCACAATGCAAAAAGGACGTGCAGAGGTTTAATGGAATGATCAACTACATGGGTAAATTCATATCCAACCTCTCAGAAAAGATGGCGCCACTGAGACGACTAACTGAAAAGAACATAGAATGGGAATGGAATCATGAGCATGAGAAGTCATGGAGCGCTCTAAAGAAACTGCTCACAGAGGAACCAGTTCTGAGGTTTTATGACCCAGCGAGACCCATCAAGATATCATCAGGTGCATCACAGAGTGGGCTCGGTGCCGTTCTTCTGCAAAAATATGACTACTGGCAACCTATTGCACAGACGCGGAGACGTGATATGCTCAAATAGAAAAGGAGCTGCTCAGCATCACATACGCCTGTGAAAGATTTCACCAGTTTGTGTCAGGACAAGCAATCAGTGTAGAGACTGACCATAAGCCCTTGATTGCATTGTTCCAAAAGCCACTAAATAGCTGTCCGCTTAGAATACAAAGAATGATGATCAGGCTGCAACGCTATACACTGAATGTTGCGTACACCCCGGGTAAGCTGATGTATACAGCAGACATGTTGTCCAGAGCTGTTGACCCAAGAGAGCCCGCAAACACCAAAATGGATGAAAAAGTGAACGCCTACGTGGACATGATCACAAGTGCACTGCCCATAGCAGATGCAAAAATGGAGCTCATAAAGACTGAGACAAACAAAGATGAAACAAAGAGACGACTGAGGAAAAACATCTTGGATGGATGGCCCAACATGAAGCAAGACTGCTCACCTGACATGGCAGAGTACTGGAACTGCAGGGCGGAACTATCAGTGGTCGAAGACATCATCTACAAAGGAAGTAAAATAGTTATCCCAAAGAGTCTGAGAAAAGAGATGCTAAAAAGGATCCATGGAGGACATCTGGGAATCGAAAAGTGTAAGAAAAGAGCACGAGAGGTGATGTACTGGCCACGAATCAACCAAGATGTGACAAATGAGGTGTCAAACTGCACAATATGCCTGAAATATTGAGCAAGCAATCCGGTAGAACCACTAAAACCACACCCAGCGCCAGACAGACCTTACCAGAAGGTAGGCGCTGACCTATTCGTATGTCAAGGGAAGGACTATCGTGTAGTCACAGACTATTACTCCCTGTATCCAGAGGTTTGTAGACTGTACACCACCACTGCAGATGCTGTGATAACATGTATGAAAGCCATATTCTCCAGACATGGCATGGCAAGCGAGGTCTTCACAGACAACGGACCCCAGTTTTACAATGCAAGTTTCCGACACTTTGCCAAAGAGTGGGACTTTGTCCACACAACGTCAAGTCCTCACTTTCCACAGTCCAATGGACTAGTGGAAAAATCGGTCCAGACAGTGAAAAGACTGATGTACAAGGCAAAAGACAGTGGAACTGACTTCTACCAGAGCATGCTTGTATACCGCACAACGCCGCTTGAGTGTGGTATGTCACCAGCCCAACTCCTTATGGGATGTCTGCTAAGGTCAAACCTACCCATCCCGGAGAACCTCCTGAAAACAAAAGAGGGGGAGAAAGTGAGGAAGTTCAAAGAACAACAGAAAGAAAAGCAAAAGTACTACTATGACAGAGGAACACAAAACCTACCTGAACTCCACACTGGTGACCAAGTAAGGTTCAAAGACAAAACAAACATATGGACTCAGAAGGGAACTGTCCTGAGTGAAGTCCAACCAAGATCATACACCATTCAGACAGATGAGGGTGCTGTTCTGCGAAGAAATCGTCGAGATCTTCTCATGGGACCAGCCACAGCAGGTCAAAAGACTGATACTGTTGAACAACCTGATCACACAGCAGGTCAAAAGACTGATACTGTTGGACAACCTGATCACACAGCTGAGAAACCATCATCTGAGGCAACAACTCAGATTCAAGGACAATCAATCAGAAAATCCTCAAGACACGTGAAGCCTCCTGAGAGACTCATTGAGCAAGTTTAAGGACTCTTGTTATAGAAGGAAGTAATGTTATCTTATTCTCTCTTCAAGTTCTAGTGTATTTACATATTTCATGTGAACACACAAAACAAGGTTAAAAAACCTTGATAATGATAATGATAATGTAAGTTCATTAAGTGTTACAGTTAAAATGCAGAGTAATACAAAGAAAACATGTTGTTAGATAAAAATAAAATACTTTTGTTTTAAGAAAGGGAGATGTAATGATATCAGCAAATAGTGATGGTATTTGCCTGTTTGATTATGATGCCTTACCAGCATATTTGCCTGTTTGATTATTTATGCCTTACCAGCAGAGGGCATGTGAGAGAGGAGAGTTTAGTTTTAGTTTCATTTTAGATGGATCTCTAAGATGGTGCCTCCTGTAATGATGTTAACTGAGTTGAACATACTTTAGATTAAAAGACATTCTCTTTCATGAATGTGTCGTCATTGAACCCACATAGAAATCAATAGACACACAAGTCTTGCAGGCTCACAAATTTCATGGGCTTGCTGCTGCAGTTGGGTGGTCCTCCCCTGGTCTTGCTTCTCTCATGATTAATGTGCGCCGTTTTGTCCTGCATAAAGGGAGGGTTAATTTTAGTGGATGGCTATGGAAAGGGGAGTGCAGATGTGTGGGGTTTATGTTGGCAGTGCATATGCTGAGTGCGAGAAGTAGGATTGCAAGCAGGGTGAGGATGTGTTGACTGAGAAGTAAGTGCGAGGAGTATGAAATGAGGAAGGAGTCCTGAGGGAAGCTGCTGATTCTGCAGAGTTTACCAAGTGAGAAGAGAATGCTGCTTGTGGCTGGTGTGAAGGGTGTAAGGAAGAGGTGAGTGTGTGTTTGAAATGAGAATGGGAGGTGGGTTAGTGTGCCCTTCTGCTGGGTGTTGCAGGAAGTGATGAAGGGAAAGGAATTGTTGAAAATGCTGAGGGAGGAGGGAGGGACTGCTACCATATGTTGTACAGAGATGAAGAGAGATAAATGATTAGCTGTGCTCACCCTTGCTACTCGAGTGAGGACATTGAAACACTTCCTGCACTGCATCCAAGTACTGGGCGTGACACTCCTGGAGCTGATGGCCTCTTAAATCTCTCCATGCCTGGGGGAGAATGTGTTTGGTAACCCTCCCGACACTGCTGGGGAACAAACAGGAGTTTCTTTCTCCCCCTCACCTCTTCCACAAGCACCTCCAGGGAAACGTCTGAGAACGTTAAGAACTTTCCTTCTGTCCACTTCTGAGAAGGTTCTTCTTCCACCACCTTGCAAAGGCAACAAGCCACAAGAGAATGCAACCTCTCTTTATGAGGTCCATTCCCGCTTTAAATAGCCATCTGGATGACCCGCTGGAAGTTGTGCTCTGGAAGTGGGCGGATTTCCTGTTGGGTCAGCCAATTCAGTGGGAGACCTGCTGGTGAGATTATAGCGAGGCCTGTGAGTTAAAATATCCCGGCTTTGTTTTTTGGCTGAAGGGGTGAGTTTTGGACTGAAACTCAAACTCATCTTTCGAAAACTGGCCTGGTGTTTGTGAGCTTTACGAACAGGAACATTTCAAAGTATTGAAACAGCAGTGTCAAAAGTCAATATTACAGAACCATTTTATTTTGACTCCTTCCCCAATCAGTCTGCATGATCTACCGCAATAATGATTAGATTATTTATTATCAGTTTCTGTTCTTCGCAGCAAGACTGAAAGTAAAGAAGATTAGCTTTCTACAGATGAAAAATTGTGTTCTATAATAAGCAGCTCAGGAACAAACATTGTTTAAACAATACTGAATATTGCACGTAGCTACATGTTATTAGAAAAAAAGAGTAACTATTGAAATACAAATGGTGTGAATGTCTGTTTTATTTAAATTAAAAATATATCACCTATTTTTCCCCTCTGATTATCTGGGAAAAGAAATGGAGAAGTAGCATCCATAAACAATTATTATTGAATATAGAGCAGAATGTCAGGGGAATACGAAATGCCAAAAGAGCCTTGATTACAAGTTGGAATGAGATGACACTGACAGATGAAATTTAGAAAGTGTGGTACACCCTTAGTATTAGAAATATATTACACTTTCTTGTTAAATAAAATGATCAACATTGAGAATATTTGAGTTTGTAATTTATACGAGTTTTTTTCAAAGTTAAAGTTCTGATACTATTTTTCCCTTATATGTATTCTCCTATATGGACTCCTCACTGAAACTTTTTACAATAGTTATATCTGTTATGTAGCTCATTAACTGTCTGAAAAGCATGAAAAGTTCATTGTTACGGATACATCATAACTGGATATTATTTTTTCATTCCAGCTAAATTGTATTCTGAAGAATTGCATCTTTCAAAAACATGTTCTTGCAATTTCATTAGTTACGGAGAAAATTGGGCCTTTCTTTGTTAAACAGAGGGAAATACAACCCATGAGACACCCCCAATTAAAGCATTAGCACCGTCCTCCTTCTGTACGGCAATTTCTAGGATTCTGTCATTCTTTTTTGATCTATTCACATATTTTGCACTCAGGCATTTTGATATTCTTAAAACATATGTGAGATTTAAATGAGCTATAAATTATTATATTATATATTCAAATTGGCCATGTTGGACTACAAAAGGCTGTCTCTGCGTTGAAGCCTACAGAATATGGATGAAGCAAACTCAAGATGGCAGATGATAGTAACAGCTTGCCCAATAATATCGTCTCTACAGGCAGGTGAAGACTTGCTTTAGTGAACACTGTTGTAGAGTTTCATGTACTTGAAATTAAAAGGACTGAAGTGAAGTTGCTCAAGGTTACTGGCCAACATCTCAAAAACTTGAGGAAACATTGCCCAACACATAGCTAGACGATCTGAGGTGAATACAAAGGGTAAACAAATACAAAGGTCAGAAGTGGAGATGCTCGCTGATGACTGCACAGTGTTCAGTGCCATTCACAACTGCTCAGATAATGAAGCAATCCATGCCCGCATGCAACAAGACCTGGACGGCGTTCAAGCTTGGGCTGATAAGCGGCAGGTTACATTCGCGCCACAGAAGTGCCAGGCAATTATTATCTCCAACTAGCGAGAGTCTAACCACCGCCCCTTGACATTTAATGGCATTACCATCACTGAATTCCCCACCATCAACATCCTGGGGGTCACCATTGACCAGAAGCTTAACTGGACCAGCCACATAAATACTGTGGCAACAAAAGCAGGTCAGAGGCTAGGTATTCTGCTGCGAGTGTCTCACCTCCTGACTTCCCAAAGCCTTTCTATCATCTACAAGGTACAAGTAAGGAGTGTGATGGAATACTCTCCACTTGCCTGGATGAGTGCAGCTCCAACAACACTCAAGAAGCTTCACACCATCCAGGACAAAGCAGCCCACTTGATTGGCACCCCATCTACCACCTTAAACATTCACTCCCTCCACCACCGGCGTACCGTGGCTACAGTGTGTACCATCTACAAGATGCACTGCAGCAACTCACCAAGGCTTCTTCGGCAGCTCCTCCCAAACCCGGACAAGGGCAACAGGCGCATGGGAACACCACCACCTCCAAGTTCTCCTCCAAGTCACACACCATCCTGACTTAGAGGTATATCGCTGATCCTTCATCGTCGCTGGGTTAAAATCCTGGAACTCCCTCCCTAACAGCACTGTGGGAGTACCTTCATCACACGGACTGCAGCGGTTCAAGAAGGCAGCTCACCGTCACCTTCTCAAAGGCAATTAGGGATGGGCAATAAATGCTGGCCTTGCCAGCGACTCCAACATCCCATAAATGAATTAAAAAAAAACTTCCGAGCCAATCATAAATGGAAGGGAAAGAAGAAAGTAACAAATATTACATACAAACATACAAAATTGATACATAATTCTGCTGCCGACGGCACTATTGCCTCCTCAGTGCCCGAAGATTGTGAGGAATGTTGTAAGATGGTTTACCATGGTGACAAGACTCCTTCAAAATCTGCAATGTCTAATAAGATCTATATATAAAATGTAATTGTCTCAGCTTGATAACAGCTGTAAGGAACCTAGCTATTTACAACAACAACAACTTTTTAACTAGGAAAATGTCCCAAGACACTTCACAGAGACATAAGGAAAATGCATGATAAGCCAAAGAGGGAGATGTTAGGCGTTGTGACTAAAAACATTGGCAAATGATGAGTTTTAAGGAGGGTCTTAAAGGAGGTGGAGACACAGAAGGATTTAATGGAGGGAATTCCAGACAGCAGGACCTCGGCGGCTGAAGGTACAGCTCCCAATGGTGGGGCAAAATGAGGCGGGGGGGGGGGAGGAGATGCACAAGAGCCTGGAGTAAAAGGAAGAGAAAATACAGTGTTGGAGGTTGTAGGACTGGCAGAGGTTACAGAGATAGAGAGGGATGAAGGCATGGAGGGATTTAAACAGAAGGATGAGAATTTTATATTTGAGTCTGGAGGTGACAAAAGAGTGAATGAGGGTTTTAGCTGGGCAGGGCTGAGGTAGAGACAGAGGCAGACAATGTTACGCAGGTTGAAGTAGGTGGCCTTTGTGATGGAAGGCATATGAAATTGGAAGCTGAGCTCCGGTTGAACAGGATGTCGAGATTGCGAACAGTCTGATTCAGCTTGAGGCAATGACCAAAGAGGAGGATAGTGTCAATGGCAAGGGTAAGGAGTTTGTGATGGAATGAAGACAGTGTTTACCTGGAGGAAGTTATGGTTCATCCATGACTGGATGTTGGTCAAGCAGTCTGACAACACAGTAGCAATGGAGTGATTGAGAGAGGTGGTGGTGAGTTTGAGCTGGATGTCACTGGCATACCTGTGGATGCTGACTCCAGTCTGCAGATGATATTGGAGTTCAGCTATCTAGGTCCTGCAGTCTGGAATTCCCTCCCTAAATCCATCTGCCTCTCCACCTCCCTCTCCTCCTCTAAGACCCTCTTAAAAGCCATCTCTGGCCATGCATTTGGTCACTCTTCCTAATATCTCCCACGTCAGTTCATCAAAAGGCAGCATATAGATGAGGAAGAGGACACAGGCAAGCATGGGTTGGTGCAGGTGTGGGAAGAGAAGCCATTGCTAGAGATGCCAGTCGGGAGCAGCGGGAGCAGCGAGGAGGAGCTCGGGAGAAAACCCGGCGACCAGCGAGGCCCGAGACCAGTCGGGAGCAGTGATTCAGAGCCGGTATAAAAACCGGAGAGAGGCGAGGCCCGAGACCAGTCGGGAGCAGCGGGAGCAGCGAGGAGGAGCTCGGGAGAAAACCCGGCGACCAGCGAGGCCCGAGACCAGTCGGGAGCAGTGATTCAGAGCCGGTATAAAAACCGGAGAGAGGCGAGGCCCGAGACCAGTCGGGAGCAGCGGGAGCAGCGAGGAGGAGCTCGGGAGAAAACCCGGCGACCAGCGAGGCCCGAGACCAGTCGGGAGCAGTGATTCAGAGCCGGTATAAAAACCGGAGAGAGGCGAGGCCCGAGACCAGTCGGGAGCAGCGGGAGCAGCGAGGAGGAGCTCGGGAGAAAACCCGGCGACCAGCGAGGCCCGAGACCAGTCGGGAGCAGTGATTCAGAGCCGGTATAAAAACCGGAGAGAGGCGAGGCCCGAGACCAGTCGGGAGCAGCGGGAGCAGCGAGGAGGAGCTCGGGAGAAAACCCGGCGATCAGCGAGGCCCGAGACCAGTCGGGAGCAGTGATTCAGAGCCGGTATAAAAACCGGAGAGAGGCGAGGCCCGAGACCACAGCTGGGGCAGTCGGGAGAGCAGGAGGCCAGTAACTGGTGAGTTTAAAAGCTCACCTTTCGCGGGCTTTTTCTTTCACAGCTGGTGCAGACGGGAGAGCAGGAGGCCAGTAACTCTTATATAGGTGGAGCTGTTGCTAAACCCGAAACACTACAGTGTAGTGTCTCCCACCCTTCCACCTCCTCTAACCTTTTAGGGGTTAGGGGAAGTTGAAAAGGTAGGTTCAATTTATTTTATTTCAGGAGCCTAACCTAGGTGGAGAAGGTTCCAGGACAGGAGGCGGCAGTGAAAATACAACACCAGAAAACAGGTAGGTGACTGGTTGGTGAGTACTTTCACAAACTTATTCTAAGTAGAATTCAATAGTTAAGCTAAATCGTAGTAAATAAAAGGGTATTGTAAGGGTTAAGTCATGGAAGGGCAGCTCGGACCCGTGTCATGCTTCTCCTGTGCCATGTGGGAAATCAGGGACACTGTCCCTGACAACTATGTGTGCAGGAAGTGTGTCCAGCTGCAGCTCCTAGCAGACCGCATGGCGGCGCTGGAGCTGCGAATGGACTCACTCTGGAGCATACGCGATGCTGAGGATGTTGTGGATAGCACATTCAGTGAGTTGGTCACACCGCAGGTAAAGGCTAGCTCAGACAGTAAATGGGTGACCAAAAGGCAGGGTAAAGGCAGGAAGGTAGTGCAGGAGTCACCTGCGGTCATCTCCCTCCAAAACAGGTTTACCGTTTTGGGTACTGTTGGGGGAGATGACTTATCAGGGGAAGGCACCAGCAGCCAGGTTCAGGGCACCATGACTGGCTCTGCTGCACAGAAGGGTGGGAAAAAGAGGGATAGGGCTATAGTGATAGGGGATTCAATTGTAAGGGGGATAGATAGGAGTTTCTGTGGCCGAGACCGAGACTCCAAGATGGTATGTTGCCTCCCTGGTGCAAGGGTCAAGGATGTCTCGGAGCGGGTGCAGAGCATTCTGAAGGGGGAGGGGGATCAGCCAGTTGTCGTGGTACATGTAGGTACCAACGATGTAGGTAAAAAGAGGGAGGAGGTCCTACAAGCTGAATTTAGGGAGTTAGGAGCTAAATTGAAAAGTAGGACCTCAAAGGTAGTAATCTCTGGATTGCTACCAGTGCCACGAGCTAATAAGTTTAGAGAGAGTAAGATAGATAAGCTAAATACGTGGCTTGAGCAGTGGTGCAAGGGAGAGGGATTTAAATTCTTGAGGCATTGGAACCAGTTCTTGGGGAGGAGTGACCTGTACCAAGGGGACGGTCTACACCTGAGCTGTGAGGGAGCCGATGTCCTCGGGGTAATATTTTCTAGGGCGGTTCGGGAGGATTTAAACTAATTTGGCAGGGGGATGGGAACCTAGATAGTGGAAAAGAGGGAAGTCATATGAAGTCAGAAATAGATGGTAGAAAGGTGAGAAGCAATAAGCAAAGGAGAGAAACACAAAGGGCCAAACTAATTCATAATGAGAGTGTGAAAAAAGCAAGCCTGAAGGCTTTGTATCTTAATGCTAGAAGCATTAGGAACAAGGTGGATGAATTAGTTGTGGAAATAGAGGTAAACAAGTATGATTTGATTGGGATTACAGAAACGTGGCTGCAGGGTGGGCAAGGCTGGGAACTTAACATCCAGGGATATACAATATTTAGGAAGGATCGGCAAAAAGGTAGGGGAGGTGGGGTAGCATTGCTGGTAAAGGAGGGGATTAATGCAATGGAAAGGAAGGATATTAACTCGGATGAAACGGAATCTGTATGGGTAGAAATGAGAAATAGCAAGGGGAGGAAAACGTTAGTGGGTGTGATATATAGGCCTCCAAATAGTAATATGGAGGTGAGGGAAGGCATAAAAAGGGAAATTAGAGAAGCGTGCGATAAGAGCACAGCTGTCATCATGGGTGACTTTAATTTACATATTGATTGGACTACCCAAATTAGTAAAAATTCTGAGGAGGAGGAATTCCTGGAATGTTTTCGGGACGGTTATCTGGACCAATATGTCGAGGAGCCGACTCGAGATCAGGCCATTTTAGACTGGGTATTGTGCAATGAGAAGGGACTTATCAACAATCTTCTTGTACGAGGCCCCTTGGGTCAGAGCGATCATAATATGATCGAGCTCTCAGTCGAGATGGAGAGTGAGGAAATTGAATCAGAGACTAAGGTCCAGAACTTAAATAAAGGGAATTACGAGGGTATGAGACGGGAATTGGGTAAGATTGATTGGGTGGTGTTTCTGGGGGGATTGACAGTGGATAGACAATGGCAAGCATTCAAGGATAGAATGGAAGAATTCCAGAACATGTTTATACCGGTTTGGCATAAAAATAAACCTAAAAAGGTGGCTCAACCGTGGATAACGAGGGAAATTAGGGACAGCATAAAATCAAAAAAAAGGGCATATCAACTGGCAAAAAAAAGCACCAGACCGGAAGATTGGGGGCAGTACAGGATACAGCAAAAGAGGACAAAGGGATTAATCAGGAAGGGGAAAATAGAATACGAAAGTAAACTTGCAGCAAACATAAAGACAGACTGCAAAAGCTTTTATCGGTATATCAGGAGGAAAAGACTGGTAAAATCCCAAGTCGGTCCCTTGCAGTCCGATTCGGGAGAATATATAATGGAGAATAAGGAAATGGCAGACCAATTAAACTCATACTTTGGTTCTGTATTCACAAAGGAGGACACAAATAACCTCCCAGGAATATCGGCAAACATAGGGACTAATGAGAGGGAGGAGCTGACAGAAATTAGTATCTCTAGGGATATGGTGTTGGGTAAGTTGAGGGGACTGAAGGCCGACAAATCCCCGGGGCCTGATAAACTACATCCTAGGGTACTTAAGGAGGTGGCCCTGGAGATAGCAGATGCTCTAAGGATCATCTTCCGGAACTCCATTGACTCGGGAACAGTACCCGTGGATTGGAGGGTAGCTAATGTTACCCCAATATTTAAAAAGGGGGGTAGAGAGAAAGCAGGGAATTATAGACCAGTAAGCCTTACATCGGTTGTGGGCAAAATGCTAGAGTCCATTATTAAGGATAAAATAGCGGAGCACTTGACAAATGGGGAAAGGATCGGACAGAGTCAACATGGATTTACAAAGGGTAAATTGTGTTTGACTAATCTGCTGGAATTTTTTGAGGAAGTAACTGGTAAAATAGATGGGGGAGAGCCAGTGGATGTGGTGTACCTTGACTTCCAGAAAGCCTTCGATAAGGTTCCACACAAAAGATTATCATGCAAAATTAAGGCTCATGGGATTGGGGGCAAAGTATTAACGTGGATAGAGAACTGGCTGGCGGATAGAAAACAGAGAGTTGGAATAAACGGCTCGTTTTCGGAGTGGCAGGCAGTGACCAGCGGGGTGCCGCAAGGATCTGTCCTGGGACCCCAGCTGTTCACAATATATATAAATGATCTGGATCAGGGAATTGGATGCAATATTTCCAAATTCGCTGACGACACTAAACTAGGAGGAGGGGTGGGCTCTGATGAGGATGTCAGGAGGCTACAGTGCGATTTGGACAGGTTGGGGGAATGGGCGGATACGTGGCAGATGCACTATAATGTGGATAAATGCGAGGTTATCCACTTTGGGGGTAAAAACAGGAGGGTAGATTATTATCTAAATGGCAATAGATTGGGAGATGGGGAAGTGCAGAGGGACCTGGGTGTTCTTGTGCACCAGTCACTGAAGGAGAGCATGCAGGTGCAACAGGCGATTAAGAAGGCAAATGGTATGTTGGCCTTCATATCAAGGGGGTTCGAGTATAGGAATAGGGATACCTTACTACAGCTGTACAAGGTGCTGGTGAGACCGCATCTGGAGTATTGTGTACAGTTTTGGTCGCCCCATCTGCGGAAGGATGTTCTTGCCATGGAAAGAGTGCAGCGGCGATTCACCAGGCTGATACCTGGAATGGCGGGAATGACCTACGAGGAGAGATTGAATAGTTTGGGCTTGTACTCACTGGAGTTTAGAAGATTGAGAGGGGATCTCATCGAAACATATAAAATTATGGCAGGCCTGGACAGGCTGAATTCAGAGAGAATGTTTCCAATGGCAGGGGAGCACAGAACCAGGGGCCACAGTCTAAAAATAGCGGGCAAATCATTTAAAACAGAGATGAGGAAGAATTTCTTCACTCAAAGAGTGGTGAGCCTGTGGAATTCCCTGCCACAGAGGGCTGTGAAGGCTAATTCAATAAATATTTTCAAGAGAGAATTGGATATATTTCTGAAGGCTAAGGGGATTAAGGGTTACGGAGAAAAGGCGGGGACGGGGTACTGAACTGGTAAGATCAGCTAAGATCTCAGATGAAGATCAGCCATGATCTCATTGAATGGCGGAGCAGGCTCGAAGGGCCGAATGGCCTACTCCTGTTCCTATCTCTATGTTTCTATGTTTCTATGTCTATGATTGGATAGGTGAGCGTGGAACTAAGAGCAGTCCCATGGGGCTGAAAAACAGAGGAGGGGCGTTGGAGGAGGAAGATATAGTCAAATGGTGTCAAATGCTGCAGAGAGGTAAAGGAGCGTGAGGAGGGATAATAGTCACAGAAATTATAGTGTGTGATTTTGGTTAATGCTGCTTTTGGGCTATAGGAGGGCCAGAAACTAATTTGAAGGATTCAAAGAGGGAGTTGTGGGAGAGGTGGACACGGATCTAGGAGGTGACAATATGTTCATGGACATTGGATAGGAAGAGAGGTTGGAGATAAGATGGTAGCTAGTGAGGACGGAAGGGTCGAGTTGAGGGGAGGGGTGGGTTGATGATGGTGAGAGACAGCATTTGAGGAGAGGGAACCATTTACTATATTGGCTAAAATCATACCAGGAAGAGAAGTTGGGTGATCAAGAGTTTAGTGGGAATGGGTTTGAGGGAGTCGGAGGTAGGTCTCATAAATGAGATGCGCTTAAAGAGGGTGGAGGGAGAAGATGAGGGAAAAACTAGAGAGAGAAAAAAAGTTCAGGGCCAGGGTGGGGATAGGACGGTGGAGAGATTTGGCTTAGTGGTCGAGGGAATGGAGGTAAACAGCAGAAGTACCTGAATGGATAGCCTCTATCTCAGAGACTAAGAAATTCATGAACTCATCGCACTTGTTAGAAGTGAGGGTGGAGGGTGCAGGGGAGAGGGCAAGTGAAGGGGAATTATGTAAAGTCTGCTGACTATTTAAGCAAAGTCAGATATTCCAGTACTCCTTCAGAAGTCTTAGGCCACTACCACAGCATGACAGTTTCACATTGTTAATAGCATTGAGTCTATAGGAAGGCTTTGGTAAATACTGTCATAGAGTTCCATGTAATGGAAGTTAAAAGTACCAAAGTGGAGTTGTTCAAAGTTATTGACCAACGTCTAAGGGCTCTTCTGTCCAATCCAATGCTAGAAGATAAAACTTAAAAAGGCCTGGTGTGAATTTCCACAATTGCATATAAAACTGCTCCTTGCGGGCATAATTTCTTTACAAAGAAGGTAAAATTTTCACCCAGCAGGGCATCTGCTCCTTAGTGGTCTAATGACAACATTTTTACCTAACCATGCTACCCCTTCCCAGGTGTGCGATATAGCCTCAGACTCTGTTTTGCAATTACCTGAATTTCAGACATCCTGAAGCTGAATGTTAAACAAGGCTCATTTCTGATTCTTTACTAGTTTCCAGCAGCTTGGGATTGTATACATAATCTGCAATTCACTCTGCCCTCCCATTATATTCTATATATATATTCATCCCCTTAGGTATAGCACAATGTCATGTGTGATCTAGTAGCCAGCACAGCAGTTATTATTCATGCTGCACAGGATAGCTTCTGGTACTGAGTCAGACCAAATGACATAAATTATGACTGACAATTTAAGACCTCTGTAGGGAGGGGAAATTTTAATTCTTTCGAATTCAGCTTTGGAGCCTCCAAGTGGCCTACAATGTGGTTATTCAGGACGCTGTAGACTTGATCTCAGCCTTACCTGAATTGTGATGGACTATTGTGAATGTATGTGCATCCCATTCTCCTGCTATCTGTTAGAGAAAGTGAATGCTGACTCATCCTTATTCTGCTGGAGACTGAATATATCTCCCTCCTCTCACCACAGCACACATAGATAAGCCAGTAAACAACAGTACTAAATGACTAAACATTGGCCACCTCCCACTAGATCATCAAGAATTAGATATGCCCTCACTTGAACGGGAAAACAAACTGTAATTTTAAAAATTGGGGAAAAAAGGCCACTTTTATTGATGAGCCTCCATATATAGGCAGCCGGTGGCCTGGCAACCCTGCAGAAATAACATTATTGGTCATTTACACCATCGCTGCAGGGCTTCTGCTGAAGAGAAATTGGGAGATCTCTGTGGCGACTCATGCTTATTTTGAGGGAGACACCCCCATTTCTGAGCCATCATCTGAATATATGTATATACTTACTTACTGACATATATATCAACCAGAATAAATGAAGAGGGTGTGACAATCCAAAGTCCCCAGGAGTCTAAAGCAGCCCCTGAAACCCTTATACCTTTAACAATTGGTGGAGTCTTCATACTCAAACGTTTCCTCAGATTGGAAGACCAGAGGTGGTGGCAGCAGAGCCCCTTAAAGAGAAAAACCCCAAATAAAATAGTAATTACATTCAATTTCCCATTAAATTATCTTATAATAATAAGTAATGGTGTTTAAAACAGGCATTTTTTAAAACTAGTTAACGTGAAAAATAGATGCTGACTAAATTACTCATGGATGCTTTATGGCTCATGGGGATAGGTTTTGGGCTAAAAATGTCCCCCATGAATTTAGCAGTGAGACCAACCCCTGTGCAGATTGGATGCAGGCTGTCCCATTGCTAAATTGGCATGCTTTGTGCCTGTTTTACACTCGAAAAACGGGTGCAAAGCATACTAATTTTTACCCCATGTTCTTACAGCACGGAAGGCAGCCATTCGGTCCGTCGAGTGTGGTTGTCCAGGACACGGGAAACATCCTGGAGTTCCCTCATGGCACAAGATGTGCATTCCACCGGACTGAGGTTCCCTGCCATGTCTCTACTTAATAGACTATTAACTAACTTAACAGAAATGAACTCAAGACTTAAGAAAAAAACCAATCACCAGCTACTCACCAATCAGCTCCTTCCCTTGTGCTGATGTCACTTTAGGTTTTTTACCTTGCTCCCTGACACTCACGCTCCCTCCGGGCTATAGGCTCTCGGACCTACCTTTCGCTCCTCTCGCTCTTCCGCAGGTCCGCTCTCATGCTTATTAACTTAGAGTCCTTGGCTTCTGTGGCTCCTCTCTTCCTTTTCAGTTAGACGTCTCAACCGCCTTCCTCCTCGCCACCGATTCATGCTCTCACCAAATTCTTCCACTCTGCTTGCAATCCACGGTGTTTGTGTTCTCCAAGCTCTGTATAATGTTACTATGGAAATTTAGCTTCCTCCATCTCCAAAGGTTACACAGTAGAAATTATTGGCTTACTTTATCCCTGATCATTTCTAATTTGTGTTGTGGTGTGGTGTTTTGTTAGAAGGAGGCTTATTTTTCTGAATAATAACTGTGTCAGGAATACCTACTTCCAGCTTTATAAATGAACGTTTGGGAGTTGTGGATAAATCCTGGAACAAAAATTCCCATTTGCTCCCCCTAACTCTGCATGGGCCAGGCCAGCAGAGATGAGATCTGTATCATTAATCACATTTGGAGGGAAGTTCAGGATTACAGTCCTGAATTTAATTTAATTTAAGCAGAACCTTTTAGGAACTGTCAGAGATATTTGGTGAAGAAGGAAAGATGTGAATTAGATTAACATTTTATTCCATTTTATATCTTTTGATTCTAGCTATAAAAATGATTGCCCTAAATAAATGGCATAGCCAGCCTATTTGATATTTTATGCAAGAACCATTTTTGAACAGAATTAGAATGTTTATTATTTTTACTCAAAAACATTGGCATCAAGTTCCCTGGGGATTCTCCTGGTCTTCCATTGCAACTTGGGAAACAGTACAGGCACTGAAAAATTTACTTTACGCCATTTCCCAGGCAATTCCGCTAGTCTCCTACTGGAGGTATGATGAGAGACAGGGAGAACCACTATGGGATATCAGGGCCATGTATCTCTAACTATAAAGGAAATATAGAAGGAACTATAAGGTAAAATATTAATGTTTAAAGCTATGTTTAGAAATGTTTTAAACATGCATGCAACAGTGCAACCTTTAACTCACCATTTGTAATATCATAGTAAATCTGATAATAAAAAAGTACTACACTATCGATTGTTTCCTGCAGTTGTCATGCCTGATGATTGCAGTCCATAAGATAATCTACTTCTAAACCTCCAACTTCTTATTCTTCTCTAAGGTTCTTTGGGGCAGTATTGTTGTGTGGCTCCATGCTCACCTCTCCCATAATTTCCTGTTTGAATCCCCTCAGTCTGGCTTCCATGTTTTATCTTATCTCTTCCATGACCTCTCTAAAGTCTTCAACATAGATGACCACTCTATTCTCCTCCGTGGCCCACTTCCACCCTATTATGGTTCCATGCTACCTACCAGAACACAGTCAGCACATTTCCCGAAATGGCTTCTTCTCTCAGTTTCCATATGGACCTCTGATATGCCCCAAGATTTTATTTTTGGTCCCATCCTGTCCTAATACACACACTACATCTCAGCAATGTCACCTGCAGGCATTGGGCCAGCTTTCATCTGTACATTGATAATACACAGATTTACTCTCCCACCATTCCCAACTACACAACATTTGCTGTCTGACATCAAGCCATTGATGAACTGTAACTTTCACCAGCTCAATGTTGGTAAAAAAGCAATCCATTTGGGTGCTACCAGAAACTTTGCACCATAGCCCAGAATTCCATTCCCTTTCCCAGCTGCTTACTGAGCTGAACCTGATCTTGTAGAGCCATGGTGCTCTGTTTGAACCTGAGCTGAGCTTCAAATCCCACAGGACGTCTGTCATCAAGGCAGCTTTCTTGCATCTCTGCAATATTGCTCGTCTTTGCTCCATTTTTTCCCGGCTGCTGCTGAAACCCTCATTCAACTTTTCCAACACTCTCTTGCTGGCTTGATAAGCTACACCCTACACAAACTTCAATTCACCCTAAATTCTGCCACATACGTTCTATCTTGCATTAAATCTCATTCTTCTATCAATCCTGCCCTTACCAACCTTCACTGACTCCCCAACCCTCGTCTATAAATCCTTTCATAGCTTTACCCCATCCTATTTCTTCAACATCTGTAGTCTTGTGTGCCAGCTCACACTCTTTTCATCCAACTCTGGGCTTTTGTATGTTCTCCCTCCTCTCTGATTCACCATCGGTGCTAGATATTTCTGTTACCATGCTCCACCACTCTGGGGTTTCCCCCCCCAAAGTCCTTCATCTTTCCCCAGTTTGAAAAGTATTCTTAAAATCTACCTCTTCACTGCGTGTTTTGTCAGCTCTCCTAATGCTCCTAGTAAACTCCTGCTTGGCGCCCAGTTCCTCTTTGTAAAGCATCTTAGAACATTAACGGTGCTGTATAAATATAAATTGGTGTAGTTATATCTCTGATTCATGCACATTCAGTAGCTTATCTACTTTATTTCTCACTCGTTGCATGTATGAAAAACCTGGGACAGTAATTGGCTGGGTGAGGGCTGAGGTGGGTGGCAAACCACCCTGACCTCAGCAGCGTGAGGCCTGGTATATTTTAACTCTTGGGCCCCACCAGCATAGGCCCCGGCCAGCTTCCCATCAAAATCGGCAGGAGGTGGTGGCTGGCTGGTGGGCGGGCGGGAGGGCAATGTCGCGCGGCACTCCTGCTTCTCCTGGCACCACAAGGAAAGTAAAAAAAAAAAGTAAAACCACTTAACTATTTAGGCCACTTCGAGCCCTGACCTTTCTTCCTGCTAGGTGGACTAGACGCGAAAGTCACAACGGCTTCCACATTCAGGCCCATGGTTAAAACAGCAGTCGGCCATAAATGACATCCCTCCACCATGTTCAGAAGAGCGGGTTAAAATCATAGACCGTGAGTCAACAGGTGAGTCCCAGGGCCGATTTTAACTGCCTGTCCGCCTGTTTTTTTCCAAGGGTTAAAATTGGCCCTTATCTCTCTCAGAACTGGTTCCAGCTGGCTATGCAAATAACAAATCACGTGGCTGACCTTTTTATATTCCAGCTACTTAACTCCTAGAGCTACTTAGCAATAAATACTGATCCCCAGGTGCCTGTCTGACTGCTAATTACGCCAATATTGTTACACACAGGAAAATCGCAATTACATTAATATTGGAATTTTTGCTTATAACGGACAAAACACCCATGCTCAAACCAATCTGTTCTAAGGAGCTTACACTTAACTCTCATATATAAAAGAGCTGACACTAAGAAATCATCACATCTTTTCACTGAAAGAACCATTTAACAGCAGTTCATTTATCTGGGCAATGCTATTGTGAAGGCAACAACTCTGCTCTAAGAAACATAGAACAATAGGAGCAGGAGTAGGCCACTCGGCCCTTCGAGCCTGCTCCACCGTTCAATATGATCATGGCTGATCCTCTATCTCAATACCATATTCCCGCTCTCTCCCCATACCCCTTGACACCTTTTGCGTCTAGAAATCTATCTATCTCCTTCGTAAATATATTCAGTGACTTGGCCTCCACAGCCTTCTGTGGTAGAGAATTCCACAGGTCCACCACCCTCTGAGTGAAGAAATTTCTCCTCATCTCAGTCCTAAATGTCCGACCCCTTATCCTGAGACTGTGACCCCTCATTCTAGACCCCCCAGCCAGGGGAAACATCCTCCCTGTATCCAGTCTGTCTAGCCCTGTCAGAATTTTATACGTTTCAATGAGATCCCCTCTCATTCTTCTAAACTCTAGTGAATACAGGCCTAGTCGACCCAATCTCTGAAGGCCCATTGCTACCCATTATAGTTGCTTGCAAAACACTTTACCAGGGTAGTAAGCATGCCTGCTAATCAGGACGCAATGACCCAACTGTCTCACTTACTGAATCTGTTTCAACAAACGTGTCAGATGGAGTGAAAAAACCAAAGTGAAAATACAAAAAGCTTATTGTTAAAGTTTGGATAGCAGCAGCATTTACTGCAGTGTGAGCTTCCCACAGTGGGCAGCAGGGCAACGTTTAAGCAGAGGGCTGAAGGCTGTACCTGGAGCTAAGTCTGCATCAACATTTTCCAATCAAGCCTTTTTAGAATTCTTAAATGTGACGCATGCCAGGTTAGGCAGTTGAAGAAACAAGATGGCAGATAAATTAGACCAAATTTGAGGAGATTAATGTGGTGCACTTGTTTGCACCTCAACCTTTGTTTTCTGTTTCCAAGTAAACACACTTTCAGAAAACATTTGCAAGATTAATTTATGTAAATTTCTAAAAGTGCTTCGGTTAAAATGGAAATCTGGAGCATCAGACATAGAAAGTACCAGTGAGTGATTTCCCATGCAATTACTCCTTCTCAACCCTGAGATGGAGTTTCTGTCTTTAACTTCTTTCTCAGTAAACGTGTACTATGCAAGAGGTCATTTTACAAGCCGCACTGCCAGTGGGAAGTCTCATTTGCGAGCAGCACAAAAAGTAATTCAGGTGTGCACCCGGTGGCATATTAATTTAGTGAATCTATTTTTTTGGCAAGGAGAGGGATTAGTGGTGGTGACTGTCTCTGCAGCAGGCTGATGCATTGTAACATTGGAGCAGCAAAGGGAGGATGAGTGCTGCGTGGAACATGATGTAGGTTTAATCTTAAGATTTGTCGATGACATTAGAACTGAAAAATAACAGCATCATAAGGTACTGTGATATAATACTGTGGATTATTTCATCCAATACTCTGCTGCCCGTGTCCTAACTCGCACCAAGTCCTGTTCACCCAGCACCCCTGTACTCGCTGACCGGTCCAACAACAGCTCAATTTTAAATTTTCATCCTTGCTTTCAAATCCTTCCATGGCCTCACCCCTCCCTATCTCTGTAACCTTTTCCAGTCCTACAACCCTTCGAGATCTCTGCGCTCCTCCAATTCTGGCCTCTTGCACATCCCCGATTTTAATTGCTCCACCATTGGCGGCCGTGCTTTCAGCTGCCTAAAGTTCAAAGCTAGGTGGGAAAGTTAGCTGTGAAGAGGACACAAAGGGGTAAAAATTCAGTTGGTTAGCGCCTACAGTTAGTGCCTGGCGGGGGCGCTAATGGGACGCTGATGCAGTAGCGCCGGGGCGAGGTGAATCCAGCGACGTGCGCCAAATCCGGCCCCCCATAGCGCTGCCGCTACAAGTTACCGCCGGGGACCTCAGCGCCATGCAGATCGTGACGTCAGTGAGCTCACTGGGCACCCGATCTGCAAAATTAATTGTCGTCCCCTGCCTTAGCGCCTCACCCCGATAGCGACAGGAGGTGTCAAGCAGGCGGATGCCTGCTCCAGGGACGCTACTTAAAGGGATCATGAGTAATGAGTTGCAGCTGCCATGTTATGTGATAGATTGGGAAATGTTGATGTACAGAGGGACCTGGGTGTCCTTGTACACCAGTCACTGAAAGCAAACATGCAGGTGCAGCAAGCAGTTAGGAAGGCAAATGGTATGTTGGCCTTCACTGCAAGAAGATTTGAGTACAGGAGCAAGGATGTCTTGCTGCAGTTAGACAGGGTCTTGGTGAGACCACACCTGGAGTAGTGTGTGCAGTTTTGGTCTCCTTACCTAAGAAAGGATATACTTGCCATAGAGGGAGTGCAGCGAAGGTCCACCAGACTGATTCCTGGGATGGCAGGACTGTCGTATGAGGAGAGATTGGGTCGACTAGGCCTGTATTCACTAGAGTTTAGAAGAATGAGAGGGGATCTCATTGAAACGTATAAAATTCTGACAGGGCTAGACAGACTGGATGCAGGGAGGATGTTTCCCCTGGCTGTGGGGTCTAGAATGAGGGGTCACAGTCTCAGGATACAGGGTAGGACATTTAGGACTGAGATGAGGAGAAATTTCTTCACTCAGAGGGTGGTGAACCTGTGGAATTCTCTACCACAGAAGGAGATAGATAGATTTCTAGAAACAAAAGGCATCAAGGGGTATGGGGAGAGAGCGGGAATATGGTATCGAGATAGAGGATCAGCCATGATCATATTGAATGGTGGAGCAGGTTCGAAGGGCCAAATGGCCTACTCCTGCTCCTATTTTTCTATGTTTCTAGGTTAGTGCTGTTTCAATGCTTCTTTGTCAGTTTCACATTGAATTAAAATGTTGCACAGTCATTTAAAGACTGTTTAGTATCAGGAGTGTTGTGGCTACTAACAATTAGTTACATTTATTCTCACAACATATCAAACTGCTATACTTAGTTACATTAATGGGGGCTGTACTGGCAGTCGACCTCGCCCTCCAGGATCTACGGCAGAGGGAGCGGAGGCAGCGAGGAAGATTGGGAGGAGAAGGCCATGAGGGTTCTCAATAGGAGGCTTTACTCTCTGAGTGTATTCCAAGAACACTTCTCCTACCTCCAATTAAGCGAGGAGCAGTGTATTAGAAGGCTCTGCTTCAGCAAGGAGGTGGTCACAGAACTCTGCCACCTCCTGCAACCAGACCTCCAGCCTCAGATCAGGGCAACCACGGCTCTCAGTGGCAGTCAAGGTCACTGTTGCCTTCAATTTCTTCGCCAGCGGATCCTTCCAGTCTGCAACAGGAGATATAGCTAACATCTTGCAGTTCGCTGTCCATTGCTGCATCCAGGAGATCACAGAGGCTCTCTACAGTAGGAGAAGGGAATATATTTCCTTCCCCATCACCAGAGAGAAGCAGGTTGAACGCGCAAGTGGTTTTGCCAGGATAGCAGGCTTCCCCATGGTGCAGGATGCCATTGACTGCACCCACGTGGCTTTGCGGACACCGCGTAACAACCCTGAGATCTTCCGTAACCGCAAAGGCTACCGCTCACCCAATGTGCAGTTGTTGTGTGAGCACAGGCAGTGAATCCTCAATGGGAATGCCCGCTATTCTGGCAGCAGCCACGATGCTGTGCCAGCACTCTTCCAGCCACCACATCAAGCTTGCGGCTGGCTGGTCGGAGACAAGGGTTATCCGCTCTCCACCTCCGCAATTCCAACACTCCTGCCCAGCACTCATGTAATGAGAGCCATGCCACCACCAGGAACATCATCGAGCAGACCATCGGCCTGCTGAAGCAACAGTTCCGCTGCCTTGACCGTTCGGGAGGAAACCTCCAGTACTCACCAGAGTGGGTGTCCCATTTCTTGGTGGTCTGCTGCATGCTCCACAACTTGGCCATCATGAGGGCCCAGCCCTTGCCACCAGGGATTGCGGGACAACCTCAGGAGGAGGAAGAGGGAGAGGAGGAGGAAGAGCAGGAGGATGAGGAAGAAGAGAAAGACAAGGAGGACGAGGAGGAGGAACAGGAGCTGGGAGGAGGCAGCCACTCAATTGGCCTTCTGGAAGCGCGGTCCATGACCGCCTCATCAGACTGCGGTTCGAATGATTTAAACCCCAGATCCCCATTGCTCAACACATCCCCATCATTCCATCCCTGTCGCAGGCCACATGAGAGACACCACAAAATAATCCAAACTGAATGAATAAATTCATCAAAAATCAGTGACCACATATTTACAACAACAATATAAGCTATTCACCCTTGTGCAATCCCTTAGTGCCTCTTGTTACTGTGCCTTTGCCTACTCTAGTGCTCCTACGAAGTGTTGGCCCTACAGTGGCTGCAGCATGGCTGGTGGAAGGCTGCTGAGTGTCCGTGTGGGAGACCTCAGATGGCCTTGCAGGACGCCCTTAACCAGCTCTGGGCCTGGAAGGCCTGGCTGTAGACTGCACCACCTCAGCATGGGCGGCAGCAGTCTGGGCTGGCTGGATGACAGGCAGCGACAAGGACAATGGCTGAGTGGCAGTGGTGGGAGCAGGAATGCTGTCATCCTGAGAGAGGACAGCAGCTTCCTGCTTCACTGACCCACTGCCACTCCCCCGGGGCAGCACCTCAGCATCCCTAGCAATCTGTTGGAGCGCAGATTGCTGGCCTGCTGCAACATCGTGAAAGCCCCGGTTGACGATGGTGGACCCAGCCACGATGGCAGCAGTCAGCATGCGTTGCATCAAGCTGACACTGCACGAGAGCAGTCTGAGACTGGATGCCACCAAGCATAGACTGCATTACAGCACTAAGATGTTGCGTTGCTTCTGCCTGTGCTGCAATGGAAGCTGCTAGATTGCCCATTACATGCGGCATCAGGTCTGGGTCGCCACAGTCTCTCTGGGAGTCTACCATCCTTTGCAGACTGGAAATGATGGGCTCCATGGTGTGCGCAGAGCTCTGTGCAATGTTGGAGGCGGACTCCTCCACGCTCCTTAACATTGCCGAGAGGCTCTTGGGCACCCTTGCCATTGCACCTATCATCTCCGTGTGCATGCCCATCACCCTTCTTCTAAAGGCCTCCCCATCGAGGTCCTCATCCGAGTCCTGTGCAGCAGAACTCGCGCGCGAACTCGCCCTCTGGGGAGCTGGCTCCTGAGCTACCTTTTCCCCTGGCCTTGCTGCAACCCACTCAGCCATGATGCCTCACCCTGTGCAGATCCCACTACTATACTAGCCTCTAAAGAACACGTAGTGCCAGTATCTGAGCTGGTGCCTGCGGGTGAGACATGCAGTGATGCGGTGTGTTCTTCCTCCTCCTCTTCTCCCGCCTCGCTCTCAACGGTACCCTCAGGGACAGGCTGCTCAGTTGCTTGCTGATTATCTGAAAGCATAAAGGCACAAGATTCGGGTTAAGGTGAGGTGAGGGGGCAGGAAGGCAGAAATGCACGGAGACACCATGATTAGCTGGAAAGTGCAAAAGGCTTGTGGGGTGAGGGGGAAGTGGGATGTGAGAAGAAGGAGCAGGGATGAACATACCGTTGTTGTCCCCAAGGGGTTCAACGTCGCCAGTGGCCACAGCGCCCACAACCTAGCGCCCAATAATCTGCAGCGTTCGATTCTCCAGCGCAGACAGTGGTTGGATGTCAGCTTGTCCCCCATCTTTGCGCTCCTGCTCCCTCTTGTTGTGAGCCACCTTGGTCTGCAAGAGAAAGGAAAGTGTGTGAGTGAGTGTGGAGCAATGTGTTTGGGTGATGTGCCTGCCATAGTTGAATAGCAGTGATTGTGTGCAAGATGTGAGATGTGGGTGTGAGTGTTGGTAGGTAGAGATTGTTGGTGGGTGAGTGATGGGGGTGTGGTGCTTTGGGCAGTGTGTGCAGTCTGTGGTACAGATGGTGGTATGTAGCATTTGTTGAAGCATTGACTCACCCTGACCACCTGAGTAAGGTTGTTAAATTTCTTCCTGCAGTGTGTGTGGGTCCTGGAGACCACAGTTCTGCCCGAGATGTGCTGGGCTACCCCCCTCCACATGCTGCAGAAAACTTGCAGCGAGGGCCTCCTGCCACTTGCCGAGTAGAGCACCACCCTCTGTCTTTCCACTGCGAATATCAACGCCTCCAATGCATGGTCACAGAATCTGCAGGCTCTCTCCCTGGAGCGTGGAACTGTGATCATTATGGTTGCTTGAGTCGTCCGGTTCCTTCTCCTTGACCTGCTGCTGCTGGCTGAGACGGCTGCACAGCCAGCAATGCTGAGAATGAGGTCTTGCAGTATCAATGAACCTCCCCTTTAAGAATGGGAAAGAGCCTGTGGCAATGATGACTTGTGATTAGACTGCACCTGTTATTGGTCAGCACTTTGAGTTTAACGCCACTGAGCGAGGCCATTAGCGCTTGATGTAGCGCTCCAATCCTTTCTTTGTGCAATGAAACTGAATTTTGCATGCCGTCTGAAGCCTGGCGCTAATTCTCAAACTTTTCAAAAGTTACCGCCCATTCCTGGGCTATAATGAATTTCTCCCCCAAAGAGCCTGCAAAGGGATGTAGACAGGTTAAGTGAGTGGGCAATAAGGTAGCCGATGGAGTATAATGTGGGGAAATGTGAGGTTATTGATTTTGGTAGGAAGAATAGAAAAACAGAATATTTTTTAAATGGTGAGAAACTACTAAATGTTGGTATTCAGAGAGATTTAGAGGCCCTCGTACAGGAAACACAGAAAGTTAACATGCAGGTACAGCAAGCAATTAGGAAGGCAAATGGTATGTTGGCCTTTATTGCAAGGGGGTTGGAGTACAATAGTAAGGAAGTCGTACTACAACTGTATAGGTCTTTGGTGAGACCACAGCTGGAGCATTGTGCACAGTTTTGGTCTCCTTATCTGAGGAAGGATATACTTTCCTTCGAGGCAGTGCAACAAAGGTCCACTTGATTGATTCCTGGGATGAGAGTGTTATCCTATGAGGAGAGATCGAGCAGATTGGGCCTATACTCTCAGGAGTTTAGAAAAATGAGAAGTGGTCTCATTGAAACATAAGATACTGAGGGGGATTAACAGGGTAGATGCTGAGAGGTTGTTTCCCATGGCTGGAGAGTCTAGAACTAGGGGGCATAGTCTCAGGATAAGGGGTCGGCCATTTAAGACTGAGATGAGGAGGAATTTCTTCACTCAGAGGGTTGTGAATCTTTGGAATTTTCTTCCCCAAAGGGCTGTGGATGTTGAATCATTGAGTATATTCAAGGCTGAGATTGATAGATTTTTGGACTCTAGGGGAATCAAGGGATCGGGTGGGAAAGTGGAGTTGAGGTCGAAGGTCAGCCATGATCTTACTGAATGGCGGAGCAGGCTCGAAGGGCCGTATCGCCTACTCCTGCTTCTAACTCTTGTGTTCTTATACCTAAGCCTCAAGTTCTGAAATTCCTCCATAAACATCTTCACCTCTCTACCTCTCGCTCTTCCTTTAAGACACTCCTTAAAACCTACCTCTTTGACCAAGCTTTTGGTCATCTGTCCTAATATCGCCTTATGTGGCTCGATGTCAAATTTTGTTTGATAACGCTCCTGTGAAGCACCTTGGGACATTTTACTACATTAAAGTGCTATATAAATGCAAGTTGTTGTTGAAATTTTGACACTGAGAAATATTAGCACATGTTATACACTTTGTAAAATGTAGGTACTTTTGACAATTTTTTTTTGATTTTGCTACAAAAAGTACTCAGGTAGTCTTCAAAGATTAAGGACAGTTGACTCCAGATAAATGCATACCTGATTTAAGCATGATTCTCATCCAAGTATAGAATTCCAATGTGTCAAATCAGTTTCCCCAACGTTGCTGCTGAATAGAATTTTTGATATCTCATTTTTTTACACATAGAACTTTAGAACACAAATATAATTTACATCCTAAAGAAGTACAAACATATAAAGGGGTAAAATGTTTGGGCGCAGAACGAGCGTAAAATGTACCAAATTTAGCAATGCTAAAGTTGTAGCGACCATTTTCTGACTAAAACAGGCATTAGCTCCCTCGAATATGTAAATTAGAGGCCTAACATCTGTTAAAAAAACCCTTTTACAAAAGAGCAGGGCAGTCATCAGGCCTGCCTCGTTCAGGATTCTCCAGTAAGCCCCCGGCCGCTAAACAAAGGTAAGTTTTTGAATTGGATCCAGTAGGAGGACTGCTCTCCATTGCAACCCCCACCCCCGTAGCCCACTTCAACACCCCTCCCAGTATTTACCTGAAGGCCAATGCCACCGAGGCAAGTGGCCCAAAACTGACATTTCCCAGTCGAGCGAACTGCCTGTGGAGGCGCGACCTACGCCAGCAGCTCGCCTCAATTATTCAGATGAGGCCCAAGGATCAATTTCTATCGCTCCTCAGGCCTCTAGCTTCAGGCACACACTGCCTCTGCAGCGCCGAGTCTGGGCCCAAAAACAAGCCCAGGCGAATTCTTACCCTGAGGAGTTCATAGAAAATATGCAAATATACCACTGCTGAACAAAGCAGCAATGGAAACACATTGGCCAGGAATTTCCTTGGAGCTGCTCCCGCTCTGCGCTATAGCTTTGGCAAAAGCGTGGCGGAAACACTGCCTAAACAAGGTTACCATAGCATTTCGAGCAGCTCCAAGGAAATTCCCGGTCATAAACATAAATAAATGCCAACGGTTACTCAGCTAATCAGGTCATTTACTTGACATTAATTTGGATGAATTGTTTCTGGAGGTTCATATTCAAGTATATGACTTATGCTTCCTGGTGGCTCAGTGTAGTGCTAAGTCATACAGACCAGTGGGTCCCAGGCTCTATCACCGGTCTGCGGGGTTACTCAATCTCAGCCATTGTAGTAGAAAGGGTGCTCCTGGGCTAGTAAGGACACCCGCTGTTGACTAGCCTGCTAACACTCACATGGGTGAAGTACCAATTGAGTTCCAGCACCTGTGTAACTGTATCGTAGAATGAGTCAGACCTTTGGAGAGAGAGAGGAGACAAGAGAAAGAAAATAGGAGAACAAAGAATTCCTCAGTAGCTTGGAGGACAAGTTCAAGAATGCAATAGAGACAGTTTTTTTATAACAATATGTCGAGAAACCGACTGGGGAACCGACTATTTTAGATCTCCTACTGTGTAATGGGACAGGGTTAATTAGTAATCTTTTAGTAAAGGATCCTCTTGGGAAGAGTAATCATAATGTGATAGAATTTCATTTTAAGTTTGAGAGTGATGTGGTTAAGTCTGAAAATAGGGTCTTAAATTTAAACAAAGCCAATTACGGAGGTATGAGGGGCAAGTTGTATGAGGTAGATTGGGAAATTAGATTAAAAGATATGAAAGTAGATAAGTAATGGTGTAGGAATGGCTAGATTCCTAACTAAAGGACTGAGGTCAAGTCAGTCTTGGCCATGGCGAAGGTCAGTGGTTTGTGATCTACAAACGCAGTGAAGGGACGTCCTTCTAACAAAAAACGGAAATGGCGGATAGCCAGGAACAGCGCCAGCAACTCCCGGTCAAAAGTGCTGTATTTGCGTTCATTGCGCCGCAGTTGGCGGCTGAAAAACGCCAGTGGTTGCCATGTCCCGTTGACCCACTGTTCCTGTACGGCGCCTATGGCATAGTCGGAAGCGTCGGTGGTAAGGGCGATGGTGGCACCTGGCAGAGGGTGCGCCAACATAGTTGCATTGGCTAGAGCGGTTTTTGTGTTGTCGAAAGCGTTGTCCATTTCGACCATCCAGGCTATTGTATCCTTTCCAGCCTTGCCTTTGAGGGCCTCGTAGAGGGGCTGCATGAGTTGTGCTGCCTTAGGCACAAAGCAGTGGTAGAAATTCACCATGCCCAGGAATTCTTGAAGAGCCTTGGTGGACTGCGGCCTTGGGAATGCCGTAATTGCTTTGACCTTTGACTGCAGCGGAATTGCGCCCTCCGAAGTAATGCGGTGGCCCAAGAAGTCAATCTATTGTAGGCCGAACTGACACTTGGCCGGGTTGATTATGAGGCCATGTTGGCTGAGGCGCCGAAAGAGAGTGCGTAGATGGCAGAGCTGGCTACCAGGATGTCGTTGAGGTAGACAAATAAAAACTTAAGATCCCGCAGGGCCAAGTCCATTAGTCGCTGAAAAGCCTTTGCAGCGTTCTTGAGCCCAAATGGCATCCGTAGAAACTCGAACAGTCCAAAGGGAGTGATGACTGCAGTTTTCTGGACGTCCTGCGGGTGTACGGGAACTTGGTGGTAGCCACAGACGAGGTCGACCTTGGAGAATATTGAGTTTCCTGCCAAATGGGCGGAGAAATCCTGAATATGCGGGATCGGGTACCGATCGGGAGTAGTGGCGTCATTAAGGTGTTGGTAGTCCCCGCATGGCCGCCATCCACCACCGGGCTTCGGGACGATGTGGAGAGGCGAGGGCCAGGGACTATTCGACCGGAGAATAATCCCCAGCCGTTCCATCATGGCAAACTCTGCCTTCGCAGCCGCGAGCTTGCCGGGTTCCAGGCGCCGAGCTCGTGCGTAAACTGGAGAGCCAGTCATAGTAATGTGGTGTTCGACACCATGCTTAGTGGCCGAGGAGGAGAAAGTGGGCTTGGTCAGCTCCGGGAATTCACCTAATAGGCGAGTGAACTCATCCAGCGAGCGCAACGCACAGGAGACAGTGTGCGACGTTGCGGAACTGCGGAAGCAAGGGATGGAGTGGAAGGTGGCCGCATTAACCAATCGACAATTTCTTACATCCAAGAGGCTGTTGGCGCATAAGAAATCCGCGCCGAGGATCGCTTGCGAAACCTTGGCTGTGATGAATTCCCACTGAAACCGTTGCCCGCCGAAGCACACCTGGACCCGCCGTTTGCCAAAGGTACGAATGGCCCCGCCATTAGCTGCCTCGAGGGAGTTGCCGTGCCTCCCAGACTGAATATCGAGTGCGGAGGCAGAAAGGGTGCTACACTGCGCCCCGGTGTCACATAAAAAGCGCTGGCCCGAGAGGGAATCTGTAATGTAGAGGAGCTTCCCGGAATTTCTAATCGCCATCGCGGCCGCGGAACGTCCCTCAGACTCGGTCCTCCTTTTCTGGAGTTGCTGCTGGTTTTTTTTTAGGCACGAAGCTGCAGGGAGGGCGACAGCCTCTGGCTTTCGCGCCGAAACGGGCGTGGTAAAAGCACAAGCCGGGGGATGGAGGCGTCGGGGCGGCATTCGCGGGGGAGGGGTGCCTCGTGGCGGCGCAGGCTTGCTGCGTGACCGCATAAATCGTATCTGCTTCTGCAGCAAGTGCTGCGCAATCTGTGGCTTCCGATCTGGCGAGGGCAGCCTGAACCTGCTCGGGTAGTTGACTCAGGAATAACTCCCGAAAAAGGAAACATTGTGGTTCGGAGCCAAGGAGCGTGAGCATCTGGCTCATTAACTCAGATGGCTTGGAGTCGCCAAGCCCGGGCATAGCGAGCAGTCGGCGGGCATGCTCCGCCTTCGTGAGCCCGAAGACCTGTATTAACCGTGCTTTAAGAGTATCATACTTGCTGTTAACCGGGGGGTTTTCGAGCAGGCTGATGATCCGTGAGGCCGTGGAGCTGTCGAGTGCGGAGACCACGTAAAGGTAACGGGTCTGATCCGCAACGATGTTTCGGAGTTCGAATTGTGCTTCTGCTTGTACGAACCAGGAGGCCGCCTGTTGTTCCCAAAACTGTGGGAGTTTCAAAGCCACAGAGTTCGCTTCCATGTTTCGTTTCGCTTCGCTTCTTCCGTGAAAATTGTTCACGAAAATTTGGGGTCACCACTGTAGGAATGGCTAGATTTCTAGCTAAAGGACTGAGGTCGAGTCAGTCTATCAAACAAACGATGTTTAATACTATTCAACAGAGATTAACACGAAAACACAGGAGAACTAAATTACAGGTCTGTACTCTTTGCTGGCTCCACGAGGACTGGCTAGGGCGGCTCCCCAGCCTGACGTCATGACGTCATCACGTTTTCCCGCCGCTGGAGGATCACGTGATCAACGTGATGACGTCATCGCGTTTGGTCTCATTCTTAAAGGGACCGTGCTATGTACATGCAATAATATGAACAAAGATACAGATTCATTCTGTAGCTAATAATTTGTTAAAGATAATTATGTACATTAGATCAGAGTCCCCTGGTGGCTCTGCCACAATGGCAAACATTTAAAGAAATAATTCATAATTCTCAATGAACAAACATTCCCTTGAGGAATAAAAACTCCACTGGAAAAGTGGTACAGCCATGGCTAACTAGGGAAGGTAAGGATAATATTGGCCCAGAAATTCGGGTCGGAGGCTTCCCGCGGGTGCAAGTCTCCGACCTGCACTTACCTAGCGCGCCGGCCGTTGTGCTGTGGGCTCGCGTGGAATTCCGATCCTGGGCCTCCTCCAACTGCCGGCGCGCAGTGCTTGCGTATACCAGGGGCGCAGTTAGTTCGAAGCATCCCCTGGGATCACGTGGGCCATGGAGAGCCAATCGTAGCAGGGAATCTCTATTCATAGATTTGACAGGAAGACCTGTCAAATTTATGAATAGAGTTCAGCCCCAAAACATAACTAAAACTTCAAATAATTTTTTTTTAAAAATCACATTTTTAAAATAACTATAAATTACATAAAATAACTATTTACATTTTTGAAAAATTTAATTACAGTTTCTAACGGGGCTAAAAATAAACTTACTTTTCTTTAATGTATTTAAAAATAATAAACCTGTGGAAAAAATGTTTTAATTTCACTTAATTCACCACTTAACTTGTTAAAAGCAGGCCTTGCAACTGCTTTTTAAAAACGTAGCTGCTGGAGACTTACCCTCCCGGAGAAACCTGCAAAAAAAACGGAAGTTCCAGGCGTACGCGCTGCCTCTCCGGCATACGCGTTTGACCTGTAAATCTCTTCCTTTAAAGGAACGGAAGTTCCGGTTTCCCATGCATGCGCAGTGCATGCATGAAACCGGCACTTTCGTTGGGCCTATGCGTTAGTACCCAGCGCATACTCACCCATGGGGACCCGAAGTTCTGGCCCATTAGGTTATAAGAAGAGGCTTACAGTGTTGCCAAAAAGAATCGTAATCCTGAGGATTGGGAGGGTTTTAAAAATCAGCAAAGAATGACCAAGAAACTGATAAAGAGAGAGAAAATAGAATATGAGAATCAACTAGCAAGAAATGTAATAACAGATTGTAAGAGCATTTACAAGTATGTAAAAAGGAAGAGTTTAGCGAAAGTAAATGTGGATCCCTTAGAGGCAGAGACTGGAGAAATTATAATGGGGAATAAGGAAATGGCAGAGATGTTAAAGAAATATTTTGTGTCTGTTTTCACAGTAGAAGACACAAAGAACATACAGGAAATTGTGGGGAACCAAGGGTTTAATGAGAGTGAGGAACTTAAAGTAATTAATATTAGTAAAGAAAAAGCACTGGAGAAATTAACGGGACTAAAAGCTGACAAATCCCCATGTCCTGATTGCCTACACCCTACAGTTTTAAAAGAAGTGGTTGCAGAGAAAGTGGATGCATTGATTTTGATCTTCCAGAATTCCCTAAATTCTAGAATGGTCCCTGTGGATTGGAAGGCAGCAAATGTAACCCTACTGTTCAAGAAAGGAGGGAGAGAAAACAGTTAGCCTGACATCACTAGTAGGGAAAATACTAGAATCTATTATTAAGGACATGGTAACAGGGCACTTGGAAAATCACAATATGGCTAGGCAGAGTCAACACCGTTTCATGAAAGGCAAATTGCGTTTGACAAATCTAATAGAGTTTTTTGAGGGTGTAACTAGCAGGGGAGATAAGGGGGAACCAGTGGATGTAGTATATTTGGATTCTCAGAAGGTATTCGATAACATGCCACACAGGAGGTTGTTACACAAGATTAGGGCTCATGGGATTGGGGGTAATATATTAGCAAGGATTGAGGATTGGTTAACGGACAGAAAACAGAGAGTAGGAATAAACAAGTCATTTGAGGGATGTTAGGGTGTAACTAGTGGAGTGCTGCAAGGATCTGTGCTTGGGCCTCAGCTATTTACAATCTATATCAATGACTTAGATGAGGGGACTGAGTGCAATGTATCCAAGTTTGCTGACATACAAAGCTAGGTAGTTATTCAGAGCGATTTGGGGATCCTTGTACATGAAACACAGAAAGTTAACATGCATGTACAGCAAGCAATTAGGAAGGCAAATGGTATGTTAGCCTTTAATGCAAGCAGGTTGAAGTATAAGAGTAAAGACATCTTACTGCAATTATATAGGGCTTTGGTGAGACCACACCTGGAGTACTGTCTGCAGTTTTGGTCTCCTTACCTAAGAAAGGATATACAGTGCTTGCCTTCGAGGGGGTGCAACCAAGGTTCACTAGATTGATTCCTGGGATGAGAGGCTGTCCTATGAGGAGAGATTGCATAGAATGGGCCTATATTTTCTGGAGTTTAGAAGAATGAGAGGTGAACTCATTGAAACGTATAAAATTATTTGAGAGCTTGACAGGGTAGACACTGAGAGGCTGTTTACCCTGGCTGGAGAGTCCAGAACTGGAGGTCACAGTCTCAGGGTTAAGGGGTTGGCCATTTAGGACTGAGATGAGGAGAACTTCCTTCACTCAGAGGGTTGTGAATCTTTGGAATTCTCTACCGCAGAGGGCTGTGGATGCTCAGTCGATGAATATATTCAAGGCCGAGATCGACAGATTTTTGGGCACGAAGGGAATCAAGGCACATGGGGATAGGGCGGGAAAGTGGAGTTGATGTAGAAGTTCAGCCATGATCTTACTGAATAGCGGATCAGGCTCAATGGGCCATATGGCCTACTCCTGCTCTTATTTCTTATGTTCTTATGTTCTTATGTTCTCATTGAGCATAACACTTATGAATAATCTTGATCCAAGGATTAAATGTTCCCCGCATCGTTTCACTGACTACAGCTTTGAATATTGTTGGGCCAGCACGTGTCAATTATCTCTCATGGAGACATTTTTTTGTAAAAGATTATATTTGCAGCAGACAGTCTTTTTGATTTGTATTCAATTGCTGTATAAATAATTAAATGGGCAGAGGTACAAGTAGACCTTTTGTTTTGGCCCATAGGAATCCCGATCCAGCGATAAACGTACTGGCAGGCTAATTATAGATTTAGCAGAGTTCAACTGCCTTTTCGTTTTATCCTCACAGACAAATCTTGGTGATGTCTCATTTTGTTCACATGGAACTGCAGAAAACACAATATAATCTACACTCTTAAAAAAAGGTGCAGAGGCATAAAGAGTGGATAGAAAATATGCAAATATACCAGTGCTGAACAAATCAGGAATGGACACAAATAAATGCCAACTGGTACCTCGGTTAATCAGGCCATATAACCTGCATATCAATTTGAATCGATTGGTTCTGCAAGGTGCATATTCAAATATATGAATGATGCTATTAAAAGTTATACAACTAGGTCACTTTGTGTGGGATTCTTTCCTCAGTTGTGTGAGGCTGTGACCTGCCTCAAGGCACGTTGCTGCAAACAGCCATAGCTGCTCATACAGACAGAGGGACCATTGACATCTGATATCACATCTGCCAGTATAAATGATGGCAGCCTTCAGGCGAATAAGCAGGGTGTGAAACATTATGAAACCTAGCAGACTGAGAGTTGCCTGAGATAAAGGCAGAAGATTGTAAACAGTAAACATAATCCTTTGTCTCGTCACAAAATGGCCTTTCCAATTGCTGCCTTTTTGTTTTGATTGATAAAATATAGCCCAGTAAACGCGCTGTAATTATTAGGTACCACCTCAAAACAGATCCCCAGGAAACTAACAGGATATCAAGATTAAATAACAAAGATAATCAAGGCTTCATGTGGATTAGAATGAATTTCACATTACTGTACTTATTTTATAATTTCTAAAGAAGCACATTTAATTTGAACAGTTCCAGAAATATGTGGCTATCATGGAACTTGTTATTAAAATGTTATTGGTTTAATTTATTGTATATTGGAGTTAAAGGTTGAATTATGGCATCACTTTCCTAAATTAGTTGAGACAAGTTTTGCTTTGCAGTGATTGATGAAATAAAGAGCTTACTTTGATCTTCACAACATAGTACCGAGCTTAAATTATTTCCTTTGGTTGAAGAAAAATGCAATCTCAATTTTTTCTTCCATTTTTCACTCCTTCTCTCCTGAAGACAGTAAGTCCGGCTGGAGTATAGTTCGACAGGCATTGGCAACCTTCTGGTCCCAAGTGGCCCTCTTCATAGTTGGGCCTTCATATTCAATCTTGACAGACTGACCTAGGCTTTCTGCCCTACCTCCTTGATTGGGATCCATCTCTGGTGGGGTTGGAATTCTTCCTAACCTGGAGATGCTCCTCTGTCTCTGGCAGTGTTTTTTGGGCCACAACCTCCAGGAGGGATTTGCAACAATACTGGGGGCTGTAGAGATGCCAAGTGGGAAAAAAGAGATGGCTGGGGGGTTGCCAGGTTAGAAAAAAACATTTTTGTTTAAAAATAGCAAATTTCACTCTTGGAGCCTCTGAAGTTCCACACTCTTCAATTACTTGCAGAAGCCCCTCTTAAGCTTCTCTCCCAGAGCCCCCTCTGCTGAACTCTGATTGCTAGATGTCGGGGCCCAACAAGCATCTCCTGCATCCCGCGTTCCAAGAGTGCAAATGGTGGGAGACATGGCAGGGGTAAAGTTTCCTTCATTTATATGTCATTGACATGTGTCCACCCACATATGGATAGGCACAGATAACCCCCCCCCCCCACCAACGCATCCCGCTGGACCAGCCAGCAGAAAACTTGGAGGAAGTGGGGATGCAGCAGTTCACAGCCCCGATTTGCTATCCACCTCCATCCACCCTAGATCCAGTGAACAATCAGCAGGTTCGAGGCAAAAAGCGCAGGTCACTATTTGACTACGGAGGGCATCACGGCTGCTTTTTATTTGGTTCCCACTAAACGTCCACACGCACAGACAGACCTCCCAACTCGGATCGCTGGATAGCAATCAGGAATGGAAATTCTGGTTGACTTATCCCGACCCTACCCCAGGAACTTTTGCGGTGCCTCCATCATTATCCAGCCGGGATCCTCCAAGCTATGCAAGTCAAGAAATGCTTGTTGGAATAGAATACGAAGAGAAATATTCCAGTGTTATCTCTGTACTGACCTGAGTTACTGTCCCAGTTACACTGCTTGTTTGGTTTTTGCACTGACACCAAATACGCAACAATGCTGCCAATTTGGAATGAATCGGAAGTTTTGGCGCTAACCCTGCGCAACTGCAGAGAGCGTACAGCATATTTTAAACTTTATTGTGAAACATGTGTAAAAAAAAAACTCAGGTGGCCTGCTGTTTTGCCAATCAATTTCTTATGAAAAATGTAGACTATCCCATCAGCTCTTTTCAATTATTAAAGTCCGCGGCGGAAAATCAGCGCTTCGTAGCTTTGTTTGAGGACATATGTGTTGAGCTCTGTTTCTCTCCATTTAACAAGCAGGAGAGCAAGCAATATAACGCCAGCTCTCTACTCACACTGCTGTTAATTAGCTGCACTAGTTTGTCGAGTATTACTGAGCTGATTCTACTGTGGGGCATCGTGGATCGGCTCAAAGGTCCCACATTCCTCATTTAATTCAATTTCTGCGGAATCACCATTGCTGCGCAAATTGTCGCGCGACGGCAGAGGCAACATCTGGATTCCCTCATTTGATGCTTTAAAACATTTTCTTTTAACAAGAACTGTAAAAATAATAATAATACAGCAACAGTTCCCATTTTAACAAGATGCGGCATTTCAATATTATTTTAGTACCCTCAGGATCCGTGCCACAAAGCTGCCCCACTGAACACACAGCGGAAACAGCAGGCTGGGCAATTAGTTTGCACACAACACTCCTCGCAGCAGTAGCGGCACATTTTCCACATTCAAAAAAAACCCCCCAACCGACCAAAGATTTATTTCTACTCTGGAGCACGTAGATGTAGAATCGGCAGCAAATGCAATACTGGAATAGGGTTCACCTAACAAGGAGACATTTGCGCAACACACCAAACAGGCAAAAAAAAAGCATGTTGCTCGATGGTAAAGCATGCTTTTTATGTTTGGACCATACCTTGTGTGTATGTACATGACTTTATGCAGAGCACAAGGGATTCAATTAGCAGATCAATTAAAGTGTTCACAACAAGCCTGTTCACTATAAAAAAAAAAGTGATGTCGCCTGCTGTCAGCAGTTCCTTTGGCTTTTATCTTGTTATTGGCAGGGCTACATTTTGTTTTTTAATGTCAGATGGCAAGAAAATTCATGATCCCTTTTGCTAATTTTTGGAGTTTTATCACCATATCACCTTTTAAACACTCCCCCCCCCCCACCGCCCGTCGCCCCCCCCTCTAGTTTATTTGAGTGAGAATTTGGCAGACTTTGTCGGTTGTTTTGTTTTCAACCTTGAAAAGGCAAATTGCACTGCCAACTTTGTGCTGCAGCTCATATCAAAGGCCTTGACGTGCACATCTCTATCTTTTCAACCTGACAAACTTGTTTTATGAGCCAGAAGGCTCAGTGTGCGAGCTCCTTCAAGAATGAATAACAATAGTGGACCTCCAGTGGAGTCGATAATGGGGAGTTAGAGATTACACTTGTAGCAAGGGAAGGGGTGAAGAGGTGTGCAAGAGGGGGAAAAGTACACATTTCCACTGAGAGGATTTGGAAAGAAGTTTTTAAAGAGATTTCCCCAAGAAATATCGAAATGCTTTCATGTTGGTTCCTGGAAAATAAATAGAACAGCAATTTTTGCTTACCAAATGCAAGCAGATGAATAAATAATTTTGATCCACACACATACTACGCTTACAGCAGTAACACCATTACCTCCAAGTCACACGCCATCCTGACTAGGACGTATATCGCTGAAACTTTATTGTCGCTAGGCCAAAATCCTGGAACTCCTTACCTAGCAGCATTGTGGGAGTAATTTCACCACATGGACTGCAGCGGTTCAAGAAGAAGGCCCACCACCAGCTTCTCAAGGGCAACTAGAGATGGGCAATAAATGGCGGCCTTGCCAGCGACACCCACATCCTAAGAATTAATATAAAAATCACCATAAATCAATCAATCTATGGGTGCGATCCTGCCAGCCCTGGGGAGGCGGGACTGCCGGGAAAATGGCAGATTTTGGGGGCGGGTCACAAACCCGACCCCAACCCGCCTCCATGCCATCTTCCCAGGAGGCGGGTAGCCGTCCCGTGCCGGGTCCCGTCTCCTTGGAGGCGGGAAGGGATTAAAGCCTATTAACTGCCTGTTAACAAGTAGTTAACAGGCAGAAAATAGGATTATCCCCTTTTTGCCCTCACAAGTGCGGGCTTCCCGAAGGCTCCAAAACCCGCCAGCTCAGTGAGGTGAGTACTGGGTCTGCGAGGGTCGGGGGGGGGGGTGCAAAAGTGTGGTGTGAAGGTAAGTGATGGGTGCAAGAGTGTAGAGGTGAGTATCTGAGGTAAGTCCTAAGTGTTTTTACAGTGTACTTACCTTTGTTTCTTCCTGCAGGCTTCAGTCGGTTTGTATGCGGAGAGCCTCGCACCTCTGTGTTGCAGATGAGAGATGGCCGTTGCATTCTCAGATGCAACAAACATCTCATTTCTGTAAAAGAAAGAAGTTTGATGGAGTCTTGTATGCAAGATCTCATCAAACTGCAGAGATTGTCACTGTTTGACAGCTTCAGAGAGCTGTCAAACGATGACAATTTGACAGATGAAACGTCATATGTTGATGTTCTCTGCAATCGGCTTTCCTTTAATTGGCCTGCTAAGTCTGCTGGGCGGGCTTAACAAGGTCAATCAAGGGAAAATAGCGTGGGTTAGCCACAGCTCAATGGAGGCGAGACTGAAACTCGACAAGCAGCAGTCCCTCCTCCAACGCACCTCCATTCACAAAATCGCCCTCTCTGCATGTAAAATTACCTCAGAAAAAAGGATGAAGAGTTCATACTTGACCTTGTTTTGATATTTTATATAAGATATCCAGTTACTTTCATTGCTTCTAAAATGGTTTCCTTGGGGGCCTTTGGCAGTTATAGCTTTCCATCCACATGGAGAAGTGTAGGAGGGGCGAGGCCTACAAGCAACAACCCTGGCATATCTGATGAATGGCCAGTCTTGTAGTGAATTATTAAAACATAATCTGAGAGTTGTAGGCACAAAATACACGTTGGGAGCTGAACCTACTACTTTACTGAGTCTTTTTAGCTGAGCGAGATGGTGTTAGCAACTCCCGTGTACTCAAGAACTCAGGATTCACACACAATCACAGGCCTCTGAGGGAAACCACCTTTTGGAGACAGTTTGAACAGAGAAAATATGACTGTACTGGCAGTTTTAATAACTTTCTTGTAAATCTTGTAATTTTTAATGCTATTATTATGTTACAAACCTTATTGCCAGTATTAAGGGGGGAAAATGAAAGAAGATGTATTAAGTTATTGGGGGCGATTTTGTCAATGGGGGCACATTAGAGGCGGGACTGCTACTTGTTGGGTTTTAGTCCCGCCTCCATCGACTTGTGGCCAACCCACGCTATTTTCCCTTGATTGACCTTGTTATCCCGCCCAGCGAGCTTAGCAGGCCAATTAAGGGGAAGCCGGCTACAGAGAACGTCAGCGTATGAAGTTTCATCTGTCAAAAAATTTTGACAGCTCTGTGAAGCTGTCAAACACTGACATTCTCTGTTGTTTGATGAGTCCTTGTACTCAAGACTCATCAAACCTCTTTTGTGAGCAGAGATTAGATGGATGTTGTATCGGAGAATGCAGCAGCCATCTGCCATCTCTGCTGCGAAGATGCCAGAGCCTCCGCATCCCCAACTGTTAAAGCCTGCAGGAAGAAACAAAGGTAGGTAAACAATTTCTATCACTTTCCACTCACCTCACATACTCACCTCGCCACACTTTCACTCATCGCTCACCTCCACAGCTCACTTTTGCAACCCTCACACCCCCGCAGACCCACAGCTCGCCTCGGTGACCCTGGCGGGGTTTCCTGATGTCGGGAAGCCCGCGCCTCTGCTGGAAAAATGGGGATAATCCTCTTAACTGCTGGTTAACTATCTGTTAACAGGCAGTTAAGTGGCTGTAATCCCCTTCCCACCTCCAGGAGATGGAACCCGGCGCAGGTCGGCTACCCGCCTCCTGGGAAGATGGCACAGAGGCGGGTTGGGGGCGGGATGGGTACCCACCCCCAGATTCTGCCATTTTCCCAGCAGTCCCACCTCCAAACCCGCCTCCCCAGGGCTAGCAAGATCGCGCCCATTGACTCAGTGCAGAAGGCAAGATGGTGGACGAAAAGATCTTGAAAAAAATACTTACAACAATTTTGTTGGTTTCCCTTTTTTCTTTTATTGGTAGATTTTGTTGATTGCTCTTGCTTGATTTGTTTTCCTATATTGTGAATAGTTCCTCATTGCAATTGTTCAATCCATGTTTCCCTCTTTTGATTTGTATGTTCCCTACCTTCAGTGTTGATTTATTACTTTTTAATGAATATGTAAGTTCACTCAATCAGGCCCAAGTGTAATACAGAAATCTGTTGAAATATGGGTTTAATGCCAAAATATGATGCTTAAGTAGAATAGAAGTGTGAGGGACACAATATGGTTAGTTGCAATGGCCTAGAAATTCATGCTTGCCCAAAAACGTGCATGCAGGAGTGCAGGATTCATAAGAACATAAGAAATAGGAGCAGGAGTAGGCCATTCGGCCCCTCGAGCGTGCTCCGCCATTCAATAAGATCATGGTTGATCTGATCTTGGCCTCAACTCCACTTTCCTGCTCGCTCCCATAACCCTTGACTCCCTTATTGTTCAAAAATCTGTCTAACTCCACCTTAAATATATTCAATGACTCAGCCTCCACAGCTCTCTGGAGTAGAGAATTCCACAGATTCACGACCCTCTGAGAGAAGAAATTCCTCCTCATCTCCGTTTTAAATGGGCGACCCCTTATTCTGAAACTATGCCTCCTAGTTCTCGGTTCCCCCACGAGGGGAAACATCCTCTCAGCATTTACCTTGTCAAAGCCCCCCTCAGCATCTTGTATGTTTCAATAAGATCACCTCTCATTCTTCTAAACTCCAATGAGTATAGGCCCAACCTGCTCAACCTTTCTTCATAAGACAACCCCTTCATCTCAGGAATCAACCTCGCGAACCTTCGCTGCACTGCCTCCAATGCAAGTATATCCCTCCTTAAATAAGGAGACCAAAACTGTACGCAGTACTGCAGGTGTGGTCTCACCAATACCCTGTACAGTTGTAGTAGGACTTCCCTACTTTTATACTCCATCCCCCTTGCAATAAAGGCCAACATTCCATTTGCCTTTCTAATTATTTGCTGTACCTGCATGCTAACTTTTTGTGTTTCAAGGACCCCCAGATCCCTCTGTACTGCAGCATTTTGTAATCTCTCTCCATTTAAATAATAATTTTCTTTTTTATTTTTCCTACCAAAGTGGATAACCTCACATTTTCCCACATTATACTCCATTTGCCAAATTTTTGCCCACCCACTTAGCCTATCTGTATCCCTTTGCAGATTCTTTGGGCAGGATTTTCATTGGGCCGTGGAGTCAGGATTGGAGGCGTGTGGGGGCTTAAAATCCCGAAATCAAGGGTCCCGAGCCCATCCCGCCCCCAACCCGCCTCCATGCCAGTTTCAAAGGAGGCGGGCACCCGCCCCGCACTTGGACCCACCTCCCCGAGGCGGGAAGGGGATTAGTGCCAAATAACTGCCTGTTAATAGGGAGTTTTTAGCCTAATCCTTATTTTCATTGTCGAAATGTGGGATTCCCGACAGCTCCAAACCATGCCAAGTTAGCGAGGCGGGCCATCGGGATGAAGGGGTCGAGATGTCCGGTGTTCAGGTGAGTGATGGGTGTATGAGTGCAGAGGTAAGTGTGTTTGGTCTGTGTAAAGTGTTTACAGAAGTTCTACTAACCTTTACTTACCTTTACAGCCTTCCTTCCTTCAGGTCTTGGGAGTCCCTCATCTCACCGGCACAGAAAGCAGAATGGCTGCCAGCTGTCAAAATCTGCAGCCTCTGCTTTCTGTTCCAGGGAGATCTCTAAATCATCCTAAGAGGAAGTAATTAACCTGGAGTACAGATTGTCAGTGTTTGACAGCTTCAAACAGCTGTGAAACGTTGATATTTCATCTGTCAAAAGGTCTTGACAGATGAAATTTCAATCTCTGACGTCACCTGTTGCCGGGTGGTCCTTAATTGGCCTGCTGAGCCCGCTGGGCGGGCTCAACAAGTTCAATCAAGTCAAAATCATGTGGGTTGGCTAGTCCTGCCTCCTACCCGACTCCTCAATGAAAATCCAGCCCTTTGTGTCCTCTTCACAACTTGCTTTCCCACCTATCTTTGTATCATCAGCAAAGTTGGCTACATTACACTCGGTCCCTTCATCCAAGTCATTAATATAGATTGTAAATAGTTGAGGCCCCAGCACTGATTCCTATGGCACCCCACTAGTTACAGTTTGCCAACCGGAAAATGACCCACTTATCCCGACTCTCTGTTTTCTGTTAATTAGCAAATTCTCTATCCATGCTAATATATTACCTCAAACCCTATGAGCTCTTATCTTGTGCAGTAAACTTTCATGTGGCACCTTATTGAATGCCTTCTGGAAATCCAAATACACTACATCTACTGGTTCCCCTTTATCCACCCTGCTCGTTACATCCTCAAAGAACTCCAGCAAATTTGTCGAACATGATTTCATCTTTCATAAAACCATGCTGACTCTGCTTGACTATTCTGATTTTCTAAATGTCCTGCTACTACTTCCTTAATAATGGACTCCAGCATTTTCCCAATGACAGATGTTAGGCTAAATGATCTATAGTTTCCTGCTTTCTGTCTCCCTCCTTTCTTAAATAGGGGCGTTACATTTGCGGTTTTCCAATCCGCTGGGACCTCTCCAAAATCCAGGGAATTTTGGTAGATTGCAACCAATGCATCCACTATCTCTGTAGTCACTTCTTTTAAGACCCTAGGATGCAGGCTATCAGGTCCAGGGCACTTGTCCACCTTCAGTCCCATTATTTTACCGAGTACTTTTTCTCTAGTGATAGTGATTGTTTAAAGTTTCCCCCTTCCTATAGCCTCTTGATTATCTATTATTGGGATGCTTTTAGTGTCTTCCACCTTGAAGACTGATACAAAACATTTGTTCAAAGTCTCTGCCATTTCCCTATTTCCCATTATTAATTCCCCAGTCTCATCCTCTAAGGGACTTCTTCTTCTTAGGCAGTCCCTCGGAACTGAGGATGACTTGCTTCCACATTAAAAATGAGTTCTCGGGTGACTGATGAGTCCAATGCGGGACCTACAGTCTCTGTCACAGGTGGGGCAGACGGTAGTTGAAGGGGCGGGTGGGTGGGGTGCTTGGGTTGACGTGCGCTCCTTGCACTGCCTGCGCTTGGCTTCCGCTTGCTCCTGGCGAAGAGACTCGAGGTGTTTGGCGCCTTCCCGGATGCTTCTCCTCCACCTTGTGTGGTCTTGGGCCAGGGATTCCCAGGTGTCTGTGGGGATGTTGCACTTTTTCAAGGAGGCTTTGAGGGTGTCCTTGAAGTGTTTCCTCTGTCCACCTGGGGCTCTCTTGCTGTGCTGGAGCTCCGAGTAGAGCGCTTGTTTTGGGAGTCTTGTATCGGGCATGCGGATGATGTGACCTGTCCATCGGAGCTGATCGAGCATGGTCAAAACTTCAATGCTGGGGATGTTGGCCTGAGCAAGAACACTTACGTTGGTGCGCCTATCCTGCCAATGGATTTGCAGGATCTTGCGGAGGCAGCGTTGGTGGTACCTCTCCGGTGCTTTGAGGTGCCTGCTGTACATGGTCCATGTTTCTGAGGCATACAGCAGGGCGGATATCACTGCTGCTCTGTAGACCATGAACTTAGTGCCGGGTTTGAGGGCCTGGTCTTCAAACACTCTCTTCCTCAGGCGATCGAAGGCTGCACTGGCATACTGAAGGCAGTGTTGGACTTCGTCGTCGACGTCTGCCCTTGTTGACAGTAGGCTCCCAAGGTATGGAAAGTGGTCCATGTTGTCCAAGGCCTTGTCGTGGATTTTGATAATCGGAGGGCAGTACTGTGTGGCAGGGGCAGGTTGGTAGAGGACCTTTGTCTTACGGATGTTTAATGTAAGGCCCATGCTCTCGTATGCTTTGGTGAAGGTGTTGACGATGGTTTAGAGTTCGACCTCCGAGTGAGCGCAGACGCAAGCGTCTAAGGGGCTAACGTTTACTTTAGTTACTCTCTTCCTTTTTATATACCTGTAGAAGCTCTTACTGTCTGTTTTTATATTTCTTGCTAGTTTACTCTCATAATCTATCTTCTCTCTCTTTATTATTTTTTGGTCATCTTTTACTGGTTTCTAAAAATTTTCCAATCGTCCGGCCTACCACTAATCTTTGCAACGTTGTATGCCTTTGTTTTCAATTTGATACCATCCTTTAGTTAGCCACAGATGATTCATCCTTCTCTTAGAGTCTTTCCTTCTCACTGGAATATATCTTTGCTGAGAGTTAAGAAATATCTCCTTAAATGTCTGCCACTGCTTATCTGCCGTCTTACCCTTTAATCTATTTTCCCAGCCAATTTTAGCCAACTCTGCCTTCATACCTTTGTAATTGCCTTTATTTAAGTTCAGGACACTGGTTTGAGACCCAACTTTCTCACACTCAAACTGAATTTGAAATTCTATCATGCTACGATCACTCTTTCCTAGAGGATCCTTTACTATGAGATTATTAATTAATGCTGTCTCATTACACAGTACCAGATCTAAGGTAGCCTGCTCCCTGGTTGGTTCCATAATGTATTGTTCTCATAAACCATCCCAAATACACTCTATGAACTCTGCCTCAAGGCTACCTTGGCCAATTTGATTTGTCCAATCAATATGAAGATTAAAATTGCCCATGATTATTGCAGTACCTTTCTTACATTATTTCTTGATTTATGCTCTGTCCTACAGTGTAGCCACTGTTAGGGGGTCTGTAGACTACTCCCACCACTGACTTATTTCCATTATTAATCCTTACTTCCACCCTAACTGATTCTACATGTTGATCTTCTGAGCCAATATCATTTCACACTACTGCACTGATCTCATCCTTTATTAACAGAGCTACCCCACCTCCTTTTCCTTTCTGCCTAACCTTCCGAAATGTCAAATACCCCTGAATATTCAGTTCCCAGCCTTGGTTACCTTGCAACCATGTCTCTGTAATGGCAATCAGATTATACCCATTTACTTCTATTTGTGCTGACAACTCATCTATCTTGTTACGAATGCTGCGTGCATTCAGATTCAGATAATGAGCGTTCCATGCACCTGAATGGATAGGCCCGAGGTGCATCTAGTATTGAACCGGCAAACTGCACACACCTAATGGGCATTACGCAGCGATAGTCGGAGAAGAGGACTTGATGCGACTCTCAGGTAAGCCATTAAAGGGGACTGGAGTGGGGGGGGGGGGTGGCGGTGACCAGAAGAGGGACATTGGTGAGGATCAAGATAGGGGCATCGGCAGTGATCAGGAACGGGGCATTGGTTGTGAGGATTGGGAGAGAAGGTAGCAGTGATTGGGGAGGATGGTGGTGGTGATTGGGGAGTGTGGTGCCTGTGATCAGGGTGGGTGGCGAAGGTGATGGGGGTTTGGTCAAGGTCATGATGGGGGCGGGGAACAGTGGCTGGCAGTACCTTGTGTGGTTTTAATGTCGAGCAGGGAGGAGCACACCTGCTCCTCCTGGCCCACATCAGGTAAATATATTATAAAATCTTACCTTTTTGGTGGTGACCTTTAAGGACTGCCTGTTAGACTGCATGTAGATCATGTTTTCCTGAATGTAGCCGGCACCTGCTGCCTGAGGGCAACCCAATATTGCAGAGGGGACCTCAAGCATGTGTCGGGCCCCTTATATTCAAAAGGAAATGGAAAGGCCTACGCTCATTACGAGCTGGAAGTGCGCCGCCCACCATATTGATATAGGCAAGTAAAGCGAATCTAGGACCCGTGCTTGAAACAGGCACTAGGCCCTTTCCAGATGTAAATAAGAGGCCTAATGCCGGTTTCAAGTGCGGACCTAGATGCCTTTTTTTTGGTCTATAACAATATGGTGGGCAGCACACTTCCAGCTCGAAATAAGCGGTGACTTCCTGCCCACCATATTAGGAGGCCACACAGTACTTAAAAAATGAGCAGTCCCGATTGAATTTCTAGGCCACTATCTTTATATACACTAGTGTAGGTGTCTTCACACTACTACGAAAATACTGCGGTTGAAACTTGTAAAGTCCGCGCCTCAATAATACACGGACTTTGGGAAAACAGTTTAACAGGTACTTTACTGAACAAGAGGCAGCTTGAAACTGAAACTACAGAAGCCTGCTAGGGCCTTTTATACAGGGGTGGTCACTGCCGGTACTGCAGTCTAAGACCAGTTATTCCCTTAAAGGTACATACACAACAATTCCTCCCCTTTTAGATAAACAGTACATAACATTCATTTAACAACTAAATAATAACTAATTACAATTACAATTTTCTCAGTAATATATACATCAACTGAAATAGTCATTTATAAGTTCAGTCTTTGAGGAGGCTTCCTGATCCAGACTGGATAGCGCCTTTCTCGAGTATCCTGTTCTGGCGGTGGAGTCAATTCTGGCTCATTGTCATTGGTTGGTTCGTCAGCTTCCAATACCCTTGCTTCTGAGGTAGACGCAATCTGTACTTCGGGCTCATTACCAGGTGCACATGCTTGTGGTACAGGTTTGGCTTGTTCCTGGGACTCTAGAATCTGGTCAGCATGGCGTCTCATGATGCTCTCTCCAATGTCCACTGTGGTGTACATTAGTGGTCCCTGCTGTGTGCACATCGTGCCTGGCTGCCATTTTCCTGTTCGGTAGTCGCGGGCCAAGACTGGTTGCCCTATCTTGAAGCTCCTGGTTGGCTTCTCATTTATGTGCTGGAACTGCTTATCCTCAACATCTCGTCTTATGTTTGGTTTGAGCAAATCCAAGCAACATCTTAGTCTCCGGTTGAAAAACAGTACAGCCGGAGTTTGGTTGGTTACTGCATGTGTCGCATTCCGGTAAGCAAACAGGAAGTTATCCACCTTGTGTTGCAGTGGTATGTCGTCATTATACATTGCCTTTATGGCCTTTTTAAAGGTCTGAACAAACCTCTCAGCCAATCCATTTGTGGCTGGATGATATGGGGCAGATGTGTAATGTTTCACCCCATTATTCTTCAGGAACCTCCGGAAATCCTCAGACACAAACTGTGGGTCATTGTCGGAACAGATCTGTTCTGGCAACCCATTCCTGACGAAGATGGTCCTTAGGACTGCAATAGTTTTCTCCGTGGTGGTGGAGGACATTTTAATGACCTCTGGCCATTTCGAATGGGCGTCCACAGTGATTAGAAACATTGAGTCCATAAATGGACCAGCGAAATCAATGTGTACCCGTTGCCATGGAGATGAGGGCCACTCCCATGGATGTAGCGGGGCCTATGGTGGAGCGTTTTGGACCTTCTGGCATCCTGTGCATCTCTTGGTCATATCCTCGATTTCTTTATCGATTCCCGGCCACCACACAAACGCCCTGGCTAGGCTCTTCATTTTTACCCCTCCCAGATGACCCTCGTGAAGCTCATTGAGTACTCTATCTCTCAACTTGGGTGGAATTACCACTCGGGATCCACACATCAAGGTTTCCCGGCACACCGACAGCTTTTCCCTCCTTGGCGAGAATGCTGGCAACAGTGAGTCGCCATATGCTGGCCATCCCTTCACCGTCAAATCATAGACCCGAGAGAGTGTTGGGTCATTTCGGGTTTCCTTCTCAATACTTGCGTTTATAACAGGCAAACATTCGACTATGGTCGCATGGAATATCTCCACCGGGTCCACTGCAGGTGCTTCTTCCGCCGTAGGCAACGGTAGGCGTGACAGCCCATCAGTGTTTCCATGTTGTTTCGTACCTTTGTACTCTATGTCATACTGATGTGCCCCTAGAGAAAGTGACCATCTTTGCAGCCGTTGCGCCGTCATCACCGGAACGCCCTTCTTTGGGTTAAAAATTGAGACCAGGGGTTGATGATCAGTCAGTAGGGTGAATTTCTGCCCGTACAGATAGTGATTGAACTTCTTCACCCCCACACCAGGCTGAGGGCCTCCCTGTCAATCTGGGCGTAGTTCCGCTCGGCTGAGGTTAGCGAACGTGATGCAAAGGCTATTGGCCTCTCTGAACCGTCAAGGAATTTGTGTGACAGCACCGCTCCAATACCGTAAGGTGACGCATCACATGCCAACCGAATCGGTAGTGTTGGGTTGTAGTGGGCCAATACTTCTTTTAAAGTGATTTGGCATTTACATTCCTGAAAGGCACGCTTACACTCATCACTCCATTTCCATGTTACACCAGTTTGAAGGAGGGCGTTCAGTGGGTGCAGAATTGTAGATAAATTCGGCAAGAACTTATGGTAGTAGTTCACCAACCCGAGGAACGACCTCAGTTGCGACACATTTTCTGGTGCTGGAGCCTTGACTACAGCCTCAATCTTGTCCAGCGACTTATGCAACCCTTCCTCATCAATCATGTGGCCACAATACGAGATTTGTCTCCTGAAGAACTCGCATTTGGGACGGTTGGCTCGTAGCCCATATTCCTGCAATCTCGTGAGCACCTGTTCCAGGTTGGCAAGGTGTTCATTGTCATTTTTGCCCGTAACCAGAATGTCGTCCAAATAACACTGGTTCCCCGGGATCCCTTGCAGGACTTGTTCCATTGCCCTCTGTCACATAGCCGGGGCCGATGCTACCCCAAATACCTGTCGATTGTACTGGTAAAGGCCTTTGTGAGTGTTTATCGTGAGGTATTTTCTAGATGCTTCTTCCACCTCCATTTGTAGATACGCTTGAGCCAGGTCAATCTTTGTAAAACGTTTCCCTCCAGATAGTGAGGCGAAAATATCTTCTATCCTTGGAAGCGGATACTGTACTGTGTGCAGGACTGGGTTCACAGTCACCTTGAAGTCCCCACAGATACGAACCTTCCTTGGCTCCCCAGGCGTGCTGCTCAATGCTTTCTTCATTACGGGAATGATGGGTGTGGCCCACTCGCTCCAGCCCACCTTAGACAGCACCCCCGAATGCTCCAGACTCTCCAGTTCAGCTTCCACAGCTGGGCGTATCGCGTATGGCACCGGTCTGGCCTTGAAAAATTTTGGGGTTGCGTTATCCTCAATCTTTATGGTTGCCTTTACTCCTTTTAGAGTCCCAAGTCCTTGTTGGAACACCTCTTCCGCGTCAGATAGAATTTGTGACAGACGTCCAGGTGCGACGTCATCATCTTTTTTGTCAGTCACAGTTAGTGCCAGAATGGAATGCCAATCCAATTGTAGTCTTCGGATCCATTCACGTCCCAATAATGGTGGTCCTCCATCTCGTAGTATATACATGTATAGTTTCTGTGTTTCCTTTCCGTTATATTCAACTGGCACCCTTATTTTTCCTCTGGGGTAGACCTTTTGCCCCGTGTATGTCTTCAATACAATGGACGTGTCCTTTAAGGGTATGTGTGAGAATAGCCGCTCATAGTCTCGTCGATTCATGACAGTTATGGCTGATCCTGTGTCCAATTCCATCTTCACTGGGGACCCTGCTATCATGAGGGTGACCCAAATGGTTCGGTGATCTTCTTTTGCGATCACGTTGTGTAACTTTAAACAACTTAGTCGCCTGCTCCCGGAGTCCTTATCACTCTCCTAATCTTCTGAACTACTATCTGTCAGTTTCTTTACTTTCCTGTACTGTTCCTTAGTAGTTCTTGTCATGTTGGTCTTCTTTCCTGACCTGCAGACTCTTGCTATATGTCCCATTTTCCTGCATTGCCTGCATATTTTGTCTTTAAACCAGCAGTCCTTCTGCTCATGGGTTGTTCTGCCGCAGCGATAGCACTTTTTGGCTCCATACGCCATTTCGTTAGCGCTGTATTCTTGTGGTTTCTGTTGTATTTCCGCAGCTCCCCGTGCTGCTGCTTCGTAGGATACTGCCACGCTGAAAGCCTGTTCTAGCGTCAGGTCCTTTTTTGAAAGTAGTCGTTTCTGGGTTCCTTCACTCTGGAGCCCGCAGACAAACTTATCCCGTAAGGTGTCTGCCAGTCCTGCTCCGAACTGGCAGTGCTTCGATAACTTGCGTAGTTCCGTAAGATAGTCAGCATTGCTCTCATCTTTGTGCTGGTTTCTTTTATGGAACTTGAATCTTTCTGCTATCAGCAGTGGTGTAGGGCTTAGATGTTCCTGTAAGATATGAACAATCTCCTCAAAACTTTTCTCCATTGGTTTAGCTGGGGTAATTAAATTCCGCAATAGGCCGTACGTACTCGCACCCATAGATTTAATAATACCGACGCCCTCTTTCCATCAGCCACCTCATTTGCCTTGCAGTACACTTCAATTCTTTCCACATACGTGGTCCAGTCTTCTACCTCGTTGTCGAAAGCAGTGATACTGCCACTTTTCGGCATCTTGGCCGATTTAAAATGGCGCCTCCCACGCTTTTGCTTCTTCCCCAATGGAATAAAATGGCGCCTCCCGCGCTTTTGCTTCTTCCCCAATGGGATAAAATGGCGGCTCCCACGCTTTTGCTTCTTCCCCTTACTGCCACACTGCTCCTAGCATTCTACGGGGTAATGGCGGCGACCCGCAGCTTTGGCACGTCTCGCTTTCCTTCCCCCCCGTTTAGTTTCTCTCCGCTGTCCTGTTCTCGAGCACCGACCGCGCCCTGTGCGCTCCACCCTCTCTCTCTTGTTTTCTTTTCCCGGCGACGCTGCGCGGCCCGATTTGTAGAGCCGCTCGATCGAGCTTGAGCCCGCCGCAGTCCGGAAGGGTCAGCGTGCTACCTGCTACCAGCACGATTCGCTGGAACCACAGTCTCTCCCGCAATTCTCCAAACACCGATGGATTCTTTGGGCGGTTGCCCTCGGTCGACGCCCGTTGCTCAGACTACGACCTTCCAGGACCTTCCTTTCAGGCGAGATCCCCGTGAGATGATGCCACACTGCAGGTGAGTTCGAACTTACTCGTCGCCACTGTAAAGTCCGCGCCTCAATAATACACGAACTTCGGGAGAACAGTTTAACAGGTACTTTACTGAACAAGAGGCAGCTTGAAACTGAAACTACAGAAGCCTGCTAGGGCCTTTTATACAGGGGTGGTCACTGCCGGTACTGCAGTCTAAGACCAGTTATTCCCTTAAAGGTACATACACAACAAAACTGACAGTTAAACAAACGTGGTTTAATGTACTGAAACAGTTACAAACAAAAGAACGCAGGAGAAACTCCACACAGGTCTGTACACTAGCTGGATCCACGAGGACTGACAGAAACGCCCTACCCCCCTGACATCATGACGTCATCACGTTTCCTGCCGTTGGGAGTGTCACGTGACCCGCGTGATGACGTCATCGCATTATATCGCGATTTTATCGATCCCGCGCTGTTTGAACAGAGCAAACACTTAAAGGTAACAACTATGGTTAAAGACAATTATAAACGTTACTGCAAGAGTCTCTTGATGGCTTTGCCACACTAGAACATTTCTGTTGCCCCTGTTCCTGGTGAGAGGATGTGCTGTTTTATAAAGTCAGTCACATTATGCCAGGCAAACCACAAAGCGATATTGTTCTGTTAATGTATAGCTCTATCTCTTTAAGGGTACAAAGTTTAACTACTGTTAAGTAAACATTGGGTGAGTTTATACAGAGGTCATTTAGAATGCTGCAGATATTCTGGCTCTTTGTGTTCCTAGAGAGGTTTTTGTTTCTTTTTTTTGAAGGGTGACATAAACATTTGAGTATAGCACCAGAAACCTCACTAGCTGTACCATTTTTATAATGGAGGTGGAGAGGCTTCTCAAAGACATTCCTAGGAGCTAAAGCTTTATCAGCTCCTTAATCTCAGGCTCACCTCGCAAGCATACCCCCTCACTATTCCACTCTGCATTAAATTGACTGCAGCAAACAGTGACTACATCCATAAGGTGAATGGCTAAACATGTGAAATAATTCATGAAGGCTTTCCATTGAACAGAATGATACCCGGTCTCCAAGGGTTAAATTACGAGGAGAGATTACACAAATTAAGGTTGTATTCCCTGGAATTTAGAAAGTTAAGGGATCAAAGTTTTCACGATATTAAAGGGAACAGATAGGGTAGATAGAGAGAAACTATTTCTGTGGGTTGGGGAGTCTAGGTCTAGGGGGCATAGTCTAAAAATTAGAGTCAGATCTTTCAGGAGTGAAATTAAGAAACACTTCTACACACAAAGGGTGATAGAAGTTTGGAACTCTCTTCTGCACACAGCAATTGATGCTAGATCAATTGTTAATTTTAAATATGAGATTGATAAATTTTTGTTAACCAAAGTTATTAAGGGGTATGGGCCAAAGGCGGGTATATGGCGTTAGGTCGCAGATCAGCCATGATCTCATTGAATGGTGGAACAGGCTCGAGGGGGTAAATGGCCTCCTCCTGTTCCTATCTCAGGTCCATCTTGAAAGCAAAACCTCAAGTTAGGATTAACCTCCAGTTCCATTCTACCAGGATTCTTGAGGCAATCTCTCATCAGTCCTGTACTCACACATCTATGTGCTCTGCACACAGTATCCTGAGTATCAGCTCATATGCATTCGCACAGGTATCTTGACTATTATTGTTGTAGGTGCCTAGAATATAGATAATTATTTTTCTAAAAGCTGATACACAGGTAGGTTGTTGGTATTTACCATGCTCTAGATGTGATGTTTGGTAATCTGGAGGAAAATACATAAAGAGCGAGTGGAAGATGATATTTAATTCTCATGCGGTTATATCTCATCCATCAAATTGCAAGTTGTACAAGACCTGCGTACTGCATAGGTGGGAGAGATGATGGTCGGACTGGAGAAGGTTACAGAGATAGGGAGAAGCATGGTCATGGTGGGATTTTACCAAAAGGATAAGAATTTTAAACTTGAGACACTGAGAAACAGGGACCAAATATAGGGCAGTAAGGACATGGATGACGGGCAAGTGAGACTTCTTGTGGGATAAGATATGGGCAGCAGAGGTTTGGATGAGCTGAAGTTTATGGAGGGCAGAGGAAGAGAAGCTGGCCAGGAGGGCATTGGAATAATTGTGTCTGGCAGTGACAAATGCATGAATCAAGGTTTCACCGGCAAATAGGTTGAAGTAGGGACAATCAGGCAATGCTATGGAGGTGGGCATAGTTGGTCTTTGTAACGGGGATGATATGGGGTCTGAAACTCATCTAATAGGACACTGAGGTTGTGAACAGTCTTGTTCAGGCAGAGATAGCAGCCGGGGAAGAGGATGGAGTTAGTCATGAGGGTCTAGAGTTTGTGGCGGGGGCTGAAGGCGCTGACTTTGATATTCCCAATAGTTGGCTGGAGGAAATTGTGCCTCATACAATACCGGATGTCAGAAAAATGATTTCATAGCACTGGGGCAATGGAGAAGTTGAGAGAGGCGGTGGAGCAGTAGAGCTGGGTGTCACCAACATACACGTGAAAGTTAACTTCATGTTAGCAAGTAGATGTGGAAGAGGAGGGAGCCAAGGATAGATCATGGGAGAACATAAGAAATAGGAGCAGGAGTCGGCCATTTGGCCCTTCGAGCCTGCTCCGCCATTCAATAAAATCATATCTGATCTTCTACCTCATCTCCACTTTCCTGAACTATCCCCACATCCCTTGATTCCCTTAATATTCAAAAATCTATCAATCTCTGTCTTGAATATACTCAATGACTGAGCAACCACAGCCCTCTGGGGTAAAGAATTCCAAAAATTCACCACCCTCTGAGTGAAGGAATTTCTCCTCATCTCAGTCCTAAATGGCTGACCTCTTATTCTGAGATTCTGACCCCTGGTTCTAGACTCCCCAGCCAGGGGAAACACCCTCCCTGCATCTACCCTGTCAAGCCCTGTAAGAATGCTGTATGTTTCAATGAGATCACCTCTCATTCTTCTAAACTCTAGAGAATATAGGCCTAGTCTACTCAATCTGTTCTCATAGGACAATCCCCCCATCCCAGGAACCAGTCTGGTGAACCTTTGTTGCACTACCTCTATGGCAAGTATATCTTTCCTTAGGTAAGGAGACCAAAACTGTACACAGTACTCCAGTTGTGGTCTCACCAGGGCCCTATATAATTGCCTCATGCTCCTGAGGAGACAGTATTGGGTATAAAGAGAAACCATTGCTAGGGAAGAGTTGTGTCCTTGTCAATTAAGGACATGATTACAGCCATAGAAAGGAAAGCTTTTATTGATAGTAGTGCTCCTGCGAAGTTTGCTTGGTTACGAAATAATATAGGATCTGTTATGTTAATGGTAATTGATGATGAGATTTGTAGACTTTTGAAGTAGTAACAGGATTACAAAAATGGGGAACTTTAATTATCCTGAGGAGAGGTTCTTAGAATACATCCAGGGCTGTTTGTAGCATGTCCAATAAGAAAGAATGTGGTGCTGCATCTGGTAATGGGTATCCACGCAGAACAAATAAATAACCTGAAGGTAGGGGAATACTTGGGAAGTAGTAACCATAATTTAATTAGGTTCACATTGAAAAGTGATACAGAAAAGGAGGTGTTGAAAACTACATGTTTGGACTACAAATAAGCTAATTTCAGTGGGATAAAGGGGGACCTCGCCTAGTTTAATTGGTTAGAAAAAATGTGGGGGATAGTTAAGTACAAGACTGAAAAGGAATAGGTTAAATACACACCTACTGAGAGTATGGGGGGTGTTGGGGTTCGATGGATAAACAGAAAAGTTAGAGCAAAAATGAGGTTAAAAAAGGGTATAATACAGAATAAAACTATGAGGAATTAAAAGTATAGAGGAAAAAGGCTAAGAGGGAATATGAAAAAAGATGGTAGTAAAAGCTTTTCAAAGGTTACCAACTTATTGATCAATTAGTCTAGGTCCTGATTGTCACCTGTGGCCTCTGCTGTGGTATGAGTCAGGTAGTGCATTATTAGTATGCACCCAACCATTAGTGTGCTGACCTTGCGTAAATATCCATGGCTGGCTTAATTGCCATTTTGTGGGTGAGCTCCTGGCATGACTGGGAGGTCACTCATTAGCAGGAAGGAATTCATATGAATCTTTGGGCCTTTTAGTGACATACCTTTCGCGTTGGCAAACGGGAATCATAGAAGGTTACAAAAGCGCACAAGTACTCATTCCAGCAATAAAGCACCTTGTTTTACTGATGGGACAATAGAAATATTATCGCAGCAACAAGGCCCTTTTTCTTGCAAATGATTGTCAGGTGTGCAAGCAAGTGGCTCAGAATGCCTGGACGGAGCCTGCGACATATGTGAAATATCCAATTCAGTGGATCCGGCTGCAGTGCTGCAAAAAGTTTAGTAACCTTACCAGGTCCATCAAGGTAGGAGACCCCCTTTATAGTAATGTTATGTATTAAGTATGCATGGCTTACTTCTCACCCATACAATTCTACAGCATTTGGAAAGCTTCCCATGTACATATTATGTTGTAAGGTACACCTTGCAGCAGTTTTCTTTCTCACAAATTGCTTCTTCCCTCACATTTCTTAAATGCTTCCCCCCTGCCAGACAAATTGTACCATTTACTGTACCAGCATGACTTTTTTTTATTCGTTCCATTAAATTCTAAGAACTTTGCTAATTTGATTTGAAATTTGATAATTCAATTCTAGAAAAACAAATACTTAAACAAAAGCTGCAATGAAATACAAAGGACCTAGTCAGAGTACAGAATAAACGTGGCTATGACCCATGGGTCGCTTCCGCCAAGATTTTGTAGCCACATTCTCAACTTCGTTTTAAAAAATTATTCGTTCCTGGGATGTGGGCGTCGATGGCAAGGCCAGCATTCATTGCCCATCCCTAATTACCATTGAGAAGGTGGTGGTGAGCCGCCTTCTTGAACCGCTGCAGACCTTGTGGTGATGGTACTCCCACAGTGCTGTTAGTGAGTGAGTTCCAGGATTTTGACCCAGCGATGATGAAGGAACGGTGATATATTTCCAAGTCAGGATGGTGTGTAACTTAAAGGGGAACTTGCAGGTGATGGTGTTCCCATGCGCCTGCTGCCCTTGTCCTTCTAGGTGGTAGAGGTCGTGGGTTTGGGAGGTGCTGCCGAAGAAGCCTTGGTGAGTTGCTGCAGTGCATCTTGTAGATGGTACACACTGCAGCCATGGTGCGCCGATGGTGCAGGGAGTAAATGTTTACGGTGATGGATGGTGTACCAATCAAGCGGGCTGCTTTGTCCTGGATGGTGTCCAAGCTCTTGAGTGTTGTTGGAGGTGCACTCATCCAGGCAAGTGGAGAGTACTCCATCACACTCCTGACTTGAGCCTTGTAGATGGTGGAAAGGCTTTGGGGAGTCAGGAGGTGAGACACTCGCCGCAGAATACCCAGCCTCTGACCTGCTCTTGTAGCCACAGTATTTATGTGGCTGGTCCAGTTAAGTTTTTGGTCAATGGTGATCCCCAGGATGTTGATGGTGGGGGATTTGGCGATGGTAATGTCGATGAATGTCAAGGGGCGGTGGTTAGACTTTCGCTTGTCGGAGATAGTCATTGCCTGGCACTTGTGTGGGGCGAATGTTACTTGCCACTTATCAGCCCAAGCCTGAATGTCATCCAGGTCTTGCTGCATTCGAGCAGGGACTGCTTCATTATCTGAGGAATTGTGAATGGAACTGAACACTGTGCAATCATCAGCGAACATCCCCACTTCTGACCTTATGATGGAGGGAAAGTCATTGATGAAGCAGCTGAAGATGGTTGGGCCTAGGACACTGCCCTGAACTCCTGCAGTGATGTCCTGGGGCTGTGATGATTGTCCTCCAACAACTACAACCATCTACTTTTGTGCTAGATATGACTCCAGCCAGTGGAGCATTTTCCCCCTAATTCCCATTGACTTCAGTTTTACTAGGGCTTCTTGATGCCACACTCGGTCAAATGCTGCCTTGATGTCAAGGGCAGTCACTCTCACCTCACCTCTGGAATTCAGCTCTTTTGTCCATGTTTGGACCAAGGCTGTAATGCGGTCTGGAGCTGAGTGGTCCTGGCGGAACCCAAACTGAGCATTGGTGAGCAGGTTATTGGTAAGTGCCGCTTGATAGCACGGTTGATGACACCTTCCATCACTTTGCTGATGATTGAGAGTAGAGTGATCGAGCTTTTTGTGAACAGGACATACCTGGGCAGTTTTCTACATTGCCAGTGTTGTAGCTGTACTGGAACAGCTTGGCTAGAGGTGCGGCTAGTTCTGGAGCACAATTCTTCAGCACGACAGCCGGGATGTTGTCAGGGCCCATAGCCTTTGCTGTATCCAGTGCGCTCAGCTGTTTCTTGATATCACGTGGAGTGAATCGAATTGGCTGAAGACTGGCTTCTGTGATGGTGGGGACCTCAGGAGGAGACCGATATGGATCATCCACTTGGCACTTCTGGCTGAAGATGGTTCCAAAGCTTCAGCCTTGTCTTTTGCACTCGCGTGCTGGGCTCCATCATCATTGAGGATGGGGATATTCATGGAGTCTCCTCCTTCTGTTAGTTGTTTAATTGCCCACCACCATTCACGACTGGATGTGGCAGGACTGTAGAACTTTGATCTGATCCATTGATTGTGGGATCGCTTAGCCCTTTCAAGAGCATACTGCTTCCACTTTTTAGCATGCATGTAGTCCTGTGTTGCAGCTTCCCCAGTTTAGCACCTCATTTTTAGATACACCTGGTGCTGCTCCTGGCATGCCCTTCTGCACTCCTCATTGAACCAGGGTTGGTTCCCTGGCTTAATGGTAATGGTAGAGTGAGGGATATGCCGGGCCATGAGGTTACAGATTGTGGTGGAATACAATTCTGCTGCTGCTGTTGGCCCACAGCACCTCATGGGATGCCCAGTTTTGAGCTGCTAGATCTGTTCTGAATCTATCCCATTTAGCACGGTGGTAGTGCCACACAGCACAATGGAGGGTGTCCTCAGTGTGAAGACATGATTTCGTCTCCACAAGGACTGTGCGGTGGTCACTGCTATCATAGACAGATGCAGCTATGACAGGTAGATTGGTGAGGTCGAGTAGGTTTTTGCCAGGTTCTCTCACCACCTGCCACAGCATGGCAGTTATGTCCTTCAGGATGCGGCCAGCTCGGTCAGTAGTGGTGCTACTGAGCCACTCTTGGTGATGGACTTTGAAGTCCCCAACCCAGAATACATTCTGTTGCCTTGCTACCCTCAGTGCTTCTTCCAAGTGGTGTTCAACATGGAGGAGTACTGATTCATCAGCTGTGGGAGGGCAGTAGGTGGTAGTCAGCTTGATGCCCATGAGACTTCATGGGGTCCGGAGTCCAAAGTTGAGGACACCCAGGACCACTCCTTCCCAACTGTACTGCCACCCCCAGGGATAGTGATGGAGGAATCTGGGACGTTGGCTGAAAGGTATGATTCTGTGAGTACGACTATCTCAGGCTGTTGCTTGAGTTGTCTGTGGGACAGCTCTCCCAATTTTTGCACAAGTCACCAGATGTTAGTGAGGAAGACTTTGCAGGGTTGACTAGGGCTGGGTGCACCGTTGTTGTATCTGAAGCCGGTGCCGGGTGGTCTGTCCAGTTTAATTCTTATTGTTTTGCGTTGTGGTTGTGTACAACTGAGTGGCTTGCTGGGCCATTTCAGAGAGCAGTTATGAGTCAACCACATTGCTGTGGGTCTAGAGTCACATATAGGCCAGACCAGGTGAGGACGGCAGATTTCCTTCCCTAAAGGACACTAGTGAACCAGATGGGTTTTAACGACAATCCAATAGTTACCATTACTGATACTAGCTTTTTATTTAATTAACTGAATTTAAATTCCCCAGCTACTAAGGTAGGATTTGAACTCACATCTCTGGATCATTAGTCCAGGCCTCTAGATTACGCGTCCAGTAACATAACCACTATGCTACCGTTCCCTTACGATGTATAGTCATTTAAACATACCCAAAATGGGCTGCCGCTGATACATGGGTGCTGCTCTATAATCACCATTAAATTTAAATTTGTCAACTGCTCTGTTTGCAGTGGAAGACTGCACAGAACAAGAGGGTGAGAAGCTGCAGCAGAAGGAGGACTCTCCATACTTTGTCCTTTTGTTGTCCAAGAGATCCATGACATAGTCATCACTGAAGAAGCAAGGTGAGGGGAGGTACCAGCTTAGGACTTTCTCTTGCTATTTTTTCTCCTCCTCTTGATTCACTCACCCGCTCACTAAACATCGCTAAAATGATCTGGTATTGATCACACTGCTGCTTGTGGGACCGTGGCTGCTCTGTTTTCTACATTACAACAGTGACTACACTTCAAAAAGTACTTCATTGGCTGCAAAACGCTTTGGGATGTCCTGAGGTCATGAAAGGCGCTATAGGAATGCAGGTTCTTCCTTTCTTTCTGTGTAGATGGTCACAGCCAAGCTGCATATTGAGGGTAGTCTTTGCAGTTCATGAATGAAAGAAAAAAAAAGAAAGACTGTTGTAATGTAGGAAACGCGGCAGCCAAATTGTGCACAGCAAGGTCCCACAAACAGAAATGTGATAATGACCAGATAAACCATTTTTTTACTGATGTTAATTGAGGGATTCATATTGGCCAGGACATGGGAGAGAACTCCCTTGCTCATCTTCGAAATAGTGCCATAGGATCTTTTTTGTCCACCTGAGAGCGCAGACAGGGCCTCTGTTTAATGTCTCATCCGAAAGACGGCACCTCCAACAGTGCAGCTCTCCCTCAGTACTACACAGGAGTGTCAGCCGAGATTTTTGTGCTCAATTCTCTGAAGTGGGACTTGAACCCACAACCTTCAGGCTCAAGGGCAAAAGTGCTACCAACTGAGCCACAGCTGTGACTACTACTGTGTACAGGAGCACATAGGGCTACATGATGCAATCAGTGATTCTGCTGGACTGTGGGAAAAACTGTCATTTGGAAATAAAAAACAGGAATCTCCTTTGTTCTTGCTGGATGTCCATGGGGAAAGTGATGAAGTTGGTAGCTGTGGCAAATAATGTGTCAGTTATCTGCTTAATACATCAGTGGATTGCGGATTGTTTCATGTTGCTGATGTCCTGCTATAACAGCTTGGAATGAACCTGAGGTATGAAAGTTCAGGGCTGAAATGACTTTGACAGCTACTAGCAATGCCATGTTTGCACTGGAGTTTAGTTACAAGTCAGCATACAGCATGCAGCACAACTCTGTCACAGCCTCCCTGCTGAATCATAGGCTGGATTTTGCCAATGGGGAGCCTTTGGAGGCGGGACTCCCACTTGTCGGATTCTAGTCTCGCCTCCATTGACTTCTGGCCAACCCACGCTATTTTCCCTTGATTAACCTTGCTAAGCGGGCTTAGCAGGCCAATTAAGGGGAAGCCGGTTACAGAGAGCATCAGCGTATGACATTTCATCTGTCAAAAAGTTTTGACAGGTGAATTGTCATCATTTGATAGCTCTGTGAAGCTGTCAAACACTGACATTCTATGTTGTTTGATGAGCTCTTGTATTCAAGACTCATCGGCCTAGAAATTCAGTCTGGACACTTTTGGGGCGCTAAAGTCGGGCGCTCGCTAAAGTTAGCGGCCGCCGGAAAGTGTAGGCCACATCGCCGAAATTCAGTAGAGTTGGCCCTAAGTTTGGCCGAGCGCTGAAACTGGCGTTGAAATGCTGTGTTCCGGCGCTAAGCCGGCGATGCGGCCTAATAACGCCGAAGCCGGGCGCAGCGCAGGTGCGGTCATGTTTTGATTGACAGCAGACACCCTGACGCCGGCCAGCTCTTAAAGGGGGAAGGGTCAACTTTGACTGCTGCCACGCCCTGCATACTGGAGCCCTGCAGCTAGGCCTCAGCACTACTGGTGTGCCAAAATAGCGCCTGGAGCAATGGAGAGGGCCCGTGAGCGAGCGCAGCGCTTCTCAGAGCATGCTCTGAGTGTGCTCATTCATGGTGTGGAGAAGAGAAGAGAGATCCTGTGCCCGGACAGTGGCAGGAAGGCTCCCAGGAGCCAGTACAGGAGAGCCTGGGGCAAAATCGCCCGCAGGGTGTCATCCACCTGTGATGTCCCCAGGAGTGCGGACCAATGCCGCAAGAAGTTCAACGACCTCACTCGGATGGTGAAGGTGAGTACCCTTTCCAGTGTCCCCCTCATCCTTGCATGTGCACCTCACATTATGGGCAAAGGGACCTCAAAGGCCTAATGGGCAGCCCTCCTCCCGCAGCAATGGCACTTGCATGTTCATCAATAGCACTTTCTGCACTTAACACACTGGCCAAGCTATTCGACCATGGGAGGCAGTGCACCCAGCAACAGGGCACCACACTGGCCAAGCTATTCCACCATGGGAGGCAGTGCACCCAGCGACAGGGCACCACACTGGCCAAGCTATTCCACCATGGGAGGCAGTGCACACAGCGACAGGGCACCACACTGTACTTAGAGGCCGTCCTTTCTCTTGCAGGCCAAGCTGGCGAGCAATGTAAGGAGCCAGGCTGTCACTGGTGGAGGCCGTCCCGAGTACCAGGCGCTCACTGATCTGGAGGAGAGCGTGGCACGACTCATGCGTGGCCAGGTGACTGGCCCTGTCGCGATCGGCGAGGCGGACCCTGTACTGGTACCCACTGGTAAGGACATGACCGGTTGCACCTCTCTCGTTGCCCTCGCGCTTCAGATCTACATCCTTTCCCACTGACCGACAAATGCGCATAATGCACCACTCAGGCCTCCCTCGCTGACGGCCTGTCCTCACTCTAAAGCTACTCTTGTGCCTTCCTGCTTTCAGCTGGTGAGGAGGAGGTGGTCCCTGAAGCGCAGAGAGCATGGCCCTTGGAGGAGGAGGACGTCGAGGACCAGGAGGAAGGCGGCACATCGGGGGAACCCTCCTCCGCGCCAGGGGATGGCAATGGAGGGGAGACGTCTGGCCTGCAGGAGAGCCAGGGGGAGGTGTTGGAGGGGAGGGCCGAAGCTGGTCCCAGTAGGGTGGACACACGCGGGAAGGGTCCGGCAGCACGCCAGCCTTCTGCCCAGAGGGGGGAGGTGTTGGAGGGGAGGGCAGAACCTGGCCCAAGTGGGGTCGACGCACGCGGGAAGGGTCGGCCAGCTCGGCGGCCTTCTCCCCGGAGGGAGAGTCCGCCCTCCAGTCCGGACACGGTCCTCGCCCAGGAGGTGCGCGTCCTCGATGAGATGTCGGCGGCGTCTGAGCGGCGCCACCAAGAGTTCATGGGGGTGGTCGAACAGATGCCTCACGCCATTGAGTCCCTGGCTCAGAGTGTGGTGGCTTTCGGGGAATCACAGGCCAGGGGGTTCGAACAACTCACGGCAGCGCACGACAGGGGTGTCCAGCAACTGGCCGCAGCACACGACAGGGGTGTGCAGCAACTAGCGGCAGCGCAGGACGCGGGTGTGCAGCAACTGGCGGCAGCGCAGGACGCGACTCGCGAGATGAGTGGTGCCGTCCACACACTGGCAGAGCTGATGCGGGCACATACCAGGGCAGTTCGGGCACTCACTTCTGCCACACTCGCTGTGGCACGGAGGCATCGCCATGGCACCCGCCGCCCTGCTGCAGCACAGCGGTCTGGCCTCCCCCAGATTGCTGCGCTTGCTACACTGCCAGCCCGGCCGAGTGCCAGTGTCTCTGGCGAGCAGCGCGCACCTGCCATCAGCCAGCTTGCCCCCAATGGTGCTGCCGACACTGCCACTCCCCCAGCCAAGGTGCGACGAGCTGCTGCTAAGACTGATGCTGCCCAGCCACAGCTGCAGCAGTCAGCAGCCGGCCCCTCCCGGGCCAGGCCTCGTCTAGGCCGACCCCCAAGGGCATCTGCCGACACGCTTTGTGGCCCTCATGAGCCTTCCCCCAGCCTCGTCACACCCGCAGGGCCCAGGTTGAGGCGGAGCAGCAGGTCGGCCAGGGGCCGGAGAAGCCTGTCTAAGGACTCGCCCTCTCGGCACACCCATTAGAGTGTGGTGAGAGCGGTTTCTTTTATATTGGGGGGCTTGTGTTGTGGGGGGCATTATTTTGTTAAGGCCGAGGATCAAGGCATTTTTTGTTTTCATGGGGGTCTCTCTGTTGTGGGGGGGGGGCTTATTTTTGTAAGGCCGCTGTTGAAGGCCTTTTGGATGGGCAAGTTTTGTTAGTCCTCCCCAGGTTTTGGGAGTGACAGATGTTTTTGACTGTTTTTTGGGGGTCTTGTCTGTTTTTCTGTTTCATGTGGGAAGGGCCCTGAGTTTGTGAAATAAAGCTTTTGATTTATTCAGCATGTCCAGGTGTCATGTTTGAAGTGGTTGTTGCGTTAACCGGCTGAGGGCTTGCGGAGCGGCTGCCTCAGGTGCGTTCATTGCCACAGGCCATTCCCTGACAGGGGGCCTAGAAGTGTCGATCAATAAGCCCCCGGCGGACGGCCCTTGGCCCTTGTCGCTCCCTCCTGGGCTGGTCCTCCTCCTCCTCCTCCTCCTGCTCGTCCTCCTGAGGTGGTGGTGCAATGCCAGGTGGCAGTGCCTGAGTCCTGTGGATAGCCAGGTTGTGCAGCATGCAGCACACGACGACGAACTGGGGGACTCTATCCGGCGAATACTGAAGAGATCCTCCGGAACGATCCAGGCAGCGGAACCGTTGCTTGAGGACGCCTATCATTTGCTCGATGATGTTCCTTGTGGCTTGATGGCTTTCATTGTATGCCTCCACCGCTGGGGTCCTGGGCGCGCGGAGCGGGGTCATGAGCCATGTACACAAAGGGTAGCCCTTGTCCCCGATAAGCCATCCCCTTGGTGGAGGCTGTGCCTCGAACATGTCAGCCACAGTAGTCTGGCGCAGGATAAATGCATCGTGGCTGCTTCCTGGGAAGCGGGCATTGACAGCTAGGATGCGCTGCCTGTGGTCACACACCAGCTGTACATTTAGGGAATGGTAGCCCTTCCGGTTGCAGTAATCCTCGGCATTGTGGATAGGTGCCCGCATAGCCACATGCGTGCAGTCAATGGCGCCCTGCACCATGGGGAAGCCTGTGATCCTGCCAAATCCGACTGCACGCTGCTCCTGCCTCTGTTGGGTCATGGGGAAGGAGATGAATTGGTGTCTCCTCGCGTAAAGTGCATCGGTGACCTGCCGGATGCAGCGATGCGCGGCGAACTGGGAGATGTTCGCTATGTCCGCAGCAGCGGCTTGGAAGGAGCCGCTTGCATAAAAGTTCAGAGCCACCGTGACCTTCACTTCCACCGAGAGAGACGTCCTGCACATCAGCTGTGGACGCAGATCTGTGTGAAGCAGCTGGCAGATCTCTGCAACCACCTCCCTTCTGAAGCGCAGCCTCTTCACACAATGCGCCACAGTCATGGTGAGATAGGACACCTGCTGCCGGTATTGCCTGAGTGGGTAAGGCCTACGTTGCCGACGCCTGATGGCCCCTCTGCGTCTAGGCATGGCTGGCCCTCTCTCACAGCGTCTGCGAGCCCTTCGCACATAATGCTGCAACTGAGGGTTGGCCCCCCATACAGCCCCCATAATAAAGTTGAGAACAGATAAATCACAATGAATCAAATGTCAAAGCACTGGCCAGAAGCCAAAAATACCTCTCCTATGTTGTCCCAAATCTGTAACCTCTGTCCCTTGATCTCTGTCCAGAAATCCAAAGCAGTAAAGTCATTGCAGCAAAATGGCTGGGCTTTATAGGTCAGTGTAAGTGCCCTTTAATTTGCGCTCCCCGAGGCCCACAGGGCCTCTTTTGTGTTCCACCTCACAGTTCTTAGCAGCGCCACGCCCACATTGGGCGGGCGCCACTGAATTTCCGGTTTGGGGCGCACAAACAGCGTTGCGCGACGATATGACGTCATAAGCTGTGCGCGCACCTGAGCGGGCGCAAACACTTTGCGCTGGCGCTAAATGTCAACTGAATTTGGGCGTCGGCGCAGATCGGACTGCGTTCAGGCGCTAAGTGTCTAGCGCCGGAAATATAGCCCTTTTATGGCGTTAGCGGCTGGCGCAACCCACTGAATTTCTAGGCCATCAAACCTCTTTCTTTAGCAGAAATTAGATGGTTGTGACATTGGAGAATGCAGCAGCCATCTGTCATCTCTGCCGGTGAGATGCGAGACTCTCCGCATCCCCAACGATTGAAGCCTGCAGGAAGAAACAAAGGTAAGTAAACATTTTCTATCACTTTCCACTTACCTCACATACTCACCTCTCCACACTTGCACCCATCACTTACCTCCACAGTGCACTTTTGCACCCCTCCGACCCCCGCAGACCCACTACTCCCCTCAGTGACCCTGGCGGGGTTCGCAGCCTTCGGGAAGCCCGCACTTGTGTGGGTAAAATGGGGATAATCCCCTTATCTGCCTGTTAACTACCTGTTAACAGGCAGTTAAGTGACTAATCCCCTTCCCGCCTCCAGAAGGCAGGTCAGTTACCCGCCTCCCGGGAAGATGGCACAGAGGCAGGTTGGGGGTGGGATGGGCACCCGCCCCCAGATTCTGCCATTTTCCTGGTAGTCCCGCCTCCAAACCCTCCTCCCCAGGGCTGGCAAGATTGCGCCCAAAGCCTCTACACACATTATTCCTGAGACAAGTCTGGGTAAGTCTACCTTTACCTGCATGTATGGTTAGGCAGGGAATGGTAGATGGCTGCAGTTTTACTATGATACGATCAGACTTGCTTGGCATTTTATCATTTCTCCTCTTCTTCTTCCAAGTAGCATAAATAAAGAGGCATTACAATAAAGGCACTTATTGTCCCAAACAGTAGCTGGTTAGCAAAAAATGGGTAACTGTAATGTATACAACATTGAAGGAACTACTTTGTTTTGTGGATGTACATCCTTAGTTGCGAGCGTATATAACAGACGTGTATCGATTTGTATGTTCAGTGCCGAAGTTCCAGTTAACCAGTAAAGATCACTTGAAGTTACTCTCAGTCTCTGCTGCTTTATTATTTTATGTAGTTGTGTATAGCGGTACAAACACAACAAATTGGCGACGAGAATTATGAACCTACGTCTTCCTATTCTGGCATCGCATCCAGAGGACACCGAAATTCGGAAGAAAGGAGCGAGAAGGTAGAGAAAACGGAGCACGTTTGCTAAGCTAGGCAGGGGATACGTAAGTCAAGTGAAAAGTGCACAGGACTTGCATGACGCTAGCTAACTAGTAAAGAAAGAAAAACGAGTTTGGAAAAAAAAATGGCGATGATTGGCACGATTGCAGCATTTGATAGCAGCATTGAAGACTGGGCAACTTACATTGAAAGAGTGGAGTTGTACTGTGAGGCTAACGGATTGAAGGTAGAAAAGAAAGCCACTGTTTTGCTGAGTGTTATGGGCGCAAAGACATACGGGCTGCTACGTAGTTTATTAACCCCTGAAAAGCCAGCAAACAAAACATTCAAACAAATAGTGGACACACTCCAAGACCATTTAAGCCCCAAACCACTGCTCATAGCCGAAGGATTTAAATTCCATAAATGGAACCAGAGCAAAAATGAAAGCATTTCTGAATATTTGGCAAAGTTGCGCAAATGATCAGAACATTGCCAATTTGGAGTGGGCTTATCAGACGCATTGAGGGACAGATTTGTGTGTGGCATGCGAAGTGAAAGCACACAAAAGAAGCTCCTGTCTGAAAAAGACCTCACATTGGAGAAGGCTCTGAGTATTGCAATATCAATGGAAGCAGCAGCACGTGGCGCTTTAGAAATTCAACAAAAATCCCTGGAATATTCAACTAATAAAATGTCACTGAAACAAGAAAAGAAGTGCTATCGCTGTGGCAAAATGTCACATGACCACAATGACTGTTGGTTTAAAGATAAAGACTGCAGACAATGTGGCAGATGAGGGCACATTGAAATGGTCTGCAAAGCAAATAAGAAGCCGAAAACTGATACAATACAGAGTAACAAAAAGGTACATCAAGTGACTGAAAACAAGAAACCTTTCAAAGATAGATACAAGGTGGTACACTACGTGACTGGAGACAGTTCAGATAAAGAAAAAAGTGACACAGACTCAGAGGAAGAGGATCTGGCTTGTCTAAAACTACACAGTGTGAAAGAGACAGGGGATCACAGAATAATATGGGTTACTCCAGAAGTGGCAGGAGTTAGGCTGAAAATGGAGTTGGACACAGGCTCAGCTTTAACAGTGATCTCTGTACATGACTACAAACGACTGTTTTCACACATACCGCTAAGGCCAACTAAAGTACTGTTAAAGACATACACAGGACAAAGAGTGTGCCCCAAAGGTAAAATAAAAGTGACAGTGACATACAAAGAAAAAAAAATACCGCAATTGAACCTCTATGTAGTGGAAAATGGAGGACCACCATTGCTGGGACGTGAATGGCTCAGGAAAATACAGTTGGATTGGCATACCATCCAAGCACTGTTTGTGTCAGCAAAGGAGGACAGCAACGCCACTCCTGTGAGACTGTCACAAATACTCTCTGACTCTCAGGAAGTGTTCAAGAAGGGAATAGGAACACTTAAGGGCATGAAAACAAAAATTAAGATTGAGGAGAACGCAAATCCAAAGTTCCACAAGGCCAGACCAGTGCCTTATGCAATTCGCCCTTCAGTAGAAGCAGAGCTGGAGAACTTGGAGCAGTTAGGGGTCCTGTCCAAGGTGGATTGGAGTGAATGGGCCACACCTATAGTTCCAGTGATGAAGAAAACCTCCAGCACAAAACCAGGAAAGCCAAGAAAAGTGCGCATCTGTGGAGACTTTAAAGTGACTGTTAACCCAGTCCTCCACACAGTACAGTACCCATTGCCTCGCATTGAGGACATCTTTGCTTCCCTGTCAAGAGGGGAACGCTTCACAAAGATTGACTTGGCCCAGGCCTATCTCCAAATGGAAATTGATGATGCATCAAAGAAGTACCTGACAATAAATATGCACAAAGGCCTTTACCAGTACAATCGGCTGGTATTCGGAATAGCATCAGCTCCTGCAATCTGGCAAAGGGCAATGGACCAAGTCCTGCAGGGGATCCCAGGTACTCAGTGTTATCTTGATGACATCATCATTACTGGCAAGAATGACAATGACCACCTTTCCAACCTTGAACAGGTGCTCATCAGGTTACGGGAGTACGGGCTCCGAGCGAACCGAGACAAGTGTGAGTTTTTCAAAAAGGAAATCTCATACTGTGGACATGTGATTGACAAGGACGGTTTACACAAGTCTCCAGACAAGATTGAAGCTGTGATTAATGCACCAACACCTGAAAATGTGTCTCAGTTGAGATCATATCTTGGACTGGTGAACTACTATCACAAGTTCTTGCCCAACCTATCCACAGTGTTACATCCACTAAATGCACTGCTACAAACAGGGTCACAATGGAAGTGGAGTGACAGCTGTGAACAAGCTTTTCAAGAGAGTAAAAGTCTCATTACTTCAGAAGAGGTGCTAGCTCACTTTGACCCATCCTTACCTATTCGACTGGCATGTGACGCTTCACCCCATGGCATTGGTGCCATGTTGTCACATAAGTTCACAGATGGCTCAGAAAGACCAATAGCCTTTGCCTCAAGATCATTGACTACAGCAGAACGCAATTATGCACAGATTGACTGAGAAGCCCTCAGCCTTGTATGGGGAGTCAAGAAATTCAACCACTACTTGTATGGTCAGCAGTTTACACTGTTAACTGACCACCAGCCTCTCGTTTCAATCTTCAACCCAAGGAAGGGCGTTCCAGTGATGACGGCACAATGACTACAGCGATGGTCACTCTTCCTAGGGGCTCACCTGTATGACATTGAATACAAGGGGACCAAGCAACATGGCAACGCCGATGGTTTGTCACATTTACCACTGCCAGCCTCAGAGAGAACTACAACAGTTGACTCAGCAGAGGTATTTCACACAACAATAGTTGAGCAGCTACCAGTGACAAACTCCCTCATTGAAAGAAAAACACGCAATGACCCTACATTGTCAAAAGTTTATGACATCACTGTGAAGGGATGACCAGCGCATGGTGACTCATTGTTTCCAGCATTTTCAGCTAGGAGGGTGCAGTTATCAGTGTGTCGGGGAACACTGATGTGCAGCTCACGAGTTGTGATTCCTCCCAAGCTTTGTAACCGAGTGCTAGATGAACTGCATGAAGGCCACTTAGATAAAGATGAACATACGGTAAAGATGAAAAGCCTTGCCCGTGGATACGTGTAGTGGCCGGGAATTGACAAACAGATCGAGGACCTGACAAAGAGCTGCTCGGGATGTCAAAAGGTCCAGAACGCACCACCACAAGCCCCTCTCCATCCATGGGAATGGCCCTCATCACCATGGCAACATGTGCACATCAACTTTGCTGGACCGTTCATGGACTCCATGTTCTTGATTGCAGTTGATGCACATTCCAAATGGCCCGAGGTCATTAAAATGAAATTAACCACATCTGAAAAGACCATTTCAGTTCTGAGGACCATGTTCGCTAGAAATGGCCTACCAGAACAAATCTGCACAGACAATGGATGACAATTTGTCTCTGACGAATTCCAAGGTTTCATGAGGAAAAATGGAATCAAGCACTACACATCTGCCCCGTACCATCCAGCTACAAATGGCTTGGCAGAAAGATTCATACAGACTTTCAAGAAGGCCATCAAAGCACTGCAACACAAGATAGACAATTTCCTCTTTGCTTATCGGAACGCAGTACACGCAGCCACTAATCAGACTCCAGCTATGATGTTTCTGAACAGGAACCTGAGATCTCGCATAGACCTTCTTAAACCGAATGTACGTCGTGATGTAGAGAACAAACAGTTCAAACATTTGAATGCTAAGCCAACAAGAAGCTTCAGTGTGGGACAGTCAGTTCTTGCTCGTGATTTCCGGACGGAAAAGTGGCAACCAGGGACAATATCCACAAGAGAGGGACCACTGATGTATACTGTGGATGTGGGAGAGAACGTTTTGAGACGTCATGTGGACCAAATTCTGGATGTTCAGGTGGAAAACACCCCTATACCTCGCCCAGACTCACCTGACATGGAAACAGACACTCCGGATTCATCAGCATCAGCACCAGCCTCATCCACAGCTGAGAGCTCTACCTGTGCTGATAGCTCATCTGATGCAACTGTACCTGTGCAGTCTCATTCACAAAGCAAAAGAGTCTGGAGAGATGTTACCCAGAGAGGCAGAGGAGGCCTCCCCAGAGACTTGACTTGTAAAAGGGCTGTTGACAAAATAAAATGTTATGTTGGAATTTGAATTTTGTTACTTTTAAGAAAACAAAAAGGTTACTGTAAAGACAGGCTCTGTATGTTAATTATAGAAATTTTGCATTAATATACTATTAAACTAAAGGGGGAGGAAGTGTAATGTATACAACATTGAAGGAACTACCTTGTTTTGAGCGTATATAACAGACGCGTATCGATTTGTATGTTCAATGCCGAAGTTCCAGTTAACCAGTAAAGATCACTTGAAGTTACTCTCAGTCTCTGCTGCTTTATTATTTTATGTAGCTGTGTATAGCGGTACAAACACAACAGTAACAAATAACTTATGCTGCAAATGCCCTTCAGTCACTAAACTGACCAAAAAATAAATAAAAACCACAACAAAAGTGTCTAAACAACAATTTGAACGCGCACGTGATAGTTGCAAAGTTATCTAAAGGGATACTTGAAGCTTGTCCCTTTAGATAACTTTGCATTCAAAGGTGCAATCTTTGTGGAAGAAATTAAGAAGCAGTGTACCTCTGGCATAAAGGTTGGAAAATGGCACAGCAACTAAATGATGTCACCTCTGCTGTGTTGCTGTATTGAAATGGTTCCCTCTTAATTCTGGTGAGAGCTTCCTGGACCACTTGTTTGGCCAGCTGGAACTATGAGTCATGCATATTGTGGATGGAGATCCAATGTAAACGATCCCCATCCACATTTCCACTTTGTAATTATACATATTTATGAGAGATGAAAATTCAGGGCCTCGAGTCCATATTACAGATCAAATTAGCAAACCCATAGAAATGCATGGGCTAATCAGAGATAGTCAGCTTAGATTTGTCAAGGTTAGGTGATGCTTGGCAAATTGAATTTTTTGAGGAAATCAGAGTGTATCGAGAAAGAGAATGCGTGGATATTACATTAATGGTTTTCAGAAGGTATTTAGTAAGGTGCCACATAATAGACTAGTTACATAAGTAAGGCATAAAAATTAAGACACATGGGGATGATTTTAACTTGTGGCTAACAAGGGGGCAATTGGTGCATGGAATGTACCTGCTGCCCTCCCATTGTTACGGTCATGAGGTTTGAACCATTTTGAGGCCTGGGACTCATGTACACGCAGGCGGTGAGCTGCGGGCACCAAACAGGCACTGAGGCAGCTCGCTAGTTGGGGCGGCCGGGAAATCCTACACTGACACAGCCAACAGTTGGATCCTGAGGGGGAGGGAATGGCGATCCTTGGGAGGGGGCCTTGCATGGACCGTCAGTGGGCTGGAGATTGTGTGTGGACCCAGGAGGAGCACTCCTACATTTCCTGCCACCAAAAATAAATGGAAAAAAAAACTTGAGCCATTTTCTGAATGGCCTCCAGTGGTCCCTTTAAGAACCCTTGGTTAGCGAACACATCGTTGGTACAAATGTGTGGCGCATGCTCTTCCCAGTTGTACCTCAAAATTGCAATTGAGGTCCTTTGGCTGTCATAGGATCTCGATTTGCATTTTAAAAGTGGCCTCCTCCCTGAAACAAGCGGGTGCTCTGGCAGACCTTCTCGGGACCAGACACAAGGTGGCGGCAGTTGGAGAGCCAGCATGAACGGGGCGGTTAAGTGACCCGATACCATTTTCAGGCTGCTACTGCCAGTCGGAGGCACTTAAAATCGGCCCCATGGTACAAAAGGAAATGCAGCCACAGCAGAGAGATGTTTAGGGGACATGAATGTTTTTTTGCATTGGGCAGCGGTGTGCCCAAGGATCTGTGCAGGAACCTCTTTTGTTTTTGATAAATATAAATTATTTGGACATAGGTATATAAGGAATGACATTGAAGTTTGCCAATGATACTAAATTAGGGGCACAGCAAATTGAAGAAGAACGCAGAAGTTTGTGGGAGGACCTGGACAGGATGGCAGATGCAGAAAATAGTGAAGTAGTATATTTTGAGGAAAAGAACAGTGAAAGAAAGTATACACTAAATGGTAAGAATCTTATGAATTGGAGGAACAGAGAAATCGTAAGGGTGCAGGTACATGCATAAAGTCGGGAATGCAGGTAGAAAAAGCCATAAAAAGCAAATGGGATTCTGGGTGTTATACATCCAATCATTGAATACAAAAGCAAGTAGATGATGTTGAATTTACACAAAACATTGGTTAGGCCACAGTTGGAGTATTGCAAGTAGTTCTGAGCACTTGTTATAGGAAGGATATTAGGACAATGGAAAGAGCATAACAAAGATTCAATAGAAAGATACCAGGAATGAGAAGTTATAGTTAAGAAAAAAGCTAAAAAAAAAAACTGGGCCTTTTTCACTGAAACATGGGAGGCTAAGTGTGGAATATAATGAGAATCTTTGTAATTATAAAAGGCTATCACGGGTAAAGAGTAAAAGAATTTTCCACTGGTTAGTAAATCAAAAACAAGGTGGTATAAACTCAGGATTAGCATGGGAAGAATGGAAGGGGAAGTTAGAACAAATGATTCACACAGAGGGTTGTTAGAATGTGGAATACTTTACCACATGGCTATTGAGGCAGACATGGTGACATCATTCTAAAAAGAGTTTGAAAAGTGTTTGCAAAGAAAGAATAAAAAAGGATACCAGGAAAGAGCAGAGAAATAGCAGAAGTGCACAGATGCAACAGGTTGAATGGCCTCTTCTGTGCTATAATTTCTATCATTTGGTATTATCATCTATAATACATTACAGTGATTAAATTCTAATATTCTATGATGCAGTTATCATGGCCTTGTACTTCCTTGGGGTTTTTGCTGGACTCGTGCTTAACTCCAGAAAGCAGCAGGGATCTAATTGCACCGGGTTCCTGCTGATTCCGTGATTTCCTGGTTGTTCTTGTAAGAGGTGGAACTTGTAACTGCCTCTTACAAGACCAATAACACTAGAGGTGGACTTCGGTGGGGGAGTGGGGGGTGGGGGTGCAGGATGTAGAGCTGGGGGCGGGGATTCCATATGCTGGGAGTTTCCACTTCCATGGCTCAGTTGGGTTCTGAGCTATTAATGGAGGCCAGAAGGCTGTGGAGGCCAAGTCACTGAATATATTTAAGGAGGAGATAAATAGATTTCTAGACACAAAAGGCATCAAGGGGTATGGGGAGAGAGCGGGAATATGGTATTGAGATAGAGGATCAGCCATGATCATATTGAATGGCGGAGCAGGCTCGAAGGGCCTACTCCTATGTTTCTATGCTGTATGAAAGAAAGAAAGATTTGCATTTATATAGCGCCTTTCACAATCACCGGACGTCTCAAAGTGCTTTACAGCCAATGAAGTACTTTTGAAGTGGAGTCACTGGTGTAATGTGGGAAACGCAGCAGCCAATTTGTCCCACAAACAGCAATGTGATAATGACCAGATAATCTGTTTTTGTTATGTTGGTTGAGGGATAAATATTGGCCAGGACACCAGGGATTACTCCCCTGCTCTTTTTCGAAATAGTGCCAAGGGATCTTTTATGTCCACCTGAGAGAGCAGACGGGGCCTCGGTTTAACGTCTCATCCGAAAGACAGCACTTCCAACAGTGCAGCACTCCCTCAGCACTGCACTGGAGTTTCAGCCTAGCTTTATGTGCTCAAGTCCCTGGAGTGGGACTGTGAACCCACAAACTTCTGACCCAGAGGCGAGGGTGCTACAAACTGAGCCACAGCTGACACTAAGATCAGTCAAACCACCCTCCAGATGAGTGCATGGACTCCACTGGGATGTCAAGGCAAGGATAGCAGGCCGGACACCAAAGAAAAGGGTAAGCTTTGTAAAACAAAAAATTATTGGATTGCCCTCCCTGCACAGGGTGGCGGGGGGGGGGGGGTGTGGCGGCGGTTGAGAGGGAGCATTATGCAATTTGGTGTGGGGGGGGGGGGAAACAATTATGTAATTATTATTATTTTGACAAATGAAATCAATTCTATCTATATATTCCAGACTAATCAATAGTGTTTACAATATTTGAGAAAATAATAGTGATTGAAAGTAAAATATATCAAATAGACTCAGAATCAGAGACATATTGGACACACACAAAGTTCGGCAATAACGTACATGAAAAGCAGGAATCCATAAATAGCATCCTTTTAAAAAGTTTTAGTGTGGCACATTAATGACAATCGTGCTGTTATAAAACAGTCAGTAATCTTTTTCTCCTTAATTGTGAAATCCCATTGACAGCTGCCAAAATTGAAAAAAAATAAACCTGATGTCGGTTCTGGCTGTTGTCCAAACTGTTGAATATGACAGGAGAAATATTATGCAGTTCTTTCTGGCTGATTCTGTGCATCGTTATCACAGTGAGAATGCACTCGCTGAAGTGCCTCTAATTTCTAGGACTGGTTGTGCCATTTCTTGTCCTGATAAATATTGGAATCCAAGGTTTTCAGTAATTGTACGCAGAAACCTCTGAACAACACGGTGCTCCACATCCCTACTCCAAGTTTCTAACATAGTGTAAAATTGTGGGGCGGACAGGCCATTATTGCCAGTCTTGCTCACTTTTTAGAGATAAGTTTGCGCCATAATGTTTTCTATTCTTTCTACAATGTTTGTTGTGATCCAGTAGAGGTCTAACAGTGGCTGTTTCAGCAACTATAGATAATATGTCAGAGGGAGGCTGGGAGACTGTAAATATGTTAACTGTTCAGACTTTTTTTGACTATATTCTCAGCAGACAAAACATTTATTTGTAAAATTCCATCACGTTCAGGTAGATTTCTATCTCTTTTGCCAACTACTTTTATAAGTTTTCAACTCACACATTGTGATATTGGAAAAAAACACTAATATTACATTAATAATACTCAAAACATTATGAGTAGCTTCATTACTGTAAAATCAATTCTATAGAGCTAAGATTTTAAAAAAGTACATTGTAAATATTTACATACAGAACCATCAGTGAATGCTGATTTCACTGCATATACTTTGTATTATAATAGTCTTAAAATATAAAATTTTCCCTCCACTACGATATCCTTCTGAGGTTGAGGCAAAGAGTGTTGAGCAGAATAGAGCGAGCTTTACTCTGTATCAAACTGGACCATATTGGTGGCAAAAACAGGAAGGCAGATTATTATCTGAATGGCAATAGATTGGGAGAAGGGGAAGTGCAACGAGACCTGGGTGTCCTTGTGCACCAGTCGCTGAAGGTAAGCATGCAGGTGCAGCAGGCGGTTAAGAAGGCAAATGGTATGTTGGCCTTCGTAGCGAGAGGGTTCGAGTACAGGAACAAGGATGTCTTGCTGCAGTTGTACAGGGCCTTGGTGAGACCACACCTTGAGTATTGTGTGCCGTTTTGGTCGCCTTATCTGAGGAAGGATGTTCTTGCCATGGAGGGAGTGCAGCGAAGATTCACCAGGCTGATACCTGGGATGGCAGGAATGACGTATGAGGAGAGATTGGGTCGATTGGGCTTATACTCGTTGGAGTTTAGAAGAATGAGAGGGGATCTCATTGAAATGTATAAAATTCTAACAGGACTAGACAGACTAGATGCAGGAAGGATGTTCCTGATGGCCGGGGAATCCAGAAGCAGGGGTCACTGTCTAAGGATAAGGGGTAAGCTATTTCGGACAGTGGTGAGGAGGAATTTCTTCACCCAGAGAGTGGTGAACCTGTGGAATTCTCTACCACACAAGGCAGTTGAGGCCAATTCATTAAATTAAAAGGCTAAAGGGATATGGGGAGAAGGCAGGGGCAGGGTACTGAATTTGGATGATCAGTCATGATCTCATTGAATGGCGGAGCAGGCTCGAGGGGCCGAATGGCCTACTCCTGCTCCTATCTTCTATGTTTCTATGTTTCTATATACATGACCTCGAGAGTGTTTGCTGGGACAGTATAAAAGAAGCTTTACTTTGCATCTAACCTGTGCTATGCCTAACCAGGAAGTGCTTGCTGCTGCTGCTCTTGGTGCAACATGTTCCTTTCCCCTCATTCTGATGTGCATAAATATATGATCATATATCTATATTTTATTTCAAATCTTGTGCATGTGTGCACTTCCTATCCACAAACTATACTTTGTGTTTTCATGATCTTTTGTCACACTTTTATGCCAATGATTAACATTAAAATTACCTATGTAAATGTTTAGAATTGACTTACCCAATGTAAACAAATGTTTGTAACTCTTTGTTCGTGAACCAATAGAATCATTCACAATGCTTTTTCCAAAAAACACCATCTGCAATTTTTTTTCTCAGTAATTAGAATTTATAATGTCCAAAATAAGGTTTTAATCAACATTAAAAAGGCAAATAATTACATATTTCACAGATGCATGATTACATTTACTACCTTCAATGAAGTTTTTACTCAAAAGCCTGGGCTTTGACCAGGAATTGTTACAGCACCACAGTTGGAGAGCCCTTTCAAGCTCATCTCCGCCTTCTGAGCATGTGCAATGTCCAGAATTTCCCAGCATGCAATCTGTGCACCAACAGTTTCTCTTCATCCCATGAGGATTTGAAAGATTTTTTGCTTTTACCAGAAAATTTTTTTTTAGAAGGCAGCTGGAGATTGAATTGTCAATGCTTTTATTTCAGCGAGTCTGGCATTTATTTAAATTTCTTAACAAGCAACACCTGTGAACAAGAGCACACGTGAACAGAGGTACCTGTGATTCTGGGTTTCTTTTGTTGACTGAAAAACACAAGGAGATTGTTTATTGAGAACGGGCTGCTGTTGAAAATTAGGTTAAAAATCGTTCTCTTCTGAACCGTTGTTGAGGCTTAAGTTTTAAAAAATAATTTATAACATCTTAGAAACTACGGCAACATTCCAACTTTGGGTGGCAATTTTTGCTTATTAAAGACTGTATAAGTTGGCAAACTCACTAATCGCGCACTACATTTTCTGATTCTATGCACATGCTGGGGGTACATATCACAAATTCTGCATCCCCACCCCATTATTTTCCATTCATTTATTTTAAGGAGCAGAAAGTTTGCACTTACGCTTTAAGGCAGAAACATAAAGTCAGGAACTGGTTGATGATGAGGAAAAGGGTGGTTGTGTGTGTGAGGTCACAACAGGGTCGGTGAGCAGGTTGGGGAGGAGGCTCTGTGTATTCTTTCCATCAGGAGATCAACTAGTAATTTGTATTATTTTCTAATTTATCAACCATAAGATTGTTACATAAATATTAGCTTCAAATACAGTCGCTACAGTTGCAGAACAGGCTCGAGGGGCTGGGCGGCCTACTCCTGTTGCTATGTTCCTATAGTACTTCAAAATACAATGCTCTTTAACCTGAAACAATTGCTTAATTTCTAACATAACAGTTTTATGCTGCCTGACCTGCTGAGTATTTCCAGCATTTTCTGTTTTTATTTCAGATTTCCAGCTGCCACAGTATTTTGCTTCTGTATTGGTCTTATCTTTATTTTAATGTGGGGTTCCTGAAATGGACACACAAGTAAGAAAACTTCAATAATTAATATGCTCAAATCTGTAAAGTACATATAAAGTACATACCTCCCCCCCCCTGACCCTGAACACGGGGGCCCCACAAGGATGTGTGCTGAGCCCCCTCCTCTACTCCCTCTTCACCCACGACTGTGTGGCTGTTCATGGTTCCAACACCATCATCAAGTTTGCGGATGATACCACGGTAGTAGGCCAGATCACCAACAACAATGAGTCAGCCTACAGGGAGGAGGTCCAGCATCTCGTGAAGTGGTGCGCCGATAACAACCTGGCCCTTAACATCAAAAAAACCAAAGAAATCATTGTGGACTTCAGGAAGTCTAAAGGCGGAAGTCACACCCCCATCCACATCAATGGGGCTGTGGTGGAAAGGGTGGACAGCTTTAAGTTCCTCGGAGTCCACATCACGGAAGACCTCTCCTGGTCCCTCAATACCTCCTCTCTGGTGAAGAAGGCCCAGCAGCGCCTATATTTCCTAAGGAGGCTGAAGGGATGTAACCTGTCACCCCTGATCCTCTCTAACTTTTACCGCTGCACAATAGAGAGCATCCTGACGAACTGTATCACAGTATGGTATGGCAGCTGTAGCTACTATGACCGGAAAGCCCTGCAGCGGGTAGTCAAAACTGCCCAACGCATTACCGGCACCCGGCTACCGACCATAGAGCACATATACCAGAAACGTTGTTTACGGAGGTCACGGTCCATCATCAAAGACCCTACCCACCCCAGCCACAGTCTGTTCACCCTCCTGCCATCTGGGAGACGCTACAGATGCATTCGCACCTGTACGACCAGATTTAGGAACAGCTTCTTTCCCAGGGCTGTCATCCTACTGAACTCCACAAATAAACTCTAAAGCCTGCACATCTGCCAATGCACTTTATTATGGTTATGTTTATTGTGGTAAACCACTGTATTGTATATTGCCACCTCTGGGTGGCGCTGTGTATGGAGGCATGCCTCAGCTGACTCCACCCACCACTGTGTGGGTTTCGTTCAGACTTGTTCAGTCACTCACGAAGAAGCATGGTCTCTTCTTAGCTAATAAAAGCCTTATTCATCTCTTCTTTCGACTCATCATCTCTTCTTCGACTCATCACCTTTTATGAAGTAATTGATAAGCGTATCAATTTTATTAGCTAAAAGTTAAATGGCGACACCTGAGGAGCAACAACAGCAACGGATACAGCAGACATTGCTGAGAGCCCTCAGACCACCACGCCTGGACCTCGACCCTCAAGATGTGGGTGCATCAGCCAAGTTTGAACACTGGCTGAGCTGCTTTGAATCCTTCCTCGCAATCTCACAGGTTACAGAGGAGGATCACAAACTGAAAATTTTGACCGCCCAGGTGAGCCATCAAGTATATATGCTAATCCGGGACTCTAATACGTACGTGGCGGCCCTCGAGCTACTAAAAGGGCAATATACGCGCCCAGTGAACACAATTTACGCCCGACACCTCTTGGGATCCCGCAGGCAGCAACCGGGAGAATCGGTAGGGGCATTTGCACGGGCGCTACTGGCACTCTGCAGAGACTGCGATTGTAAAGCGGTAACGGCTGTGGAGCACGCGCAGGGACTCGCCTGTGATGCCTTCGTCAGGGGCCTCCAGTCAGACCACACCCGGCAGAGACTGCTAGAAAGCAAGGAACCCGACCTGAAGACGGCCATTGCCCTTGCGCTCTCGTTAGAGGAGGCCCACCGAAACCTCGAGGCATACCCCCGTAACGGCGCCGAGACATGGCAATCGAAACCGTGGGACACGGGACCGCCGCCCCCGGCACCAACCGCTGCAGCGACCCAACCGAGACAGCAGCCTCCGGTAAGAACTGCTTCGATGCCCAGTAACCAGGCCCAAAAATGCTATTTCTGTGGCCAGTTAAAACATCCCAGAGCGCACTGCCCAGCTAAGACAGCTACCTGCTCGGGCTGCGGGAAGAAAGGCCATTACGCTAACGCCTGCAAGGGGAAGCCAGCCAGCAGCGCAGCGTGCGGGCCGTGGGAGCAGCCATCTTATCCGCCATTTTGTGTACCCCCGGCCGCATGGCATCCGCCGCCATCGTATCCAACGCACTCAACCGCCATTTCGTCACCGGAACCGACCACCGTCTCGGCGGATGACTATAGTGACTCACTAAGCCACATACTGGCCTCCGTGACGCTGGATCAAGGCCACCCTCACCATCTATCCAGCTCCATGATGGATATCGCGGTAAACGGCCGCGCCACCAGTTGCCTGATCGACAGCGGGAGCACAGAGAGTTTCGTCCACCCCGACACGGTACGTAGCCACTCCCTCACGATTCTGCCAACGCACCATCGCATTTCTATGGCGTCCAAGTCCCAGTCAATGGACATCAGCGGCTACTGTGTGGTGACCCTGTCAGTAGGGGGCACTGAATATCAAAAATTTAAACTGCTAGTCCTGCCCCGTCTTTGCGCTGCCGTCCTGCTAGGGTTGGATTTTCAGTGCCACCTTAAGAGTGTCACACTAGCATACGGTGGACCCCTCCCCCCACTCACAGTCTGCAACCAACAACTTTTAAATCGCCCGCTGCAAACCACCTGCAGCCTTTCCACATTAAAAGTCCCCCCCCCTCCCCTGTTCGCTAACCTCACCCGCGACTGTAAACCCATCGCTACCAAAAGCAGGCGGTACAGTGCCGGGGACAGAGCTTTTATCAGCTCTGAGGTGGAGCGGCTCTTGAAGGAGGGCATTATCGAAGGTAGCACTAGCCCCTGGCGAGCCCAGGTTGTAGTCGTTAAAACCACTGCAAAACGCCGCATGGTAATCGACTACAGCCAAACCATAAACCGGTACACCCAGCTGGACGCGTACCCCCTCCCTCGCATATCTGATATGGTCAATCAGATTGCGCAATACAAAGTATTCTCCACCATCGACCTTAAGTCAGCGTACCACCAGCTGCCCATCCGCCATGAGGACCGCCAGTATACTGCCTTCGAGGCAAACGGCCGCCTCTACCACTTCCTTAGGGTCCCCTTCGGCGTCACCAACGGGGTTTCGGTCTTCCAAAGGGAGATGGACCGAATGGTTGACCAGAACGCGCTGCGGGCAACCTTCCCCTATTTGGATAACGTCACCATCTGCGGCCACGACCAGCAGGACCACGACGTTAATCTAGCAAATTTCCTCCGTACGGCCCAACGGCTGAACCTAACGTACAATAAGGAAAAATGTATGTTTCACACCAAGCGCCTGGCCATCCTCGGCTGCGTGGTGGAGAACAGAGTCATCGGGCCCGACCCCGACAGAATGCGCCCCCTAATGGAGCTACCCCTTCCCCACTGCCAAAAAGCACTGAAGAGATGCCTGGGGTTTTTCTCCTACTACGCCCAGTGGGTGCCCCTCTATGCAGACAAAGCCAGGCCCCTCATCAAAGCCACCTCCTTCCCCCTGACACCAGAGGCGTGTGCAGCCTTCACTCTTATCAAGAACGATATCGCGAAGGCCGCAATGCACGCGGTGGATGAGTCCATCCCCTTCCAAGTGGAGAGCGATGCCTCCGACTTCGCCCTAGCCGCGACCCTTAACCAGGCGGGCAGACCCGTGGCCTTTTTCTCAAGGACCCTCCAGGGCCCCGAGACGAGACACTCCTCCGTCGAAAAGGAGGCCCAGGCTATTGTAGAAGCGGTGCGTCACTGGAGGCATTACCTGGCCGGGAAACGATTTACCCTGCTCACTGACCAGCGTTCAGTAGCTTTTATGTTTAATAATAAGCAGAGGGGTAAAATCAAGAACGACAAGATCTTGAGGTGGAGAATCGAACTCTCCACCTACAATTATGATATCTTGTATCGGCCAGGGAAACTCAATGAGCCCCCAGATGCCCTATCACGTGGTACATGCGCCAACGCGCAGAGTGATAGGCTGCAGTCCCTCCACAATGACCTCTGCCACCCGGGGGTCACCAGGTTTTTCCATTTTATCAAATCCCGTAACCTGCCCTACTCCATCGAGGAGGTCAGGACCATGACCAAGAGCTGCCAAATCTGCGCCGAGTGCAAACCGCACTTCTATAGGCCGGACAGAGCAAGCCTGATCAAGGCCACCCGCCCCTTCGAACGCCTGAGCGTCGATTTTAAAGGGCCCCTCCCCTCCGCTGACCGCAATGTGTACTTCCTCAACATAGTTGATGAGTACTCCCGTTTCCCCTTTGCCATCCCTTGCCCAGACATGACCAGTACCACGGTCATCAAGTGTCTGAATGACATCTTCGCTCTGTTCGGGTTCCCCAGCTATATACATAGCGACAGGGGCTCATCGTTCATGAGCGACGAACTTCGGCAGTACCTGCTAACAAGAGGTATCGCCACGAGCAGGACCACCAGTTACAACCCCCGGGGGAACGGCCAGGTGGAAAGGGAGAACGCGACGGTTTGGAAGGCAGTCCTCTTAGCACTAAAATCTAAGGGCCTTCCGACCTCCCGCTGGCAGGAGGTCCTCCCTGCAGCGCTTCACTCCATTCGGTCACTGCTTTGTACTGCCACTAATGCGACCCCTCATGAGAAAATGTTCGTTTTCCCCCGGAAGTCTACATCGGGAACCTCGCTACCGGCATGGTTGACTTCTCCTGGGCCCGTCCTACTGCGGAGGCACGTGAGGACGCATAAAACGGACCCCCTGGTCGAGCGGGTGCACCTCCTACACGCCAACCCCCAGTATGCCTGGGTGACATACCCAGACGGGCGGGAGGACACGGTCTCCATACGAGATCTCGCACCCTCGGGTACCCCTGAATTACCACCGTTATCCCCCTTACCACCGTTATCCCCCTTACCACTGTTATCCCCCACCACCCCTCCCAACCCAACCCCTGCAGACGGCATGCCAAAGCCCCAGGAATCTTCGCCAACCACCCAGACACCAGACCCGACGTCGGATGCTGCAACACCACCGCCGCCACCACGACGATCAGGACGTCAGACAAGGCCTCCTGATAGACTTAACTTGTAGTACCCTTCACCCCGCCGGACTTCACATTAAACAAGGGGTGAATGTGGTAAACCACTGTATTGTATATTGCCACCTCTGGGTGGCGCTGTGTATGGAGGCATGCCTCAGCTGACTCCACCCACCACTGTGTGGGTTTCGTTCAGACTTGTTCAGTCACTCACGAAGAAGCATGGTCTCTTCTTAGCTAATAAAAGCCTTATTCATCTCTTCTTTCGACTCATCATCTCTTCTTCGACTCATCACCTTTTATGAAGTAATTGATAAGCGTATCATTTATGTTAATGTATTACAAGCCAAATGTATGTTGAATGTTTAAATGTCTTAATCTAAATGTACACTCTTGGGAGCCGCAAGCCTACATTTCGTTGGACTGCACTTGTGCACTAACAATGACAATAAAAGTTGATTTTGATTTTTTTTTTGATGAAGTTCTGGCTAATATTCAGACGATAGGGAGCAGAGGAGTGGCTGTGATAGCAGAATCGATGCTCCTCATAGACAGAGTGGCTTCTTTCCTTAAGGATTTTTCTTCTCTTTCCTCCATCCCCTAAACAGCTCCTCTATCCTGGTAAGGGTTGTGTGTAAATCCTTGGATCCAACCAGATAAACAAAGATCTTTGAACCTCTCCCTGAGTTGTCCATACTCAGATTGTCTTAATGAAAAATGAGACTTTACCCTGAGCAATTATTAAAAATGATGCTGGATGGAGAATGTGGCTTGTTTATCTTGTCTATCAACCCCATGTTGTAAAATATATTTTCCCTATTCTACTTTGCTCGTTTATGCCTCCCTATTTTTGGAAACATTGACCAAGAAATCTGTTCCCAGACGTCTCCCAATGCTGCTCCCAAACTGTCTGACCATTATGTGGATTGCGTCTTGCTCTATTTTCTATTCCTTATCCAGGTAATGTGACCTTCCTTCATTCAGTGCCTCAACTCAACAGCTCGCCCAGCAGCCTGGCTCAGATTGAGGTCTCATGATGTTGGAAAATCCAGTGTTAACCTGTGCTATCATAGTTGCAGTTACCTTAATGCATTGTGCTTTTTACGCAATCCTAGTCTTTAAAGTGGGATTTGAAACCTCCCTAGCTGGGTCATAGTGTAGTGTGGTACCAAGAGAGAAGGACCAGGATCAATCTAGAGTTTTTGCTGAGTTCAGTTGAGGTGAGGGGAGCTGCCATTCCCTGTTGAACCATGCCCCAGTATGAGCTGCATCTTCAGGAGAGGAGGGCAGAAAATGGCAAAAGAAATTGGGATTCATTATTGTGGCTGTGACACATTTCATCACATGGATTATTGTTTGCAGAAATAATGAGGGTGATTTTAGCCCAACCTGAGGTGGGGGGGGGGGGGGGGTTTCCGGTTAAAACAGCCTCCAAAAACAGACTGCCTCATTCCCCTCCATTCTCACCCAATGCCACTTTAGCTGGGCCATTTTTTTAGGTGGCAGAGGTGCCCTTCCTGACACAAAGCAGGAGCCTCATTAATACATGAAAATTGGGCTCCAATTATGTGATTAGGACCTCGATGGCATTTTAACCGCTGACTGAGTCGGGGGGGGGGCCTGTATGGTTCAGTAAAACCTGTTGGGGAAGAAGTAGAGGCCCTAAAAAGTAAATTTTAAACTTATTTTTGTGGGGTCAAGAAAAGCAGGAGTGCTCCTCTGGACCTCACACGGAAAGCCTTTACTAGATAAAGATCTGTTGCTGCGTACTTTCCTTGGAGAAATGGAGGAATGGAATATTCAGTGCCTTGCCTGTTGGGAGATTTGATAGGACCTGAAAGGACTCAAGATACTTATGGATGAGGAAGGCCGTGCAGCCCATCTTAATTCTTCCATCCAGAAAGACCCTACACTCCCCTTATTGCTGCATTGAACCGTTTCTCAAATGATTCCAGGTTTTTGCTTCCATCGCTTTTACCCAGAGGTTCTTCTACTGCGCTGATCCTTCTCTACATGAAGAAGCGCTTCCTGATATCAGCCTACTTTAAGACGTTATGCTGGAGCTTTCTGAGGGGGCTGCCTATTTGGAGCGGTGGTCAGGCTTACCAGCTGCATTATGGAATTTTGACTTAATTTAGGGCCTTAAAGAACCTTGTACAGTGCGCTCAATGCACTCAAAATGCTTCCGGGTTACATTTACACGTGCATTGCACCAAACAGAGAATATACCTCAGGACCTATGATCGCAATAAAATGAAGTTCCAGTGCCAGAAACACAGCAGTGTTATGGCTACCTCAAGTCATGTAATGGGCTCATAGGAGATAATCAGGGAGTTGGGATTAAAAGGATAGAGCTCCCATGGCTAATAAAATGGCAAAACAGGCTTGATAGGCCAAGCAGCCTATTCTTCCTCTCATGATCCTAGAAGCAGACATTTGTAAATGAGGGTTGTAAATCATGAAAAGAAACAGTTTTTCCCTTTGCTTTTTTCAAGCTGCCCAAAATATAACCCAATGGTTTTAAAAACCGCTGTGACTTCTGTGCAAAAAGCATTGGTACATTGATCATGTATATGTAAAAGGATTGTTCCATTTCACAGGTGCAGATTATGAAAATAAAAAACTTGCATTTCTATATAGCAACTTTCATGACCTCAAGTTACCCCAATGTGCTTAATAATTAATTAATTACCTTTTAAGAGTTTGGCACAGTTACATAGACAAATATGAAAGCCAATTTGCATAAAGCAAGATCCTGCAGACAGCAATAATATAATAACCAGTTAATCTGATTTATTTGGTATTGGTTGAGGGATAAATATTGGCCAGGACAATCTGCTGTCCTTTAAATAGTGCCGTGGGATAATTTATGTCCACTGGAACAGGGAGGCAGGGCCTTGTTTAGACATCACATCCCAAAATGCTGCGTTCCCTCAACACTGCACCAAAATGTCAGCCTAGATTAGGTGCTCAATCCTCGAGAGATGCTTTGAACCCATGATCTTCTGACTCAGAGGTAAGAGTACTGACACAACTGACGCTTCAAACCAATTTGCTTTTGGTGCATTAAGAATCCACCAAAGGCAGTTGTTCATTAATTATGTATGCTGTCACTCCATTTACACGTTTGACGTAATCTGAATTTGGTTGAAGTCAATTTTTTCTTGAGTAATTATAAATAGGCAGCATTTACATAAATTTGGGTTTCCTCTGTGGATTCATTGCTCATCTCTCACTTTCACTTCCTTCATTATCATTTCTTTATTCAAATATTTTGAAAACTAAAGATTCTTAAGAACTTTTGAAATTCAGCACTATATTTTATGATTTAGGATGTTTCATAAAGGATAACCTGAATTGTAGAATAATAATAGAAAACACGAGTGGGAGTAGTTTACAGGCCCCCTAACAATAGCTTTAGGGGGAAAAAAATCGGGTCGCGCCCCCTTTGGGGCGCTAACTTAGTCGGGGTGCTACTTTTCGCGCCCCCAAAAAATGAACACCCCTGCAGCCGAAATTCACCGGTAGCACCCCAAGAGGGAGGCGGGGCACTACTGGAAGCGCCCTGCCTCCCTCTTGGGGCGCTGCGAGTGAATATCGCGGCACTATGTGCCGCAGCGCCACGCGCCACAACACATCGTGCCGCGGTACTGTTGTGTATGTACCTTTAAGAGAGAACTGATTTTATACTGTAGTACCGGCAGTGACCACACCTGTATATAAAGCCATAGCAGGCTTCTGTACTTTCAGTTTAAGCTTACCCTCTGTTCAGTAAATACCTGTTATTATTGTTCTCCTGCAGTTCATGTATTATTGATACTTGGAGACTACACTGGCGACGAGCAGGTTCGAACTCACCTGCAGTACTGCATCACCTCACGGGGATATTTCCCTGAAAAGAAGCTTCTTGGAGGTCGAAGTCAGAGCAACGGGCGTCGACCGCGGGCAACCGCCCAGGGATCCATCGGAGTTCGGAGAATTGCAGGGGAGGCTGTGGAGAGCTGGGCTTGGCTCCCCAGTCGAGGTGTTCCAGCAAATCGTGCTGGTAGCAGGTAGTGCGCTGACCCTTCTGGACTGCGGCGGGCTCGAGCTTGATCGAGCGGCTCTGCAAAGGGGTCGTGCAGTGTCGTCGGGAGGAAAAGAGAGAGAGAGGGTGGAGCGCACAGGGCGCAGTCGGTGCTCAAGAACCGGGCAGCGTAGAGAAAATAAAATGAGGGGAAGGAAAAGTGAGACGCGCCAAAGCCGTGGGTCGCCGCCATTACCCTGTAGAACGCTAGGAGCAGCGTGGCAGCAAGGGGAAGAAGGAAAAGCGCGGGAGGCGCCATTTTATTCCATTGGGGAAGAAGGAAAAGCGCGGGAGGCGCCATTTTAATCCATTGGGGAAGAAGAAAAAGCGCGGGAGGCGCCATTTTAATCCATTGGGGAAGAAGAAAAAGCACGGGAGGCACCATTTTAAACCACTCAAGATGCCGAAGAGTGGCAGTATCACTGCTTTCGACAATGAAGTAGAAGACTGGACCACGTATGTGGAAAGAATTGAACTGTACTGCAAGGCAAATGAGGTGGCTGATGGAAAGAAGGCGTCAGTATTATTAAATTTGATGGGTGCGAGAACGTACGGCCTATTGCGGAATTTAATTACCCCAGCTAAACCAATGGAGAAAAGTTTTGAAGAGATTGTTAATATCTTACAGGAATACCTAAACCCTACACCACTGCTGATAGCAGAAAGATTCAAGTTCCATAAAAGAAACCAGCACAAAGATGAGAGCAATGCTGACTATCTTACGGAACTACGCAAGCTATCGAAGCACTGCCAGTTCGGAGCAGGACTGGCAGACACCTTAAGGGATAAGTTTGTCTGCGGGCTCCAGAGTGAAGGAACCCAGAAACGACTACTTTCGGAAAAGGACCTGACACTAGAACAGGCTTTCAGCGTGGCAGTATCCTACGAAGCAGCAGCACGGGGAGCTGCGGAAATACAACAGAAACCATAAGAATACAGCGCTAACGAAATGGCATATGGAGCAGAAAAGTGCTATCGCTGCAGCAGAACAACCCATGATCAGAAGGACTGCTGGTTTAAGGACAAAGTATGCAGGCAATGTGGGAAAATGGGACACATAGCAAGAGTCTGCAGGTCGGGAAAGAAAACCAACACTAAAAGAACTAATAAGGAAAAGTACAAGAAAGTAAAAAAAATGACAGACAGTAGTTCAGATGATCAGGAGAGTGATAATGACTCCAGGAACAGGAGACTAAGTTGTCTAAAGTTACACAACGTGATCGCAAAGGAGGATCACCGAACCATTTAGGTCACCTTCATGATAGCAGGGTCCCAAGTAAAGATGGAATTGGACACAGGATCAGCCCTAACTGTCATGAATCGACGAGACTATGAGCAGCTATTCTCACACATACCCTTGAAGGACACGTCCATTGTATTGAAGACATACACGGGGCAAAAAGTCTACCCCAGAGGAAAAATAAGGGTGCCAGTTAAATACAACGGCAAGGAAACACAGAAACTGTATCTATATATACTACAAGATGGAGGAGCACCATTATTGGGACGTGAATGGATCCGAAAAATACAATTGGATTGGCATTCCATTCAGGCGCTAACTGTGACTGACAAAAAGGATGATGACGTCACACCTGGACGACTGTCAAAAATTTTAACTGAAGTGAAAGAGGTGTTCCAACAAGGACTTGGGACTCTAAAAGGAGTAACGGCAATGATAAAAATTGAAGATAACGCAAACCCAAAATTTTTTAAGGCCAGACCGGTACCGTACACAATCCGGCCAGCCGTTGAAGCAGAGCTGGAGAGTCTGGAGCATTCGGGTGTGCTGTCCAAGGTGGACTGGAGCGAGTGGGCCACACCCATCGTTCCTGTAATGAAGAAATCATTGAGCAGCATGCCTGGGGAGCCGAAGAAGGTTTGCATCTGTGGGGACTTCAAGGTAACCATGAACCCAGTCCTGCACACAGTACAGTATCCACTGCCACGGATAGAAGATATTTTCGCCTCACCATCTGGAGGGAAACGCTTTACGAAGATTGATCTGGCCCAAGCGTATCTACAAATGGAGGTGGAAGAAGCAGCTAGGAAATACCTCACGATAAACACTCACAAAGGTCTTTACCAGTACAACCGACTGGTATTCGGGGTAGCATCAGCCCCGGCTATTTGGCAGAGGGCGATGGAACAAGTCCTGCAAGGGATCCCGGGGACCCAGTGTTATTTGGACGACATCCTGGTTACGGGCGAAAATGACAGTGAACACCTTGCCAACCTGGAGCAGGTGCTCACTAGATTACAAGAATATGGGCTACGAGCCAACTGCCCCAAATGCGAGTTCTTCAGGAGATAAATCTTGTATTGTGGCCACATGATTGATGAGGAAGGGTTGCATAAGTCCCCAGACAAGATTGAGGCAGTAGTCAAGGCTCCAGCACCGGAAAATGTATCGCAACTGAGGTCATTCCTCGGGTTGGTGAACTACTACCATAAGTTCTTGCCGAATTTACCTACAATTCTGCACCCACTGAATGCCCTGCTGCAAACTGGAGTAACATGGAAATGGAGTGATGAGTGTAAGCGTGCCTTTCAGAAATGTAAATGCCTAATCACTTCAAAAGAAGTATTGGCCCACTACAATCCAACACTACCGATTCGGTTGGCATGTGATGCGTCTCCCTACGGCATTGGAGCGGTGCTGTCACACAAATTCCATGACAGTTCAGAGAGGCCAATAGCCTTTGCGTCGCGCTCGTTAACCTCAGCTGAGCGTAACTACGCCCAGATTGACAGGGAGGCCCTCAGCCTGGTGTGGGGGGTGAAGAAGTTCAATCACTATCTGCACGGGCAGAAATTCACCCTACTGACTGATCATCAGCCTCTGGTCTCCATTTTTAACCCAAAGAAGGGCGTTCCGGTGATGACGGCGCAACGGCTGCAAAGATGGTCACTTTTTCTGGGGGCACATCAGTACGACATAGAGTACAAGGGTACGAAACAGCATGGAAACGCTGATGGGCTGTCGCGCCTACTGTTGCCTACGGTGGAGGAAGCACCTGCAGTGGACCCTGTTGAGATATTCCATTCAACCATAGTCGAATGTCTACCTGTTACAAACTCAAATATAGAGAAGGAAACCCGAAATGACCCGACACTCTCTCGGGTCTATGATTTGACGGTGAAGGGATGGCCAGCACATGGCAACTCACTGTTGCCAGCATTCTCGCCAAGGAGAGAACAGCTGTCAGTGTGCCGGGGGACCTTGATGTCTGGATCCCGAGTGGTAATTCCAGCCAAGTTGAGAGATAGAGTGCTCAATGAGCTTCATGAGGGTCATCTGGGAGGGGTAAAATGAAGAGCCTAGCCAGGGCATTTGTGTGGTGGCCGGGAATCGATAAAGAAATCGAGGATATGACCAAGAGATGCACAGGATGCCAGAAGGTCCAAAACACTCCACCACAGGCCCCGCTACACCCATGGGAGTGGCCCTCATCTCCATGGCAATGGGTACACATTGATTTTGCTGGTCCATTTATGGACTCAATGTTTTTAATCGCCGTGGATGCCCATTCGAAATGGCCAGAGGTCATCAAAATGTCCTCCACCACCACGGAGAAAACTATTGCAGTCCTACGGACCATCTTCACCAGGAATGGCTTGCCAGAACAGATTTGCTCCGACAAAGGACCACAGTTTGTGTCCGAGGATTTCCGGAGGTTCCTGAGGAATAATGGGGTGAAACATTACACATCTGCTCCATATCATCCAGCCACAAATGGATTGGCTGAGAGGTTTGTTCAGACCTTTAAAAAGGCAATAAAGGCGATGTATAACGACGACATACCACTACAACACAAGGTGGATAATTTCTTGTTTGCTTACCGGAATGCGACACATGCAGTCACCAACCAAGCTCCAGCCATAATGTTCTTCAACCGAAGGCTAAGATGTCGCCTGGATTTGCTCAAACCAAACATCGACGAGATGTTGAGGATAAGCAATTCCAGCACATCAATGAGAAGCCAACCAGGAGCTTCAAGATAGGGCAACCAGTCTTGGCCCGTGACTACCGAACAGAAAAATGGCAGCCAGGAATGATATGCACACAGCAGGGACCACTAATGTACACAGTGGACGTTGGAGAGAGCATCGTGAGACGCCATGCTGACCAGATTCTAGAGTCACAGGAACAAGCCAAACCCACGAGCATGTGCACCTGGTACTGAACCCGAAGTACAGATTGCGTCTACCTCAGAATCAGTGGTATTGGAAGCTGACGAACCAACCAATGACAATGAGCCAGAATCAACTCCGCCGCAAGAACAGGATACTCGAGAAAGGCGCTATCCAGTCAGGATCAGGAAGCCTCCTCAAAGACTGAACTTATAAATGATTATTTCAGTTGATGTATATAGTACAGAGAAAATTGTAATTGTAATTAGTTATTATTTAATTGTTATGTACTGTTTATCTAAAAGGGGAGGAATTGTTGTGTATGTACCTTTAAGAGAGAACTGATTTTATACTGTAGTACCGGCAGTGACCACACCTGTATATAAAGCCATAGCAGGCTTCTGTACTATCAGTTTAAGCTTACCCTCTGTTCAGTAAATACCTGTTATTATTGTTCTCCTGCAATCCGTGTATTATTGATACTCGGACACTACAGGTACTGTAGGCCTTCCTCCTCTTATTAAAGGGAAGGGGCCTAGCGCAGTGTGACCCGGGGCCCAGCTGGGCCACCAGGGATCGGAGTGCTGGCAAAAGAGACCGGCACTCAAGAGAAGTGCCGGGCTCATGGAGCACAGCCGGCACTCCGCAGGCGGGCTGCAGAGGAGGCCGGGGACGGCAGAGGGGGCAGGTGCTGGCAGGCGGCTTGCAACAAAAATGGCCGCCTGGCACCTCCACTTTGATTTGCGCCGCCCCAGCTGCAGGTAAGCCCCCCTGACCCAGTCGGACATAGCGTCCGGCGCAGCGCCGCGGGGCACTAGTGGTTACTGCCGCCGCTAACCTCCCGCTGAATTAGGGAGGAGCAAATCAACCGAATTTTTTGATCATAGTGTTGAGCAGAGTATAAATCAGGAAATTAGAGATGCATGTAATGGGTAATATGGTAATAATGGGGGACTTTAAGGCCGTGATTTTACCCTCGGTGGCGGGTTGGAGTCGGGTTGGCTGTTTGGCGGGTTCCGGTCCCGCTGCCAGTTTAATCCACTCCGAAATAACGATTTTCCCTTAAGTGGGCTGATTAAGCCTGTCGTGCGTGCTACCCGGCCCAATCAGTGGGTTCGGGTCTGCTGCTCGCCTCTGTTGACATCTTTCATCCAGCTGCATTTAAGGGGCCCATGCAGCCTTGTTGTTTTTCATTCCTATTCTGATGCTTCTCGGTATGGCACATAGTGAAATGACTGCTTCAAGACCAAAGGTCTCTCCAAGATTCGATGATGACTCCCTCCATGTTCTTGTGGAGGGAGTGAGAGGGCGCCAAGAGGTACTCTTCACCTCTAACGTCCGGAGGAAACCTCCTCGGCATACCAAGGCAGCCTGGCTGCAAATTGCTGAGGAGGTCAGTGCCAGGTCTTTGTGTGGTCGCACCTGGGTTCAGTGCAGGAAAAGGTTCAATGACCTGCTACGTACAGCAAAAGTGAGTATAACATCACACTTACCTTCAATCTGCTCCCCATCTCCTCTCACCACCAGCACTCTGCATTGTCAACCTACTCCTGCACATCCCACTTTACCCTTACATCCCTTGCACCCTTAACCATCCCTTTCTCTATGTACAAAATCACTTCACCATTCTACTATGCACCCCTCACACTCGCTCTCACTGTTATGCAATGACAACAACTAACAATGCACAGGGAGGGCCCTTGGTATTGGCACCTCACTCCATCTTTGTCTCCCTCTAAGCATCTATGCTATGGATTCTCTACACTCGCTCCAACATTCTCATTCAAACTCCACTTGTGTCCCTCACTGCAGGAAAAGAGAGCCCACAATAAGAGAGGGGGCAGGACAGGAGGAGGGCCACCTTCCATTGCGTACTTGACCACCGCTGAGGAGGCTGCTCTTGACATCGTCGGAGGTGCTGAGGAGCTGGAAGTGAGGGACGGAGAGATAGGCGCAGTAGAGCAAGCTGGTGACAGAATAGATTTGCAACCCTCTCATTTAGATTGCATGAGTGACTGATATGGCATCTGATGTTCATACAGATTGAGTTCTGATCATCTGTACAATTCGATGTGCCTGCTACGTTAATATCTCATGTCTAACTCATGCCTTTACTCCCCCACAGGACCATCGAGAGCCCCCCTCCCCACTGTCCAGGAGGAAGAGCAGGAAGACTCCTCAGAGGAAGCTGCAACCTCTGAGGGTGCAGTGTCAGCAGAATTGAGCGCCCCCAGCACCAGCGCAGAGACGCGCACCTCGGTGGGTCATTCGTGAGATAGATTAGTGTTGTCACCTGGTGTATCACAGCTCACAAGTGGTGGAGACAGGGACAGCAGTGGAGAGTCCTCGTCGGAGGCCGCAGGGTGCTCCTAGCTCTACTCAGCTGCATGTGGACCCTGTGCCTCTGGGGCCATCCAGAAAGAGAGCGGTGCAGGAGCTTCAGGAACAAGTGCAGGAGTCTCTGACAGGTTTTGCATCCACGGTAACTGCGACTGTGCAGAGAATGGAGGAGTCCATCTCTAACATAAGCAATGCCGCGGTGGAGGCAATGGCGCATGAACGTGCTGCCATGGAGGGGGTGGCAACCTCCTTGGAGGACATATCTCACCAGACTCAACAGAGTATGGTGACGTTTCTAAATTGTAGGGGGTGGCGGGTAGCACGTGCACCCAGTCAGTTATGCCCCTGACTGTCTGTGAGCGGTTCGAATTGCTCCCACACCCCCGGGTTCTAGACACTGGACTTAGGTACAGGCGGCGATAAAGAAAATCGAGTAGACAAGTGATTTGGTGTAAGAAAACCAAGATTTTATTAAAACAGAAATAAAACACCGTCTTATGAGAAGTCACTAGTATAAAATACAGGCAAATACAATAATTATACTTATACAGGGGATGGGGAACACACCGAGGGAAAAACAATTACATTAACAATCCCCTTATCCTTATCCCACCCCCTATACCTAACTAGATTAAGCTATGAGGGGCCAGAATTCATCCTCACCAATCCAAAGCCTGTTGCTTTAACAGTTGCGAGTTTTGAGGTTTGGTCTCCTGTCCTCTGGGGTACTCCGTCGCCATATGGTCTCAGGGTGCGGTGCTGGAGCTGTTGCTGTGACACACCTTCCCTCTCCTCAGCCACTGTCGTCATCTCGTCGTGATGGGTTCTCTTCTTTTTCTCCCTCAGGTGGTCGTCGGCGGTAACGTTGTGATTATGGGGCGGTTGGCGGTCTTATTGCTGGTTTGATTTTTCTACCCATCCTTCGAATGCCAGCATATTCGTTGTGGCGTGGACACCTGCGTTTAATGCCAGCTTATTCGCAGTGTTCAATTGCCAAATTATTCTCACTGTCCATACATATGTTTTCTTCCCCAAGCGCTCGGTTTTTATCAATGCGTCTTCTGCTGCCCTTCTCTGCTCTTGTCGGGTCTTTACCTTTTTCTTCGTCTCGCCTTGTCTCGTCTCATCTCGTCTGCCCCCTTTTCGTGGCCCGTGTGTCCTGTATGACTTTGGACTCGGGTCTCGTTCCCCTCGCCTGCGATTGGTATGGATGTCCTTGGCTGTTTAACCCAACGCGGGGAGCGAGAAGAGAACCCGCCACCAGGCCAGGGCACGAGTACGAGAGGCAGCAGCCCCAAGAGGCCAGAGCCACGAGAGTAGAGCAAGAGTAAGGGGCACGAGCAAGAGAGCGATAGCTACAGAGGGCCTACAATTATACCCGTTGCTTCATCTCCTATCTGCGCGCCAAATCAGGTCAGTCCATTGTTTAACTTTTGGCGGGCTGTTTTAAATGATTATACCAATCTAAGTTAACTGGCTTTAGATGGCCGTTTATCGCACCTAATGTCCCCAATGTCCGGGTTGTATTGTCATTAATGCATTTTAATCGGCCTGTCCAGCCTTGGTGGCTCCCTTGAGCTGTTTCCGATTATTTATGCGGACAAACTAATGGCCTCATGTTTAGGCCTAACTGGGCTTGATCTGTCTTCGATCTGATGCAATGCATATTCAGTGTTTGCCTAACTGTCTGGTTTTTCAAACACAAAGTCCTTTTCACAGAAATGCATTTTAAGTTTCAATTTCCCAAAGCTGCCTGCTTGTGCTGCAGAGTCCATGCTTTTAAAAATCTTATAGGCTTTTGGTCACGAGGTGCGGACGCCATCTTTTGTGTACCCTTTTTAAATTGTCCGTACAGGGTCCCTCTTATTAATAACCTTGGGGGAATGTCAAAATTTTGAGAACCTTACACTCCCCCCTGTGATACTAAAACTTGCTTGAAGTACCATCCTTACAAGGTGAGCAAAATTTCTGACCCTCCATAGTCAACCTTCCCCTATAATTACCTATCTGATATACGCACGACACATGCACTTCCCATTCCGCGAAAATGTAGTGTACATAAGCATACATAGGATAAATTACAGTCATATACACACATCCAAGCATGGAGGGGGTCCGACAGCCCTGCACCACTTGGTATACATACATCTTTATTAACAACGCGTTACAAAATCTTTATTAAAAACTACAAACACAAAAACACAACAATCTTTAATTAAAAATACAAAAAAAACTCAAACAGGTGTATCTCCCTCCATCTTCACATAATTTTCCTTCCAGGTCCTCTGGCTTCGGAATTCTAATATCTGACCTTTTCCCTTGCACTGAATGCAGACTAGATACAATACTATCCCTAACTGGCAAACCACGAGAATGTGGAAAGCCAGTCTGATCCACGAAGGGACCTCTATGTTACTAAAAATGTCCCACCAGGGTGGAATCACAATATCCAATATCTTAGCCCCTATCTCTACTGTTTTCTGCTCTAGAGTCTAAAAATGTTTCTGTGAAACTATAATGGCCTTGAGTATTTTGGTAAGATGTTCTGGAAGAGGGGGAATTTCGTAGCCGAAATGCGCTACGTACTTTTGCAGGTCGGTAAAATTCTCCTTCACAGTGAGGTGAGCAGTGGAGGGTTCAGGAATGGGGACAATTCGTTCCTGGGCCACTTGAGCTTCTGCCTCGGGTTTAAAACAGAAACTGCTGTCACTTACCGGACACCAGCTATGCTGTCCATGCTGGTAGTGGGGCGCACCTGTGGTGACACAGTATGTCCCACCTCCTATATATGCTACCTGTGGGGGAACATGGCCTTGTGCCATTGCCTCCATGGTACAATTTATAGGTTTTGCGCCAGCAGCTCTGAACCCGCACTTCGGTTTTCAATAGGCATTCAAGTGCTGGGGACACAGGATTATGTGTGCTCCCCGGCTCCGGCACCCTGAGAGGTCAGTACCTGTCATAGCGTGCTCCCACTTTATGACGTAAGGCGGGACCGCTGTGAAACGAATGTGTGCACCCCCTTGAATGACTCCAATGTTCTCAACCCTGTATACCGGCGCGGGTCGGGCTGTCCTACCCATGACCGGCATCCTAACTACTACTCCCATGATCGTGTGGTTGGACCACCCACAATCCACTGGGACTGGGTAGGCTTCGGAAGCTAGCCGGAGTTGGCACGGGCTTAATGCATTCTCAAACGGATGGAGGGCTGCGAGGTGCTTGTTGCTGATCCAGGAGGGGACTAAACCCTGTTTTAAATCCTCCAGATTACTGCGGCCCTCGTCCAGCAACCATGCCCCATATAGCACGCACACCTCTTTCTGCGCAGCCTGGTCAGAAGCATTTCTGTCCTCCCCTATGAGGGCATTTACCGTCTTTGCGTGCTTCTCCAATTCCGCTATAATTTCCTTTAAATGGACCGTCATGGCCTGGTCCTCATGTAACTCCGAGCCCACTACCTTGTTCTCATCCATCAATATCTTCCTTAACTGAGTCTTTAATCCATTTACCTGGGTCTGTAGCTCTATGTCATCTAAACTGTTGATGACAGAGGTCCCAGTGTTAAACGCAGTAAAAAGATCGTTCCATACACCCCTTCTTTGTCTCCCTGTATTACCCAAAAACTCGCGGTGTGTGGTGTACAGTTCGGTTTTGTCCACATTGGCGAAATCGATCTCATAAAACTTCTTGAACATATCCTTTAATAGGGCCTGGTATAGCTGCTCTGTTTCTTTGGGACACCACTCCGGTAAATGTACCTCAGTGAGATTTAAAATCACGGAGGCTACCGCGTAGTGTACCCCCTGGTACAGTACTTGATCCGTAGGCACCAATACCAGCCCATTCCCTGGTCCCTTGGTGGTGGTGGGGCACCCCTCCCGGCGTGTCCTTGCTGCCTGAGTCGTGGGCAAGGGCTTTCGGGCGCGTGCCACTAGCTCAGTGGCTTTAACCGGGGTTGGGTACCGTGGGACTATGCATGTGTGTAGGTGGGAATCCCATTCCACCCCCTTCCCCTTATCCTGCCAGGCTGCAGAGATGATGATAGATATGCCTGTAGGGCAGGCCCTTTTCGACCCCCCACATACAGACATAGATCCCCTGTTCCGATTCCCACCGCTTGTCCCAACATACACTTGTCCCTTCTTGGGTCCCGGTGACCGTTCGGTGGGTGGCGTTCCCCAACCGTTCCTAGTCGGCAGTGCGATCCCCCATGTCCGTACTCAGCTTCCTGAGCCACCACCATCTTCCCAGGGGAATCTGTCCTGTGCAAGTCAGGCACACGCGTTTCCCCTCTGTGACCCTGATCCGTGAGGCCACAACCGGTACGCTGGGGCAGGGGAGGGAGGCCTCCCCATAGGTGAATCCAGTCTGGCTGGAGTACTGGGTGGAGTTGGATCCCAACCACCCGGGCCATCTTCCCTCGTGGGCATAGACGGCAGGTCCCTCCACGCCTTGTTCGCTGCTCCCGGCAGTCACCACTGGAGCCTTTTCTCCCGAGCACCCGTAGATGTGTGAGAGTCCTCCACATCGCCTCGCTTTCCAACGCTCATCCCTATCAGGGCGAATAGGATTACGCTCCCCTTCATCCTGAAGGTCTTTCTGCAACAGATACAAAAACATGCAGCCAGGTCCCCAAGAGATTCTCTGGCTTGGGTGAAGCATAGTCGGGTCTCGTGACCTCGACTCGAATACACACACTCTTAGCAGATTACTACTTAATTAAAACTACCCATCACCTTACTTAACTTAAGCTAAAACACCCAAACTTGAGGTAAATACCTAAACTTAAAATTATAAACTTATCTTACCTAAACTATATACATCCGCCGCCCATCTTCGGGCGGCCAGGCTAATTCCTGGTTGGACTGCGGCACACCGCTCCCTCCGGCGTGGCCGCACTGCCCTGCACTGTCGGTCCCTTGCTGCCCGTGGCTGCTGGCTGGGGACCTCTGCCCTCGGACTGATCCCTCACTCGAGGGGCGGCCCTTGGTAACTGGGGAGCTGGTGACCATGGCTTTCTCGGCTGGGGCGTCCGCGGGGACCCTCTAGGGACTTTGGCGGGTGGGGCTTTCTTGGCCGATGGGCCTTTAACCCGGACTGCTGCTCCCTCAGGCTTGACCTCTCCCGAACCTGGGCTAGGGGCAGGTAACTCTTCGCAGCCTGTTGCTGCAAGCCGAGAGTCTCCGCCCCCAGGTCCCATGGCTGGGTCCGGGGCGGGGTTTTTGACCTCGGGTCCCTCCTCCTCTACACCTGAGTTAGGGGCGGGGTTTTCACCCTCGGGTCCCTCCTCCTCTACACCTGGGTTAGGGGCGGGGTTTTCACCCTCGGGTCCCTCCTCATCTGGATCCCAGAAGAGTGGGGGAGTGTCCCAATCGGTGGGCGGGACGGCCCCTCCCCTTAAGCAAGCCACAGCGCCTGCCTGTGCAGTCTGTGAACTCGCTCCTGCTGCAGGCTGAGGATTTTTATCCTCAGACCTTACCCCAACTGGCTGTTTTCCCCTTTCAGGTTTAAACAGTTTGCACTGGTTAATATGAAACCATTTGGTACGCCGGGGCATCTTAACGGCATAGACCATGGGGCTGGCCTTGTCTACAATGCTGTAGGACCCCATGTACAATGGTTCCAAACTTCCTACTCGGGCATAGTTCCTCACCATGACCTGATTTCCTACCTCCCACTCATGGTGCTTTCGGGGTTCTAATAGCAATCGGTTATTCCGATGCTGTCTTCCCATGTTCCCAGCCGTCTGCTCGTGGACCTGTTTAAGGTGCTCAAAAAGGTTTCGGGCGAACCTGTCCTGGTTTACCTCCCTGAGCTGACCCTCCGTGAGCACCGGACCGGGGCTAGTACATGGGTGGGGGTCCGCATAACCCTGCCAGTCATCAGCTCATACGGGGAGTACCCCGTGCTTTTCGACTGGCTGGCCCGGATCCCCATCAGAACCAACGGTAGGACCTTGGCCCATTTGCGGGGCGAGTCCACCGTCTCCTTCCTCAACCTTTCTTTTAAGGTCCTATTCATTCTTTCCACAATCCCTGATGACTGTGGGTTGTGGGCCACGTGCCACTTCCCCTCAATGCCTAGCAGCATAAGGGTGTTCTGCATCACCTGTCCGGTAAAATGACTCCCTTGGTCGGACTCGACATACCGTGGTAGTCCCCACCGCGAGAACACTTCCCGGACCAGGATCCTGGCAGTACCCAGAGCTGTGGCTGTTCTGCAGGGCAAGGCCTATACCCATTTGGTGAACACATCCACCAGGACAAGGCAGTACTTATAGCCTCCCTGGGCAGTGGGTAGGGGCCCGATGTAGTCGACTTGTATCGACTGCCATGGTCCCTCTACCCTCCTGATGTGTCCCATAGGTACCTTCCTTTTGTGGGGGTCGGGGTTATTAGTAGCGCACACAAGACAGCCTGCACAGAACTCGCGGACATCTTCCCTGAGTCCCGGCCACCATCCCGCCTGTTCCACCCGTTGCCAGGTGGTCTCAGGCCCGGGGTGTCCCGCTCCTGGACCCTCATGGGCCAGTTGAAGGAATTCCCTCCGGTGTTGCTGTGGCACAACCCACTGTTCCCCCTGGAACAGCATGCCCTCTTTTCCGGAGAGGGTTGCTCTGCCATACGGACCCTCTACCCTTTTACTCTCAGTTACTGCACTGAGGACCGCCTTGAGGACGGGGTCTTGGGCTTGGACCGTCTTAAGATCCGGGGCTAAAGCTACGCCTACACTCCCTTGTGTCCCGTCCCTACCTCTGACTGCCGCCATGGGTCTGGACCCATATGGGTCCCAGAAAGTGCTTGTGCGGGCACCCTCCTTGGCGAGCATGTCAGCCTGCTGGTTGCCCTGGCCACGGGGTTCTGTGGAGGAATGGGCCTTCACCTTGTGGATGAACACCTCCCCTTCCTCCCCCACTGCGGCTAGGATCTTTTCCAGCAGGGGTTTTACTGTGAGGGGTCTCCCGTCAGCGGAGGTGTATCCGCGGCGGGACCAGATGGCCAGGTACTCCGTACACGAATTGCATGTAAACATTCTGTCCGAGCAAATCGTGTATGGGGTGGGGAAGATTTCGGGGTGTGTAACGACGTACACTACCGCAGACAGTTCAGCCTGCTGGGCGCTCATGGTACTGGGGAGCTTAATTGCCAGGGCAATGTTTGCCGCTGGGTCATAAACTCCACACCCCGTGAGACGCTCGCCAGCAGATACCGTGCTGGAGCCGTCCACATAGATCTCGCGGCCCGTGGGGTGTATCCCGGCCCGTAAACCTATGTCCACTTCCCAAACCCCTTCTATGGAACACCGGTGGGCTGTTCCAGGATATACCAGGTTGGCTGCGAGTTTTGGCTCGCAGAGACCCTTCACCTTAAGATCCATCTGTGAGAGGAGCAGGGTCCAGCGGGCAATGCGGGTACTGCTCACTGTTCCATCCTTGATCCTCCCGTCCAGAAGCATTTGGGTGGGTGTGTGATGGGTGAGGAGGGTGCTGGGAGAGGTGCCTGTGAAGATCAGCGTGGCCAGGAGGTGCCTCTCACAATTGGAATAGCTCCTTTCCACATCTGTGAGTATCCTGGGGGAATAGACCACCGGCCACAGCCGGCCGTGCCGCTCTTGGAGCAGCACAGCACTCAGGCTGTCCCCACTGGCTGCTACCTCCAGGAAAACCTCTTTCCTCCCATCTATGGCCCCTAGAGCTGGCGCGGTCTGCAAGTCTTTCTTGAGCCTGACAAATGCTGCCTGGCAACCCTCATCCCAAAGCCACTCCACTCCCTTGTGTAGGAGTCGGAGCAGAGGGGCTGCTGTGGCTGCATAGTCCTCAATAAAGTCCCTGCAGTACCCGGTTAGCCCTAGAAACAACCTCACACCCGTGACTGTGTTAGGGACCGGTAACTCTTGCGCCGCCTCCCTCCTAGCCTTATCTATGGCCCTTTCTCCAGCGCATATGGTCAGGCCCAGGAATTTCACCTCCTGCTGGCCGATCTGCGCTTTCTTGGGGTTTACTTTAAAACCCTTTTGCCCAAGCAGCTCCAGCAGTTCGGCCAATAGTGGGCCATGCTCCTCTCTCGAATCGGTGAAGAGAAGCAGGTCATCCACATATTGTACGAACTGTCTGGGCTGGCTGAACTCCTTTAAACTGTTTGCAATGCACTGATGGAAAATGCTGGGGCTGTTATGGAAGCCTTGAGGCAAGCAGTTCCACATGTACTGTTGCCCTTTAAACGTAAAGGCAAACTTGTACTGGTCCTCCCTCCTTAAAGGGATGGACCAAAGCCCGTTGGAAATATCCAGCACCGTGAAAGTGGTCGCGGATGCTGGGATACTTACTATCAGGTCGGCAACTGCTGCTACCATGGTTGCACAGGCTGGGATGTTACTATTGAGCACTCGATAGTCCACCGTGGCCCTCCAGGAATTGTCCGGCTTTCTGACCGGCCACAACGGAGAGTTTACGTGGGTGGCTATCGGTCTCAGAACCCCCTGCTGTACTAAAGAGGACATGGCTGCTTCCATGGCTGGCTCTGCTTCCCTGGGGAAGTTATACTGTTTCTGTGGTCGGGCCATGGGGTCCCCGTCTACGCTGACCTCGAACCCGTTGACCCTCCCGCAGTCGTGCTTGTGTGTGGCAAATGTGGCCAGGTGGGCCTGCACAAATGCTTGGAACTCCTGTGGGGTGTTACTGACCATAAGCTCGAGGTTATAACCCTCTTTGTGCTTCATGGTGCATAGGGTCCCCTTCCCTTCCTTTCCTGGGATTACTACGATCTCGCCGTTCTTTCCTTTACCTGCCCCCCATAGGCAATGATTTCTTAAATCTACTAGGATCTCGTAGCCTACAATAAAGTCGGCCCCCAGGACCCCTCTTCCACCCTCCACTTCCCACTTCATCAGGACACAGGTCCACTTAGAGCGGAGCGGTCCTAAACGAATGGCGAGCGGGATGGAAAACGAGCCAGCCTGTTCTTTGCCTGTGAACCCCGACAGACTGTATGGGACCCCGTTAGAGAGAGGCGAGGTGGTGGGGTTAGCTGATTAGACCACGGTGCATGATGCCCCCGTGTCCAACAGATAGGCCCCCGTCACCTTTTCTACCTCCATCTCCAAGAGGGGTCTTTTCCATTCATCGTACCGGAGAGAACACAGGTAAACAGGCTGCACTGGCTCTAGTCAGGGCTGTGGGTTGGCTGGGGCTGATGGGGTCAGAGCACCGGTAGCAGCTGCTACTCTCCCCTGGCCAGTCAATAAGGACCTCATGGTGTCCAAAAGTGACTCGACAGCTGCGGGGGAGATTCCTGCCTCCGCCTTTTGGGCTGGAGCTGTGGAATTCTTTCCCTTATTATCTTTCCAAGGGTTTTTGCACTCCTTCCACCAGTGACCATCCTTCCTGCACCTGTAACAATTTGCCTTTGTGTTGGGGGGATTATTCCCTTCCTGGTGCCACTCTTTCCTGCCCGGTCCGGGTTTTACCTCATGCAACTTCCCCTTAGGTGGGTGTGCATCGGTTCCCTTACCGTTTTTATAGGCTAGAGTCAACTGCCTGATCACCGTAAGTTCGGTGGTCTGGGAGTTCTTGGGATCGAACCAGACTTCTGCCTTGGCCCGGACCTGTGGCAAGCTGTTTGCCACCAGGCAACAGAGCTAATGTGCCAGGGGATCCCCGTTCAGGAACACCTGGTTCAGCGTCCCTGGACAGGCCCTCCGGTACACCGGCCATAACCGGTCCGCGGAAGCCCGCGGGGTTTCCCTTGTGAGCTGGACTGTCTTCTCCACACGGGAGAAAGGACTTCCCTCATTCATCTCCATGGCCTCTAAAACCGCATCTCTGAGCTCCTCATACCCGCTCTGCCCCCTCTTACACTCGTCAGAGTGGGATTGGAGGAGACTACTCTCCAGGGAGAATAGCAGCATCTTGGCCTGCTCAGTGGCATCGCAGTCGTTGACGCTGGCTGCCTGCTCTATGTCCCTGAAGTGGATCGAGGGGTCTCCCTTTTCGGAGAGCTTTGGGATATGGTTAACCATAGCCCTAAGCTGTTGGGTGCTATAGGGTAATACGAACTGGTTTTGGAGGTGTCCCTCATCTTCACCATCGACGAGTGGGCCGAGCCTCCGATGCCGTGCTGGGCACATCGGTCCCGGCTCCGACCTCTCTGGCGGGGGTTGCTCCACCTCCGCTCCCACCTCTGGCTTCACCCCCCCTCGCTGCTAGACCTTGCTGAAGCTTGGCGCTACGGGTGGTGGTCGTGAGACCTCCTGTCCCTCCACCGGGTCGTCCCTGGGCACTACCGGTGACGTTAGAACTGTCCTCCCCTCGTTCCCCATTAAATCCGCCTGACCTGCCTTTGGGCTTATGAGGCACACCATGCCTTTTGCCTTCCTCAGAGCCAAGCTCAGATTTTCTATCCGTTCTTTGCAGGGGCCATGATCTGCCCCCTCAAACCCCTGTTCGCTCGATAGCTTGTAAGCTGCCTTTACCTCCTGTACTTTCTCTTCCTGTTCCCTAACTTGCCTTGCCAAGCGGGCGTTCTTTTCCCGCAACCTTAACTCATTTCCCTTGGCTTCGGTGACTTGGCACTGTAGGTATTCCAACTGGGCCTTGTGTTCTCCCATTAAATACACTCTCTCCTGATTCAGGGCCTGCAATGCTACCAATAACTTCTCCCCTGCTAGAGCCTTATCCTGGATCTCCAGGGCTGACTCCTTTAACTCGGCTGCCTGTGCTGCGGCGAGCCTGTCCAAAAGCTGGACCTGCTTTTTGAAACACATCAGCCAGACTGCCTTCTCTAAGGACTTCTTGTGTTCCTTTCCCTCTGTCCACTTAGCTGCTGCATCTACCGGACGCCCAGCCCTTAACAGAGTGGTGATCCACTTCTTAGTGATACAGGTAGACTATCCTTTATCCGAAAACCTCGGGACCAGCCGTGTTTCGGTTTTCGGAGAATTTCGGATTTCGGAAGGTGGGTCGGCGGGGGTCCGCGGGGGGGGTCCGCGGGGGTTGGGGCCGGCGGGGTCCGCGGGGGGGTCGGCGGGGGTTGGGGTCGGCGGGGGGGTCCGCGGGGGGGTCTGCGGGGGGTCGTGCGCACGACTTACCCTTTATCCGAACTTCCGAAACCGGAACCCTCTAAAAACCGAAGGTTTTTTCGTTCAGCGTAAGTCGTGCGCACGACTTACGCTGAACGAAAAAACCTTTGGTTTTTAGAGGGTTTCGGTTTTCGGAAGTTCGGATAAAGGGTAGTCTACCTGTACTCACCTTGCTAAACACATAATCAGAAATCCTTTCCTCCATCATGGTTTGCTCATCCGAACCATTGTCTACTGTATCGCAACCCTGCTGCCGGAGTCCTGCCGTGGTTGCCATTTTCTGTAGGGGGTGGCGGGTGGCGCGTGCGCCCAGTCAGTTATGCCCCTGACTGTGAGCAGTTCGAATCGCTCCCACACCCCTGGGTTCTAGACACTGGACTTAGGTACAGGCGGCGATACAGAAAATCGAGTAGACAACTGGTTTGGTGTAAGAAAACCAAGATTTTATTAAAACAGAAATAAAATACAGTCTTATGAGGAGTCACTAGTATAAAATACAGGCAAATACAATAATTATAATTATACAGGGGCTGGGGAGCACACGGCACATCAAGGGAAAAACAACTACATTAACAATCCCCTTATCCTTATCCCACCCCCTATACCTAACTAGATTAAGCTATGAGGGGCCAGAATTCATCCTCACCAATCCAAAGCCTGTTGCTTTAACAGTTGCGAGTTTTGAGGTTTGGTCTCCTGTCCTCTGGGGTACTCCGTCGCCACGTGGTCTCAGGACGCGGTGCCGGAGCTGTTGCTGCGACACACCTTCCCTCTTCTCAGCCACCGTCGTCGTCTCGTCCTGATGGGTTCTCTTCTTTTTCTCCCTTGGCTGGTCGTCGGCGGTAACGTTGCGATTATGGGGCGGTTGGCGGTCTTATTGCTGGTTTGATTTTTCTACCCATCCTTCGAATGCCAGCATATTCGTTGTGGCGTGGTCACCTGCGTTTAACGCCAGCTTACTCGCAGTGTTCAATTGCCAACTTATTCTCACTGTCCATACATATATTTTCTTCCCCAAGCGCCAGCTTATAACTAGGTGCTCGGTTTTTATCAATGCGTCTTCTGCTGCCCTTCTCTGCTCTTGTCGGGTCTTTACCTTTTTCTTCGTCTCGCCTTGTCTCGTCTCGTCTCGTCTGCCCCCTTTTCATGGCCCGTGTGTCCTGTATGACTTTGGACTCGGGTCTCGTTCCCCTCGCCTGCGATTGGTATGGATGTCCTTGGCTGTTTAACCCAATGCGGGGAGCGAGAAGAGAACCCGCCACCAGGCCAGGGCACGAGTACGAGAGGCAGCAGCCCCAAGAGGCCGGAGCCACGAGAGCAGAGCAAGAGTAAGGGGCAAGAGCAAGAGAGCGATAGCTACAGAGGGCCTACAATTATACCCGTTGCTTCATCTCCTATCTGCGCGCCAAATCAGGTCAGTCCATTGTTTAACTTTTGGCGGGCTGTTTTAAATGATTATACCAATCTAAGCTAACTGGCTTTAGATGGCCGTTTATCGCACCTAATGTCCCCAATGTCCGGGTTGTATTGTCATTAATGCATTTTAATCGGCCTGTCCAGCCTCGGAGGCTCCCTTGAGCTGTTTCCGATTATTTATGCGGACAAACTAATGGCCTCATGTTAAGGCCTAACTGGGCTTGATCTGTCTTTGATCTGACGCAATGCATATTCAGTGTTTGCCTAGCTGTCTGGTTTTTCAAACACAAAGTCCTTTTCACAGAAATGCATTTTAAGTTTTGATTTCCCAAAGCTGCCTGCTTGTGCTGCAGAGTCCATGCTTTTAAAAATCTTACAGGCTTTTGGTCACGAGGTGCGGACGCCATCTTTTGGGTACCCTTTTTAAATTGTCCATACAGGGTCCCTCTTATTAATAACCTTGGGGGAATGTGGAAATTTTGAGAACCTTTCAAAGTAGATGGTCTGCTATGGAGGATAGATGGGCATCTATTGAGGAGAGACACCAGAGGTACATGGACGTCCCCATTATGAAGACTATCCGTATAGAGACGGGTCCTCATGGCTCCAATGATGTGCAGCAAGGTGCTCTCCAGCCACTTGCTAGCAGTGAAGTGCGGGCGGCCCATGAGAGGGATGTTGGTGGTCGACAACAAGGAAGTGTGGGCTCCTCTCCAAGTGCTCACACTCCCATGCCACTGCGGAGCACTCGGTCAGATCCCCAGACTCCTCACCCAATTGAGATGGCCATCTCAGCCCCTGCACTGCCGCAGGAGGAGCAGACTGTTGCCGAGCCCTCCCAGGCTCCCAAACCCAGAGGACACTCACCAAAGGTGTTGAAGCAGGAGCAGCATGAAAGTGAGCAAGGTGCCTCAACATCTGCTGAAGCCACAGGGGAAGCACCACATAGAAGCATGCGTAAGAGAAAGCTAACACACAAATAGTCACAAGGGTAGTCACTTGGGTGTTTTGATGTAATACAAAGTGAAGATTATCATTGTTATTTCAATTGTAATAAAGAAATGCGATGGCAAAGATTCAAATAGTTGGCCTATGTGTGTCCAGAAATGGAAGTGTCACAGTGAGGTGTCAGGGCGCCTTTCATCTGTAATGATGGTGGTGAGAGTGATAGGAATGCACAGTTTATTGTACAGATGGTGTATGATGTGTTAAGAAAGTCGGCCAGACATTCATTTCCATGTGGCAGCCATATGTGTTTGCTTCGTAAACTTAAGCAAATCGGGCATGGATTAGTGCATCCCTTGCCTCACGGCCAGCAATGCGTGCTGGTGGAACTGGCACATCCGCCTCTGCAAGTTCTTCCTCCTCCTCTTCCTCCACTGAAGGCATTCGATAAGGTGCCACACAAGAGATTATTAAACAAAATTAGTTCTCATGGGATTGGGAAATATACTAGCATGGATTGAGGATTGGTTAACAAACAGAAAACAGAGGGTAGGAATAAACGGGTCATTTTCGGGTTGGCAGGCTGTAACTAGTGGGGTACCACAAGGATCAGTGCTTGGGCCTCAGCTATTCACAATCTATCAATGATTTGGATGAGGGGACCAAATGTAATTGGTCCAGAACTTCGGGTCTCCACAGGTGAGTACGCACGGGGTACTCACCCGTAGGCCCAATGGAAGTGCCGGTTTCCTGCATGCACTGCGCATGCGCGGGAAACCGGCACTTCCGTTCCCCTGAAAGAAGGGGTTCAGAGTTCGAACGCGTGCGCCGGAGAGGCTGCGTGTGCGCATCGAACTTACATTTTTTTTGCAGGTTTTCCCGGGAGGGTAAGTCTCCAGAAGTTACACATTTAAAAAGCTGTCGTAAGGCCTGCCTTTTCCAAGGTAAGTGGTGAATTAATTAAAATTGAAACATTTTTTCCACAGGTTTATTATTTTTAAATACTTTAAAGAAAGGTAAGTATATTTTTAGCCCCGTTAGAAAATAACATTATTTTTTTCAAAAATTTAAATTATTGTTTAAAATAGTTATTTCATGTAATTTATAGTTTATTTTAAAAATGTGATGTTTTTAAAAATTTATTTGAAGATTTAGTGATGTTTTGGGGCCCGTAATATTTATAAGTTTTGGCAGCTCTTCCTGTCAAACTTATGAATGGGCATTTCCCTGCTCCGATTGGCTCTCCATGGCCCACGTGATCCCAGGGGATGCTTCGAACTAACTGCACCTTTGGGATACGCAAGCACTGCGCGCTGGCAGTTGGAGCAGGCCCAGGATCGGAATTCCACGGGGGCCCACATCTCAACGGCCGGCGCGCAAGGTAAGTGCAGGTCGGGGGCTTACACCCGCGGGAAGCCTCCGACCCGAATTTCTGGGCCAATATATCCAAGTTTGCTGGTGATACAAAGCTAGGTGGGAATGTAAGTTGTGAGGAGGACGCAAAGAGGCTGCAAAGGGTTATAGATAGGTTAAGCGAGTGGGCAAGAACACAGCAAATGGAATATAATGTGGAGAAATGTGAAGTTATTCACTTTGGTAAGAAAAATAGAAAAGCAGAGTATTTTTTAAATGGGAGATGTTAGATCCGTGATTCTGAGAGGATGATGTTTTTCAATAACCACACGGATGCTGTAACTTAACAATAAACAGGTATTTACTAGAGGAGGGTAGTCTCAAGACTGGGGTACAGAGGCATGCGTAAGGCTTATATACAGGTGTGGTCACTGCCGGTACTACAGTATACAGGAGCTGTAAAAGTAGTTCTGTCTTAAAGGTACATACACTACAATTCCTCCCCTTTTAGATTAGTAGTACCCCTAATATTCAAATAACAATTAACACTTTAACATGTACATTAAACAACAATAGTCCATTTATAGATTCAGTCTTTGGGGCGACTTCCTGACCCTTTCGGGATAGCGCCTTTCCTGAGGTTCTTGTTCTTGGTGCAGAGGCGATTCTGGCCCCTTTTCATCGGGTATCTGATCGACGTGGCGTCTCACAATGTTCTCCCCGACATCCACTGTGTACATTAATGGCCCCTGCCTTGTGCATATCGTTCCGGGTTGCCATTTCTCTGTTCGATAGTCACGGGCCAAGACTGGTTGTCCTACATTGAAGCTCCTTGTCGGCTTCTCATTGATGTGCTGGAATTGTTTGTCCTCAACATTTCTTCGCACATTTGGTCTGAGCAAGTCCAGACGAGATCTCAACCTTCGGTTAAAGAACATCATGGCCGGGGTCTGGTTGGTAACTGCATGTGTCGTGTTTCGGTAGGCTAATAAGAAATTGTCCACCTTATGCTGTAGTGGAATTTCATCGTCGCACATGGCCTTTATCGCCTTCTTAAAGGTTTGTACGAACCTCTCAGCCAATCCATTTGTGGCTGGATGATACAGGGCGGATGTGTAATGCCTTACCCCATTCCTTCTCATAAATTTTCGAAACTCTTCGGACACAAACTGTGGTCCATTATCAGAGCAAATCTGCTCTGGCAAACCGTTTCTGGCAAATATGGTCCGTAGGACTGCAATCGTTTTCTCTGTAGTGGTTGAGGACATTTTTATCACCTCAGGTCACTTCAAATGAGCATCCACTGCTATTAAGAACATTGAGTCCATGGACCAGCGAAATCAATATGCACCCATTGCCATGGAGAGGAGGGCCACTCCCATGGGTGTAGAGGGGCATGTGGTGGTGCATTTTGGACCTTCTGGCATCCTGAGCAGCTCTTAGTTAGGTCTTCGATTTGTTGATTGATTCCCGGCCACCACACATAAGCCCTAGCAAGGCTTTACATTTTCACTCCCCCCAGATGACCTTCATGGAGCTCATTTAGCACTCTCTCCCTTAACTTGGGTGGAATCACCACTCTGGATCCACACATCACTGTCCCCTGGCATAATGACAGCTGTTCTCTTCTGGATGAGAATGCTGGCAACAGTGAGTCGCCATGTGTTGGCCATCCCCTCACCGTCAAATCATATACCCGAGACAGCGTCGGATCATTGCGGGTCTCCTTCTCTATATCCGCGTTCGTTACTGGCAATCGTTCAATTATTAACGAATAAAATATCTTGATAGGGTCCACTGCTGGTGCTTCCTCCACAGTAGGCAGTGGCAGGCGCGATAGCCCATCAGTGTTCCCATGCTGTTTCGTGCCTTTATATTCTATTTCATATTGATTCGCCCCTAGAAACAGGGACCATCTTTGTAACCGTTGTGCAGTCATCACTGGAACGCCCTTCTTAGGATTAAAGATGGAGGCAAGTGGTTGGTGGTCAGTCAGCAAGGTGAACTTCTGCCCATGCAGATAGTGGTTGAATTTTTTTACTCCCCATACTAGGCTGAGGGCCTCCCTGTCAATCTGGGCGTAGTTGCGCTCGGCTGAGGTTAGTGACCGAGACGCAAAGGCTACTGGCCTCTCCAACCCATCTGGGAATTTGTGCGACAGCACCGCTCCAATACCATAGGGTGATGCATCACATGCCAAACGAATTGGTAGTGCTGGGTTGAAATGGGCCAACACCTCTTTTGATGTGATCAATTCTTTACACTTCTGGAATGCTCGTCTACTTTCGTCATTCCACTTCCATGGTACCCCTGTTTGCAGTAGGGTGTTCAGTGGGTGTAATACCATGGACAAATTTGGTAAGAACTTGTGGTAGTAGTTTACCAGCCCGAGGAACGACCTCAGTTGTGACACATTTTCCAGTGCTGGAGCCTTGACTATTGCCTCAATCTTTTCAGGGGACTTATGTAACCCCTCTTCATCGATGACGTGGTCACAATACGAGATCTGTTTCTGGAAAAACTCGCACTTGTGGCGATTAGCTCGTAGCCCATACTCCTTTAATCTGGTGAGCACCTTCTCCAAGTTGGCGAGGTGATCACTGTCATTTTCGCCCGTGACCAGCATGTCGTCCAAATAACACTGGGTCCCTGGAATCCCTTGCAGGACTTGATCCATTGCCCTTTGCCAGATAGCCGGAGCCGAGGCTACCCCGAACACCAGCCGGTTGTATTGATAGAGACCTTTATGAGTGTTAATCGTAAGGTATTGTTTCGAAGCTTCTTCTACCTCCATTTGCAAGTACGCCTGGGCTAGATCAATTTTGGTGAAGCGTTTACCTCCAGATAGCGAGGCGAAAATATCCTCAATTTGTGGAAGCGGATATTGTACCATGTGAAGGACTGGGTTCACTGTCACCTTAAAATCCCCACAGATGCGGACCTTCTTTGGTTCCCCAGGCGTATTACTCAACGACCTCTTCATTACAGGAACGATGGGTGTAGCCCACTCGCTCCAGTTCACTTTGGACAGTACTCCTGAACGTTCCAACCCTTCCAGCTCTGCTTCGACAGCTGGTCTGGCCTTAAGAAACTTTGGGCTTGCATTTTCTTCTATTTTAATCATTGCTGTTATGCCTTTTAGTGTTCCGAGTCCCTCCTGGAACACTTCTTTTGCGTCAGTTAGCATTTTTGACAGTCGTCCAGGTGTGACGTCGTCATCCTTTTTGGCCTCAACCTTCAGTGCCTGTATGGAATGCCAATCTAATTGTATCTTCCGGATCCATTCACGTCCTAGCAGTGGTGGTCCTCCATCTGGCAATATATATATATCTATTTTAGGTATTTCCTGGCCTTTTTATGTCACTTTCACCCTTATTTTTCCTTTGGGGTAGACTTTTTGCCCCGTGTACGTCTTCAAGACAATCTCTGTAGCTTTCAAGGGTATATGTGAAAATAGCTGCTTGTAGTCCCTTTGGTTTATGACTGTTAGGGCTGATCCTGTGTCCAATTCTATTTTCACTTGGACTCCATCTATCTTGAGTGTAACCCAGATAGTCTGGTGATCCTCCATTTTGGTTACATTATGTAGTTTCAGACAACCCAGCTCCTTGCTTCCGGAGTCTGTGTCACTTTTCTGTTCGTCTGAACCACTGTCCATCACCTGGTGTACCTTTTTGTACTTCTCCTGTGGAGATTTCTTACTGTTGGTTTTCTTCCCAGACCTGCAGACTCTTGCTATGTGTCCTGCTTTTCCACACTGTCTGCACACTTGGTCCTTGCACCAACAATCCTTCTGGTCATGTGTTGTTCTGCCGCAGCGATAGCACTTCCCTGTTCCATAGGACATTTCATTGGTGCCATATTCTTGCGGTCTCCGTTGTATCTCTGCAGCGCCCCTTGCGGCTGCTTCGTGTGATACTGCCATACTGAAAGCCTTGTCCAGCGTAAGATCCTTTTCTGATAGAAGCCGTTTCTGGGTTCCTTCACTTTGTAGCCCACACACAAACTTGTCCCGTAACGTATCTGCTGGTCCCGCTCCAAACTGGCAGTGTTTCGATAGCTTGCGCAGTTCCGTTAGGTACTCAGCATTGCTTTCGTCTTTGTGTTGGTTCCTTTTATGGAACTTAAATCGTTCTGCTATCAGCAGCGGTGTGGGGTTTAAGTGGTCCTGTAGGATTTCTACTATGCTTTCGAAATTCTTGGTCACCGGCTTCTCTGGGGTTATTAGATTTCGCAGTAACCCATAAGTTTTTGCACCCATGGAATTTAACAAAACCAGTGCTTTCCTAGCATCTGGCACTTCATTCGCCCTGCAGTACACCTCAATACATTCCACATATGTCGCCCAATCTTCGACTTCATTGTCGAACGTAGAGATACTGCCACTCTTCGGCATCCCTGGGTGTGATTTAACTGTCAAAAATGGCATCTCCCGCGCTTCCTTCTTCTCTGCTGGCACAAAATGGCGTCTCCTGCGCTTTCCTTCCTTCCCGCGCTCGCCCTTCTTCTCTGCTGCAGCTTCTAAAAATGGCGTCTCCCGCGCTCTTCCTTCTTCTCCGCGGCTGAATTGCGTCTCCCGCGCTCTCCCTTCTTCTCCCTGTGGACACTGTTCAGCCCTTGAGCCCTGGCTGTGCTCTGCGCGTTCTTTTTTTTTTTTTTTTTTCGACGCCGCTCGGTCCTGAACCCGGCTGTTGCTTTACCCTCTCTCTCTCCGGTTTGTTTGTTTTTTTCTCGACGCCGCTCGGTTTTCAACCCCCGGCTGCACCCTGTGCGCTTCACCCTCTGTCTTACCCCGTCGACGCTGCTCGGCTTTCTCTCCGCCGTCGGTCGGCTCCAGCCGCCGCTGTCCGGGAAGGGTCTGCGCTGGACCTGTCGTCAGTCTCTTGCTGATCGTCGTGGCTGGGGAACCAAGCCCGGCTCTCCACAGCCTCCCCTGCGATGTTCACTCTCTGCCGGATGACTGGGCGGTTGCTTGTGGTCGACGCCCGTGTTCCTGGCCTCGACTTTCTTACACCGCCCTTCCGGAGCAAATCCTCGAAGGGAAATGCAGAGTTGCAGGTAGATTCGATCGACACTTGTCGCCACTGCTAGATCCGTGATTCTGAGAGTATGATGTTTTTCAATAACCACACGGATGCTGTAACTTAACAATAAACAGGTATTTACTGGAGGAGGGTAGTCTCAAGACTGGGGTACAGAGGCATGCGCAAGGCTTATATACAGGTGTGGTCACTGCCGGTACTACAGTATACAGGAGCTGTAAAAGTAGTTCTGTCTTAAAGGTACATACACTACAGGAGAGATTGGGAAAAGTTGGTGTTCAGAGGGACCTGGGTGTCCTTGTACACGAATCGCTGAAAGTTAATATGTAGGTACAGCAAGCAATTAGGAAAGCAAATGGTATGTTGGCCTTTATTACAAGAGGATTTGAGTATAAGAGTGAAGACATCTTACTGCTATTATATAGGGCCCTGGTGAGACCACACCTGGAGCATTGTGTACAGTTTTGGTCTCCTTACCTAAGGAAGGATATACTTGCCATAGAGGGAGTGCAATGAAGGTGCACCAGACTGATTCCTGGGATGGGGGGATTGTCCTATGAGGAGAGATTGAGTGGACTAGGTCTATATTCTCTGGAGTTTAGAAGAATGAGGTGATCTCATTGAAACATACAAAATTCTTACAGAGCTTTACAGGGTAGATGTTTCCCCTGGCTGGGGAGTCGAGAACCAGGGGTCACAGTCTCAGAATAAGAGGTCGGCCATTTAGGACTGAGATGAGGAGAAATTTCTTCACTCAGAGGTGTAGGGTTCTCAACATTCCCACATTCCCCAAAGTTATGGATAAAGGGACCCTGTATGGACAAGTTATTAAAAAGGGTACCCAAAATGGCTTCTGAAACCTCGTGACCAAAACCGACAGGATTTTAAAAGCAAGGCCCTGCAAAAAGGCAGGACCTGAAATGAAACCTAACATGCAGGAATCTGTGGAAAAGACGTTGTAAAGCCAGACAGATAAGTAAACACAGAATATGCATTCTTCACCTTGGAACAGATCAAGCCAGGATGGCTCTAATCTGAAAGCCATCTACTCTTCGCATAAATAATCGGTCACAGCTCACAGGTAGCTGTCAAGTCAGGAAACCCGATTAAGTTTCATAAAGTTTGAAAGGAGCGGGAGCCGGAGAGGACAGTTTGAAAGGAGCGGGAGCCGGAGAGGACAGTTTGAAAGGAGCGGGAGCCGGAGAGGACAGTTTGAAAGGAGCGGGAGCCGGAGAGGACAGTTTGAAAGGAGCGGGAGCCGGAGAGGACAGTTTGAAAGGAGCGGGAGCCGGAGAGAACAGTTTGAAAGGAGCAGGAGCCGGAGAGGACAGTTTGAAAGGAGCGAGAGCCGGAGAGGACAGTTTGAAAGGAGCGGGAGCCGGAGAGGACAGTTTGAAAGGAGCGGGAGCCGGAGAGGACAGTTTGAAAGGAGCAGGAGCCGGAGAGGACAGTTTGAAAGGAGCAGGAGCCGGAGAGGACAGTTTGAAAGGAGCAGGAGCCGGAGAGGACAGTTTGAAAGGAGCGAGAGCCGGAGAGGACAGTTTGAAAGGAGCAGGAGCCGGAGAGGACAGTTTGAAAGGAGCGAGAGCCGGAGAGGACAGTTTGAAAGGAGCGAGAGCCGGAGAGGACAGTTTGAAAGGAGCGGGAGCCAGAGAGGAACCCGGTTACCAGGACACCAAGTGGGACAGCCAGGGGTAATGTGCAGGCCAGGTGTGTGGAGCAGACACGCAGGCTACTAGAGTCACCAGTGCCATGGAGAGGACATTAAAGAGTCGCTGTCGGCCCAGTAGATGGCGTACGTACCACGGTGGCTGAAGACTGTCGGGCAGAAGTGCGGGAAAGGCGGAGTGAGGCGAGAGCGGACCCTATTGTGATGGCGCCGATGCAGATGGCTGCCGTCCTTGCGGGCTCCGTGCGTACCAGCAGCTAAGTGTCCTTTGCTGCTTGGTGCGTTCGGCTCGTTAAGGAAAAAGCATTTCACTGACTGGATTTCACTTGTTGTATTTGGTTATGTGACAAATAAAATTGAAATTGAAATTGAATAAATGACAAACAGCCAGGATATCGAAGCTATTATACCAGGAGACAACCGCTCCAGAAGTCGTTAAAGTAAATGGCTGTAATCATTTTAAATGAGCCCGCCGAAAGTTAGACAAAGGACTGACCTGATTTGGCATGCAGATAAGGGGTGAAGAACCGGGTATAATTGTAGGCCCATCGGTAGTGATCGGGCTCTTATCTCTTAGCTCTTGCCGCTTGCCCCTCGCTCCGGGCTCCTGCCTCTCGCTCTCATGCCTCGTGGCGGGCCCTCTTCTCCCTCCCTGCACCGCTCAACACCAAGGACGCCCATTACACCGGGGCCAGATGCGGGAGGAGAACAAGACCCGAATTCGAAAACACACAGGACTAGGGTTGCAAAGGGGTGGAAAGTTTCCGGTAAATTTCCGGAAATTTTCCACGGGAAGTTTAGCTTGGGAATTTTGGGAATTTTGCCCAAAAAAGCACATGCTAGCATAATATTGTTTTTTTTGTATTTCTTTCTTTTTTTTCCACAGGTCCTCTCTTAAAATTACTAACAGAGATGGAATCTTAATTATTAAGGAATTTCTTAATCAATATATGTTTATCTTCTTACTTGGCTTGTTTTAATAATTACAAGTTTTGTGTGTGACTCTGAACAAATGTGTCCTGATTGGTTGGATGAGTGGATGAGCGATTAGCTCCCTCTATTTGTAATATTTGCATATCAAATTGTGATTGGCCTGCAGGCATCTGTAAGACTGCTATAGTTTTTTTAAGATCCAGGTTAGGGGTCCTGAGGGAAGTCATTTTGTTTTCTGCTGATGTTGTGATGATGCAGTAAGTAAATCAGACTTTATACCAAATAAACCAGTTACTTGTTGAACTCTGTTGTCCTTCAATTTAAAATATACAAAATAATACACTATTGGTGATGTAGCGTCGTGTGTGTACAGGTCATGCTTCCATCACATGGAGCATCAGCAAAAATGTACTCACCCTGTTGCAATCGTGCTGATCGACCGCAGTTCGACACAGAGATGAATGCCCTTTATTTCTCTGCATAGAACAATGCCACGTTTACTGTCGGATGTGTGGAAGCATTTTACCCCAGGCATTAAAGATGGAAAGACTGTATACATGTGCAAACACTGTAGAAAGCCATATGTAAAGAATGCCACAAAGATGCAGCAGCATTTATCCAAATGCAACAACTTCACTCAAAGCTCACAGCAGTCAGCCCAGAGTTCCTCTGCTTCCATTCAAGAAGATGATGGTTCTCATTCATCATCAGGCTCCTTATCATCAGCAACTCCCGGCCCACTTGGAAGGTTCTTTGATACAATGGATAACCATAGCCAGAAGAATGCAGATGAGTGCCTTGCTCGAGCTGTATATGCAACAGGCTCACCCCTCATGCTCACAGCCAATGTGTACTGGAAGAGATTTTTCAATGTTATTCGCCCTGCATACTGTCCTCCCACCAGACATGCTTTGTCTAATTATTTGCTGGAGGCTGAGTATAACAGAGTCCAAGGAAAGCTCAAAGAAACGATAGCAATGGCAGACTGTGTTGCAGTTATCTCAGATGGGTGGTCAAATGTACGAGGGGAGGGCATCATAAACTACATCGCCTCCACTCCTCTCCCAGTGTTCTTCAAGAGCACAGACACGAAGGACAACAGACACACAGGCACATACATTGCTGATGAGCTGAAAGCGGTCATCAACGATCTTGGATCACAAAAGGTCTTTGCAGTAGTTACTGACAATGCTGCGAATATGAAGGCTGCTTGGGCTCAAGTGGAGGAGGCCTACCCTCATATTACGTCTATTGGGTGACAGGACACACAGGCCACAAACGGGCAGACGAGACGAGACGAAGAATACGGTAAACCGGTAAGTGCAGAGAAGGGCAGCGGAAAGACGCGTTGGGGGACAAACGCCTAGTTATAAGCTGGTGGTTTGACGAATAAGTTGGCGTTGTATGCATGGACAATAAAACCCCAGTTTAAGAATAAGTTGGCGTTCGAAGCATGGGTAGCAGCGTCCATGACGAATAAACTGGCGTTCGAAGCATGGGTAGTAAAATCAGTTTGACAGTGTAAACCGCCAACTGAGCCCCAACCATTTAAAAAACCCATCAGCGACTAAACCGCCCGAGGAAGAAGAAGACCCATCGCGACTCGACGACGACAGTGGCTGAGAAAAAGGAGGGTGATTCGCATAAACAACTCCATCGCCGCGCCCTGTGACCACGTGGCGACGAAGTACCCCCAAGGACAAGAAGAGTGAACCTCAAAACCTCACAACCAGTTAAAACAACAGCTTTCGAATTGGTGAGCATGAATTCCTGGCCCCTCATAGCTTAATCTAGTTAGGTATTAGGGGGTGGGATAAGGATAAGGGGATTTTTTATGTATTTGTTTCCCTTGATGTGCCGTGTGTTCCCCATTCCCATATAAGTGTAATTGTTTATGCCTGTAACTATATCAGTAATTCTCAGTAAGATTATGTTTTATTCTGCCTTTAATAACATTTTGGTTTTCTTGCACCAAACCACTTGTCCACTCGATTTTCTGTATTGCTGCCTGTACCTAAGTCCAGTGTCTAGAACCCAGGGGTGTGGGAGCGATTCAAACCGCTCAGAGACAGTCAGCGGTGAAGCTGACTGGGCACACGCCACCCCCTACAGAAATAGCGACCGCGGCAGGACTTCGGCAACAGGGGGGCGATACAGTAGACAATGGTTCGGACGAGCAAACCATGATGGAGGAAAGGATTTCTGATTATGTGTTTAGTAAGGTGAATATCATAAAGAAGTGGATCACCAATCTGTTAAAGGCTGGGCGTCCGATAGATGCAGCAGCTAAGTGGACAGAAGGGAGGGAGCACAAGAAATCCCTAGAGAAGGCAGTCTGGCTGATGTGCTTCAAAAAGCAGGTCCAGCTTTTGGACAGGCTCGTTGCAGCGCAGGCAGCCGAGTTAAAGGAGTCAGCCCTGGAGATCCAGGACAAGGCTCTGGCAGGGGAACAGTTACTGGTAGCATTGCAGGCCCTGAATCAGGAAAGGGTGCATTTAATGGGAGAGTTGGAATACCTACAGTGCCAGATCACCGAAGCCAAGGGTAATGAGTTGAGGTTGCGGGAAAAGAACACCCGCCTGGCGAGACAAGTGAGAGAGCAGGAGGAGAAAGTAAAAGAAGTAAAGGCAGCTTACAAGTTAGCGAGCGAACAGGGGTTTGAAGATACAGATCATGGCCCCTGCAAGGAACAGATAGAAAATCTGAGCCTGGCCCTCAGGAAGGCGAAAGGCATGGTGTGCCTCATAAGCCCGAAGGCAGGCCAGGCGGATTTTATAGGGAACGAGGGGAGAACAGTTCAGACATCACTGGTAGTGCCAAGGGACGATCCGGTTGAGGAACAGGAGGTCACACGACCACCACCCGTAGCGCCAGGTTTCAGCGAGGTCTGGCAGCAAGGAGGGGTGGAGTCAGGGGTGGGAGCGGAGGTGGAACAGCCCCCACAAGAGAGGTCGGAGCCGGGACCGATGTGCCCAGCCCGGCATCGGAGGTTCGGCCCACACATTAATGGCGACCATGAGGGACCCCTCCAAAACCAGTTCGTATTACCCTATAGCACCCAACAGCTCAGGGCTATGGTGAGCCATATCCCAAAGCTCTCCGAAAAAGGGGGACCCCTCAATCCACTTCAGGGAAGTAGAGCAGGCAGCCAGCGTCAACGACTGCGATGACGCTGAGCAGGCCAAAATGCTGCTATTCTCCCTGGAGATTAGGCTCCTCCAATCCCTCTCTGACAAGTGTAAGAAGGGGCAGTGCGGGTATGAGGAGCTCAGGGATGAAGTTCTGGAGGCCATGGGGATGAATGAGGGAAGTCCTTTCTCCCGTGTGGAGAAGACAGTGCAGCTCACAGGGGAAACCCCGCAGGCTTTCGCGGACAGGCTATGGACGGTTTATAGGAGCGCCTGTCCTGGGGCACCTAACCGGGCATTCCTGAACCAGGGTCAGTTGGCCCATTGGCTCCGTTGCCTGGTGGCAAACAGCTTGCCACAGGTCCGGGCCAAGGCGGAAGTTTGGTTCGACCCCAAGAATCCCCAGACCACCGAACTTACGGTGATTAGACAGTTGACCCTAGCCTATAAGAACGGTAGGGGAACCGATGCACACCCACCTAAGGGGAAGGTGCATGAGGTAAAACCCGGACAGCGTAGGAAAGAATGGCATCAGGAAGGGAATAACCCCCCCAACACAAAGCTCAATTGCTACGGGTGTGGAAAGGACGGCCACTGGAGGAAGGAGTGCAAAAACCCTTGGAAAGATAACAAGGGAAAGAATTCCACAGCCCCAGCCCAAAAGGCAGAGGCAGGAATCCCTCCCGCCGCGGTCGAGTCATTTTTGGACACCATGAGGTCCTTATTGACTGGCCACGGGAGAGTAGCAGCTGCTACTGGTGCTGTGACTCCGTCAGCCCCATCCAACCCACGGCCCTGACTAGAGCCAGCGCAGCCTGTTTACCTGTGTTCCCTTCGGTACGATGAATGGAAGAGACCCCTCATGGAGATGGAGGTAGAAAAGGTGAAGGGGACCTATCTGTTGGACACGGGGGCATCATGCACCGTGGTCCATTAAGCTAACCCCACTACCTCGCCTCTATCTAACGGGGTCCCATACAGTCTGGCGGGATTCACAGGCAGAGAACAGGCCGGCTCGTTTTCCATCCCACTCGCCATTCGTTTAGGACCACTCCGCTCTAAGTGGACCTGTGTCCTAATGAAGTGGGAAGTGGAGGGTGGAAGAGGGGTCCTGGGAGCCGACTTTATTGTAGGCCACGTGATCCTGGTGGATTTAAGAAACCATTGCCTATGGGGGGCAAGTACAGGAAAGGATGGCGAGGTAGTAGTCATCCCAGGGAAAGAAGGGAAGGGGACCCTGTGCACCATGAAGCCCAAAGAGGGTTATAACCTCGAGCTCATGGTCAGTAATACCCCAAAAGAGTTCCAGGCATTTGTGGAAGCCCACCTAGCCACATTTGTCACGCACAAACACGACTGCGGGAGGGTCAATGGGTTTGAGGTCAGCGTAGACGGGGACCCCATGGCCCGACCACAGAAACAGTATAACTTCCCCAGGGAGGCGGAGCCAGGCATGGAAGCAGCCATGTCCTCCTTAGTACAGCAGGGGGTTCTGAGACCGATAGCCACCCACGTAAACTCTCCACTGTGGCTGGTTAGAAAGCCAAACAATTCCTGGAGGGCCACGGTGGACTATCGGGTGCTCAACAGCAACATCCCAGCCTGTGCAACCACGGTAGCAGCAGTTGCCGACCTGATAGGAAGTGTCCCAGCATCCGCGACCTCTTTCACGGTGCTGGATATTTCCAATGGGTTTTGGTCTATCCCTTTAAGGAGGGTGGATCAGTACAAGTTTGCCTTTACGTTTAAAGGGCAACAGTACACATGGAACTGTTTGCCTCAGGGCTTCCACAACAGCCCCAGCATTTTCCATCAGTGCATGGCAAACAGTTTAAAGGATTTCAGCCAGCCCAGACAGATGGTACAATATGTGGATGACCTGCTCCTGTTCATGGATTTGAGAGAGGAGCATGGCCCACTACTGGCCGAACTGCGGGAGCTGCTCAGGCAAAAGGATTTTAAAGTAACCCCCAAGAAAGCGCAGATCGGCCAGCAGGAGGTGAAATTCCTGGGCCTGACCGTACGCGCTGGAGAAAGGGCTATAGATAAGGCTAGGAGAGAAGCGGTACAGGAGTTGCCAGTCCCCAACACAGTCACGGGTGTGAGGTCGTTTCTAGGGCTAACCGGGTACTTTATTGAGGACTATGCAGCCACAGCAGCCCCTCTGCTCCGACTCCTACACAATGGAGTGGCGTGGCTTTGGGATGAGGGTTGCCAGGCAGCATTTGTCAGGCTCAAGAAAGACCTGCAGACTGTACCAGCTCTAGGGGCCATAGATGGGGGGAAAGAGTTTTTCCTGGAGGTAGCAGCCAGCGGGTGTAATGATATCAGCAAATAGTGATGGTATTTGCCTGTTTGATTATGATGCCTTACCAGCATATTTGCCTGTTTGATTATTTATGCCTTACCAGAAGAGGGCATGTTAGAGAGGGAGTTTAGTTTTAGTTTAGTTTTAGATGGATCTCAAACATGGTGTCTCCTGTAATGCTGTTAACTGAGTTGAACATACTTTAGTTTAAAAGACATTCTCTTTCATGAATGTGTCGTCATTGAACCCACATACAAATCAATACAGCAGGGACAGCCTAAGTGCTGTGCTGCTCCAAGAGCGGTACGGCAGGCTGAGGCCGGTGGTCTACTCCTCCAGGATACTCAAGGATGTGGAGAGGAGCTACTCCAACTGTGAGAGGCACCTCTTGGCCACACATTGGGCTGTGAAAAGATTGCTGATCTTCACAGGCACCTCTCCCATCACCCTACTCACCCATCACACACCCACCCAGATGCTCCTGGATGGGAGGGTCAAAGATGGGATGGTGAGCAGTGCCCGGATTGCTTGCTGGACCCTGCTCCTCTCACAGATGGACCTAAAGGTGAAGGGTCTCTGCAGGCCAAAGCTCGTAGCCAACCTGGTATATCCTGGGACAGCCCACCGGTGTTCCATTGAAGGGGTTTGGAAAGTGGACATAGGTTTATGGGCCGGGGTACACCCCACAGGCCGTGACATCTATTTGGACGGCTCCAGCACGGTATCTGCTGGCGAGCGCCTCGCGGGGTGTGGAGTTTATGACCCAGCGGCAAACATTGCCCTGGCAATTAAGCTCCCCAGCACCATGAGCGCCCAGCAGGCTGAACTGTCCGCGGTAGTGTACGTCGTTACACACCCCGAAATCTTCCCCACCCCATACACGATTTGCTCAGACAGCATGTTTACGTGCAATTTGTGTACGTAGTACCTGGCCATCTGGTCCTGCCGCGGATACACCTCTGCCGACGGGAGACCCCTCACAGTAAAACCACTGCTGGAGAAAATCTTAGTAGCAGTGGGGGAGGAAGGGGAGGTTTTCATCCATAAGGTGAAGGCCCATTCCTCCACAGAAGCCCGTAGTCAAGGCAACCAGCAGGCTGACATGCTCGCTAAGGAGGGTGCCCGCACAAGCACCCGCACAGGCACTTTCTTGGACCCATATGGGTCGAGACCCATGGCGGCAGTCAGAGGTAGGGACGGGACACAAGGGAATGCAGGGGTAGCTTTAGCCCCGGACCTTAAGACGGTCCAAACCCAAGACCCCGTCCTCAAGGCAGTCCTCAGTGCAGTGACTGAGGGAAAAAGGGTAGAGGGCCCTTACGGCACAGCAACCCTCTCCGTGAAAGAGGGCATGCTGTTCTGGGGGGAACAGTGGGTTGTGCCGCAGCAACACCGGAGGGAATTCCTTCAACTGGCCCACGAGGGTCCAGGAGCAGGGCATCCCGGGCCTGAGACCACCTGGCAACGGGTGGAACAGGCGGGATGGTGGCCGGGACTCAGGGAAGATGTCCGCGAGTTCTGCGCCGGGTGTCTGGTGTGCACTGCTAACAACCCTGACGCCCACAAAAGGAAGGTACCTATGGGACACATCAGGAGGGTAGAGGGACCATGGTAGTCGATACAGGTCGACTACATCGGGCCCCTGCCGACCACCCAGGGAGGCTATAAGTACTGCCTAGTCCTGGTAGATGTGTTCACGAAATGGGTAGAAGCCTTCCCCTGCAGAACAGCCACAGCTCTGGGTACAGCCAGGATCCTGCTCCGGGAAGTGTTCTCGCGATGGGGGCTACCACAGTATGTGGAGTCCGACCAAGGGTGTCACTTTACCGGGCAGGTAATGCAGAATACCTTTATGCTGCTAGGCATCAAAGGGACGTGGCACGTGGCCCACAACCCACAGTCATCAGGGATTGTGGAGAGAATGAATAGGACCTTAAAGGAATGGCTGAGGAAAGAGATGGTGGACTCGCCTAGAAAATGGGCCGAGTTCCTACCGTTGGTCCTGATGGGGATCCAGGCCAGCCAGTCAAAAAGCACAGGGTACTCCCTGTACGAGCTAATGACTGGCAGGGTTATGCGGACCCCCACCCATGTACTAGCCCCGGTGCTCACAGAAGGTCAGCTCAGGGAGGTGAACCGGGACAGGTTCGCCCGAAACCTCTTCGAGCACCTTAAGCAGGTCCACGGGCAGGCGGCTGGGAACATGGGAAAGCAGCATCGGAGTAACCGATTGCTGTTAGAACCCCGAAAACACCACGAGTGGGAGGTAGGGGATTAGGTCATGGTGAGGAATTTTGCTCGGATAGGGAGTCTGGAACCATATACATGGGGCCCTGCAGCATTGTAGACAAGGCCAGCCCCATGGTATACGCCATTAAGATGCCTCGGCGCACCAAATAGTTCCATATTAATCAGTGTAAACTGTTTAAACCCGAGAAGAGAAAACAGCCAGTTGGGGCAAGGTCTGAGGATAGAGACCCTCAGCCTGCAGTGGGAGCAAGTTCACAGACTGCTGTGGCTTGTTCAAGGGGAGGGGCCATCCCGCCCACCGCTTGGGACTCTCCCCCACTCTTCTGGGATATAGATGAGGAGGGACCCGAGGGCGAAGACCCCGCCCCTGACCCAGGTTTAGAGGAGGAGGGACCTGAGGTCGAAGACCCCGCCCCGGACCCAGATTTGGGCCCTGAGGGTGAGGATCCCCAGCCTGCGGCAGTGGTAAGTCCACAGACCGCACCGGAGGGGGCAGTGGCTCGTGTTAAAGGCACACCAGCCAAGAACACCCCACCCGCCAAAGTCCCTAGAAGGTCCCCACGGATGCCCCAGCCAAGGAAACCATGGTCACTAGCTCCCCATTTTAAAGGGACAGCCTCCCGAGTCAGGAGTAAATCTAAGGACAGAGGTCCCCAGCCAGCAGCCACAGGCTGCGAGGGACCGACAGTACCGGACAGTGTAGCCACGCCGAAGGGAGCGGTGTGCTGCAGCCCGAATAGAAATTAGGCTGGCCGCCCGGAGACGGGCGCGGGATGTACATAGTTTTACGTAAGTTTATATTGTTAAGCTTGGGTGTTTAGTTTAAGTTTATACAAGGTGATGGGTAGTTTTGATAAGTAGTAGTATTGTTAAGAGTGTTTATATTGAGTCGAGGTCGCGAGACTCGACTATGCTTCACCCAAGCGCCAGAGAATCTCCTCGGGACCTGGCTTTATGCTCTTGTGTCTCTTTGCAGGAAAAGGATTTCAGGATGAAGGGGGGCGTACTCCTACTTGCCCTGATAGGAATGAGCATTGGAAAGCGAGGAGACGTGGAGGACTCCCACATCTATGGATGCTCAGGAGAGAGAGCACCAGTTGTGACTGCCGAGTGCAGCGAACAAAGCACGGAGAAGCCCGCCATCTACGCCAATGAGGGAAGATGGCCCGCGTGGTTGGGTTACAACTCCACCCTGTACTCCGGCCAGACCGGGTTCACCTATGGGGAGGCTTCCCTCCCCTGCCCCAGCGTATAGGTTGTGGCCTCACGGGTCGGGGTCACTGAGGGGAAGCGCGTGTGCCTGACTTGTAGAGGACAGATTCCCCTGGGAAGGTGGTGGTGGCTCAGAAAGCTGAGCACGGACATGGGGGACCGTACAGCTGACTGGGAATGAATGGGGAACGACACCCACCGTACGGTCACCGGGACCCAAGGAGGGACTAGTGTATGCTGGGATAAGTGGTGGGAGTCGGAACAGGGAATTTATGTCTGCATGTGGGGGTCAAAAAGGGCCTGCCCCACAGGCATATCCATCATCTTCTCCGTGTCATGGGAGGATAAGGGGAATGGGGTGGAATGGGATTCCCACCTACATAGTCCCACGTTACCCAGCCCCAGTCAAAGCCACTGAGCTAGTGGCGCGTGCCCGGAAGCCCCTGCCCACGACTCAAGCAGCAAGGACACACAGAGAGGGGTGCCCTGCCACCACCAAGGGACCAGGGAATGGGCTGGTACTAGTGCCGACGGAACAGGTACTGTACCAGGAGGTACACTACGCGGTAGCCTCCGTGATTTTAAACCTCACCGAGGCACACTTACCGGAGTGGTGCCCCAAAGAGACAGAGCAGCTATACCAGGCCCTGTTAAAGGACATGTTTAGGAAGTTTTACGAGTTCGATTTCGCTAATGTAGACAAAACCGAACTGTACACCACACACCGCGAGTACTTTGGTAATATGGGGAGACAAAGAAGGGGAGTATGGAATGATGTTTTTACTGCGTTTAACACAGGGTCCTCTGTCATCAACAGTCTGGATGACATAGAGCTGCAGACCCAGATAAATGGTTTAAAAACACAGTTAAGGAAGATATTAATGGATGAGAATAAGGTAGTAGGCTCAGAGTTACATAAGGACCAGGCCATGACGGTCCATTTAAAAGGAAATAATAGCATAGCTGGAGAAGCACGCAAAGACTGTAAATGCCCTCATAAGAGAGGACAGAAATGCTTCTGACAGGCTGCGCAGAACGAGGTGTGCGTGCTGTACGGGGCATGGTTACTGGGCGAGAGCTGCAGTAATCTAGAGGATCTAAAACAGGGTTTAGTCCCCTCCTGGATCAGCAACAAACACCTCGCAGCCCTCCATCCATTTGAGAATGCATTAAGCCTATGTCAACTCCGGCTAGCTTCGGAGGCCTACCCAGTCCCAGTGGATTGTGGACAGTCCAACCACACCATCATGGGTATAGTAGTGAGAATGCCGGTCATGGGTAGGACAGCCCGACCCGCACCGGTATACAAGGTAGAGAACATTGGAGTCATTCAGGGGGGTGCACACATTCATTCCACAACGGTCCCACCTTATAAAATGGGAGCACGCTACGACAGGTACTGACCTCTTGGGGTGCCGGAGCCGGGGAGCACACATAATACTGTGCCCCCAGCACTTGAACGCCTATTCAAAACCACAGTGCGGGTTTAAAGCTACTGGTGCAAAACCTATAAATTGTACCATGGAGGCAATGGCACAAGGCCATGTTCCCCCACAGGTAGTATATATAGGAGGTGGGACATATTGTGTCACCACAGGGGTGCCCCACTACCAGCATGGACAGCATAGCTGGTGTTTAAACCTGAGGCAGAAGTTCAAGTGGCCCAGGAACGAATTGTCCCCATTCCTGAACCCTCCACTGTTCACCTCACTGTAAAAGGAGAATTTCACCAACCTGCAAAAGTATGTAGCGCATTTCGGCTATGAAATCCCCCCCTCTCCCAGAACATCTCACCAAGATACTCAAAGCAGTTAGTCTCGCAGAAACATTTCTACACGTTAGCACCTATCTCTACCGTTTTCTGCTCTAAGATATTGGACATCGTGATTCCACTCTGTTGGGACATTTTTGAAAACATAGAGGTCCCTTCGTGGATTAGACTGGCTTCCCACATCCTCGTGGTTTGCCAGCTGGGGATAGTATTGTACCTAGTATGCACTCAGTGCAAGGGAAAAGGTCAAATACTAGAATTCCGAAACCAAAGGACCTGGAAGGAACATTATGTGAAGGTGGAGGGAGATACACCTGTTTGAGTTTTTTTGTATTTCTGATTAAAGATTGTTGTTTTTTTTGTGTTTTGTTGTTTTCAATAAAGATTTTTGACGTGTTGTTTCAATAAAGATGTATGTGTACCAAGTGGTGCAGGGGTGTTGGACCCCCTCCATGCTTGGATGTGTGTAAACGACTGTAATTATTCTATGTATGCTTATGTACAGTACATTTTTACAGAATGGGAAATGCATGTGTCGTGGGTATCATTAGTATAGGTAATTACAAGGGAAGATTGACTATGGAGGGTCAGAAATTTTGCTCACCTTGTCAGGATGATACTTAAAGAAAGTTTAGTATCAACAGGGGGGAGTGCAGGGTTCTCAAAATTCCAACATTCCCCAGTTATGGATAAAGGGACCCTGTATGGACAAGTTATTAAAAATGGTACCCAAAATGGCTTCTGAAACATCGTGACCAAAACCGACAGGATTTTAAAAGCAAGGCCCTGCAAAAAGGCAGGCCCTGAAACGAAACCTAACATGCAGGAATCTGTGGAAAAGACTTTGTAAAACCAGACAGATAAGTTAACACAGAATATGCATTCTTTACCTTGGAACAGATCAAGCCAGGATGGCTCTAATCTAAAAGCCATCTACTCTTCGCATAAATAATCGGTAACAGCTCACAGGCAGCTGTCAAGTCAGGAAACCCAATTAAGTTTCATAAATGACAAACAGCCAGGATATCGAAGCTATTATACCAGGAGACAACCGCTCCAGAAGTCATTAAAGTAAATGGCTGTAATCATTTTAAACGAGCCCGCCAAAAGTTAGACAAAGGACTGACCTGATTTGGTGCGCAGATAAGGGGTGAAGAACCGGGTATAATTGTAGGCCCATCGGTAGTGATCGGGCTCTTATCTCTTGCTGCTTTCCCCTCGCTCCGGGCTCCTGCCTCTTGCTCTCGTGGCAGGCCCTCTTCTCCCTCCCCGCACCGCTCAACATCAAGGACGCCCATTACACCGGGGCCAGATGTGGGAGGAGAACGAGACCCGAATTCAAAAACACACAGGACACACAGGCCACAAACGGGCAGACGAGACAAGACGAAGAATACGATAAACTGATAAGGGCAGAGAAGGGCAGCGGAAAGACGCGTTGGGGGACAAACGCCTAGTTATAAGCTGGCAGTTTGACGAATAAGTTGGCATTGTATGCATGGACAATAAAACCCCAATTTAAGAATAAGTTGCTATTCGAAGCATGGGTAGCAGCGTCCATGACAAATAAACTGGCGTTTGAAGCATGGGTAGTAAAATCAGTTTGACAGTGTAAACCGCCAACTGAGCCCCAACCGTTTAAAAAACCCATCAGCGACTAAACCGCCCGAGGAAGAAGAAGACCCATCGTGACTCGACGACGACGGTGGCTGAGGAAAAGGAGGGTGATTCGCATAAACAACTCCATCGCCGCGCCCTGTGACCACGTGGCGACGAAGTACCCCAAAGGACAAGAAGAGTGAGCCTCAAAACTCACAACCAGTTTATTCAACAGGTTTCGAATTGGTGAGCATGAATTCCTGGCCCCTCATAGCTTAATCTAGTTAGGTATTAGGGGGTGGGATAAGGATAAGGGGATTTTTAATGTATTTGCTTCCCTCGATGTGCCGTGTGTTCCCCATTACCATATAAGTGTAATTGTTTATGCCTGTAACTATATCAGTAATTCTCAGTAAGATTATGTTTTATTCTGCCTTTAATAAAATTTTGGTTTTCTTGCACCAAACCACTTGTCCACTCGATTTTCTGTATTGCTGCCTGTACCTAAGTCCGGTGTCTAGAACCCAGGGGTGTGGGAGCGATTCGAACAGCTCAGAGACAGTCAGAGGTGAAGCTGACTGGGCGCACGCCACCCCTCTACAGAGGGTGGTGAGTCTTTGGAATTCTTTACCCCAGAGGGCTGTGGATGCTCAGTCATTGAGTATGTTCAAGGCAGAGATCATAGATTTTTGGATATTAGGGGAATCAAGGGATATGGGGATAGTGCGGGAAAGTGGAGTTGAGGTAAAAGATCAGTCATGATCTTATTGAATGGCGGAGCCAGCTCGAAGGGCCAAATGGCCTACTCCTGCTCCTATTTCTTATGTTCTTATTGCAAAGCCTAATTAGAACGATTATACTAATGCAAAGAACATCCTTAAATAATGCTTCTGGGTCAACTCAAGTATTCTTATATTTCCTCCTGATGTTGAATACATACTCCACCTTATTTATTAGTTTGTTGCCAAGATTTTCTGGGATTTCAGAGGAATAGACATTGGCCCTGAAATTAGGATCGGGGGCTTGCCGCGCGTGCAAGCCCCCGATCTACACTCACCCTGCACGCCGACATCTGAAGCCCGGGCCTGCTTGCATTTCCTGTCCCTGGCCCGGTTCAGCTGTCGGCGCGCTGTGCTTACCTGATCCAGCGGCGTAGTTAGTGCGATGTGCCAGCTGGGATCAGGTGAGCACTGTGCAGCCAATCAGGGGAGGGGAAACTCATTCATGAGTTTGACAGTAAGAGCTGTCAAACTCATGAAAAGTATGGGCTGCCAAAACACTACTTTAACTTTAAATAAAATTTTAAAAAACATCCCACTGATTATAATAACTATAAATAAGTTTAAAAAAATGTTTTAAACAATTAATCAATTAAAAAAATTTTTTTTTTTTAAATAGGGTCTAAAACTAAACTTACCATCCTGTAAATTCTTTAACAATAACAAACCTGTGGAAAAAAAATTCTACATTGTACTAAAAGCCCACTTACCTGAAAAACTAAATACTTACGTCTTGTTTTTCCTTTACACGCGTGCAACTCTGAAAAAAAAAAGGAATTTTACTGCGCACGCGCTGCCTGTGCAGTCGCGCGCATTCTGCCTCTGAACCCCCTTCGTTCAGAGGACAGGAAATGCCGGTTTTCCCCGCATGCGCTGTGCATGCTGAAAACTGGCATTTCCTCCGGCCAGACGCGTGAGTACCCCGACCGTACTCATGCGTTTGGAAAGGAATTACTGGGCCATTAAGTTTTCATGTTGCCATGGCTACTTTTATACTGTTTTCAGTGTCCCAATTGACAGATCATACTGTAACTAACTACAACCACAGATACTTGCATCTATATAGTACTTTAATGTAAAGAGCATTCCCAAGTGCTTCACAGAGGTTTAGAGTAAATGGACGTCGAGCTAGGAAAGGACAGATTCGGAGCGTTGACCAAAGACTTGGTCTAGAATTGTGTTTTAAAGGAGGAGAATGAAGATGTGAAGTGGCAATGTTTAGGAACGGAATTCCAGAGAATATTTTAATTTGAGCATTAAGATAGTAAGCAAAAAGTTTCTTAATAGTGTTGGAGGAACTACATTTTTAATTCTCCAGGGATTATTATATCAGTTTTCAGCTACATTTAGCCATCAAACATGCTGGAGATCAGTTTAACGTGAGTAAGGAAGACCCGTGGTGCTCATAAATTAGCAAAGTCTTTGAAATTGGTGAGATTATCTCAGTATTCAATAGAAATCCTCTGGATGCTTTTTGTGTTGTGCATATTCAAAAAAAAACACAACATTTTCCAAGTACCCTGTACTTGTTATGAAGAATTATGTTCCATTTTCATTATATCACAAATTATGATGTCAAAGTTTTATTGTTATAAATTAGACCCATTAACAGTTCAACTAAAATTTTTAATTAATGATGAACTGGCTTATTAATAACCCTAATTATATTGTATTATAGGCTTTTAATATGAGTTTCTCTATTCTTTTCATGCAGAATTCTTGTAAGATATGTTGATTTGCTCTTCGGTTTACAATTCTTAATTGATTGTTCTTACAACATGTGGAGGATATCATTGTTAATTCAGCTCAGTGAATAAATGCACTGCTGAATGTGGTTCCTGGTTTAATCCTGGTCTGCAATGAGTTACCTGGGAAAGCAGTGGGGCATTACAATTGGTGATCGTGGTTGAGGGGGCAGAAATGTGGGCTACAATTACTGTTGTTGATTGCAACCTGGTGACACCTACTGGAAATCTACAGGTGGGGTGTTGGGTGAGGTCAGGATCAGGCTCTGCTATGATGTCTCTAAAGGCTAATAGTCTACCAACACTCACTGCCAGGCTAGGCTCACACATGGGAATTCCAAAAAGCCTTGGAACACCATTTAATTTATACATACTTCTGCTTTTGAATCTGTCATCAACTTTTAAAGTCAGTGGTATAAAGAAATAAGCAACCCTTTCAAATCAAACGCCCCCAATTATGTACATATCCAGGGGGATTCACATCACAGTGGACTTGTGTGTGGTCTATATTGTTCAGGATGACTCTTCCTCTTTTTTAATGTTTCTCCACCTTTTTGGGGTCTTTCAACATCACACATCAAAACAGAGAGAATGTGTCCTCAAGCCCTGACCAATGCAGAAATGAAACCAGCGACTAGGGTGTGTGTTAGAGTGGAATGGGTGACCATCTCTCTTTTCGGGAAGGTGCTTGACCTCTGCTTTGCGTCAGGACTGAGATCGAACAGTCAGTGTGTAGTAAATTGCTGGCATGTACCTACGTTCTACCACCTCAAAACCTGGATTCTAACAAACCGTATCACTATGTGGGCCTGACAGGATTCCCTATTACGTTATTTTGGCAGAACAGATCTTTTACTGTGTCTAAAAAATAACATTTTGATATAAAAAGTACATAAGAACATAAGAAGTAGGAGCAGGAGTAGGCCATACGGCCCCTCGGGCCTGCTCCGCCATTCAATAGGATCATGGCTGACCCGAACCTAGACTCACGTCCACTTCCCTGCCCGCTCCCCATAACCCTTAATTTCCTTATCAGCTAGGAAACTGTCTATTTCCTTTTTAAATTTATGTAATTTATAAAAGTAATGTACTGCCATGTTATTTTAGGAGGCACTAAACTCAAGCAAAGCTCATTTCCGACCTGTGACAGACATTGATGTACTTGGCACTAATATGCTTATCAAAGCATCTGTCAAAATATGTTGTAGTTATAGCAAATTTAAGGCATTGAATGGATAACTTCTTAATTCATCAGTCTATTCCAATGATATTTCAACAAGCACAAAGATGTGAGCTAAATAACAAGGGCCTCGAATTTCATCAGGGGTGCTCCACTGAACTTCTGTCATAACTCTGGCAGGAGTCCGGTGGAAACACTCAGAAAATGGCAAACATTCAGTTACACCAGCACCCTGGATGTTCCAGTTGGATTTGTAAGGGGTGAAACCGCCATACACTCCTTACAAGGCCAGTGACAACAGAGAGTGGCCCTGGAGGTGGGGCCAGGAGTAGGGTGTTCCTCAGCTCAGTTGGGACCCAGTGCAGGTCAGGAGGTTAGTATGTTGAATGAGATGAGATGTGCCAATCATCAGATGGGTGCAAATAGGCCTCACTGTGAGGGTTGGGGTCCAGACCAGTCCAGTCGCCTGGAAGACTGATATATTTTAAAAATCTGGATCAGACCCCATACACAGGGGGCCAAGAGACACTCAGTGGGGTTTGGGGCAGACTAGGCATTCCTCTCCAGTGGCGGGCAGGTGCTTGATTTTCTGGTAGCATAGCTCAGGCGTGCACCAGAGTTGTGCCCACTTCCGCCTGCTGGGGTTGCAGATCATAGATTTTCGGGGCAACAGGGTTTATGTACGAACAACATCTCACGGTATTCACTTTTTATGGGTGCACTGTAGTCAGTTTCATTAATAGAGTAAGCAGAGTAATGTTTTATAAATGTTAGCAAACTATGGTTGCATTGTGATGATCTTTATACATTGAGATAATACCAAATAATCACATAAACCTTATGTAACAAATACCGAAAGCTATCAAATATCAACAAATTTTGTCCAATGATTTGACATATCCAGGAAATGTACACAGGCATCCCATGGTTGTAGAGAAAGGTGACTAATTCTGATGGATTGAAGTTTCCAAAACAACACTGACATTGGCATTTAGCAATGTTCACATCAATATCCTATTACTCTTATTATGTGCGCAAGTCCCACTCCAGGGACTTGCGCACATAAAGCTAGGCTGACACTCCAGTGCAGTGCTGAAGGAGTGCTGCACTGTCGGAGGTGCCGTCTTTCGGATGAGATGTTAAACCGAGGCCCTGTCTTTTTTCTCGGGTGGATGTAAAAGATCTCATGGCACTATTTCGAAGAAGAGCAGGGGAGTTATCGCCGGTGTCCTGGCCAATATTTATCCCTCAATCAACATCACTAAAACAGGTTCTCTGGTCATTATCACATTGCTGATTGTGGGAGCTTGCTGTGCGCAAATTGGCTGCCGCGTTTCCTACATTACAACAGTGACTACACTTCAAAAAGTACTTCATTGGCTGTAATGCGTTTTGGGACGTCTGGTGGTTGTGAAAGGCGCTATATAAATGCAAGTCTTTCTTTCTTTCTTGGAATCAAAAGTTGACCTGTGAATGGCGAGATATAATTTTGTAATATTGCCCTTGATGAATATGATGAATTTTCAGTAGTATTTAATGTATACAAGTGATATAATTGACACAAACATGTCAAGATAAAATAACCAGGATTGCTCTTTGGTAAACGTATTGTTGTTTCTTAGGTTGATGTTTAGCGGAATTTTTGTGATTTATAAGTGCTTAAAGTGGTTAAACTAGTGATGAAGTTGGGTAATGCTTTGTCTGTTGGAGCCACATTCCAAAGGAGGTAAATGCTAACTAAATTTAATTGCCAAAATGTGACATCCACCAACCCCAGGCAAACATATATGGAATGAGGTAGTTATCCTGCGCTGGAAGAAAATGGTTCCTCTCGGTTTCCCATCGATGACTGAAGTTCCAATGCCAATACCCTTCATCTTTGCTCATCCTCCAAAATCTTAAATGATCTGAGGAAATTTAAAATGGCTGTTGGTATGATGAGCAATAAGATAAATTCCATTATTTTCACATTAGTTCCACTGAAGGAGTGCAGGCTCATTCTTCATTCCAATGTGCCTCCAGGCTAAACCAAGCCTGTGCTTTTCATCAGTTTTCTGCTAACTTATTTCTCAACCTTTATCCCCCTTGATTTCAGATTCTCAGGGGTTTCATCTTGAAGTGATCATGGAAGCATTCCGTTGACTTGTGCAAACAATGGTTGACTCTCATCCATTACCATCTATGACCAGTACCTCAGGCAGCATCTCAACTATAGCTTCAGCTTTAACTTTCAGTACTGATTCAACCTTCATTCTCTAGTCAGCCATGCCCAAAATTTCACTTCAGAAGTCTTTAACCCATTGTATCTGGTACCAAAAACAAATAAAATGATTATTCAGACAATACCGTCGATTAAGAAATATTCTGTATTTCTGAATTATATATGGTTGGAGAATTTTGCCAAAAATCATTTATGTGATGGAAATGTGGGCATGGTCATTGCATATTTAATCCTATTTAAGAAAGGAGGGAGACAGAAAGCAGGAAACTATAGACCAGTTAGCCTAACATCTGTCATTGGGAAAATGCTGGAGTCCTTCATTAAGGAAGCAGTAGCAGGGCATTTGGAAAATCATAATGCAGTCAAGCAGAGTCAGCATGGTTTTATGAAAGGGAAATCATGTTTAACAAACTTGCTGGAGTTCTTTGAGGAGGTAACGAGTAGGGTGGACAAAGGTGAACCAGTGGATGTGGTGTATTTGGATTTCCAGAAGGCATAAGATAAGGTGCCACATAAAAGGTTACTGCATAAGATAAGAGCTCACGGAATTGGGGGTAATATATCAGCATGGATAGAGAATTGGCTAACTAACAGAAAGCAGAGAGTCGGGATAAATTGGTCATTTTCCGGTTGGCAAATGGTAACTAGTGGGGTGCCACAGGGGTTGGTGCTGGGGCCTCAACTATTTACAATCTACATTAATGACTTAGATGAAGGGACCGAGTGTAATGTAGCCAAGTTTGCGGATGATACAAAGATGGGTGGGAAAGCAAGTTGTGCAGAGGATTCAAAGAATCTGCAAAGGGATATAGACAGGCTAAGTGAGTGGGCAAACATTTGGCAGATGGAGTATAATGTGGGAAAGTACGAGGTTGTACACTTTGGCAGGAAAAATAAAAAAGCAAATTATTATTTAAATGGAGAGAGATTACAAAATGCTACAGTTCAGAGGGACCTGGAGGTCCTTGTGCATGAAACACAAAAAGTTAGCATGCAGGTACAGCAAGTAATCAAAAAGACAAATAGAATGTTGGCTTTTATTTCAAAGGGGTTGGAGTATAAAAGCAGAGAAGTCCTGCTACAACTGTACAGGGTATTGGTGAGGCCACACCTTGAGTACTGCGTACAGTTTTGGTCTCCTTATTTAAAGAAGGATATACTTGCATTGGAGGCAGTTCAGAGATGATTCACTAGGTTAATTCCAGAGATGAGGGGGTTGACTTATGAGGAAAGGTTGAGCAGGCTGGGCCTATACTCATTGGAATTTAGAAGAATGAGAGGTGATCTTATTGAAACATATAAGATACTGAGGGGGCTCGACAAGGTAGATGCAGAGAGGATGTTTCCCCTCGTGGGGAAATCTAGAACGCGGGGCCACAGTTTTAGAATAAAGGGTCGCCCTTTTAGAACTGAGATGAGGAGGAATTTCTTCTCTCAGAGGGTCGTAAATCTGTGGAATTCTCTGCCCCAGAGAGCTGTGGAGGCTGGGTCATTAAATACATTTAAGGTGGAGATAGACAAATTTTTGCACGATAAGGGAGTGAATGGTGGGGAGCGGGCGGGGAAGTGGCTTTGAGGCCAAGATCAGCCATGGTCTTCTTGAATGGCGGAGCAGGCTCGAGTGGCCAAGTGGCCTATTCCTGCTCCTATTTCTTATGTTCTTATGTTCTTTATGCACATCTGTTACCTGAAAATATATTAATGCTTACATACTACAGGAAACTCTCTTTTTACCGGCACCTAAATAACCGGAAATCTCTCTTAACCGGCAGTGTTTAAAAGCAACCCCGAGGCGGCAGAGCAGCAGGTAGGCTTACTAATCTCCAATCTCAGCTCTGAGAGCGGGAGAGGGCAGTAAAAAGTAATCGAATTGTGACATCACCAGAAAGCAGGTAAGTGATTGGTTGGTGAGTATTTCTTTCTTTCTCCTTTTTTACAAGCTTAAATTTTGTGTTTTATAGTTTCTAGGGTCTCTGTGGTGTAGCGGGGACAGTTGTTAAACAAGGGCCATTGAGTATATCATTTAATTGGTGGTATTGATTTGAATTAATTTAAATTGAATTAATTTAAAGGTAAGTCATGTCAGGAGAGCCCGGCCCCGTTGTATGCACCTCCTGTGCTATGTGGCAACTCAGGGGCACTTCTTGTGTCCCTGACAACTATGTGTGTGGGAAATGTATCCAGCTGCAGCTACTGGCAGACCGCATTGCGGCGCTGGAGCTGCGGATGGATGCATACTGGACCATTCGCGAGGCTGAGGACATCGTGGATAGTACGTTTAACCAGTTGGTCACACTGCAGGTAAAGGTTGCAAAGGCAGAAAGGGAATGGGTGACCGCCAGGCAGAGTAATAGGCGCAGGCAGGTAGTGCAGGAGTCCCCTGGGGTCATCCCCCTCTCAAACAGATATACCGCTTTGGATACTGTTGGGGGGGATGGCTTATCAGAGGAAGGCAGCAGCAGCCAACTTCCTGGCACCAGGGGTGGTTCTGCTGCACAGGATGGGAGGAAAAAGGGTAGAGCTATAGTAATAGGGGATTCTATTGTAAGGGGAATAGATAGGCGTTTCTGTGGCCGCAAACGAGATTCCAGGATGGTGTGTTGCCTCCCTGGTGCAAGGGTCAAGGATGTCTCAGAGCGGCTGCAGAACATTTTGGAAGGGGAGGGTGAACAGCCAGTTGTCGTGGTGCATATAGGTACCAACGATATAGGTAAAAAACGGGATGAGGTCCTAAAAGCTGAATATAGGGAGTTAGGAGGTAAATTAAAAAATAGGACCTCAAAGGTAGTAATCTCAGGATTGCTACCAGTGCCACGTGCTAGTCAGAGTAGAAATAGAAGGATATTTCAGATGAATACGTGGCTAGAGCAATGGTGCGAGGGGGAGGGATTCAAATCCCTGGGACATTGGAACCGCTTCTGGGGGAGGTGGGACCAGTTCAAACTGGACAGTTTGCACCTGGGCAGGGCCGGGACCGATGTCCTAGGGGGAGTGTTTGCTAGCGCTCTGGGGGAGGGTTTAAACTAAAATGGCAGGAAGTTGGGAACCTGAGCAGGGAGATAGAGGAAAGGGAAACAAGGATAAAAGCAATAGATAGGAAGGAGAAAAACAAAAGTGGCAGTCAGAGCAATCAACGGTTTAAATCAAACATGGCCACAGTAAATAATAATTCTAATAGGTCTAAGAGCATTAAAAAAACAAGCCTGAAGGCCTTGAGTCTTAATGCGAGGAGCATTCGTAATAAGGTGGATGAATTAGCTGCGCAAATAGAGGTAAACAAATATGATTTGATTGGGATTACGGAAACATGGCTCCAGGGTGGCCAAGGCTGGGAACTCAACATCCAGGGGTATTCAATATTCAGGAAAGATAGGCAAAAAGGAGCGGGAGGTGGGGTAGCATTGCTGGTTAAAGAAGGGATTAACACAATTGTAAGGAAGGATATTAGCTCTGATGATGTGGAATCTGTATGGGTAGAACTGAGAAATACCAAGGGGCAGAAAACGTTAGTGGGAGTTGTATATAGACCTCCAAACAGTAATGTGGAGGTTGGGGATAGCATTAAAAGGGAAATTAGAGAAGCGTGCAATAAGGGCACAGCAGTCATCATGGGTGACTTTAATCTACATATAGATTGGGCTAACCAAATTAGTAACAATACTGTGGAGGAGGAATTCCTAGAGTGTTTACGGGATGGTTTCCTGGACCAATATGTCGAGGAACCAACCAGAGATCAGGCCATCTTAGACTGGGTATTATGTAACGAGAAAGGATTAATTAGTAATCTTATTGTACGAGGCCCCTTGGGTCGGAGCGATCATAATATGATTGAATTCTTCATTAAGATGGAGAATGAAGTAGTTGACTCAGAGACTAGGGTCCTGAATTTAAATAAAGGAAACTACGATGGTCTGAGACGTGAGTTGGGTAGGATTGATTGGGGAATGTCACTCAAGGGGTTGACGGTGGATAGGCAATGGCAAACATTCAAAGACCACATGGAAGAACTACAGAATTTGTTCATCCCAGTTTGGCATAAAAATAAAACAAAAAAGGTGAGTCAACCGTGGCTAACAAGGGAAATTAGGGATAGCATAAGATCCAAGGAGAGGACATATAAATTGGCCAGAAAAAGCAGTAAACCTGAGGATTGGGAGCAGTTTAGGATTCAACAAAGGAGGACAAAGGGATTAATTAAGAAGGGGAAAATTGAATATGAGAGTAAGCTTGCAAGGAACATAAAAACTGACTGTAAAAGCTTTTATAGATATGTGAAGAGAAAAAGATTGGTGAAGTCAAGCGTGGGTCCCTTGCAGTCAGAATCAGGGGAATTTATAATGGGGAACAAAGACATGGCAGACCAATTAAATACATATTTTGGTTCTGTCTTCACAAAGGAGGACACAAATAACCTCCCAGAGATGTCGGGGAACATATGGTCTAATGAAAGGGAAGAACTGAAAGAAATCAGTATTAGTAGGGAAATGGTGTTAGGGAAATTGATGGGATTGAAGGCGGATAAATCCCCAGGGCCTGATAATCTACATCCTAGGGTACTTAAGGGAGTGGCCCTAGAAATTGTAGATGCATTGCTGATCATCTTCCAACATTCGATGGAATCTGAAACAGTACCCATGGATTGGAGGGTAGTTAATGTTACCCCACTATTCAAAAAAGGTGGTAGAGAGAAAACGGGGAATTACAGACCGGTAAGCCTGACATCGGTGGTGGGGAAAATGCAAGAGTCCATTATAAAAGATGTAATAGCAGAGCACTTGGAAAACAGTGACCGGATCGGACAAAGTCAACATGGATTTACAAAAGGTAAATCGTGCTTGACTAATCTACTGGAAAAATTTTTGAGGATGTAACTGGTAAAATAGATAAGGGAGAACCAGTGGATGTGGTGTATTTGGACTTTCAGAAGGCTTTTGATAAGGTCCCGCATAAGAGATTAGCGTGTAAAGTTAAGGCACATGGGATTGGGGACAAGGTATTGACTTGGATAGAGAACTGGTTGGCAGACAGAAAGCAAAGAGTTGGAATAAACGGGTCTTTTTTCGAGTGGCAGGCAGCGACTAGTGGGGTACCGCAGGGATCGGTCCTTGGACCCCAGCTATTCACAATATATATTAATGATCTAGACAAGGGAACTAGATGTAATATCTCCAAATTTGCAGATGACACAAAGCTGGGTGGGCGTGTGTGCTGTGAGGAGGATGCCGAGAAATTCCAGGATGATTTGGACAGGTTGGGTGATTGGGCAAAAGCATGGCAGATGCAATATAACGTGGATAAATGTGAGGTTATCCACTTTGGTGGCAAAAACAGGAAGGCAGATTATTATCTGAATGGCAATAGATTGGGAGAAGGAGAAGTGCAACGAGACCTGGGTGTCCTTGTGCACCAGTCGCTGAAGGTAAGCATGCAGGTGCAGCAGGCGGTTAAGAAGGCAAATGGTATGTTGGCCTTGGCCTTCGTAGCAAGAGGGTTTGAGTACAGGAACAAGGATGTCTTGCTGCAGTTGTACAGGGCCTTGGTGAGACCACATCTTGAGTACTGTATGCAGTTTTGGTCACCTTATCTGAGGAGGGATGTTCTTGCCATGGAAGGAGTTCAGCGAAGATTCACCAGGCTTGTTACATTGTTATAGTATCACATTGCTAAATGGAACTACTTTGGTATGGAACTACTTTGGTATGGTGTAGTTATATTGCTATGTGGCATACTGTGCACGGGCAGTGCACAGTGCAGCGTCGGACATCTTGTATCACTCCGCACCATGCGGCAGCACTGTAACAAAGAAAGAATACAGCAGTAAAAGCACTAACTAAAATGAACTAAAAGTGTCTGTAATATATATAGTAATATAAGAACACAAGGAGACACAACATGGTGGCTGTGGTATAAGTGAGTACAAAATTGTGCTATACGAACTACGAATAAGACGAAAAGTGATTTTATGAGCTGATTGAGAGTGAATCATACGGGAAACTGAAATGATGGCTGCCGCTGCACTGACTGTGCAAATGCAACCCCTCATGAACTGGGAAGCCGACGATATAGTAGAAGCATTCTGCAAGTTCAAACAGAAGTGTGACCTTACATTCAAAAGCTTCCTGAAGGGTACTACCAACGAGGAAAAGGTTAGTTACATTCTGTTGTGGACAGGAGAAAAAGGTCTAGGTTTGTATAATAGCTGGAGTTTGACTGAAGAGGAAAAGGAAAACTCTGCGATAATTTTTGATAAATTCAGCAACCATCTAGAGCCTAAATCCAATCACCATATACACAGATACAAATTCCAGAGTCTAAGACAGGAACCCGGTGAAACAGCTGACAATTTCCTGACAAGGCTGAGAAATGAAGCCAGCAAGTGTAAATTTAAGGAAATGGAGGAAAGGCTTGTAGACCAGCTAATATGGGGGTCAGCGCATGTAGAGGTACAAAATGCCCTGATAGGAAAAGAAAAGCTCGGAATAACAGAGGCTATAGATACTGCAAGAGCTCATGAAGCCATGAAGCAGCAAATGAAAACGCTGATTTCTCAAACGGCTGACATGCGGACGGCTTCTGAGACGGACAACAGAGTGGATGCAGTGAGAGAAAAGTACAACACACAAAGACATGCGCATGACAATGGGGGAAACATGTGCAGAAATTGTGGAAGACCGCACGATTACACAGACAAGAGGAAATGTCCAGCATATGGAACAAGCTGCAATGCATGTGGCAAACTAAACCACTGGGAAAAGAGGTGTAGAACAAAGAAAGAAGGAACATATATCAAAAACAAAGGCGGACAGCAGAACCAGAGAAAGAAACGTAATATCCATGCCATGGATGAACAGGATGATGATGATGATCATGACAATGCACTAAACATCGAAACCATAAAGATACAGCTTCACGAGATGTCCAGAGCGGAAAATACTCCGAGGAGAGAATTGCACCCCATCATGCAAATAAAAAAAAAGGTCAAAGGTTGGCCCACAACCATCACATTAAAGTTGAAGCTGGACACAGGGGCTCAGAGCAACATTCTCCCATTGAGACTGTACCAGCAGATCTTTCCTGAAAACCTGAGAGAAGATGGCTACCCGAAAAATGATTGTTTAAAGGTAAGTAATGTCACGCTGACAGCATACGGGGGGAGTGCGATTAAACAACTCGGAATAACCTTTATCAAAGGGACACATAAAAGAAAGAACATCAACTGCATGTTCTATGTCACCGACACTGAGGGGCCAGCGATCCTGGGATTAAACAGCTGCGAGAAGTTGAGATTGATCTCAGTGCATCACGAGCTGACGGAAACGCCACTGAAGATAGACAGCAACACCCCACTGGAGAACCGCCCACAAATCAAGTGTAAAAAAAGACTTCATAGACATGTATCCGGAATGTTTCGATGATACAGTGGGTTTTTCGGAGATTTCCAATACCACATCACCATCGATCCAGAGGTAAAGCCCGTTATCCATGCTCCACGAAAAGTACCCATCGAGCTGAAGACAAAGCTTGAAAGAAAGCTAAAGGAGATGGAAGAAAAGGGAGTGATCGTAAAGGTCACTGAACCCACAGACTGGGTAAACTCAATTGTGTTATGAGAAAAGCCAAACGGGCGTCTCAGAATATGTTTGGACCCCAAAGATCTAAACCAGGCGATAACGAGGGACCACTATCCCACCCCAATGCTAGAGGAGATTACGTCATCACTGGCAGGAGCCAAGGTTTTCTCAAAACTAGATGCCAGAAATGGATATTGGAACGTGAAGTTGGATGAGGAATCAACAACACTGACAACATTCAACACACCATTTGGGCGTTACAAATTCCTGCGGCTACCATTCGGGCTAAAGGTCAGTCAAGATATCTTTCAGCAGAAAATAGACGAGACATACAGAGGCTGTGAAGGAGCTATAGGAATAGCTGATGATATTCAGATCTATGGAGCAGATGAAAGAGACCATGACATGCACCTACATGAGGCCATGGAGAGTACCAGGAAGGCTGGCATCAAGTTAAATGCAGATAAGTGCAGAGTTAAAGTCAAGGAATGCCAATTCTTCAGTATGATTTATACACCAGAGGGAGTCAAGCCAAATCCAGAGAAGATTGTGGCGATTGCTGAAATGAAACCACCCAAAGACAAGAAAGAGCTGAGGAGTTACCTCAGCTTGGTCCAATACATGAGTTCTTTCATCCCACACATAAGAACATAAGAACATAAGAAATAGGAGCAGGAGTAGGCCAATCGGCCCCTCGAGCCTGCTCCGCCATTCAATAAGATCATGGCTGATCTGATCCTAACCGCCAATCCACTATCACAGAACCATCTCCTGAATCTAACAGAATTAGACACATGAAATAGGAGCAGGATCAGGCTACACGACCCCTGGGCCCGCTCCGCTACCCACAGGGCCATGACCGGTCCGAACCTAGACTCATGTCCAAATTCCTGCCCGCTCCCCGTAACCCTTAATTCCCTTTACTTCTAGGAAACTGTCTATTTCTGTTTTAAATTTATGTAATGATGTAGCTTCTACAGCTTTTTGGGGCAGCATATTCCATGGACCTACCACCCTCTGAGTGAAGTAGTTCCTCCTCATCTCAGTTTTGAAAGAGCAGCCCCTTATTCTAAGACTATGCCCCCTAGTTCTAGTTTCACCCATCATCGGGAACATCCTCCCTGCATCCACCCGATCCAACCCCTTCACAATCTTATATGTTTCAATAAGATCGCCTCTCATTCTTCTGAACTCCAATGAGTAGAGTCCCAATCTACTCAACCTCTCCTCATATGTCCATCCCCTCATCCCCAGGATTAACCGAGTGAACCTTCTTTGTACTGACTTGAGAGCAAGTATGTCCTTTCTTAAGTATGGACACCAAAACTGTACGCAGTATTCCAGGTGCGGTCTCACCAATACCTTGTACAACTGAAGCAATACCTCCCTATTTTTATATTCTATCCCCCTAGCAATGAAAGCCAACATTCCATTGGCCTGGAACATACATGTCGGAACATACAACAAATCTCAGAGAGCTATTGAAAGAAGACGCCGAATACCAGTGGTCCTAATCACACGAAAGAATTTCAAACAACTTGAAGAACTGTTGTGCAAAGAAACAAGTCTGTCATAATATGACAGAAGAAAACCAGTCACTCTGCAAGTAGACGCTTCTACCAGAGGACTAGGGGCAGCTCTGGTGCAGGAAGGAAAGCCGATAGCTTTCGCATCAAAGGCCTTGACGTCAGCCGAGACGAGATACGCCAACATAGAAAGAGAACTATTAGCAGTAGTGTACGGATGCGAGAAATTCCATACATACATGTATGGCAGGCGATTTACAATAGAGAGTGACCATCGTCCACTAGAACAGATCTATAAGAAGAATGTGTGCAAAGCGCCTGCAAGACTGCAAAGACTACTTCTAAGGCTCCAAAGCTATGACTTGATGCTTAAATATAAGCCAGGAAAGGAAATGGTGCTAGCAGATGCGTTGTCTCGATTGTCACCATATGAGAAACACGAGGTGGAGGGTCTAACAGTAAAAATCCACCACCTAGTGAATGTTACCCCTACAAAGCTCAGTCAAATCAGAGATGAGACTAGCAAAGATGAGGAATTGCAACTACTCACACAACAAGTAATACAGGGGTGGCCGGAGAGAATTCAGCAGGTACAGGCGACAATTCGTCAATACTGGATGATTAAAGACGATATTGCAGTAGAAGACGGTATTCTCCTTGCTGGATCGAGGATCATCGTGCCAAAGACGATGCAGACACAACTTCTCCATCTCATACATGAAGGCCACATGGGAATGGAGAAATGCAAGCTGAGAGCCAGATCAGCTGTATACTGGATAGGCATGTACAAAAATATCGAACAGATGGTCTCTGCATGTGATATATGCCAGAAATACAGAAATGCACAACAGAATGAGGAGATGATACCTAGTGAAATACCATCAAGACCATGGCACACTGTTGGGGCAGATCTCTTCATGTGCAATCAAGAATGGTATCTCATAGTGGCAGATTACTATTCCAAGTTTCCTTTTGTGAGAAGGATGAAAGACTTGAGAGCCACAACTACCACCAGGATTGCAAAGAGCTTGTTTGCTGAAAAAGGAATCCCGGAAAAGGTAATCTGTGACAATTGAACCCAGTTCACATCGAGTGAATTCAGAGCTCTGGCAGAAAAGTATGGGTTCAAAATCGTAACTTCATCCCCACATTTCCCAAGGGGACACGGGTTCATCGAAAGACAGATCCAGACTGTCAAGAGAACTCTCATTAAAAGTAGTGAGATGGGGGAAGACCAAGACCTTGCCCTCCTATCACTCAGATCAACACCACTGAAAGCAGACATGAAATCACCTGCGGAATTGCTGAATGGGAGGAAGTTTAAGACTACACCACCAGCAAAAATACATCCTCCCCAGAACCAGGAGGACTTCAGACAAAAGCTGGCAGAAGCACAAATCGTAGGAAGCAAACATTACGATAAACATGCAAAGACGCTACCAGAATTGCTGAATGGACAATCAGTGCATGTGCAAGACCCTGTGTTGAAAACCTGGAATCCAGCCAAGGTAATTGGAAAAGCTGATACTCCAAAATCCTACTTCGTAGAGAATGAACCTGGTAACCAATACAGACGGAACAGACTCCACATCAGACCTTCACCTGAACTGGATAAGCAGCAGACAACATCAGCAACATTGACAACACCAGCTACCACAAGCAGTACAACACCAGAAACAAGCGCTACAAATCAAACAACCACGAGCATGCACACTCCAACTCCAAAGGCGACAGCAACAACAATAACGAGAGTGGAACACACCAAAACACTGCAGAGAGGAATGGTCACCACCAAATCCACAAGATGGAGGGACAACATCCAACCACCTGAGCGATATTGCGAATAAAAAAAAACCTCATGATTCTTTGTAGTTGATAATAATAGTTTAGATATAATATTTGTTAATTTAAATTGTTAAATTTCATGTTTTAGTTTTTTGAGAAAGAGGGATGTTACATTGTTATAGTATCACATCGTTAAATCACTGTCGCTGGGCCAAAATCCTGGAACTCCCTTCCTAACAGCATTGTGGGTGTACCTACACCATATGGACTGCAGCGGTTCAAGAAGGCGGCTCACCACCATCTTCTCAAGGGCAATTAGGGATGGGCACTAAATGCAGGCCTAGCCAGCCAGCGACGCCCACAACCCATCAATGAATTTTTAAAAATGGAACTACTTTGGTATGGAACTACTTTGGTATGGTGTAGTTATATTGCTATGTGGCATACTGTGCACGGGCAGTACACAGTGCAGCGTCAGACATCTTGTATCACTCCGCACCATGCGGCAGCACTGTAACAAAGAAAGAATACAGCAGTAAAAGCACTAACTAAAATGAACTAAAAGTGTCTGTAATATATATAGTATAAGAACACAAGGAGACACAACAAGGCTGATACCTGGGATGGCAGGAATGACGTATGAGGAGAGATTGGGTCGATTGGGCTTGTACTCGCTGGAGTTTAGAAGAATGAGAGGGGATCTCATTGAAACTTATAAAATTCTGACAGGACTGGACAGACTAGATGCAGGAATGATGTTCCCGATGGTCGGGGAGTCCAGAACCAGGGGTCACAGTCTAAGGATAAGGGGTAGGCCACTTAGGACAGAAATGAGGAGGAATTTCTTCACCCAGAGAGTGGTGAACCTGTGGAATTCTCTACCACAGAAGGCAGTAGAAGCCAATTCAGTAAATATATTCAAGAAGGAGTTAGATATATTTCTTAAGGCTAAAGGGATCCAGGGGTATGGGGAGAAAGCAGGTACCGGGTACTGAAATTGGATGATCAGCCATGATCGCATTGAATAGCGGAGCAGGCTCGAAGGGCCGAATGGCCTACTCCTGCTCCTATCTTCTATGTTTCTATGTAAAATTCAGGAGTAGGTTCAGGTAAGTTTTCCATATTAGTGGCCGTGTATCCGGGGTTCCTGGAGCTGTGGCCGTGTAACCGGGGTTCCTGCACCTGTTGCCATGCAACAGGGACACCTGGATCTGTGGCCGTGTAACCGGGGTTCCTGCACCCGTTGCCATGCAACAGGAATGCCTGGATCTGTGGCTGTGTACAGGGCTCTCGTACCTTAGTAAGTATACCTCTCTGTAATCCAGACATTTTGATCAACCGGCACCACGCCGGTCCCGTCGGTGCCGGATAAAAAAGAGATTCCTGTGTTATGTAAGCACGTTATTGCATAATCCTCGATTCTGCCAAAATATATGCAAAGTTTCCCACAGAATGAATTACATCTTATCATAAAAAAATTCTCAAAGTGTTGCATTGAAAAGTGGACACCTATCTTCAGTCTATTTCTTTAACTGTCCGTGTTGAAGATTAGTACTTTAATCTTTCAGTTGATATCCATTGCTTCTTCTGTCAAATGTTTGCGTCATCTCATGCTTTCCAACTCAGACTGCACAAAAGACCTGATTATGTACAATACTTTTCTACTGTTGTATGCCTGTGTACATTTCCTCTTGGAATATTCCACTGCAAAAACGATGTCCGATGCAAAAGCTTTAGTTAGTTTCAGCAGTTAGTTTCAAGGAAAATAGTTCCATAGATGCTGGCATCAAGATTCTCCCCATTGTACTGAAGTAACGCCTATTTTTGTGGAGTCACCTCTGCGTATAAAATAATCCTGTTTTATCATTACAAGTTTTCTGTTGTTTACCTTAGTCATAAAAGTTGTGTAAATCCTCTTGCGTTACAAAGCCTATGAGAAGGTTAATATTCTTTGCAGCTAGCTGTATGTTTATGATTAAAGTATTCCATCTGCCTGCTTACATTCATTTCAAAATTTAGGCATCTGATATTTATACTCAAACATTTGCCTGCTTCTTTAGCCATCTCATCTTTACAAGACATAGATTATCATCTCTAACATTTTACCTCTAACTTCAAGATTTCTCAGATTTCATGTTTTCTTGAGTGGTCACTCAGTAATTTGGTTAATTGTTCTTCAAAAGATTGTGTATTACGATTGATTACTCACTTTCAATTTAAATTTTTCATTCTCAGGCCTTCACATTTTTCCCCCTCCTCAACGTTTTATGTCTGTGGGACAGACAAGATCCTGAATTACTCTAAGTGCTGCTCCCTGATCACGGGACATGAGCCACGCATGGAGGTGCATTACCATGGGGGCTCTCCTGCTCGTCTGTGATTTTTCTCGGGTTTCCTTGGCTCTTCCACTGAAGTTATGGTGGACAAGTGGGAGAGACCCTGCAGAAATTCCTCCGCCTCCAAAGCTATCAGATAGATAAGGATGATAGAAACATAGAAACATAGGAGCAGGAGTAGGCCATTCAGCCCTTCGAGCCTGCTCCACCATTCAATATGATCATGGCTGATCCTCTATCTCAATACCATATTCTCGCTCTCTCCCCATACCCCTTGATGCCTTTTGTGTCTAGAATCAAATCAAATCAAATCAACTTTTATTGTCATTGTTAGTGCACAAGTGCAGTACAACGAAATGTAGGCTTGCGGCTCCCGAGAGGGTACAATTTGGATTAGGACACTTAAACATTTCAACATACATTTGTACATATATATTAGCATAAATATGACCATAATAAAGCGCATCGGCAGATGTGCAGGCTTTAGTGTTTATTTGTGGAGTTCAGTAGGATGACAGCCCTGGGAAAGAAGCTGTTCCTAAATCTGGTCGTACGGGTGCGAATGCATCTGTAGCGTCTTCCAGATGGTAGGAGGGCGAACAGACTGTGGCTGGGGTGGGTAGGGTCTTTGCTGATGGACCGTGCCCTCCGTAGGCAGCGTTTCTGATATATATGTTCTATGGTCGGTAGCCGGGTGCCGGTAATACGTTGGGCAGTTTTGACTACCCGCTGCAGGGCTTTCCGGTCATGGGAGCTACAGCTGCCGTACCATACCGTGATACAGTTTGTCAGGATGCTCTCTATAGTGCAGCGGTAGAAGTTAGAGAGGATCAGGGGTGACAAATTACATCCCTTCAGCCTCCTCAAGAAATATAGGTGCTGCTGGGCCTTCTTCACCAGAGAGGAGGTGTTGAGGGACCAGGAGAGGTCGTCCGTGATGTGGACTCCGAGGAACTTAAAGCTGGCCACCCTTTCCACCTCCGCCCCATTGATGTGGATGGGGGTGTGACTTCTGACTTTGGACTTCCTGAAGTCCACGATTATTTCCTTTGTTTTCTTGGTGTTAAGGGCCAGGTTGTTGTCGGCGCACCACTTCACGAGATGCTGGACCTCCTCCCTGTAGGCTGACTCATCGTTGTTGGTGATCTGGCCTACTACCGTGGTGTCATCTGCAAACTTGATGATGGTGTTGGAACCATTAACAGCCACACAGTCGTGGGTGAAGAGGGAGTAGAGGAGGGGGCTCAGCACACATCCTTGTGGGGCCCCCGTGTTCAGCGTCAGGGGGGGGGGAGGTGTGGTTACCTAATTTGACAGACTGGGGTCTGAAGGATAGAAATCTTCTATCCCCAGACTGGGGATAGAAATCTATCTATCTCCTTCTTAAATATATTCAGTGACTTGGCCTCCACAGCCTTCTGTGGTAGAGAATTCCACAGGTTCACCGGCCTCTGAGTGAAGACATTTCTCCTCATCTCAGTCCGAAATGTCCTACCCCGTATCCTGAGCCTGTGACCCCTCATTCTAGGCCCCCCAGCCAGGGAAACATCCTCCCTGCATTTACTTTTTCACCTCTGGGACCTGAATTTAAGTCCAGCCTAGACTGGATGATCGGTTCCTCTGACTATTGTCTGTAGAGGTTATATCATCGCTAACATTTTACCTCTAAGTTCAAGATTGCTCAGATTTCATGTTTTCTTGAGTGGTCACTCAGTAATCTGGTTAATTGTTCTTCAAAAGATTGTGTATTACGATTGATTACTCACATTGGCCCACGAATTTTGAGTGCTATTAGCACATTGTCCTGGAGAGATTAGCACCAGTTCTTAACCAGTTAGAACTGGCTTAGACCAGTAGGTCCCTATAAGGCATCCAGGAGGAACCCAGATCAGCTGTACTGGCTCCCAACTCACATGCTGCATGCCAACCTTATGGCTGTATCACTCGAGATACCGCAATGTAGTTGGGTAGTTCGCCTACAAGGAGCCCTCAGGTGATCCAAGATCTTTCCAGATAGATCACGGGACCTGTAAGGTATTAAAATAGCAATTTCACCAAGAAATGCCTGAAGAATCACTTAAGGAAAATACTCAATGGTGCAGTACACGGAGCCCTTTTGAAACGTGGCTGAGATACATTTTGGAGGCGAGCGGATGGAACTTTAAATTGTAGCTTGTTAAGCTGTACCTGTCATGGAGGTTCTGATGCTGAGGCTGGATGGAAAAGGTATTCCACTTGCTCGTGCTAACACCAACCAATTTGATGAACGCAGTGAAAAGAGGAAAAAAACCTGATTAGCAATTACTGTGTAATTTCTGCTAGTAAATATCTGTGTCATATGTGAAAAAGAGAGGTAAACATCTAAACTATTAAAAGAATATAAATCAATTTGTTAATTACAGATTGCATGGAGTTTTGGCAGAATTTGCTCGAAACACTTCACAGGACATTGTTGAAACTGCATTCCAATACGGTTCAAGCTAAAAATGAAAGACAACAAATTCTCAGTTATGTGGTCATGTAAACTACCTTTGGATAATTCTCTTTTTATCCCCGTCTTGCAGAAAACTTCATATCAATGGGGAAGTAACAGCATCCACTGCTTTAATGGACACGTTAAACAAACATACAACAGTTAAGTCCTAACTTATTAAGACTGTTCCCTCAGACTGACTACTCCCTTGGTTTGCAGCCATAGCTGATCTCTTCATAGAATTAAGACAGCTGTGAAAGCTGTTAGACATAGTTACAGGGGGGTTCATCCAAAAGTCAAGTTTCCTATAACCTTCAGTATCCTTCATCAGCTCAGAATGATCCAATATTTTCACGTTCTTCACTATTTCAATGACCTAATACTGGAGTGGGCCCATTCTTTAGCTTCCTTTGGGTTACTTCATTGTGCTGAATTTACTACATCCTCTTTCATCAGGTTAGGGGCCTATTTAAAGAGATTTAATTTCCAGACAGTGACTTATACTTTTACTGACATACTAAGTCATTCAGGTCCACATTAGACATGTATAATTACTGTATTATGATAGAAAACATAGATAATTACCACAGCAACCATACAGAATGCGTCACAGATTGTTTCAGTGTGAAATTTACCCTGTGAACATGATAATCAATGTGGGTAACAAAATGATCATTTAAGAGAAATCTGCTGCTTAAACTCTTTTTTTTAAAAAAGTAATTAAAATACCACAACTGGTGTAAATAGGAAACAGGTTTGTTTTTCAATTTGGGATTATACATTCTTCTGATCAGATTTTCACTGCAGTGTTCAGTGTTGCAAATCAATGATCTACTTATATGACACAATTATTTCAACACTTCCTGTTAGGTAAATTAAAAAAAATGAAAATAATTAAAGAGCACATATCACTAGTGGTTATTCTTGACTTAAAGGTGGAAGCACGAGTCACGTCAAAGGAAACCAAGACGTGGCCACTGGAAGATAAGAATATATATTGCTAGCTCTTCCCTCAGCACGTAACTTGACTGCATCACTAATTCTATATTAGCTGGTTATCAGCACATATTTTAACAGCAATAAGGCAAGTTGCCAAATTAAAACTTGTGACCACTTCCTTTTTGATGGGGGTGGGGAACATTGTACTATTAGGAATTTCCATCATGCAAGACAGAAATGTTTGTGTATAAATAAATTTATCAGAAATGATGGTGTCTCTTTTATCTTCTCCCTTTTGCCAGACAGTATTCACTGGACACTGTGTAGCTTGTTAGGAGTTGCTATAGAATGCCTTGAGGTAAATCCCCCTTTATCTTTTACTTCCGCTCCTGTGGAAAGGCCTCCACTTAGTGATTTGGGAACTTGGGAACTCACTATGTGGAAATGCGTAAGCATGAATAAACATTGTACTGGTCTGTGTTGTAACATGTTCGCACCTTGTAGTCATTTGTGAGACAAAATGTTTCCTTCCTCCTTGAGTTTCCCCCCTTAATCCTCCCTTTCCCGAGGGTAGAAACTCAAGCACAGGTACTGACCCAGAGGCCCAAGTGACCATTCTTCATGTGTGAGCCTGAGCAATGAGTAATGGGTAATGGGACTGCCACCCAAAAAGGCAGCAAGTTGGCAAAGGGATTACTTTGCGTGCAAGTCCTTGCCGACCTGAGGCCTGATCGAAATTCTGGGGGGAGTTTTTACTTCCCGACGTACTGGGAGAGGAGGGCGGCGGGATGGTGGTCCGGTAGCGTGCGGGGAACCCGGATGGCTGGGTCTCCCCACATGCTGTGGAGATTTAACTCCAAAGCATGCGACTCTTGGCCCTGACAGGTTCCCCGCCCGGGAATCAGCCTAATTAACAGGCCTGGCATCCAGTCAGGTGGGGAGCACTCTGGAGGAGGCCACAGGACCAGGTAGGTCCGATCCCGCCCCGCCCCTGGGGGATACTGATCCCAAGAGGGTCTGATCCCTGACCCCAGGGAGAGGGTGGGGGTTCGATCCTGAAGGAGGGTACGATTCCTGACCCCGGGCGGTGATTCCGGGGAGGGGTTTGTATTGGGGGGGGGGTGGGGGTTCTGATGGTGGGGGAGCTTGAGGGCCAGGAGGAAACACTCCTGCTCCTCCTAGCCCACAAGGAGTTCTCTCCGAGACTATCTTCGCCTCGCTGCAGCTGCCGGGTTTCCTGTGACCCGGGAAACCTGGTCGGCCACAGTTAAATCCGAGGCTTCCAGCCACATTAACATATTTAAAATGCCAACCCGCCTCCTGGGACCTGGTTGGCTGCTGCTCCCTTGACTCGCCTCAGTAAAATCCGGAAGTCGGCTAGTTGGAGCCAGTTTCCTGACACGCTTGGAAATTTTGCCCATTTAACCCCGGCCCCCCCCACCCCACCCCCCATCCCCACCCCACCCCCACCCACCCCACACCCCCCCCCACCCCCCCACACCCCACCCCACACCCCCCCCCCACCCCCCCCACCCCCCACCCCCACCACCCCCCCCACCCCCACCCCACCCCACCCCCCACCACACCCCCACCCCCCCACCCCCACACCCCCGCTCACCCATGTTAAAATTCTTCCCTCAGTCTCCGGCCTCAGTTTGAATTAAGCAGGAGAGAAGTTTACGCCAATTGGGCATCGAGATGCAGCTCTCTGGTGGGGGCCTGCTGAATAACACCTGGATCCGCACTGAACTGACCTGTAGGTAGGTCCTGGGGGAAGGAGGCGAAGTGGAGGGTGGGCCAGCCCGGGCCAGCAGTCCTTTTAAGGATCACTGGTTAGGCCGCTCAAGACCTAGTACATAGTGCAAGCTCCACCCATTTGTACATGAATTTCACTCGGGGTCTGACAGCTGGCATTAGGACCCCGATTTGCATATGCAAACACCTAACTCCTGTTGCAGATTGGGACCCTTGGAGGCCTAAGAATTGGTGGCTGCCAATTTGATGGCAACGCACTTCCAGGGGAGATCGGGTGCAGGAGATTGCGACCCGAAATTTGTCTGCCTATCGTTCATTAATACAGGCAAAATTTGGTCTAATTTCTCCCCCCACCAGGTATGTAACCTGGGCTCTTGCTGGACTTTCAATGCCATACCACATAATGCATTTAGCCTTCAAGCCACTTGAGAAGCTACTGTAATAGCAAATTGGGACAGATTTTTGTGTGCTGATGTCAATCATGAGCAAAAGGGGTGGCAGCCCAATGTTGCAAGTCCCTGCCCCTTTATCATGGTGTAATGCTTACGGGACGCAACGAGCATTCAGAAGATGGAAAATTGGCACGCATGCCTTTCATACTGTTCAGAAACCTTACTATTGTGAAATGATACAAAAAGAAAATACTGCAGATGCTGGAAATCTGAAATAAAAACAGGAAATGCTGGAGAAACTCAGCAGGTCAGGCAGCATCTGTGAAGAGGGAAACAGAGTTAACGTTTCAGGTCGATGACCTTTCATCAGACGAAAAGTCATCGAGCTGAAACGTTAACTCTGTTTCTCTCTTCACAGCGATTGTGATATGATGTCTGATTCACAAGGCTGCCACCCTTTTTGACACTCCTGAATTGGCTTCACTTACACAAAGGAATGTCTGGCTTGCAACCGGTATTCTCCAAATACTTTTGAATCATGGGCAGTCCAGCAACCCAAGCCTAACACCCGGCCATGATTTTGTTCCACAGGACCTGTCATTGCCGACAGATAAAATTCACTTATCTGTCATCACAGGCGGCTGCACTTTGCAATTTTGAGCCAAGTTGTCAGCTAGGGGGACAAACCATAATTCCATCCGGGTAGGGGTGCGGGGGGTGTGGTGGGGGTCTGGGGAGGGGGGTGGAGAAAGGAAAATCTGTTGCCCCAACTGATCAAGAATTATGTCTGTCAATCAATGAGTTGCATTCGTTCTGGCTATGAGTGACCAGGCACCCCATGTGAAGGGGTTTGACAAGAAAACATTTTAAGGGAAAATGGGGAAAATGATTTGTTCAAATGAAACACGTTTACGTTGCAACTTTTTTTTTTAAACGGAGAAACACTATTGTAGTCGTTAAAGAGTTAAATACAAATTTAAAGATTACAGACAGTCCTAACCGCTATGTGGGTGGGGGAAATAACCACACAGATATACGTAGATAATACTAATACCTTGCTTTAGTTAAGCGCAGATAAGAGTGTGAGGAGTTCTCTTTTCCACTTTTTAGTCAAGTGGATTTTTTTTTTGCATACCTGAAAGTTTTGTGTGTTTTCCCCATGATTGAAAAACGTGCTCATTTGATAGACTTATTAAGACAATTACAAAAATCGTATGAAGCGTAATTCCATTGAACTGCCTTTTATTTTGAATATCGCGCACATATTTCAAAATGATAATTGAGTTTTGTGTTTTTTATGCACCTAGATTTGGTGTAATATATTTACTTTTTGACCATATGCTCCAACGTGCTGTTTTGCTATTGATGGGCCATTCCTAACAGTTGTAGAGGAGTTTGGTGTTGCTCAGAACACACCCAGAACATGGTAACCGTGTGGTTGTGATGGTACTGCTATCATACTCAATAATATGTACTGAGGGTAACTGGAGGGTCAGAGCACAAACTGGTGACATTTAAGTCTTGTTTTATTTTTGTACATTATTTCAAATGTTGACCCTACTTCCCAACTTTGTTTTAACCATTGCTGACCCAAAGGCTGGGCCGGTGACATGCTTCTGATCATCCGTCAATGCTTTGTAACTTACCATGAGGGTGGCCGGGTGATTTGTTCTTTTATTTTTCTTTCCATCACTGTGGGAAGTTCCTGGGGTCTGCTTAGCACCAACCCCTGCCAAAACAGCAGGAGTTTGGGACTGTAGCGATATTGTACAAAATAGACTGGAGATCATTGTAGTCCAGGATCATTATCAACTTATAGTTATTAAATACACAACCAGTTAGAACCCGTACTTGTAACAAATGTCCAGAAATGAAAAGATACTGGAGCAGTGACAAACCCACTCAATCTGGTGTATATAGATAAACTTTGTTGAGAGGACCTCACTGTGTGGGTAAGTGTGGGCGTGAACTTATATCCTATCACTTGTAGGATCTTGTACTGAAACTGTTGCAGAGTATTGCTACTAGGCATTCTTTATGATATCCCATGTATACACTGGTATGGAGAAGCAATACTGATCTTACAGCAGTGTATTATTGATGAAAACCCCTACTAACGATATAAAAAACAGGTGTAAATGCTTCCTTTCCGAGACTTGTTTTGAAAATAGTTTAAGGTGGTGTTGTGTAACGTGATTGCTCGCCAGCAGCGCAGTCAGAAGCTAGCCCAGGTTCATCAGGTCCAAACAACAGATCGAGACAAATGTGCAGGCACAGACAATTGGCCTTTTCTTGTTCCATGATTTCTGATGTTCTTATGACACAGGCAGTTAATTGGCACACAATCCAGGACAAAGCAGCTCGTTTGATTGGCACCCCATCCACCACCTTAAACATTCACTCCCTCCACCACCGGCATACCATGGCTGCAGTGTATACCATCTACAAGATGCAATGCAGCAGCTCGCCAAGGCTTCTTCGGCAGCACCTCCCAAACCCGCAAACTCTTCCACCTAGAAGGACAAGGGCAGCAGGCGCATGGGAACACCACCACCTCCAAGTTCCCCTCCAAGTCACACACCATCCTGACTTAGAAGTATTTCGCCGATCCTTCATTGTCGCTGGATCAAAATCCTGGAACTCCCTCCCTAACAGCACTGTGGGAGTACCTTCACCACATGGACTGCAGCGGTTCAAGAAGGCGGCTCACCACCACCTTCTCAAGGGCAACTAGGGATGAGCAATGAATGCTGGCCTTGACAGAGACACCCAGATCCCATAAGCAAATAAAAATAAAAATTAAAAAATTCACAAAGGTCCCTTTACATTCTTCTGCACTCTTGCATCACAATATCCACCTTATGCAGCTCACTTCATACTGACCTGGAGCCAAGACAGTTGCGGACTAGAGGAAGGAGTGGCTACCAAATAGAGCAAATAGTCATTTGGCAAAACAAAGAGGGATAAGCATGTACAGAATGTTACAAATTTTAGTTGTGCAGTAGATTATCTCTTGGGTTTAGTGCCACCCATCTCTTCCATAAAAGGATCCCACGTCCCTTACAATCAGAAGTTTATCTTTACTGCCAAATAGCTAGTCATATAATAGCATAATTCAGGGGTCATAACAATAAAAAAATCCTTGTTATGTCAATTGGATGCTGTAATATTGTAATGGCCTCATAACTATTTCTCCTACCTTCCAGAAGGTGGACTGATGAACACTATCGTAAGACGAGATTAATTGTAAACCAACAGCCTGATTTATTTTAAATATATGTGAAAGAACAGAGTAACATTTACATTGAATTTTAATCTATTTCAAAATACTCCTTTTAACATAGAAAAAACCCCAAAGTAGACTACACTATCCCTGTTTACAGATTAAAAATGCTTTTCTGACCAATAATTTCTCTGAAACTAGTCAGCACTAAAATCAAATAGGGAGGTCACACTCACTGTATCTGTTCTTTACTCCAGATCTCTGCAGACTGTGTGTCCTTTCTTTGCTGGATTGGCAGTCAAAGGCTTGACCTCTGACCTGCTCCCGACTCTCCATATCTGGGGATTGGGCAGTTGAGCTGCCAATCAAACTACCAGCACCCTCCTAATTATGGGCTCCTGGCAACTAACCCCTACTGAGCACAAATGAATAATTTTGTGATGCATTTACATAGGCACCGTTATTACATATATTGAAATAGGAATTTATAATGAAAAAGTTAACACAAAGGCATGACAAAAACATGACAACAGGAAGTAAGTTTTTATAGACAGGAAGTGCGCGCAGATGGAATATTATTAATATATTATACAGATTTACATAACAATGCTTCTAGTGCCTACCACCATGCTTCCCCCTGCTGTGTCTGTAAGGCATGCCTTTCTTGCTGCGTGCTTGTCTTGCTGCCAATGTTTAAGCGCTCCTTCAATGGGAAGAGCACATGCGCTATCAGACTACTGTTGTTCACTGCGGGCCTCAAGAGATCGATGTGACTTTGCACCTCGAGGTGCAAGGGCCATCGGACTGCGCTGCTGCAACCGGCACTTCTTCAATCCTCTGAGGGGTTGGTTGGTTTGAACAACTGTCACCCTGGAAGGATGCTTGCTTATTTGTCTCTTCGCCTGCCATACACCTGGTGCTGGGCACTTGTAGGATGACCTGCGATCTGCATGAGGTCAGAGCGTAGGGTATTATTGAGCACCGGGAAGCCCACTATCGTGGCTTTCCTGAACTGTTCTCCAGCCTGTGAAATCGAGTGGTGACAGACTTCTATAAGTTGGAGCCCAAGTTCTGAATTGCCATGATTTCACTCTCTGTGTCAGCTCCGTCCAAGCAGGGCGGACCTCAACTTTGACAGGAGGGTGTCTTTCCATTCCAAAGAGAGCTACCTTTCCTTGAATGGGGGGATGGGGGTGGGGGTTAGTTTGCCTGCCATTTCTTCTTGTGGACATTTCTGGCTCATTGCAGCTATGGCAATGTTTTGCGAATCTTGTCAGTATTTTTCCACCTTAAGAAGTGCTTTCTTTACAGCCAACCTTCTAAGAGAAAGTGGCAGCTCTTTAAGTGCTGCTGCCTTGCTGGATTTTTCACCCGCAGTCAATTGTTCTGCTGTCTAGGCTCCTTGTGCATGTTTTTCATGCGATTGGGTACCTATTAAAATTAGGAAGAACAGCTAGCCTTGCAATTTTTGGCACGGCTGACCTTCTCTGATGCCCAGTGCATGTCTTACCCAATTTGGCTGATATCACAAATTCAGTGCCATTATGTCCTGGAACTGCCACTTTCTTTGGGTGTTACTGGCAAGTACTCAAAAAAAAAACAAATAACAGTAAAACCACCCCTACTTCAACTATATCTCTTTATTTCTTTTAAATGCTTTAAAAACAATTTCTCAGGAATGGCTGGCGCTCCTTCCCTATGGCACATTCCATTCACTGAGGTCCAGTGGTAGCTTGCTATCAAGCATACTCAGAGACAGAATCGAAATAGGAACACTGCATTTAATCTTGCTTTATGGATACTTGCCAGAAGGGAAGATTAATATATTGCTGGCAGTAGTACAGCTCCTGGGTACCTGCTGATGGAAGATTGTACCTTTTGCACCATGGAGGGGAAACATTTACCAGCACATTCACAAAGGGACATATACTGCTACTTCTTTTTCTAATCTGGACCAAGTTGGAGTTGTTTTGGGTTCTCAATGCGGTTTTGGATTCACTTCCATTCAAAGTAGCATTATAATATTTTAAAATATTACTTCAAAAATAGTCAAAAGATTCCTCCCAAAATTAAATAACCCTTTGCATCTTCAAAGTTAACCCTCACCTGAAACATGGATTCTTTCATCAGACAGTTGATTCTCGTGCATAGCTGATTTGAAAGTGTATATTCCAATGCCTGTGTATATCTTCTTGTGTTTCTTTCTTTTTTTAAGCCTCTCTTCCACCTCCAATTTTCTCCCCTCCTTTTTCTGAAGATACTGATTCACCCTAGGGTATGGTTTCATTGGTGGTAGCTGCTCTCCGGAACCTCTTCATGTCTGAGCCCGTCAGCAGGCTATTTGCCCTTCTCTAGGCCAGGTATGGGGTGGGAGGTCAAAGGCCAATTGGCGCGCACCCCACCACCACCTCTCTGACAGAGATCAACTAACTTTGTAAAGATTAGGAAACGGACCTGGGATCTGAGCTGTGGATCAGTGGGTAGCACTCTCTCCCCTGAGTCAGAAGGTAGTGGGTTCAAGTCCCACTCCAAAGTTTTGAGCACAAAAATTTAGGCTGACACTCCAGGGCCATACTGAGGGAGTGCTGCACTGTCAGGGGATGCCATCTTTCAGATGAGGCCCTGTCTGCTCTCTCAGGTGGATGCAAAAGATCCCATGGCACTATTTTGAAGAAAAGCAGGGCAGTTATCCCCGGTGTCCAAGCCCATGTTTATCCCTCAATCAACATTACTTAAAAAAAAAGATGATCTGGTCATTATCACATTTCTGTTTGTGGGAGCTTGCTGTGCACTGATTGGTTGCCGTGTTTCCTACATTACAACAGTGACTACACTTCAAAGGTATTTCATTGGCTATAAAGCGCTTTGGGATGTCCTGAGATTGTGAAAGGCGCTACAGGAAACTCTTTTTTATCCAGCACCGACGGGGCCGGCGTGGTGCCGATTTATCAAAATGTCCGGATTACAGAGAGGTATACTTACTAAGGTACGAGAGCCCCGTACACGGCCACAGATCCAGGCGTCCCTGTTGCATGGCAACAGGTGCAGGAACCCTGGTTACACGGCCACAGATCCAGGCATCTCTGTTGCATGGCAACAGGTGCAGGAACCCCGGTTACACGGCCACAGATCCAGGAATCCCGGTTACATGGCCACTAATATGAAGTAAAACTTACCTGAACCTACTCCTGAATTTTGCCGGTTAAGAGAGATTTCCAGTTATTTAGGTGCCGGTAAAAAGAGAGTTTCCTGTATATAAATGCAAGTCTTTCTTTCTCTTTGCTTTCTGTACTGTATCGCTCTGTACCTCACTGGACAGCGCCCCTATGAACTAAGTCATGGGAGCAGCCCTTGGACACTAGTTCTACTTAATCAGCAATGATATCATAATTTATAATAAACCATACCTTTAAACATTTAGGGAGGAAGTAAATATATTGTTCATCTAAATTCATTTTAATCTGAGGTCATAAATGAGCCATCACTTTTTGATTTGGCTACAGGCCAATAAAAATCTATATGTGTGACTTCACCATTTGTTGACGTGTTTGGGAAATGATGTGAAAAATCTTGTTCTTCCCTGCTTTCAATGTGCCTCAACCACAGATAAAGGACATCTTTGCAGTTTTTATTATTTTAATTTTAAAATTTGCTACACAATTTCCTCCCTTTTTATGAGCTGCAAGTTGACTTAAAATATAGAGTTTCTTGTTCTCGAACCAGTAAAAGGCTCCCCCTGTTTTTAGTGTAATTCAGTTAGTAACAGTGACAGCTGCAAATGACATGGAGAGGGGGTTTCACAGGCAGACATTAGGGGTAAGACTGTGATTGGCCAGTAAATAGTTTTAAAGAGGGAAAAAAAAATCAGGGAGCTAGGCGGGGGGAGGGGTAGATAATCAGAAACGCTGATGTTAGATAATTAGTCTTTTGTGAAAGAAGCGAAGCATACAACATTGCTAACAAACAAAATTATGCGGCAAATGCCTTACAAATGAGGGCTTCCTGACAGAGATCGTCCTTGAGTTTGGGGAGCTGCATCTGTCATTTGACCTGCAAAACTCAGTTAAGTGTGACACTACATCCTGCGCATTTTTCATGCATCTGTAAGTTTTTGTTTCTAAATTAGTTAGCTGTCTAGGCAGCCTCATCAAATGTGCACTGATCAAAGTCACTGGCTGGTCCCCCCTTCCACTGTCTCAGTGCAGAAAATGACACACCATTGTACATGTAGACTTGTTTACCCAGAGCAGCTTTTATGCCCAGGCCGAATGGAGAGAAAAAGAGAGTTGTAAATTATTGCTCTATTACTGAGATCATTCTGCAAAGTCAAAACAAAATAAAGCAGCACCAAAAATCCACCCTTTCACATTGGATAATGACTTACCACAAAGCTACTTAAAGGCAGCATTGTTGGGAAGTGACAATGTTACAAATGCATGATGGTGCAATTTGGTTGTACAATGACTCATTCCCGAAGGGAATGTTAGCTGCCCGTAGGATGCTTCTCTAAAACTCCCCTTGTTTTTTTCCTTCCTGCTTTATAAAGTGATTCCTGGGGAACATTGTTTAATGTTTTGTCAGTAGTCTTGCTACTTAAAATTTAAAAAATATTTTGACACTTTTTAATTCAAATAAAATATCCCTTTATTAAATGCACAGTTTTGGTTTTTCTTCCTTACCTCTTTCGTAATCTCCCGTGACACACCGCATCTTGAACCATTGGCTATAGGAGGCAACTTGCTGTCAGTCTCTGCATTAAAATGTTCTACAATTGGCCATTAGGCCACAAGAGAGGATCAGGATGAATTTCCTCTGTGGAAGTGACTGGTTCCATTTGGTGCTTCCCTGCAATGGCGTATCTGAGATTGGTAACTCACTTTTGAAAATTGTAGGTACAAACCTCCATTCTACTAATCTGTGGGTCAACCTATTAGATAGAGCTCCTATATATACTATCAGTGAATTCATAATTTTAATACCATGGATTCCATATCTAGCACTGTGCCTGAGAAAGCTGAGATGGTGCCAGCTTAGCATTTCCTATTTTATATACAGCACAGTCCCAGTGAGCAACCCAGGAAGTCACACCTTGACTCAATTTAAATTAATATGAATAATCTTGGGGCCCTTAATAAGGCTCTTGCACATTTTGTGCAGGAACTAAGTACACATTTCTCTCAGTGGGAAAATCACACTTCTCACTCGATTTCTGGGCCCAATTCGCCCAATCCACACTAGTTCCATGGGTGATGCGGTTAAGAAAATCAGTCTTCTGTCTTTGAGATGTGTCTACACGACCCACTTGGACCTGTTTAATTTCCTCTTGGCCTTGGTGCAATTTTTATATCTTCTCTTCCTCTATATTACATTCAAAGTTTTTCCTTTGCATTAAACTTGTAACAAAGGGAGTAATTTTGACTTTGTGTAGAATGGGTGACAGGGAATCAGCAGCCCATTTTACATCCCTCTCGATTTTTATTTCCATTGAAGTCAATGTAAACCTGGTTTACACTATTGCAGAAAGTCAAAATCTACCCCAAGAAATGTTTGTTCGTTCCAGGCATCCAATGGTCAAAGGCTGGCACAGAAGGGCAAAAATATTTCTCCTACTGCGGGGCCTGTGCAATCTCTTGCCAAACATTGCCTTGCAGGGGCCTCAGGAGGAAGGTCCAAAAGATAATTAAAAAGTTGCACTTCACCGGCAGAGTGGATGCTACCAGTCCCATATGCTGCAGCGAGCCCTTAATCTACAGCCCCCTTTGGTGGAACTTCCCATCAGAGGCCGGGGAGCAGGTCTCTTGTATGTAAATGACCCGGAATTTCGGCCAGGGTAAGGATTGCATATCTGTTGAAGGTGAAAATCCAACCAGATTGGAAGTGCATCCCAATCAAAGGGAGCTGGAAAGTCAAGGCTACCTTCCGCATCATCCCTGGAGAGATCCATAGTCCTGTGAACTTCTTTGTATGCACTCATTCATATCTCATTCCCTGGAATTCATACGCAGGTGAATGGATTAATCAATACCCACTTATGGAGTTCAGGTTTTACATACCCTCAGCTATAATGGGATGCTACATTTCTTATGTCGGATAATTTTCTTAGTACAGTATATGCCAGCTGCCTATGATCTTCCGATATGAACTGGAGGCAGCCGAAGCTCGCTCACTGGTGGTGCAGACTCGAAAATCTAGGCAATAACCTGAACATTTGCTTCCGCGCTATTCTGCAATATCACATTTCTGCTATTTCTAGCACTTTCAGTGGACTGTAAATAGCATTACCCTAAATTTGCACCTTATATCCTGGGTACTTGTCTCTGAACAAACTACAGCTGATTTTATAGGCCATATGGAACAAAAAGGTTTTACAATCTAAATCACTTAATGTTTGAGATTATTTCATGATAAACAAAAACAAAACTGTAACATTAATCACAGGAAAGCAGGTACCTTTTCAGGGACTATTTCCCAGTAATAGCCTATTTGTAGTAAGCCATCTTACAAGGAAATTACACAGCTGTGCAGGCGAAAGTCACGTAAAATGACAAGATTAATAACAGTGAAAATAAGAAACTGCTGACTAAATTGCACTCATCCTAATGAGGTAAAATGATTGGAGAGCTGGCTATTATATCTTTGTTTTTCTATTAGATTAAAACCGTTATATACTCTCTACTGGTGGAGTAAGTTATAGTTGATAAAACTTTGTGATGCTTTGTTTATTTCCCCTGAGTGTTAAATACACATTTGTACAGCTGTCATCTTTTTCATGATGTTTCACAATTTTTTTTATCAATACAATTTTCTATTAGATTGTCTCTTACATCTCAATATGACTTTAAAAGAAACACAGTTACCATGATTTTTCCTTCACAAAACTGCCTGTCTCTTCTGCCAGTATTTCAGTGCTATGGCCTCTGCTATTAATCCTGAAGCAACCAACCTTGCCTAGAGGTTTTAGCACTAACCTCTTCACAAAGCTGGAAAATGTTGGTAGCCACGGGGCAATTAACTTTCCAGCCATAACAAGATGAAGGATCATCTCCCTTTCCTTGCCCCCATTCCCGAAACAGCGACTTGCACAATTAACGGGGTTATCTCTCAAATTCACTGTTGCTTCTCTTATCTGTTGTGTTGATGAGCTGGATCCTTGGTGGCTGGTTGTGTCTCAACTGTATCCCACCATCTCCTTATCTCTACCAAATGTCTATTTAACTCTATTTTAAGACTCGGGCAAGTCAAAATACCAGTTTTAGGTTCTGAAAAGTTGACTTGAATAAGATCAAGCAGAGTCCTAGTTACAAAATGGCAGTTAACTTTCATAATATTTATGCTATCTCTTCATCCAACAATGGTTAGAGCATTTCTACCTAAAGCCCATACTCATGGTGCTTGCTTACTGACAAATTTCGGTTTAAACACCTCAGATTCTTACTGCATACATTGTAGCTCTCAACTACCGATTCTTCAGGCTTTGATTATACATATTTCAGTCCTTCCTCTAGACCACAGAACCCTGCATTATAGCGTGTAATGATATTCATGAGAATCATCTGAATACTATGAGAGTCTGTCTTTAAAAATAGGGAAATCACAGTTTTAATTCATGCTGATCATATGAAACCCTTTGTGAGTATGTTTGTTTTCTAAGCTAGCTCCAGTATTGGCCCAGATAATAAAGATATAATAATACTAAATGCTAGTTTCAGCAAGCTACTTCACATTCCAATTAATATAAGATATGATAATATCAGGTGTGAGCTTCCGCACTCTCTAGTCAGGCTCGCTGCAGGCTGAGCTAAAGCTTCGTAACATGTCAATCCATTTCCCATTTCCAGAGTAACATTAACCAGAATGATGACAGTGTTTAGTATTTTCTGGCACAACTTGGTTCACTGTGTTTAAAACATGAGCAACCGTTTAGTCATCAGTCCAGCATCACCCAAAGGGTCAGTGAGTGCAACGAGAAAGGATCATCAATTATCCACACATTTAGGACATTCCATTAAGCATCTTGGCTGAGAGCTGAGAAAATCCATGAGATCTGCAGTACAAACCTTATTTTAGAACACCCTGATGGATAGAAGGACTCTAATTGTTCTACCATACCAGGACATACATTAATGCCTGTGCTGCACTGTGGCCTGTCAGAGGAAATTTATCCTCCACAGAAACGAATCTACCAAAAAAATTCAAATGAGGCTGGTTCCAGAAAATCCACCACTCTAATGAGTGGATCGCACTGGGGAGGAATATCGTGGCTCAGTAGGTTAGAGACTGTCAGCTCTAGGACTTAGATTCAAATCCAGCTCGGACCAATGGGGTGAAAGTTTCCTCTATCTGCTGGCTGTAATGGTTCTGGGGAGGGTTGGGGGGCACATCTAGACGTAAGTGCAGGGATGCATCCTCCCGGACCTTTGCTGCTGGCTCCAAAATTACATAGAATTACATATAATTTACAGCACAGGAACAGGCCATTCGGCCCAATTGATCTATGCTAGATGTACCAGAAAAAGAGGTGAGGGAGGGGACCTGAGTAGGACTGGAACAAAGAATGTTCCACATATCCCATGAACAGGCAGGCATAGCTAGGGCCCATGTGGGTTCCCATAGCAACACCTTTAATTTAGAGGAAGTGAGTGGAGTCAGAGGAGAAGTTGTTCAATGTGAGAATAAGTTCAGCCAGGCGGAGGAGGGTGGTGGTGGATGGGGACTGGTTGGGCCTCTGTTCAAGGAAGAAGGCCATCCTGGTGGGGGATGGAGGTGTAGAGGGATTGGACGTCCATAGTGAAAAATCTATCAATCTCAGTTTTGAAATTGTCAATTGACCTAGTTTCAACAACATTTTGGGGGAGAGAGTTCCAGATTTCCACTACCCTTTCTGTGAAATAGGGCTTCCTGACTTCAACTGAATGCCCTAGCTCTAATGTTAAGGTTATGCCCCCCTTGTTCTGGACTTCCACCAGAGGAAGTAGTTTCTCTCCGTCTACCCTATCAAACCCTTTAATCATCTTAAACACCTCAATTAGTTCACCCCTTGATACTCAAGGGGATGCAAACCTAGTCTATGCAACATGTCCTCATAATTTAACCCTTTTAGACAAGGCAAGGCCTGCCGAGTTGGATCTCTTAATTGCTATTTGTTGTTGTTTTAGATATACTTTCAGTATAATTGTGTGCATTTTGAAGGTTGTGCATTGATGATTTTTTTGGGGAACCCTGGTGCTGCCCTTTTGCACAATTGCTACTCTTGCTGTGCTATGCTTGCGGTTAGAGTGCTAAATAGTTGCAGCAATACAAACGTTGGGAGGTTGTGTCAACCTCCATACCGCTGAATGATCTGGATAAGGAAGATCGTGCTATCTTGGGACATCACCTGCGGGTGCAAAGACACCTCAGGTGTTGTGTGCTCCCCACCATCACCCCAGCAACCGTGCGTGTAGACTATGCCACTTCTACCTGGGTCTGTCACAGGAGACCTGTGTCCTCCACTTCCGTTTCACTGCAAACATAGTGACCAAGCTATGCCATAGGCTGCAGCAGCAACTGGTCCTTGTTGACACTGTGCTGGGGATCATCTCCTCAGCAGGTAGCTCTGGGGCTGGACTGACTGTGGGAACTTTGGATGGGCAGGAAGCTATACAACTACGTATGGCCCTTACTGCAGTTACCTGTCTGTATTGTGAGATGGGTATTCAAGATTCAAGATTCAAGATTCTTTATTTGTCATATGTAACTAGTACAATGGAATGCTTACTCCCCAATCACTCCCACAATAAAGCTGTGGGAGCTCACAGAGACACGTCAGCTATTTTTACAGCGCCGTGTTCAGAAAGTCAATTCTTTGGCATCCAGTGGCAGTGGGAGCACGATGTCCCTCAGCCGCTCCGTCCTCCTCACTGTTGCCGGCTCGGCTCCACGTGCGGTGGCCTGCTTCTCCCGCTCACCCTCTGGCCACCATTCCCGGCTCCCCTCCTCCCAGTCGGACTGCGAGTCGTCGAGTCTGCTGCTGCGTCCCGATGCGCTGCGCTCCTCCGCCCGACTCGCCGAACACATCCTCCGGTCGCCGCGGCCTCCACCTCACCGTCGCCGGCTCCACGGTCCGACGGCCCAGGCCTGCTTCTCCCGCTTCCGGTCCAGCCTCTGTATGAAATAATGTCCTGGAGCAGGTAAACTTCTGGAAATAAAAGAAAAATATTTATTTGCAGCTGGATGATGGGGAGGTCAATAAAAAGGAGAACCAGAGATGGAGGGTGACTAAAAACCCTGTTATGCAGAACTTCTTTAAGTAACTGACACCTTCTCTCACCTACAACCTGTCATCAAACTATGATGTCCCATACAGTGTAGGCTCCACAAATAGCACATTCACTGTACTCATGCTGAGCTGGCAGGTTGTCACTTCCTCCCCCTCATCCTTGATACATTATGGAAATGCCAAATGAAGGGGGAAATAAATCTTAATAATTTATTTCAGTTTATATACAAAAGTGAAGTAATCTGTTTCTTACACCTGTGCTTCCCCTTAGAGACTATATAAGATGTGATCAATCTACTTCTTAACTTTAAACTGTGCCCAAGTGCTCCCCAAACGGAAGGAGAAGATGTGATAGCTGGTGCTGCCAGACGCCTGGGAAGGTCATAGTTGGTTATGACCCTCAGAGTGCAGGGGCCCCATACGTCCCTGGATAGGGACAGTGCTGTAACTGCCAGGAGCTGCTTGCTCTCAAGCACTTTCTCAGTCCTTTGTGGGGCCTGGCTGAAGTGGGAGGATGTGCGGCCACCATGTTGAACTTTCTCCAGCCATGATAGTGTTGCTGGATGCCATAGTTGGACGGCTGGCATGAAAGCAGTCTATAGGGTGTCTCCAATGTTGGCCATCACTGCTCTTTCCAAACAGACTCCAATCTTTCCAATGATTGATGGAATCTGGTAGCTGGGTGTTGGCCCTGGCACTTGTCACAATGCTCAGGAGAGACCTATTTTGTGATTGGTGCTTCACTGCTTTGGGGCTCCCTGCTAGTGGTTGTGAAAATGCCACTTACTCCATGAGACTCTGCATGTGTGATAAACCTTCCGCAGCATTGCAGCGGTGTTTAAGGTCCTACTCTATTTGAAACAAAAACAGATTTTTTGGGGGCCAGTTTACAATTTTGGACAATTGCTGCATGCTGCTCATGATGTTTGAAATTATGTACTCTTGGATAAACTTGCACCTAGAAGCAAACCCAGGATACCATTCCTTACACGTGCACTGGAGACACTTTGCTGCCTGGGCAGTAACCTGCAGTGTGGTTCACTCACCCATTGTAGAGTCCACCCAATTTTCCATCCCATTGAAATCACATCTGCGGATGCCTGAAAACTGGGAGATCTGGGAGACTGCATTCACGTCCTTCCAGGCAGCTAACGCTACCATCCTTGCAGGAGGGTGACCCTCTGCCCCAAAAGGAGCCACTTTCCTTTGCTGAATTTATCCGCAGCAGGACCTCCAGATTGCCATCATGGAAAGGGACAGTTTCGCCCACGTCGCACTTCACAGCTGTTCTTCTATGGAGAAAATATTGCTTTGCTACGTGATAAAATGTCTCCCCTTTATGGGCGAACCTCGTCCCTTTAAATGCTGCCGACTGGCCAGTATTTGCAACTGGAAACCAGTCGACTAGAAGGTCGACCTCCCTGTGCACATTTTCTGTGAGAAGGGAGTCTAGGCAAATTAAATGGTGCACCTTAGATTGCAAAATTTGGTGTGGCCTGCCCCCACACTACTGTAAATGCACATTTAATTAGATGTGGCCCACACCAGTTGCTTCATAAGAATCGAGCCGACTGCTCCAAAAGGCTGGAGACCCCTAATATAAGACAAATAGCAGAGTGATGAAGAGGGAATCCACCTGAAGGGTTTAATTCACTCTGAGACTTAGTGATATTGTATTACTGTGCAGTAAATGAGTGAGCTTGTCTCAATGCAGCGTGTGCTACATTTTTGCTTATGCTCCACTGTTTGCTCTTTGGAGCAAGCAGTTGTAACACACAAGACTGTACATTAAGGCCTTTTCTTTGCTGGTTAAGTGCTTGTTAAGCAGCAATTAAAACAAAATGTAAATTTGCATCTCTGCAGCTTCTCTGTACAACAAACTAATTGTCCACATTTGAAGCATGTGCAATCAGAGGAGACAACTGAACATGTTTGAAGGGTGAGCAGAGTGGGAGTGAGCTCAAGGAACATGCAGCAATAAACTTTACTGAACATTGCAACATGCCATGCATTTGGGGAACATTTTGGAGGAGGAGGAGAAAGATATTTGAGGGTCATCTGAAACAAAAACTCACCCGCCCACAACTAACCTGGAGTCAGAATCGGGGCCAGTGTTTTAAATAGTGCTGCAAAATACCACAGACTTCCCTTAAACTGCCTAGTTGGCAATCCAGATTATTAAGATCATCTTCCAATAGATTTTCCACTGAACCCTAGACCAACCTTTTAAATTTCCAAGTAGCTATGTTAATTAGGCACACTTTTCTAGTCATTACCAGTTATTTAAATATACAATTGCCCAAAATACACTGAATGGAGCTTTTCTCATTCAGTAATAGAAATAGGGTACCATTACTGAAGAAAGCAACCTTTTATTCTGGTCACCTGGGGGACACTGATATCCAGAATTATACCAAGGTGACCCAGCCAGTTGCGAACATATGATACGAACATACAAACAATGACGGAAAGGAAAAGACCCCCTGGATCATCCAGCCCATCCCACACACCTACGATGCTTTGTTCATCACAATATATAAATTCTCCAGCCCACCTGAAAGCCACATGATCTCCTGGGAGAGGTGCAAAAACAGGTACAATCTCAGGCCAATTTGGGGGGGGGGGAAATTTGGAAAATTCCTCTCTTAACCCTGTTGTGTATGTACCTTTAAGAGAATAACTGGTCTCAGACTGCAGTACCGGCAGTGACCACCCCTGTATAAAAGGCGCTAGAGAGCCTCTGTTGTTTAGTTTCGTTTATGCCTTTCACCAGTAAAGATCTGTTTGTTTTCTCTCCTGCTAGTCCGTGTCTCAATCATTCACGGACTTAACACTGGCGACGAGTTAGAAACGAACTTACCTGCAACTCAGCAGCAGCTCAGACGACGTTGTTGAAGGTCGGAGCCAGAAGAAAGAAAAAAAAAAAACGGGCGTCGACCGTCAATCATCGATTTAAAAACTCGCAGGAGAGACTGTCCAGAGCCAGGCTGGGTTCCTCGGTCCGTGGTTTCCCAGCTAGTCGGGCTGGTGGCAGGTAGTCCTCTGATCCTTCCTGGGCTGCGGCGGGCTGAAGCTCGATCGGGTGGCTTTCAACGGGGCCGGGCAGCGAGTCGGGAAGCAAGGAGAGAGAGAGAGGGTGGAGCACACAGGGCGCGGCCGGTGTTTCGAAGCTGGGCAGCATTTGGACCTCAGAAGAGGGAGGGAAGTGTCCCAGAGGGTCCGCTCCACGACGGGAAGATAATAAAAGAAAACGAATTAATATTTAACGCGCAGGAAACCGTGGAAAGCAGCGCTAACAACAGCGGGGAAGAAGGCAAAGCGCGGGAGGCGCCATTTTAGATTTGCAAGATGCCGAAGACTGGCTGTATCACTGCTTTTGATAACACATTAGAGGACTGGACCACGTATGTGGAAAGAGTCGAGGTATATTTCGAGGCAAATGAAATAGCGGAGGGGAAAAAGGCATCAATATTGCTAAACTTAATGGGCGCTAGAACGTACGGCCTATTGCGGGATCTGATTACTCCAGCCAAACCGAAGGCGAAGAGTTTTAACGAAATTGTTGCTGTTCTACAGGAGTACTTAAACCCTGCACCGCTGTTGATAGCAGAAAGATTTAAATTCCACAGGAGAACTCAGCACAAAGATGAGAGCAATGCTGAGTATCTTACGGAACTACGCAAGCTATCAAAGCACTGCCAGTTTGGAGCAGGACTGGCAGATACCCTACGGGACAAATTTGTCTGTGGACTCCTGAGTGAAGGAACACAGAAGAAGTTACTCGCAGAAAAAGAGCTGACGCTAGATAAGGCTTTCAGCGTGGCAGTATCATATGAAGCAGCAGCCAGGGGAGCTGCAGAAATTCAACAAAAACCACAGGAATACGGCACCCATGAAATGACACGGGGATTTGCAAAATGTTATCGCTGCGGCAGAACTAACCATGACCAGAAGGACTGCTGGTCCAAAGACAAAATATGCAGACAATGCGGGAAGATTGGACACATTGCACGAGTTTGTAGGTCTGGGAAGAAGACCAGCGACAACAAAAAGGCTACTAAGGAACCGTACAAGAAAGTACAAAAGATGACGGACAGTAGTTCCGAAGACCAGATGAGCGATAGTGAATCCGAGAACAGGAGATTAAGCTGTCTCAAACTTCACAATGTAATCGCAAAAGAGGATCACCGAACCATTTGGGTTACCCTCGCGATAGCAGGGTCCCAAGTTAAAATGGAATTGGATACAGGATCAGCGCTAACCGTCATGAATCGACGAGACTATGAGCGGCTATTTTCACACATACCCTTGAGAGAGACATCCATCGTCTTGACGACGTATACGGGGCAAAAAGTATACCCCAGAGGAAAAATAAGGGTGCCTGTCGAATACAACGGCAAGAAAATACGGAAATTGTATCTCTACATACTGCCAAATGGTGGACCACCGTTATTGGGACGGGAATGGATCAGGAAGATAAACTTAGATTGGCATTCCATTCATGCAATGACGGTGGACGGTAAAAAAAATGAAGACGTCACTCCTGGACGATTGTCAACAATCTTAGCTAACGCCAAAGAGGTATTTCAACAAGAACTGGGCACGCTTAAAGGCGTAACCACCTCGTTAAAAATAGAAGAGAATGCAGTTCCCAAGTTTTTCAAAGCGAGACCGGTACCATATGCAATTCGTCCAGCCGTCGAGGCAGAGCTGGAGAATCTGGAGAAGGCGGGCATGTTGTCTAAGGTCGACTGGAGCGAGTGGGCGACACCCATTGTTCCTGTCATGAAGAAAACGTTAAGCAATAAGTCCGGAGAGCCAAGGAAGATTCGCATCTGTGGAGATTTCAAGGTGACGGTGAACCTTGTCCTTCACACAGTACAATATCCTCTTCCAAGGATAGAAGACATCTTCGCCTCACTGTCTGGAGGGAAGCGTTTTACAAAAATTGACCTAGCGCAAGCATATTTGCAGATGGAGGTTGAAGAGTCCTCCAGGAAGTATCTCACGATAAACACTCACAAAGGTCTTTACCAGTATCATCGATTGGTATTCAGAGTGGCATCGGCTCCGGCGATATGGCAAAGAGCGATGGAACAAGTCCTGCAAGGGATTCCGGGGACTCAGTGTTACTTGGACGACATCCTTGTAACAGGTGAAGATGACAGTGAACACCTTAACAACCTAGAACAGGTGCTCACTAGACTACGGGAACATGGGCTGCGAGCCAACCGCCACAAGTGCGAATTTTTTAAGAAACAGATATCGTATTGTGGCCACGTGATTGATGAAGAGGGGTTACATAAGTCCCCTGACAAAATTGAAGCGGTTGTTAAGGTCCCAGCACCTGAAAATGTGTCGCAACTGAGGTCATTCCTCGGGTTGGTGAATTACTATCATAAGTTTTTGCCGAATTTGTCGACAATTCTGCACCCACTGAACGCCCTGCTACGAACGGGGGTAGCATGGAAATGGAGCGATGATTGTAAACGTGCTTTTCAGAAGAGTAAGGACTTAATCACTTCGAAGGAAGTATTGGCTCACTACAACCCAGCACTGCCAATCAGGCTGGCGTGTGATGCGTCTCCCTACGGCATTGGGGCGGTACTGTCACATAAATTCCTTGATGGTTTGGAGAGGCCGATAGCTTTTGCGTCACGCTCGTTAACTTCTGCCGAGCGTAACTACGCCCAGATTGACAGAGAGGCCCTCAGCCTAGTGTGGGGGGTGAAGAAGTTCAATCACTATCTGCACGGTCAAAAATTTACTCTACTAACCGATCATCAACCTCTTGTCTCCATTTTCAACCCTCAGAAGGGCGTACTGATAATGACAGCACAACAGCTGCAGAGATGGTCCCTTTTCCTAGGGGCACACCAATATGATATCAAGTACAAAGGAACTAAACAGCATGGAAATGCTGATGGATTGCCACGTCTACCGTTGCCGACGGTGGAAGAAGAAGACCTTGCAGTGAATCCAATGGAGTTATTCCACTCGACCATAGTCGAATGTCTCCCTGTGACGAATGCAAACATAGAAAAGGAAACACGGAATGACCCGGCACTATCACGGGTCTATGATTTAATGGTGAAGGGATGGCCAGCACATGGCGAACCACTGCTGCCAGCATTCTCGCCGAGAAGAGAACAGCTGTCAGTGTGCAGAGGAACCTTGATGTGTGGATCCAGAGTAGTAATTCCACCTAAGTTGACGGATAGAGTGCTCAATGAGCTTCATGAGGGTCATCTGGGTGGGGTAAAAATGAAGAGCTTAGCCAGAGCGTTTGTGTGGTGACCGGGAATCGATAGAGAAATCGAAGAGATGACCAAGAGCTGTGCAGGATGCCAGAAGGTCCAAAACGCCCCACCACAAGCTCCTCTGCATCCATGGGAGTGGCCCTCATCTCCATGGCAAAGGGTGCACATTGATTTTGCTGGTCCCTTCATGGACTCGATGTTTTTAATTGCGGTGGATGCACATTCAAAGTGGCCAGAGGTAATAAAAATGTCCTCAACCACCACGGAAAAAACTATCACAGTTTTACGAACCATATTCGCCAGGAATGGGCTGCCTGAACAGATTTGCTCTGACAATGGACCACAGTTTGTGTCTGAAGAGTTCCGGAGGTTCTTAAAGAACAATGGTGTTAAGCATTACACATCTGCCCCATATCATCCAGCCACTAATGGATTGGCCGAGAGGTTTGTCCAAACATTCAAGAAGGCTATCAAGGCAATGTGTAATGAAGATATACCCCTACAACACAAGGTGGACAACTTCTTGTTTGCCTACCGGAATGCGACACATGCGGTTACCAACCAAACTCCAGCCATGATGTTCTTCAATCGAAGACTACGATGCCGCTTGGATTTGGTTAAGCCAAATGCCCGAAGAGATGTGGAGAACAGGCAGTTTCAGAATATGAATGAAAGGCCGACCAGGAGTTTTAAGATAGGTCAACCAGTTTTGGCCCGGGACTACCGCACTGAGAAATGGCAGCCAGGAATGATTTGTACACGACAAGGACCTCTCATGTATACCGTGGATGTTGGGGAGAGCATTGTAAGACGCCATGCTGACCAGATTCTAGAGTCACTGGAAAACGTCAACTCCACACCACGATCTGATACACCTGGTAATGAAATCGACGTTCCAATTGCAGCTACCGCAGAACCGGTAATATTGGAAGCAGATGAACCAAACAACGACATTGATTCCGACTCAACATTGCCAGAAGAACCTGATACCCCAAAGAGGCGTTATCCAGACAGAATCAGGAAGCCTCCTCAAAGACTGAACTTATAATTGCTTAAACTTAACCAATGTATCTAGCAACAGTAATTGTGATTGTAATTTGTTATCATTAGTTGTTAAATGAATGTTATGTACTGTTTATCTAAAAGGGGAGGAATTGTTGTGTATGTACCTTTAAGAGAATAACTGGTCTCAGACTGCAGTACCGGCAGTGACCACCCCTGTTAAAAAAAAGGCGCTAGAGAGCCTCTGTTGTTTAGTTTCGTTTATGCCTTTCACCAGTAAAGATCTGTTTGTTTTCTCTCCTGCTAGTCCGTGTCTCAATCATTCACGGACTTAACAAACCCCACCTTAGGTGATCAAAACTAGTCCAGGAGACCACTCTGGCCCTTATTAATGTCATGCAGTACCTATCTTTTGTGCGAGGTGATCTCCGCCCCAGCCAGAAACAGGTCCAGTTCTCGCTTGAAGGAATTCAGTGATTTGACATTCACCACATGAGCCGGCAGCCTGTTCCACAGGTCCAATATTCTCTGGGTAAGAACTACCTCCTGATATTCAACCTAGTTCTGGCCTTATAAAACTTGAAATTGTGACTCCTGGTCCTCCCTAACCTATTTAGTTGAAACAAGCTATCTACTCAAACACAATCTATCCCCTTCATCATCTTATAGACCTCGATCACTATACTCCGCACAGTACCTCTACACTGCTACCCTATAACAATTAATGTCAGGTCTGTTACTGTACACACTAATGGATGAGTTCCAACATATCCTGTAACCATAGCTAATTTAATCATTGAGTATTTTAGCATTTTAGAAATGGTGGTTGACAATTTGTGATCATGGGTCCTCCTAGAACCATGACAATATGATGGCACTGAATACTATAGATTCTTTCTTTGTTTTGGGAAGTCATGGACTAAATGTGTTTCGGGGAGGGATGTATTACACACAAAAGTAAGTTGCTTTTAAAACATATTATTGGCCCAGAAATTCGGGTCTCCACAGGTGAGTACGCACGGGGTACTCACCCGTAGGTCCAATGGAAGTGCCGGTTTCCTGCATGCACTGCGCATGCGCGGGAAACCGGCACTTCCATTCCCCTGAACGAAGGGGCTCAGAGGTCGAACGCATGTGCAGGAGACGCTGCGCGTGCGCATCGAACTTACTTTTTTTTGCAGGTTTTCCCGGGAGGGTAAGTCTCCAGAAGTTACACATAAAAAGCAGGCGTAAGGCCTGCTTTTTATCAGGTAAGTGGTGAATTAATTAAAATTAAAACATTTTTTCCACAGGTTTATTATTTGCAAATACTTTAAAGAAAGGTAAGTTTATTTTTAGCCCCGTTAGAAAATAAAATAATGTTTTTCAAAAATTAAATTATTGTTTAAAATAGTTATTTCTGTTGTGTCGGTACCTTTCTACCTAGACACAATTAGAACTCAGAACCCAGAGATTCAAACATGAAGGCCTAGAAATTGGGTATAACCCCGCTTGAGGCGTTAGAACTGGCGCTGCGCAAAGTTTATAGCCAGACGAAGCTTATTGCCGCCTGGCGTGATATTGGGTTGCATCGCCCCCAAAGGGGATTGAGGCGCGAATTCAGATGTTGCACGGGCCTCCTAAGGCGCAAAACTTCCGGCGCTACCCAATATCGGCGCGGACGGGCGCAGCGCAGGTGATCTCAATTACCGATAACCACGAGACTTCCAGGCACCGGCCGGCTCTTAAAGGGGTGGGTCAGTTAGCCTCAGCTTCCACACTCATCGCCCTGTAGGCCTCAGAATCGGCGCTCGCCCTTCTCTGGCGCAAAAAACTTGGTCAAGATGGAGAAGGTGAGACAGAGCGCTTCAGCACTGAGGCTCTGGAGCAGTTGGTGTCCGCAGTGGAGCGCCGTCGAGATGTTCTCTATCCTGACAATGGCAGGAGGCCGAATCAAAAGGAGTACCGCCGAGCTTGGAGGGATGTTTGTCAGAGGGTCAACTCCAGCAGCATGGCGACCAGGAGCCCTGTTCAGTGCAGGAAGAAATTCAACGACCTCACTCGGGTCGTTAGGGTGTGTGTTGTTTATGCAAACTTCTGATTCCCTCCATCTGCACCTGACTTCATGGCTACAGGGTGCGCGATGCCCCAATGGCCATCTGTCAGCAAGCACCCATGGCCCTTTCTGGGCACACACATGCACATTTGACTCAAGGCATCATGTAAGGGCTCTTGCACCATGGGGGGCATGAGATGATCACTCAGGACATCATGTAAGGGCTCTTGCACCATGGGGGGCATGAGATGATCACTCAGGGCATCATGTAAGGGCTCTTGCACCATGGGGGGCATGAGATGATCACTCAGGGCATCATGTAAGGGCTCTTGCACCATGGGGGGCATGAGATGATCACTCAGGGCATCATGTAACAGAACTTCCCCTTCTTTCCCCTGCAGTCCAAGCTGGCGATGATCCGCAAGGACCAGCTTCGAACCGGTGGCGGACCTCCACAAGTGGTCACTCTCACGGATCTCGAGGAGAGAGTGCACCAGATTCTTGGAGGACGTCTGAGTGGTCCTGTTACCACTGCAGCTGCCGACCCCATTGTCGACAGCGATGGTAAGGTTCTCACCTGTTACAGCTGTCTCCTTCCACTTGGTCCCCCCGCCAGCATGCTTTCTCATTGTGGAGCCATGTCAGAGCCTTGCCGCAATCTGGCATGCCTTGTCGCCAACCTGTCCTTTTGCTAAAGCCACTCTTCCACCTCCCTGCTTTCAGATGCTGCATCACCAACTCGGGATCCGCGCCCTGAAGCTGCCAGTGCCAGCGCCTCCGGAGGCGAGGATCAGGAGGAAGCCGGACCATCCGTTCCAGCCTCAGGGGAGCCTACACATCTGCAGACTGGGGATGGGGGGGAGCTCTGATAAGGAGCCAGTTGCCGGAACAAGCGGCCTGCAGCTACGCGAGGGGGGTAGGCAAGTTCGGGCGCCGGCTCCCCGGAGGGCAAGGCAGGGAGCGATGACTGCTGCACAGAGTGCAGAGGAGGTGCGTAGTCTGGCTGAAATTAGCACCCAGGCCTGGCTCAGGCACACTGAGCTTATTGCTGCAGTGGGGAGGATGCCTCAGTCGATAGAAACACTGGCAAAGAGTGTGCTGGACTTTGGGGCAGCAATGGAGAGGACTGTCCAGAGATTCGGGGCAGCAATGGAGAGGACTGTCCAGGGCTTTGAGGCCGCTATGGAAAGGACTGTTCAGAGCTTCGGACAATCGCTGGAAAGGTCTGTCCAGGGCTTGTCCGAGGCAGTGGAACGGACTGCTCCGGCCTTGTCTGAAGCAATGGAAAGAACTGTCCAGGGCTTCTCCGAAGCACTGGCACCTGCCACACAGGTCCTTACTGCTGCCACGCAGTCACTTGCTGGCCTCGTCCACACCCAGATTGAGGCAACGCGAACTCTCACTGCTGCCACCCTATCTGCATCAGCTAGAATCACCCCGGGCCCTTCCAGTAACACACGAGGCCAGGAATCAGTGAAGCAGTCGATTGTGATGGATGAGCCAAGCCGGTCCCCTCAGAGAGCCCGTGTGTCGCCCGACCATGGTGCAGGTGTCCTCTCTCGGCAGGTGACCATTGCTCATGCCACCGCTGCTACGTTTGCAGTGCAGCTGCCACCACCTGCAGTGCACACTGCTTCCAGCCATGGCCAGATCAAGCAGCCAGCCTCTGCACCCTCCAAGCCCAGAGGTCATCCAGGCCGTCCCTCAGGGGCTTCTGCGCTTCCAGACAGTCAGCAGGCGTCCCCCAGCCTTGACGTCGCCACTGGGGTTCAATTACGTAGGAGCAGCAGGGAGGGAAGGGGCCGTCCGCGAAAGTCAGTCTCCATCAAGGGGCCAGCAGTAGAGGGAGGTGCTGAGACATTTCTTTGCCCAAATTCAAGGACTCCCTCACCTGTTGTGATTGTTGGAAATGGTTTGTTTAGTTTTGCGGCTTTGCCAAAGAGTTAACTGTTATTTTGTTAGTTATGGTTTCTGTTGACATGACGTTGTTATGCTGGAAGGAAGGACTTTTTTGACAATAAAGAAAAGTTTTAATTTACAATGGTACTCGTAACTATTTACACTCATGGTGGCCTTCAGAGGCTTTGTACGATCCGAAGTGCGCAGGACGATTGACACCCATCATTCCGTCAGAGGGGCCTCGAACCGAGTCCTGATGAGCCTCTGACGGATGGCCCTTCCAGTTTCAGGAGCCCTCCCATCTTCCTCCTCCTCCTCCTCCTCGTCCGCTTGCCCTTCCTCCTCCTCCTCCTCCTCGTCCGCTTGCCCTTCCTCCTCCTCCTCCTCCTCCTCGTCCGCTTGCTCTGCTGGACCTTGAGGGACAGCTGGCATTGGCTGGGTTCGTCGAATGGCCAAGTTGTGGAGCATGCAGCAGACGACGACGATGCGACCCACTTGCTCCGGCAAGTACTGCAGGGCTCCCCCCGAATGGTCTAGACAGCGGAAACGCTGTTTGAGCACACCAATAGTGTGCTCCACAATGTTCCTGGTCGCCTGATGGCTGCTGTTGTACAGCTCTTCTGCCGGGGTGGCGGGCAAACGGAATGGGGTCATGAGCCATGGGCAGAGAGGATAGCCCTTGTCACCAAGAAGCCAGCCTTGTGGGTGAGCCGGCCCCTCAAAAAGGTCAGAAACTGAGGTCTGCCGCAGGATGAATGCATCGTGGCTGCTCCCAGGGAATTGCGCGTTGACTGCCATGATCATGTGGCGGTGGACACAGACCAGCTGGACATTGAGGGAGTGTAACCCCTTGCGGTTGCGGAAGTCCTCAGGATTCAGTAATGGCGCCCGCAAAGCCACGTGTGTGCAATCAATCGCCCCCTGCACCATGGGGAAGTCCGCAATAGCAGCGAAGCCCTGCGCGCGCTCCGCCTGCTTCTGCAGGGTCAGAGGGAAGGTGATGAATTGACGCCTTCTTCTATAAAGGGCAGCTGTCACTTGCCGGATGCAACAATGCACTGCAAACTGAGATATATTCGCAATGTCCCCAGTGGCTGACTGAAAGGATCCGCTGGTGTAAAAGTTGAGGGCAACAGTCACTTTGACGGCCACCGACAGAGAGGTCCTGCACCGTAGGCGCGGCTGCAGATTCTCAGCAAGCAGGTGGCACAGCTCAGTCACAACCTCCTTACCGAATCGGAGCCTTCGCACACACTGCTCCTCCGACATGGTAAGGTATGACACCTGCTGCCTGAATACTCTCGCAGCGTATCTTCGGATTGGCCGACCTCCATTGCCCCTCCTCCTTCTGGCCAATCCCGGCCCTCTCTTCCGCCGTCTCTGTGCCCCTTCAAAGTGTCTGACCATGAGGACGTTCCCCTCCAAAGCAGCTCCCATTCCGATGCCAGACGGGCAACACGCTGTAATGTGTAGCGCTCCAACTGCTCCGGACAGGTCTGAAGGTCCCAAGTATTCGAAGGCTAAATCCAAAAAAAACTGCTCAACAGTAGCTCACCAACTCTCTCCAGCAATGATCACAATGAACAGGCCAAGTGGCTGCAACTTTTATACTAGAGCTGTCCCCTTTAAATAGCGCCCCCCGACTCCGAGAAGGGCCTGGGAACGTTCCATCGAACTGTCACTAATAGCGCTAGGCAGAAAGGTTCTGGGCGCCACCGAATATCCGGTCAGGGGCGCCAAAAAGGCGTTGCACACTGAAATGACGTCATGATCTGTCTGCGCACGCGGGCGCGCGCTAACAGTTAGCGCAGGCGCTAAATGTATAGTCAATATGGGAGGTGTCGCTATCTTTATTGCACCCGCCTGAACATTGGGTAACGCCCCAAATTTCGGATTCATTAGGCGCTAATTGCTGGCGCTACCAACCGAATTTCTAGGCCGAAGTGCTTTATTCAGGAAGGAAAGGAAAGTTCTGGAGAGTTCCGAACAAAGAGAGCTAAACTTAACCAAGAGAACACCCAACCATGTATCTGCTGTGACAGTGCCACCGCAGGTGGGAGGAGAACACACAATAGATAACATATTCCTCCCCTCTTAAATGAAAGGTTCACATTATTCCTCAACAGGTAAGTTACTTTCAATGCACTCAACTAACCAAGGGTAGAGGTAGGCTGCCTCAAACCCTGACTTTACCCTGGGGTTTATTCTGCCCCAGTCTTGTGGGTAAGTCACTAAGCCTACAGATCCAAGCGTCTTGGAGGCCGCTGCTCTCTGACAGGATACCGGCGGTCATCGCTGGCTTCCACAGCAGTAGGCATTGACAAAGGCCTGGATGGAGAAGGTGCCAGTGTCAGTCGAAAGTCAGGAGTTTGCACAGGTGGAACAGTCTCATGACTTCCTGTGTTGGAGAAGAGCACTGTGGCAAAGGATGCTGGTTTGCGGTATCATCGGAAACAGTTCAGGCCAACCAGCCGTTGGAGCCTCTGTGGCTGTCTCTGCTCCTAGCAACAGTTGATCTGTGTGTCTTCTCCAGACGACGTCCTCGGCAGTCTCAACCGTGTAAGACACAGGGCCCGTCTGCGCGATCACCGTAGCAGGAACCCATTTCGGTCCAGTGTTGTAGTTTCGAGCTAGGACGTGCTCTCCAGGGTGAAACCGTCTCTCCTTGGCTCTTTTCTCTCTTTTCAACTTGAGCTTGTTGTTGACTGTAGTAACCTGGGAGGTTATGAGTAACCTGATCCACCAGGTGGTGCTGTGGCAATTGCTCTCCTGAGTTAAGTCTGATCTGTACTGGTTGTACTCTTTGTTTTTGCTGCCTCATGGCAGAAGCTTTTAGGTGCAAGTGTTGATTAAACCATGTTAAGGAGTTAACCGGTGTCCGTCTCCATCTATGGCCACCTCAAGATACCACATATGGCGACGAGAATAAAGGACGGAAGAGTTTTGGAGTATTCGGAAGAGGTGCTCGGGTTGGTTAGCAAACTAGTCGGAAAAGCACGAGGCTAGGCCGCGGGAGTCGAAACGGAGTTTGATTTTTTGGCTGAAGTGACCGGACTCCAAGGATGGCAGGAACGGTAGGCTCCGTGGCACCTTTTGACAGCAAGTCGCAGTCTTGGGAGGAGTATATTGAAATACTGAGCCATTTCTTAATGGCAAACGAGGTGGACAGTGCTGAAAAGAAAAGAGCCATTTTACTGAGTTGTGTGGGAGCGCAAACCTATACACAGATGAGGAATCTGCTGAGCCCGGAGCGGCCAGGAGAAAAATCTTTTGACGAGTTGGTGAGTCTACTAAAGAATCATTTCAATCCGAAACCTAGTGAAATAGTACAGAGATGGAAATTCAATTCGAGGATTAGGAGGCCGGAAGAAAGCGTTACTGAGTATGTGGAGGAGCTTCGGAAGCTCGCACAGGACTGTAATTTTGGAAATGCGCTCACAGTCATGTTAAGGGACAGACTAGTATGCGGAGTTAACGACGACAGTATACAGCAAAGGTTGCTGTCAGAAGAAGGATTAACGTTTGAGACGGCACTTAAAAAAGCACAAGCCATGGAGACGGCTAACAAGGACATTAAGGACTTAAACAGTATGAGCAAGGAGAAATGGAGTAAACCAGTGGGAGGAGCTGTTTTCAAGATGGAAGCTGGCGCGAAAAGTCCACCAGTCGGGGTTGGGGATTGCTACCGATGTGGCGGGACGAGCCATTATGCAAAGGACTGCAGGTTTGCAAAGACAAAGTGCCACAATTGTGGAAAAATAGGGCACTTAAAGAAAGTCTGTAAAAGGGCAGTGAGTGAGAGAAGCAGTGCTAAAGTGGCAAAGCATGCAAAACGGGGGAGGGAGAAGTACACAAAGCAGACAAATTACATACAAGAGGAGGAAGAGTCTAGTGAGGAAGTTTTCACTGTATACAGTATAGACACTTCAAGGCCCAACGTACCCCCTCTCACTCAGTATTTGATAGTGAACGGAGGTCAAGTAAAGTTTGAGATTGACACCGGATGTAGTGTAACCATAATGTCGCAGACTGAGTACACCAAGCTATGGGGGGAAGCAAAAGTACCAGAGCTAGGTACATGCCCCATTAGTCTCAAAACCTACACAGGACAGAAGGTGGACATTTGGGGGGCGGCCGAAGTACAAGTGGAACACAAAGGAGTCACCAAAGAGCTTACGGTGGTAGTGGTAGCAGGGTCAGGACCAAACCTGTTAGGGCGAGGGTGGATCAGTGAGTTGAGTGCAGAAGGTCACAGAAGGAGCCCCGAGGAGGGGCGGTTGGTGAGAAGGTCACGGAAGGAGCCCCGGGAGGGGCGGCTGGTGAGCAGGCCCGGGCGTTGGGCTGAAGATTGTCGGACAGGAGGAATGGTGGAAATGGAATGGCGGCGCGCACAGACGCAGCGGCTTTGCTTCTCCCAGGACGGTGCTATTTACGTTTAATGTTAATGTTATTTGTACTGGACTCATGGGAGCTTGCAAGATCACATTTCATTGTTCATGTACTTGTGCATTGTACAATGACAATAAAGTTGAATTATTATTATTATTATTACTGGCAGGCAATGAATAAAATGGAGGACAGTACAGAGGCACTGCAAGAAGTGCTGATGAAGCATAAGTTAGTGTTCAAGGACGAACTGGGCACCTTAAGGGAAGCCACAGCCAAGATTCATGTAGCCAGTGATGCCACGCCTCGTTTCTTTAAACCAAGGTCGGTACCTTTTGCAGTGAAAACCAAGGTTGAGGCGGAACTAGATCGCCTGCTAAGGGACAAAGTAATAGAACCAGTGAAATTTTCAGACTGGGCGGCATCAATAGTCCCGGTATGGAAGCCCGACGGTAACATAAGGGTGTGTGGTGACTATAAGTTAACAGTGAACAGAGTATCATCACTGGAACAGTACCCCATTCTGAGAATGGAGGACATGTTAACATCGCTCGCTGGGGGAGAAAGATTCAGCAAACTGGACATGAGTCATGCGTATCAGCAGATATTGCTAGATGAAGAATCAAAAAAGTTTATCACGGTGAACACGCACAAGGGGCTGTTCACGTATGCCAGGTTACCATTTGGTGTCAGTTCTAGCCCAGCAATATTCCAACGGACTATGGAGGGCATTCTGCAGGGCATTCCAAAGGTGGCCGTGTACTTAGATGATATTCTGCTAACCGGAAGTGACGATCAGGATCACTTAAAAACACTGGACAAAGTGCTACAGCGGCTGGAAGAGGCAGGGCTACGCCTGAAACGGAGTAAGTGTAGATTCATGGAGAAGGAAGTTACATTCCTGGGACATCGGGTGGATGCCACAGGCCTCCATCCATTACCAGGGAAAGTGCACCGGCACCCACCTCAGTGACTGAACTGAAAGCCTATCTAGGGCTCCTGAATTATTATAACCGGTTTCTTCCAAACTTATCGATGCTGCTGGCACCCCTGCACAAACTGCTGAGAAAGGAGGAGCCATGGCGTTGGGGGCCAGAGCAAGCAAAAGCGTTTCAGCAGTCAAAGGAGCTACTTCAGTCCAGCAGGGTGTTAGTGCATTACGACGAGAAGAAGGAGCTGATAATGTCCTGCGACGCATCACCCTATGGAGTGGGGGCAGTGTTGGCCCACCGCATGCCAGATGGAGCGGAAAGGCCCATCGGGTTTGTTTCACGCACGCTCACAGCTGCGGAAAAGAACTATTCACAGCTTGATAAAGAGGGGTTGGCCATTATATTTGGAGTAAAGAAATTCCATAAGTACATATATGGGAGGAAGTTTGTAATCAGTACTGACCACAAGCCTCTTATTAGCTTACTGAATGAGATGAAAGCGGTGCCTCAAATGGCATCACAGAGAATAATGAGATGGGCAGTAATACTAAGAGCCTATGAATATGTGATCACGTACAGAGCCGGCAAGGAAAACAGGAACGCGGATGCTCTCAGCCGTCTGCCCCTCTCAAAATCTCCTCGCAGTACTTCCCCCGAGGAGCACATCCTGATGCTGGATCAGCAAATCAGTCCCCTGATGACTTCAGCGCAAATCCAGGGCTGGACAGCCAAGGACCCCGTTCTGTTAAGGGTCCGTGAGTATGCGTTGAAAGGCTGGCCAGATCACCGTGAGGGACCGGAGTTTGCACCGTACAGACAGAGACAGCAGGAGCTCAGTGTCCAAGATGGATGTGTGCTATGGGGAGCACGCATCATAGTCCCAGAGCGGGGATGCTCTACTTTGATGGAACAGTTGCATCAATCGCACCCAGGAATGACTAGAATGAAAAGACTAGCTAGGAGCTACCTGTGGTGGCCTAACTTGGATGCTGAAATTGAGTCAAAGGTAAAGTCATGCACTATATGTCAGGAACAGAGGAAAGCACCTGCCGGGGCACCACTCCATCCCTGGGAGTGGCCCAGCAAACCCTGGAGGAGAATTCACATAGACTATGCGGGACCTTTTATGGGCAAAATGTTTTTGGTGCTGGTTGACGCTCACTCAAAGTGGATCGACGTTTATCCAGTGAGCTCTGCAATGACTGATGCCACACTGAATTGTCTCAGGAACAGCTTCAGCACGCATGGTATTCCAGAAATGATTGTATCCGACAATGCACAGTGTTTTGTTAGTGAAGGGAGCAAAGAATTCATGGTAAGGAATGGAATCACACATGTCACCTCGGCTCCATATCACCCAGCCTCAAATGGGTTAGCCGAGCGAGCCGTGCAGACTTTTAAGGAGCTCATGAGGAAGAGCTCAGGTGACACCCTGGAGACCAAGCTCAATAGAGCCTTGTTTAGTTATCGTATAACACCCCAAGCTACCACGGGGCTTTCTCTGGCTGAGTTGATGATGGGGAGAAAGTTGCGGTGCACGTTAGACCTGATACACCCAGATCTCAAAAGCAAGGTTGAGACAAAACAAACAAACCAAAAAGCGTACCATGACAAACATACTAAAGCTCGCCATTTCGCCATAAGGGACTCTGTGTACACCCAGAACTTCGGTTATGGACCGAAATGGATACCAGGACTAATCCAGGACATTACAGGACCTGTGTCGTACTCCGTGTTACTAGGGGATGGTCATCGGGTTTGTCGGCATGTGGATCAGCTTTTCAGCCGGCAGCAGGGGGAACTGCCTCAGATGGAACAAAGGGCAGTAGAGGAGGCTGTTCCAGGACCCAGCACGGCTTATAAGGTGCCAGTGGACACTGGTACTGCCAGGCCACAGCGGGACAGAGTAAAACCAACATCAGAGACTACTCCAATCTCAAGTGCGAATGAATCTGAGAATCCACCACAAGTGGAATTAAGACGTTCACAAAGGATTCGCAAGCAACCAGAAAGACTTATACAAACCTGTTAAATTAGCCAGGGGTTAACCATGGTTAGAGCATACTGGTTAATTAAAACGTAGTACCTAGTAAGGGTTATTGTTTAAGAATTGCATACGGCAATCTTAAGGGGGGAGGAGTGTAGTAACCTGGGAGGTTATGAGTAACCTGATCCACCAGGTGGTGCTGTGGCAATTGCTCTCCTGAGTTAAGTCTGATCTGTACTGGTTGTACTCTTTGTTTTTGCTGCCTCATGGCAGAAGCTTTTAGGTGCAAGTGTTGATTAAACCATGTTAAGGAGTTAACCGGTGTCCATCTCCATCTATGGCCACTTCAAGATACCACATTGACAATGAACAACCTGTTCTGCCCTTGGAGGTTTGAGTAAGTCAAAACTTGTCCGCAACTGCCTCTTCATCATGAGCGAAGCGGGGGAAGTTTTAGTTGTGGCATGCGGCTCGTTCCTGTAGGACAATAGGAAGCTGTTCAGACGTTGGTGGATTGAGCACTGACCTTGCGATGCCTTCAAGGCGTGCTTCAAAGTTTGCACGAACCTTTCTGCCAGGCCGTTAGTAGAGGGATGATAGGGCGCAGACCTGATGTTTTGGACACCATTCACATGCAGGAAGGTTGCAAACTCCTGTGATACAAATTGTGGACCGTTGTCACTTACGAGTTGTTCCGGTGAGCCATAACGGCTGAACATCTCACCAAGTTTCTCAATTGTTTTCTCTGGCGTGGTAGACCTCATCACAGCGACCTCCGGCCACTTGCTACGAGTGTCCACAACCACCATAAACATCTTCTCTTCGAAAGGACCGGCGAAGTCCACATGTACTCGCTGCCACACTTCTGCAGGCCAATCCCAGGGGTGTAGGGTTGCCAGCTGTGGAACATTCTGGACCCTTTGACATGGGGAACATGTTTTGGCTTTCTCCTCAATATTTCCATCGAGACCTGGCCACCAGAAGTAGCTTCTTGCCATTTCCTTCATCCGAACCATCCCACTGTGGCCTGTATGAAGTTGTTGCAGTATAGGTTCCCTCAGAGGTGGCGGAATGATGATACGGCGTCCCCAAAGAAGACAACCTGCCTGGACAGAGAGCTCATTTCTTTTTGAAACGTAAGGTTTCAAACTAGGAGAATCTCCTATAGCTCTCCCTCGAATGACATCGTCCATTACCTCAGACAGGACTGGATCGTTGCGGGTGTACCTTCGCACCTGAACTGCCGTGACAGGTGCTCCCTCCACTTGTCTAAAGTAGAAGATGTCTATCTGACGAGGCTCTGGGGGAGTAACAGGCAAGGGTAGCCTCGAGATACCGTCTGCGTTGCCGTGCTAGTCTGATTTGTGATATTTGATGTCGTATGTGTGTCCTGACAACAGTAAAGCCCACCTTTGCATCCTGCTTGCAGCAAGAGACGGAATTCCAGTGTGGGGCCCGAAGATTGAAGTCAATGGACGGTGGTCCATCAGGAGTGTGAACCTTCTCCCAAACAGGTACTGATGAAATTTTCGAATTCCAAAAACGATTCCCAAGGCCTCGTGCTCAATCTGTGCATAGTTACTCTCGGCCTTGTTCAAGGTGCATGATGCGAAGGCGATAGGTTTCTCTTCACCAGAAGGCATGATGTGGGATATGACTGCTCCCACACCATATGGTGACGCATCACATGCTAGCTGCACGGGTAGCTTTGGGTTGAAGTGTGTCAGGACCTCCGATTTCAGCAATGCTTTCTTTGCTTGGGCGAAAGCTTCGTTGCACAGTTCAGTCCATTTCCATGTTTTGCCTTGACATAGCAACTGATGTAACGGCTTCAGCAATGTTGCTAAGTCTGGAATAAACTTCCCATAGTAGTTAAATAGCCCCAGAAATGAACATAACTGGCTCACATTCTGGGGTGCTGGGGCCTCCACGATCACCTTGACCTTTGACGGTGCCTTATGCAGGCCAGCAGCGTCAATCACATGCCCCAGGTACTCAACTGAAGACTGAAAGAATTCACATTTGTCTTTACGAACTCTGAGTCCGTACTCTTTCAGTCATTGTAGTGTCGCATCCAAGTTCAGAAGATGATCCTCCTCATTTGTCCCAGTGACAAGGATGTCGTCCAGGTAGCACTGGACTCCTGGCAGTCCACTCAAAATCTGATCCATTGCCCTTTGGAATAGAGCAGGGGCCGACGTAATTCCAAACGGAAGGCGGCAGTACCTGTATAGCCCCTTGTGTGTCACAATTGTCAGCAGCTCCTTTGATTTGTCATCGACATGCATTTGTAGATAAGCCTGGCATAAGTCTATTTTGCTGAACTTTTGTCCTCCGGCCAGGCCCGTAAAAAGATCATTAATGAGGGGAAGAGGGTACTGTTCCGCAGACAGCACCGGGTTAATAGTCACTTTAAAATCCCCGCAGATTCGAACAGATCCATCCTTTTTCAGGACAGGAACAATGGGTGTGGCCCATTTGCTCATGCTCACAGGCTCCAGGACTCCATTCTCGACTAAGGCCTCCAAGGTAGCCTCAACTTTTGGCCTAATTGCATAGGGTACAGGTCGGGCTTTGTGAAACTTCAGCTTGCTGTCAGGTTTAATGTCAAGTCTCACGCTGATCATTTTCATGCTCCCAAGTTCCCCATTGAAGAGTTCTGCATGTTTGTTTAACACTGCAGTCAGACCTGACTCCCCTTTTGACATCATGCGGACTGCAGGCCAGTCCAGCGTGATTTTCTCCAGCCACGCACGTCCCAGTAGCGATGGGTAATTTCCCTTTACCACATATAGTGGCAGTTTCGCAGTCACAGAAATCACAGAAATCACAGAAACCCCACAGTGCAGATAGAGGCCATTTCGGCCCATCGAGCCTGCACCGACACATATCCCACCCGATCCCCGTAACCCCTACACCAACACATATCCCACCCCATCCCCGTAACCCCACGTATTTAATCCCCCTATCACTAAGGGTCAATTTATCATAGCCAATCAACCTAACCCGCATATCTTTGGACTGTGGGAGGAAACCGGAGCACCCGGAGGAAACCCACGCAAACACGGGGAGAATGTGCAAACTCCACACAGACAGTCGCCCGAGGCCGGATTCGAACCCGGGTCCCTGGTGCTGTGAGGCAACAGTGCTAACCACTATGCCACCGTGCTGTCCGTTCAATTTAACTGTCACCTCAAGGGTGCCTCTCATGGCCACAGGTTCGCCGGTATATGTCTTTAGCACAATGTTTGTTGGCTGAAGGGTAAGATGCTTTAGCATTTTGTGGTAGACAGTGTCTGAAACAAGGGACACAGCCGCGCCTGTGTCCACCTCCATCCGCACTGATTGTCCCTCCACCAGTGGTGACACCCAGTAGTCATTTGAACCACCTGCAACCGTCAGTATGTGCACCTCTTCCTCCTCAGAGGTGTCGCTCCCCTCTGTTTTACTTGTTCCATCATACTGCACTGAATGAACACTCTTTTTCCTCTCTTGTCCAAATACAGACATTTTGCTTTCATGCTTCCCAGCTCTGTCTGTTCTTTTGTTACTTCTACAGGCGCGTTCAATGTGACCCTTTTTGCCACAATTTTGGCATTCCAGCTCCGTACACCAACAGTCATTAGTATGATGGCCCGTTTTCCCACAACGGTAACATGTGCCGTTCCGCGCACCTTTAGGCTCAGACGACACCTTGTGAACTCTCCCTGTTGAACTCAACTGGTGAGCCTCCTTTTCCGCCATCTCCATGGAGACACTAACTTCAATGGCTTTTTCAAGAGTAAGGTTGTCCTCAGTAAGAAGGCGCTTCTGTGTGGCTGCACTTTGCAGATCACACACAAGTCTGTCTCTAATGGTGTCATTCAGCACCTCCTTGAACTCGCAGTGTTCTGACAACCTTTTTAAAGCAGCAATAAACATCGTCACTGATTCCCCCTCCTCTTGATTCTGTTTGTGAAATCTAAATCTCTCAGCAATAACCAGAGGTTTTGGTGAAAAATGTGCTCCAAGAATTTCCACTAGTTGCTTATATGTTTTAGTTCCTGGCTTATCTGGCTGCACAAGGCTGCGAAGTAAATTGAATGTCTTCGGTCCCATTACACTCAAAAAGGTAGGCATGACCTTTTCGTTTGCCATCGCATTCGCCAATACAAAATAGTCAAAACTTTCCATATAAGCGCTCCATTGCTCCACATTTTCATCAAAATCACCGATGTTTCCTAATATAGTAGCCATCTCACGTTTCAAATTTTAATTTCTGTTTACTCACTGCACCCGTAACGTTAATGTGATGCTGCAATCTCTGTTCCAAGTGTTTTGCAGTCGAAAACAAGAAAGTTCCCACAACGCAGATTCATCCCATCCTCGTCGCCACTTTGTTGTGTCGGTATCTTTCTTCCTAGCCACAATTAGAACTCAGAACCCAGAGATTCAAACAACGATGAGTCAGCCTACAGGTAGGAGGTCCAGCATCTCATGAAGTGGTGCGCCGATAACAACCTGGCCCTTAACACCAAGAAAACAAAAGAAATCATTGTGGACTTCAGGAAGTCCAAAGGCGGAAGTCACACCCCCATCCACATCAATGGGGCTGTGGTGGAAAGGGTGGACAGCTTTAAGTTCCTCGGAGTCCACATCACGGAAGACCTCTCCTGGTCCCTCAACACCTCCTCTCTGGTGAAGAAGGCCCAGCAGCGCCTATATTTCTTAAGGAGGCTGAAGGGATGTAATCTGTCACCCCTGATCCTCTCTAACTTTTACCGCTGCACTATAGCGAGCATCCTGACAAACTGTATCACAGTATGGTATGGCAGCTGTAGCTATTATGACTGGAAAGCCCTGCAGCGGGTAGTCAAAACTGCCCAACGCATTACCGGCACCCGGCTACCGACCATAGAGCACATATACCAGAAACGCTGTCTACGGAGGTCACAGTCCATCATCAAAGACCCTACCCACCCCAGCCACAGTCTGTTCGCCCTCCTACCATCTGGGAGATGCTACAGATGCATTCGCACCCGTACGACCAGATTTAGGAACAGCTTCTTTCCCAGGGCTGTCATCCTACTGAACTCCACAAATAAACTCTAAAGCCTGCACATCTGCCAATGCACTTTATTATGGTCATATTTATGTTAATATACTACAAGCCAAATGTATGTTGAATGTTTAAATGTCTTAATCCAAATGTACACTTTCGGGAGCCGCAAGCCTACATTTCGTTGTACTGCACTTGTGCACTAACAATGACAATAAAAGTTGATTTGATTTGATTTGATGAAGTGCTTTATTCAGGAAGGAAAGGAAAGTTCTGGAGAGTTCCGAACAAAGAGAGCTAAACTTAACCAAGAGAACACCCAACCATGTATCTGCTGTGACAGCGCCACCACAGGTGGGAGGAGAACACACAATACAGAACATATTCATGTAATTTATAGTTTATTTAAAAAATGTGATTTAAAAAAAAAATTATTTGAAGATTTAGTGATGTTTTGGGGCTTATAGTATTTATAAGTTTGACAGCCCTTCCTGTCAAACTTATGAATGAAGCATTCCCTGCTCTGATTGGCTCCCCATGGCCCACGTGATCCCAGGGGACACATCGAACGAACTGCACCCCTGGGATACGCAAGCACTGCGCGCCAACAGTTGGAGGAGGCCCAGGATCGCAATTCCACGGGGGCCCACAGCACAACGGCCGGCGCGCAAGGTAAGTGCAGGTCGGGGGCTTACACCTGCAGGAAGCCCTCGAACAAATTTCTGGGCCACTAAGTGTCAGCTGTGGCTCAGTTGGTAGCACACTCGCCTCTGAGTCGGTAGGTTGTGGGTTCAAGTCCCACTTCAGGGATTTGAGCACATAAAGCTAGGCTGACAGTGCAGTGCTGAGGGAATGCTGCACTGTCGGAAGTGCTGTCTTTTGGATGAGATGTTAAACCGATGCCCCGTCTGCTCTCTCAGGTGGATGTAAAAGATCCCATGGCACTATTTCGAAGAAGAGCAGGGGAGTTATCCCCAGTGTCCTGGTCAATATTTATCCCTCAACCTGCATAACAAAAACAGATAATCTGGTCATTATCACATTGCTGTTTGTGGGAGCTTGCTGTGTGCAAATTGGCTGCTGCATTTCCCACATTACAACAGTGACTGCACTTCAAAAGTACTTCATTGGCTGTAAAGCGCTTTGAGACGACTGGTGGTCGTGAAAGGCGCTATATAAATGCAAGTCTTTCACAGCCACATCATTTTCCTCAGCAACTGTCTCCGGTTCCGACTTATTCCACGTGAATTCATAGAAACATAGAAGATAGGAGCACGAGTAGGCCATTCGGCCCTTCGAGCTCCGCCATTCAATGAGATCATGGCTGATCATCCAAATTCAGTGCCCTGTCCCTGCCTTCTCCCCATATCCCTTGATCCCTTTAGAATTCCACAGGTTCACCACTCTCTGGGTGAAGAAATTCCTCCTCATTTCAGTCCTAAATGGCTTATCCCTTATCCTTAGATTATGACCCCTGGTTCTGAACTCCCCGGCCATCATAAACATCCTTCCTACATCTAGTCTGTCCAGGCCTGACAGAATTTTATAGGTTTCGATGAGACCCCCTCTCAATCTTCTAAACTCCAGTGAGTATAAGCCCAATCGACACAATCTCTCCTCATACGTCATTCCTGCCATCCCAGGTATCAGCGTGGTGAATCTTCGCTGCACTCCTTCCATGGCAAGAACGTCCTTCCTCAGGTAAGGCGACCAAAACTGCACACAATACTCAAGGTGTGGTCTCACCAAGGCCCTGTACAACTGTAGCAAGACATCCTTGTTCCTGTACTCGAACCCTCTTGCTACGAAGGCCAACATGCCATTTGCCTTCTTAACTGCCTGCTGCACCTGCATGCTTACCTTCAGCGACTGGTGCACAAGAACACCCAGGTCTCTTTGCACTTCCCCTTCTCCCAATCTATTGCCATTCAAATAATAATCTGCCTTCCTGTTTTTGCCACCAAGTGGATAACCTCACATTTATCCACATTATAGTGCATTTGCCATGTTTCTGCCCAATCACCCAACCTGTCCAAATCGTACTGGAGTTTCACGACATCCTCCTCACAGCTTACCCTCCCACCCAGCTTTGTGTCGTCTGCAAATTTGGAGATATTACATCCAATTCCCTCGTCCAGATCATTAATATATATTGTGAACAGCTGGGGTCCTAGGACCGATCCTTGCAGTACCCCACTAGTCACTGCCTGCCACTCGGAAAACGACCCGTTTATTCCAACTCTTTGCTTTCTGTCCACCAACCAGTTCTCGATCCAAGTCAATACCTTGCCCCCAATCCCATGTGCCTTAATTTTGCACGCTAATCTCTTATGTGGGACCTTATCGAAAGCCTTCTGAAAGTCCAAATACACCACATCCACTGGTTCTCCCTTATCTATTTTACCAGTTACATCCTCAAAAAATTCCAGTAGATTAGTCAAGCATGATTTACCTTTTGTAAATCCATGTTGGCTTTGTCCGATCCTGTCACTGCTTACCAAGTGCTCTGCTATTACATCTTTTATAATAGATTCTAGCATTTTCCCCACTACCGATGTCTATAATTCCCCACTTTTTCTCTACCACCTTTTTTGAATAGTGGGGTAACATTAGCTACCCTCCAATCCATGGGTACTGTTCCAGAGTCTATCGAGTTCTGGAAGATTACCAGCAATGCATCTACTATTTCTAGGGCCACTTCCTTACTCCAACTAAACTTTCACCCTTCGTGTTTCGGATCCACCCAGGATTACAAATATCTCCAAGATATTCATCGTTCCTCGAACTACTGCTCTCGCTGCATCTTGAGATCCACGCTCAACGCCATGCGGCACCACATGAACACTCTTGACCTCTCTCTTCAGCAGCACCGACGCACTCTATCTCAAAGCTGTCCGGGTCCACAGTTCCATTTCATCCGACGCTTCAACAAAAAACTTTTTTTCTTCCTTTCCGATGTCAAGGATCGCAAGCTTCATCAACTCTTGCACACCAACGCCCTTCCGGAACCTTCTTCTCCTTCACTTTCCTCTGACCCCCCTTCTCCCAATCTCACCCCCTGCCACGTCTTCACTATCTCCTCTGACCTTCCCCTCTCTGACCCCGAACGGTAAGTCCTCAGCAAAGGCCTGAGCTTCATTCCCTTATGCCCCCACCTCAATGAATTTCGAGCTCGGCATGATGTTGAGCTCTTTTTCCGCCGCCTTCGTCTCCGTGTCCACTTCTCTGGCCAGGAGTCTTCCGCCCACACGGCTGACCCTTTCTCCCGCTTTCAGAATTCCCGTTCTACCTGGACCCCTCCCCCTGGCCTCTTACCCTCTCTAGATCTTTTCATCGTTAACTGCCGCCGTGACATCGGCCGTCTCCATTTCTCTGCTCCCCTCACTCACTCCAACCTACCTCCCTCTGAACTTGCAGCACTCCATTCTCTTAGATCCAACCCTGACATTGTCCTTAAACCTGCTGACAAGGGTGGTGCTGTTGTTGTTTGGTGCACCGACCTCTACCTAGCGGAAGCTGAACGCCAACTCTCCGACACCTCCTCCTACCTCCACCTGGACCATGACCCCACTACCAAACATTAAACCACCATTTCCAAGACTGTCACGGACCTCATCTCCTCTGGAGATCTTCCCCCCATGGCCACCAACCTCATAGTGCCCCAACCCCGCACAGCCCGCTTCTACCTCCTTCCCAAGATCCACAAACAGGACTGCCCTGGTAGACCCATCGTTTCACCCTGTTCTTGCCCCACCGAACTTATCTCTTCCTATCTCGACTCTATCTTTTCTCCCCTTGTCCAGTCTCTTCCCACCTACATCCGCGACTCTTCGGACGCCCTCCGCCACTTTAACAGTTTCCAGTTTCCTGGCCCCAACCGCCTCCTTTTCACAATGGACGTACAATCCCTCTATACCTCCATCCCCCACCAGGATGGCCTGAGGGCACTCCACTTCTTCCTTGAACAGAGGCCCGACCAGTCCCCATCCACCAGTACCCTCCTCCGCCTGGCTGAACTTGTTCTCACATTGAACAACTTCTCCTTTGACTCCACTCATTTCCTCCAAATCAAAGGTGTTGCTATGGGTCCTAGCTATGCCTGCCTTTTCGTGGGATATGTGGAACACTCTTTGTTCCAATCCCCTCCCTCACCTCTTTTTCCGGTACATTGATGACTGTATCAGTGCCATTTCCTGCTCTCGCTCTGAACTAGACAATTTCATTCACTTTGCCTCCAATTTTCACCCTTCCCTCACCTTCACATGGTCCATCTCTGACTCTTCCCTTCCCTTCCTCGACTTCTCTGTCTCCATCTCTGGGGATAGGTTATTGACCAACATTCACTATAAGCCCACTGACTCCCACAGCTACCTGGACTACACTTCCTCCCACCCTGCCTCCTGTAAGGACTCTATTCCATTCTCCCAGTTTCTCCGTCTCCACCGCATCTGCTCCGATGGTGCCACCTTCCATACCAGTGCTTCCGGCATGTCTTCCTTCGTCCTCAACCGAGGATTCTCCTCTACCGTGGTTGACACGGCCCTCGACCATGTCCGTGCTATCTCCTGCACTTCTGCCCTCACCCCTGCCCCTCCCCCCCCAGAACCACGATAGGGTTCCCCTTGTCCTCACCTTTCACCCCACCAGCCTCCACATTCAACGGATCATCCTCCGCCATTTCTGCCACCTCCAAAGTGATCCCACCACCAAATGCATCTTCCCCTCCTCTCCCCTTTCAGCATTCCGTAGGGACCACTCCCTCCAAGACACCCTAGTCCACTCCTCTATCACCCCCAGCACCCCTTCCCTTTCGCCCGGCACCTTCCCGTGCAAGCGCAGGAGATGCAACACATGCCCTTATACCTCCCCCTTCCCACTGTCCAGGGCCCCAAACACCCCTCCAGGTGAAACGGCGATTTACTTGTACTTCTTGTAATCTAGTATACTGTATTCGCTGCTCACTATGTGGTCTCCTCTACATTGGGGAGACCAAACGCAGATTGGGTGACTGCTTTGCGGAACACCTCCGATCAGTCCGTAAGGATAACCCTGAGCTTCCGGTCGCCTGTCATTTTAATTCACCGCCCCATTCCCACTCAGACCTCACTGTACTCGGGCTCTTGCATTGTTCCACGGAAGCTCAGCGTAAGCTCGAGGAACATCACCTCATCTTCCGATTAGGCACTTTACAGCCTTCCGGACTCAATATCGAGTTCAACAATTTCAGATCATAACCTTGGCCCCCATTACATTTTTAATTATTTTTTATCCACACCTTTGTTTTGGCCCTTTCCCCCTCCACCTTTTTTTCTCTCCCACATGGCAGCTGTCTCCCATTCTGCCAGCGCATTTCACACCTAATCTAGAGCCGTCTTTTGTCTCCACTAGTCCTATCACCATCTCGTCTCGTTTTGAATACCTCTTAATGTCTCTTCACTTCTCTTTTGTTCTCTCCCAGCCTGGCCTCTTAATCTAATTCATTTCCTGTGCTTTTCCAGTCTTGACAAAGGGTTTGACCCAAAACGTTGACTCTATTTTCTCTCCATGGATGTTGCCTGGCCTGCTGAGTTTTTCCAGCATTTTCTGTTGTTATTTCAAGTCTTTCTTTCTTTTCTAAGCCACCGACTATCTTCACTAGCACAATTTATGTGGTTATGCTATTAATGAGATAACCATACACTTTAATTTCTCTCTATTAGCAATATCACTATGATCAGTGCTTCTCTGAACTTCCATCTCTTGTTCACCGTAAAGCCCCAAATATGCCCTATACATAAACTTCGTTCTGCCTACATCCCCATTGTTGTGAAAATTTGAGTCATCGTACAGTCTCCTACTGCAACAAATTCCTTCCCCAGATCTCATAACTGAGAAACACCTTGGCCCCAAAGATTCATGGTGTAAGTGTTGAGATGTGCCAGGCTCCACCATCGACTCTGCCAAAGTCCATGGGATCAGGGGGTGCAGTCAAGAGAAGTGGGCTTTTGGTGCCTGGGGATGCATTTGGTGTGCCCCCTCCAGCAGAAGAGGCTGAACACCATGGTATAAGTTGCCTTTGTTGGGGGTGGGGGGTGGGCCGGTGTCGGGAAGGGTGCCAGGACCCCACGAAAACTAGTAGAAGTTGCACCTCATGGCCTTCCCTTTGTCAGAGTGCTGTTTTTATTTATATTTTTTAAATATCCATCTTAAGTTGTCCGGACCTTGGCCCCATTCTGGGCCCTCAAATGGGCTCAACTTCTATCCTTCTGATTGGCCAGTACGTCAAGTCTCACCAGGCGAGCCTGTGCCAAATGTACACGTGGTCCAAACTGAGGAGCCAGCTACCCCTGGACCTGCCTCTCCGCATCACTGGCCTTGTAAGGGATGGCCGGAGGCTCTGCCTGCTACAAGGTCTATAGAGAATCTCTCACAATCTCTTCAATGTGTATTGAATTCGGATGATGGTTTAATACACAATTCCTACTTATTAGCTGAAACCAGTTCTCTTTATATGCAAGATATAATCTGAATCTATTTATAATATTTATTAAATTTGGTAAGTGGGGTGCACATTTCATTCATAAGTTGTTGTAAGTACCTGTAGTACCTCTTACTGCAAGTGTTAGGCATTTTTAATGTTAAAAGTGTCTGTCTTTCCTGTCACATTGGGCGGAACTCTCAGTATTGGCAGGGATGTAAAATGAGTGAAGATTGGATCAGCTGCCCGTTATACACCCTGCCCAATTTTCCTTTCTTTCAAAGCACTGAAGCAAAAGTGTCACTCGTGGTAAGTTGTGAGAGATGAATTTGTGTGAGCAAGGCAAAAAAAAAAAGACTGAAACAAGCAATCGCCAAGCTCAACAATTCCTTGGAAATCCACCAAACACAATAGCACTCAGCTTCCTGTGATCTGAGTGCCTTCAGCTAAGTGACACCCTCAAAGCCTCCTTGAAAAAGTGTAACATCCCCACCGACACCTGGGAATCCCTGGCCCAAGACTGCACAACGTGGAGGAGAAGCATCCGGGAAGGCGCCAAACACCTCGAGTCTCTTTGCCAGGAGCAAGCGGAAGTCAAGCGCAGGCAGCGCAAGGAGCGCAGGTCAACCCAAGCACCCCACCCACCCACCCCTTCAACCACTGCCTGCCCCACCTGTGACAGAGACTGTAGGTCCCGCATTGGACTCATCAGTCACCTGCAAATTCATTTTTAATGTGGAAGCAAGTCATCCTCGGTTCCGAGGGACTGCCTAAGAAGAAGAAGTCCCTATAAGCAGTGCTTGCAGGCGGTCAGTAAGTGCCTGAAGCCAGTCCTGCGAGGTTTTACTTACCTGGTTAGCCGGTAGGCGGGCTGCTGTTCTTCCCAGTTTAAAATCATTTTGGGGTCCTAATTACAGCATGTGACCCCGATCTGCAAGTATTCATGAGGCGTCTGTCTGCTTCCAGCGGGCACCCCAGCCACCTAAATGAAGTGATCAGTTGAAAGCGTGGCCAGAGCGATTACAGTGAGAATAAGGTGGTAAATTGGATTGATCTGTTTTTAGCAGCCTCCTCACCCTATTCCCTCCAGGTTAAGATCGACCCCAATGTTTTTCCTCATTGTAATTGAGTTCATTTCCTTGTAAAGTAAAATTTTGAAGCAACCGGTCTCTGATTAGCTCACCTGATTATTACCTGGTAAATTGACAGCTAGAAAATGTAAATATTCTAATTACTAAAAGCTGTCAGACACATATTGGACAGAGAAAAAACACACAGAATGCTGCTGATAGCCTGAAACATTGCTGAACAGGTAGGAAATGTACCAATTAACAAGTAGCAATCAGGTAGGATGACTATCAAATAAGAATCAGCAAACAGCTACAATTAGCAATGAAGAGAAAATTGGGCCTTGGGCCTCATTGTAATGATTAAGATGAGCTGCCAGTGCCGGTCAGTCCACTAGAGGCAGCTCACCCATTTCAAGCCATCCAATTTGGGCCACCTGCATTGGTGTAAGCGGCCTTGAAGTAAGTCCCGGGAGGGGAAAGGAGAACGAGAGGCAGGAACGATCGTGGCCGGCATGAGGCCCTCAGGAGGGACCTGGAGCCGGAAGGTTGCAATCCTGCTCCCTCCACATGAAATGTGCTTTACTCAGACTTCCTCCAGGGCTTCTCTGGTACCTGTACCTGACGACACCTAAAGAGGGCACAGCAATGTACATAGCATGAGAATGAATATCAGAGGACTTTACATCCAAGCTTCCTCTAGTTGCATCCCAGGGGCAGATCAGGAGAAAACTGGCCCCAATGACTGCTTCCTGAACTGCTGTTTAGGTGCTGTCAGGTTTAGGAGACAGGCTGATACTGCCATGGTAAGGCTTTATTTTTGACTTTTCCAATAAAAAATGGATTTGCTGCTTCAGGGCTTGTTGCAGAATGTTGTTAGTATTTTTCATTAATAATGAAAGCTATGTTCAATATTGTGCCACTCCCCTCCTTTTGTGATGGGTCTCATCTGGAGCCAGATGAGGGGAAGCGAGCATAGCTTCCCTGACAGCTGCTGAAATCATTTGCCTGGCTTCTCTTGAGCCACTAACTGCTTTTTCCCTACCATGGAGTAGGAATCCTCCTTCCAGCACCCTTCTCCTATTCCCATACCACCATTCTTCATATTTTCTCTGTTCTTCCATCTATTGCTTGGCACCATGGTGCCACCCTCTTGCCAGGTTCCTGCACGGCAGACTGCAGCGATGTCTGAACTGCTGCTTGGGGTGTTAACTCATTTAGAACCTTTAAATAAAACTGAAGACCACTGACATGCAATTCACAACTTCTGACACCCATAAATTAATTTTAAAAAACTTACCATTCTTCAAAGGAAAGTGTCCAGTTAATAGTTGTGCTCTATTATGTGCAAAAAATAAATCCCTCTTGTTCTCCAAATGGGGCTTTAACAGTGCTTGTCCCTTTAAGGCCCAGGAAGCACCCAGACTTCCTCCCTCCTCATGGCTGCTGCCAATACTGTATGCCAAGTATGCCCAAATGGCACATGCCTGAATTTGAATTGGGCTGGAGAGCAAGTTTGGTTGCTGAGCTTTGGGTCCCACTGGAGCACATTTCTGTTGCATTTTGCACTAATTGCTTTTGGACAACCCCAGGAAAGGAAGATCTGGCCTAATAAGTTTATTTCATCTTCCTCTTTTATTGAGGCATGGGGACTGCTGCTGTTATTAGTATACTGAGCTGTACAAGTCTTTTTCCAATTTCTCAGATGTTTCATGGTCTGCAGAAGTGTAATTCCAAATTTAGTAGTAGAGTCTTGGCCATCAAAACCATCATTAGGACCTTTGCCAACAAAAAACTCCCTGTTTCAAGGATAGATACATCACATTTGTCTTGATGTTATTTGTCCAAAATAGCTGCAAAAGTGAATTTGCCAAACCACAATACTAAATGCACTCTTTATAGTATTCCGTCCAGCAACCCCATGTTCTCCCGCTGTCAGTCAGAGCGTATTAATGACACATTTGCAGTAGTCTGTTCAATAATAATGGTAAAGTACAATGGAAGATTCAGTTCTGAACTCTAAAGGGGGAATTGTAGCTCTCGGGTTGGAAGCGCGAGCCACCCGCCCGGGAGCTGTAGTGAGAAGCCTGGTCCATTTTAATGGCTAGGCCTCATTAACATCCTGCTGGCCAGTTGCCCGCCCAAAACAGGCATCCAGGAGCTGCTCGCTGTCTGTGGGTCTACAAAGTCAGGTAAGTGATGTGGAGGGAGGGGGTGGTGGGGTGGAGGAGTCGGGAGTCGGGAGGGGGAGCCCAGTGTGGCAGCGGATACTGCTCCTCAGGACCCCCGCAAAAATAAGTTTTACACTTACCTTAAGGGCCTCCACTGGGTATCCACCTGGTTTTACTCGGCAAGGTGTTTGCGTCAAGTGCCCCTCTCAGTAGTCGGTTAAAATAGCATCGGAGTCCTATCTAAGTGATAGGACCTCAATTTGCATATATTCATGAGGCTCCCGCCTGAAACAAGCGGGCGCCTCGGCCGCTCAAGGAAAAGTGGTGTTAAGATATTCCAGGCGGGATACGGGGTAAGTCCACCACTTGAATTTTAACTCCCGTTCCACCTGGTTTCCATTGGGAATATCGTGAAAAACTATAGTGACACTGTTAAGGTTTTCTGATCCAACCAATATGGTTCATATATATGCCGACATTATGTATTCACTGTCGAATTGAGTATTTTTTTCGCTAATTAGATCTACGAAAAATTGCAAATAGTACATATTCATTTTACTACTAATTTACCAGAGTTAAAAAGAGTCAAGTCGTTCATACATATTCTGGGTTTCTTTAGCTTTAGATATATTATCATATAGATTAATGATACGTTAGCCAGGGTGGGATTCCTTGTAAAACGAGTGCCCAAATCAATACCAGTGTTATGTCAAAGAATACAGTCATGTTGGGCTAGGAATGAACTGTCCATATTTTCTATTGCCCACGGCAACGCCATCATGGTTTAAATGCAGTGACCTTTCACAATAAAATACAGAACCAGTGTTTACCTGCACCATATATAACCCAGAAAATCTATAAAATGATGAAAACAAGTAAAAAGAAGCAACAATTGGTGGTGCCTCGAGCCTGAAGCAATAAAATTGTGTTGGCATGGCAACCAAAGATGGCAGTCTAATGGTGAAATGAGGAACAAAATAACATCACAGATGACTGTCAATAAGCTGGAGATATAATCATCCCATACTAAGTACAACACATCTCGGTTAAGGAAAGATGATAAGCAGCTGTCAAGATAACGTTGCAGGGTACGAAGGCAAATTGCAGCCCATAATTTAAATAGCAGATAAATTAAAAAATGGAAGTCATAGGAACAATAATCTTTGGTCATTTCAATGTGCGGAGGGGTCCAAAGGTGCAATGTTACTTCAGCGAAATCCTAATCAGTGCATCCTGAAGAGGTCCATGTAAACTTGTTTGATGTAATTTTAGCTGTTTCAGTTTTAGGGCTGCAGTCCATATTTGCCCAGAGAGCTGACTCCATACACAAAAAGGATTGGCTGCCAAAGGGAAATGAGGAGTAAGAGTTTTCACCATCTTCTATGGCAAAGTTTGAAAGGGAGGTTCCTTCATATTATCTTTAACTGCTCTGGAATGTGCCCCCATTGCACGATGAACTAAATATTTACAAAAATTGTTATGGGAATCAGTCAATCACCAGAGCTCCAACTTCTCTGTTCGCACCAACTCAAACACTCACCACTTATTTGGCAGCTCAGGTTGTTCCAAAATGACAGCTCTAATTTTGTCACCTTTTTGAATCGGCATTTGACATGAGGCGGACCGTTCTGACAAAGAATTTTCCACACCACGTCCAGATTCTCCACCACACCCCACACCAGAAGTCGGTAACATGTCCTCACATTTCTTCTCCTTTTCCAACCCCAGCCACAATAAAGCTCTTTGTTACTCACTCTATACGTCACAAGCACCAGCACCGGTGCATCCACTTGCAGGATTTAGTTATTCAGCACTGGGTGAAGCACTAAGCGTAAGGAGAAGCAAATTCAGGTGGCTTCAGAGGGACAGGAACCTGTTGGCCAGAGGGCCAGCCTGCCTCATTTCTTATCTGTTGAGGCCTGAAATTGGGACCTCCTGGATATAAAAGAGTGCTGCTAACTGAGCAGCAACATTTTATGCAGCCATTTGAGAATGTGAAAAGCATGCTCTATGGTTTGGTCATGACTCTGGAGGAGTCCACTATTTGCATGTGTGCAGTTGAGTATTGCCACTGACATGAATCTTCTCATTCATGGGAAATGACTTATGAAATAATACTGGGCGGCCTGCTGGTGGCACTGTCCAGGGAGAGTATAAATACTCGGGCATGGGGCCAGCTTGCTCAGGACATTCTTTAACAGGAACTAGTGAAGGACACAACTAGATCTCCATGTTGAGGAACAGTTGATTAAAGCCTTATTTAATACTCAGACCAAGTGCCTAGTAGTTTTCTTATGTCAGCCACCTAATAGATATGCAATATTTTCTCCATAATGGATTAACTCTTAACCTGTTGCAGCCTCACTGAGGCAGCATGCAAAGCACTCAGCTCCAAATCTGGCTCTTTCACACATGCACATCAATGTCCATATTACTGTAGCACAGACATTGTTGTTGGCACTGAAATATAGTCATATATTTTGAGTTAGCAAATTCTCGATAGTCTTACCTTAGCATCCTTCCCAAAGCTTGAGAACCTCTTCTACATTTACTCACACGATCTATGAGCGTGACAGACTGCATTCACTAGCTGAGTTCCTTCTACCCAGGCATTGTGGACATTGCTGCTATAGGAGGAGGGCCCTCAGCTCTGAAGAGGGCACCCCTTCTTTGCTGCACCTTCTGTAGCAGCACCTTCAATGCAGCATCCTTAAGTAGGGCAGTCTTGATCATCCTGGGCAGCTGAGCCACTCGTAGTGTCACGGGCTTGGCTCTTGCTGCATTCCCCTGAGAAACCATCTCCCCCAGCAGTATCCAAAACGGAACATCTGTTGGAGAGGGAGATGGACCCAGGGGACTCCTGCACTACCTTCCTAGTTCTTTTACAATGTCTGGCAGTCACCCATTCCGTGTCTGCCTGTGCACTATTTCGCTGCGGTGTGACCACCTCATTACAAGAGGATTTGAGTACAGGAGTAAAGAAGTCTTACTCCAATTATATAGGGCCCTGGTGAGGCCACACCTGAAGTACTGTGTACAATTTTGGTCTCCTTACCTAAGGAAGGATATACTTGCCATAGAGGGAGTGCAACGAAGGTTCACGAGATTGATTCCTGGGATGGCGGGACTGTCGTATGAGAAGAGATTGAGTAAACTAGGCCTGTATTCTCTTGAATTCAGAAGAATGAGAGGGGATCTCATTGAAGCATACAAAATTAATACAGGGCTTGATAGGATGGATGCTGGGAGAATGTTTCCCTTGGCTGGGGAGTCTAGAACCAGGGGCCACAGCCTCAAGATAAAGGGTAGGCCATTCAGGACTGAGATGAGAAGAAATTTCTTCACACAGAGGGTGGTGAATCTTTGGAATTCTCTACCCCAGAGGGCTGTGGAGGCCCAGTCATTGGGTATATTCAAAACAGAAGTCGATAGATTTCTGACTAGTAAGGGCATCAAGGGATATGGTGATAGGGCCGGTGAATGGAGTTGAGGCAGAAGATCAACCATGATCTCATTGAATGGCAGAGCAGGCTCGAAGGGCCGAATAGCCTGCTCCTGCTTGTAAGATTCGAAAATTTTCAGCAAAAATCACGCAAGAAAACTGGATAAAATAAGACTGTTTATTGACCAAAGTAAGCTTGCACAGAAAAACCTTTGATAAAAGGGCATACAAAATGGCCGCCAGGCCCCGTGATCAGTTTCTGAACCAGTTTATTTCTGTTACTGCAAGCTAGACAGGCTTGTGGATTGAAGACAGTAAACCCGCGAAAGCCAGTATCTGGGAACCGAAACTCAGAGCAACAGCATACATATTCAATGGATTATAAGTACAGGATGGGGCCCATCAAGATATGGGCGGACAATGTAAAAACACTTATACCCATTTATTGTACAAAGGAAAAACCGTTTAGCAGCCATCAAGGAAAATGTCCGGACCGATCAATATGCGAACCGAGCCGCGGTGACAATGCAAAGGACATTAACAGACATTATCGGCCAGGAAGGCCAGTTCAAGTTATCACCGGCTCCGTTACAAGACAAAGCGCCCCTGCAGAGATCTCTGCCCGCCAAAATTAATACAAAGACAGGACTATGATTTGGCGGGAGATAAGACTGTCCCAAAAGAGTATAACGATGGATTGAAAGTCCATCTAAGTTACTTCTTCACTGCTACGGCTTCTTGTTGGGCGACTTCAGGCTTCCATTTCTTCAAGAACTTTCTTCTACGAGGAACGAACGAAGGGCGGACGGTGCCCGGATCGGCGCCTCTTCCACTTTGGCAGATCGATGAAAACGTTTTCGTCTTTTTAAAGACGGACGGTTTCGGAAAAAGGACAACGTGGCCGGTGTTCAGCCAAACAAGGCTCGGCCACGACGAGAAGACGACAAGGGTGGCCCGGGTACTGGGGTCGGGAGATCATCGACGACCCAGGCCGACAGAGAAGAAACCCTCTGGAGAACCGGCGATCGATACCACAAGATTCTCCCATGTGCATAACCTGCATCTAGGTCTACTCCACGAACAAAAATCCACGACAGGCCTAGTGGATCTCAACCTTGACGAGCGCTCATCGAGGCTGGGTCTACCCCACCGCCTCGAGGGAGGAGAGAATATCGACTGCGCCAGAAGCTTCCAATCCACGTGACGACGGGAAGCGGTGTCAAAAAGGCTGCGAACCCCTTTTCGCGATTTCGAGAGTGGTGAGCATGATCCCAAGTTCCCCAGGTCGAAACTTAGTTTAGGTATAGGGGAGGGAGTTAAGGGAAATCGTAATGTGTTTCCCCTTTTACGATGTGCCGTGTGTTCCCCATTTCCATAGAGTCAAGTTCATAAATTTGTGCATGATTGTAGTTACTTTAATCTGTGCCTATGACATGTATTTTGTAATGCTTCAAACTGTTCAAAAATAAAAGCATCCATTTCGTGCTATTCAGCCTGGTCTATTGAGTCCTCTTCTCTGCACTACTGTTCTCTGCATCTAAGTCCAAGGTCTAGAACCGTAGGGGGGGTGGGTCGAACCACTCAAGGGTAATTCTTGCACGAAGCCTGGCAGGGGGCCAGAACGGGCAAGAGAGCAGGAAAAACCCCCCTACATGCTCCTATTTCTTATGTTCTTATGTCTGTCTTCATCAGATGAATTTCTGATTTGCCGTTATTCAGGATCCCTTTAAGTGTGAGCAGTAGCCCTTTATGAGCTGCTGCTTTGTTTGGTAACCCACCCACCCTCCAATCAGCGAACTCCCTGTCTCTGGGGCAATATTGCAGGGAGGGTATTTGAATTATGCTAATGAGCTAACCTCGCCGATGATCTGTCCTGGTGTAGTGATATTCATCTTTATATTAAGCACTGTATTTGCCAGTGGACAGCAGCATGCTGTATGAAATGGGAGGAGAGTGCTTTATTTTTGTTCCTTCCCATTCTCTGCTGTATGCACGTGAACATCTGCTGTTAACGTTTAATCATCACACAAATAGCAGATGTTAGAAAGGTGGCAACAGTGATTTGCTACAATTATGCTGAGTCACTGATCAACGCAGCTTGTTCTCCATTCTAGAGGGTACATTTTGGCCAGATAGTGATTTTTACTGTTTGGATCAGTGCTGTTAATTCTCTTAATTTTTGATGATTATGCATTGCAATGTTTAATTTCCACCCATATATGCAGCATTTTGCTGAATTTTAGCCCTGCTGCAAGACTCCTCTCACTTGAGGCCTGCTAATTTTCTACTTATGTCCTCCAGTTCTGGAATCACAGTCCAAGATAAATAACTCGATTCCATCCATAATCTATCCATGCCCCTGAACATTTTAATTAGCTGAATTATGTCCCTTCTCAATCGTTTCTCATGAAAATCAGTTCAGTTCTTTGAGTCTGTCTTCAGCCGTGTCTCAGTGGAGTGTCAGCCGTGTCTCAGTGGGTAGCACTCTTGCCTCTGAGTCAGAAGGTTGTGGGTTCATAGTCCCACTCCATGAGCCTTAAGCTCAAAAATCTAGTCTGACACCTCCAGTGCAGTGCTGAGGGAGTGCTGCACTGTCAGAGGTGCCATCTTTCGGATGAGGCATTAAACTGAGGCCCCGTCTGCTCTCTCAGGTGGACGCAAAAGATCCCATGGCGCTATTTTGATGAAGAGCAGGGGAGTTATCCCTGCTGTCTTGGCCAATATTTATCCCTCGATCAGCATCACTAAAACAGATTATCTGGTCATTGTCACATTGCTGTTTGTGGGAGCTTGCTGTGCGCAATTGGCTGCCGCGTTTCCCACATTACAACAGTGACTGTACTTCAAAAAGTACTTCATTGGCTGTAAAGCGCTTTGGGACATCCTGAAGTCACGAAAGGCGCTATAGAAATGCAAGTCTTTCTTTATAACTGTGTGCATTATGTCCCAGAATCATTTTACTCATTGCTCTCTAAACTCCTTCCAATGCATTGAAGGGAGGAAGCGTTCGAGGAGAAAATTACCTGTGGAATGAAGAAATCTTGGCAAAGAACTACCAGGGTTAATGACACTATAAAGTGAGTTGAATAGTGACCAGGAACCCTGAATTTATTTTCCTCCCTTGCATGGAAACAATGGCCTAGAAATTGGGTTGGTAGCGCCGGCGCTGAGCGCCTAAAGAGACCTAGAATTGGGGCGATGCCCTATGTTGGGGCGGGCGCTATGAAGATAGCGACAACTCAGATATTGACTATACATTTAGCGCCTGCGCTAAGTGTTTGCGCGCGCCCGCGAGCGCAAGCAGCTCATGACGTCATTTCAGTGTGCAACGCCTTCTAGGAGCGCCTGAGCGCATATTGGGTGGCGCCCGGAGCCTTAGCGCCCAGCGCTATTAGTGACAGTTTGAAGGAGGGCTAACAGGCCCTTCTCGGAGTAGGGGGGCGCTATTTAAAGGGGACAGCTTTAGTGCAGATTCTTCTTCCACTTGGCCTGCTCATTGCGATCGTTGCCAGAGAGAGTTGGCGAGCTAATGTGGAGCGGAGTTCTGCGAATGTAGGTTTACAGTACTTGGGTCCTTCAAACCTGTCCGAAGCACTTGCAGCACTACACCTAAAAGCCTTTTGACCAACTGGCATCGGAATGAGAGCTTGTTTGGAGGGCGACGGCCTCATCGCCCAACACTGTGAAGGGGCAGAGAGAAGGCGGGAGAGAGGGCTGGGATTGGCCAGAAGGAGGAGGGCCAATGGAGGTTGGCCAATCCAACAGGAAGCTGCGAGTGTCTTTAGGCAGCAGGTGACAAGCCTTGACATGTCGGAGGAGCAGTGTTTGGGAAGGCTCCGATTGTGGAGGGACATTGTTACTGATCTGTGCCACCTGTTTGGTCATGAGCTGCAGCCGCGTGAACGCTGCAGAACCTCTCTGTCCATGATGGCTAAACTGACTGATGGCCTCCATTTTTCTGCCAACGGATCCTTTCAGTCAGCCATTGGGGACATTGCGACTGTCGCTCAGGTTGCAGTCCACTGTTGCATCCGGCAAGTTACAGAAGCCCTTTATAGGCGAAGGTGCCAATTCATTACCTTCCCTCGGACCCTGCACAAGCAGGCGAAGGGCGCGCAGGGTGTCGCTTCTATTGCGGACTTCCCCATGGTGCAGGGGTCGACTGACAGCACACACTTGGCTTTGAGGGCGCCATGCCATCATCCTTAAGACTTCCACAACCGCAAGGGGTTGCACTCCCTCAACATGCAGCTGGTCTGTGACCACCGCCAAATCATCATGGCAGTCACCGCGCATTTCCCAGGGTGCAGCCACGATGCCTTTATCCTGCGGCTGACCTCAGTTTGTAACCTTTTTGAGGGGCTGCCTTGAAGACGAGGCTGGCTTACTGGGGACAAGGGCTATCCTCTCTGGCCATGGCTGATGACAACACTCCATGTGGCCGACACCCCAGCAGAAGAGCTGATCAGCAGCGGCCATCAGGCGACCAGGCACAGTAAACAGCACACTATTGGTGTTGTCAAAAAGCGTCTCCAATGTCTGGAAGATTCGGGGGGATCCCTGCAGTACTCGCTGCAGCAAGTGGGACACATCGTCGTCGTCTGCTGCATGCTCCACAACTTGGCAATTCGACGCACACAGCCAATTCCAGCTGTCCCTCAACGACCAGCAGAGCAGGCTGAGGAGGAGGAGGAGGAGGATGAGGAGGAGGAGGAGGAGGAGGAAGAGCAGGTGGAGGAGGAGGAGGAAGAGCAGGCAGAGGAGGAGGAGGAGGAGGAGGAGGAGGAGGAGGCGGAGGAGGAGGAGGAGGAGGCGGAGGAGGAGGAAGAGGAGGAGGAGGAAGAGCAGGCGGAGGAGGAGGAGGAGGAGGAAGAGCAGGCGGAGGAGGAGGAGGCGGAGGAGGAGGAGGAGGAGGAGGAGGAAGAGCAGGCGGAGGAGGAGGAGGAGGAGGAGGAAGAGCAGGCGGAGGAGGAGGAGGAGGCGGAGGAGGAGGAGGCGGAGGAGGAGGAAGAGGAGGAGGAAGATGGAAGGGCTGCTGAAAGTGGAAGGGCCATACGTCAGAGGCTCATCTGCACTCGTGTGGCGGAATGATGAGAGTCTTAACTCATGCGCACTTTGGATGTTTGAGGGCCTCTGAATGCCAGCATCACTGAAACTAGTCACATGCACCATGCCACATTGAAACTTCTGTTTATTGGCACAAAAGTCTTTCATTACAGCTAAACAATGTAATGTCAACAGAAACCATAACTTTCAGAATAACTGTGAACTGTTCGGCAAAGCCGCAAAACTCAAAAAACCTTCTGCAAATATAACAACAGGTGAGGGTGTCCTTGCATTTGGACAAACAAACGTCTCAGCACCTCACTCTACAACTGGCCCCTTGAGGGAGAACGACTTCTCTTTCGCGCCCGGCCCCTTCCCTCCCTGCTGCTCCGACGTAATTGGACACCAGTGGCGGCCTCAAGGCTGGGGGACGCCTGCTGACTGTCTGGAAGCGCAGAAGCCCCTGAGGGACGGCCTGGCCGACCTCTGGGCTTGGAGGGTGCGGACGCAGGATGCTTGATGGGACCATGGCTGGAAGCAGTGTGGCCTGCAGGAGGTGGCAGCTGCAATGCAGGCGTCCCAGCGCTGGCATGTGCAGTGGTCTCCTGCCAAGAGAGGACACCTGCACCATGGTCGGACGACACACTGGCTATCTGAGGGGAGCTGGTCGGCTCATCCGCCACAATCGCATGCTCCACTGATTGCTGGCCTTGTATGGGACTGGAAGGGCCCGGGGTGATCCTAACTGATGCAGAGAGAGTGGCTACAGTGAGAGATCGCGTTGCGTCAATCTGGCTGTGGAGGAGCCCAGCAAGTGACTGCGTGGCAACAGTGAGGACCTGTGTGCCAGGTGCCAGTGCTTCGGAGAAGGCCTGGACAGTTCTTCCCATTGCTTCGGACAAGCCAGGTGCCGACCGCTCCACTGCCTCGGACAAGCCCTGCAGAGACCTTTCCAGGGATTGTCCGAAGCCCTGAACAGTCCTTTCCATAGCCGACTCAAAGCCGTGGACAGTCCTCTCCATTGTTGGGCCGAAGCCCTGGATAGTCCTGTCCATTGTTGCCCTGAAGCCCTGGATAGACCTGTCCATTGTTGCCCCGAACACCTGCAGAGTCCTGTCCATTGTTGCCCCAAAGCCCTGGAGAGTCCTCTCAATTGTTGCCCCGAAGTCCAACATACTCTTAGCCAATGAATCTATTGACTCAGGCATCTTCTCCACTGCAGCCATCAGCTCCGTGTGTCTGACCCGGGCCTGTTTGCTCATCTCAGCCAGGCGACGGACCTCATCTGCACTCTGTGCAGCAGTCATCACGACCTGCCTTGCCCTCCGGGGAGACGGTGGCCGAACTTGCCTATCCCCCGTGCGTTGCTGCATGCCGCTTGGTCCGGCAACTGGTTCATCCTCAAAGCCCCCCCCCCTCCCCTCCAGGGGACTACTATCCCCAGTCTGTAGATGTGTCAGCTCCCCGGATTCTGCAACGGCTGGTCCGGATTCCTCCTGGTCCTCGCCTCCGGTGGCACTGGCACTGGCAGCTTCAGCGCGTTGAGCCCAAGTTGGTGCTGCTTCATCTGAAAGTGGGAGGTGGAAGAGTGGCTTTAGCAAAAGGACAGGTTTGCTGAAAGGCATGCCAGATTGCGGCAAGGCTCTGACATGGTTGCACACTGAGGATGCATGCTGGCGGGGGGACCAAGTGGAAGGCAACAGGTGAAAAAGGTGAGAGTCTTGCCCTCGCTGTCGGTAATGGGGTCGGCAGATGCAGTGGTCACAGGACCAAACAGACGTCCTCCAAGTATCTGGTGCACTCTCTCCTCCAGATCTGTCAGAGTGACCACTTGTGGAGGTCCGCCACCGGTTCGACGCTGCTTCTTTCAGATCATGGCCAGTTTGGACTGCAGGGGAAAGAAGGGGAAGTTCTATAACATGAGGCCTTGAGAGATCATCGCATGCCCCCCATGGTGCAAGAGCCCTTACATGAGGCTTTGAGAGATCATCGCATGCCCCCCATGGTGCAAGAGCCCTTACATGAGGCCTTGAGACATCTGTCCATGTGTGTGCCCAGAAAGGGCCATGGGTGCATGCTGACAGATGGCCATTGGGGCATCATTGCAGCAGGGTGCCCGAAGTCAGCTGCAGATGGAGGGAATCAGAAGATTGCTAAACCATCACTCACCCTAACGATCCGTGTGAGGTCGTTGAATTTCTTCCTGCACTGAACAGGGGTCCTGGTCGCCATGCTGCTGGAGTTGACCCTCACAGCAACCTCCCTCCAAGATCGTCGGTAAGCCTTCTGATTCGGCCTCTTGCCATTATCCGGATACAGGACCTCTCGACGGCGCTCAACTGCAGCCATCAAGTGGTCCAGAGCCTCAGTGCTGAAGCGCTCTGCTCTCTGTCTAACCTTCTCCATGATGAACAACTTTGTACCGCCAGACAAGGGCGAGCGCCGAATCTGAGGCCTACTGTTGAAGCTCAGGCTGACTGACCCACCCCTTTAAGAGCCGGCCGGCGCCTGGAGGTCTCGTGGTTTCCCGTAATTGAAATCACCTGCGCTGCGCCCGTCCGCGTCGATATTGAGTAGCGCCTGAACTTTTGCGCCTTAAGAGTACCGTGCAATGGCTGAATTAGCGCCTCAAGACCCTTTGGGGGCGATGCAACCCAATATCTCGCCAGGCAGCGATAACTTTCGTCTGGTATAAACTTAGCGCTTCGCCACTTCTAACGCCTCAAGCGAGGCTATACCCAATTTCTAGGCCAATGAAACCAATTGGATCACCTCAGCTGAGATTGGCTAGCTCAGCACAGACAGATAGGAAACCTGAGATTTTGTTGATCTGTACATCTTCTTGCCACACCACGCATACATTGCATTTACTCACTGAGTCGTACGGATACCGTACCAAGTCTTTCCTTTAATGTGAATAAATATAATATAATGCAAAAGCGGAAAAAAAGCAATAAACGCAAAATGCAGAAGTACACTAGTAGGTCCTCGGGGCATTGCTCACAGGTAGTCCTGGACCTGGAGTGCAATTTTTAATGTTTATTGTGGTCTGCTGTAGTCTAAATGCACCATCGGTTTGCCCATTGCTGTAATGCAGCAAATTTATTACCAAAATATATCACATGATGGATATGCTAAAATAAAAATACCACACACTGATACTGAAAGATATAGGCCTCACATATATAAGAATTACTATTTACCTACCATTTTTCAGAGTGTGCTTAGGATGCTTTCCTCTTCCCTCTTCTTTTTTCTGTTTTGCACTATTTTTCATGGTGGATTTGCACTATTTGCTTAAAATGCAAGTACTTTATTTATTTGGTCATCCTCCCCTTTACAAAACGTTGTTTCTTTTGCTCATTTATTTACTTGAATATGAAAGGTATCTTTTGCCTCCTTTTCTTCCCATGCTGGATACGTAGTTCTTGCTGAAGCTGATGTTCGGGTAGCACTGCATGAGGGAGGTTACTCCCACCAACTTCACGAACATCCCCTTCCCCGGCCCTGGCATAATCATCTGTCCCTTCTCATTAAGTACCTCTCAGTGACATAAAACAAAACTCTCGCCCTAGCATCATCATTGGCTCAGAATGTTTACTTAGGAATATAGGACCAGGAGTTGCCCATTCAACCCCTTGAGCCTGTTCTACCATTCAATTAGACCATGGCTGATCTGTACCTTAACTCCATCTACCCACATTGATTCCATAACCTTTAAGACCATTGCCTAACTAAAACCTGTCAATCTCAGTTTTGAAATTTTCGATTGACCTAGACGCAACAGCTTTTTGGGGGAGAGAGTTCCAGATTTCCACTACCCTTTGTGTGAAGATGTGCTTCCTGACATCACCCCTGGTTTTAAGGGTATGCCACCTTGTTCTGGACTCCCCCACCAGAGGAAATAGTTTCTCTCTATCTACCTCAGTCAGTAGACCTGGCTAGCTCAGTCGATAGAGCGTGAGACTCTTAATCTAAGGGCTGTGGGTGCGAACCCCACTTTGGGCGAATTCTTTGTGGCTAACATAAAAGGGAATCCAAAGGTCTCCTATAGGCACATTAATAGTAAAAGGATTGTCAGAGGAGCAGTGGGGAGGATTAGGGTCCAAAATGGAGATCTATTGGTGGAGGCAGAAGGCATGGCTGAGGTACTGAATGAATACTTTGCATTGGTGTTTACCAAGGAAGAAGATGCTGCAAAAGCTTCAGTAAACGAGGAGGTTGCCAGGATACTGGATAAGATAAAAATAGTTAGAGGAGGTACTAGAAAGACTGGCAGTACTTAAAGTGGATAAGTCACCCAGTCCGGATGGGATGCATCCCAGGTTGCTGAGGGAAGTAAGGGTAGAAATTGCGGAAGTGCTGGCCACAATCTCCCAATCCTCCTTAGATACAGGGGTGGTGCCAAAGGACTGGAGGATTGCAAATGTTGCACTCTTGTTCATAAAAGGGGAGAAAGATAAACCTGGCAAATACAGGCCAGACAGTTTAACGTCGGTGGTGGGAAAGCTTTTAGAAACAGTAATCCGGGAGAAAATTAACAGTCACTTGGACAAGTATGGACTAATAAAGGAGAGCCAGCACGGATTTGTTAAGGGAAAATTGTGTTTGACTAACTAGATTGAGTTTTTTAATGAGCTAACAAAAAGGGTGGATGAGGGCAGTGCAGTTGATGTTGTTTATATGGACTTTAAAAAGGTGGTTGATAAAGTACCACATAATAGGCTTGTTAGCAAAATTGAAGATAAAAGGGGCAATAGCAGCATGGTTACAAAATTGGATAAGGCATAAAACAGAGAGTTGTGGTTAATAGCTGTTTTTTGGACTGGAGGGAGGTATATAGTAGTGTTCCCCAGGTTTCTGTATGAGGACCATTGCTGTTTCTGATGTACATTAATAACTTGGACTTGGGGGTACAGAGCACAATTTTGAAATTTGCAGATGACATGAAACTTAGAAGTGTAGTAAACAGTGAGGAAGAAGTAGAAGTAATAGACTTCAAGAGGACATCAAATCAAATCAAATCAACTTTTATTGTCATTGTTAGTGCACAAGTGCAGTACAACGAAATGTAGGCTTGCGGCTCCCGAGAGTGTACAATTTGGATTAGGACACTTAAACATTTCAACATACATTTGTACATATATATTAGCATAAATATGACCATAATAAAGTGCATCGGCAGATGTGCAGGCTTTAGTGTTTATTTGTGGAGTTCAGTAGGATGACAGCCCTGGGAAAGAAGCTGTTCCTAAATCTGGTCGTACGGGTGCGAATGCATCTGTAGCGTCTTCCAGATGGTAGGAGGGCGAACAGACTGTGGCTGGGGTGGGTAGGGTCTTTGATGATGGACCGTGCCCTCCGTAGGCAGCGTTTCTGATATATATGTTCTATGGTCGGTAGCCGGGTGCCGGTAATGCGTTGGGCAGTTTTGACTACCCGCTGCAGGGCTTTCCGGTCATGGGAGCTACAGCTGCCGTACCATACCGTGATACAGTTTGTCAGGATGCTCTCTATAGTGCAGCGGTAGAAGTTAGAGAGGATCGGGGGTGACAGATTACATCCCTTCAGCCTCCTCAAGAAATATAGGCGCTGCTGGGCCTTCTTCACCAGAGAGGAAGTGTTGAGGGACCAGGAGAGGTCTTCCGTGATGTGGACTCCGAGGAACTTAAAGCTGGCCACCCTTTCCACCTCCGCCCCATTGATGTGGATGGGAGTGTGACTTCCGCCTTTGGACTTCCTGAAGTCCACGATTATTTCCTTTGTTTTCTTGGTGTTAAGGGCCAGGTTGTTGTCGGCGCACCACTTCACGAGATGCTGGACCTCCTCCCTGTAGGCTGACTCATCGTTGTTGGTGATCTGGCCTACTACCGTGGTGTCATCTGCAAACTTGATGATGGTGTTGGAACCATTAACAGCCACACAGTCGTGGGTGAAGAGGGAGTAGAGGAGGGGGCTCAGCACACATCCTTGTGGGGCCCCTGTGTTCAGGGTCGGGGGGGGAGGTGTGGTTGCCTAATTTGACAGACTGGGGTCTGTTTGTTAGGAAGTCCAGGGTCCAGTTGCAGAGGGAAGTGTTCAGGCCAAGAGTTTGGAGTTTGGTGGCCAGCTTGTTGGGGACGATAGTGTTGAATGCTGAGCTGTAGTCTATAAACAACATTCTGATGTAGGTCTCCTTACCATCTAGGTGATTCAGTGCCGAGTGTAGAGCAGTAGTGATTGCATCCTCCGTTGATCTGTTTGCCCGATAGGCAAACTGGTGTTGGTCAAGGGAGGCAGGAACACTGGCTTTGATGTGGGCTAAGACCAGTCTCTCGAAACACTTCATTGTGATGGGTGTGAGTGCGACAGGTCGATAGTCGTTCAGACACGTCACAGCCGCTTGTTTAGGCACAGGAATGATGGTGGTGGTCTTGAAGCATGTAGGGACTACTGCCTGGGCCAATGACAGGTTGAAGATGGCGGTGAAGACATCAGCCAGCTGATCAGCACATTCCTTGAGTACCCGTCCAGGGATGCTATCCGGTCCAGTAGCCTTTCGTGTGTTCACTCTGCGTAAAGCGCCCCTTACGTCGGAGGTCGACAGAGTGAGCACCTGGTCTTCCGGGGGTGGCAAGGCTTTGGTAGCCGGCTCCTTGTTGTCCCTGTTGAAGCGAGCGTAGACGTTGTTAAGCTCCTCCGGAAGGGAGGCGTCGCTGACCGGGGGACTGGTGTTTTTGCCCTTGTAGTCAGTGATGGCCTGGATGCCTTGCCACATGCGCCGGGGGTCCGAGTTGTTGCGGAAGTGATCCTCTATCCGCAGTGTCTGTTTCCATTTGGCAGTCCTGATACCCTTTTTTAGGTTGGTCCTAGCTGCTCTGTAAGCCGCCGCGTCGCCAGATTTAAATGCTGCGTCGCGTGCTTTCAACAGTGAGCGGACCTCTCCGTTCATCCAGGGTTTCTGGTTGGGGTATGACCTGATATTTTTGTGGGTCATGACGACCTCGACGCAGCTGTTGATGTAGAATAGCACTGTGGATGCGCATTCCTCGATGTCATTGTGGGCAAACATTGCCCACAGGCTGGTGGAATGGGCAGACACATTGACATGAATCGTAAAAATTGGGAGGACACATTGGGAGGACTCGTAAAAATCAACATTTCATTGTGCAGTACACACGTCTGCTGCATATATGACAAATAAAATTGAATTGAATTGAATTGAATTGAATTGAATCTTGTCATTCATGTGGAAATGACTTATGAAATGATACTGGGCGGCCTGCTGGTGGTGCTGTCCAGGGAGAGTATAAATACTCGGGCATGGGCCCAGCTTGCCCAGGACATTCTTTAACAGGAACTAGTGAAGGACACAACTAGATCTCCATGTTGAAAAACAGTTGATTAAAGCCTTGTTTAATACTTAGACCAAGTGCCTAGTAGTTTTCTTACATCAATTTAATCAACTGCAACCTGCTCCACGCTCTGAGTGATTTGGGAACAGACGGCTACGATTCAAACTGTAGAAGGGAACTCGGACGTAGTAACCAATCCATCATGGAGAAACTACTCAGACCCACCTGTCTCGACCTGGACCCGAATTCACTTACAGCTGCTAAGGTATGGAAACACTGGTATCGTACCTTTAGCAACTTCCTCGAGGAGTGTGGTAAAAATGTTCCTAATAAGTTACGAATGCTTGCCAATTATGTATCCCCTCATGTGTTTGAATTTATCGAAGACTGTGTAGACTATGACTGCACTATCCAAACACTACAGCAATTGTTATAAATCTCATCATCATCATCAAGAAACTACTCATGAAATAACGCTGGATAGCCAGCTGGTGGCGCCGTCCAAGGAGTATAAATACTCGGGTGTGGGCCCAGCTTTCCAGGGACATTTTCTAAGACAAGGAACTAGTGAAGTACAACTAGACCTCCATGTTCTGAAACAAGTTGATTAAAGCCTTGCTTTAGGCTCAAACCAAGTGCATAGTGAGTTTTATTACATCAATTTAATCAACTTGATATCGACTCCACACTCTGAGTGATTTTGGGAACAGCCAGCTATGACTTCAACTGCAGAAGGGAACTCCGGCATAGAAATCAATCCATCATGGACAAACTACTCAGACCCGCCCGTCTTGACCTGGACCCAAATTCACCTACAACTGCTAAGGTATGGAAACACTGGTATCGTACCTACAGCAACTTCCTCAGGGTGTGTGGTGAGAATGTTCCTGATAAATTAGAGATACTTGCCAATTATGTATCTCCTCATGTGTTTGACTATATCAAATACTGTGTAGACTATGACTCCGCTATTCTAATATTACAGCGACTGTATGTTAAGGCCCCAAACGAAATTTTTGCTCGGCATCTATTGGCCACAACTCGACAACAATCTGGGAAATCACTTGACGAATTCCTTCAAAAGCTTCGCAGGCTCAGCAAGGATTGTAACCTTAAAGCTGTCACAGCTGAGCAGTACCAGAAGGAGCTAATTCGCGATTCCTTTATTAATGGAATTACATCTCCCTTCATACGCCAGCGTCCGTTGGAGAATAAAACCCTCGAGTTACAGGCTGCCTATGACCAGGCGTGTTCCCTGGACTTAGCAAAGAGGAATTCAGATACCTATCTTTTACCTCGTGCACGGGCTGCTACGATCACTTTTAATGACTCCTTCGATAGGTCTCGGGTGGAAGCCCTCACCGATGATGACTGTAACTTAGCGGATGACAACCCTACCCTAGAAGCCTTCACTGATGACGACCCCGCCCTAGCGGCATCTTGGCAATCTGGAAGGAAGTGTTTCTTCTGTGGAGGTGCGTTCCATTATAGGAAATTTTGTCCTGCTCGTAACGCAACCTGCAATCATTGCATCAAGAAAGGTCACTTTTCTAAGGTACGCCAGTCAAGAGCCACTGTTAGTAAGAAAGGACACTTTTCTAAAGTATACCGGTCGAGAGCTCCTGTTAGTTTTGCAGCTACTATCTATAAAACTGCTCCTCCCCCAAGAGCCACTACTAAGGTTACAGCTGCAATCTATAAAACTGCTCCTCCCCCAAGAACCACTACTAAGGTTACAGCTATCAAGGGTAAAACTGCCCCTCCCATCACAGCTGTTTTTCCCCAAACTCTGTCCCATGCAGCCACGAAGGTTTCGGTAAATGGACACATTTTGAGTGCACTAATCGACTCATGCAGCTCTGACAGCTTCATTAGTGAGCGGGCTGTCAGTAAGTTAAAACTACGTATTTACCCCTCGGACAGGGAAATTGCAATGGCTCTGATGACACTGACCACCAACTCTTCTGGCTTTTGTCTTGTTGACCTTATTCTCAATGGCCGCACTTATTTCTCCACCCGGCTTGGGGTGCTCAAGAATCTATGCAGTGATGTGCTCCTGGGACAGGATTTCCAGAAACAATACAAAAGACTCACTTTCGAGTTTGGAGGGTCAAAGCCAGAGCTTACTATTTCCAAAGTACCATTTTGTGCGCTTTCGGCGGCTTCACTCGACGAGCCCTCCTTGTTTGCCAATCTTTCCCCCCGATGTAAGCCCATAGTCACTAAATCATGACGTTTCAGCCAAGATGATCGATCCTTTATCGAGGCAGAAATCTCTCGCCTTCTAGCTGATGGTATCATTGAGCCATGCTCATCTTCCTGGCGAGCTCAAGTCGTTGTTGTTAAAAATCCTCTGAAGCAACACAAGAAACGTCTTTGCATCGATTACTCACAAACTATTAACCAGTATACCAACCTGGATGCCTACCCACTACCATGCATCGATGACATGGTCAATAACCTTGCCAACTACAAGGTATTTTCAACTTTTGATTTAAAAAGCGCATATCATCAAGTACCGTTAAAGGACACTGATAAAAAGTATACAGCCTTTGAGGCCAATGGTCGGCTTTACCAGTTTTGTCACCTTACATTTGGGGTCACCAATGGGGTGACCGTCTTTCAACGGGCAATGGATAGCCTAATCAAACAGGAGAACTTAACGGACACTTTTCCATATCTGGATAATATCACCATTGCTGGTCATGACCAGAAGGAGCATGACGCCAACCTCCAGAAATTTTTTGACGTTCTCCGTCGTCGCAACTTAACCTTAAATGAATACAAATCTGTGAAATCAGTACCATCAGTCAACATCCTTGGCTACTGGGTGGGCAACGGTGTAATCAAACCGGATCCGGAGTGACTTCGTCTGCTTCAGGAGCTCCCTTCCCCTACGAATCTCAGCTCTCTTCGTCGGGCACTTGGCATGTTTGCCTATTATGCGAAATGCATACCCCACTTCTCCGACAAGATCCAGCCCCTGCTTCACGCAAAGTAATTTCCATTGGAGGCAACGGCTATTTCAGCTTTCAACCTCCTCAAGCGACAACTGGAAAAAACCACGCTTCGTTCCATTGATGAAAATCTTCCTTTTGTGGTCGAGTGCGATGCATCAGATGTGGTGATTTCAGCTATCTTGAATCAAGGTGGTCGACCCGTTGCATTTCTGTCCAGAACTTTGCAGGATACATAAGAACATAAGAACATAAGAAATAGGAGCAGGAGTAGGCCATACGGCCCCTCGGGCCTGCTCCGCCATTCAATAGGATCATGGCTGATCTGAATCTAGACTCATGTCCACTTCCCTGCCCTCTCCCCATAACCCCTAATTCCCTTATCTGCTAGGAAAATGTCTATCTCCATTTTAAATGTATTTAATGTTGCAGCTTCCACAGCTCTCTGGGGTAGCAAATTCCATAGATTTACTACCCTCTGAGTGAAGAAGTTTCTCCTCATCTCAGTTTTGAAAGGGCAGCCCCTTATTCTAAGATTATGCCCCCTAGTTCTAATCTCGCCCATCAGTGGAAACATCCTCACCGCATCCACCCGATCAAGCCCCCTCACAATCTTATATGTTTCGATAAGATCGCCTCTCATTCTTCTGAACTCCAATGAGTAGAGTCCCAACCTACTCAACCTTTCCTCATACGTCAACCCCCTCATCTCTGGAATCAACCGAGTGAACCTTCTCTGAAGAGGGGATGACTCATCAGGGGAAGGCAGCTGCAGCCAACTTCCTGGCACCATGGGTGGCTCTGCTGCACAGGCTGGGAGGAAAAAGAGTGGAAGAGCTATAGTGATAGGGGACTCAATTGTAAGGGGAATAGATAGGCATTTTTGCGGCCGCAATCGAGACTCCAGGATGGTGTGTTGCCTCCCTGGTGCAAGGGTCAAGGACGTCTCGGAGCGGCTGCAGAACATTTTGGAGGGGGAGGGTGAACAGCCAGTTGTCGTGATGCACATAGGCACCAACGATATAGGTAAAAAACGGGATGAGGTCCTAAAAGCAGAATATAGGGAGTTAGGAGGTAAATTAAAAAATAGGACCTCAAAGGTAGTAATCTCAGGATTGCTACCAGTGCCACGTGCTAGTCAGAGTAGAAATAGGAGGATATTTCAAATGAATACGTGGCTAGAGGAATGGTGCAAGGAGGAGGGATGCAAATTCCTTGGACATTGGAACTGGTTCTGGGAGAGGTGGGACCAGTACAAACAGGACGGTTTGCACCTGGGCAGGGCCGGGACCGATGTCCTAGGGGGAATGTTTGCTAGTGCTGTTCGGGGGGGTTTAAACTAAAATGGAAGGGGGTTGGGAACCTGAGCATAGAGACAGAGGAAAGGAAAACAGGGATAAAAGCAAAAGATAGGAAGGAGAAAAACAAAAGTGGCAGTCAGAGAAATCAACGGGTTAAATCAAACGTGGCCACAGTAAATAATTCTAATAGGTCTAAGAGCGTTAAAAAAACAAGCCTGAAGGCTTTGTGTCTTAATGCGAGGAGCATTTGTAATAAGGTGGATGAATTGGCTGCACAAATAGAGGTAAACGAACATGATTTGGTTGGGATTACGGAAACGTGGCTCAAGGATGGCCAAGACTGGGAACTCAACATCCAGGGGTATTCGATATTCAGGAAAGATAGGCAAAAAGGAAAGGGAAGTGGGGTAGCATTACTGGTTAAAGAAGGGATTAATACAATTGTAAAGAAGGATATTAGCTCTGATGACGTGGAATCTGTATGGGTAGAATTGAGAAATACTAAGGGGAAAAAAACATTAGTGGGAGTGGTATATAGACCTCCAAACAGTAAGGCGGAGGTTGGGGATGGCATTAAAAGGGAAATTAAAGAAGCGTGCAATAAGGGCACAGCAGTCATCATGGGTGACTTTAATCTACATATAGATTGGGCCAACCAAATTAGTAACAATACTATGGCGGAGGAATTCCTGGAGTGTTTACGGGATGGTTTCCTGGACCAATATGTCGAGGAACCAACCAGAGATCAGGCCATCTTAGACTGGGTATTATGTAACGAGAAAGGATTAATTAGCAATCTTGTTGTACGAGGCCCCTTGGGTCGGAGCGATCATAATATGAGCGAATTCTTCATTAAGATGGAGAATGAAGTAGTTGACTCAGAGACAAGGGTCCTCAATTTAAATAAAGGAAACTATGATGGTCTGAGGAGCAAGTTGGGTAGGATTGATTGGGGAATGGCACTCAAAGGGTTGACAGTGGATAGGCAATGGCAAACATTCAAAGACCGAATGGATGAGCTACAGAATTTGTTCATCCCAGTTTGGCATAAAAATAAAACAAAAAAGGTGACTCAACCATGGCTAACAAGGGAAATTAGGGATAGCATAAGATCCAAGGAGAGGACATATAAATTGGCCAGGAAAAGCAATAATCCTGAGGATTGGGAGCAGTTTAGGAGTCAACAAAGGAGGACAAAGGGATTAATTAAGAAAGGGAAAATAGAATATGAGAGTAAGCTTTCAGGGAACATAAAAACTGACTGTAAAAGCTTTTATAGATATGTGAAGAGAAAAAGATTGGTGAAGTCAAGCGTAGGTCCCTTACAGTCAGAATCAGGGGAATTTATAATGGGAAACAAGGAAATGGCAGACCAACTAAATACATACTTTGGTTCTGTCTTCACAAAGGAGGACACAAATAACCTCCCAGAGATGTCGGGGAACATCGGGTCTGATGAAAGGGAGGAACTGAAATAAATCAGTATTTGTAGGGAAATGGTGTTAGGAAAATTGATGGGACTGAAGGCTGATAAATCCCCAGGGCCTGATGGTCTACATCCCAGGGTACTTAAGGAAGTGGCCCTAGAAATAGTAGATGCATTGCTGGTCATCTTCCAGAACTTGATCGACTCTGGAACGGTACCCACGGATTGGAGGGTAGCTAATGTTACCACACTATTCAAAAAAGGTGGTAGAGAAAAAGCGGGGAATTATAGACCGGTAAGCCTGACATCGGTAGTGGGGAAAATGCTGGAGTCTATTATAAAAGATGTAATAGCAGAGCACTTGGAAAGCAGTGACAGGATCGGACAAAGTCAACATGGATTTACAAAAGGTAAATCATGCTTGACTAATCTACTGGAATTTTTTGAGGATGTAACTTGTAAAATAGATAAGGGAGAACCAGTGGATGTGGTGTATTTGGACTTCCAGAAGGCTTTCGATAAGGTCCCACATAAGAGATTAGCATGCAAAATTAAAGCACATGGGATTGGGGACAAGGTATTGACTTGGATAGAGAACTGGTTGGCGGACAGAAAGCAAAGAGTTGGAATAAACGGGACATTTTTCGAGTGGCAGGCAGTGACTAGTGGGGTACCGCAAGGATCGGTCCTAGGACCCCAGCTGTTCACAATATATATTAATGATCTGGACGAGGGAATTGGATGTAATATCTCCAAATTTGCAGACGACACAAAGCTGGGTGGGAGGGTAAGCTGTGAGGAGGATGTCGTGAAACTCCAGTACGATTTGGACAGGTTGGGTGATTGGGCAGAAACATGGCAAATGCACTATAATGTGGATAAATGTGAGGTTATCCACTTTGGTGGCAAAAACAGGAAGGCAGATTATTATTTGAATGGCACTAGATTGGGAGAAGGGGAAGTGCAAAGAGACCTGGGTGTTATTGTGCACCAGTCGCTGAAGGTAAGCATGCAGGTGCAGCAGGCGGTTAAGAAGGCAAATGGTATGCTGGCCTTCGTAGCAAGAGGGTTCGAGTACAGGAACAAGGATGTATTGCTACAGTTGTACAGGGCCTTGGTGAGACCGCACCTTGAGTATTGTGTACAGTTTTGGTCACCTTACCTGAGGAAGGACGTTCTTGCCATGGAGGGAGTGCAGCAAAGATTCACCAGGCTGATACCTGGGATGGCAGGAATGACGTATGAGGAGAGATTGTGTCGATTGGGCTTATACTCACTGGAGTTTAGAAGATTGAGAGGTGATCTCATCGAAACCTATAAAATTCTGTCAGGTCTGGACAGACTAGATGCAGGAAGGATGTTTCGGATGGCCGGGGAGTCCAGAACCAGGGGTCATAGTCTAAGGATAAGGGGTAAGCCATTTAGGACTGAAATGAGGAGGAACTTCTTCACCCAGAGAGTGGTGAACCTGTGGAATTCTCTGCCACAGAGGGCGGTGGAGGCCAGTTCATTAAATATATTCAAGAAAGAGTTGGATATATTTCTTGAGGCTAAAGGGATCAAGGGATATGGGGAGAAGGCAGGGACAGGGTACTGAATTTGGATGATCAGCCATGATCTCATTGAATGGCGGAGCAGGCTCGAAGGGCCGAATGGCTTACTCCTGCTCCTATCTTCTATGTTTCTATGTTTCTATTTTTCTATGAACTGCCTCGAGAGCAAGTATATCTTTACTTAAATATGGAAACCAAAACTGCACGCAGTATTCCAGGTGTGGCCTCACCAATACCCTGTATAACTGCAGCAAGACTTCCCTGTTTTTATACTCCATTTCCCTTGCAATAAAAGCCAAGATTCCATTGGCCTTCCTGATCACCTGCTGCACCTGCATACTAACTTTTTGTGTTTCATGCACCAGGACCCCCAGATCCCTTTGTACTGTAGCACTTTGCAGTTTCTCTCCATTTAGATAATAACTTGCTCCATTATCCTCCTGTCGAGAAGGAGGCTACGGCCATCATCGAAGCTGTGCGTAAATGGAGTCATTTTCTCGCTCGTTGCCATTTCACACTTATAACCGATCAGTGCTCCGTGGTTTCGTTCGATTGTCTAAAAACGATCCTCTCGTCGACGAGGTAGAACTCACGGACGTCAACCCCACGTATGCGCACTTGCGGTACCCTGATGGCCGTGGGTCCACCATTTCGCTCCAGGACCTGGCTTCCTGTCCGGCCGGTTCCACGGACCCAACTGATAGAGGGACCCACGGGGATGATGTCGACACTCTGCGCTCCCCCGAAGATGACGCCCTACCTGTGACATCGAGAGATCTGCCAGCTGCCCCACCGGATCCACTTGGGGAGCCGAGCGCTCCCCGTGGGATGGCCACTCGAGGCCAGGACGCCGATCAATCCCCGGCTATCCAACAGGATGAAGCCAGCTCTGCGCCTGTGGGGACCCGCACCAGTAGTCACGGTCTCCCCAGCCTCCCTCGGGTAGATCAGAGCAACACGGGCCCTGTCGATCCACCGGTACGGATCAAGCGGCTCAGGGATCAAGACACGGTCCGGGGAGACGTGCCTTCTAGCCATAAATAAAAATCTAAAAGACTGCGGCTATTCGTGGTCCGCCTAATCCGTTAAGAGGAAGGCGTCGGACTTCCAAACCTTTTAGGCAGGAAGAATGTTATAAATCTCATCATCATCATCAAGAAACTACTCATGAAATAACGCTGGACGGCCAGCTGGTGGCGCCGTCCAAGGAGTATAAATACTCGGGCATCGGCCCCAGCTTGCCAGGGACATTTTGTAAGACAAGGAACTAGTGAAGTACAACTAGACCTCCATGTTCTGAAACAAGTTGATTAAAGCCTTGCTTTAGGCTCAAACCAAGTGCGTAGTGAGTTTTATTACATCAGCAACTATATGTTAAGGCCCGAAACGAAATTTTTGCTCGGCACCTACTGGCCACAACTCGACAACAACCCAGGGTATCACTTGACGAATTCCTTCAAGAGCTTAGCAGGCTCATCAAAGATTGTAACCTTAAAGCTGTCTCAGCTGAGCAGTACCGGGAGGAATTAATTCGTGACTCTTTTATTAACGGAATTGCTTCTCCCCTCATATGCTAGCGTCTGTTGGAGAATAAAACTCTCGGGTTACAAGCTGCCTATAACCAGGCATATTCTCTGGACTTAGCTCAAAAAAGTTCAGATGCCTATTTTTTACCATATGCACAGACTGCTGTTACCACTTTTAGTGACTCCCCCGGTAAGCCTCAGGCGGAAGCCCTCACTGATGACGACCTTACACTAGTGGCATCTTGGCAATCTAAAAAGAAGTGTTTCTTCTGTGGAGGTGCATTCCATTATAAGAAATTTTGTCCTGCTCGCAATGCAACCTGCAATCATTGCAGTAAGAAAGGTCACTTTTCTAAAGTATGCCGGTCAAGAGCCTCTACTAGTGTTGCAGCTGCTATCTATAAAACTGCTCCTCCCCCAAGAGCCACTATTAGTGTTACAGCTGCTATCTATAAAACTGCTCCTCCCCCAAGAGCCACTGCTAGTGTTACAGCTGCTATCTATAAAACTGCTCCTTCCCCAAGAGCCACCACTAGTGTTACAGCTGTTTTTTCCCAAAACCTGTCCCATGCAGCCATGAGGGTTTCGGTAAATGGACACATTTTGAGTGCATTAATTGACTCATGTAGCTCTGACAGCTTCATCAGTGAGCGGGCTGTCAGTAAGTTAAAACTGTGTATTTACCCCTCGCACAGGGAAATTGCAATGGCTCTGACGACACTGACCACCAACTCTTCCGGCTTTTGTCTTGTTGACCTTATTCTCAATGGCCGGACTTATTTCTCCACCAGGCTCAGGGTGCTCAAAAACCTATGCAGTGATGTGCTCCTGGGACAGGATTTCCAGAAACAATACAAAAGACTCACTTTCGAGTTTGGAGGGTCAAAGCCGGAGCTTACTATTTCCAAAGTACTGTTTTGTGCGCTTTCGGCGGCTTCACTCAACGAACCCTCCTTCTTTGCCAATCTTTCCCCCCCGATGTAAGCCCATAGTCACTAAATCACGACGTTTCAGCCAAGATGATCGATCCTTTATCGAGGCAGAAATCTCACACCTTCTAGCTGACGGTATCATTGAGCCATGTTCATCTTCCTGGCGGGCTCAAGTTGTTGTTGTTAAAAATACTTTGAAGCAACACAAGAAACATCTTTGCATCGATTACTCGCAAATTATTAACCAGTATACCAACCTGGATGCCTACCCACTACCATGCATCGATGACATGGTCAATAACCTTGCCAACTACAGGGTATTTTCAACTTTTGACTTAAAGAGCGCGTACCATCAAGTGCCGTTAAAGGACTCTGACAAAAAGTATACGGCCTTTGAGGCCAATGGTCGGCTTTACCAGTTTTGTTGCCTTCCATTTGGGGTCACCAATGGGGTGGCCGTTTTTCAACGGGCAATGGACAGCCTAATCAAACAGGAGAACTTAATGGACACTTTTCCATATCTGGATAATATCACCATTGCTGGTCATGACCAGAAGGAGCATGATGCCAACCTCCAGAAATTTCTTGACGTTCTCCATCGTCGCAACTTAACCTTAAATGAGTCCAAATCTGTGAAATCAGTACAATCAGTCAACATCCTTGGCTACTGGGTGGGCAATGGTGTCATCAAACTGGATCCAGAGCGACTTCGTCTGCTTCAGGAGCTCCCTCCTCCTATGAATCTCAGCTCTCTTCGTCGGGCCCTCGGCATGTTTGCCTATTATGCGAAGTGGATACCCCACTTTTCCGACAAGATGCAGCCCCTGCTTCACGTGAAGTCATTCCCTTTGGACGCGATGGCTATTTCAGCTTTCGACCTCATCAAGCAACAACTAGAAAAAGCCATGCTTCATTCCATCGATGAAAATCCCCCTTTTGTGGTCGAGTGCGATGCATCGGAGGTGGCGATCTCGGCTACCTTGAATCAAGACGGTCGACCCATTGCATTTCTGTCCAGAACTTTGCAGGGTAGTGAGCTCCATTATCCTCCTGTCAAGAAGGAGTCTACGGCTATCATCGAAGCATTACACAAATGGAGTCACTTTCTCGCTCGTCGCCATTTCACGCTCATAACTGATCAGCGCTCTGTGGCCTTTATGCTGGATAACCGGAAACGCACGAAGGTCAAGAATAATAAAATACAGCTCTGGAGGGTGGAATTAGCCGCCTTTGGCTGCACCATACATTATCGACCCGGCAAAGAGAATGTGGCCCCAGATACCCTCACGTGTGCATTCTGCTCTTCCATGTCAACTTCGACTCTTACGGATCTTCATACTGACTTGTGCCATCCTGGCATTACCCATATGTTGCACTTTGTGTGATCTAAAAATCTCCCATTTTCTACGGAAGACGTGAAAAGAACATGCTCTACTTGTAGTATTTGCGCAGAATTAAAACCGCAATTCTCCCGTCCGTCGGTTGGCTCGCTCATACACGCTACACAGCCTATGCAGCGACTCAGGATTGACTTTAAAGGGCCACTGCCTTCCTCAACGCGAAACACCTACTTGCTTACTATGGTGGACGAATATTCACGCTTCCCCTTTGCTTTCCCCTGTCCCAATATGCTTACTTCCACAGTGATCAAATGCCTCGATCATGTCTTTTCCCTTTGCGGTATGGCCAATTTTATCCACACTGATCAGGGTCCCTCCTTCATGTCAAGCGAACTCAAAAGTTATCTTTCCCAACGGGGAATCGCCACAAGTAAAACAACACTGTATCATCCTATTGGAAACGGATAGGTTGAGAGATACAACGCCATCGTTTGGAACGCTGTTCATCTTGCACTGAGGTCACATAATCTATCAGACCAATAGTGGGAAACTATGCTCCCTGACGCGTTGCTTACCATCAGGTCTCTTGTTTCTACATCCACGAACGCTACTCCTCACGAACGATTCTTCGGGTTCCAGCGTCGCTCCACTCATGGGACGTCCCTGCCATCATGGTTGGCAGCTCTTGGCCCCGTGCTGCTCCGAAGATTCGTCCGATCCTCTAAGAGTGATCCCCTCATCAACGAAGTGGAACTGACAGATGTCAATTCCACATATGCGCACGTGCGGTACCCTGATGGCCGGGAATCCACAGTGTCACTTCGGGATCTGGCTCCCTGCCCAACCGGTCCCACGGACCCAATCGATAGTGGGATCCGTATTAATGATGCCGATACCCTGTGCTCCTCTGAGGATGACGCCCTACCCAGGACATCAAGGGATCTGCCAGCTACTCTGCCGGATCAACCCGGGGAACAGAGCGCTCCCTGCGGGATGGCCACCCGAAGCCAGGACACCAGTCAGTCACTGACTACTGAGCAGGGTGAAGCCAGCTCTGCGCCTGTGGGGGCCCGCACCCGGAGCCACGATCTCCCCAGTCCCCCTCAGGTCGATCAAGGTGACACGGACTCTGCCAGCCCGCCGGTACGAACTAAGCGACCCAGGGACCAAAACACGGTCCGAGGAGACGTGCCTTCCAGCCTCCAATGGAAATCCAAACGATTGCGTCTGTTCTTAGTCCGATTAATTCGGTAGAAGGAAGCCGCCGGACTTCCAATCTTTCAGGCGGGAAGAATGACATGAATCTTGTCATTCTCATGACTTATGAAATGATACTGGGCGGCCTGCTGGTGGCGCTGTCCAGGGAGAGTATAAATACTCAGGCATGGGCCCAGCTTGCTCAGGACATTCTTTAACAGGAACTAGTAAAGGACACAACTATATCTCCATGTTGAAAAACAGTTGATTAAATCCTTGTTTAATACTTAGACCAAGTGCCTAGTAGTTTTCTTACATCACACATGGCAGATGAAATTCAACACAGAAATGTGTGAGGTGATATATTTTGGTAGGAAGAATAGGGAGAGACAATACACACTGAACGGTACAATTTTAAAAGGGGGTGCAACAAGAGAGAGAGCTGGGGGTGTTTGTGCACAAATCTTTGAAGGTGGCAGGACAGGTTAACAAAGGGGTTAATAAAGCATATGGGATCCTGGGCTTTAGAAATAGAGGCATAGATACAAAAGCCAGGAAGTTATGCTAAAGCTATATAAAACACTAAATCGACCTCAGCTGGAGTATTGTGTCCAATTCTGGGCACCACACTTCAGGAAGGACGTGAAGGCTTTGGAGAGGGTGCAGAGGAGATTTACTAGAATGATTCCAGGGATGAGGAATTACAGTTACGTGGATAGACTGGAAAAGCTGGGGTTGTCTCTTTAGAGCAGAGAAGGCTAAGAGAAGATTTTAAAAAGGTGTTCAAAATCATGAAGGATTTAGATAGAGTAAATAAAGAGAAACTGATTCCAATGGCTGAAGGGTCGATAACCAGAGGGCACAGATTTAAGGTGATTGGCAAAAGAACCAGAAGCGACACGAGGAAAAATGCTTTTATGCAACGAGTGGTTAGGATTTGGAATGCACTACCTAATAGGGTGGTGGAAACAGATTCAATAGTAGCTTTCAAAAGTGGATTGGATAAATACTTGAAGGAGAAAAAATTTCAGGGATATGGGAAAAGAGTGGGCGAGTGGGACTAACTGGATTGCTCTTCGAAAGAGCCGGCACAGACTCGATGGGCTGAATGGCCTCCTTCCGTTCTATACTATTCTATAATTCTTTGATTTTATGATTCTACCCTAATGCCGTAAACTGTATAAAATGTTGAAACCTTTGCCAGATTGCTATACTGCATTCTGGGTGTTGTATTAATAACACAATGGACTTTAGGAGGAGAATTCCATAGTATGGGGGTGTGATGACTAATGGTTCTGCCATTGATGGTGGGGTGATGTAGGGGACAGAGTTGGAAGCCCAGTGGGTGGGAGCTGTGATGTAAGACTTGAGGGGGTTGCAGAGTTACGGTGTTCTGAGGCCTTGGAAGGGTTTGTAAGTGAGGATAAGGATACAGCCACTAATGTGCTTCAGGACAGGGAGCCAGTATAGTACAGCAAAGGCAAGACGAAGGATGAGGGGGAATTAGTATGGCACAGGATGCATTGAGGTTTTTGTGAGAGAATCCTGTTAACTGGAAAGAGGGCTGAAGATGCCTAAATTTGCTCTACTGATGACTCTAAACAGCATTCTGACAGAAGAGTGTTTTACTCATCCAGCTGGCTTGAGTTTGAACTCAGGTGCCAGAGGTGAAGAGAAAGTGTTTTAACACCCAAACCAGTATTAGCAAGTGTAAAATCTAAGTGATGATGTTATAGTCGTCAAACAGCTGAAATAACGTTTGTGTTGCAAAGATGGCAAAAAAACCCTTGTATTTCCCGTGCTAAATCTGACGCTTCACATCATCTCTCTGTTCACAAATAAGAATTCCTTGCTTGCAAGCAAGAAGTTTCTGATGATTCTAGGGCTTTAAAATCCCTCGTGCAGAAAACATATGTGAGACACCAATTTGAAAATTCTTCTGTACAACTGTAATGCGAATTGCCCTGAGATATAATTACGTTACTCCGTGGGTGTTTTAAAATTGTTAGGAGTATCCTGTGTTGCTGGAAATCTTAGCACCAATCTATGGAAATAAAGAATGTTAAACTTATTAGCCACTAAATCCATCTGGCACAGAAACATATGCACTAAGCAAGCATTAAACCAAGAGAACTTACCTCTGCTTTGCATTTTAAATGAATACTGATTGTCATTCTTTTGATTTACATTAGCCTAACTCAGGATTATCACTGTGACTACCTTGGATTAATCCTATAATACTCTTGCACTAAACCCATGCGACATAATCAGAAGGTAGGATCTGTCCTTGTCATGCTTTTGAATGGGTGAAAAAATGTTTGCACGGGCCTCAGTGGGTTGAGGTTTTTAAGCAACATTCATAACTCCGGTTCTGTGGTTTTACCTGCATTGATAGACTTAGTGTCATGACTGGAGTCTCGTTGCAGGATGTCCCACCGGCTGCTTCAGCGCAAAACCACACGCTCTTGAGTTTGCACATCCAAATGGTTGCAGGTTACTGTACTTCCACATGTAATGCGTTTGAACTTTCTTTTTTAAACTGTCAACAACCTCAAATTAATCGAGCAGAATTAGGGTGCACTGTTTTGATTTGCAAAAACGAATAAACAAAATCTAGGGCACAGCTCAAAAGCCTGAACTGAAAAGTTGCTGCGTGCAGGTGGCTCTAATGATGCAGTGTGCTCTCCTCTGTGATTCCCTGCGTGGTGAGGTTCTGATCTCAACTGGGTCATTTTGCTGAAGCACCAAATATAAAACGTAGAAGTCATTAGGAACAGGAAAGATAACTTAATGATCTTATGGGCCCGGGAAGGTAAGAAGAGCTAAGCACAACTTCCAGGAATGTATCACATGAAGGGTTTTTGCACCTCCCAAGTGGCACTGTGGGCTCGATCCACCCCCGGCCTTCACCTGCAAGTATTCCTTCACTCACACCCTCACTTGCTTTCAGCCTACTGAAAGCCTCATATGGTACGTCATTGGCTCACACCCCTTTTATCACCCCTATTATGATCTGCATGCTGACTCTTGGCTTTCACTGCATCTCCTGCCAACTTGTGCTCATACTCACTTTCTAGATTCTTTTTAAAGGAGAAGACAGCCCATAACACCAGAGAAAGATTCACCACAGGTCATGTACCCCTCAACCTGTGCTTTCTCGCTTCCTAGCGGAGGAAGCATTGGAGCTCTGGGAAACACAGAGCAGTCACCAGTCATGGGTGCAGAGGGTAGTCTTAATTTCCGATAAACCACCCAGCCACTCCATTCTAACTGCTCCCCCCTCTCCGTTCCCGCTGATCAGAGAGAGTTAAGATCCCCCCTTTAATTTCTGGGCCGCAGGCTCATTCCATGGTCAGTCAGTTTGCTGTCCATGCTTGCATAAAACAAAGTGTAAATGCTCTGTTTTCCAAGACAGCTCGGTTCATGACATTTGATACAGGAGTAAGATAATTGAGTGAATGGGCCATTAATTTTCATCAGATCACTGGGTTTCCACGAGTGCTTGGAGCTATAGATTGAACTCATGGCCATTCATGTCCCTTCTGTCAACCCACAACATAATGTCAACTCAAATGGCTAACACTCCATTAATATCCAAGTAGTGCAGCTACAGGCACTGCTCTCTGCATGTCAACACCCAGTATGTAGGGAGCTGCAATCATTCATTCTGCAGTCCAGTGTTCCTGCACTCTTTCAGAATCAAGGGCAAAGCACTGACTGGCTTCTTGGAGACCAGGGGTGTCCAACAATATCGGGGCTATTAACACCATTGAGAGGGACCACCAGTGAAGGAGAAAAAGTGAAAGAGATAGAGAGTAAGATGAAGCAGAAAATGAGCGCGTATGACAGATGTCAAGTTGAGAATACAAGTGAGAATCAGGCTGAATATAGAAAGTTCAGAGGGGAAGTGAAAAAGAAAATAAGGGGCAAAGAGAGAGTATGAGAATAGATTGGCAGCTAACATAAAAGGGAATTCAAAAGTCTTCTATAGGCATATAGATAGTAAACGGGTAGTAAGAGGAGGAGTGGGGCCGGATAGGGACCAAAAAGGAGACCTACGCATGGAGGCAGAGGGCATGGCTGAGGTACTAAATAAGTACTTTGCATCTGTCTTCACCAAGGAAGAAGACGCTGCCAAAGTCATAGTGAAAGAGGAGGTAGTGGAGATACTGGATGGGATAAAAATTGATAAAGAGGAGGTACTAGAAAGGCTGGCTGTACTTAAAGTAGATAAATCACCAGGACCGGATGGGATGCATCCTAGGATGCTGAGGGAAGTTAAGGTGGAATTCGCGGAGGTACTGGCCATAATCTTCCAATCCTCCTTAGATACAGGGGTGGTGCCAGAGGACTGGAGAATTGCAAATGTTACACCCTTGTTTAAAAAAGGGTGTAAGGATAAACCCAGCAACTACAGGCCAGTCAGTTTAACCTCGGTAGTGGGGAAGCTTTTAGAAATGATAATCAGAGACAAATTTAACAGTCAGTTGGACAAGTGTGGATAAATTAAGGAAAGCCAGCACAGGTTTGTTAAAGGCAAATTGTGTTTAACTAACTTGATCGAGTTTTTTGATGTAACAGAGAGGGTTGACGAGGACAATACGGTTGACATGGTGTATATGGACTTCCAAAAGGCGTTTGATAAAGTGCCACATAATAGGCTTGCCAGCAAAGTTGAAGCCCATGGAATAAAAGGGACAGTGGCAGCATGGATACGAAATTGGCAAAGTGACAGGAAACAGAGAGTAGTGGTGAACGGTTGTTTTTCGGACTGGAGGAAAGTATACAGTGGTGTTCCCCAGGGGTCAGTACTATGACCACTGATTCTCTTGATATATATTAATGACTTGGACTTGGGTGTACAGGGCACAATTTCAAAATTTGTAGATGACACAAAACTTGGAAGTATAGTGAACAGTGAGGAGGTAATGATAGACTTCAAGAAGATATAGACAGGCTGGTGGAATGGGCGGACACGTGGCAGATGAAATTTAATGCAGAAAAGTGCGAATGATACATTTTGGTAGGAAGAACAAGGAGAGGCAATATAAACTAAAGGGTACAATTCTAAAGGGGGTGCATGAACAGAGATACCCGGGGGTATATGTGCACAAATCATTGAAGGTGGCAGGGCAGTTTGAGAAAGCGGTTAAAAAAACTTACGGAATCCTGGGCTTCATGAATAGAGGCATAGAGTACAAAAGCAAAGAAGTTATGATGAACCTTTATAAAACACTGGTTCAGCCTCAACTGGACTATTGTGTCCAATTCTGGGCACTGCACTTTAGGAAGGATGTGAAGGCCTTAGAGGGAGCAGAAAAGATTACGACAATGGTTCCAGGGATGAGGGACTTCAGTTATGTGGATAGACTGGAGAAGCTGAGGTTGTTCTCCTTGGAGCAGAGAAGGTTTGATGTGCCTCAATAATTCCGAGACTTGAAGTTAGCAGAACAAAACAAGGCTTTTATTAACTTAGAACGTAACACGTAAGAGAGAGAGATGTCTTCCTTCTGGAGACTGAGGCCAGACTGAGTTAGCTTACAAACGGGGCCAGGTATGGGCGGAGCCCTACACACAGCACATTCCAGCACATTCCAGTATACAATACAGCACATTCCAGTACACAATACAATGAGGTCTGGGGGAAGGGAAATGACACTGAAACCGATCTCAGTCACAGGCAGTGATGAATGGAAATATTTCATCACATTCACCCCTTCTATAGATTTAGTCTGTTCGGGGGTTTGATAGTCCTCTGCGACTGACGTGGCTGTTGCGGTGCCGTGGGTGTCGGCTGGGTGTCCCCGGTAGCCTCCTGGGTCTCTGCCGGGGGTGCCGCCAGGGTTGTTGAAGGAGTAGTTGGTGGGGGTGCCGTTGGTCGGTGTTCTTCCGGGGGTGATGAAAGAGTAGTGGGTGGGTAAGAGTTGCTGTGATCGTCGTTGCCGCTATTGCCGTGGTTGTTGTCGATGCCGGCTGGGGCGACGTCTTTTATGGACACGGTGTCCTCCCTTCCGTCGGCGTGCCGGACATATGCGTATTGGGGGTTGGCGTGGAGTAGGTGTACTGGCTCCACGAGAGGGTCCGTCTTGTGGCCCCTCACATGCCTTCGCACGAGTACCGGACCTGGGGTGGAGAGCCATGATGGCATGGATACGCCTGAGGTGGATTTCTGGGGAAAGACAAACATTCATTCATGAGGCGTGGTATTAGTGGCCGTACACAATAGCGACCGTATCGAATGGAGCACATCCGAGAGGACTTCCTGCCAGCGGGAGATAGGGAGGCCCTTGGTCCTTAGAGCTAGAGTGACTGCTTTCCATACTGTCCTGTTCTCTCGCTCCACTTGGCCGTTACCCCGGGGGTTGTAGCTGGTGGTACGGCTTGTGGCGATCCCCCTGGACAGCATGTACTGGCGTAGCTCTTCACTCATGAAGGACGCCCCCCTATCCGTATGGATGTAGCTCGGCATACCGAACAGGCAGAACAGGCTGTTGAGGCATTTAATGACCGTGGCGCTGGTCATGTCTGGGCAGGGGAAGGCGAATGGGAACCGGGAGTATTCGTCCACAATGTTCAGGAAGTAAACATTGCGGTCGACGGACGGGAGGGGGCCCTTGAAATCTAAGCTGAGCCGCTCAAAGGGCCGTGTAGCTTTGATTAAGTGGGCTCTATCTGGGCGGTAGAACCGAGGCTTGCACTCAGCGCAAGTGCGGCAGTTCCTGGTCAGGGACCGAACTTCCTCAATCGAGTAGGGTAAGTTACGGGACTTTATGAAGTGGAACAGCCGCGTGACCCCTGGGTGGCAGAGGTCGTTGTGGAGGGTCTGTAGCCGATCCCCGGTGGCGCTGGTACACATCCCTCGTGAGAGGGCGTCAGGGGATTCGTTAAGGGCCCCTGGCCGGTAAATGATGTCGTACTCGAAGGTGGAGAGCTCGATCCGCCACCTAAGAATCTTATCATTTTTAATCTTCCCCCTCTGTTTATTATTGAACATAAACGCTACCGACCGCTGGTCGGTAAGTAGGGTGAAGCGTTTGCCGGCTAGGTAGTGGCGCCAGTGGCGCACTGCCTCCACGATGGCTTGGGCCTCCTTTTCCACGGAGGAGTGTCTGATCTCGGGCCCTTGGAGGGTCCTCGAGAAGAAAGCTACGGGCCGCCCCGCCTGGTTGAGGGTGGCCGCCAAGGCGAAGTCAGACGCATCACTTTCCACTTGAAATGGAGTATTCTCGTCCACTGCCTGTAGCGTGGCCCACTCAATATCCTGCTTAATGCTTTTGAAGGCGGCGTGGGCCTCAGCAGAGAGCGGGAAAGAGGATGCTTTCAAGAGGGGGCGGGCTTTGTCGGAGTAGTTGGGGACCCATTGGGAATAATAAGAAAATAACCCCAGGCACCTTTTCAGGGCTTTGGGAGTGTTGGGCAGGGGCAGCTCCCGTAGGGGGTGCAATCGGTCAGGGTCTGGTCTGATTTCCCCATTCTCCACCACGCTGCCTAGTATGCAGAGGCGCATGGTGTTGTAAACGCACTTGTCCTCGTTGTAGGTGAGGTTGAGTTTTTGTGCGGTTTTCAGGAACCTCTCGAGGTTCGAGTCGTGATCCTGCTGGTTGTGACCGCAGATGGTGACGTTGTCGAGGTAGGGGAAGGTTGCCTGCAAGTGGTGGTCATCGACCATGCGGTCCATCTCCCTCTGGAAGACCGAGACCCCATTCGTCACCCCAAAGGGGACTCTGAGGAATTGGTAGAGGCGTCCGTTCGCCTCGAAGGCGGTGTACGGGCGGTCCTCTGGTCTGATAGGGAGCTGGTGGTACGCTGACTTGAGGTCGATGGTGGAGAACACCCGGTATTGGGCGATTTGGTTCACCATTTCTGATATGCGGGGTAGCGGGTAGGCGTCTAGTAGGGTGTACCTGTTGATCGTTTGACTATAGTCGATCACCATCCGTTTCTTCTCGCTACCCCTTACCACCACCACTTGGGCGCGCCACGGGCTATTGCTGCGTTCAATAATGTGCTCTTTCAGGAGCCTGTCTACCTCGGTCGCGATAAACCGCCTGTCCTCCCAGCTGTACCTCCTGCTTTTGGTCGCTATTGGCCGGCAGTTAGGGGTAAGGTTCGCGAATAGCAAAGGCGGCTTTACCTTCAGGGTAGCCAGACCGCACACTGTGAGGGGCGGCTGGGACCCACCGTACTTGAGCGTGATGCTTTGGTGGTTGCACTGGAAATCCAGGCCCAAGATCACGCTCGCACATAGGTTCTTCATGATTAATACTTTAAAATTATCATATACAGTTCCGTTAACGCACAATTGTACCGTGCAGTAACCCAGAATGGTCGATGTCTGGGTTTTGTCAGCCATAGAGATGGTACCCTGAGTAGGGACCACCTTTAGGGAGAGTTGTTGTGCCAGTTCTGGGTGGATAAAGCTCTCCGTGCTTCCACTGTCAATTAAGCATTTAACCCGGCACCCGTTTACCTCGATGTCCACCATTGATCTGGATAGCGGGTGCAGCCTGGTCTGGTCCACTGTGACCGATGCCACTGTAGGGCCCTGATCGATACAAGATGGCGTCCACGCTGTCTGCTCACAAGATGGCGGACCCACGAGGTCGGGCAAGATGGCGTCCAAGATGGCCGCTCCCACGGCGCACACGCGGCGGTGGTGGGTTTTCCGGCGGTTGGTTTTCCGGCGGGGTTCCCTCTGCACACCTTCCCGAAGTGCCCCTTCTTACCGCACTTAAAGCAGGTGGTGCCTTTCGCCGGGCACAGGTTTCTGGTGTGCTTTGGCTGCCCACAGAAGTAGCAGTTGGGTCCCTGACGCGTCGCGGCTGTCGTAGGGCTTCTGGGGGGAGAGTGGGGCCCAGCCGGTGTTGGGCAGTCGGGCGGGGAAGATGCCTTCCAAGATGGCGGCGCCCTCGGTGCACACGTGGCGGCGTGGACGGCGCGGGCTGAAGAGTAGGCATCCGAGTTTCTCTGGGCCACATCCAGGGATCGCGCGGTGTCCGCAGCCTGTTTCAGGTCCAACCCCGTTTTTTCCAGCAGTCTTTGCCGGATGTAAGTGGAGCTGAGGCCTGTGATGAAGGCATCGCGAACAAGCTCGTCAGTGTACACTGCGGCTTTTACATCTCGGCACTTGCAGTCTTTGCCAAGCATTTTCAGGGTGCTTAGGAACTCCTCCACCGATTCCCCAGGTCGCTGTGCGCGGGTGGCGAGCAGGTGCCTAGCATACACCTCATTCGTAGGCTGCTGGTAATGCACCTTTAAGATGTCGCAGGCGGCCAGGTACGTCTCGGCGTCTTGGATGAGGGGGTAAACCCGGTGGCTTACTCAATTCCGCAGAATTCCGAGTCTCACCCTCGCAGCGTCCGTAGCGTCTTTGACGGCTGCGGAATTGTCCAGGAAGAATTCCATACACTCGAACCAGTGTCCGAAGCGTGCTGATGCGTCCAGAGCATGTTGATCCAAATCCAAACGTTCGGGTTTCAGGAGTTGATCCATAGTGTTGAAAAATAAGTTAATAAAATTGATGTGCCTCAATAATTCCGAGACTCGAAGTTAGCAGAACAAAACAAGGCTTTTATTAACTTAGAACGTAACACGTAAGAGAGAGAGATGTCTTCCTTCTGGAGACTGAGGCCAGACTGAGTTAGCTTACAAACGGGGCCAGGTATGGGCGGAGCCCTACACACAGCACATTCCAGCACATTCCAGTATACAATACAGCACATTCCAGTACACAATACAATGAGGTCTGGGGGAAGGGAAATGACACTGAAACCGATCTCAGTCACAGGCAGTGATGAATGGAAATATTTCATCACAAGGTTGAGAGGAGATTTGATCGAGGTGTTCAAAATCATGATGGGTCTAGACAGAGTAGATAGAGAGAAACTATTCCCAGTGGCAGAAGAGTCAAAAACCAGAGAACACAGATTGGCAAAAGAACCAAATGACAAACTTTTTTACGTAGTGAGTGGTTAGGATCTGGAAAGTACTGCTTGAAGGGATGGTGGAGGCAGATTCAATTGTGGCTTTCAAAAGGGAGTTGGATAAGTACCTGAAGGCAAAGAATTACAGGGCTATGGGGAAAGGGCGGGGGAATGGGACTACCTGAAGTGCAGTTGCAGAGAGCCGGCAAGGGCTCGACAGGCTAAATGGCCTCCTTCTGTTCTATAACCATTCTATGATTCTGTGAGAGGCATGCTATAACCTCACATCCATACTCAAATTAAAATTGGACAGACCATTCGCAGGCTGAAGGGAAGATTCAGGTCAGGGGCTTTCAATGTTGTCTTGTAAATTACGGTGGCCTGCCATGTCCTCCACAATTTCACTTTTCGGAAAGGCCTGGAAATTGAGATTCTTTAGGAAGAGACCGAGCCAGAAGAGGAACCTCCTGAGACAGAGGAACTCAGGCATGAGGAGGACACAGCGGGGTGCTGGGAGAGAGCACTGAAACTTTCAGTCACCTCTGATCATATTTAAAGCTATATACAAGATCTGTAGTAACCGGAATGCTCCACGTAATTTAAAAGCACAACCCTCCAGAATACTCCATTCATCATTAAAAGCTGAAGTCACATGAGGGCCTTAAGTTCACAAACATCTTTATAAGTTTCAGTGCAATTTTATGTTTTTAATAGAAGAATTATGAACACCTTAAGAATAGTTCTGACAATTAAAATCGTATAAGGGTTTGGAACGTTATAACTGAAAAGTCAATTAGACTCATCACTGTGCACTACCATTGTGACTTTTTGATTTTTCCTCAGTCCTATTTTAACACTTCTAAGTGCTAGCTAAGGGACTGGGGTATGAAATGTGGATCGCTGCTTCACTCAGTGCTGTTGGGTCCTGGAATGGGCCTACAACAGACTGCTTCTCTGGGCTTGGAATCTCCACAGCCTTGACTTGCTGCCTTTCATTCGAATGTGCAGGCATCTGAATGGACTGAGCAGAGAAATCTCTGGGCAGAATTCTTGGAGCCAGCTTCTGCTTTTCAACGAGGCTTGGGATCAGGATATTGGTTGCCACTAATCTGCAGTAAAACAGATTTTAAAGAATTACTAATATCCCTTAATCCCTGGGAGAGAGCATCCCAAATACCCTTCACAACCCTCCAAAATAATATAGCCCAGGAATGGGCAGTATCTTTAGAAAATTAGCACCAGCTGCTAATGCTTTAGACTGCACGTAAAATTCATACTCACTGCTCAAAAAAATGATTGGAGCACTAATTCAAGGCTTCAAGCGCAAGCTCATTGGTGTTACACACAAAGGGTGGACCAATATCAGGTGCAGTCTAATCGCAAGCCATGATTGCCACAGGCTTTTTCCACTTCTTAAAGGGGAGGTTCATTGATGCTGCGGAACCTCATTCTCAGCATTGCTGGCTGTGCAGCTGCCTCACAAAGCAGCAGCACGTCAAGGAGAAGGAGCCGGAGGACTGAAGCAGCTGTACTCACGGCAGATCCACGTCCCAGGGAGAGAGCCCGGAGATTCAGCGATCAAGCATTGGAGGCGTTGGTGTTCGCTGTGGAGTGACGGAGGGCGGCGCTCTACCCGACAAGTGGTTGGAGGTCCACGTCGCAAGTGTAGTGATCAATAACATGTCATTCTGTGGTGGACACTAGGTGGAGCAGTAGAGCTGTATATAGCTGTATGTATAAGACTACACTACCCAGCTGTATATATATATATATATTAAGACTACATTACCCGTGAGGCTAGGCTACCCACAAGGCAGCAGTCAAGATGGAAGCCTCTACAGATACTGTACAGAGTCCACATGTGCTCAATAAAAGTGTCTAGCAAAAGCTAGCTGTGTTCATAATAAGAATGTCTATTTATTAATGAACATAACAGCAAGTGCTACCTCCCATGTGGAAGGAGGTAGCACAGCACGTCTCGGGCAGAATTGTGGTCCCTAGGACCCGTACACAGTGCAGGAAGAAATTTAATGATCTGGGTGGTCAGGGTGAGTCAATGCTTCAACAAATGTGACATACTACCATCTAAACCACAGTCTTCACACACTGCCCAAAGCACCACAACCCCAGCACTCACCCACAACAATCTCTACCTACCAACACTCACACCCACGTCTCACACCTTTCACACAATGAAAGCTATTCAACTATGGCAGGCACATCACCCAAACACATTGCTCCACACTCACTCACACGCTTCCCTTTCTCTTGCAGGCCAAGGTGGCTCACAACAGGAGGGAGCAGGAGCGCACAGGTGGGGGACAAGTTGACACCCAACCACTGTCTGTGCTGGAAAATAGAGTGCTACAGATTATTGGGTGCCAGGTGGTGGGCACCGTGGCCACTGGTGACATTGACCCCCTTGGGGACAACAAGGGTATGTTCATCCCTACTCCGTCTTCTCACTTCCCACTTCCCCCTGACCCCACAAGTGTTTTGTACTTTCCAGCTAATCATGTTGTATGCAAGCATTTCTCGCTTCCTGCCCCCCTCCCCTCACCTTAACCTGACTCTTGTGCCTTTATACTTTCAGATAATGAGCGAGCACCTGAGCAGCCTGTCCCTGAGGGCACCATTGAGAGCGAGGCGGGAGAAGAGGAGGATGATGAACACACTGCGTCACTGCATGTCTCACCCACAAGCACCAGCTCAGATACTGGCACTAAGCTTTCTTTAGTATAATAGCGGGATCTGGACATGGTGAGGCACCGGGGACGAGTGGGCTGCAGCAATGCCAGGGGGGAAAGGGTAGCTCGGGGGCCAGCTCTCCGGAGGGCGAGTTCGTTGGCGGGTTCTGCTGCACAGGATTCAGATGAGGAGCTTGATGGGGAGGTGTTTAGAAGAAGGGTGATGGGCATGCACACGGAGATGATAGGTGCAATGGTAAGGGTGCCCGAAAGCCTCTTGGCAATGATAAGGAGCTTGGAGGAGTCCATCTCCAAAATTGCACAGAGCTCCGTGCACACCATGGAGCCCATCATTTCCAGTGTGCAAAGGATGGTAGACTCCCAGAGAGACTGTGGCAACCCAGGCATTACCATCGCTGAATCCCCCACCATCAACATCCTGGGGGTCACCATTGACCAGAAACTTAACTGGACCAGCCACATAAATACTGTGACAGCAACAAGAGCAGGTCAGAGGCTGGGTATTCTGCGCTGAGTGTCTCACCTCCTGACTCCCCAAAGCCTTTCTACCATCTGCAAGGCACAAGTAAGGGAGTGTGATGGAATACTCTCCACTTGCCTGGATAAGTGCAGCTCCAACAACACTCAAGAAGCTCGACACCATCCAGGACAAAGCAGCCCGCTTGATTGGCACCCCATCTACCACATTAAACATTCACTCCCTCCACCACCGGCGTACCGTAGCCGCAGTGTGTACCATCTACAAGATGTACTGCAGCAACTCACCAAGGCTTCTTTGTCAGCACCTCCCAAAACCGCGACCTCTTCCATCTAGAAGGACAAGGGCAGCAGGCGCATGGGAACACCACCACCTCCATGTTCCCCTCCAAGTCACACACCATCCTGACTTAGAAGTATATCGCTGTTCCTTCATCGTCGCTGGGTCAAAATCCTGAAACTCCCTACCTAACAGCGCTGTGGGAGTACCTTCACCACACGGACTGCAGCGGTTCAAGAAGTCGGCTCACCACCACCCTCTCAAGGGCAATTAGGGATGGGCAATAAATGCTGGCCTTGCGAGCGACGCCCACATCCCATAAAGACATTTTTAAAAAAACCTGATGCCGCATGTGATGGGTGATCTGGCAGCTTCCATTCTAGCACAGGCAGAAGCGACGCAACATCTTAGTGCTTTAATGCAGTCTATGTTTGGTGGCATTCAATCTCAGACTGCTCTCATGCAGTCTTAGCTTGATACCATGCAAGCTCTGACTGCTGCCACCGTGGCTGGGCATACCACCGTCCGCCAGGGCTTTCACAGTGTCGCAGCAGGACAGCACTCCGTGGTCCGACGGGTTGCTTGGGATGCTGAGGTGCTGCCCCGGGGGAGTGGCCGTGGGTCAGTAGAGCAGGAAACTGCTGTCCTCTCTCAGGATGACAGCATTCCTGCTCCCACCACTGCCACTCCACCATTGCCCTTGTCGCTGCCTGTCATCCAGCCCCCCCAGACTGCTGCCGCCCATGCTGAGGTGGTGCAGACTACAGTCGGGCCTTCCAGGCCCAGAGCTGGTCAAGTTCATCCCGCAAGGCCATCTGAAGTCTCCTGCACAGACACTGTGTTCAATGATTATTGATAAATTTATTAATTCCGTTTGGATTCTTTTCTGGTGTCTCTCATTTCAGCTTTGCACTGTGATATGGCCTGTGACAGGAATGGAATGATGGGGATGAGGTGAGCAATGGGGATCTGGGGTTTAATTCATTCGAACCGCAGTCTGGTGAGGCGGTCACAGACCGTCCTTCCGCAAGGCCGATTGAGTGGATGCCTCCTCCCTCGCTCCTGTTTCTCATCCTCCTTGTCTTCCTCTTCCTCCTCATCCTCCAGCTCCTCCTCCTCGTCCTCTTCCTCCTCCTGAGCTAGTCCCTGGTGGCCATGATAGCCAAGTTGTGGAGCCTGCAGCAGACCACCACAAAATGGGATACCCACTCAGCCGAGTACTGGAGGGCTCCTTCCGAGTGGTCAAGGCAGTGAAACCGTTGCTTGAGCACACCGATGGTCTGCTCGATGATGTTCCTGGTGATAGCATGGCTCTCATTATATGAGTGCTGGGCAGCAGTGTTGGGATTGTGGAGTGGAGTCATGAGTCAGCTGGAGAGCGGATAGCCCTTGTCTCCGACCAGCCAACTGCTAGCTTGATATGGTGGCTGGAAGAGTGCTGGCACACCGGTCTGGTGCAGGATGAAGGTATCATGGCTGCTGCCAGGATAGCAGGCATTGATATTGAGGATTCAGTCTGTGGTCGCACACAAACTGCACATTAAGTGAGTGGTAGCCTTTGTGGTTATGGAAGATCTCAGGATTGTTATGCAGTGTCCGCAAAGCCACGTGGGTGCAGTCAATGGGGAATTCCGCTATCCTGGCAAAGCCACATGCACGCTTGTCCTGCTTCTCTCTGGTAAGGGGGAAGGAAATGTAATCCCTTCTCCTACTGTAGAGAGCCTCTGTGATCCCCTGGATGCAGCAATGGACGGCGAACTGCAAGATGTTGCAGACTGGAAGGATCTGCTGGTGAAGAAATTGAGGGCGACGGTGACCTTGACTGCCACTGAGAGAGCCATGGTCACCCTGATCTAATGCTGGAGGTCTGGTTGCAGGAGTTCTGTGACCACCCCCTTGGTGAAGCGGAGCCTTTTAATACACGGCTCCTCGCTTAATTGGAGGTAGGAGCAGTAAGGCCTCCTGTTGAGAGCCCAGATGGCCCTTCTCCTCCCTTTGCCCATATATTCCAGTCTTTCTCACTGCCTCCGCTCCCTCTGCCATAAATCCTGGAGGGCGAGGTCGACTGCCAGTACAGCCCCCATTAATGTAATCATGTGTAGCAGTTTGATTTTTTTCAGAATAAATGTAACTACTTTTTAGTTGCCACAACACTCCTGATACTAAATGACATTGAAATGATGGAATGAGACTGTTGCACTATGTGAAACTGACAAGAAAGCACTGAAACTCCACTAAGCTACAGCTGCAACTCATTACTGATGATCCCTTTAAATAACATCCCTGGAGCCGGCTTTCTGTTGCTTCATGCCAGCTCTCCCTGTCGCTGTTTCCTCCAGGTAGGTGGCGACACTCAATTTCACAGATTGGGCGGCCAGTGAGCATTGCACACTCAGTGATGTCATGGTGCAGCTGGCATTGAGGCTTCCAGCGATAACAATTAGCTGCGGGGGGGGGGGGCGGGATTTGACATGCAGTGTTGGATTCGCTGTGCCCCGGCGATACTGCTCTAGCGCCCCATTAACACCATCTGCTGGCACTAACGGGAGGCGCTTAGGTACTGAATTTTCCCCCGATGCCTTGGAAATCTCAGTTTCCGATAGATATTGCTCTCCCCATTTTCTTCATTCCATCACCGGAGGTCTGACTGCTACCAGTCAAAGCATGCACTTTGGAGTTGATGACTTGCCTTCAGGCTATTGCATTTGGTAGGACATAAGCAGAGATTCCTGCAGCTGCCACTAGCTCCAAGTTGCTCTGCATTTTTGCAAAGTCCAATTTTTTCTGCTGCAAAGGAGGACATTGGATTCTGCTGCAAATCTTGCCATTTGCTGCATATATTTGGATAGGCTTTGTTGTGCCTTCATATGAGTTTGTTGCTCTACTAGCTTTTTGCTTTCCATAGTAGGACCACTGAGATCATTGTCCAATTGCTCTTCAGTCAAGAGCCTAACCTCTGCTCAGGAACAACATTCTCAACTTCCATAACCTATGTCTTCAGTGTGTGTTGTGCAGCACCCAATATCCACCTCTCATCTGAACCATCCTCCGCCATCCCAAGTGACTCTATCAGGGCTGGTAAGTGTAAGTGAATTTCTCCTGGCTCTTCTGCTTTTAAAGGGCTAACCATTGGATCAGTTTCACTCTCTGCTTCTTCTTCCCTGCTTCCGGTTCTGTGGAGAGAAATGCACTGAGTTTCCTGCTAGCCACTGTTTCCTTACTGTTCTGCTCAGAGTATGAGTATCAGAATTTTTCTTTTTGACCTTTGAACATTAGCACTTGTTAGTACAATCCAACTGTGAATGTAGGTTCTCCCACATCTCCGTTTCCTGTTACCTCATTGAGTGAGATCCTACTATCTGAATTGCCTCCTTGTCCTGCTTGGTTAATGGACTGATGTCTGCTGTTCCCCTTCCTGTAGTTTGTTATTCCCACAAGTTAAGTGCAATGTTTTCCTGTATGAGAACAGAATGGTTGTTACTTTCAGTCACAGACTGCTTTATTTGATCACTTTTCTTACTACATGGAGTTCCCATGTGATGGAACCTGTATAGTTCATTTAGTTGACAGGTTTATATCCTTAAGTTTGTTGCTGCACTTTTAGGATTTATATTGGTTTGTATTCTGTAAAGAAAGAATGAGCTTTTATTTATATAGCACCGTTCATGTCCTCAGAATGTCCCAAAGTACTTTACAGCCAATACATTGCTTTTGAAGTGCAGCCACTGTTGTTTTGTAGGCAAACAGAGAAGCCAATCTGCACACAGCAAGGGTCTACAAACAACAATGAGATAAGTAACCAGTTGGCCTGGGAGAAACCCCTGTTCTTCTTCGAATAGTGCCGTAGGATCTTTTATATCCACCTGAGAGGCCAGACAGGGACTCCGTTTAATATTTCATTTGCTAGACTGTACTTCTGACAATGCTGCACCCCTTTGACACTGCACTGAAGTGTCAGCCTACATTACATGCACAAGTCTTGCAGTTGGGCCCTTAACCTTAGACCTTCTGACGCGACGATGACAGTGCACCTACTGAGCCAAGGATGTTCTGCATCTAGATTGGAGCTGCAAAACTGATCTATGATATTGAGAAATGGTGAAACCAGATTTGAAAGACAGGCAAATGAAATGTGGCCCATGCTCAAAGGACTACTGCAAGAGAAAATTAAATGATCAAGGAGATGGGTCATGGTCGTAAAGAAGCAGGCGGTGCCACTAAAGCAGGTTATAGTAGAAATATGGTGGAAACATAATTATTTGGATGATAAAAGTTTCTTGGCTAAAATGTGTGAGAACGAAGTAGACAAAGTAAGGAAGAAATTAATATCAGAAACAGGTACAAGGAGTGGAACAAGAAGAAGAATGAAATCTAACAAAGAAACAATAGTGTTTTTACACAAATGCAAGGAAATCAGAAAGACATTAGTACTACAAGCTAACGTATAAAGGAAAATAGCAGACTGATTAGTTTAACAGACACTTGGCTCAAAGCAAAGAACTTCCCAGAGTTTCAGACTCCAGGTTTTAAAGTATTCAGCAAAGATAAGGCAATTAGGATCATAGTGGGGTAGCTTTACTCATTTGAGAGGTCGTGATTGCTACCAAGCAAATGTACAGACCTATGATTAGAAAGAAGATGCTATATTACGTCTAATATTTAACAGTGAGTCAAAAGTAGTTGGCAGTCTAAATGTTGTGAAACACTTGGGTATGAGTGATCATATTATTAGATTTGGTATTTCAGTAACAGTAGAGGTTAAAATAGTAATATGAAAGGGAAGGCATCAATAATAAGTGAGAGATTAGTAATTCATAATTGAGACTGTATATATTAGGAAAACAGTTTCAGAGAAATTAATTACTTTTAATAGAATACCATAAGGGATAAAATGATAATATAAATATTATTAAGGAATAAGAATATGGTAAAGGAGATGGCTAAATAGCCAATTCAAAGTTTAAGGGACAAGGGTAATGCATTAAATATATAAATAACAAGGGATTGGAAATAATTGGCTCAGGTAGAAAGGGGATTTACAGAATAATGTGATGCTAATTCGGAAGGAAAGAGAAATTAAAAAAATAAAGTATTACTATTAGCAGAAAAATCTTGTCTGGTCTGTTAGTTACTTGAAAATTAGCTTGAAAATGTCTAAGTCAGGAGAAAAACAAAGTGGCTCAGATTGAGACTCTATCCACCAATTCAATGTATAACTTCTGTTACTTGAACCCGAACTACAGAAATATATCCTCCAAAAAGGAATCAAATACGTTGTTAGTGCAGAGGAGGAGTCAGTCAGTGGGGTCAGGAAGAGATGGAACAGGGCCCAAAAAGTGAGACGCAACAAGAAAAACAGGGAAAGCAATGGAAGGCCAGAATCAGTGGGATGAAACAGTTCAAAGTTGGTGACCTACCAACTTGCCAAAGCTACTTGCCCTGGTTGGTTGGCAAGTGGAATTTCTAACCCTGTTCTAAACACTTGTCAAATAACTTTATTTCTAGTGAACTTTTTCCCTACAATATTTAGAAGATAGAGTTCCCTTTTAACATTTTAGTACATCCAGTACAATAACTTTGATTGTTAGATTGATTATTTTTGTAAGTTATTTCATTTCTGTTCTCCCTCTTCTTAGGTCTTCTTGTCCTCCCGATGAGGAGTCAGGATGGCACCTAACCCCCCTCCCCCTGCCTCCACCAGGGGTCTGCCAGTGCTGCTCTGTAATCCAACTGCTTGGAGATGTGTGATAGCAGCCTTCCATTCATATGTCCTCTGATGGTATAGTAAGTAGTGTAGACGGGGGCATAAAATTACAAAGAGACATTGATCAGCGAGTGGGCGAAACTGTGGCAGATGGATTTCAGCACAGGTAAGTGTGAGGTCATCCACTTTGGACCAAAAAAGGATAGATCCGAGAATTATTTCAATGGTGAAAAGCTATGAACAGTGGAGATCCAAAGAGATTTAGGGGTCCCTGTACACCGATCACTAAAATGTAGTTGTCCGGTACAAAAAAAATCAAAAAGGCTAATGGAATGTTAGCCTTTATAACTAGAGGGCCAGAATATAAAGAGGAGGAAGTTTTGCCACAGCTATTCAAAGCCCTGGTTAGGTCACATCTGGAGTATTGTGTACAGTTCTGGGCGCCACACCTTAGAAAGGATATATTGGCCTTGGAAGGAGTGCAGAGCAGATTCGCCAGAATGTTACCAGCGCTCCAAGGGTTAGATTATGAGGAGAGATTACATAAACTAGGCTTGCATTCCCTGCAATATAAAAGGTTAAGGGGTGATTTGATCGAGATTTTTAGGATTTTGAAAGGAAATGATTGGGTGGATAGAGAGAAAATTATTCTGCTGGTGGGAGGTGGGGGGGGGGCGGAAGTCTAGGACAAGGGGGACATAACCTTAAAATCAGAGCCAGACCATTCAGGAAAGAAGTTAGGCAACACTTCTTCACACAAAGGGTAGTAAAAGTGTGGAACTCTCTCCCACAAAAAGCAGTCGATGCTAGCTCAATTAATAATTTTAAATCTGTGATTGATAGATTTTTGCTAGACAAGGATATTAAAGGATATGGAGCCAAGGCAGGTGGATGGAGTTAAGATATAGATCAGCCATGATCTCATTGAATTGTGGAACAGGCTCGAGGGGCTGAATGGCCTACTCCTGTTCTTATTTTTTTTATATATTCGTTCCTGGGATGTGGGCATCGCTGACAAGGCCAGCATTTATTGCCCATCCCTAATTGCCCTTGAGAAGGTCAGTTATGTTCCTATGATTCTCCTCTCACCTTATGGGAAGTGTTCAACCCTCCCATACCCTTAAAGCATGATTCAGATCATGGTTGTTAATAAAAAGAAAAACTAGCTCCCATGATTACTTAGTGGGTTTGTGTACCGACTGGCACGGTACTGAAAGATCTGAGTTTCAATCCCAGGTGAGTTCACTGAGCTCAACCATGGCAGAGGTTGGGGTACTACAATCGGCCTCAGCACTTCTGTGGTTTGGGAATGAAAAAAAAATGAGCCAGAATTCTTGCTTCTGATAACTATCCAGAGAATCCTGCTGGAAAGTGTAACTAGTGCATGTGGACAGGATCAAGTTCATTTGTGAAGTTCCCACTGTCGAATTGCCTGTTGACATTCACACATGAAGAGTGGCAAATTGGAGAAGGTACTGGGTGGTGGCTGGTGCTTTGGAATCACAGCAGGAGTCAGTACTATCAGAAAATGGAGAAACAGGAAAAATAAAGACTATTGTCACAAATAATTAAGGTTATAAATTGTTTTTCATAATCCGGTAGTTGAAATGTCCATATTTGGGTGCCTCCAAGTTGGTCTTGTTTTTACAGCTGTTAGTTTCTTGCATTTTTTTGGAATAATTAGTTGCTGCTCCTTTTGTAAATTATATCATGAAAACTCATCACAAAAAAGCTACAGGTAATATCCAATGATCATTTGTATCAGACTTTCTCAGAACCCAGAGCCCTGGAGATCTATATGCAGTTTACATCAACCAAGTCGCAAATGAAATGGTTCTGACTGAAATGAAGCACAATTTTTGAATGTCATTGGTATGAGTAATCAGCAAGCAAATATTATGCATAGAATGCAAATTATACTGCACTCTGTTAGGAGTATTCGAACATCAAATTCAAAATGCTCCGAAAATAACACACTTAGATTAACCCATGTATTGTAGTAGTGGTGGAGGAGCAACATGCTGAGCTTTGATAATGACAGGACATTGGTTTGAACCAATTCACCACTTGACATCCTAACTGTACCTTTGTAGGGAGGTGCAAAGCAGAGGCCAGGAGACCCCCCTTGGATTGAGGAGTTGTTATTGAGGAGTCAACTCATCACCTGCACCTTCTAGCAGCTAGTTATGCAGCAGGACTGGTGGAAACTCAGGAAGCTGTGTAAGATATGCAGGGAAAGTAGAAAGAATTAAAATTTGGAATAACTTTTAACTCTTACAGTAGTGCAGGCAACTTATTTCATCTAGATACACTCAGGCTCCCTGGGCCACTGACAAGATAGGCTAGACGGGGTAGGCTGTTCCCACTAGTTGATGGTACAAGAACTAGGGGGCACAGATTTAAGGTTTTGGGCAAGAGATACAGGGGGGATGTGAGGAAAAACTTTTCTATGCAGCGAGTGGTGAGGACCTGGAACTCGCTGCCGACGGAAGTGGTGTTTTTCAAGGGGAGACTGGATAGGCACTTGAGGGAAATGAACTTGCAGGGCTACGGGGATAGAGCGTGGGAATGGGACTGACTGGATTGCTCCACAGAGAGCTGGCACGGACTCGATGGGCTGAATGGCCTCCTTCTGTGCCATTATGACTGTATGACTATAGCTTTCAGCATGATCACCTTAGCTGAAAACCAACTATTGGAATGTGCTTTCAGTCAATCTGAAGGCATTTTTCTCGATGTTGCTCTATAAGGGATGGTCAGAATGTAGGAGGTGCAGAACAATGGTAAGCAAAGTGTTAATTTTAAATCATTGTTTGTAATTTTATGCACAGAATAAATAGAACAAATCACTCATGAATTGCAATGGGCAGAAATGGCATGAAGGTGCCCATAAGCCATAAAAATAATATGAGATTATAACAAGGAAGAAAGAAAAGATTGCATTGAAGTGACCCTGATGACTCAAATTCATGAGTCTTGTTAAACGTTTCAGGATAGGACGAGGAAGAAAAGAAAGAAAATGCTATAAAATGGAAGGGAGGCAATACCAGGGTTCATATGTAGAGCAAAGGTGTATTACGTAGGAATAAATTAAATGTGGAGTTAAAGTAATAAACATAGAAAAATAAGAGGGAGGAAGAGAGTGGGGAAAAGAAAGGCTGCAAAATATGGCTCCTTAGCCTCCATTGTTTCGATGCTACGAGTGTTGTTTTGGCTCAAAAATGGCGTCTGCGGTGCGTGCTCGTCTCTGGTGCGAGTCGCGCTGGATGCCATATTGTTGCCGGTGCTAGCGCGCATGCAGTGAGTGTCCACCAGAAGAATGCAGAGTAGGCAGATCATGACGTCAATCAGTGTGCAATGCTGATTTGATGCCAGCACTGCCGTTTTGGAGCTCAACGCTCCAGCTAACGTTCTCTCTTAAGCTTGTACAGCTGAACACATGTTCAGCAGCAGGAAGGACCCCCCCACCATCGCTATTTAAAAGGATCATCAACTACTTACAGGTTAGTTGCTAATCAATTCCTACTGGCTGTTGCTACAACTGTGCAAGTGTTTGGTGCTTTCTAGAGTTTTTAAAGTTGTTAACATCTACAGGGAGTGGTGTGGCAGGTGCTGAAGGACTTTATCCTGACTTCAAGGTTTCTGCACAAACCAGTTGCTCCCAGACATGGGTGCACTAGTAGGCTTTCCCCTTGGAATACAGCATGACCTGGAGAATGAACAGAGGGCAGGCAGAGCAGGATAAGCTGCTGGAAGAGGGAGGAGGAGGAGGGGGAGAAGTGCTCTCAGCAGGAGGCCATATCTGTCCAGGGTGTTCAGGGAGCAATTTACCAAACTGAACCTCAGCGAGGAACAGTGTGTGAGACGTCGGCGCTTCACTAAGGACGTCCTCACTGAAATCTGCCACCTGCTGCAGCCACAACTGCAACCTCAGAGCAGGGTGAGGACCGCATTGCCAGTGGCTTTGAAGGTGACTGTGGCCATGAACTTTTATGCATCGGGCTCCTTCCAGGCTGGAACAGGAAATATTTGTAACATTTCCCAGTTTGCCGTCCACTATTGTGTAAGGGAGTTCACTGAGGCTGAGGCAAGAGAGCTGGCTATATTTCATTCTCTCTTGCCAGAGAGCAGCAGGCGGAGTGAGTACGTGGCTTTGCAAGGATTGCAGGCTTCCCCATGGTGCAGGGTGCCATTGACTGCACACTTGTCGCTTTGCAGGGGCCGCATGTTAACTCTGAGATGTACCGCAACTGAAAGGGTTTCCACTCCCTCAACGTTGAGCTGATGTGTGACTGTACAATGCAAATCATGCAGGTCAATTCCCGATATCCTGGCAGCATTCATGGTGCCTTCATTTTGCTGTGCCCTTTGCATTTGAGCCACCACGACAAACCAGAGGGTGGCTCTTGGGCGACCAGGTCTATCCGTTGACTACATGGATCATTACTCAGGTGCACAACTCACGCACACGTGGGCAGTATGCATACAACAAAAGCCATGCTGCCACATGAACTGCCACAGAGCACACTATTGGCATGCTGAAACACGCTTCCACTGCCTGGACTGCTCTGGGGGAGCCCTGCAGTACTCAGCACAGCGGTTGTCAAGGTTCATGGTGGTTTGCTGCATGCCGCACAACCTCTCCATCATGAGCGCACAGCCCTTGCCACCAGCTATACGGCGAGCAGCTGAGGAGCATGAGGAGAAGGAGCAGGAGGAGGAGCAGGAGGAAGAGGAAGAGAAGGATGAAGGGTAACATAGCCAGCTCCTTTTTGGCTGGGCTGTCCGTGAACAACCCATCTGACTGCTATTCCAGTAAACACAACCTCGATTCCACATTCACCAACAGTCCCACACCTTGCCTTCCCTCTGTTACTGACCATCACGATGTCTACTTGGCCACAATGCAAAAATAAAAGCCAACACAAAATAAACATTCCAAACCAAATTTATAAATCAAAGCATGCCATACTGCCTACAAACGTCAATGAATCACCCTTCAGTGTGCCTTTGCCTGTCCTAGTGCTCCTACGCAGTGCTACCCCAGTGGCTGCAGCATGGCTGGTGGAAGGCTGCTGACTTTCAGTGGGAGAGATTGTAGATGGCCTTGGAGGATGACCTCAAGCAGCTCTGGGCCTAGAAGGCTCAGCTTCGGATTGCGGCAATTTGGCATTGGTGACACTAGTCTGGTTGGCTGGCTGACAGGCAACAGGAAGGGCACTGGTGGAGTGGCAGTGGTGGGAGGACAAACGCTGTCATCCTGAGAGAGGACAGCAGGTTCGTGTTCCACCGAGCCACTGCCACTCCCCCGGGGTGGCGACTCAGCAATCCTAGTAATCTGTTGGAGGACAGATTGCTGGACTGCTGTGACACCCTGCAAGCCCCTTTGAACATCGGCATTTGCAGCCATGGTGGCAGCAGTCTGTGCTTGCATGGCAACAAGCTGACCTTGCATAAGAGCAGTCTGAGCTGCCACTGCAGCACACAGACATTGGGTGGCTTCTGCTTGTGCTGTAATGGAAGCCGAGACATCGGCCATCAGACACTGCATCGGTATTGGGTCCATAATTGCGCTAATGGAGTTGCCCACCTCTTCCACGCTGGAAAGGATGGGCCCCAAGCCCTGCACAAAGCCCTGTGCCGAGTTGGTGCCGGACTCCTCCACGCTCCTTGACGTTGTACGCAGGCTTTCTGGCAGGCCTGCCAATGCACCAAGCATTTTATTGTGCATACCCATCAGCCGCCTTCTGCAGCCCGCGCCATCAAAGCGCTCATCTGAGTCCTCTGCAGCAGAACCCGTGTGTGACCTCGCCCTGTGGTGAGCTGGCACCTGAACTATCCTCGCCCCCTGCCCTGGCTGCAGGCCACTCGTGCTCGGTGTCTCACCACATGCAGATCCCATGTCTAACCTATCCTCTAAAGTATGCGGAGTGTCAGTATCTGAGCTGATGGCTGCGAGTATGAAACCGAGTGACAGTGTTTCTTCCTCACCACTGTCTTCTTCCTCTTCCACCTGTTGCTCTTCAACACTGCTTGGCCAGGTTGAAGTTTTGGGTAGCTGAAAGAAGAAAGGCACAAGGGTAGCGTTGCAGTGCGGGGAGGGGGTAAAAATAAAAGGTGCTTGCTTGTAAATCAGAAGAGATTGTGGGATGAGGGAAAAGTGAGATGTGAGAAGAAGGATTATGTATGGGGATACCATCATCTTCTATTGTTTCAGTCCCATCGTTGGCCACGGCCTTAGTGATGGCCACTCCAATGATAGCTAGCACCGTCTCCTCCATGTGGGTAAGGACATGCAGCCGTGCCTCTCCTCTGCCGGTTAGCTCCTGCTGCCTCCAGTTGTGAGCCACCTTGTCCTGCAAGGGAGAGGGAAGTCTGTCAGTGAGTGTTGTGCAATCTGTTTGGGTGATGTGCCTGTCATGGTTAAATAGCTGGCAGTGTGTGCAAGCTGTGAGATGAGGGTGTGAGGCCTGCAGCAGTGCTAATTGTGTGAGGGTGAGATGAAGCTATGAATGTGAGGTATGAGTCATGATTGTTAGAGATTGTTGGAAGGTGAGTGATGGGGGTGTGGTGCATTGAGCATTATGTGAGACTAGTCATGCAGTTGGTGGGATATGGCATTTGAAGATACATTCACTGACCTTCACCCGCGACCTCTTCCACCTAGAAGGACAAGGGCAGCAGGTGCATGGGAACACCACCACTTCCAAGTTCCCCTCCAAGTCACACAACATCCTGACAGAAGTATATCGCTGATATTCATCGTCGCTGGGTCAAAATCCTGGAACTCCCTCTCTAACAGCACTGTGGGAGTACCTTCACCACACGGACTGCAGCAGTTCAAGAAGACAGCTCACCACCACCTTCTCAAGGGCAATTAGGGATGGGCAATAAATGCTGGCCTTGCCAGCGATGCCCACATCTCATAAAAACAAATAATTAAAAAAAAACACCTGTGTGAGGTCATTGAACTTTTTGCGGCACTGCATCCAGGTCCTTGGAGCTTGACTCCTGGCATTGACCGCCACAGCTCTCTGGTCCCACTGTCTTTGCAAAGTTTGTCCTGGCACCCTGTGGATAGAGCACATCGCTCCTCCTCTCCACCTCCTCCACCAAGGCTTCCAGTACAGCATCGGAAAATCTTGGAGCCTGCTCTCTTCCCTGTTGTGCCATTAGTACGCCTTCTTCCAGGTCAGAATGTCTTCCACAGCCACTTCCAGCACTTGCTCCAACCACAATGCACCTCCCCTTTAAGAAATGCAGGCTGGCTTTAAGAAGTGCAGGCTAGCTTTAAGTGGTGCTAGCCTTGCACAAACTTGGGCCCCCTACTGAGGTGTGCAGCCACTCAATTGTACATTTAGCGCTGGCTGCACAAGGCAATGATGTAAATTAGCAGGCAGCACGAAGTTGGCTTGCTGCCTGCATCAGAAGTAACGGGCGCAGGTTAATCACACATCGTGATCCCTGCGCCTGTTTTCGGGGGCTAACGAACTTAGCCCCCAAATTTTTTACATTTTGTATTTTACATCTACATTTTAGTCATAAAGGGTTAAATAAAACTAGTCCTGATATCGGAGTTGCTTTTTGCTGGAAATTGGTGTTTGTTTCAATATCATCTTATGTGAGCTGAAGTCTTATAAAAAAGAGACCAGTCCAGACAGCCTGCTATATTGCTGGACCCTTTATTGCTGGTCTTGGCTGCAGTCTAGAAATTAAAGGTGTGTGGCTGACCCACATAATAATCATCAAAATAATAAGTACTTATCCACTACCAAGAGATGTGAACTCTAATTTTGGAGCTGTTCATTTACTGCAATAGTATATATTGTACTTGATTTGTCTGCATTGCCATGCAATTGTCATTGCTGAAGCTTGTTTCTTGATGACTTGCAATGTATTATGGTTGTTCTTCATCTCCCAGCATGCATGAGATTGTTAAATATACTTGTACAACTCATTTCAAATGAAGTGTAAAACATTGATTTTTACACCTCCTCTGCTGGGAGAGATGTGAGGAGTAAAATTCAAATCTGGCAGGGGTGCAAAATGGGTGGTAGTTCTTCGGCTGCCAGTTACACACCCCACTCAATATTCCTTTCCATTGACTGTGGCTGAAAGGTAAATCGGGCGGGGTGTATAATGTGGTCTCTATGATTATTTTTTAATTTGCGATCCACTTTAAAATCACAATTACATTTAATTGGATAGATCATTTTTAAAGCCAGTTGTGTTTCCCACCCTTAGTTAACATGATTGTTTTAATAACTCACCAGCTTGCTAGGCTACATCGGAGGGAATTAGGAGTTAACCACATTACATGGAGGTCTGACTTGAGTAGGGGTAGCAGCTTCCCTTTCGCGAACCAGTTGGGTTTTTACAGCAGTTAGAAGTATGTTATTTTTCCGGTCCTATTTCCCAGATTACCAGATTTAAGAACATAAAAACATAAGAAATAGGAACAGGAGGAGACCATTTGGCCATTCAATAAGATCATGGCTGATCTTCTACCTCATCTTCACTTTCCTGCACTATCCCCATATCCCTTGATTCCCTTAATATTCAAAAATCCATCGATCTCTGTCTTAAATATACTCAATGACTGAGCCTCCACAGCCCTCTGGGGTAGAGAATTCCAAAGATTCACCACCCTCTGAGTGAAGAAATTTCACCTCTTCTCATTCCTAAATGGCTGACCCCTTATTCTGAGACTGTGACCCCTGGTTTTAGACTCCCCAGCCAGGGGAAACATCCTCCCTGCATCTACCCTGTCAATTGTATGTTTCAATGAGATCACCTCTCATTCTTCTAAACTCTAGAGTTATTGAATTCAGTTTCACAACATGCCAAAGTTTTTTTTAATTCATTTATGCGATGTGGGCGTGGCTGGCAAGGCCAGCATTTATTGCCCATCCCTAATTGCCCTTGAGAAGGTGGTGGTGAGCCGCCTTCTTTAACCGCTGCAGTCAGTGAGGTGAATGGACTCCCACAGTGCTGTTAGGGAGGTAATTCCAGGATTTTGACTCAGCGACGATGAATGAACAGTGATATATTCCCTTGGAGGGGAACTTACAGGTGGTGGTGTTCCCATGCACCTGCTGCCCTTGTCCTTCTAGGTGCTAGATGTCGCGCTGCTGGTCCAGTACCATAACCCTTACACTACAATATCCATGTTATGCTGGCAGATGTGAGTTATACCGGCAGCTGCGCATCATACTGGGTTCAGTTACAATAGAGCTCTGTTTCACAAGCATCTAACCTTTATTGTTGGAAGAGAATAGAAAAGTCCCCTTAAGAACATTTAAAACATTGAAAAGTAAATTTAGAGAGTACCCAAGAGGGAATAGTCCACCTTTCAGAATGTGGCTTTGCAGCAGGCTTTGGTTATACTGCTACAGATGGGAACTCAAAGTGGTATGAGACTACCTACTAGAGGATTCTCATTTCTCCCAATTTAGTGCGCACAAGAGTCAAATCGCCAACCTGACTCCTGAATTATACCACTTTGTTGATGTGCGCTTGAAATATCTTTTGTATCAAGATGAGGTTAGCAGCTCAAATGCACCCTAAAATATCAATTCTATAGTGTTCCATCTTCTCTGTGTGGTTTTCTGGCCCAGGTGTCACAGCCGGTTGTTGTTTGCCAGACAATCCTAGATACCAGCAATGCAAAGGAGATGGGCTGGTGTTCTTTGTGGTGGGACCCGCTTTGCTGCTTGAAAAAGATTGCAAAGTTCAAATTGGGCCTTGGTGCAAATAGCACCGGCTGTAATTGCATTGAAAGTTTCCCAATATCCTCACCACCCCATCTGGGGAAGATTTCCTCTGTGTGTATTTGTAATGAATTCATAAATCTGTTTATAGATATTTCATCACTTAATGTGCACGGAGGATCCCTTACCCCATTGCTGGAAAGGCACCAAATCATTTTAAAGCCTTTTTGTTTATTAGCTGTACATAGACACTTAAATTTGGTGTCGTACCTGTCATCCAGTGGCAGATTCCAAAATAGCTGCCAGTTTCGAACAAATGCCATACCTCTGAACTGCCATATCACTTCAAAGGATTCAAAACATGCTGGTTTGCACTGCAGGGGAAAATACTGCCTTGAGGTTTTCAGTGCAAACAGAAGCCATTATATTGCAGTTAACACTGGCACTATTCATGCTGCTCAGCCCTTTCTGAGAAATAAATATATTCCATTCAATTTTATTTTGTAAATGTTTGTCTAATGATGAATTGCTTAATATGACATAAATGAAGGCAGCGAAAACATACAATATAGCCCTTTTTTTCTGTTCTTTGATGTAAAAAAAAATTTAATCTCGTGTTATTTTTGGATGCGATGCATAAATGCTTTGCAGTCCACAGAGGGTTAAAGTTGAACATGAAACCAGAAACGACATCAGAAGCACAGCTGATGTCTGTGATGTGTGAGTTCACTGTATAAAAATGTCTGATACACGCAGCATTTTCCAATAGATGTCTGTACAGTTGGGAAGGTATCCAAAAGAAAGAGAGGGAGATTTTCTTTTCATTTTCAGTTCAGGATGCTGACGTTGAGGAATCCGCCCAGATATTCAGCTCTAATCAATCTGTTCAAATCGATCTACTTCAAGACTTGACTTGTTGCCTGAAACCTCTTATCCAGGAGGATGATAGAAGGGCTTCTCTCTCTCTCGTACCCTTTTTTTTGAACATCTGAATGAGATACAATCTGATGGCTTTTCGTAACAAGTCCGGATGCTTTCCAGCTTTATCAACACACTTAACATCCATTTAAAAACCTGACACACAAAAAAATTAAGTCGTTCCTGGCTTTGCTTCTAAGGTTTTGAGTCCGCAGATGTCTGGCAGTAATATATATGCTTTAAGAAAAGCAAATAGTACACCTGCAGCTAGACAAAGGGCAGAATGACAATTAGTTAATTAATTAATTTCATTAAATCAGGTTGGGTAACTGGATACTCCAATACATCAGGCCCAGTACTGGAACAGCAAAGGCTTGGACCTATGGGGGGAGGTTCTGACAAATGGAACAGGTCATACTGGTTTGAAGTAAAAAATGGTTAATATAAAGGGCATTATTAAAAATGATTGGTAATATTAAAGTCAGGAAAAGTGGCTCAGTCATTATAAAAACATAGGAATTTTTAGGAACAAGAAACGATTAGGCCCAACAAGCCTGTTTTACTTTTACTCATACAGACAATTAAATATACATTGGCTATTATGCCTATTTTGATAGAGCACTTTTAAGATCATGCAGTATAATCAAATCTCAACAACAACAACAACAACTTGTATTTATATAGCACCTTTAATGTAGTAAAACGTCCAAAGGTGCTTCACAGGAGCGTTATAAAACAAAATTTGACACCGAGCCACATTAGGGCAGACTTGGTTAAAGGGGTAGGTTTTAAGGAGCGTCTTAAATGAGGAAAGAGATGCGGAGAGGTTTAGGGAGGGAGTTCCAGAGCTTAGGGCCTTGGCAGCTGAAGGCACGGCCACCAATGGTGGAGCAATTCAAATCAGGGATGCGCAAGAGAGCAGAATGAAAGGAGCGGAGATACTGTGCAGCAGCTAATAGTAGTTTAAGATGACATTTCCCACTCCTTGCCCTGTGACTCGGTTATCGTGTATATGGAGATCTTAAGGATTGCACATGATGCCTTCTACAGCCATTGTAAACAGAATATGGTGGTATATGTTATAAACATTAGGCCCAGTCAGTAGAACATATTCTCTGCAGGGAAACCTTGCACCATGCTTTCTGTGTCCAAAAGTGCAAATTTGCTATTTTGATTCATTTTCCCTCTTCCTCTCCATTTTAAACTTAAAGTAATATAATAGAATCACACAGCACAGAAGGAGGTCATTCGGCTCATTGTGCCTGTGCCCACTCTTTGAAAGAGCTATCCAATTCATCCCACTCCCCATGCTCTTTCCCTATAGCCTTGCAAATTTCTCCTTTTCTAGTAAATATCCAATTCCCGTTTGAAAGTTACTATTGAATCTGCTTCCAACAACATTTGAGGCAATGTATTCCCAAGTGTGACAAAATGTTGCATGAAAAAAATTTCTCCTATTTCCCCCCCTGGATTTTTGCCAATTATCTTCTGGTTACTGACCCTCCTGCCAATGGAGACAGTTTCTCCCTATCTATTCTGTCCAAACACCTCATACTGTATGAAATTGGAAGCTATCATAGTTCTCTCTTCATACTACCCTTTAAAGTGGCCTTAACTGTGCCCCTGATAGCTCAATGGGTAGATGCACTGTATGATGTGCTACTAAGCTACACAGACTATGAAGGGCCCAGGTTTGATCCTTAGGGTGGGTGGGAGAGGGTTACAGCGGGGGCAGGGTAAATCGCTAAACATGTGAAATCCGACCCCAACCCGCCGTGAATGCACCTACTTCTGGTTTAACCATGGCGGGTTTGGGAGTGTCTGACCAACCCGCTCTGAAGGGCTGGATCCATCATTATAATATGTTAATGAGGCTCCATTACTCAGACTTTGGGAGCCATATGAATTTAACTGCTGCAGGCCGGGTTTCCCAGGGCTCGGGAAACCCGGCAGCTAAAGGAAGACGGGAGCTTCTGGCTACAGCAGGCAAGTACTTTTTAGATCACTGCTTGTGGGCCAGAAGGAGCAGGAGTGCTTTCCCGCCCCCGCCCCCGGCCCCACAAGCAAATCTTCTGCCGCAACCTGCCTCCCATCTGCGATCTGCTTCCCTCCTGTGATCTGCCTCCTTCCACCACTATGCCCCAATCTTTCCCTCCCTCCTCGCCGCCGTGCTCCTTATCGTACAAGGCAAAAGGAGATGGTAATGGGATCAGACCTTTTGTCATTTAATCTCTCCCACCTTCCACCCTATCACAGGCCTTCCCTTTTGTTCTTTCCTCCCCTCCCCACTTTCCCTTCCTCTGCATGTGCTTAAAATCTGCTATATCGCAAACTTTTTCCAATTCTGACGAAAGGGCATCGACCTGAAACGTTGGGCTGGATTTTGTCATTGGGGGCGGGCTGGGGGTGTGTCAGGTGGCCGGCGTGTCAGGACCCCGCCTCCGATGTGAGGCAGGACAAAAGTGTGATTTTGCCCTAATTGGGCACTTGATTTCCAGTGTGTGAGAACCCCTGGCCCAATGAGTCTTTTGATACTGAAACTCGCCTCCGATGATGTCATCTATGCAGCTGGATTTAAGGCCTGCAAGCAGCCTTGGTTCTTTTTCAGCCTTACAACTTTATCAAGATTCTTCTGAGGGATTCCTACTGCTACTATGTCCAGCACCAGACCAAAGTGTGCACCCAGATTCGATGAGGCCTCCCTCCAAGCTCTGGTAGAGGGAGCAAGAGCAAACAAGGAAGTGCTCTTTCCTTCCTCAGGGACAAAAAAGCCTCCACAACAGACCAAAGCTGTGTGGCTGCAAGTGGCACAGGAGGTGAATGCGATTTCAATGTGCAGCAGAACCTGGCTGTAGTGTCGAAAGAGGTTTCATGACTTCCTTCGCACAGGAAAAGTGAGTATTCCATCCCCATGACCCTCAATCTGATCCCCATCACCTCTCATCACCAGCACACTGCTTTGTCAACCTCCTCCTCCACATCCCACTTCACCCTTACATCCCTGCACCCTTACCCATTCCCTCTCTCTTATGTTCACATTCACTTAACTATTCGACTATGCAGCCCTCACACTCCCTATCACTGTGATGCTATGGCAACAACTTACAACACACAGGGAGGGCCCTTGGCCTTGGTACCTCACTCCATCTTTGTGTCCTTCTAAGCATCTATGCTATGGATTCTCTACACTAACCCCTTCATTCTCACTCAAACTCCACTTGTGTCCCTCATTGCAGGAAAAGAGAGCTCACAATAAGAGGGAGAGGACGAGGACAGGAGGAGGGCCACCCTCAATAGCCTAGCTCACCAATGCGGAGGAGGTGGCCCTGGAGACCGTGGGAGTGGAGGAGGATGAACAAGTGGGGGGCGGACAGATGGGCGCATCAGAGCAAGCTGGTGACAGAATAGTTTTTCATCTCTCTCATTGACATTGCATGAGTGACTGATTCTGATGATCTAACAGATTGACTTATGATCATCTGCACAATTCAATGTGCATGCAATGTTTATCTCACATGTCTAACTCTTTCCTTTACTCCCCCACAGGACCAGCGACAGCCCCCCTCCCCACTGTCCAGGAGGAAAGGAAATAAATGGTTCCCATTCTTCTGGTATATACCTCAGTTGAGGAAGCGCTCAGTCAAGGTGGGGCACACTGGAGATGGGTGTCAGGCTCCAAACTTCCATAACAATGAGTAGGTCTGCTAAAATTTCCTCCAGACCTGAGACAACAAAGTTCTGCCACCTGCAAATGATGATTGCTGAAAACTCCTTTTTAATGGTGGAGCTGCAGCTATTAGTAAGCAGTCCACTTGTGCTGCCTCCAGGTTTCACTGGCGTGTTTCAGAGGAGGCGTGCAGCATGTGGGAAAACTGTTAAAATCAGAAAGGCCTCTCAAATTGGGATTATAGAGGCACTTAACTGGTTGTTAAGGGCGAGGCGGGATAGAAACGGGGTCTAAAACCCCGATTCTGGGAAAATTACTCCGAGGCGGGCTGGAGGTGGGATCGGAGCTGCCCGCCATTTTCTGCAATTTTAACACCTCACACGCCTCCAATCCCGCCTCCCCGGGCCTGGCAAAATCGAACCCTAGTGATTTTGCCAATGGGGGTGTGTTGGAGGCGGGACTGCTGCTTGTCGGGTTTTAGTCCCGCCTCCATCGACTTGTGGCTAACCCACGCTATTTTTCCTTGATTGACCTTGTTAAGCCCGCCCAGTGGGCTTAGCAGGCCAATTAAGGGAAAGAACGTCAGCGTATGACGTTTCATCTGTCAAATATTTTTGGCAGATGAATTGTCATCGTTTGACAGCTTTCTCTGTTGTTTGGTGAGCTCTTGTACTCAAGGCTCACCAAACCTATTTCCTGAGCAAAAAGCTGATTGCTGTTGTATCGGAGAATGCAGCAGCCATTCTGTCATCTCTGCCGTGGAGATGCCGGAGCCTCCGCATCCCCAACGATTGAAGCCTGCAGGAAGAAACAAAGGTAAGGAAACTTTTTCTAACACTTTTCACTCACCTCACATACTCACCTCTCCACACTTGCACCCATCACTCACCTCCACAGCACACTTTTGGACCCCTCTCACCCCCGCAGACCCACTGCTCCCCTCGCTGACCCTGGCGGGGTTTCCCGACGTCGGGAAGCCCGCACTTGTGTTGGTAAAATGGGGATAATCCTCTTAACTGCCTGTTAACTACCTGTTAACAGGCAGTTAAGTGGCTTTAATCCCCTTCCCGCCTCGAGGAGATGGGTCCCAGCACAGGTCGGAGGCCCGCCTCCCGAGAAGTTGGCACGGAGGCAGGTTGGGAGCAGGTTCAGTACCCGCTCCCAGTTTCTGCCATTTTCCCAGCAGTCCCACCTCCAAACCTGCCTCTGCAGGTCTGGCAAAATTCCCCCCGTTAACTCTGTTTCTCTCTCCACAGATGCTGCCTGACCTGCTGTGTTTTTCCGGCTTTTTCTGTTTTTTATTTCAGATTTCCAGCATCCGTAGTATTTTTGCTTTTGCACTTGGGTAAGATGTCGAAGTGCTGCTCATAGAGGAAGGGGGGCAATGGCGCCATCCCCACACCTAGGGCTGGATTTTCTGAATGGGAAGCTTTTGGAGGCGAGACTGCTGCTTGCCGGGTTTCAATCCTGCCTCCATCAGCTTCTGGCCAACCAGCGGGAATTTCACCTGATTGACCTTGTTAAGCCCGCCTGGTGGACTCAGCAAGCCAATTAGGGGGAAGTCAGTGACAGAGCATGTCAACGTATGATGTGTCATCTGTCAGTAACTTTTGAAAGAAGAAATGTCATCGTTTGACAGCTCTGTGAAGCTGTCAAACACTGACATTCTGTGTAGTTTGATGAGCCCTTGTGTTCAGGACTCATCAAACCTTTCTACTGTGCAGAAATCAGCTGGCTGTTGGATCGGAGGATTCAACAGCCAGCCTGTGATCTCTACAATGGAGATGTCGGAGACTTTGGCTCCACAGTGGCTGAAGGCTGTAGGCAGAAACAAAGGTAAGTTAACATTTTCTAACACTTTACACTCACCTCTCATACTTACCACTCCACACTTGCACCCATCACTCACCTCTACATCGCACTTTCAGACCCCTCCGACCCCCGCAGACCTCCTACTCACCTCCTACACCCCAGCGGGGATCCCCCAGGTCAGGAAGCCCGCACCTCAGCACGAAAAATGGGGATAATCCTATTTTCTGCCTGTTAACTACCTGTTAACAGGCAGTTAATAGGCTTTAATCCCTTCCCGCCTCCAAGGAGACAGGACCAGGGGCCAGACGTCTTCCTGCTTCCTGGCAAGAGGGCACGGAGGCGGATTGGGGGCGGGTTTGTCACCTGCCCCCAAATTCTGCAACTTTCCTGGCAGTCCCGCCTCCATACCCACCTCCTCGGGGCTGAGAAAATCCAGCCCCTAATCTCCATCTTTGTTAGAGTCACAATGAAACATTACCAGGGCTGTTCACAATCCAAAACTGTTTAAAGGCATCTCTTGCTTTAGAGAATCCTGTTCTTTTCTCCTTTAGCAGAATGAATTGGCACAGCCTGGAACTGACTGGTGAGCAGCCTGTTGCAGGTGAACTCAGACAAGTTCCGTCTCCAGGTCAGAATGGCTCTCTCATAACCTTGTGTCATTATGCGTTTTCCTTATTAAAAACCATGTTTGTAACCATGGTAATATGATGAACTGCTTGCTGATCACTGATGTCACCATGGTGATTTGTAGCTGGCCCAAAAAATGCTCCCTCAAGGGGAGAAGAGGAATGGATGATGTCATAAGGATGAAATCATTATAAACAACAGACTTCAGTTCAGACTGCAGATGAGAAAAACAAAGGTTTTTAAAAAAAAACCTGTAAACAAGGCATACAAACAGATTACACTGCTTAATCCATGTTTTCCCTTTTTGAACGCGATTTTCTTTTCCAAATGAACCAAATGGACACTTTTTAAGAAAAAAAAAGTAATTAAAAAAAAATGCACATCCCATCGAGACACAGAGATGGCTGTGAGTGTTGTAATGTTGCCTCCTATTTCACAACAGACAATGTATTTACTCATGCACAACACTTTCAGGGAGTCTCTGTCACTTCAGCCAGTTGGTTTTTGGCTGTGTATTCAACCCACTGAGCCTGAAGGCTGCGAGCCTTGGAAGTCCAGCTGCAGCAGGCTGCTCTGCCAAATCATGGTGTATGGGATAAGTGATTACTACAAGTGTGGTGCAAGGTCCTAACACACTCAGAGTGATGCCATAAACTGGGAGGGTCAGGCTTGTCTGGTTTACAGACAGACTAGATGCAGAAAGGATGTTCCCGATGGTCGGGGAGTCGAGAACCAGGGGGGTCACAATCAAAAGATAAGGGGTAAGCCATTTAGGACAGAGATGAGGAGGAATTTCTTCACCCAGAGAGTTGTGAACCTGTGGAATTCTCTACCACAGAAGGCAGTTGAGGCCAATTCATTAAATATATTCAAGAAGGAGTTAGATATATTTCTTAAGGCTAAAGGGATCAAGGGATATGGGGAGAAAGCAGGGACAGGGTACTGAATTTGGATGATCAGCCATGATCTCATTAAATGGCGGAGCAGGCTCGAGGGGGAATGGCCTACTCCTGCGCCTATCTTCTATGTTTCTATGTTTCTACACAACCCTTTGGACTCAGAGGGTGTGTGCTAGTCTTGAAGACATCTTCGCTACAATGAAGGTATCAGTGGTATTTATACAAGGTAGTTGAAATCCCACTTCTAACCTGTTTCACCTGAATAGCGACCAGAGGAATTTCAAGCTCAAGTGGAAGTGCTGCCATGTACAAAGATCTGGGGGCAGGTGGGGGGGGGGGGGGGCAAGACATTGGGACAATTTCAGGATTTGGAGCAGGTAAAAGAAAGATATAAACCCATGGAATAATTCCCCACAGTGACTGCACCTGTCACCCCAAAGCAGATTTCACACCTTATGTTTCACTGGACACGTATCAAGTCCATTAATACTGATGCCACTCTGCATATGTGCTAGGGCTTTTGTTATGATTGGCCACCATTATTCCGGAGCTAAATCGGTCGCTTTGTGCAGGTGGCTTTTGAATCCAGGTGATACATGCATATATTAAATCTGACGATAATGACACATTTAAGTCATGCTCATGCCTTTCAGTGTATCTGTTTAATGTAGTTACACCTCCCAATTACCTCCATTATAATCACTGTGGTTTTACCAGTTGCATTGGCCATGTCACCAGGAAGCTACTCTCAATTCACCAAAGAGCTAAGCACTGCTGCTCAAATCCCAACTGTGAAAAATACCTCCGAATTACTAAAAATAGCAAGTATGTGCTTCTACTTGTAAATCTTTTGTTCTCAACACTGCCAGCTGACAGTAACAGCTGTCAAATTGGTGGATGAATTTGTGCGCTTTGAAGATGAAGCACTCAGACTTAGGATAACCTCATGTGACCCGCAAGGAAAAAATTGTTATGCTGTTCATTAACTCTTCCAAACCATACAGACTCAAGTTACCCTCAGACCCAGGAATGCAAATGCCACTTTTTTCTTGCATCGGGGAAAACAGAGTATGTACATCCACATCAGTGTGAGAATTAGGCCAGGCAAATATTCGGAATGTCCCAAAATACCATATTTTTTGCTGAAAAATACATGGAAAAACAGTGGCCATATCTACACACTGAGACCCTTGTAAGTTGATTTTTAATTAAATTCAGTGCACAGCAAAATTCTTTGGATAAAATTAGAAAAAGGCCCACTTGATAAATGCTTCAATTGCTCCTTGCAGCCTAGGGCTGTGTTTCTTTGCCTGGGTTATTTTTACAGTAGGTATAGTTAGACCCTGGCCAATTTTCCAAATGTGCATTAAAGGTGAGAAGAATCCCCCACCGGCTCCGCGTAACGGGAAACGCGGGCGACTGTTCACGATTTTCCATCCATTCTTTTTAACCTGTCCATTACCGTTTCCAAAAACGTCAGTGTAGTAATATTCACTGTGCCTTATTCCTGCTGCATAAGGTCTTGGTATGCAGGATTTCATCTGGGTGTTCAAAATTAATCTCAGGGCACTGGAAACCAATACACCTGGTTTATATCAAATACTCATATCTGGTATTATAATAATTTTATTAATAAAAGTATTAGAAATCTTAAATAAATTATTAAAATAACACAACGTAATTACTGTGGTGCACTGATGTGCTAATGCGATGTGTCATGGCGTGTTAGCTTCCTATAATTCCCAACTCAGGAAGCGCCCATCTCAGCTATGCCATATGGAGCTGCTGGTGAGCAGGGGATGGGCTTTTCTCAGAGGGAGAAAGGAAAAGTCCAAGAGCAAGTCTGTACCCCAGGTTATTACGACTTACCTCAGACCTCACTGCATTGCTTCTCCGCCAATGAATAGTGTGCGGCATGAGGGGGTTTAGACAAAAGTAAAAAAATAATTCAAATTTTTTTTTTAAAATAACACGTTTCTTTGAAAATTCAGCACCTTTTTACGTAGTGGCCAGAAGCAGATGCAGTCCACGTGATGGTGATGGATTGTGTAGCTGTTTACCATTTGTCACTTGGCTTTACGGCTCACGCATCGTTTATCCTGGTGCAATTACACTCAGCCTTCATTTGTTCGCCGGAATTCTCTCTGTGACCAACTAAATTTTCCATATGGGACAATTGTACCACAGTAAAATCTGCCTGCCATGGTTTAACAACACTAACTGAGACCTTAATTATGAAGGATAATAGCCCTGAATGCTATGTGCAATTTCCCGAAGCAAAACAAATTCTAATAAATATCCATATTTGGAACAACGTGCCCCAGTGTTAATAACAATACAGCACTATAAAAGCACAACCAAATCCGCACATTTCACAGACAGTGGCAATGGCTGAAGGAAAAATTATAATGTGGTTCTTGAAAGTAGCAAGACAGAAGGGTGGAAGTTGTTAGCCTTCTTATATAGATTGACATCTCACTGTGTGACACTAATAGCAAAAGTACTAACGCTTTCATTTGAAATTTTTTTATCACGCATTAACTGATTTATTTTAAATGGGTTAAAAACCTTTGTTAAAAATTGCACGCAAAGGAATTTCAGATGAGTGTGTTAATCCTTTCAGTCCTAATATTGCACAGCATGATTTCAAGCCATGAATGAAAACCAGTGGATCTCCTATGGCGCTGCTCATGGTGAGTCAGGGAATACATTGGTTTGAAATTGGGGAAGCATGAAGCTCAATGCTCATGTTGGGAAGATCCAATAGTAGAAAGAGCTGCTCTTCCAGTTGGGAATAAAGCAAATAAGTGCATCGAGTGTTGGGCAAAATCTGTTGCCTTGATTGTTGGGTCCAAGCTTCTCTTGAAGACTTAGCGAACAGTCTAGGCTGAACCTCCAGTGCAGTACTGAGGCAGTGCTGAATTGTCAGAGGGGCTGTAAATTTGCTAAACTGAGGCCCTATCTATCAATTCCAGTGGTTCAGGTGAATGTTAACGATTCTGTGGCACTATTGAAGAAGAGCAGAGAGTTATCCTTGTGCTCTGGCTGAAATACCACCAAAGACAAGATAACTGATCATCTCATTGCTGTTTGTGGGATCTTGCTGTGTGAAAAATAGTATCCATCTTTACCTACATGACAACAGCCTCTACATTTCAATGTAATTCATTATATGTGAAGTACTTTGGGATGTTTCTAAGAGACCTATATAAATGCAAACTTTTGAAGCCTCAAGTCAAGTCTTTCCTTTAGACAGGCTGCAGTTACAGCACAGTTAAGTAGCCTGGCTGCTTTTTGTAATTTGATTGGTCACTACTAAGCATGTGACTGATAACACCATGTGATTAGCACTGACTAATCAAAAAGACAGGAAGACCCCCAACTTCATTCAATACAGACAGAAAACTTTGAATACTGTAGATATTATTCCGCAGTATTTTCTGGCTTTGACAACTGGTGCCTCAGGCATGTTTAGCTCGGCAGGTCATATTACAGATGTCTGCCATGAACTGCAGTAGTGTTTATAGTCAGACTACATCTTATACTGCCTCGCAAATAGCAGTAACAGCATATATACGACTCAACTTCTATTCTACTGGTTACTTCCAGGCCCTGTCTAATCTTTTGGCTTCAGTCAGTCATGTGTAGTTGAATTAGACCTGTGACAGCTGCATTGCTGAACAGTGTACATCAAAACATATGTTTCTTTAAACCCACAACAAGGGTTCTATAACTTAGTTGAATCTCTAAGGATCCTGGGGGGCTACTGGTTCTGAAAATGTTGAACTGTGTACCTTCATGAATTAAATCATTCGTTGCAACAAAAAGGGATGCAAATCGCAATCCCAAGAATATCATCATCTGTTTGCTAATTACCCATGGTTCTCCAACAGCTCATTGGGGTAGATCTTGACTTTGAGCGATAGTGTAAAATGGGTGCAAGCGCGTTAGCATTCCGTTGTAAAATGGGCTGCCGACTCGCTATCACCCGTTTTACACTATTGCCCAAAGTCAAAGGGGGAGAAATTCGGTGTCGTCCATTTTGAGGCGCGATTATTGGCCGGGCGCAAAGTTTAGCGCCCGGCGCAAATTATCGCTGCCTACTGCAAAATTCGTCTTTATCGCCCCTGGAGGTGATTGGAGCGCTAAATCAGGCGCTACACACCTCTCTTAAGGCGCTAAGTCGGAGGAGTGGGGCGCTACCTCACAGCGCTGGCGAAGCTCATGTGATGTCAGTCAGCAATGGAACACAGACACACTGGCACCGTCTAATTCTTAAAGGGGAGTTCTGACGAATGGTCATCGACCTGAAACGTTAACTCTGTTTCTCTCTTCACAGATGCTGCTTGACCTGCTGAGTTTCTCCTGCATTTTCTGTTTTTATCTTAAAGGGGAGGGTTGATCTTGCTCTCCATCCACATCCTGCTCACTGCAGCCTTGAATCTCGGCCTGAATCTCAGCCTGGAGAGACCTGTACATCAAATCTGCTGGAAAGAACAATGGAGAGAACCAGGGAAAGAGCTCAGAGTGCAGACCCCATAGTCTCTTCTAAATCGATACAAGGAAGGGCAAATCAAAACCAACCTGCAAAACTCCTTCACACAACGTTGAATCTCTCCAGAAGTCTGTCTCTCTCTCTCAGAATGTGTGGTGCAAAAATGTCACCGACAAAAAAAGGCAGGACGTGGTCGCCTTTAAATTGCGCTCCCCTAGTCCCTTTCCGACAGCATAATGGTCCCCTCAACCTGTCATTGCTAGTGGCAGGCGATAAGGCAGGGGGCGCCACTCAATTTCCGGCCCGGGCGCTAACGGGGCGTTGCGCACTCGACTGACGTCACGATCTGCCGGCGCAGGAGATCGTGGCGGTATTGTTTAGCGCCGCCGCAAAATGTCCGCTCAATTTCGCGAGAGGCGCAGGTCTCGCCGCGCCCGGGCGCTGTAATGATATCAGCAAATAGAGATGGTATTTGCCTGTTCGATTATGATGCCTTAACAGCATGTTTGCATGTATTGATTGCTTGTGCCTGACCAGCAGAGGGCATGTGACAGAGACAAGCAAGGCAGTTCAGTTTAGTTTCAGTTTCGTTCTAGAGGCATCACTAGCATCATGTCTCCTGTAAAGCTGTATAAAGAGTTGAACAGACTTTAGTTTAAAAGACATTCTCTTTCATAAATGTCTCGTCATTGAACCCACAAAGAAATCAATACATGGTGTCAGAAGTGATTGAAAGAGATGAAGAGAAAAAATCTGAAGTTAAATCAGCTCTCCACAAATTAGCAAGCCAAAAGAGAACATCGTTGCTTACCATTGGAGAATAGCTAATGAAGTGAAAAAATAGAAGGTTTACACCCACCGGCGACGCTTCAGTTGACAGGTAATGTGGCTGAAAATTGGAGGAGGTTCAAACAACGTTTGGGGTTGTATTTATCAGCAATCGGAGCTGACGAGAAAGGTGATAAAATGAAAGCGTCACTGTTCTTACATGTCGTGGGTGATGAAGCGCTGGAGGTATATAATAACTTCACATTCGCTGCTGATGGAGACAAAATGAAGCTAGATAAAATAATGGAACAGTTTGAGGCCTACTGCGTACCTAAACATAACGTGACGTTTGAGCGGCACAGATTTTTCACATGTGTACAGAAAACGGGAGAGACTATTGATCAGTATGTGACTGAACTGAGAAACAGAAGCAAATCGTGTGAATTTGGGGGACTGACAGACTCGCTGATAAAAGACAGACTGGTGTGTGGTATTCCAGATAATGGTCTAAGGGAAAGACTGCTAAGAGAGCAAGATCTAGACCTGGGAAAAGCCATAGCACTGTGTAGGGCTACAGAGACTGTGAAGTTGCAGGCAAAGGAGCTGTTCAGTGACAGTAGCTGCAACGTGGATGCAGTGAGAAAGAACGGATACAAACCGTTTAACAAAACGAGCGCCAATGTGAAAAAAGAGGCGTGGCCAGCGAACGAAAATGAAAGGGACAATCGAAAGTCATGTAGTCGATGCGGTACACAGCATACACCAAAAAAGTGTCCAGCATATGGTAAAACATGCAACAGTTGCAACAAGAACAACCATTATGCCCGTTGCTGCAAGAACCAAGTGCAACAAAGCAAGGTCCATGCAGTAGATGAAAGCGACATAGAGGAGTTCTATGTAGATGTTGTGTCTGAAAACAAAAAAGAAGAAAGAGACTGGATGTTGACACTAAAAGTGAATGACATACGCATTCCATTTAAATTGGATACTGGAGCACAAGTTAATGTGATATTAGAGACTGATTTTAAGAAAATTAGACCCAGACCAAAGATACATGGAATAAAAGTGAAAGTGACAGGATACTCAGGTACTGAAATACCAGTGAAAGGAAGATGCATTGTCAAAGTAACACACAAGGACAGAGAGCACACGCTAGCATTAATCGTGGTGCCAAAGGATGTGCAAGCTGATGTAAGAAAAAGGAGACTTACCATCAAGTAACTTTAAAGTAAGCTTTAAGTAACTTATAAACACACTATATACAAGAGAGGTCTTTACCATGCCTCTGGTAGAAGCCTCTTACAATACTGAACAGACCAGTATTTATACCAGTCCAACAGGAAGTGACATTTACAGGAAGTGAGGTATGTACACAGTTCATAGTTCATAGTTCACAGGAAGTGATGACATAACTTCCCGGATGTTATCATTTTTATCACATTCTTCCCTCCTGCAGGATTAGGAGGCTGTGGTCTACCTTTTGGTCCGCAGCCGCCGAACAAGGAAGAGTCGCACCCGTTTGGATTCCCGTCGTAGAGGGTCGCTGGTCCGCTTACATGCGGTTGGCCATTGGTCAGAGTCTGTGTGGCCTGGATTGCCCTGTGAAGGGTCGGGGAGATCATGGCTTCGAGTACGAGCCCCAATAGGTTCAAAGTCGGACTGCCTCTGTTCAGAGGGAGGTGCAGAGCTGGTCTGTGGCGGATCAGTACTTTCATGCGCGGTACTGGGAGGGTCGCAACCTTGAGCACGGGGTTCTACCGGCACCAAGCTAGTTGGTGTCCGATCAGGATCCTGGAGAGGGGTACCCGATAGGTCCCAAGAGTTTCCTGGTGAAATGCCATCACCCGATGTCCCACTAGGTCCTGGTGGGCAGGGAGCCAGATCCCGTAATGATACGGTAGATTCTCGGCCGTCGGAATATCGTATGTTTGCATAGGTGGGGTTGGCATCGGTTAGTTCGACCTCGTCTACAAGAGGGTCATTTTTAGACGTCCGAACGTATCTTCGGAGTAATACAGGTCCAGGAGTAGTTAGCCATGACGGGAGTGATGTCCCATGAGATGAGCGACGCTGGAATCCAAAGAACCGCTCATGAGGTGTAGTATTTGTGGCTGTAGAAAGCAGGGACCGTATAGAGTGCAATGCATCCGGAAGCACTGTTTCCCATTGCTGGTCTGGTAGGCCCCGAGATCTTAAAGCGAGACGTACGGAATTCCAGATGATACCGTTATACCTCTCTACCTGCCCATTTCCGATGGGATGGTATGGTGTTGTTTTGCTTGTAGCAATTCCCCGTTCTGAGAGGTAGTCCTTGAGTTCCCTTGACATAAAGGATGGACCCCGATCTGAGTGAATATAAGCCGGCATGCCACAGAGAGAAAATACCTGCTCAAGGCAGCAGATTACTGTGGACGCCAGCATATTGGAGCAGGGGAAGGCAAACGGAAAACGTGAATATTCGTCGATCATGGTGAGCAAATATGTGTTCCGAGTTGAAGAGGGCACTGGGCCCTTAAAATCGATGCTAAGTCGTTGCATCGGTTGGGTTGCATGTATGAGTATACCATCTGAGGGGCGGAAGAACTGAGGTTTTAATTCCGCACAAAGCCGGCATTCTGAGCATATTTTCTTTACATCTCCAGTGGAAAAAGGGAGATTCCGTGATCGTACGAAATGTAGCATGCGCGTAACGCCAGGATGACACAAACCATTGTGGACATCCATGAGAGTGGAGGATGACATAGTGGAGCAGAATGCCCGTGTGAGGGTGTCCGGGGCCACATTCTCCTTGCCAGGCCGATAGAGAATGGTATAACCAAAAGAGGCCAGTTCCATCCTCCAAAGTTGTATTTTATTATTCTTAATTTTGGTTCGTTTTCGATTATCGAGCATGAAGGCGACTGATCGTTGGTCCGTGATCAACGTAAAGTGCTGGCGAGCTAGAAAATGGTTCCACTTCCGTACTGCCTCTATGATGGCTGTGGCTTCTTTCTCAACCGGAGGATAATGTAGCTCGGCACCTTGTAAGGTCCTGGACATAAATGCTACAGGACGACCTTCCTGATTCAGAGTAGCCGAGATCGCCACCTCCGAGGCATCACATTCAACCACGAAAGGGAGATTCTCATCAATGGAGTGAAGAGCCGCTTTCTCCAACTGTTTTTTGAGAAGGTTAAAGGCTGCAACAGCCGCTGTTCCCAGTGGAAATGATCTAGCATGCAGCAAGGGTTGGATTTCGTCCGAAAAATGAGGAATCCATTTAGCGTAGTATGCAAACAGACCGAGAGCCCGACGTAAAGAAGCCGGATTCTTAGGTGACGGGAGCTCTTGGAGCGGGCGAAGTCTTTCTGGGTCTGGCTTAATGATACCATTGCCTACGCAGTAGCCAAGGATGTTGATGGTCGGTTGCGACTCAACAGATTTGGATTCATTCAGGGTCAAATTACGGCGATGGAGGGCATCCCGAAATTTTTGGAGGTTGGAGTCGTGTTCCTGTTGATCGTGACCTGCAATGGTAATGTTATCAAGATAGGGAAAAGTGTCCCTTAGGTTTTCCTGCTTAACCAGGCCATCCATTGCCCGTTGAAAGACAGCCACTCCATTAGTAACCCCGAATGGGAGGCGACGAAATTGGTACAGCCGTCCATTAGCCTCAAAGGCTGTGTACTGCTTATCTGAGACCTTCAAGGGTAACTGATGATAGGCACTTTTTAAATCGTAAGTTGAGAACACTTTGTATTCGGCCAGTTTATTAACCATATCATCAATGCGTGGCAATGGGTAGGCGTCCAAGTCGGTATATTGATTGATGGTTTGCGAATAATCGATGCATAGTCGCTGTTTGTGAGGTTTTAGAGGGTTCTTGACAATGACGACTTGAGCCCGCCAGGGCGATGAACATGGTTCAATGATATCCTCTGCTAGAAGTCGAGAGATTTCAGCCGCAATAAAAGATTGGTCTTCCTGATTAAAGCGCCGCGATTTCGTTATTATCGGTTGGCATTGAGGCGGAATACTGGCAAATAATGAGGGTTCATCAAGTGAAGCTGCTGATAATGCACAAAATGGTAATTTAGATGGTATATTAGAAATAGTAAGTCCGGGTTTGGATCCACCAAACTCAATGGTGAGTTTCTTATGCTGTTTTTGGAAGTCCAGCCCTAAGAGGAGATCACTACATAAGTCTTTGAGCACCGAAAGTCGGGTGGAGGGATACATACGACCATGAAGTGTCATATCAACAACACAAAAGCCGGAGATTCTGGTATTAAGTGATGACTGGGCCATCGCAATTGCCTGGTCCGATGGGAAGACATGTAGTTTCAATTTCGCAACAATCTGTTCCTTAATGAAACTATCAGTACTTCCTGAGTCAATTAAGGCATCTAAGGTATGCCCTTTAATTGAAATTTTTGTGGCTGCCTGAGACAGGTTCTGTGGGCAAGCAGCTGTAATTGGTGTCGTTGCACAGAGAGTGGCTAAAACTCTCGGTGTGCTTCTTCGGGAGAGAGCTCGAGAGGAAGCTTGATAGGTCCTAGCTGGAGCATCTTGATAGGCCCTAATTGGGGCAGTTCGGTAGGCCTTAGCTGGATTGGCCCTCGTAGAGGCCCTTGATAGGCAAACTTTAGCAAAGTGTCCTTTTTTCCCGCAATAACTGCAGATTGCATTGCGAGCAGGGCAGGTTTTCCTAGGGTGAAAAGCATCTCCACAAAAGAAGCATTCCTTCCTAGATTGCCAAGAGGCTGCTAAAGTGGGGTCGTCCTCCTCTTCTTCATCAGAATTATCAGAATTAGATTCCCCCATGATAGGGTTCACCTGAGACCGCTTGAATTGTCTGGTTGCAGCTACAGCAGCAGATAGAGATCTGGGCAGCTGATAGAGGTCTGCATTTCTCTTTGCCAAATCCAGTGAACAAGCTAGGTCAAAAGCTTTTTGTAGCTCAAGTGTTTTACTTTCTAGTAGACGCTGGCGTATAAATGGAGAGGCAATCCCGCAGATGAAAGCATCACGAATCATTTCTTGGCGGTACAGTTCAGCTGAGGCTGCCTGAAAGTTACAATCTACGCTGAGCCTGCGAAGTTCTTGCAGGAATTCGTCAATTGATTCCCCTGGCCCTTGTCGGGCTGTGGCCAGTAGATGTCTAGCATAGACCTCATTTGGGGTCTTCGCATACAGTTTCTTAAGTGCCCGAATCACCTCTTCGTAACTATCCCAGTCATCAACATATTCGAACACTTTTGGGGTCACATAATTGACAAGTATCTTCAATTTAGCAGGAGCATCCACTTTACATTCATCCAGAAAATTCTCAAAAGTACGATACCAATGCTTCCATACCCTGCCAGCTGCTGGTGTATTCGGGTCCAAGTCCAGACGAATAGGTCTAAGGATTTTCTCCATGATGGGTGGTTCCCTGGATCCTTAACTTCCGAGTTTGTCTGAAGGTCTAGTATTTGTCAGTGTAAATACTAAGTTACTTAAATTGATGTAAGAAAAAGGAGACTTACCATCAAGTAACTTTAAAGTAAGCTTTAAGTAACTTATAAACACACTATATACAAGAGAGGTCTTTACCATGCCTCTGGTAGAAGCCTCTTACAATACTGAACAGACCAGTATTTATACCAGTCCAACAGGAAGTGACATTTACAGGAAGTGAGGTATGTACACAGTTCATAGTTCATAGTTCACAGGAAGTGATGACATAACTTCCCGGATGTTATCATTTTTATCACACAAGCCATACTAGGTTTAAAAGCCTGTGAGAGACTGAACCTGGTAAAGAGAGTCCTCGTTCTGGAAAGCGAAGGAGAGACAGTCTATGATGAACTCATGAAAGAGTACAACGACCTATTTAAGGGTCTAGGCTGCATTCCAGGAGAACACACGATCAGAGTAGATAGAAGTACGACACCGGTCATACATCCATGCAGAAAAGTCCCGTTTGCTCTTCAAAAGCAACTGAAGGCAGAGTTGGACAGGATGGAAAGCCTGAACGTGATTCAGAAGATAGATGAGCCAACTGAATGGGTGAGTTCCCTCGTCGTTGTGGACAAAAAGAATGGAAAGCTCAGAATTTGCCTGGATCCAAGCGATCTAAACAGAGCAATAAAGAGAGAGCACTTCAAGCTTCCTACACATGAGGAAATCATGGCACAGTTTGCAAATGCAAAGTATTTCAGCAAGTTAGATGTATCATCAGGATTTTGGCAGATGAAATCGGACGAAGCAAGTTCAAGACTGTGCACGTTCAACAGTCCATTTGGCAGATACAGATTCCTAAGGTTACCATTTGGCATTGCCTCAGCTCCTGAAGTGTATCACAAAACTATCCATATGATCTATGAGCACCTGGAGGGAGTTGATACATCAATGGATGACATCATAGTATGGGGAACCACGAGAACTGAGCATGACGAGAGACTGAAAAAAGTGCTGGAAGCAACAAGGCAAACAAACCTGAAGCTGAATAGAGAGAAATGCCAGCTCGGGGTGACAGAACTGACATTCGTGGGAGATATCCTTAGCAGTGAGGGCATCAGACCAGATCCCAGAAAGGTGTCCGCCATTGAGAATATGCCAAAGCCACAATGCAAAAAGGACGTGCAGAGGTTTAATGGAATGATCAACTACATGGGGAAATTCATATCCAACCTCTCAGAAAAGATGGCGCCACTGAGAAAACTAACTGAAAAGAACATAGAATGGGAATGGAATCATGAGCATGAGAAGTCATGGAGCGATCTAAAGAAACTGCTCACAGAGGAACCAGTCCTGAGGTTTTATGACCCAGCGAGACCCATCAAGATATCATCAGATGCATCACAGAGTGGGCTCGGTGAGGTTCTTCTGCAACAATATGACTACTGGCAACTTATTGCATATGCATCGCGCTCAATGACAGACGCAGAGACGCGATATGCTCAAATAGAAAAGGAGCTGCTCAGCATCACATACGCCTGTGAAAGATTTCACCAGTTTGTGGCAGGACAAGCAATCAGTGTAGAGACTGACCATAAGCCCTTGATTGCATTGTTCCAAAAGCCACTAAATAGCTGTCCGCTTAGAATACAAAGAATGATGATCAGGCTGCAACGCTATACACTGAATGTTGCGTACACACCGGATAAACTGATGTATACAGCAGACACGTTGCCCAGAGCTGTTGACCCAAGTGAGCCCGCAAACACCACAATGGATGAAAAAGTGAACGCCTACGTGGACATGATCACAAGTGCACTGCCCATAGCAGATGCAAAAATGGAGCTCATAAAGACTGAGAAAAACAAAGATGAAACAATGAGACGACTGAGAAAAAGCATCTTGGATGGATGGCCCAACATGAAAGCAAGACTGCTCACCTGACATGGCAGAGTACTGGAACTGCAGGGTGGAACTATCAGTGGTCGAAGACATCATCTACAAAGGAAGTAAAATAGTTATCCCAAAGAGTCTGAGAAAAGAGATGTTAAAAAAGATCCATGGAGGACATCTGGGAATCGAAAAGTGTAAGAAAAGAGTACGAGAGGTGATGTACTGGCCACGAATCAACCAAGATGTGACAAATGAGGTGTCAAACTGCACAATATGCCTGAAATATCGAGCAAGCAATCCGGTAGAACCACTAAAGCCACACCCAGCGCCAGACAGACCTTACCAGAAGGTAGGCGCTGACCTATTTGTATGTCAAGGGAAGGACTATCTTGTAGTCACAGACTATTACTCCCTGTATCCAGAGGTTTGTAGACTGTACACCACCACTGCAGATGCTGTGATAACATGTATGAAAGCCATATTCTCCAGACATGGCGTGGCAAGCGAGGTCTTCACAGACAACGGACCCCAGTTTTACAATGCAAGTTTCCGACACTTTGCCAAAGAGTGGGACTTTGTCCACACAACGTCAAGTCCTCACTTTCCACAGTCCAATGGTCTAGTGGAAAAATCGGTCCAGACAGTGAAAAGACTGATGTACAAGGCAAAAGACAGTGGAACTGACTTCTACCAGAGCATGCTTGTATACCGCACAACGCCGCTCAAGTGTGGTATGTCACCAGCCCAACTCCTTATGGGACGTCGGCTAAGGTCAAACCTACCTATCCCGGAGGACCTCCTGAAAACAAAAGAGGGGGAGAAAGTGAGGAAGTTCAAAGAGCAACAGAAAGAAAAGCAAAAGTACTACTATGACAGAGGAACACAAAACCTACCTGAACTCCACACTGGTGACCAAGTAAGGTTCAAAGACAAAACAAACATATGGACTCAGAAGGGAACTGTCCTGAGTGAAGTTCAACCAAGATCATACACCATTCAGACAGATGAGGGTGCTGTTTTGAGAAGAAATCGTCGAGATTTTCTCATGGGACCAGCCACAGCAGGTCAAGAGACTGATACTGTTGAACAACCTGATCACACAGCTGAGAAACCATCATCTGAGGCAACAACTCAGATTCAAGGACAATCAATCAGAAAATCCTCAAGACATGTGAAGCCTCCTGAGAGACTCATTGAGCAAATTTAAGGACTATTGTTATAGAAGGAAGTAATGTTATCTTATTCTTTCTTCAAGTTCTAGTGTATTGACATATTTCATGTGAACACACAAAGCAAGGTTAAAAAACCTTGATCATGATAATGATAATGTAAGTTCATTAAGTGTTACAGTTAAAATGCAGATTAATACAAAGAAAACATGTTGTTAGTTAAAAGTAAAATACTTTTGTTTTAAGAAAAGAAGATGTAATGATATCAGCAAATAGAGATGGTATTTGCCTGTTCGATTATGATGCCTTAACAGCATGTTTGCATGTATTGATTGCTTGTGCCTGACCAGCAGAGGGCATGTGACAGAGACAAGCAAGGCAGTTCAGTTTAGTTTCAGTTTCATTCTAGAGGCATCACTAGCATCGTGTCTCCTGTAAAGCTATATAAAGAGTTGAACAGACTTTAGATTAAAAGACATTCTCTTTCATAAATGTCTCGTCATTGAACCCACAAAGAAATCAATACAGGCGCTAGTTGGTTAGCGCCTCACTTATCGCCCTCTTAAGGTGCTAACGGGTGGCACTAACAACTGAATTTCTCCCCCAAAATCTTCCCCATTCACTCTGTTTCAATCAACTCATCGCAGGAAATTTGAGAGAAATCTCAGGTAGTTTGTGAAAGAAAGGAAGAATTTATATAGCACCTTTCACGATCACCGGACATCCCAAAATGCTTTACAGCCAATGAAGTACTTCTTGGAGTGTAGTCACTGTTGTAGTGTAGGAAACGCAGCAGCCAATTTGCACACAGCAAACTCCCACAAACAGCAATGTGATAATGACCAGATAATCTGTTTTTGTTATGTTGATTGAGGGATAAATATTGGTCAGGATAAATCCCTGAACTTCTTTGAAATAGTGCCATGGGATCTTTTACGTCCACCTGAGAGAGCAGGCGGGGCCTCGGTTTAACATCTCATCCAAAAGACGGCGCCTCCGACACTGCAGCGGATTGGCAGTTTAGCTTTTTTGTGCTCAAGTCTCTGGAGTGGGACTATGAACTTTGAACCCACAACCTTCTGACTCAGAGGCTGGAGTGCTACCCACTGAGCCACAGCTGATATTATTAATTTGATGAATACAAATGACTACTATTTAACATTTTCTTGTAAAGCTTAGGGTTGTAATGTTTTTGTTTCCTTTAACAGGAAAAATTACATGGTATTAATAGTATTAACAGCACAGAAACAGATCATTTGGCCCAACAGGTCTATGCTGATGTTTATGCACCACACGAGCCTCTTCCCTGTCTTCTTCATTTAACCCCATCAACATTGGCTGCAGCACCTTGTTCTAAACCCACAGATGAACATTGCAACAATGGAAGAACAGAAAACACAAATATACTTTCCAGGCACCCTGATTGTTTTAAATTCACATTGCAGTACAGGCCTGAAAAGGCATGCTCTACATTTGGCCCTTACTGTGTTCTCCATTTTAGGATTATCAAAATCCACGACAAGGCCTTGGACAACATGGACCACTTTCCAGACCTCGGGAACCTACTGTCAACAAAGGCAGACGTCGATGACGAAGTCCAACACCGCCTTCAGTGTGCCAGTGCAGCCTTCAGTCGCCTGAGGAAGAGAGTGTTTGAAGACCAGGACCTCAAACCCGGCACTAAGCTCATAGTCTACAGAGCAGCAGTGATACCCGCCCTGCTGTATGCTTCAGAGACATGGAGAATGTACAGCAGGCACCTCAAAGCATGGGAGAGGTACCACCAATGCTGCCCCCGCAAGATCCTGCAAATCCATTGGCAGGATAGGCGCACCAACGTCAGTGTTGTCGCTCAGGCCAACATCCCCAGCATCAAAGCTTTGACCACGCTCTATCAGCTCCGATGGACCGGTCACATCGTCTGCATGCCCGATATGAGACTCCCAAAACAAGCGCTCTACTCGGAGCTCCGGCACGGCAAGAGAGCCCCAGGTGGACAGAGGAAACACTTCAAGGACACCCTCAAAGCCTCTTTGAAAAAGTGCAACATCCCCACTGACAGCTGGGATTCCCTGGCCCAAGACCGCTCAAAGTGGAGGAGAAGCATCCGAGAAGGCACCGAACACCTCGAGTCTCTTCGCCGGGAGCAAGCAGAAGCCAAGCGCAAGGAGCGCACGTCAACCCAAGCACCCCACCCACCCGCCCCTTCAACCACGGTCTGCCCCACCTGTGACAGAGACTGTAGGCCCCGCATTGGACTCATCAGTCACCTGAGAACTCATTTTTAGTGTGGAAGCAAGTCATCCTCGGTTCCGAGGGACTGCCTAAGAAGAAGAATGGTGGATCCTGGTGCAGCATCATAGTTCACCTTCCTGAGAGATCATAGGGGAAAAAAGCTTCATAACTAGCAGTGGTAACAAGTTGAGGCTAATGCCAGCTTACTGGCAACACAGGCACCAGATATGTTCACATTGTATGACATTACGCCTTTGTCTATTACTTACACAATATTTCAAACAGTATTTATACTATTTTTGAGCTAAATTGAATAATTTTTTTCAGTAAAGGTAAAATTAAATTACAGGAAACTTTGGTTTATCCGGAGGGTGTATGCCCGGAAACCTCGATCTAACGGCAGAAATCAGCAGCCGTTTTGGTTAGGTTTTTTTCTCTTCTCCTAGCATTTTTTTAACAGTCAGGCTCTGGAAAGTGTCTCTGTAGCTTAGCAACAGCTTCCGTGGGCAGCACGGTGGCATAGTGGTTAGCACTGTTGCCTCCCAGGGACCCGGGTTCAAATCTGGCCTCGGGCGACTGTCTGTGTGGAGTTTGCACATTCTCCCCGTGTCTGCGTGGGTTTCCTCCGGGTGCTCCGGTTTCCTCCCACAGTCCAAAGATGTGCAGGTTAGGTTGATTTGGCTATGATAAATTGACCCTTAGTGTTAGGGGATTAAATACGTGGGGTTACGGGGATAGGGTGGGATATGTGTCGGTGCAGGCTCGATGGGCCGAAATGGCCTCTATCTGCACTGTAGATTCTGTGATTCTGTGAAGGTACGGGCCGAGTGTTTACAAGCTGTTGCTAAGCAACAGTGTTTGTTGTCATGATACGGAGGTTTTCACCTCCGTATCCTTCAACATTAGCGCTGGTCTATCCGGAAGTTTTGATAGATCAGCAGCAGCTCGGTCCCGTCGGTGCCGGATATCAGAACTTTTCCTGTAAACCAAAAGTCAAAAGAAATGACCATTATCAGAAAATGTTACTGTGCATTTTTACTGATGTGTCAGCTTGACTCGGTTGGGAGAACTCATTCTTCTGAGTTAGAAGGTTGTGGTTGAACCTCTAACCACAGGAGTTGAGTACATAATCTAGGATGCCACTTCAGTACAGGGAGTGCTGAGGGAATTCTGCATTGTCAGAGGTGCCATTCTTTTGATGAGACCTTAAACTGAGGCCTTGTTCCCAGGGGTTCAGGTAGATGTTGACAATGCATCAGCACTACTTAAAGGAGAGCCTGGAATTCTACTGGTTTGTTGGCCCACGTAACTCCCTCAACCAACATCACTAAAAACAGATTAACTGGTCATTCGGCTCATTGCGCTTTGTGGGATCTTTCTGTGCGCACATGTTAAAATTCCCGATACGTGCTTCTGGCAGGCAAGGCTCATTTCCAGGAGCACAAACAAGTAAAATTACCTCTAAGGTTCAATGGGCCCTACTGCTTTCGTGTACCTTGGCTGAATGGCCACCCTCCATGTGACAGTCTAGGCAGTGATTGGCAGCAGACTATTTAACCATGGTCATCACAGCCAAGCTTAATTCTGCTCTCACCTGACATCTGACATTTGCGTATTTTCCAGCAGAGGGCAATGTGTAGGGATCAGGGGCTGGTGGAATCCTGGCTGACCTCTCCCTTTGCTCGCCCAAGTGCACTGAGACCAATTGTAGTGGCCCTACCTGTCTCTGAGTGCGCACTGAGTATCAAACCTTGCACCTTCCTGGTCTCTATGACTCAGTTCTGACTGGACATCACATTTAGCAACTGAGCCAATACAGGATACTTTTGAAAAGCCTCAACAAGGCTTTTCCTCTATTTTTAAAACAGTTCCTGTGTAATTTCAGTTTGAGATATTGGCCTAGAAATTCATTTGTTAGCGCCAGCCGCTAGCGCCTTAGGAGGAGGAGAAGTGGGGTGCTAAGCAGCTAGCACCCGGGTGCGGCGCGATCTGCGCCTCTCGTGAACTTCACTCAAGATTTAGCGGCGGCGCAAAACCGCAGCGCCCGCTCAGATGTGCGCGCAGATCCTGACGTCATTTCATGGTGCAATGCCCTTGGTGCGCCCTGAACCGGAACTTCAGTGGCGCCGCCTTTCTGTGCGCCTGGCGCCCCCAGCGACTGGTAGAGGGAAACGGTTCCCAGTCGCTGCGGGGCGCAGGGGACGCTATTTAAAGGGGACGCCTCCTGCATTATAAGTGGCAGCCATTTTGTGGCAATCTTGTGTGAGAGACGGATATTTGGAGAGAGACAAAGGGAGAGAGCTTTCTGCTTTGACTCAGCGCTCGCACAGGTACTTCTGGCTTCAGGCCAGAGCTTTGCACTTGGATTTAACTTTCAGTGCCATAGCCTTGAGTCGCCACATATAATGGGGGCTGCAATGGGTGGAAACGTTGGCTTACTGCATTGCATTCAAAGGACTCAGAGATGCCGTGAGAGAGTGCCAGTCATGGCCAGACGGAGAAGGGCCAACAGGCGTCGGCACAGGAGGCCTTACCCACCCAGGGTATACCGCCAGCAGTTCTCATATCTCAACATGTCTGAGGAGCAGTGTGTTCGGAGGCTGCGATTCAGAAGGGAGGTGGTCACTGAGATCTGCCACCTGCTTCGCAGAGATCTGCAGCCACAGCTGAGGAGCAGGACGTCTCTGTCAGTGGCAGTGAAGGGGACGGTGGCTCTCAACCTCTATGCCACCGGCTCCTTCCAATCCGCTACTGGAGACATTGCCAACATCTCCCAGTTCGCGGTACATTGCTGCATCCGCCAGGTGACCAATGCCCTTTTCAGAAGGAGACGTCAGTACATCTTCTTCCCCATGACCCTGGACAAGCAGCAAGAGTGTGCAATGGGATTTGGAGGAATAGCGGGCTTCCCCATGGTCCAGGGCACCATTGACTGCACGCATGTGGCTTTGCGGGCACCTCTAGAGAATGCCGAGGATTACCGCAACCGGAAGGGCTACCATTCGCTCAACGTCCAGTTGGTGTGTGACCACAGGCAGCTCATACTAGCTGTCAATGCCCGCTTTCCAGGCAGCAGCCACGATGCCTTCATCCTGCGCCAGGCTTCTGTGGCAGACATTTTCGAAGCCCAGGCTCACCCACGAGGATGGCTTCTCGGGGACAAAGGCTATCCTTTGTGCACCTGGCTGATGACCCCGCTCCGTGCGCCCAGCACCCCTGCTGAAGAGCAATACAATGACAGCCATCAAGCTACCAGGAACATCATTGAGCACACAATCGGCGTGCTCAAGCAACGGTTCCGCTGTCTGGACCGTTCCGGAGGAGCCCTACAGTACTCACCTGAGCGAGTCTCCCATTTCATTGTAGTGTGCTGCATGCTGCACAACCTGGCTATCCTCAGGACTCAGCCACTGCCAGCAGACACTGGAGGACCACCAGAGGAGGAGGAGGAGGAGGAGCACCAAGACGGGAGGGAGGCACAAAATGCAAGGGCCGTCCGTCGGCGGCTTATTACAACGCGGTTCTAGGCCCCCTCTCAGGGAATGGCTTGTGCCAATGAAAGGACATGAATGGAGCCGCTCTGCATGCCCTCAGCCGGTCAAGGCAACAAATAGTTCAAAGTGCAAACATGGACAATGTGATTAAAGAAAATTTTTTACTGTGCAAACTCTGTGCCCTTCCCGCATGACAAACTAATTCAGATAAACCCCCTAAAAAACAGTCAGAGACATAACTGGCTCTCACAACCTTCAGAAAATGAAAAAAACAGTTAAACAAAAATGACCATGATCCTCGGCCTTCATATAAAAAACAAACACAACAGTCTCGGCCTTCATATATAAAAAAAACATTCTCGGCCTTCATATATAAACACAACATTTGGCCACACCTTCTACTTTTTCCCCTGTGAGGGTGACCCGCCTCACTTCCGCGAATGGCCCTTTCCCACCCTGCAGCTCCTCCTCAATGGGACCCCAGTGGCTGCAGCAAGGCTGGGGGAAGGCTGCTGAGGGTCAGATGGTGAGACGCCAGATGCCCTTGGGGGACGGCCTGGACCAGCTCTGGGCCTGGAGGGCCCGGCTGCTGACTGCTCCAACTCTGCTTGGGCGGCAGCAGTCTGTCCTACAGGTGGTGGCAGCTGCAGTGGAGGAGTGACAGTGTTGGCTGCAGGAATGCTGCCAACCTGACAGAGCACAGGCGAGGGCCCCGGCGATGCCTGGCCAATCCAGCGAGGGTGGCAGCAGTTAGTGCCCGTGTGGCCCTGATCTGTGTCTGCATCAGACCAGCTAGTGACTGCACGGCACGACTGAGCACTTGGCTGGAAGCCACCTGTGCGGCCGCGAAGCCCTGCAGGCTCCTTACCTGTGCTGCACTGAATTCTTGCAGACTCCTGGCTTGTGCTGCCCCGAATTCCTGAGCACTCCTTGCCAGTGACTCTATGGAGTCAGGCATCCTTGCCACTGCAGCCATGAGCTCAGTGTGCCTGCGCTCAGCCTGGGCACCCATTTCACCAAGGAGCCGCACCTCCTCTGCGCTCACTGTAGCAAGACTGGAGGCCGCACTCACCCTCTGGGGAAAAGGCCGCCGAGCTTCCCCACACCTCCCGCGTTGTTGCAGCCTGCTGGGCCCCAGAGCTTCACTCTCCTCAGACCCTTCCCCCCTGCTCCCCTCCAGGGAAGACGTGTCCCCATCATGGCCATGGGCTGCCTCGGCTGAGGGTGGCACTGATGGGCCGGCTTCCTCTTCCTCCTCCTCGAATTCAGAATCACTGACAGTTGCAGCTTGAGGGCCCGCCTCCTCACCTGGCGAATCAGCATCTGAAAGCAGGGAGGCACAAGAGTTGCTTTAGAGTGAGGACAGGGCGGCAGCGAGGGAGGCATGAGTGCTGCTATGCACTGCATTGGTTCGATAGTGGCAAAGGATGCTGGTGTGAGGCACAAGTGGAAAGAGAGAGGTCGAAAAGGTGATGACCTTACCATTGCTGTCCAGAACAGGGTCGGCATCTGCACTGGCGACGGGGCCAATCAGCCGGCCTGCCATAATGCGCTCCACACGCTGCTCCAGGTCGCTGAGATCTTTGAGGTCAGGACGGCCTCCCCCGGTCCATCACTGCTGCCTGCGATTGTGGGCCAGCTTGCCCTGCAAGAGAAAGGACGGCCTCTAAGTACAGTGTCAAGCCCTGATCTTGCCTGCACTGCCTCCCATGGTGGAATAGCCCTGACAGTGTCAAGCCCTGATCTTGCCTGCACTGCCTCCCATGGTGGAATAGCCCTGACAGTGTCAAGCCCTGATCGTGTCTGCACTGCCTCCCATGGTGGAATAGCCCTGACAGTGTCAAGCCCTGATCTTGCCTGCACTGCCTCCCATGGTGGAATAGCCCTGACAGTGTCAAGCCCTGATCTTGCCTGCATTGCCTCCCATGGTGGAATAGCCCTGACAGTGTGTAAAGTGCTGAATGTGCAAGTGGTTTTCATGAGAGTCCCATAGCTCTTGGATGAGGGCTGGGCATTGGGGCTTTCAGGTCCCTTTGGCCAGAAACTGAGGTGCACATGCAGGGATGAACAGGATGGTGGAAAGGGTACTCACCCTGACAACCCGAGTGAGGTCGTTGAACTTTTTCCTGCATTGAAGTGGAGTCCTGGCAACCATGCTGTTGGTGGTCACCCTGTTTGCCACCTCCCTCCAGGCTTTTCGGTATTCACTGGGAAGCGGCCTCCTCCCACTGTCAGGGAAGAGGACAGGTCGCCTGCGCTCTACTGCGCCAACCAGTAGCCTCAGGGCACCCTCGCTGAAGCGCTCCGCTCGCTCCCTAGCCTTCTGCATGGCCCTGGGCGTAGAAATGATGATCCAGCAATGGTCAGGCCTTGCTTCAGGGCTGCAGTGTGCAGGGCGTGGCAGCCAAACAAGTCCTCCTTCCCCTTTTAAGAGCTGACCGGCGCCAGCGTCTCTGCCTTCAATCAGCAGCTCGCCACACCTGCGCTGCGCCCGCCCTCGGTGTTAGCGCCTCGGCTCGCCGGCTTAGCGCCTTATGATAGTCATGCATCACCTGCTTTAACGCAGCAGCAATCTCTTGGGGTGATGCAACTCAATTTCGGCGAAGGTGGCGCTAAGTTGCGCTGGGCGCTAAATTTAGCGAACGCCCGGCTGTAGTGCCCCAAACGTGGCGATACTGAATTTCTAGGCCATTATTTCTAAAACAAAAGAATGAATTCATCTGATTCACATTATTCATAGAAACATAGAAACATAGAAGATAGGAGCAGGAGTAGGCCATTCGGCCCTTCGAGCCTGTTCCGCCATTTAATGAGATCATGGCTGATCATCTAAATTCAGTACCCTGTCCCTGCTTTCTCCCCATATCCCTTGATCCCTTTAGCCTTAAGAAATATATCTAACTCCTTCTTGAATATATTTAATAAGTTGGCCTCAATTGCCTTCTGTGGTAGAGAATCCCACAGGTTCACCACTCTCTGGGTGAAGAAATTCCTCCTCATCTCAGTCTTAAATGGCTTACCCGTAATCCTTAGACTGTGATCCCTGGTTCTGGACTCCCCCGCCATCGGGAACATCCTTCCTGCATCTAGTCTGTCTAGTCCTGTTAGAATTTTATAAGTTTCAATGAGATCCCCTCTCATTTTTCTAAACTCTGGCAAATATAAGCCTAATCGACTCAATCTCTCATCTTATACACTTACACATTTTAAATGTTTTATTCCCCGCTCTACAATGAAACATGAAATTATTACATACATTTACATTCAAAATATTTTTTCTAGTTCACTCGGGATTAGAACCTGAGGGAGTTTAGCATGAAGACGATGGCCTAGAAATTCGATTGCGCCATGACTGTTTTATCGGGTGCTAAATGGGCACATAAGCCTACAATGTGACTGGGCAGGAGGTGCGTGTTTTGAGCCAGAAGTGTGCAGTCCGCCATATTGGATCGGGCTTCTCCAAAAGCGTCCAGCGTGCACGGCAAAATTATTTAAAGCAACTTCTGTAAGTAAGAGTCCTATGCTTGTTGGAGGACAATTTTCTGATTTTGGTATGGCCCAGCGCCTGACTCACCACATGCTAAACTTGTCCAGTGATTCGTGGCACTAACAGGCCGGAAGGACCCTTCACCAGCTCTATTTAAAGGCATCATGCAGTACATGCAGTTAGTTGATGGTTCATCATTTCAGGCTGCTGGCTAAATTCTGGGCATTTTTTGACCTGTTTTCTGACTCTGGAAAGTCAGATTGACTGCAGAGAAGATTTTGCTGCTGTTGCACTGCTTTTGGCTGTGGTATAAACAGTTTGATTGCAGACTTGGATGCTCTGGTAGGACTGTCTTTGGGGATGGAGGAGGAGGAGGAGGAGTACGGTGGCATAGTGGCATAGTGGTTAGCACTGTTGCCTCACAGCGCCAGAGACCCGGGTTCGAATCCGGCCTCGGGCGACTGTCTGTGTGGAGTTTGCACATTCTCCCCGTGTTTGCGTGGGTTTTCTCCGGGTGCTCCGGTTTCCTCCCACAGTCCAAAGATGTGCGGGTTAGGTTGATTGGCTATGATAAATTGACCCTTAGTGTTAGGGGGATTAAATACATGGGGTTACAGGGATAGGGTGGGATATGTGTTGGTGTAGGGGTTACGGGGATCGGGTGGGATATGTGTCAGTGCAGGCTCGATGGGCCGAAATGGCCTCTATCTGCACTGTGGGGTTTCTGTGATTCTGTGAGTAGCAAGGAAGACATCGGAGAGCAGGAGCAGTTGCGACAAGAGGGAGGAGGAGGAGGGCAAAGCACTCGAGGCCATACTCACAGTGGTTATTCAGAGAACACTTCTCCTACATTAACTTTACTGAGGAGCAACATATGAGGTGCCCTCGTTTCATAAGGAAGGCTGTCACTGAGCTATGTCACCTGCTCCAGCCACAACTCGAGCCTAACACCATGGCAAGGACAGCACTGCCTGTGGCTGTCAAGGCCACCGTGCCCTTACCTTTTATACCATGCCCTCCTTTCAGGCTGTAGCAAGTGACATCAGCAACATCTCCCAGTTTGCAGTACACCAATGTCACTGAGGCTCTCTATACCAGAAGAAATACTTACATCTCCTTCCCCATGGACAGAGAAAAGAAGGACGAGCGAGGGCGTGGTTTCGCTCGCATGGCAGGTTTCCTCAGAGTGCACGGTGCGATAGACTGCCCACCCATTGCCTTGCGTGCTCCTCATCACCAGCCTGGAATTTTCATCAATTGAAAGGGATTCCATTCCCTCAACGTTCAGGTGATTTGCAACCACAAGCAGTGCTTCATGCAGGTCTGTACTCGGTATACTGACAGCAGTCATTACTCATTTATCCTGCGCCAGTCCTCTGTGCTGCCTTTATTCAAGTCAGGCTGTCAAATTACAGGCTGGTTACTAGGTGAAAGTGTATATTCCCTCAGACTTGGCCTATGACTCCTGTCAGGAACCTGGGCACAGCTGCAGAGCTGGCCTGCAATGAGAGCCATGCCACCACCAGAAACATGATCGAACAATCGGTGAGCTCAAGCAATGCTTCCGCTGCCTGGACCATTCCAAAGAAGCTTTGCAGTGCAGCCGTGAGTGGATATTCAGATTTGTGGTCATCTGCTGCATGCTCTTGCATCTGCGTTCACTCGGAGGTCAAACTCCAAACCATCGTCAGCACCTTCACCGAAGCATACGAAAGCATGGGCCTTACACTAAACATCCATAAGACAAAGGTCCTCTACCACACAGTGCCCCCACCACACAGTACTGCCCCCCGATTATCAAAATCGATGACAAGACCTTGGGCAACGTGGACCACTTTCCATACCTCGGGAGCCTACTGTCAACAAGGGCAGACGTCAATGACGAAGTCCAACACCGCCTTCAGTGTGCCAGTGCAGCCTTCGGTCGCCTGAGGAAGAGATTGCTTGAAGACCAGGACCTCAAACCCGGCACTAAGCTCATGGTCTACAGAGCAGCAGTGATACCCGCCCTGCTGTATGCCTCAGAGACATGGACCATGTACAGCAGGCACCTCAAAGCACTGGAGAGGTACCACCAACGCTGTCTCCACAAGATCCTGCAAATCCATTGGCAGGATAAGTGCACCAATGTCAGTGTTCTTGCTCAGGCCAACATCCCCAGCATCGAAACTTTGACCACGCTCGATCAGCTCCGATGGATGGGTCACATTGTCCGCATACCCGATACAAGACTCCCAAAACAAGCGCTCTACTCGGAGCTCCGGCACGGCAAGAGAGCCCCAGGTGGGCAGAGGAAACGCTTCAAGGACACCCTCAAAGCCTCCTTGAAAAAGTGTAACATCCCCACCGACACCTGGGATTCCCTGGCCCAAGACCGCACAAAGTGGAGGAGAAGCATCCGGGAAGGTGCTGAACACCTCGAGTCTCTTCGCCGGGAGCAAGCGGAAGCCAATTGCAGGCAGCACAAGGAGCATAAGAACATAAGAACATAAGAAATAGGAGCAGGAGTAGGCCAATCGGCCCCTCGAGCCTACTCCACCATTCAATAAGATCATGGCTGATCTGATCCTAACCTCAAATCTACTATCACTCTACACCCCACCCAAACCCATGTGATTGCCTGGGAGAGGCGAAAAACCAGATAAAAAACCCCATGGCCAATTTGGGAGAAAAAATCTGGGAAATTCCTCTCCGACCCATCTAGGCGATCGAAACTCGTCCAGGAGATCACTCTATCCCTATATTTTCTACAGTACTTACCTTCTGTAAAAGGTGATCTCCACCCCAGCCAGGAACAGGAATAGAACCATCTCCCGAAATCTAACACATAATTAGAACACAAGAAGTAGGAGCAAAACCAGGCTACACGGCCCCTGGGCCCGCTCCGCTACCCACAGGGCCATGACCGTTCCGAACCTAGACTCATGCCCAATTTCCTGCCCGCTCCCCGTAACCTCTAATTCCCTTTACTTCTAAGAAACTGTCTATTTCTGTTTTAAATTTATTTAATGATGTAGCTTCCACAGCTTTCTGGGGCAGCAAATTCCACAGACCTACTACCCTCTGAGTGAAGAAGTTTCTCCTCATCTCAGTTTGAAAGAGCAGCCCCTTATTCTAAGATTATGCCCCCTAGTTCTAGCACACGTCAACCCAAGCACCCCACCCACCCGCCCCTTCAACCACCGTCTGCCCCACCTGTGACAGAGACTGCAGGTCCCGCATTGGACTCATCAGTCACCTGAGAACTCATTTTTAGTGTGGAAGCAAGTCATCCTCGGTTCCGAGGGACTGCCTAAGAAGAAGAAGCTCCATAACTTTGCCACCATGAGGGACTAGCACTTACCACCAGCTGTGCAACAAGAAGTGCAGCAGTAGCAGCAAAACAAGGAGGTGCAACATGAAGATGAGGAAGAGCAGGTGAGGCATGGAGCAACACTGCTCCAGCTACCAGAGCTCTCAGCAGGTTGCGCTGGCTGCACACCTGACTTATGACAATGAGCAAGCAGCACGAATATTACCTGCTGCCTGGGACAACACTAACAGGCACGTGCAGTGCACGCCCCGCCCCCCTGATTGCCCACTTTTGGGCACGATTGAATTTCCAGGCCAATATGTTGGGCCTCTCACAATATGCTGGATCTGTGGCCAAACGGAAAGGACGCTAACCTGCTCCTGGGGCTTTACCAATGAATTCTTCAACCAGTTGTTGGGTAGTACATGATAGCGGTTTAGCATCTCTCTCCGATGAACTCTACTTGGAAGACCTTCCTTAGCTTGATGGTATTGACGCTCCATCCTTCACTCTTGTGTTGCTGTGTTGGTTTTCCAATCCACTGCCTAGTATTGAAATACATTTTGCAACTTCTTTGAAAATAGCAAAGTTGTAAAAATTCTGCAACTATTGCACAGCAGAGCTGCAATCTACAAAATATTTATACCCTCCAAAAATATGATTTTGAAATGCATCTTTTGTTGCGAAAGCAATGAGCAGATTTTAAGGTTTTGGCTCTCCATTTGTATAAAGGTGGTCACAATCCTTCTCCCTTTAGTTTATTATTTGACTACCAACCTTGGGAGTTTTGTGTCCTATCAAATAAAATGTTGTTTCAGGCTGTGAATGTTGTTTAAGCTCTTTGCTATGCTTTTTTATCTGATAGATATACAGGCTGCTGGTGCCACTGCTCTGTTAGCAGGTCCAGCAGTGATTGTTGCTGTCACATGTATGCTAGTTTACTGATGGAATTACTACAGGTCTGTGTTTGTATTTATGAATAAGGTTGCAGTGCTGCTATTGTATGATTTTGAAATGATTTATGATGTCTTGCATTCTCATTTATTTCTTGCCACTACCTCAATATAGGTTTCCAAATTCTTCATCCAGAGGGCCACTTATCTGTTCCTCTAGTGACACTTGGCTGCTTTATTGCAGAAAATCACAGGTTTATATGGGCATTTTATTGCCTACCGGAAACCTAAGGGCTGGTTTTGCGATCCCAGTGAAGTGGAGCTGGGACTGGGAAGCTGCGAGCTCACCACTGACTGAAAGCAGCAAACTTTGACCTTGTTCTATTTTATGAGGTTGGAAAATTCATATAATATGCAATCTCCCTACACACTTTTCGCCGGTGGCTGGATGCTTGCCAAAACGGAGCTGTGGACAGTTGTGCCAAGCTGGAGCCGCTAAAAGGCTGCTGGGAAATTTAAGCAGATGCGGCCATTTAATGGTAAGTGGGCACATATGAGGACAGGGATTTATTTAGCCTTGAAAAAGACTGTGAGTGTTGAAATTGTTTATTTCCACCTTTCCAACGTTTGTGGTGACTTTTATAAACATGGGTAGAGCCATTCCTACCCTTGGCATAGTCTGTGGGCCAGGCTGGAAGAGCACTGGCAAAGTGAAGATGGTGAAGGGAGATTTACCTGGGACATACCCAAGTAGATTTGTCTAGGTCTATCAAAGAAAGAACTTGCATTTCCGCAGCACCTTTCATGACTTCAGGACTTCCCAAAGTGCTGTAAAGCCAATGAATTAATTTTTGAAATGTAGTCACTGTTGTAATGAAGGAAATGTGGCAGCTAATTTTTGCACAGCAAGCTCCCACACACAGCAATGTGATAATGACCAGGTAATCTTTTGTTTAGTGATGTTGGTTAAGGGCTAAATATTGGCCAGGACACCGGGGCGAACTCCCCTGCTCTTCTTCAAAATAGTGCCACGGGATCTTTTACATCCACCTGAGAGAGCAGACATCACATCTGAAAGACGGCACCTCTGGCATTGCAGCGCTCTCTCAGTACTGCACTGGAGTGTCAGCCTAGACTATGTCTGTGAAGTGCAGCTTGAACCCACAATCTTCTGACTCAGAGGCAAGAGTGCTACCCGCTGCGCCATGCCTGACACCTGTTTGGTGCCCATCCAAAATTCTGTTCCCTAGTTCCTGATCCCTTTTCCTGGCTATCCAGATACAACCTTGGTATCCTACTCATCTCTGAGCTGAGCTTCAAACCCATATCCAATCCACCAATAAGACTGCCCACTTTTCAAAACATTAACCGTTTCTGCCACTACTTAACCTCTATTCTTTTGAAACCCTCATCCATGCCTTTGTAACCTCTAGACACAAAGGGGTAGGTTTCTGTCTTTACTGCCTGGGCAGTAATCTGGTGGCGCAGATCGTCCGACCTTTATAGAACCTGCCATATTTTCGTTCTATTGAAATCAATTGTTATTTAAATGAGGGGGATGTCCCCATAATACAATACCTGCGCCTGAGCAGTGCCCTGTAGGCGAAGTGCCCATGTAATACGTACACTGCAAGGGAGACCTGTTCTCTTTGGTTGGGTCCTGGTTGTTAAAGGTACATTGTTGTTTTTGCTGCAACTCTTAGCACCTCATAGTTCCTGCACTATTTTGCTGTGTGTTTTGGACTTCCTAGCTCTGTGCTCCATCTAAGTGTTGCCTCAGTGGGAGGAGGAAGTGAGGTGGATGGCCGCTGGGTGTTATTGTTTGCCTCTAGGAATGGAGATGGCCCTATACTTCCTTGTGCTGTGTCAGAAGATGGCCCCAGCCACTGCAGGTGGTGGCTGCCTGTGCCTGTACGCTCAGTGACTCATTTCTAACTTATTTGAGTGGGGTGGCGGGGAAGTGGTATCAGCCTGAGACACATCTTGATCATCCCTCCTAGCTACTATCATTTCTCTGCTGCTGGGAACTCCCTCAACACAGCTACCCAATTTGTGTGAAAACAGACTGCTGTGAAGTAATGAGGTGTTGAAGCCCTGCATGATAGCTGTCTCACGCTGATTCTCCAACATGGTGAATCCAGACAAGACAGATTGCTGTAGATTGGAGCCCATGATCTGTATAGGTTCTGTCATAGCATGCTTGTGCTTACAACCTTGGCCAATGGGGGTTCTACGGCAGAGGGCCCTGAAGTGGCCTCATTCTAACATGGTGATCAGGAGGCAATCCACACATGCAGGTGGTGGACTCCTCCACATATGCTCCAAAATGCACAGGCTGCTTACCAAACTCTCAAATTACCCCATGAAGTGCTATTAAAGTGCATTTGTACGCAGGCCCCATGAGGCCAAAATCCCTAGGCTCAGGAGCTGAAAGAGTTGGCCAACTAGTCAGCAAGTCGCATGCCATGCAGTTCCACCAGTCAGCAAGTCGCATGCCGTGCAGTTCCACCAGTCAGCAAGTCGCATGGCGTGCAGTTCCACCTGTACTTGTTCCTCCTCCTAATTATTTCTCTGGCAAATGACAATGTACTCCTGCAGTGGATATATCTGAGAAGGTGCTGAATTCTGCCGGAGTGGCTGGTGTAGGGTACTGTGGAGTGCTCAATTGAGACTTTGTATTGCACTCGGCTACCTCCTCCTCTTGGACACCTAAAGGAGCAGGAGAGCATACTTTACAATGCTTGCAATAAGGCACCCCTTGAAACATACTTCACATAGCAAGACATTACACTGAAGCTCTGCTAAACTAACCCGTGTGTGAGGGAATGAAAGAGTGACTGAATAAGAAGATAAAGAATTAAAAGCAAAAGTTACTAGCCATGAGATTGGGGGGAGCCTCTGACCTCTCTCACATCTTCCCCCCCTCCCCCACTACTTCTATGATCATAATCCCTGTGGTCCCTGCCCTCTCCTAATAAGGAGAACAGCATCACAGCTTTGATGACCCCCTCTGCCTGCATGCACCGCCTCCTGTTGTGTGCAGTCTCATCCTGCAAGTGGATATAAAAAGCCATATATTGGAGGGAGGCATGTGAGAGGAGATATGTGCTACCCAAGTGCCCAGGCCTCCAGCCATCTTATGTGTGTAAACAAACAACATTCAGGAACTTCAGGCTGACACTGTATTTGGTACTTGTCTATTGCTGTATTGGGGGAGCCAGGTTCAGGCCACATTGAGACTGCTCATGCTGCTCTAGTGATTTTATTGCAGGGTGGTTCTCTCCAAATAGGGTTACCTTTCATTGCAGGACCTCCTGCAGTTAGACCGCCAATACCTGATCACTGACTGTGGCTGTCTGCCCCCCAACTCTTTGCCACATCAAGCAGAGGCACAGCAGAAGCCACAAATATATTTAGGTTAGCTGACCTCGCACTATATATTTTTTCATTCGTTCCTGGGATGTGGGTGTCGCTAGCAAGGCCAGCATTTATTGCCCATCCCTAATTGCCCTTGAGAAGGTGGTGGTGAGCTGCCTTCTTGAACCACTGCAGTCCGTGTGGTGAAGGTACTCCCACAGTGCTGTCAGGGAGGGAGTTCCAGGATTTTGACCCAGCAACGATGAAGGATCGGTGACATACTTCCAAGTCAGAATGGTGTGTAACTTGGAGGGGAACTTGCAGGTGGTGGTGTTCCCATGCGCCTGCTGCCTTTGTCCTTGTAGGTGGTAGAGGTCGCGGGTTTGGGAAGTGCTGTCGAAGAAGCCTTGGCGAGTTGCTGCAGTGCATACTATATGGTTTGAGGCTAGTTGCTTCCACCTATGTGGAGCAGCACCCAAATGTATTGCTGCCTCAATGCCAGTGCACGAGGACTGCATTCTTGATCCCATAGTTTTAAAGTGCTCACTTTTTCCACGGCTCTAAAACTGTTCTTTGTTTTGGCTATTTAACAATGGCTGACAAGTATTGGTGATCCAGCCATGATCATATTGTGGAAAGATGAATCATCGCTCAGGATTTACAGACATGGGGGCAATATTAACCCCCCAAAATGGGTGTGTTTGGGTCGGGTTTCAAATCTGGACCCAAGCCGCCTCGAACGGAGGCGGGATGAGGGATGAGCAACCAATCTGTTCTCAGGAGGCGGGTCGGTCGTTGAAACATTTTCTATTTTTAACTACTGTTAGCCGTGTTTCCCTGGTCTCGGGAAACCCGGCAGGTAAAAGGAGGCGATAAGGGCTAGATCCATAAATAAGTGCCTTTACAGCACTGCTTGTGGGCCAGGAGGAGCATGAATGTTTACTCCAGGTCCAACAAACTTACCCTGTAAAATCCCCCAACCTCCCTGCCCCCTGATCTGCCCGACCCCCCACCTCCACGATCTCCCCCCACGATCACCGCTCCCCCCGCAACAATGTCTCTGCTCCCCCCCATCTCTCCCCCCCACCGCCACAATCTCCCCCCGACTGCCCCTGCGCGATCACTGGCCCCCCACGATGTCTCTGCTCCACTCCATCTCTCCCCCACCTCCACGATCTCCCCCCGACTGCCCCCCCGTGATCACTGCCCCCCCACGATATCTCCGCTCCCTCCCGCAATCTCTCCCCCCACCCCGCGATCTCTCTCCCCCCCCCGCCCACCACCACTAAACCTACCTGCAGCCTTTCCCACAGGACAAGCAGACAGCTGTTGTGTATGTACCTTTAAGGGAATAACTGGTCTCAGACTGCAGTACCGGCAGTGACCACCCCTGTATAAAAGACCCTAGCAGGCTTCTGTAGTTTCAGTTTCCAGGTTGTCTCCATTCAGTAAAGACTTGTTATAATCAACTCCTGCAGTCCGTGTCTCAATTATACACGGACATAATACTGGCGACGAGTAAGAAACGAACTTACCTGCAACTCGGCAGCACCTCAGACGACGTTATTGAAGGTCGGAGCCAGAAGAAAGAAAAAAAAAAATAATCCAAAGAAACTCGAGAAATGGGCGTCGACCGTGGGCAACCGCCCTCCAAATCATCGAATTGAAAAATTGCAGGAGAGACTGTCGAGAGCCAGTCTTGGTTCTCCAGTCTGTGGTTTCCCAGCTAATCGGGCTGGTGGCAGGTAGTGCACTGATCCTTCCTGGGCTGCGGCGGGCTGGAGCTCGATCGGGTGGCTCTGCAACGGGGCCGGGCAGCGAGTCGGGAAGCAAAGACAGAGAGAGAGAGGGTGGAGCACTCAGGGCGCGGCCGGTGCTTCGAAGCCGGGCAGCGTTCGGACCTACGAAGAGGGAGGGAAGTGTCCCAGAGGGTCCGCTCCACGACGGGAACGGTTCTTCAATTAACGGAGCAAATATTGAAGCGCGATAGAAAAATAAAAATACCGCGGAGAGCGGCGTTGGCAGCAGCGATTGGGGAGGCACGAAGACCATAGGGCGTCGCCATTACACGATAGTAAAATAAATATAATCGCCAGCAACAGCGTTGGCAGCAGCGGCAGCGGCGGGAAAGCGTGGGACGCGCCATCTTAACTCGGCGGGGAAAAAGGAAAAGTGCGGGAGGCGCCATCTTAGATTTTCAAGATGCCAAAGACTGCCGATATCACTGCCTTCGATAATGCAATAGAAGACTGGACCACGTATGTGGAAAGAGTCGAGGTATATTGCGAGGCAAACGAAATAGCCGATAAGAAAAAGGCATCGGTATTGCTAAATTTAATGGGCGCAAGAACGTACAGCCTATTGCGGGACCTGATTACTCCAGCCAAACCGAAGGCGAAGAGTTTTAACAAAATTGTTGCTATCCTACAGGAACACCTAAATCCTACACTGCTGCTGATAGCAGAAAGATTTAAATTCCACAGGAGAAATCAGCATAAAAATGAGAGCAATGCTGATTACCTTATGGAACTACGCAAGCTATCAAAGCACTGCCAGTTCGGAGCAGGACTGGCAGATACCTTACGGGACAAATTTGTCTGTGGACTCCTGAGTGAAGGAACCCAGAAGAGGTTACTCTCAGAGAAAGAGCTGACGCTAGATAAGGCTTTCAGCGTGGCAGTATCGTACGAAGCAGCAGCAAGGGGAGCTGCGGAAATACAACAAAAGCCACAGGAATACGGCACCCACGAAATGACACGGGGATTTGCAAAATGTTATCGCTGCGGCAGAACAAACCATGACCAGAAGGATTGCTGGTCCAAGGACAAAATATGCAGGCAATGCGGAAAGATGGGACACATTGCACGAGTTTGCAGGTCTGGGAAGAAGACCAATGACAACAAAAAGGCTACTAAGGAACCGTACAGGAAAGTACAAAAGATGACGGACAGTAGTTCCGAAGACCAGATGAGCGATAGTGAATCCGGGAACAAGAGACTAAGCTGTCTCAAACTTCACAGCGTAATCGCAAAAGAGGATCACCGAACCATTTGGGTCACCCTCACGATAGCAGGGTCCCAAGTCAAAATGGAATTGGATACAGGATCAGCTCCAACCGTCATGAATCAACGAGACTACGAGCGGCTATTCTCACACATACCCTTGAGAGAGAAACCCACTGTCTTGAGGACGTATACGGGGCAAAAAGTATACCCCAGAGGAAAAATAAGGGTGCCTGTCGAATACAACGGCAAGAAAATACGGAAATTGTATCTCTACATTCTGCAAGATGGTGGACCACCGTTATTGGGACGTGAATGGATCAGAAAGATAAGTTTAGACCGGCACTCCATTCAGGCACTGACGGTGGCTGGTAAAAAGGATGACGCCGTCACTCCTGGACGATTTTCAACAATCTTAGCTGACGCCAAAGAGGTATTTCAACAAGAACTGGGTACTCTTAAAGGCGTAACCGCCTCGATAAAAATAGAGGAGAATGCAATTCCCAAGTTTTTCAAAGCAAGACCGGTACCATATGCAATTCGCCCAGCCGTTGAGGCAGAGCTGGAGAATCTGGAGAATGCAGGCTTGTTATCTACGGTAGACTGGAGCGAGTGGGCGACACCCATCATTCCTGTCATGAAAAAAACGTTAAACAATAAGTCTGAGGAGCCAAGGAAGGTTCGCATCTGTGGGGACTTCAAGGTGACGGTGAACCCTGTCCTTCACACAGTACAATATCCTCTTCCAAGGATAGAAGATATCTTCGCCTCACTATCTGGAGGGAAGCGTTTTACAAAAATTGACCTAGCACAAGCATATTTGCAGATGGAGATTGAAGAATCTTCTAGGAAGTATCTCACGATAAACACTCACAAAGGTCTTTACCAGTATAATCGACTGGTATTCGGAGTAGCATCAGCTCCGGCGATATGTCAAAGAGCGATGGAACAAGTCCTGCAAGGGATTCCGGGGACTCAGTGTTACTTGGACGACATCCTAGTGACAGGTGAAGATGACAGTGAACACCTTGCCAACCTAGAGCAGGTGCTCACTAGACTACGTGAACATGGGCTACGAGCCAATCGCCCCAAGTGCGAGTTTTTTAAGAAACAGATATCGTATTGTGGCCACGTGATTGATGAAGAGGGGTTGCATAAGTCCCCTGACAAAATTGAAGCGGTAGTTAAGGCTCCAGCGCCTGAAAATGTGTCGCAACTGAGGTCATTCCTCGGATTGGTGAATTACTACCATAAGTTTTTGCCGAATTTGTCCACAATTCTGCATCCACTGAACGCCCTACTACGAACGGGAGTAGCATGGAAATGGAGCGATGAATGCAAGCGGGCCTTTCAGAAGAGTAAGGACCTAACCACTTCAAGAGAAATATTGGCTCACTACAACCCATCACTACCGATAAGACTGGCGTGTGATGCGTCTCCCTACGGCATTGGGGTGGTACTGTCACATAAATTCCTTGCTGGTTCAGAGAGGCCGATAGCTTTTGCGTCACGCTCGTTAACTTCAGCCGAGCGTAACTACGCCCAGATTGACAGAGAGGCCCTCAGCCTGGTGTGGGGGGTGAAGAAATTCAATCACTACCTGCACGGTCAGAAATTTACTCTACTAACTGATCATCAACCCCTCGTCTCCATTTTCAACCCTCAGAAGGGCGTACCGATAATGACGGCACAACGGCTACAGAGGTGGTGCCTTTTCCTAGGGGCTCACCAATATGACATCGAGTACAAAGGAACTAAACAGCATGGGAATGCTGATGGATTGTCGCGCCTACCGTTGCCGATGGTGGAAGAAGAACTGGCAGTGGATCCAGTGGAGTTATTCCACTCGACTATAGTCAAATGTCTCCCTGTGACGAATGCAAACATAGAAAAGGAAACACGAAATGACCCGACACTCTCCTGGGTCTATGATTTAATGGTGAAGGGATGGCCAGCACATGGCGAACCACTGCTGCCAGCATTCTCGCCAAGAAGAGAACAGCTGTCAGTGTGCAGAGGAACCTTGATGTGTGGATCCAGAGTAGTAACTCCACCCAAATTGAAGGATAGAGTGCTCAATGAGCTTCATGAGGGTCATCTGGGAGGGGTAAAAATGAAGAACTTAGCCAGAGCGTTTGTGTGGTGGCCGGGAATCGATAGAGAAATCGAAGAGATGACCAAGAGCTGTACAGGATGCCAGAAGGTCCAAAACACCCCACCACAAGCCCCTCTACATCCATGGGAGTGGCCCTCATCTCCATGGCAAAGGGTGCACATTGATTTTGCTGGTCCCTTTATGGACTCGATGTTTTTAATTGCGGTGGATGCACATTCAAAGTGGCCAGAGGTAATAAAAATGTCCTCAACCACCACAGAAAAAACTATCACAGTCTTACGAACCATATTCGCCAGGAATGGGCTGCCTGAACAGATTTGCTCTGACAATGGACCACAGTTTGTGTCTGAAGAGTTCCGGAGGTTCTTAAAGAACAATGGTGTTAAGCATTACACATCCGCCCCATATCATCCAGCCACTAATGGATTGGCCGAGAGGTTTGTTCAAACATTCAAGAAGGCTATCAAGGCAATGTGTAATGAAGATATACCCCTACAACACAAGGTGGATAACTTCTTGTTTGCCTACCGGAATGCGACACATGCGGTTACCAACCAAACTCCAGCCATGATGTTCTTCAATCGAAGACTACGATGCTGCTTGGATTTGGTTAAGCCAAACATCAGAAGAGATGTGGAGAACAGGCAGTTTCAGAATATGAATGAAAGGCCAACCAGGAGTTTTAAGATAGGTCAACCAGTTTTGGCCCGGGACTACCGCACAGAGAAATGGCAGCCAGGAACAATCTGTACACGGCAAGGACCGCTAATGTATACCGTGGACGTTGGGGAGAGCATTGTAAGACACCATGCTGACCAGATTCTAGAGTCACTGGAAAACGTCAACTCCACACCACGATCTGATACACCTGACGATGAAACCGAAGTACCAATTGCATCTACCGCAGAATCGGTGATATTGGAAGCAGACGAACCAAACAACGACATTGATCCCGACTCAACCTTGCCAGAAGAACCTGATATCCCAAAGAGGCGTTATCCAGACAGAATCAGGAAGCCTCCTCAAAGACTGAACTTATAATTGCTTAACTTCAACCAATGTATCTAGCAACCGTAATTGTAATTGTAATTAGTTATTATTTAGTTGTTAAATGAATGTTATGTACTGTTTATCTAAAAGGGGAGGAATTGTTGTGTATGTACCTTTAAGGGAATAACTGGTCTCAGACTGCAGTACCGGCAGTGACCACCCCTGTATAAAAGGCCCTAGCAGGCTTCTGTAGTTTCAGTTTCCAGGTTGTCTCCATTCAGTAAAGACTTGTTATAATCAACTCCTGCAGTCCGTGTCTCAATTATACACGGACATAATAACAGCCAATCTTTCAAACAGGCTGGCTGTTGGGCGAGAAACCTGGCAAGATGAATTCAAACATGCCCTGGAGTTTTAACTTCCGGGTTTCCCGACCATAACTCCACACCCCCCCCCCCCCCCCACTCCTAGATTGCGCCTCTGTAAATATCAGGACCATTGTTTTTAAAGATTTATGCTTAATAAAAAAATGATTTCGGGCTTGATCCATCTTGCTTACACCTTGATGCCAAGGACAGGAATCATTATGCTCACCTTCTATGTCAGCAGTTGATCCTAAGTGGAATAACCATTAGGTTAAATTACGAGGAGAGATTGCACAAGCTCAAGTTGCATTCCCTGGAATTTAGAAGATTCATGGGTGTTTTGATTGAAGTTTTCAAGATATTAAGGGGAACTTATAGGGTCGATAGAGAGAAACTATTTCCACTGGTTGGGGAATCTAGGACTAGGGGACATAGCCTAAAATTTAGAGTCAGGCCTTTCAGGAGTGAAGTTGGGAAACACTTCTACACGCAAAGGGTGGTAGAGATTTGAAACTCTCTTCCGCAAACGACAGTTGATGCAGGGTCAATTGATCATTTTAAATCTGAGATTGATATATTTCTGTTAACCAAAGGTATTAAGGGATATGTGCAGGTTAGGTTGATTGGCTATGATAAATTAACCCTTAGTGTTAGGGGGATTAAATACGTGGGGTTACAGGGATAGGGTGGGATATGTGTTGGTGTAGTGGTTACGGGGATCGGGTGGGATATGTGTCGGTGCAGGCTCGATGGGCCGAAATGGCCTCTATCTGCACTGTGGGGTTTCTGTGATTCTGTGATTCTGTGATATGGGGCAAAGGCGGGTATATGGAGTTAGCTCACAGATCAGCCATGATCTCACTGAATGGTGGAACAGGCTTGAGGGGCTGAATGGCCTGCTTCTGTTCCTATGTTCCTTTGTAACCATGTACATCAATCAGTAATGCCTGAAAGCATTTCTTAAATCACTAATGGGCTGTATTTTGCGACCCCCACGGGTGTGTACGAGGTGCGTACGTGCCCGTAGGGGCCACACAAGTGCTGAAACCCGGCACTTGCGATCTGTCAAGAATCCTCTTGACAGATCATCCGCCTGCCCGGGAAAAGTGCCTCTGCGGGTGGAGAGTTTCACTTTTTGCACAACTTCCACCCACTGAATGCCTGTCAAATTCTTACGCCTGGTAAAAGCAGGTGTAAGGCCTGCTTTTACCAGCATAAGAGTTTAAAAAAATAGAAAAATAAAATGTGATCACTAATTTATGAATTAAAAATACTCTTCAAAAAGGCAAGTTTATTTTTAGCCCTGTAAAAATATTTTTTAAAATTTTCAAAAAATTAAATTTTTGTTTAAAATATTTAATTAAATGGCATTTTAATTAATTTAAATATGTAATTTAAAAATATTTAACGTGTTGGTGTATTTTTTAAGTGATCCCCATTCATACTTTTTACCGTTCTGTACATACAGAACTGTCAAAAGGTTGAACGGGGATTTCCCTCTTCCATTGGTTGGGCTGGCCCACGTGATCCCAGGAGCGCCTACAAACCGCTTGCGCCCCCAGGATACGTGGGACTGTGCCTGCGCGGACCCGGAGAGGCCCAGGATCGCAAGCCTCCGTACCCCCCGGGCCACCAGGTACTTTCGTAGACATTTTGCAGGTCGGAGGCGTCCGCCCGTGGGGAGCCTCTGATCACAAATGTTGGCCCAGAATGCTGGTTATGAGGATCGGAAACTGTTTCAGATTCCCAATATCCTTTAGCAGCAATGGAAAACCAAAGGGATTTCTTTATCACAGCCTTATCTGCAATAATTCAGCTGCTATTCATAGAATCATAGAATCTTACAGCACAGAAGGGGCCCATTTGGCTCGTGGTGCTCTTTGAATGAGCTGTCTAATTTAGCCCCACACCCCAGCTCTTTCCCCATAGCCCTGCAAATTAGATAGGAATAGGCTCCATTCTATTGGAGTATAGCTGTTGCTAAGAACAGCATGGATTTGGGTGTCAGTTTCCCTGACAGCCCCCAGGAGTCATTAATCTTTGCTAATTTTGCATGTGTTAGGAGGTCTAGAGACGAGGAATTGACTGATCCCTGACTGCTTGATAAGAGATTCACCTATGGATGCAAACGCTTATTCTGCATTCTTTTTATGTTTTGTCTATATTTTGGGGCAAATAACTTAATTGCCAGATCCCTAAACTAAATACCACAGGTGCGTAATGAGAATCATTTATTTTTTACAAAGATTATCATTTAATGCAGATGTGGCATTTTTTAACTTTAAATTCACACGTTTCAATTTCAGACAGGGTATCTCACAAAAAAAAAGCCCAAAGACATAAATACATGGGGAATTTACGACCTACCAACCCTGCCCCCGGATCTCGCCGGCTTTCACTTTATACAGACAGTTTATTTCTGCACCTTTGGTTCAGGTCATTTCACCCTTTGTGAGCATGTTTGTTCCTCAAAACTTCACAGCCTGAAGTCAACTTATGTGGGAAACTTTTTAAAAGTCCCCTTGACTTTCAGCCTTAAAATCTCTCTGGTAAATATTGTTTAAAGCTTCAACCACAATAAACTCCAATTTGAAAACATGAAAATGATTTTTGTGTTTTCTCACTTACATTGCAGTCTCACTTTCATCCTGTTTACATGTCAGATATGATTAGGAGGCATAGATATGCATCAGTAAAATGTGCCCCAAGCTGGCAAATAAAATACCAAAGATGTACCGTAGCATGCATTTAAAATGTGCTGCTACATAAATCTGCTCAGTGCGGCTTATATGCATTTGGTAGATATAAAGTAACAGAATTTAGTGACAGTGGGGGCAATTTTCATGTGGAGTGTAAAGGGGGTGGGCAGTGGGTACCCGGGGCCCACCCGGAGGAGTCAGCATGGTGCATTGCAGTGCTGTTCATCTGCTAGTGCGTACCATTGCAACTACCTGCTAACCCTTCTCGCGCTCCCTATTATCCAGATCCATCAGATGACTGAGGCATTCTAGACTCACACAGAGGGGGAGAGCCCTTCAGACGAGGTGCTGTCAATCGCTCCTACCCTTCCAACCACCAGGTGGTAGTTAGTGTGTAAGAACCTCTGGAGGCCAGTAAAATCATAATTATTGGGGGCGATTTTCCCCGGACACTTTAGGCCCTAAAGCGCCTCCGAGATGGGTTCTGAAGCCGCAACGCCCAAAAATTGCGTGCTGGCCAAGATGGTGTCTTAAGCTGCAATACCCGAAAATTGCGTGCTAAATCCAGACTTTCAACAGGACGTTCCTTATTAGCACAGCACCCAGTTCGCGCCTGTTTTCACTCTTTGGCCAAAATAACCCCCAGTACCTCTTCAAACCTTTGTGTGCAGAGAGTGTGGCTGTAGTAGCTGGTAATCCCGCAACGTTAGTTCACACGAAAATGGTCTTTTTCAGATACTGTTTATTTGAGGGTGGATGGATTGGGAAATATGTTGGACATGCCTGTTAATGTAGGGGAGCAGGGATTGTTCAGCTGAAGCGCTCTTCAATGAACTGCTGCCGAAGAGCTCTGGCTGCAGGCAATTGTTGGAGCTCTCCTGCTTCTTTGCTGTTCTCTATGTTATCAATGCCCTCACTCTCATCATGCTGAAGTTCCCCATCCAATCATGGCTCTGATGTAAAAAGACTACTGAGCACTTGGTTTGAGTATAAAACAAGGCTTTAATCAACTGTTTCAAAACCATGAGATTTCTAGTTACATCACTAGTTCCTGGTTACAGAAACATCCTGAGCAAGCTGGGCCCACGCCCGAGTATTTATACTCCTTGGCCGGCACCACCAGCTGGCCGCCCAGTGTTACTTCATGAGTCATGATAAGATTCATGACAGGCTCCATGTGTTGCCGATTTAGCAGAGCAAAGTTATGCAGCTTACGGCCAAGCACTATTATAAAGGACACTCTTTGTGGGCTGTATTGCAGGAAGCCACCACACCTGCCCGAGGCAGCAGCAGCATTGCTTGAGGAAGTCCGACGGTCTGCTCAACAAGGGCTCAAGTTGTCCCATGAATCTGATTGTAGTGGAGTTCCACAGCCGAACGCATGTTGCTGAGAGAATTCATTAGCCAAGTGTGCAGAGGAGAGCCCTTGTCTCCAATCAGCCAGCTGTGCAGGGGCAAAGACTGGAGAAATGGAGCTTTGCAACAACATCAATGCATCATGACAGCGGTGAGGAAAATGGCCACAAACCTGTATGATGTAACCACGCGCCAATTGCACGTTAATGGAGTGGAAGCCATTGCGATTCATGAAGGTGGTGGGATTGGGTGAAGGAGCCTGCAGGGCAACAAGGGGGCAGTAAACGACACCCCGGGCTTGAAGGAATCCTGCATTCTGCGCCAACTCCAAAGCCCTGTACTGCTGCTTTCGGTTGTCCATGGGGAAAGTGCTGACAGTATTTGCTCATGCAAACAAGGCATTAGTCACCTGATTAATGCAAGCATGGACTGCACGCTGATTGATGTTACTGACATCCCCTGTGGCAGCCTGGAAGGAGCCAGAGGCAAAGATTAGCATAAGTTTATGAAGCTCCCACCTCGGTGGGAACTCTGGCTACCTGGATCCAGGTCCATCGGAAAATCGGCATGGACAGGAACTCGTCAGTAAGTTGGTGCTCCGTTGCGTGCACTGTGTTGCTCACACTCCCCCCTCCCATTTTTAAGCACAGTGTCTCTACAGAGCGGATATAGCATCTGCCGTCTGTCAATTATAGTGATGCTTGTTTTAGTACTGGCAGCAACAGTTCCCATCCTATTGTCAATCAGTTACTGTACTTACATCATTAAAGATAATTGGAGAAAACTTTAATTAAGAGGTTATCTGCCATAAACCTTTTGGTTCAAAGCTTGAGACAGTTCCTGTAACCTGTCAAAATGACTTCTAAAAGGTATAGCTGAGAGAACCTATCAAATTTCTTGTAATTAATCGGACTGAAGCTAGTTATGTGTTTTTTTGTATCTGCCTGTATGGGCCTTTCCAGTAGATTGCGGAGGGTGGGGGGGCGGGTGTGGGGGTGGGTGGGGGTGGTGGTGGGAGTGGGTGTGGGGTGTGGGGGTGGGGGAAGCAAAAAACTTTAAAAAAGCAAAGTAAAAACACAGCTGCCTGAACAAAAAAAAAAACAAGGACAAGAAGATTACCTGGAGTCTGCTCCACCCAATACTCAAATTAAAGCCTAGCGATTAGGTGTTCCCTGGACTTTTTTCCCCCAGCATAAATAAATCTTTTGGAGACCTGTCCGCCCATCTGGGTGCGCACACTCCTATTGGCAAAACGCCTACAACACGGTAAAAGAAGTTTGTTCAGCGTGTGATATAAAGCAATAGGCGCATCTCTGCGCAGACAGGCATTGCAGAGATTGTTCAAATGTTCTGTGCACCTTTAGATTTCAGGGCACAAGAGTATTGCTAAATATGGAACTGGCTAAGTGACTCTGTTTTTACTTTTACCGCGGTTTCGTTTTGCATTCTCAGACCTATAAAGTGGGCGGCTGAACCACTTGAAACTTACATAAGTGCCTGGCTCAGTCTTAGTCAGCATAAAAAGCATCAGCAACAGCCTAACTGTGCATGAGGCAGGCGAGGTGGCTTTGAAAATAGAACTGAGAAACCCACCGGTCTATTTTCTTTTGCTAAAAGACAAACAATAACAGGATGCTGCTGACACATGGATGGTGCCTCAATCAGATCTGCAGCGTAGTTACTTCCCTCAATTAGTCATTTGAAGAACATTAGACTGTAAATAAAACAATTTCATTGGAAAATGGAGAGGTTGTGTGGAGGTATTGAACTTTTCGATTTCAGAAGACCTGTATTTTCACTTCTGATAAGAACCGAAAGGTCCAGGCCTCACCAACCCACAGATTTGTATTGAAAGCCAAAGCACATAACCACAGTGGCAGTACTGGGCCACAGTGTTGCCTGCCTCCTGTGCACTCTTTCTTTCACTGTTTCTATTTCTGTCTGCAAGAAATGAGTCTTGAAACTGGTATTGCTAGCTAGTCCTTAATGTAATTTTTCATGAATTCTCTTGTCGTTTTGCATTATACCAGCTCTATTCTTTTCCACCTGGCTCCAGGCCCATGATCCCGAGCTCTTTAGCTCCACTGACTGACGCAGGTGCTCACGGATAAGAGCCCCGATTTTAGTCGAGCGGGAATCGAGTGGCGATCTGGAGATTTTAACTCCCGGGCCTCATTTGAATGCCCCGACACTCACCCCCTGCCTGAAGCTGGTGGGGTTTACTTCAACGCTGACGGGTGGGAGTGGAAATTCGCGGGGGTCGGGTAGGCGTCAGGACACCATTGGGAACCCACGGAAGCTGTCGCCAGCAAAGGTAAGTGAGAAAGGGGTGGTCATCGGCAAAATCAGGCGAGGAAGGGAAGGGGAGTGCTGGGGAGGCCCATCGTATCCTTGTGGGGCAAAGAGGGACACTCCTGCTCCTCCTAGCCCACAAGGAACCTTTAAACAGTTAAAGAAAAACGCTTTCCTGAGTCTCCTAGAAACATAGAAACAATATGATCATGGCTGATCCTCTATCTCAATACCATATTCCTGCTCTCTCCCAATACCCCTTGATGCCTTCTGTGTCTAGAAATCTATCTATCTCCTTCTTAAATATATTCAGTGACTTGGCCTCCACAGCCTTCTGTGGTAGAGAATTCCACAGGTTCACCACCCTCTGAGTGAAGAAATTTCTCCTCATCTCAGTCCTAAATGTCCTACCCTGTATCCTGAGACTGTGACCCCTCGTTCTAGAACCCCCAGCCAGGGGAAACATCCTCCCTGCATCCAGTCTGTCTAGCCCTGTCAGAATATTATATGTTTCAATGAGATCCCCTCTCATTCTTCTAAACTCTAGTGAATACAGGCCTAGTCGACCCAATCTCTCCTCATACAACAGTCCTGCCATCCCAGGAATCAGTCTGGTGAACCTTTGCTGCACTCCCTCTATGGCGAGTATATCCTTTCTCCTCTGGCCAGGATGCCGCCAGCTTTTTCTGGCGGGTCTGAGACGGTGCGGCCCTTAATTGGCCCACAGTTAAAATGGTGTGCGCCTCCCAATAATACGACCGAGACACATCTTTGCCATTTAAATTAGGCTCCCGCTCTTCCGGGGTTGGTGGCCTTCCTGTGCCTGATTTTAGGTAAGTTAAGATAGTGTGTAGGGGGAGTGGGGGGGGGCGGTGGGGTGCGGGGCAGGAACACATCGACAATGTGGCACCAACCACTGACAGCCCCCACCCCCCCCACTATCTTACCCCTCGCCCACACCATTTCCACAAGGCGGGGTGGGTAAACTACCCTGTAATGTTTCTGTTTTCATGACATCATGACAGCTGTTGCTTCCACCACTACAGTAATATTATGTTACGGCATCTAAACTTCACTCTTTAATTATGTTAGAAATGATTGATGACCATCAAAGCTAATACAGTACAAACATTGTACTTTGCATTAGCTACACTGGGGTAAGTTTCAAACTTGTTCTTTATGTATTGTCCAGGTTATTTTTAAGCTATTACAGACACAGATAAATGAACAAAGCAACTTACTACTGAGTTGCTTAGCCTTCAGGCCTCAATTAATGGGATCAGATGGTGCAGGTTATGATTACAAACATTCAAATAATATAGCCTGCAACAGCTTAACCGGCTGGTGGAGAGAGAACCTCTTAGATTCAAAACATCTAAATGGAAAGCTTTCCTTTTTTTTTTTGAGTACTGCCTCGGCTAATTTCATTTGAACTTTCAAATCAGGTGGCCAGATTTTCCCAGTCCTGCTGCTAGATATGAAAGAGTGATGCTTTAAAAGAAACAGGACCTTCACAAACATCTGTTCACTACATTTCGTCAACCCTTACACAATCATTCACAGCAATGACTTTCGTTCACTTATATTTTAAAAAGAAAATGTTAACACTTTAACTGCTGACTATGCAGGAGTTTTGTTCGCCAACAATGAACGAGAAAGTGACGCGAGCACTGCTAGATCGTCACAGTGTTTGCATGTTTTGGCAAGGAGCAAGATGAAATGTCTGGCTATTTACATGACATTACTCTGCATCAAGTGTTTCCATCATTGATGTATATATTACAGTTTAAGTGATGCATGGCATAGGAACATGAGCATATAATCATTTTGTTGCATGGGGCGCGATCTTGCCAGCCCTGGGGAGGTGGGTTTGGAGGTGGGACTGCCAGGAAAATGGCAGAATCTGGGGGCGGGTCCCCAATCCGCCCCAACCCGCCTCCGTGCCATCTTGCCAGGAGGCGGGTAGCCGACCCGCGCCGGGTCCCGTCTCCTTGGAGGCGGGAAGGGGATTAGTGCCACTTAACTGCCTGTTAACAGGTAGCTAACAGGCAGATAAGAGGATTATCCCCATTTTACCCACACATGTACGGGCTTCCCGAAGGCTGCGAACCCTGCCAGGGTCACCGAGGCGAGCAGTGGGTCTGCAGGGGTCGGAGGTGTGCAAAAGTGCGCTGTGAAGATAAGTGATGGGTGCAAGTGTGGTGAGGTGAATATGTGAAAGTGTTAGAAAAAGTGTACTTACCTTTGTTTCTTCCTGCAGGCTTCAATCGGTGGGTATGCGGAAAATCTCGCACCTCCATGGCAGAGATGACAGATGGCCGTTGCCTTCTCCAATGCAACAACCATCTAATTTCTGCAAAAGAAAGAGGTTTGATGAGGTCTTGAATTCAAGAACTCATCAAACTACAGAGAATATCAGTGTTTGACAGCTTCACAGAGCTGTCAAATGATAACAAATCATCTGTCAAAAATTTTTGACAGATGAAACGTCATACGCTGATGTTCTCTGTAAGCAGCTTTCTCTTAATTGACCTGCTAAATCTGCTGGGCGGGCTTAACAAGGTCAATCAAGGGAAAATAGCGTGTGTTGGCCAGAAATTGATGGAGGCGAGACTGAAACCCAACAAGCGGGAGTCCCGCCTCCAAAATCTCCTCATTGGCAAAATCTAGCCCATGGTGTCTGCAACTCACCAACACATCATTTTGTTGCATCATTCAGTATCATCAGTTCATGCATGTTTTTAATATTGGAATCCAAAAGAACGTCATGAATTTGAAATATAAATAAGCGTCCATAAAGATTACAGCACAAGGATTAAATTTCCATTGCTTACTTCAAAAAGCTAATTAGAGCAATGTTACACTACAGCGACTACCTGCTGAAAGCAAGGTGGGACTGGCAGGCCTAAGCTATACTGTTGATTCATGTAGCGACTATGGAACTCTGTGTCTGCATGCTTAGATTGCTTACTGGAATCCAAATGCAGATTAAATGTTAATCTAAGCAGGGAGCTAAATTTTTAAATGTTTCAAACCAGTTGTAATTATAATTGTAACTGGTGCAAAACCCATGTAATATGGTGCCTATTGCCTGTATTATAATCTTGTTGCAATTATATAGGGCTTTGGTGAGACCACACCTGGTGTACTGTGTGTAGTTATGGGCTCCTTACCTAAGGAAGGATATACTTGCCTTACAGGGGATGCAACGAAGGTTCCTGGGATGAAAGGGCTGTCCTATGAGCAGAGATTGAGTAGAATGGGCCTATATTCTCTGGCTTTTAGCAGAATGAGAGGTGATCTCATTAAAACATATAAAATTCTTAGAGGGCTTGACAGGTTATATGCTGAGAGGCTGTTTCCCCTGGCTGGAGAGTCTAGAACCAGGGGTCATAGACTCAGGATAAGGGGTCGGCCATTTAGGACTGAGATGAGGAGAAATTTCTTCACTCAGAGGGTTGTGAATCTTTGGAATTCTCTACTCTAGAGAGCTGTGGATGCTCAGTGATTGAGTATATTCAAGGGAATCATGGGATACAGCGATAGGGTGCAAAAGTGGAGTTGAGGTAGAAGATCAGCCATGATCTTATTGAATGGCGGCACAGGCTCGAGGGGCCGTGTGGCCTACTCCTGCTCCTATTTCTTATGTTCTTATAGGGCACAAAGTCCTGAGGCTTATGATGTACCTGGTGTGCCAAGCACGTGCCAAAGCTGGCAAGGACTAAAGGGGGCTGAGACCTATGCTCACAAGCTGTGCGCTTGGCTCATTAGGCCCCCGAGTTCATTTAGATTGGGCAACCGCCTTAATAATGTGGTTGGAATCCCTGAGCAGTGCTCTAGCTGAGCAGCACACTTTTGGAACAGGTGCTGAATGGAAGGCTGCTGTTACGGAAATATTCCTGGCACTCTTGCCTCCCTGTCTCCAACCTTTGCCCTTTGATGTGTGCTTGGTGCCCCTCACCCTCACACCAGTAATTCTCCTGGCACACAATGGGCAGCCAACAGGCCTTCAGTGGCTCTTGGTGCCCAGCGTTCCAGCAATGGCATTCTTGGTCCATCGGGACTGATGTACCCGGAGAGTCAGAACATTATGCAAATGTGTTGCCGTCACCTTATCCGACAAGGTCAGCTCTTTTATAGCCCGGTCCATGAATGATATGCCAATACCTCCACAAAGTGATCTCAGAGCTTAGATACCTTCTCACCCTTAAATTACCCGACACAGCTAGCATCAGGGTGAAGGCAAAATTACTTTGTATCATCACAAACTGTGGAGTATAACTGGTCTATGAAACTGTTGGTGTGCAGCCTCCCTAATTGTGTGAATTTACTGTCTACTCTTGATTTCAACCCAATTTCTACAGTCGCACGATAAAAGTAAATCATGTCCATTATAGGCACATAAAAAAATGCAGATGTTGAGGCATTGCCAGGTGATGTCCGTGGTACTCTGTCTGGTGTCCTGTATGTTCCCTCTGATCTGATGTAGGAGTGAAGGGATATTATTGCCTGCTTGCTTTTTAGTGATTTCAAAATTATTTTGAACTAATTAACAGTTACAGCACAAAACAGTGCAAAATCTCAATTTTGCCTGGAACTTTAAAAGCAGCAAGTAATTCTGGAAGCATTTGTAAAAACAAAGTTAAAATAATAAATGTGTAAGTAAAATGTGGCAAACTACAATTAAATAACTTACTGTTTGCAATTAATGTTGGTTTTGTTAATGGGACATCTACCTCAGATGTCAGACTAGAGTTTTCCTTTGAACAGATGCAAATGTATATGAAAATGTGTACAAAATATATTTATACCCTTATACAGAGTAAGTGACCAAAAAGTAACAGTAGGGAGTGCAAATTGAACAAATAAATTGGGTGAGAGGTGTCATAAATTATCTGCCTATCAGTTAGTTGGATCCTGTTAGCTATAAACTCCACCAGCATGAGCTATTACACCAACATCTGTATTCCAGGGTCAAAATAAAATGAAAATTTACTAGGGGCCTGATGCCCTTATGAAACAAATCTATAGATGACAAACTGTAAAACACACAGGACATTCATATGGGATTGTTAAATATTTAATTTAAAATTCGACTTTTCAGTGACATTTCACAATTGCTTTTCCATCTCCTATTTACATCAACAACAATGTGCACTTATATAGCACCTTTAATGTAATAAAATGCTTCATGGCAGTGAAAATAACCAAGAAACGGGGGTGGGGGGGGGCGGTGCAAAGGATCGAGTGTGTTGATTGGAAGTAAGATCAAAGAGGTGAGTTTTGAGGAGCTTTTGAAGGAGTGAAGAGAGTTAGCAAAGAGAGTTAGGGTTGTACAAGAGCATTTGAGAGTATGTGGTTGAGGCAACTGAAAGTGGAGCAGAGATTGTGGGGACGCAAAGGAGCTTGGAGTCAGAATAGTAGCGAATATGTGCAGAAATAAAGTGCTGAAGGAAATTGCAGATGTAAGGAAGGGTGAGGCCATGCAGTAACTTATAAATGAGATTAAGGGTTTTGAACTGATACATTGGGGAATAGGGAGCCATGAAGGTTGGCGATGACAGAAATGATAGAAGAACATGACTTACTGTGAAGTAGAATGCGGAAAGTAAAGTTCTGAACAAGTTGCAACACATGCAGCTGGTAAGGTGTAGACAAGTGTTTCACCAGCGTGGGGGTGAGGTACGAGCACAGGTGTTTAATATTGTGGAGGTGGGAATAGGTAATCTTGGTGATGGGTAGTATGTGGGGTTTGAAGTTCAGCTCAAGCTCAAACAGGACACTGAGTGTTGTACACCATCGGGCTCAGCCTACGTGAGCTGCCAGGGAGAGAGATGGAATGAAGAGCTAAGATGCGGAGTCCTAGCCAGGTCCAGGCCAGTCATATGCCAGGTGCGCTCCAGTCAGTCCCCTCAGCTTTAAGGGCACGGAGATGAGAATGCTGCCAGTAGGAATGGTGGAGGTGGGAAACAGTGAAGGACTTGGAGGAGATGAGGGCATCAAAGGCAGAGACAAAGGAGCAGGTTGAGTGTTAACGTGGGAGAAGGGTCAGAGGGAATTGGCAGTTTCAAAGGGTGTTGGAAAGGAAACTGAGGAAACGTTTTTTACCAGGAGAGGAGAATGAGTGTGTAGAGGCGTTTTAAGCAGGTAGGGAGATGTGGATATTAAGTGATCAAAAATGGCTTTGCTGAAAATTGAAATCTCAGAGATTGCAAGACTTCTTGAGATAACAAGGTGGAGAGAATGCAGATGGGAGTGGGTAGCGAAGTTTATGTATGGATCAGGTTGAGTGAGGCCAGGTGTTGAGAGAAATCTGAGAAGCGGTGACAACGGGAAATTAGGAGAAGGTTGAAATCGCCAAGGATGAGGAGTTACTCAGTGCAGATGCTGAATGAGGAAAGGAGGGAGGAGGTTTGGACTATGAGGTTGCCAGGAAGGATGGTAAATGGAAAAAACTTTAAAGAAGAAGTGAAAGGGGTGACAGAGGGTGAGATGATGTGGAGATGCTGGTGTTGGACTGGGGTGGACAAATGTAGGAAGTCACACAACACCAGGCTATAGTCCAACAGCTTTATTTGAAATCACAAGCTTTCGGAGCGCTGCTCCTTCATCAGGTGACGAAGGAGCAGCGCTCCGAAAGCTTGTGATTTCAAATAAAGCTGTTGGACTATAACCTGGTGTTGTGTGACTTCCTACAGAGGGTGAGATACTCGAAGAAGGAGCAAGCACCAGAGAGCATGGGGACAGCTCAAGATGGGATCTGATGGCAACAGCCATGTCATTACCACAATGGCTAGGGAAGGTGTTTGGTAGCATGTTTAGCTGGGTGAGGTAGTGTCAATGAGAGGGAAGGAGTCACCATCCATCTGTGAGGCAAACTTTCGTCAAGCCCTGTTACTACAGACTAGTTAGCCTGACATCAGTAGTAGGGAAACTGCTAGAATCTATTATTAAGGATGTGGTAACAGGGCACTTAGAAAATAATAATAGGATTGGGCAGTCAACACGGATTTATGAAAGAGAAATCATGTTTGACGAATCTATTCGAGTTTTTTGAGGTTGTAAGTAGCAGAATAGATAAGGGGGAACCAGTGGATGTGGTGTATTTGGATTTTCAGAAGGCATTCGATAAGGTGCCACACAAGAGGTTATTAAACAAAATTAGGGCACATGGGATTGGGGATAAATACTAGCATGGATTGAGGATGGTTAACAGACAGAAAACAGAGAGTAGGAATAAACGGGCCATTTTCGGGTTGGCAGGCTGCAACTAGTGGGGTACCGCAAGGATCAGTGCTTGGGCCTCAGCTATTCACAATTTACATCAATGATTTGGATGAGGGGACCAAATGTAGTATATCCAAGTTTGCTGATGATACAAGGCTGGGTGGGAATGTAAGTTGTGAGGAGGATGCAAGGAGGCTTCAAGTGGATATAAACAGGGTAAGTGGATATAGACAGGCTAAGTGAATGGGCAAGAACATGGCAAATGGAATATAATGTGGAGAAATGTGAAGTTATCCACTTTGGTAGGAAAAATAGAAAAGCAGAGTATTTTTTAAATGGTGAGAGATTGGGGAACATTGGTGTTCAGAGGGACCTGGGTGTCCTTGTACACAAATCACTGAAAGTTAACATGCAGGTACAGCAAGCAATTAGGAAAGCAAATGGTATGTTGGCCTTTATTACAAGAGGATTTGAGTATAAGAGTAAAGACATCTTACTGCAATTATATAGGGCCCTGGTGAGACCACACCTGGAGTATTGTGTACAGTTTTGGTCTCCTTACCTAAGGAAGGATATAGTTGCCATAGAGGGAGTGCAACGAAGGTTCACCAGACTGGTTCGTGGGAAGGGGGGATTGTCCTATGAGGAGAGATTGAGTAAACTAGGCCTATATTCTTTAGAATTTAGAAGAATGAGAGGTGATCTTATTGAAACATACAAAATTCTTACAGAGCTTGACAGGGTAGATGCAGGGAGGATGTTTCCCCTGGCTGGGGAGTCTAGAACCAGGGTCAGAGTCTTAGAATAAGGGGTCGGCCATTTAGGGCTGAGATGACGAGAAATTTCTTCACTCAGAGGGAGGTGAATCTTTGGAATTCCCCACCCCAGAGGACTGTGGAGCTCAGTCGTTGAGCATACTCAAGACAGAGATCGATAGATTTTTGAATATTAAGAGAATCAAGGGATATGGGGATAGTGCAGGAAAGTGAAGATGAGATAGAAGATCAGCCATGATCTTATTGAATGCTGTAGCAGGCTTGAAGGGCCAAATGGCCGACTCCTGCTCCTATTTCTTATGTTCTTATGTTATGTTGAGGTCATTAAGGATAAAGTCATGGATGATGAGAGTCTTACTTAAAGGGAATGGATATTTTAAGGGTGATTCAGAGTGGATTAGTTGTAGGATATCCCTATTGTCCTATATAAAATGTAACTTATTTCTTCCTTTAAAGATGAAAGTCACTCTTTGAAGGAGATTTTTTTTGATGTAAAGTTCTCACCCCAGAAACAGTGTTAAGTATAGAAAGGGCAATTCCACGGTTCCTTGCTTTGCAGGCCAGAAAATTGGGGCTACAATGTTGTAATCCACCTTGGACCCATGCTCTTTGTGAGCGCAGCTACCTTGCTGGGGGTGCAGGATCTTGCAATCGCCCCAATAATGTTCAGTGCCTATTTTTTTGAGAGGGGATATTCAGATTCATACCCTTAAAAAAACACCAATCAGAATTGAAGGAAGAAAGCGAAGGAAACAGGAAGAGACATAGAGAAACAGAACTGAAGGAGAAGAGAGAAAATGAGATGGAGGAGTGTGAGGGAAACAGAAGTAGGGGAGAAAGAGATAATGTATAAAAAGGACAATAAAGCTGTGGAGAGCATACAGATTAATGAGGATGACATCAGTGATAAGAAACTATAGTTATGGGGAGAGGCTTGAGATATGTTTATGGGGAGAGGGTGGGACACTGATATTAGTTTTAGATTGCTCTAGCAAAGAGCCGGCACAAACATGATGGCCTAGAAATTCAGTTGGCGCCGCGCCAGGGCTTTAGCGCCGGAAAGTTAGCGCCGGCGCTAAGTCCCCCTGCGCGCACCAAAAATTCAGTAGTGCCGCGCCCAAACGGCTGCCGGCGCTACTGAAGGGTGTTTGCGCCTGAAAATGGGCGCTACCTGCCGCTTTGCGGCGCTATTCCGGCGCTGCGGCGCCCGATGCGGTGCGGCAGGCTCGGGAAGTGCAGGCCTCCTCCTTCAGTTAAGGAGGAGCTGCCTGCACCCGCCCGCTGGCCGGTAAACTCATCAGAAAAATGAGCCCGGCACCTCGGGGAAGTGCCGGGCTCGCAGCCCGGAAGCATCTGTTCCGCGGGGGGGGGGGTGGAGGAGTCCGGGGAGGGAGGTGCGGGCAGGCGGCCGGCGGGAAAGCGGCCGGCCGCCGCGCGACCTTAAGGCGCAGGCGCTAACTGATGTAAGACTCTGTTGCCAGAGTCCTAGTTGCGGCTGCCACGGGCGAGGCGGCCGCAACTGAATTTCGGCGCTGGGGCCCGTCGGCATGGCAACCGGGACGCTGCGCACACCGATGACGTCATCGGTGCCGGCGCAGCGCAACCGGTCTACCGCTGATTCTAGGGCCCCAGGGAATTTCTAAACTGGCCATAACTCCGGCGCTAGGCCCTCTAGCGCCTCAAATGCGGTGCTAAGGCTACTCAATTTCTAGGCCGATGGGTCAAAAAACCTCTTTCTGTGCTGCCAACCTCTATTTTCAAATAAGTGAAGGACAAGGAGAGAGCGAGAGAGAAATATAGGTGAAGGAGCGGGAAACAAAGGAGGAGAGGTAGAGAAGTAGAAGTAAAGGAGAAAAATGTGAATGATAACAATATAAGCTTTGCAGACACTTTCTTGACACTTTTTTGAACACCAATATGCATAGCTGGCAGGGCCAAGAGGCTTCAAATACATTTTTATCTTTAGTGCTCCCAGCACAGAACTTCATGTGCAGGGCGTATAAATTGAGGTTTTGGGTGGGTGCCTGAATTCCCAATATGTGTTCCTAATGTGTGAGGAGGGAAATTTATCTCAAGATTTTTTTGGTGGGGCTTGAACCAAATAAAAGCTTAAAATAGTGGAGCCTGGCCTATATGGTTTGAGACCCACCCGGTTAACTCATTGTTTGGTGCCTCATCAAATTTGGTCATATTACCCAAAGTATTGGCTACATTTATGAATCGCATAAACAGCAGGGGTTCTAAAAGATGCCCCCCTCCCACTCCATGGATCCACAAATAGAGCCACGTCTATTTATCATCACATTCAGCTTCCTATGCCCAGCTAATTTTTGATGTAACTAACCAATTTGCCATCACTTTTCTGCACGTTTATCTTCTTTTTAAGCCTCCTAGGTAGAACATGATCAAAGGCGCTCCTAAAATTCAAGTAATTATATCCACTGGACAGCCTTCAGTCACTAATTTTGTTACCTTATTCAATAATTATGGTACCATCTACCCTTCATAAACTTGAGGTCATCCAAAACTCTGCCCGTGCCCTGTTCACCCATCACCCCTGTGCTCGCTGACCTACATTGGCTCCCGGTTAAGCAACACCTCGATTTTAAAATTATCATCCTTGTTTTCAAATCCCTCCATGGCCTCGCCCCTTCCTATCTCTGTAATCTCCTCCAGCCCCACAACCCCCCCCCCGAGATCTCTGCGCTCCTCCAATGCCTCTTGAACATCCCCGATTTTAATTGCTCCACCATTGGTGGCCGTGCCTTCAGCTGTCAAGGCCCTAAACTCTGGAATTCCCTCCCTAAACCTCTCTGCCTCCCTACCTCTCTTTCCTCCTTTAAGATTGCTCCTTAAAACCTACCTTTTTTACCAAGCTTTTGGTCACCTGCCCTAATATCTCCTTATGTGACTCGGTGTCAAATTTTGTTTTATAACACTCCTGTGAAATGTCTTGTGGCATTTTTTTGTCTTTTAGTACTCCTGTGAAACGCCTTGGGATGTTTTACTACGTTAAAGGTGCCATATAAATACAAGTCGTTGTTGTTGTTGTTTTACTATGGCGCACGTTGTTGTTGTTGTTGTTGTTGGTAGCACACATGTAGCAAAGGCTGAATCACAGCCTCAAAAAATTACGTCAGCTCAAAAATAGCCCTGAATATCGGTCTTATGACACATGGAGACTGGAGTTAGACTGAAAATACAGAGGGACACAGGCTTTCACAACTTAAGCTGCAAGTATACCCAGCATTCAGCTATTTTATTGTTGGGGGAAAAGCAGTGTAAAGTACACAAAAGTGCAGTTTTACAGTAATGTTGAATTTAGAAATTACTGACAGGAGATGTGAACACTAAAGGCACGAGATTTATTTTTTTGGCGAGGGGGCGGTAAGAGGAATCTTTTTTGCTTCTTGCAATGTCAAAAAGATTTATTTTCTTAAATTCTCCCCCCAGAATATTTTGATTTTGTTTTAAGACTTTGGTGTATTTTCTTTGCCTTTCTAGGCAAAATAATTTCTCTTGGAGGGGTTACAGATATTTCAAGCATGAAAATGGTTGTACAGATTTCAATATAACGTTCCAGGGTCTGTTTCCTTTCCATTGGGAAACGAACACCAGATAGACCATGCTAATTTGTGACTGACAACCTTCTACAACACACCCCTACAGTAATCTCGACTGGCAGTGCATTCTGCATTCACAAGACAAAACTGGTTCACTGTTGCATCCCTCCCTACTTCGGGCCCCACATCAGCCCAGAGGCTTATTTTAATATTTCAAACAAACAATTTTTATTTTTAGCTAGCTTCAGAAGAATAAGGGTGAGTCAGCGTCATTGGAACAAATCATTCGAAGTTCTGATGAAGGGTGTGGTATTTTTGTCTAGTTTTAGTATTGGCTGTCCTTTTAAATCCACTGTCTGCCGTGGTTCAGTAGGTGGTGTCCTCACCTCTGCGTCAGAAGGTTGTGGGTTCAAGCCCCACTCCAGAGACTTGAGCACATAATCTAGCCTGATGTTCAGTGCAGTGCTGCACTGTTGGAGGTGCCGTCATTTGGATGGAATCTTAAACTGAGGCTACGGGGGCGATTTTGTGACTGGGGCCGCGTTGAAGGTGGGACTGCTGCTTGTCGGGTCGATATCCCGCCTCCATCGATTTGTGGCCAGCCCAACGGGTTTAGCAGGCCAATTAAGGGAAAGCTGGTTGCAGAGCACGTCAACGTATGATGTGTCACCTGTCAAAGATTTTTGACAGATGAATTGTCATCGTTTGACAGCTCTGTGAAGCTGTCAAACAGTGACAATCTCTGCAGTTTGATGAGGTCTTGCATACAAGAGCTCATCAACCTTCTTTCTTTTACAGTATTGAGATGGTTGCTACATTGGAGAATGCAATGGCCATCTGTCATCTGCAACATGGAGGTCCGAGACTCTCCGCATACAAACCGACTGAAGTCTGCAGGAAGAAACAAAGGTAAGTACACTTTTACTAACACTTTGCACTTACCTCAGATACTCACCGCTACACTCTTGCACACATCACTTACCTTCACACCACACTTTTGCACCCCCCCAACCCCCGCAGACCCAGTACTCGCCTCACTGAGTTGGCGTGTTTTGAAGCCTTCGGGAAGCCTGCACTTGTGAGGGCAAAAAGGGGATAATCCTATTTTCTGCCAGTTAACTATCTGTTAACAAGCAGTTAATAGGCTTTAATCACTTCCCGCCCCCAAAATCTACCATTTACCCGGCAGTCCCGCCTCCATACCCACCTCCCCAGGGCTGGCAAAATCACCCCCTCCATCTCCCTTCTCAGGTGGACATAAAAGTTCCCATGGCATCTTACTTCGAAGAAGTGCAGGGGAATTCTTCTCAGTGTCCTGGCCAATATTTATCCCTCAACCAACATCACTAAAACAGATGATCTGGTCATTATTGCATTGCTGTTTGTGAGGGCTAGCTGTGCGCATTACAACAGTGACTACGCTTCCAAAAAAAAGTGCTTCATTGGCTGTAAAGTCCTGAGATCATGAAAGGTGCTGTATAAATGCATCTTTCTTTCCTTTAGAGTCATCAATTTTTAAAAAACCAACCACAGTTTGGATGTCAGTAGCAAGCTTATTTCATAACAATGTTGCAAATTTCCAGTGGTTACAGGCCGAGGCAAGAAATAATTCAGACTTAATGTTGTGTGATTGGACGATCTCTTTTTAACTTCAAGTTGTGAGATGTTCAAAACCCAGGAAGTCCCATTAACTCTTTCTTGGGATTTAAAATGGAGTTGATCTGTTCCCATTGGGGGCAGTTGGAAAATCCCATGAGATGAGGCAGTTTGAATTGTCAGAGAAACAACTGGCCATTTTGATAGACCTTAAAGAAAGGAGGAATATGGGGGTGATTTAGCCAATGGGGCGCGTTGGAGGCGGGACTGCTGCTTGTCGGGTTTTAGTCCCACCTCCATCGACTTGTGGCCAACCCACGCTATTTTCCCTTGATTAACCTTGTTAAGCCCGCCCAGCAGGCTTAGCAGGGCAATTAAGGGGAAGCCGGTTACAGAGAACGTCAGTGTATGATGTTTCATCTGTCAAAAATTTTTGACAGATGAATTGTCATCGTTTGACAGCTTTAAGAAGCTGTCAAACACTGACATTCTCTGTTGTTTGGTGAGTTCTCGTACTCAAAATTCACCAAACCTATTTTCTGAGCAGAAAGCAGATGGCTGTTGTATCGGAGAATGCAGCAGCCATTCTGTCATCTCTGCCATTGAGATGCCGGAGCCTCTGGATCCCCAACGATTGAAGCCTGCAGGAAGAAACAAAGGTAAGGAAACTTTTTCTATCACTTTTCACATACTTAGCTCTCCACAATTCCACCAATCACTCACGTCTACAGCGCACTTTTGGATCCCACAGACCCCTGCAGACCCACTGCTCGCCTCACTGACCCTGGTGGGGTTTCCCGAAGTCGGGGAGCCCATGCCGCTAATGGAAAAATGCGGATAATCCTCTCAACTGCCTGTTAACAGGCAGTTAAGTGGCTGTAATCCCCTTCCCGCCTCCTGGTGACAGGACCTGGCATGGGTCGGGTACCCGCCTCCTGGGAAGATGGCCCGGAGGCGGGTTGGGGGTGGGATGGGTACCCACCCCCAGATTCTGCCATGTTCCCGACAGTCCCCCCTCCAAATTTGCCTCCACAGGGCTGGCAAAATCGTCCCCATATGTGTATTTAAAAGTTATTTACAAACGATTATTTTGTCTTCTCGATGAGTTAGGAGGAAGTATGTCGACTGTGAATACATAACTATATGATATGACTGTTAACCTATATACTTGTTCATCTTTCATAAAGTAAATTCCCCCTTGATATTTTAAGCTTTAAACAGGGCTTAATGTCATGCTCTATTGCTTTTACAGACTGGAGTGACATCTTGTGAAGGCATAAGCCCAGTAGCAAGAAACGGTTACCAGAATGGGCTTGATCTTTGACTCTGTGATAAATCCATGTCGTGAGACAAGGAACTCGAAGAGGCGAGGTATGAGGATTAAGACGAGTACTTTATTGAACGACTGCGAGACAACCAGGCAGGCCTGCTTCCAGGCATTGCACCTGTGCTGACCTTAGCAGGAAGCTAACCCCTGACCTTAACAGGAAGCAACCCCTGACCTTAGCAGCAGCATTGGCTACAGCACCACCTGGTGGATAACCTTAATCATAATGTCCCAGATTACTATATCCCTCCCCCCTTAAGATTTCAGTATGAATTTCTTAACAAACAACCATTCCTAAGGGTCACATAAGAAGTCTCCATTCACCATGTTCCATACTTGACGAATCTAACAGGTCAGTATCAATCTCTCTGGTGGCTTGCGAGCCCTTTGTGAACGTCTGACAGTAAAGTCCCTGCTTGTTTGTGGTGAAGCCACCAGCTGCTCCTGAGCAGTGCTCGGAGTATCTGACTCTACAACGATGGTTTCCTCTTGATGAATGGGTTCCTGTGGAATTGTCTCTGTCCCTGGTGGTGGCACCACAGATGCACTTGGATAACTGGGGGCAACCCTGCCCTCAGCCATTGCATCTGGAGCCTTCATTTCAATTTCCCCTTGTCTGGTAAGTATCTGATCTACATGTCTGCGTACTACCCTACCATCTCCCAACATGACCTTGTATGATACGGGACCAGTCATTGAGTCTATGAAGCCAGGAATCCACTTGGGTCCATAACTGAAATTCCTGGTAAGGACTGCATCTCCTTCTCCAAAACTTCGGCTCTTTGTTCTTTTGTCATGGTTCTCTTTTTGTTTGTTTTGTCTGTTTTCCATTTTCCTTTTTAGGTCTGGGTGGACAAGGTCAAGAGTGGAGCGTAGTCTATGACCTAATAACATCTCAGCAGGAGAGAGTCCTGTGGTGGATTGAGGTGTTATTCTGTAGCTGAACAGAACCCGTGACACTTTGGCTGCTAAACTCCCTTCTGCACTTTTTTTCATCATCTCTTTAAATGTTTGTACGGCTCTCTCCGCAAGTCCATTTGAGATCGGATGATATGGGGCCGAGGTCATCTGCACTATGCCATTTTTTCTCAGGAACTCTTTTGTCTCTGTACTCACAAAACAAGTGGCATTGTCATTTACCACGATCTCCGGTAGCCCTTGATTACTGAAGCTCCGATGCAGGCAGTCTATAGTAGTAGTGGCAGAAGCAGAATTTACAGGATAAACATCCATCCATTTGGAATGTGCATCAATGATTATGAGGAACATCTTCCCCATGAATGGACCCGCATAATCTAAGTGCAATCTTCTCCATGGTTTATCCGGCCACTCCCAGGGGTGGAGAGGAGCCGCTGCTGGTGCCTTCCGGTGTTCCTGACAAGTGCTGCATGTCTTGACTAGATTTTCTATCTCCTCATCTAGCTTTGGCCACCACAAGTAACTCCTAGCCAAGGCTTTCATACGCGAGACCCCAGGATGACACTGATGTAGTTGCTCTAGGATAGACTGTCGTGCTGGCTGTGGAATAATCACTCGTGCTCCCCACAACACACAACCATCCTGCACACTCAGCTCTGTTTTCCTAACACTGTAGGGTGTGAAGTCAGCCCCTTCCGGATGCTGTGGCCATCCCCTCACCACATATTCTCAAACTCTAGACAGTACTGGATCTTTACCTGTCCATGTTCTTACTTGCTCTGCAGTCACAAGTGCTGTGTCAGTGTCCTCCAACATCAACACTCTGTCCTCTGGAGCTGCATGGATAGGTGTGCCTGGCAGTGGAAGATGGCTCAAGGCATCTGCGTTCCCATGGTACTTGCCCGCCTTGTAGACGATGACATACTCATATGCCCTCAACGTCACGACCCACCTCTGGATCCGGGGTGACACCATCTGTGGAACTGCTTTCATTTCATTGAAAAGAGAGATAAGAGGTTTATGATCGGTGCATATGGTGAACTTCCTGCCATATATGTACTTGTGGAACCTCTGTAACACAAACATTACTGCTAACCCCTCTTTGTCTAACTGGGAATAGTTTTTTCCGCTGGTGTTCGAGTTCGGGACATAAACCCTATTGGTCTTTCAGTTCCATCTTCCATGCAGTGTGAAAGAACTGCCCCCACCCCGTAAGGTGAAACGTCACAAGAGAGAATGATGTCTTTCTCTGCATTGTAGTGAACCAGCACATCCGACGACAGCATCAGTTTCTTGGACTGTTCAAATGAAACCCCCTGCTCCTCTCCCCACTGCCACTGTGTCTCCTTGCGCAGTAGTTTGTGAAGAGGTGCTAACACAGTTGACAAGTTTGGTAAAAACCTGTTATAATAGTTCAGCAGTCCCAGGTAAGCTTTTAACTCAGCCACATTTGTAAGAGCAGGGGCGTCCTGCAGTGCTTGTACCTTCTCCTTGCATGGATGGAGCCCGGTGGCATCCACTCTGTGTCCCAGGAACACTGTCTCATTCCCCAGGAAAGTGCACTTACTCCTCTTGAGCCGGAACCCTGCCCTCTCCAATCTCTGTAGTACCTCTCTGAGTGCTCAGATGCTCCTGGTCGGTTCTTCCCGTTTCCAGAATGTCATCCAGATAGATGGAAACATGTGGAATCCCTTGCAGTACACCTTCGATTGTCCTCTGGAAGATAGCTGGACTAGATGAGACACCAAACGGTAAGCGGTTATATGTAAACAAGCCCTTGTGTGTATTTATGGTGACATACTTCTTTGATTCGTCATCCAGTGTAATCTGCAAGTAGGCATGACTCATATCCAACTTTGTGAATTTCTTTCCTCCAGCCAGGTTTGCAAAGAGATCCTCTGTTTTGGGAATCGGATACTGCTCTAGTTTGGACACCCGATTGACTGTCAATTTATAGTCTCCACAGAGTCTTACCGAATTGTCCGGTTTTAAAACAGGTACTATGGGAGCTGCCCATTCCGAGCATTTCACTGGCTCCAGTGTGTTCTCTCTCAATAGACGGTCAAGCTCAGCCTCTACCTTTGGCTTCATGGCATAAGGCACAGGTCGTTGTTTAAAAAACCTTGGCGGTGCCTCCTTGTCTACATAAATCTTAGCTGGGGGGGCCATTAAATGTGCCAAGTTCCTCCTTGAACACATTCTCATGTTCACTCAACACTTCTTGCAAAGTCAACTGTTTGCCCGCATCTATTTGATGTACTGCTCCCCAATATAATTTAATTTCTTTTATCCAGCCCCGACCTAACAGGTTTGGTCTGGTACCTGATACTATAACTACAGGTAGCTGTTCCACTGTGTCCCTGTGTTGCACAGGTACCTTAGCTGTACCTAATGTCGCTACTCATTCACCTGTATATGTTTTAAGATGCAGTGAGCAAGGCTTTAACTCTGGAACTTTTGCACGGTTCCACAATTTTGAGTACTCTGCCTTGTTCATTATGGTCACGCCACACCCTGTATCCACTTCAAAGTTCACCTTAGAATCATTTACTGTCAGTTGCAATGTGATAGGAGCCACTTTTGGAATGTTCTCTAACATGCCATACATTATGAACATGTCCTCTTCTTCCTCAGCTTCCCCGCTGATGTGGTGTGCTCCATGTTTTTTCACTTCTCTCCCTTGGTTTTGCTGTCCTCCCCCTTTTGGTTTGGATTCCTCCACAGGTGATTTCGCCCTGCAAGCTTGTTTTATGTGTCCTTGTTTCCCACACTTGTAGCACTTTTCCTCCAGAAACCAACATTCACTCGCCAGGCGATCGCCCTTGCATCTATAACATGCCTTCACATGCTCACGTTGTGGTTTCTGACGCATGTTCAACTTGTGCACAACAACCTGACCTGCAACTTGCGTAGCATTAGCCCTGTCTGAACCCTGTATTTCTTTTACATCTCGGTTCGCTGTCTCTATGGCTTGAGCAAGTTCCAATGCTTTTTCATAAGCAAGCCCAGTCTCGGATAATAATCTGCGCTGCATTTGGTCGTCCATTATTCCGCAAACTAGCCTATCTCTCAGCATTTCCTTCAGGTTGTTCCCATAATTGCAATCTTGTGCCAATTTACACAACACTGCTACATAGTCCATTACACTCTCTTCCTCTTTCCTGTTCCTTGAATTAAACTTGAACCGCTGTACAATCTCACTAGGCTTAGGGTTGAAATGTTCTTTTAGCACAGCCACTAATTCAACAAATGATTTGTCTCCAGGCTTTTCAGGACTGAGCAGGTTCTTCATCAAACTGTAGGTTTGGCTTCCCACTGAACTAAGCAGAATGGCTTTCCTTTTTCCGGCATCATTTATTTCATTTGCTTCAAAAAAATAACCCAACACTTCACAGTATTCCTCCCAAGTTTGTGCTTGAATATCAAAAGCGGAGACCGTTCCTACTGTGGCAGCCATGCTCTCTTCCAACTGGTAGCTAACTGCAGCTCATGATTTTGTTGTTTAAACGTCCTGGCAGACTTCTCTTATTCAGGGTCCTGTTTTACCTTGTCGCCAAATGTGATAAATCCATGTAGTGAGACAAGGAACTCGAAGAGGCGAGGTATGAGGATTAAGACGAGTACTTTATTGAACGACTGCGAGACAACCAGGCAGGCCTGCTTCCAGGCATTGCACCTTTGCTGACCTTAACAGGAAGCAACCCCTGACCTTAGCAGCAGCATTGGCTACAGCACCACCTGGTGGATAACCTTAATTGTAACATCCCAGAGTACTATAGACTCCTGGGCGTATTACTAAACGCTTACCTAGATCTCAAGACACTCTTGAAGGTATAGAGAATTGAGACTCCCCCATGAGAGTGATCTAAGATTTTTTCAAATTTTTTAATGGGATGTGGGCGTCACTGGAAAGGCCAGCATTTATTGTCTATCCCTAATTGCCCTTGAGAAGGTGGCGGTGAGCCGCCTTCTTGAACCGCTGCAGTCCATGTGGTGAAGGTACTCCCACAGTGCTGTTAGGGGGGGAGTTCCAGGATTTTGACCCAGCGACGATGAAGGATCGGCGATATACTTCTAAGTCAGGATGGTGTGTGACTTGGAGGGGAACTTGGAGGTGGTGGTGTTCCCATGCGCCTGCTGCTCTTGTTCTTCTAGGTGGAAGAGGTCGCGGGTTTGGGAGGTGCTGCCGAAGAAGCCTTGGCGAGTTGCTGCAGTGCATCTTGTAGATGGTACACAGTGCAGCCACGGTATGCTGATGGTGGAGGGAGTGAATGTTTAAGGTGGTGGATGGGGTGCCAATCAAGTGGGCTGCTTTGTCCTGGATGGTGTCAAACTTCTTGAGTGTTGTTGGAGCTGCACTCATCCAGGCAAGTGGAGAGTATTCCATCACACTACTTACTTGTGCCTTGTAGATGGTGGAGAAGCTTTGGGGAGTCAGGAGGTGAGACACTCGCCACAGAATATCTAGCCTCTGTCCTGCTCTTGTTGCCACTGTATTTATGTGGCTAGTCCAGTTAAGTTTCTGGTCAATGGTGACCCCCAGGATGCTGATGGTGGGGGATTTGGCGATGGTAATGCCGTTGAATGTCAAGGGGAGGTGGTTAGACTCTCGCTTGTTGGAGATAGTCATTGCCTGGCACTTCTGTGTTACCTGCCACTTATTAGCCCAAGCCTGAACGTCGTCCAGGTCTTGTTGCATGCGGGCATGGACTGCTTCATTATCTGAGGAGTTGTGAATGGCACTGAACACTGTGCAGTCATCAGTGAACATCCCCATTTCTGACCTTATGTTGGAGGGAAGGTCATTGATGAAGTAGCTGAAGATGGTTGGGCCTAGGACACCGCCCTGAGGAACTGCTGCAGCGATGTCCTGGGGCTGTGATGATTGACCTTCAACTGCAGCAACCATCTTCCTTTGTGCTAGGTATGATGCCAGCTAGTGGAGCATTTTCCCCCCGATTCCCATTGACTTCAGTTTTACTAGGGCTCCTTGATGCCACGCTCGGTCAAATGCTGCCTTGATGTCAAGGGCAGTTATTCTCACCTCACCTCTGGAATTCAGCTCCTTTGTTCATGTTTGGACCACAGCTGTGATGAGGTTGGGAGCCGAGTGGTCTTGGTGGAACCCAAACTGGGCATCAGTGAGCAGGTTATTGGTGAGTAAGTGCCGCTTGAAAGCACTGTCGATGACACCTTCCATCACTTTGCTGATGATTGAGAGTAGACTGATGGGGCGGTAATTGGCCGGGTTGGATTTGTCCTGCTTTTTGAGAGTTGAAATAATCTAGGGTAGGAAGCCTAGAAAAGACCCAAAATCATTATATAGGATCACAACAACAATAACAACTTGCATTCATATAGTGCCTTTAACGTAGTGAAATGTCCCAAAGTGCTTCACAGGAGCGTTAGCAAAGAAAATTTGATACCGTGCCACATAAGGAGATATTCGGAAAGATGACCAAAAGCTTGGTCAAAGAGGTAGGTTTTAAGGAGAATCTTAAAGGATGAGAGAGAGTAGAGAGACGGAGAGGATTTTGGAGGGAAGTTTAGAACTTGGGACCTAGGCAGCTGAAGGCATGGCTGCCAATGGAGCGATTAAAATCGGGGATGCACAAGAGGCCAGAATTGGAGGAGCGCAGAGATCTCGGACACCCAAACAACGGCCTATTCTTTTTTTTTCAAATTTGATCAACCTGCTGTGGATATCAAACGTTATCAATTTTTAAAACTTCAAAGCACACGAGACTAAATATTACTGTTGCCGATAATATCAAACATTCTTAATGCATTCGTAAGACATTCTTCTGCTATTTTAACAGTGGCATTAATTCATTTAAATGAAATGATTAAAATATTGAAAATAAATGAATTAACGGCTGTGTCAAATTTGCCGACATACACACACATTAAATGCTCGTCCATTATTATTGTCTGCAGTCATTTCTACCCCATATTGCTCTTTTGAGCCTGTCAAAAAGGTTTATACTGGAAATAATAGGCATAACAATACTTCAATCATTAGAAAAAACCTAAAGTGCATAAAAACATAATTTTCAGGAACAGGCAAAGAGAGCTGAATTTTGAGCTGTAAGGTGGACCCACCTGATTACCCAGATGGGCCAGCTCTCTGCCCCAATTATCTTGTGCTCCAAATTCTGATTTGGGGGATGGGGGGTGGGGGTTGCAGCAAGTCTTCTGCCCGACCTTATGTCTTGCGGGTCCGTCTGAGGGAGCTCCTGGGTTACCCCGGGAATTCCACCAATTTTACCTCTGTTAGGTCTACTGAAACTCTTGCCCGCTGAGACCTAGTGTGAGGTCCACTGTGGGCCTAGTAAAGGCCTCAGGACTGCACTAGAAACAGGTAATTGATCCCGGGGGTTATAACACCTTTCCAGAAAAGGAAACATTACATGTTCTTAAATGTTATTCCTCTTTGGCCATTCCCAGGGCCCAAAACCACCCTGGGAGTGGCATGGCACTATTCCAACTCTCGGCTGTCAGAGTGGGTGCCCTTAAAGATGGAGGCCATCTGTCCTAATTATGTTAATGACCTTATCCCTGCAGTTTGAGTTAACGAAAAAGACTTGCATTTATATAGCGCCTATCACAACCTCGGGGCATCCCAAAGCGCTTTACTTCTAAAGTGTAGTTACTGTTGTAATATAGGATGGGGTCTATGCCTTTGTCCGTACAGGCACTTCCACCGGCGGAGCCTGCACCCCGGCATGTTTGAGCCTCATTGCCCATTGGTGTCATTCCTCCCATTTCCCCATGGATGTTGACCGCAGATTGTCACTGGGTCTCTCCCTGGTTACTGCAAATGGACCTTCACCATGCCTATGTGAACAAACTGAATATAACCAGGCCCTCCAATTGATCAACTAACCAGACATTGGTTCTCATTGTACATCTCTGTAGTAGGTCAAATCCTATAAATGATAATCTCAGTGTAATATTTTTAATTAAGTAAAATTCATCAACGTTCTAACCCCTATTTTGAGCCCAAGATCAGCCATGATCTTATTGAATGGCGGAGCAGGCTCGAGGGGCCAAGTGGCCTATTCCTGCTCCTATTTCTTATGTTCTAATTTTGTTCCAGACTCGAGCAATTCTGTAAGTTCAGTGACAGGAATGCTCAAATAAAGCCAATTAATGCATTTACACTAGGGGATCTCAAATAAGAGGCTGCAACTAGTCTTGTAGAAAATAAACCTTGTCATACAGAAAATTCCTTTGAGGAACATAAAATGTTTTTGAAGGTTACATTTTAGCAGTTTACTTATATTATTGTCCACAGTGACATGATTGATCTCAGAATTCACAGTACAGAGGAACCGCAGACACAGACCGATGTCTACTGCTTCTTACAGTAGCATTGCTAAGAATGGTCCATAAGCAGAATATTGGTTGAGATTGTGGCCCTTGACAAAGATGCAAGTGACTAACACTGATTTCAAATTGTCCATAATAATATTTTAGCATTTATTCATAATATTTTCATCAAAATACAATTCTAAGTAAATACCTCTCTCAAATTTTGCATCGAACACCTTAGATGTAAAATTGCTTTGAGTTGGCTGTCAGTGTTTCCACAGAGAATCTCTCAAGGGTTTTGCCATTGTTTCCATACAATTTCTCCTGGGCACATAGAGCGCAGTGTTTTGTAGTGTGGACTGCGAACTGCAATACGTGGGGGAGTTCAATGAACCGAGCACTACAGCGCCATCCTTGTAAGTGTATAATTGATTTTCCACAATCTTGTTATACACTTAGCTGGTTGTCTAGATGTAACCCGTAAACTGCTGGTAGCCCGAGGGAAATTCTTGTTCCCTTGGCTGACAAGTTTCGTAAGTTTTCAGCTCACACACTGTGACGCTGAAACAATACTTAGATTACTGTATTAGTGCTACTCAAATGTCAGAATTACTGTAATTCTAAAAGCTGATACCAAAAAGATAACAGCTCAGAAATTAGGTGATCTCGGGATTGCAATTCTGGTGTAATCCTGATTTGGCCTGTGAAATGGGGAAAACCCAGACCGACTGGACGTTTGTCCCAGTCAGAAAAAAACCCCACGAAGACTGCTATTTGGGAGAGCGGCTGTGGGGAGAGGGGAAGGGTTGGATGGTGCTTCTTCTGTCCGCCCCAATTGTGTTGTGACGGCAGTTTAGGGACTTGTCTAGGGGCATTCCTGAGCTTGGCTGGAAATCCTGCCACACGGGCTCTTGGTATGCCCAGCAGGATCTCAATATGCTAAAAGCAGGCACAGAATCCATTCTGCCGTTGCCCCTTTAAGCAGGTTTTATATCCTGTTGCTGTACCAGATCTCTGCCTCTCCTCCAGGTATTTTTGAGCCACGACTCCCCCCTCCAGGTATTTTTAGGCAATTCCCACGTCTCTCTGACTTCATGGTCTATTTGGGACTTACCCCCACCCCTTTCTTATTCCCCCCATCCTGGCCATATCAGAGCGATTCCACGTTGTACCTAGACAGCTTGCGTGCCTCAACATATTTATTTGCAAACCCATCATGTTTTGTTTTCCCATTCTCTCTCTCCTTTTCTACTGTTTTAACTTTACTTTTGCATTATTTCCATCCATTTTTACCTAACCTAAACAGTCTGTAACTTTTTAATATAAAATCTGTTTAAAGCACTTTCCTTACACATTCTTTCCGGCCTCCCCGCTCCCACAGTCCAGTTTGGATGTAGAAACAATATTGAAAAACCTAGCCTCTGGTTAGCAGGCTATGTCAAGTGAGGTCCAGAAGTGTAAAGGTTGATACAAATGCACCAAACAGGCAAGATTTCTACAGCTGTCAACATTAGGGAAATGTTACGGGTGACATTTGTGATCAGTAAGTGTGACACAGAATACAAAACATTTATACAAATGGAGCTGCGTTTATCTTTAAGAATGACGCACAGCGAGTGATACTTGCCAAGCCTGTATTTCTTTCGCCACAGTCTGGATATTTCTAGGAACAATATATGAAGAAAGAATATTGCTTCATTCCTTTAACTGTTACTTTTCACTGACTATAGTTTATTTTCTTGCCTTAGTTTATCTTTTCCTTTATTTTTATAGGCTCTACAATGTTTTTTCTTTCATGATATAGGAAACAAGAGAAAATGCAACAACTCACTGTAGACACCTCTATGTGTGTTTGAAAACTAAAATCAGAAATGTGGTATGTGCTGAAGTTAGGAGACTAGCACGGAAAGAGTTACAGGCTGAACTGTTGACTACTGCTTTTCAAAGTACTTAATATCCAAAAGTGATCTTCATGGGTTAAAGGCCCTGATTAGAATCCAAGATGGTGGAAGCATTGTACCTTGTTTCTTTCTGAATACTAACCTGCTACGTCAATCCAGGCATGGCTGCAGCACAGAAGCCAGATATAGATTAGATGGCAATGCAACTAATCCCACACTGCCATTCTGAAGAGAGTACCAGAGAGAGATAGCTGTAAGCAGCATCGAATAAGATCAAGAACAAAGATCAAGTACAGTCATTTAAAAAAAAAAGTTTTCTTTTTACACAAAATAAGGTCATTGTTACTGGACTCCTGCCCTTGTGACTCACCGTACTTCAATTCCAGTCAGCACCCCCACTCAAATGTGTCATGGTGTCACTATAAATGCAGAAATTAAAACCACTATGAATGTAGAAATTGAGTCAAGCTTACATTTCCATCCCCATCTTTTATACCATTGAAGAACCAGAATTAATTGTTGTACATGATGTCATGCAGATACATTGCCATAGCAACATCCAAGACAGTTCTGTTGGCAGCATCAGGTTTCCTCTCCGGCTGTTGTAAAATGATGCTGTTCCCACTGGAACAATTTAGTGGAATTCTCAACAAGGCGCTTTTGAAAATGACAACTGGAACTTTAACAATTACCATGACTTTGGAGATCGGCTACTAGGTTTCATGGGAAAATAATAAAATAAAGGGCAGTGGATGTATTTCAAATTATTGAACAACTTATAAAAACCTGAATACTGCGATGCACAATATGGTGAAAATCTGTGCTATACATAAAGAATTAAAAAGCACGAGTCAAGGAAAAATGAAGCAGCTGATCCTAGTGGCGATAGCTTCAGGTGCATCTTTGACTTCAGCCTGGTCTCTTCCGAAATGTCAAGGCCCGCAACCCAACACCCTCGATTTGAGGCCTGGGCAATTTTAACTCCCGGGCCTCAGTTACAGCCTGCCAGCCAGCTGCTCACCCAAAATGGGTGGAAGAGGCAGCTTACTGGCTGGTGGCAGGCAAAGGTTGGGTGTCACAGAGGCCACGCTCCGGCATTCAGGCAAGTTGCGGAAGAGGGTGAGGGTGGGGGGGCTTTCACCAGGGTCTCGCGGGTTAGAAGAGAGGGAAGCCCAGGGCAGCAGAGGGGCAGACATTCTTTGTGGGGGCTGAAAGAGCACTTCTGCCCCTCCTGGCCCCGCAAAGATAAGTTTTAGACTGACCTTTTAGGGTGCCTGCTTCCTTCCTGACAGATTTTACAGTCTGTGGTCAAAATGTCATCAAGGTCCTAATGACATTTTAGGACCTCGGCTTTCATGTATTAATGAGGTTCCCATTTTAAAAGGAGGGCCCAGTTAAAGCAGCAGCGGGCGAGAATGGAGCGGTAAGTTTTAGGCGGCAATTTTAACTGCGTGGCCGCCGATTTCCTGCCGAGCGGGCGGGTTAAAGATTGCACTCTAGGCTGTAAACCCTGGACCTGTGGCTGTGAGCTACACTAATCTACAGCTTAAATAAGTGCGGTTTTGCAGCTGGTACCTCATTCGTTACATGATATAACATTGTTCCAAACAGGTTTGTCCATACTGAATATTATTAATTTTGCAATGAAAATTATTATTTTAAGAAATATAGTAAATGGACGTTTTGCAGGGTGCTTAGTCAACTTGCTAGATATGCAAGGCGCAAAGGAAAAAAAAAAAAGATTTGCGTGGGTGAGTTTCTGATAATGTAAAACAACCCGGTTTTGGGTCTAACAGTCAGACAGAGAGTTATGTTTCTGCTCTTAACTGCCTCCACTTCCCTCTGAGACCTGCTACAGAGGGGCTACTGTAATGTAATTCAAACACCTGCACATCTCAATGTACTGCTCTTCATCTTCACTGAGTAACGAGTCTTTCTCTGCAGTTGTGTACCACTTCCAGCTATTGTTTCTATCCATGCGTAAAACCCACTGAATGCCAATGCGGTCAGAGTTTCTCATGAAGGAGAGAGAGCAAAATTTGAAAAAACTTCAAAGCAGTAATGTAGCAATTAATAAATATCCTAAATGATCTATTTAACAAGCTTGCGGCTTCTTATTTACGTTTTAGAACTGCGCATTACTAAATGATAGGTATTATACATGAACAGCTAAAAACTAAAGGCAAATAGAATCATAGAATGGTTACAGCACAGAAGGAGGCCATTTGGCCCATTGAGCCCTTGCTGCAGAAATGTTAGTAACTATTCCTAATTAATGCTACTTCATCCAGAATGTGTCTGCATTAAACACAGCATACAGCAATAAATCAAAGATGACAATTCATTCACATCTTGTACTGCATGTGTTGCGTGTATCTTTTTGTTAACTCTTGTACATGTTTGTCGTACAATAAGCATACAACTATAAATTGTACTTTGTGACACTAGGTGTGCTGACTTTAATACTATGCTAGAAGTTGTACACAAGTTCTGCTACCTAGGATCAACTGTAGCGGATAACTCACCTCTAATGACGAGCTAAATTCTCGCATCTACATTACAACAGTGACTACACTTCAAAAAGTACTTAATTGGCTGTAAAGCACTTTGGGTCGTCCGGTGGTTGTGAAAGACGCTATAGAAATGCAAATCTTTCTTTCTTTCATCGGAAAGGCAGCAACCATATTTGGCCAATTGACTAAGCGTGTGTGGGATAATAGGGAATTAACATTGAACACCAAGGTACAGGTCTACCAAACCTACGTTTGAGCATGCTGCTCTGTGGCAGCGAGACCTGGACCACCTACAGCAGGAATGAGAGAAGGCTAAACTCTTTCCACACCCGCTGTCTTTGCCATACTCTAAATATCAAGTGAGAAGATAAAATTCCTGACACAAATTCCTGAAGTACTTAAAGAAGCTAAGTTGCCAAGTCTAAGAACTCTTCTCAAACATAGACACCTCCGGTGACTCGGTCATTTAAATTGGATGGAAGATGAGCATATTCCAAATGATCTCTTGCATGGAGAATTTGCAGATGCTTCAAGGCCGCTGGGATGACCTAGGCTCAGGTTCACAGACATTTGTAAGAGGGACTTGCGAACTTTTAACAGCAATACTACAAACTGGGATAGGCTACAATGGAGGGCTGTGTGGCATCAAGGAGCCAAGTAGGCCAATGGACTGAGAGAGACAAAAGGGAAGAGATCAAAGAGGAAAGCTGATCAGGCTTCAAGAGTCAATATGGCATGGGCTTTATCATCTGACCCTGTGATTTATGCCTGCAGCATCTTTGTCAAGGACTGCCGCTTGAAAATTGAACTCTTCAGCCTCTCATGTTGTTACAGCATGGCAAAGTAACTGAACTGATTTGGGGCTTACACCATCATCTTCCAAGACAAGTGGCTACCATAATCTAGAAATTGTACACCTATCATAGCTAGTATTTGAAAACAGGACACATTAGCCCGGATTTTGTGGTCAGCGGCGAAGGGACGGCACTCGCCATTGACCTCGAAGAAAGCTGCCCACAAAGATTTAGCGGGCTCTGCGGCATTGATTTCCCTTATTCCAATGTGACTTTCATTCTGGTGCAATCTATAGGGCATCTCTGGCGTCCAGGAACAGTGAAGTCATCAAGCAGGCTGAGCAGCCAATCAGTTTGAAGCATTCTCACGGACAGCAAACCAGGAAGTAAAAAGTGCTGATTATCATTCACTTTTTAATCATTTTACAGAAAGCAAAATAAAGATTGGGACATACACATGGGAGTAAGATAACACTTAAATATCATAAACAAACTTTAAAAAATAAAATAAAAATTATTTTTTATTATTTGAAAAATCTATGGAACTTTTATCATGGAATGGAGGGAATGACACTGCACACTTATAAAATTAGTTTTTCAGGGCCAGAGAGGTTGTTCAGCAGTAATTATGACTTAGTAAGGCATTAAAAACTCAGTTACACCTCATTCAACAAGGCTTAACTTTTCCAATGGTTTTTACAGTGAGAATAGTGCGTAGAAAGTTGAAGTTTACGTCAAATCACTGATTCTGTGTTGATTGCATCTGCAAAGACTGCAACAGTGCACCCTGTGGAGGAGCAGGGTATCACTGACGGCAACTTCTGGATTTTTGTGTTTAACTGTGCATGTGCGGACGCCAGAAGTTGCTGTCAGTTTTACACAGTAATGACGGCAAGCGCTGACAGTCTCGCTGTCATTACAACCGCAAATTCCAGGCCAATGTGTTAATAATTACAGTTAGTTTAAGTTATGCAGTGTCAGCCACAGATACAGTAGTATGCATCTCCTTTGCATAAGAAAGGAAAACTTCCTTTGTGCGCTATACGCAACAAAATCATAAACTTATTCTTCATGGTGAACAGAGGAAATCTTCCCCATGGTGTGAGTATCATGCTCCTGGATGATGCAGTGTCACCCTTCATATAGTGTATACCATCCTGTTCTTTGATTGCGAATTCACTACCATTAATACGGAGAATGCCTATATGAGTCTACGTTGTACTCATATTTATTCTCATTTAATACAAGTGGCACAGTGATAAACTATGGGCGATACTAGTCTTTCCAATATATAGATTTTGAAATTTTCAAGGCATTTGAAATCACATTGGCCGTGAAACTTTGCTGTGGGATAATATATGAACATTTAATGTAGTAAATAAAATTCCTTTGTCTGCTAATCTAGGGGATACGTCAACCTGGGTAAAATAATGGGTTAACCCCTCTGTTAAAATAGTGGCAAAGGAATTGCAGAATAATGCATCAAATGTTCTGATGTTATTATCCCATATTGCAATTTCATATTTGCTGATGCCATTAACACTCAGTTTAATACTCTACTTCAAACTGATATTTTGAGAAATTAATTTATTAATATGAAAAGTAAAAGTAATGATCCATTGTGGGTCAACCAGTTGTTTTGTCTTTAAAGGTGATCAACTAGTCAAAACCTCTAAAGTCCAAGCAGGAATTGGAATTCATTATTTATGCTGACAGGCTGTTGGACAATTTACCCAGTGCTTAATAATAGTGTCTCTGACTACTGCTTTGGGATGTTCAATGTTTAAACAACATGACAAAGTGAAGTAGAAATGAATTGCAATGAGAGTTTGTCTATTTTGATATGGATTTAAATTTAGGTCAAACTGATGGGATGAAAGTGTCTTCTCTCTGCTGGTTCTCAGGCTTCTATGTAAAATGGGCTTGGCAGTCGCAACACGGTTCATAATGGTTCTAGGCTATTAGCTAAACACTTGGGGGGAGAAATTCAGTATCGCCCCGTTTGGGGCGCCATTATCGCCCGTGCGCAAAGTTTAGCGCCTGGTGCTAATTATCGCCTCCGGCTGCAAACTTGGCTTTTATCGCCCCTGGAGGTGATTGGAGCGCTAAATCAGGTGCTTCACACCTGTCTTAAGGCACTAAGGCCGAGGAGCGAGGCGCCACTTCAGAGAGCTGGTGAAGCAAGAAAGGGCAAATCAAAATAAACCTGCAAAATGCTGCTCAGTACTCAAAACTCCTTCACACAGCATTGAATCTCTCCAGAAGTCTCTCTCTCTCTCTCAGAATGCGTGGTGCAAAAATGTCACCGACCAAAAAAGGCAGGAAGCGGTCGCCTTTAAATAGCACTCCCCCAGTCCCTTTCTGACAGCATAACGCTCCCCTCAACCTGTCATTGCTAGCGGCAGGCAGTAAGGCCGGGGGCGCCACTCAATATCCGGTCCGGGGCGCCTATGGGGCGTTGCGCACTCGATTGACGTCACGATTTGCCGGCGCAGGAGATCGTGGCGGTAGTGTTTAGCGCCGCCGCAAATGGCCAAGTTAATTTTGCAAGCGGCGCAAACATCGCCACACTCGGGCGCTAGTTGCTTTGCGCCCCATTAGCGCCCTCTTAAGGTGCTAATGAGAGACGCAAACAATTGAAATTTTCCCCCTTGGAATGATAAAGCCAGTTATAGGAGTGAGATCTGAATCTAGGTGGAGATTTGAAACAAGTTGTAAGGCTGAATACTTGGAAAAAATTCCCCACATACGCCTGATTGGTCCTTGAGAAGACTAAACAGAGATTGTGCCATTGAGCAGACCTTATTGAAGTTTGTGTTTCATGTGCTGCTGCTGTAAGTTGTTTATAGGTCTCCATTTGAAAATGTAGTCAAAGAGCAGCAGGAGCTTAATGGTTAAATAATGATCAGTAATTGTTAGGAACATAAGAACAGAAGTAGGCCATTCAGCCCCTCAGGCCTGATCTGCCATTCAAATCAGTCATAAATTTTTGATGCTTCAGAACTGACATCCCTCACCTAGATGAGCATAAACATGATTCAAAAGGTTAAATACAACTAATCTTGGAGCTAAACAAAAAGACATGTGCGGGAGGGGAAGAGATTTCAATATAAAGGACGGCCTCATTTGGATAAGGTGTACTTGGGTAGCACTGATGTTTCCCAAATACCCCACTAGCACCCAAAGGGAAAAATAATGCTTTCCTTTCTAAAAAAGTGTTACTTCCCATTGAACTGCTTGTTGACAGGCCAACCACATAGCTGATAGCAGTTGGTGAGTGTGGAGACCTAAAATGGAAAATGAAGTTAAATTTGAAATATCTGCTCCAAGGTTATAAAATCCTTACAATGTTTTCTTTAATCTAACCTTATTTGGATTGGGGGAGTAATTTATCTTAATCATCACAGCCAAGGGCAGCTGTTTGTGGCTTTTCACCGAAAAATGGACAGATTGATGGAATCCGGTTCAAAAAACATCGGGAAAAAAATCCCAGAATCTCATGCAATGAACCTGAGATTTGATTTATTCAGTCACAAAAAACAAAATGGCTCCGATCATGGCCAAGACATTTAATTGGTCGCTAAACGATAAGAATTCCTCTGGTCACTCTGAGTAACATCATCATAAATTGAATGTGTTTATGATTTTGCTAGTAATACCAACTAGAGGAAATCTTTATCAAGGCATTGGCGATGTCACTTCACATAGTGACGTGAGATTCTTCCTCCCTAATTGCCTCTGGGATAGCAGGAGGAAAGCCGCAAGGAGGATTAAGTTTCTTGTCCAGCTTGGTCAGTTCTCATCAAGGCCGCAAATTAAAAAGAATTTTAAAAATGTAAGAATGAAAAGCACTTTAGTACTGTGGGGGTTCTTAGTATTTGTACAACATCAAACATAATATTGATAGAAGAATGGCATGGTTGTAAAGTGTGAATTGGATTAAATCAGGAAGAGGCTTCCTTGTTATGGGCCAGTATAGTCTAATCTACATCCTTTAATTCAACAAGCAAATGTTATTGCCTTGAAGCAGTTTACAGGAGAAGCATGTGTTCATTGTCAGAGGTTGTTAAAAAGAAATTATACCTCATTTATTGAGCTGCACTATTTCCACATTTGGAGAGATATGGTACAAAATCTGGACTGATGTGCACAAAGGTCACCATCTGTACCAGCCTGTGGCTTCTTCGATATGAGATTGTAAATAGAGCATCCCACTTTTCAAAAGTTGGTCACTTTTAGGATAATCCAAACTTTTGGAGATGTGGGAATGAACAGAAACTGCTGATATCTTCAGACATTGCAGGCATTTTGGAACAAGTGCCAAAGCCATATTCATTGATAACTCAACTCCAGACCCCCTGAACCTTTACACTACAACAGCAAGAAACTTTTCCAAATCCCTTTACCTTTTTCATAAATATATGTTAACAGTATGTTTATATGTTGAAAAGGCACTATGTATGCACTGAAATATAAGAACAATCTCCAGTGGGAACATGGTGGGCGATCATGTTCGATATTGCAATTTATCTTTCTATAGTGCTCCTCAAGTACAGGGATGCCTCACACAGGCTTGCAGGATGCTGGGTAACAAGAGGACACCAAGCAGGAAGGAGAAAGGGAAGAAATGGGTAAGAATCGTCAAAGTGTCTTTAGGAGAATTTTGAAGGCAGGGATGGAGGCAATTGTAACAGGATGGGGAGAATTGCAAGGCAAAGGGACATATTGGCTAAAGGAATGGCCTATAATTACACTATATAAATGAATTAATCTATTTTCATAGAATCATAGAAATTTACAGCACAAAAGGAGGCCATTCAGCCCATCGTGTCTGTGCCGGCCGAAAAAGAGCTATCCAGCCTAATCCCACTTTCCAGCACTTGGTCCGTAGCCTTGTAGGTTACGGCAGTTCAAGTGCATATCCAAGTACTTTTTAAATGTGGTGAGGGTTTCTGCCTCTACCACCTTTTCAGGCAGTGAGTTCCAGACCCTCACCACCCTCTGGGTGAAAAAAGTTCTCCTCAACCCCCCTCTAATCCTTCTACTAATTACTTTAAAACGATGTCACCTGGTTATTGACCTCTCTGCTAAAGGAAATAGGTCCTTCCAATCCACTCTATCTAGGCCCCTCATAATTTTATACACCTCAATTAAGTCTCCCTTCAGCCTCTTCTGTTCCAAAGAAAACAACCCCAGCCTATCCAATCTTTCCTCATAGCTAAAATTCCCCAGTCCTGGCAACATCCTCGTAAATCTCCTCTGTACCCTCTCTAGTGCAATCACACCTTTCCTGTAATGTGGTGACCAGAACAATAATTTTTCATGATGGGATTTGGAATTCACAACTTATGCGGTTGCTAGTTGAGTGCTATTACCTCTACACTACCCTACTCCGTAAGTTAATACTTCTGTTAAAATATTGCACAAAGGAATTGCATGTGAATGTAAGTATTCATACACCAACATTCACAAAGTGTAATTTCAAGATTTAAATGTTTCTATGAACTACTTTACATTGGATAAGATTAAAGATATTGGGCCAGAAATTCGGGTCCCCACGGGTGAGTACGCGCTGGGTACTCATGCGTAGGGCCAACGAAAGTGCCGGTTTCGTGCATGTAGTGTATGTAACCGTTCCACCTTTAAGAGAACTATTGTATGTAACCGTTCCACCTTTAAGAGAACTATTTTAAGAGTTGCACTACTTTATCTTGGCTGCTGTATACTGTAATACCGGCGGTGACCACACCGGTATATAAGTGCTGTGTAATGATTTATTGGGCAGTTCCGCCCTGACCTTCAACCAGTAAAGTCCTGTTAAAGTTTACTCTTGTGGTCTGTGTAGTAATTCGCAATATAACACACAGACTTAACAGTGGCGACGAGTTCGATCTTACCCTGCGGCAGAGATACATCCAAGGCAGTTTAACGGGCGTTGAGAAGAGGCATCCGCCCTCGTCATTCTGCTGAGAGAAGACTAGAGTCTGCAGAGCAAAGGAAGAAGGAAGAATTCTGACACGAAGCCTTCCATCTGCAACAGGCAGTGATCGTCCCTTCTATCACGGTGGTGGGTGAGCCGATCAGCGACGAGAAGCAAGTCGGCCACGTTGACTGTGAGTAGGGGAGAAAATAAAAAAATAAAAAAACGGAGGGTATAAGGGCGGAGAACTCGACCACGGCCGGGGAAAGGAGCCAGACAGAAGTCGGGGCCAGAGGCGCTGAGACTGGGGCAGCGTAGGGCACGGAAGCCGCGGTGAAGGCAAATGCAGCCGGTGTGAGAGACCGGGCTACAAGCGGCAAACGCAGCCGGGGTGAGAGACCGGGCTGCAAGCGGGCTGGGAGACGCAACAGCGTCGAGAGCAAGCTCGACCGCGACCGGTAAACAAGGCCGGGCAGCTACCGAGGCCGCGAGGCGCAGCGACCGAGAACCGCTTGCGCGGGAGAAAATAAAACAAATTTTAAAAAAACCGCGGAGAACTCAGCCGCAGCCGGGGGGGGAAAGGACCGGACTGCAAGAAGGGCTGGGAGGCACGGTTGAAAACCGCTGGGGAGGGCGAACGCAGCAATATGGCAATCGCCGTTACAGCCAGTGGGAGAGACAGAGCCCGAGCGAGCGAGCGAGACTGAGCGAGCGGGAGAGAAAAGAGAACGAGACCGAGCGAGCGAGGGAGAACGAGACCGAGCGAGAAAGGCAAGCGCGGGAAACCGCCATTTTCGGAGGCGGGGAAGAAGTCAAGCGCGGGAAACCGCCATTTTCGGAGGTGGGGAAGAAGACAAGCGCGGGAAACCGCCATTTTTGAAAAAAAAAGTTAAAGAAAAAATTCGTTGTTGTTTCTCAAAAAGATTGCGAAGATGCCTAAGCGTGGTAACATCAACGATTTCAATCCCGATGTGGAAGATTGGGCCACGTATGTAGAACGCATAGAAATATATTGTAAGGCAAATAAAATATCAAATGGTGATAAAGCACTAACCTTACTAAACTCAATGGGTGCGAAGACATACGGGCTATTAAGCATCTTCTATCACCAGCTAAACCGGCGGATCAGACTTTCGCTAATATTGTTGCTGTCCTGAAGGATCATTTGAACCCCACACCGCTGATGTTAGCGGAACGATTTAAATTTTATGCGAGAACGCAACTGAAAGAGGAAAGCAACGTGGAGTACTTGGTTGAACTGCATAGACTAGCGAAATACTGTCAGTTTGGGGAAAATCTGACAGAGGCACTGAGGGACAAGTTCGTGTGTGGGTTGTCGAAGGAAGGAACACAAAAGCGACTGCTCGAAGAGAACAATCTTACACTTGATAAGGCTGTCCTTATTGCAGCATCGCACGAAGCCGCAGCGAGAGGCACTGCGGAAATGCAGCTGAAGGCAGTGGTACTCAGCGTGGATCAAATGGCTTCGGGTACAACGAAATGTTATCGTTGTGGGAAGACAACACACGATCAGAACCAATGCTGGTTTAAAAACCAGGAATGTAGAAAATGTGGCAAGCTTGGTCACATAGCTAAAGTATGCCGGTCAGGAAAGAAGACCAGCAACAAAAAAAAGTCACCGCAGGAAAAGTGCAGCAAGGTACACAAGGTGGCTGAGAAGAGTTCGGATGAACAGAATTCGGATTCAGACTCCAACAGCAAGGAACTGGGTAGTCTGAGAATTCACAATGTGAGTAAGGAAGCTGACCGACAAACTATCTGGGTCACACTTCAGATAGCAAGGGTCCAGGTGAAGATGGAAGTGGACACCGGATCGGCGTTGACGGTCATGAATAAGCAAGATTACAAAAGGTTATTCCCACATATTCCCCTACGGAATACGAAGATAGTATTAAAGACATACACGGGGCAAAGAGTATACCCCATCGGAAGGATAAAAGTCAAGGTGAAACAGAAGGGCAAGGAGCACCAAGGAATGGACTTATATGTACTACCTGAGGGAGGTCCACCACTTCTGGGACGGGAGTGGATCAGGAAAATAAATATGGACTGGCACCCCCTAAAAGCAATGACGGAAAGTCCAGAAAATGAGCGGGAAGTCCTGAGGTGTCCAACGTGCAACAAAGTCTACAAACAAAGGGTGAAAAACCTGTTTCAGAAGCACGTGCTGCAGTGCGGAAACCAAACTTCACAGGAGGATGGTGACGGGAACAAAGCCCAGGATAATGATTCAAACAAAAGGAGGTACCCCCGACGCAGTGCCCGGGCCCACTCAACTACATTTTTCGGGTTGACTCCCTTTTATGGTGGCAAGTCATATGGTGAAGAGGATTTTCCACTCTGCTGAGATCCTTTGGGGAAGAAAAGAGGAGAGCAGTCAGCTCAAGGGCAGGTAGACGGAGCCGATGATCCAAGCACGTCTTCTGACGAGGATATGGAATACGACTACAACTTCACCAGAACTGTCATCACGTCCGATCGCGAGGGAAGACTCGCGCCATGCAGTTTCTTTGACGGCGAGGAAGATTGCCGCCTACCCAGGATCAGCTCAGACTCTGGAACTGATGATGGTAAGATCAGCCCAGGTGCAAAAGACAAGTCTAAAATGGACTTGCAGTCTAATGATGGAAAAACAAAGGAGAGCATAAATGCTTCAGGAGAGAACAAAGTATCAGAACAGAATTCTACTGAACAACAACAACATAGTTTGACAGGAATTCTGAGTCTGTCCAGTCTACCGACATGCACATTTCTGAGGAACACCGGGCTCGAACTCAACTCAATTTCAAATTACAACAGCAGTTAGAACAAATGATTCACCGTTTTGAGCAAGAAATGAATGCAAAGAAAAAGTTCTTTGACACAGAGTGGGAGAATCTGGGAAGACAACAGAAGCAGCTGATTGAGGAAATGGAACAGGAACACACAAACCGTCTGCACGATGAGGCCAAACGAATCAAAGCTGAGCAAGAAGGGGAATATGTCAAATTCATCGATCAGTTGAAAGCTAAGAAGACAGAGCACCCTTTTGTGAGCAGTGTCAGCAGTAATAAGCCACTCAGGGAAGTGGTGGCAGAGGCAAAAACTGAAGATTCTGCAGAGATCAAGTTTGTTGCTGAAAGCGCTACTTCCAGAGCTTTGCTTCGAATTAAAGAATTGCCAGTTAAAATTGTGAAACCCTTAAGAGAGGAGATTGGCATGGAGAAACATCGTGTCATTTTCGAATGCAAGGTTTCCAGGCCAGATGCTGCTGTCAAGTGGTATTACAAAGACAAAGAGATTCATCCCAGTAATAAATATGAGATTGAGAGTGAAGACGTGTACAGGAAGCTCGTTATTAATAATGTCGCTGTTGAAGATGAAGGCAACTACATGTGCGATACCATAGATGACCAAAGCACAGCAAAGTTATATGTAGAAGAGCAATCAATTGCCATCATTAAACCTATATGTGATGTGGAAGTGTCAGAGCCAAGTGATGCCATTTTTGAGTGTGAGCTTTCAGTTGCTGACGTGAAGTCTCCAAAATGGATACTAAATGGTGAAATTCTTCATGCTTCTGAAGATGTGGACATTGAGCATCGTGGCACTATTCATCGTCTCACTCTGAAAAAAACAACTTGTAAGATGACCGGCTTGCTGCAGTTTATTGCAGGGAAATCAAAATCTGAGGCAAGGCTGACTATTAAAGAGCCTCCATCAAAGGTAGTCAAAGAACTACAGAACATTACAGTGGAAGAGAAGCATTCTGCTACCTTGAGCTGTGAGTTTACACTTACTCCCAAGATGGTCAGATGGTACAAAGACCAGAGCTTAATCGAATCTTCTGACCGTTACAAATTTAAACAAAATAAGAATGTGATAGAACTTACCATTACAAATCTCACACCCAAAGACTCTGGTGAATATAGCTGCAAATCAAGTAATGCACAGACCGCAGCCACACTCACAGTTGAAGCTCCAAAAATAGAAATAATAAACCATTTGGAGGACGTAGATACTGAGGAGGACAGCAATCTAGTATATTCATGTGAGTTGTCCCATGATGATGAAGATGATGACTCATCTGATCCATTATCACCCCTTCCAGGTCACGCACGTGGTCCCTCTGCACTGAGCCAAATCAGTCTGGAAGTAGGAAAACTTCCCAAGGTACTCGAGCCTTTAGAAGTCAGCAAGGCTGGTTCTGAAGTTACGAAAGTTCAAGCTGTTAAGTCCAGTGAAGGACTATTGGGTGAGTCACCCCAACAACATGAACCTACTACACCACTGAGAACTACTACACCACCGAAGCGTTATCCGGACCGAGTCAGGAAGCGCAGGAGGCGCCTCCGCAGAGACTGAATCTGTGAACTGTTTCCCGCAGAGACTGAATCGGTGAACTGTTTTTACATGAAGTTGGGTATACATGTTATGATGTTATGTTTAATGGGGAATAGGTATATTGTAAGCTAAAAAGGGAGGATTGTAGTGTATGTAACCGTTCCACCTTTAAGAGAACTATTGTATGTAACCGTTCCACCTTTAAGAGAACTATTTTAAGAGTTGCACTACTTTATCTTGGCTGCTGTATACTGTAATACCGGCGGTGACCACACCGGTATATAAGTGCTGTGTAATGATTTATTGGGCAGTTCCGCCCAGACCTTCAACCAGTAAAGTCCTGTTCAAGTTTACTCTTGTGGTCTGTGTAGTAATTCGCAATATAACACACAGACTTAACAGTGCATGCACTGCACATGCGCGGGAAACCGGAACTTCCGTTCCCTTGAAAGAAGGGGTTCACAGGTCGAACGCGTGCGCCGGAGAGGCAGCGCGTACGCCTGGAACTTCTGTTTTTTTTACAGGTTTCTTCGGGAGGGTAAGTCTCCAGCAGCTACGCTTTTAAAAAGCAGTCGCAAGGCCTGCTTTTAACAAGGTTAAGTGGTGAATTAAGTAAAATGAAAACATTTTTTCCACAGGTTTATTATTTTTAAATACTTTAAAGAAAGGTATGTTTATTTTTAGCCCCGTTAAAAACTAATTAAGTTTTTCAAAAATTTAAATTATTGTTTAAAATAGTTATTTTATGTAATTTATAGTTATTTTAAAAATGTGATTAAAAAAAAAAAATATTTGAAGTTTTAGTTAGGTTTTGGGGCCGATCTCCATTCATAGATTTGACAGGTCTTCCTGTCAAATCTATGAATAGAGATTCCCTGCTACGATTGATTGGCTCTCCATGGCCCATGTGACCCCAGGGGATGCTTCGAACTAACTGCGCCCCTGGGATACACACGCACTGCGCGCCGGCAGTTGGAGGAGGCCCAGGATCGGAATCCCACGCGGGCCCACAGCACAATGGCCGGCGCGCTAGGTAAGTGCAGGTCGGGGGCTTGCACCTGCGGGAAGCCTCCGACCTGAATTTCTGGCCCAATAGAGTTTGATAAGTAACTTGGCATAAGTTTAGTTCATTCATAAAGAAGTGCGCACGCAAACACGCACACCTGAATAATATTAACTACAGTGCTATAACATAAATATTGGGTCTGAATTTGCGGTTAGAGGCTTCCTGTGGGCGGATGCCTCCGACTGGCAAAAAATCTACGAACTTACCTTCTGCCTCGGGATCCACGGAGACTCACGCTCCTGGGCTTCTACGCGTAGACATGTGTAGAAGCCCACATATCCCAGGGGCGCAGACAGCTTGTAAGCACCTTGGGATCACATGGACCGGCCCAACGAATGACAGAAGGGAATCCCCATTCATACTTATGGAGGTTCCGTATGTACGGAAACCCCATGGGCTGGATTTTGTCAATGGGGACGTGATGGAGGCGGGACTCCCACTTTTTGGGTTGTAGTCCCGCCTCCATTGATTTGTGGCCAACCCACGTGATTTTCCCTTGATTGACCTTGTTGAGCCCGCCCAGCGGGCTCAGCAGGCCAATTAAGGGACACCCGGTTACAGGTGACGTCAGGGATTGACATTTCATCTGTCAAGAGTTTTTGAAGATGAAATATTAGCATTTGACAGCCCTGTGAAGCTGTCAAACACTGACAATCTGACTTCTAACTTGAGTCCTTCTCCCCAGACTCAGTTAGAAATCTCTCCAAAACAGAAAGCAGAATGCTGCACCTTTTGACAGCTCGCGGCCATTCTGCTTTCTGTGCCGGTGAGATGAGGGACTCCTGAGACCTGAAGGAAGGAAGCCTGCATTAGTAAGTAAAGGTCAGTAAAACTTATTTAAACACTTTACACACAACAAACACACTTACCTCTGCACTCATGCACCCATCACTCACCTGAACACCGGACATCTCGAACCCTGCAAGCCCTTCAGCCTGACGGTCCGCCTCGCTAACTTGGCATGGTTTGGAGCCGTCGGGCAGCCCACACTTCAGGGCTAAAAATAGGGATTAGGCCAAAAACTGCCTGTTAACTACCTGTTAACAGGCAGTTAATTGGCACTAATCCCCTTCCCGCCTCGGGGAGATGGCTCCCAGCACAGGTTGGGTAACCGCCTCCTGGGAAACGGGCATGGAGGCAGGTTGGGGGCGGGAAGGGTTCATGACCCCCGATTATACAATATTCCCCCCACTCCCACCTCCAAACCTGCCTCCACGAGGCTTGGAAATTCGAGCCCCATAAGTATGAATGGGAATATCCCAAAAACATCGCTACACTTCAAATAAATTTTTTAAAAATCACATATTTAAAATTAATTAAAATGGCATTAAATTAAATATTTAAAACAAAAATTAATTTTTTTGAAATATGAATTTACATGTTTTAAAGGGGCTAAAAATAAACTTAGCTTATTTCACAGGTTTTTAAATGTATAAATTATTTTTTAAATGTGTTTTCTGTTTTTTAAAACTCTTACGCTGGTAAAAGCAGGCCTTACACAAGCTTTTACCAGACGTAAGATTTTCACGGGCATTAGCTGGGCAGAAGTTGGGCAAATGGCGCAACTCTCTGCCCGCAGAGGCCCTTTTCCCGGGGATGTGGATGATCTGTCAAGAAAATTCTTGACAGATTGCAAGTTCCAGGTTTCAGCGCATGCGCAGCGATTACCTAAACCCATAACTTGCGTGCGCACCTCATACGCACCCGTAGGGGCCGCAAATTACAGCCCAATAAGTTTTACTACACTCTACAAATCACTCAAGGGGGGTGAAATCTGTCTTCGGCTGTAGCACAATCTGGGCGACAGCAAATCGTCAACCTGATTCGCTATCGCCTATTTCCCTCTACTGTTGAAGACCAATTTCACCTTCAGGACGTGTAAAATCTTGTGACCGGCAAGTACCTACAAGTATCTACAAGTCTCATGTAAATATTTCTAGTCATGTAAGTATTTATGTGTAATTCTCTTTTTAGGTCAACATAACAATAAATATATAAATGAATACACAAAAATAAATGCAAAATAATGTTTTGTTTCAAAACTTGTATCACAGTGGAACATCATGTAAAATGTTATATTAAGCCCAAAAAGGAGGCTGAAAGTGGGTAAAATTCTACGAGCAGGAAAAAAATCATACATCAGGAATTTCCTCAGAGTGTTACCCGCTCCGCTGCCGCAACATTGGTGGAAGTTTTGCGGAAATCCTGTTTACGTCGCGAGAAACTCACCCCCATAATGTAGGAAATATATTTTCACCTACTACTAAAGCTCTTGATTTTCACCATTTTTTTCCTGACTTGTTTCATTTGGCATGTCACAGGATTTAGCCTGTTTCCAACATTTTAGTGTTGGAAAAATGTTGTCAATCTCTCCACAATTTGATTATAGAGTTAATTTGGGACTAATTTCTCTACAGATGTTTTGCTGACAAGGTCTGGTCTTGGATGAACTGTTGACCTTGGACAGACTCTATTGAGGAATGGTTCATCAGATAAGAACACAATTTATCCAAGAATTTGAAGCAGAGTTATTGACAATAACATACTAAGTGCTGAAGTTGAATAAAGTAATAGATTTAATAAAATAGAAGTTTCAAACTGGGATGAAGCTCTAATAGGTCAGATTGCATGAAGTAATATTTTTTATTTTGATAAGTTAAAGGAGATTCTTGCTTAGCCTTTTTAGTACTTTGGTGGTTTAAATTTTTTTAATGGAAATATTTTAAGGTACGTAGAAAGAAGATGTATGAGGTAAAGGAGTAAATAACAAGGCCTAGACCAGAGTGACTCAATTGGGTCAGGAAGTATTAGAAGGAACAACAGGAAAATAGAAAGGCAAATTAGCAGCAGGATGGTTGCGTTTTTTTTTATAGCTATATATGATGTTGACAGATTATTAAAGACCATATTGGTCTGTTAGTAGATAAGTTAGGAGTTAAGGCTATAGGAGATCAGGATTTGACTGATTTGTTAAAGGGGTTTTTCACTTCAGTTATTACAACTAAGGGTCAATGCTCTAGAATGAAACTGGCTCTGGAAGGCACAACTAACGTGGAAGGTAATTATGCTTGTGTTGTAAAGAAGCTCAAAGCAGTAAATGTCCATGGCACACATGTACCAGATGGGATACAGTCCTTAAGGAAATGAATGATTAAATAGATAAGAGATTGCTTAATATTTTCAAGAATTCTGTAAATACAGGGGCCTAGAAATTCAGTGGGCCTTGCGCCCACTTAGCGCCTAAAGAGGTCTCTGCGCCGGCGGGGTTGGTAGCGCGGAAATTGAGTGCAGCATTAATGGCGGCGGTAGCCGGTAGCGCTGCGCCGGCACCGATGACGTCATCGGTGTGCGCAGCGCCCCGGTTCCGCCCCGATGCCGGCCCGACGCCCATATTCAGTTGCGGCCGCCTCTTCCGCAGCGGCCGCAAACAACGTTCGTGAAACACGGTCTTCATGCAGCGTTAGTGGGGCGCATAAAGGTGGAGGTGCGGCCGGCCGCCTGCCCGCACCTCCCTCCCCGGCCTCCTACACCACCCCCCCCGCGGCATTGGTGGCTGATTCCCGCGAGCCCGGCACTTCTCCGTGGTGCCGGGCTCATTTGCCGGCAGAATCCAGCGGCGATCTCACGGCTGCAGGCAGCTCCTCCTTAAGAGAAGGAGGAGGCCTGCAGTACCCCAGCCTGCCGCACCGCATCGGGTGGCGCAGCGGCAGCTGGAGCGCTGAAATTCACTTTCAGCGCCCCAAGCGGAGGCGGGCACACCCTGGAACAGCGCCCGGTTCCGACTTGGGGCGCTAAAAGTGAATTTCTGGCGGGCGCAACGGGCTCCAGGCGCTGCGCAAACTTCTGGGCGCAACTGAGCTGGCGGGGCCATACCTAATTTCTAGGCCAGGGTTTATACCTGATGACTGGAAAATTGTTCAAGTAGTCTTAATATTCAAAACAGGATTGACACTTCAATCAGGATATTCTAGACCAGTTAGATTGACATCTGTAGTTGGGAAAAAATTGGCTGGTATTTTATGAGGTGCTGTGAATGTTTGTCTAAAGAGCATTAAAGTTCTGAGGAAGTTAACATAGTTTTAGATGCAATAGATAATGCCTCATAAATCTACTATAATTCTTTGAAATGGTAAATAAATTAATGGCTTAGTGTATATACTTATATTTTCAGAAGGTATTTGATGAGTTCTGCTTCTGAGGCATTTAAAGAAGATAAAAGCGCATGGTATGAATGAAAAAAATAGTTAAATGGATAAAAGGACCATACTCTGTCTGAGGGGCAATGCCAACGAAGCCCACATCCCGAGAATGAATTAAAAAAATGTTTTTCAATAGGTTTTTTAACTTCATTTGTGAGGCTGGAGGACATAAATATAAAATAGATGAGCCTCGTGATTCTTCGATTTTTTTTTCTCAGAGTGGTTAATGTGTAGAATAGACTTCTATTAAAGTTACTGAGTGACCTCCTTGAAAAAGGAGCTCTATAATGTTTTGCTTAGAAACGTGATGAAGGTTAAACTTCATACAGATAAACTTAGGCATAGATGATTAGTTTATGGAGCACTGTGGGACATGCTATGCAGGATATGGCAATATTGTCTGGTGGGTGACAGATGAAATTCAAGACGGAACATTAGCATTTATTCCAATGGATGGTTTGGCAATATTCCCATCTCAAATTAAAAATACAAAACAGTCGGTAAAGATCTAAAGGAAGGCGGGAAACAAACTGAGATGACCTGACCTCAGGCTGCATTACCTTGGATACCAACTACAACCAAAATTACATTAGACCTCCTCAAAACTTCCCTTGTTTCAGCTGCTGCTTTGCCTGTTCATTTTTCTCTGGGGCTGAACTAAACTGTTGCAACTGTTATTGAATCCAGCACACAAGTGAGAATATCTCTCAATGGTGAGCTTTATCTCTTCAGCTCAGGTTAAAATTTCTCATTATATGAAACATTTCATCAAAGTAACTAAGATTCAGATTTCGGGTAAAATGCAACAGGCTGCCACAGTAATCCGATCCAGATGAAACAATAAATGTCTTGGTTTTGGCCAGGCCGAACCAACTAACCAGATTTAGATTTGCCTTGGATTTCTCGTGTGGATTTATGTTCATCCTTAATACGTGTCTCCTTATCCATAGCCTTGAGCATTGTTAGCAAATCCAACTTTGGTACATGAGGTAGATTAACTTTATTTGTTATTGGCATGCTTCCTAGTTGCTCAGAGGACTGTCATAGTGCAATAATTCATAATAATTCTATGAAAACCTGTCAGGAAGATTCATTAACACTTTATGACTATTAATTAAATAGCTCATAGGGCTAAAGGCCAGTTAACCACTTTTGACAAAATATTGGGACACCTACAGAACATTAATTAAATCTGCAGTGAATGTCCACAATATCATGTCACTTTACTTCTAATTTGAAACGCCAATCATTGTTCTGTATGACTATGATTCCATCCCATAGGATGAAGGAAGTGTCTCAGATGTTGAGATGCATCTCAGGACCAATTTGCCTTGCTAACAGGAGCTTCACATTAACTGGATAGTTTCAACATATGATCAACAATTGCCATCAAATCTTTTTCTTTTTTCCACTGTTGTCAATGGAACCTCATCTATTGTATACATACAATCCTTGGTTTCCTGGATCAAGTCTAATGGCCCCTTTACTTGTACAGTGTTTGGATAATGGAAAACCATTGCACATAAAATATTACATAGCTGTATTGTAATCACTAGACATCAGACACTGTAACAGTTTATAATGGAACTATGGGTCACCCAGACAATAAAAACATGCATATCTCCCAGACTGTATCTGTAAGAAATGTTCCATCCCCTTCATTATTGTAATTAGCTTTTCTTCTTTAAGCATTACTTGGCTATTTTGAGAAAGGATCAAACCTTTAGCAGTGTTACATATATAAATGAATTTAGGTCTTACATACTTGGTAAAATCTTCATTCTGCATGCCACGCCTCAAACAAAATTAATTTGCATTATTTATACAAATCTCGGCTTTGAAGATGTGACGAGGAGGCTGTGTTTATGGATGCTGTGGCTGTAAGTGTGGCTTGGCCAGCAGCCTAGATGATAACTAACATAACTGCAGTCTCGAAACAGATAATTAAATCACACAGAGACTAATCGCTGGAAGAAAATGCAGCACTGAATTATGCTGAAGCCATACATTCCTGTTAGGAATTGCAACTGTGTGACTACTGTCTGTGCCAGCTGCTAGAAATATATCAAATAAATCACTATTAATACCACCGAGATACGTTTACCGGAATTTTTCTGGAGAGTGAATCTAATGTGTTTCTTATTCACCATGTACATGTTGGAACACAATTTTAAAACTTTTTAAAAAAATCAACTGCGAAACCTGCGATCATACTTTAGCAGTGTTATTTGGTACATCATTCTTGCGTTACACATCACTGGTATGAGGGGAGACTGGACCTGTTCTCGTTGAGGACAGCCCTCTTTGCTTCGGATTGTGAAACACTAAAACAGAAATAGAAAATGTAAGGCCGCAGAGTTATTGGATCCCATCTACGGTAAATCAAATCAAATCTGTTCCAGAATGATAGATTCCAACAATGTGCCTGAGGGCACAAAACATTTAAATATAGTTATTTTATTATAACGCTTTATTTTAACATATAGTAATCTTTTGATAGATACCACAATTAACAACACTATTTTGCCTGTAAGGTGCAGCAACAGCAAATAGAACAGATTCATTTTGGCTCATTTTTCTGCCATTAAGTGTTAAGAAGTGAAAACATTCACTAAACTTTTTCTTCCCATGACAAGCTGCCTTTTTTCTGTCCTGTTATGAGTCAGGGGCCTAGAAATTGCGCGACGCCCATTGCATACGCAAATAAGGAGCCTAACGCCTGATTGAGGTCCCCTCTCCAAGACTGGTTTGCCTTGAGGCATCCTGTGCTTTCGCGGACTACACTCAGGGAAATCAGCCCTAGGGATTGCCTGCAACAAAGAAGGTAAGTAAGTTACCTGAATGTAAGCAGTCCTGCTCCTCCCGACCCCAGATCCTCATCCTCCCGATCGCCGCCATTCCTGACCCCAGTACCGTCCCCCCGGACTCCTCTCCTGACCACTGGTCCGTACCTCCTGGCTTCCTCTACTGGGCCCCAACCTCCACCATCTTCCTCCCCTGGCCCAGACCCCTGATCTCTCATGCCCCCGACCTCCTCATCCCTGAGCCCCGAGATCCCTGGCTCCATCATCTCGCCATCCTATCCCTCGCCGACTCTACAACAATGAGGCTCAATACCTCGGGAGTTTCAGACCTCACCATTCTGGTGCTGGGCATCTACCCTTCTGGCTAAAAATGATTACAGACGGAAGGCAAACCAGGGTGGCTTTGAGCACCATGGAGATGGGAGGTTCAAGCAATACTTCAAATAATTCGATGTTTTTCACAATCCTGTGAGACCTGGATTGTACAAGCTGAGGCAGGAGGGAGATGGAAAGGTGAACCCAACCACGCTCAGAAAGCTCACCCCGCACCTCACAGACTAAATTTAAAGAGGCACCATATACTGGAGAGAATATTTGGTCACATAAGGGCACAAGGGGTTTTTATGAAGCACCACGCCTCATGCAGGATGAGATAACCTTATGTGTCTTACCAGTTCAAGGGGAAGACATGGATGTCCGTGGTACACCACCTAGCTGTTTCATGTAGGTGGTGAATGGACAGCCAGAGCCAGGCCATGGTGGAACCCAAGAGCAGCATCTCATTACTGTCCTGAGATGAGGCTAGTGGTACGCGGTGGCCTGGCCACAAGAGCCACAGAACAGGCCATCTGGGGCCTGCCAGACAGTGCAGATGTATTCAAAACTGAGATAATGAGGGTCACTTATCTTATCCCAGGCCCATTAGCCAAGATGGCCCTCATTGATCTTGAGAACAGCAGATGTCCTCTTGAAACTCACAGCCCAAGGGCTGGGAGGAGTGGCAGCTCATTTTATTGACAGGCCGATTGATGAATTACTACCAGGGAGAAAGTCAGCATCATATCCCACATACAGAACAAAGGGACAGATGGACAGTCAGGTTTTAAAAACAAGAGGCTGTCCCATGTAGGCCTGCGGCCTGGGGTTGGAAGCTAAAACATGAAGGAGGTCAGTTTTTGCAATTAGAAGTAGTCTGAAAGAAAGGTAATGTCAAGCAAGTTAGCCCATGAAAGGAATAGGGCATGTGGTTTATAATTTTTTCCCATGTTTTTGAGGAGAGAGAAGTGAGACTGTGCTAGGTAAGTGGAACTTGCTATGACTGTTGTTCTCTAAATTCACTTACTGTTTGCGAATTAAACCAGCTTAATGATTCATATCTGGCCTTTCAAAAGTTTGAAGAACCACATGTGAGGCCATGTGCGAAAGACATGATATCCAATTCTGATCATATAGTAGTCCTACTGTTACACCCCAGGTTACGGTATTTTATAGTTAAATATTGAGCTGTATGGGCACATGCCTAAATATTAGACACATAGACCACTTATGAGAGTAACGAGTAGTGTTATACCTGACAGAATATAACATAGACCCAAAACTTGTAACAGCTGGGTGTTGGGATCATGCTGTTTCATATATATGCCATCAGCATATCAGAGTAAGGGACTATGAGATGGGAATAGCTATTAAATGGAAGTGATACACTATGCTGATCTAGTAGTTACTTAAGTAGTTAGAAAACCATTGGCCCACTGTATGGCTGCAGTGAAAGACCCAAAATAAATGTATCAGACTTCATCTGGAGTACTGTGTGCAGTTTTATTATAATATTACCCTTGAGAGGGTACAGAGGTGTGTAATGAGATATCAGGAATTTAAGGTATGAGTAAAGTTACAGAACTTGCCTTGTTTTCTTTGGAAAAGAGGAGATCTTAAGGTGACCTAATTGACAGTTTCAAGATTATGAAGGGAATTAACAAAACTGAGCCAAACAACTTGTTCTTTGTAGTGAAGGGTTCAAAGACAAGAGGACACAAGGTTTAAGCTAAGAAATTAGGAATAAGAAGGGCAGAAAAGTGGAAATTTGGACCTAAGTGAAGATAGAGTTGTGGAGCATTTCCTTCAATGACAGGGAAGATCATTGAAATCAACAGTGCAAATAAATTCAAAGGGCAGTTAGATGTAAAGAGAGAGGAGATTGATGGATATGATGAGAAGGCAAGTGGTTCGAGTTGATCTGTGGAAAAGAAATGGGCTTCTTGGGCCTAAAGAACTTGTTTTGTTCTCAAAAATTCTTAGGCTCGAGGAGGAAATGATAGTGGAGATATGTTGCATCAGGCCTCTGCCCCGACAACACTGCCCCAGGAGTTCCTGGGGTTTCCTCAATGGCCAGGACTGGGCCCGTGTCTGCAGTAGGCACAAGCTCAGGGTAAAGCATGTGGACGCGACAGAAGGGGGTGGGGGTGGGGGGGGGCGGTGAGGGGGTGGTGGTTCCTGGGACTCCAGCCTCACTTTCCTTTTGGTCCACTTGTGGGATGCCCAAACAGATGCATTATTTTTTACATGGTAGAATGTTCCTCCTTATAAAAGAGCACATTCATTGACTGCATGGGCAGTGCCATAGGAAATTCATCAGCAATATTATAAAAGTAGTAGGTGTGTGTGCATTTCCTGTCTGACCCGCTACAAGCATCAGTCACACTTCTCTGACACTCCTAAGCATAGGGAAATTTAAGCAAATTGATTACAATCAAATTTCTTGCAGCTGTTCCAACTTTTAAGCAAATTTCTTCTAATAATCTTTACAAAAAGGAAAATCAAATCAAATCAAAATCAAAATCAAATCAAATCAACTTTATTGTCATTGTTAGTGCACAAGTGCAGTACAAATGTAGGCTTGTGGCTCCTGAGAGTGTACATTTAGATTAAGACATTTAAACATTCAACATACATTTGGCTTGTAATACATTAACATAAACATAACCATAATAAAGTGCATTGGCAGATGTGCAGGCTTTAGAGTTTATTTGTGGAGTTCAGTAGGATGACAGCCCTGGGAAAGAAGCTGTTCCTAAATCTGGTCGTATGGGTGCGAATGCATCTGTAGCGTCTCCCAGATGGCAGGAGGGCGAACAGACTGTGGCTGGGGTGGGTAGGGTCTTTGATGATGGACCGTGACCTCCGTAAACAGCGTTTCTGGTATATGTGCTCTATGGTCAGTAGCCGGGTGCCGGTAATGCGTTGGGCAGTTTTGACTACCCGCTGCAGGGCTTTCCAGTCATAGTAGCTACAGCTGCCATACCATACTGTGATACAGTTATTTGGGATGTATACAGAGGAAGCCCTCACCAACACAAAATACTTATTAATACAGGATAAATTTCTATAAAAATTCAATTTCTATAAAAGCCAATAAAAGGCAGAGGGTGACCTAATAGAGGTCTTTAAAATTATAAAAGGTTTTGATAGAGTGATACAGAGAGAATGGGCTGGATTTTCATTGGGCCGTGGAGTCGGGATTGGAGGCGTGTGGGTGTTTAAAATCCCGAAATCGGGGGTCCCGACCCCATCTCGTCCCCAACCCGCCTCCATGCCAGTTTCAAAGGAGACAGGTGACATGAATCAGTCATTCATGAAAGAAAGACTTATGAAATAATACTGAGCGGCCTGCGGGCGGCACTGTCCAGGGAGAGTATAAATACTCGGGCACGGGCCCAGCTTGCGCAGGACATTCTTAACAGGAACTAGTGAAGGACACAACTAGACCTCCATGTTGTAAAACAGTTGATTAAAGCTTTGTTTAATGCTTAGACCAAGTGCCTAGAAGTTTTCTTACGTCAGCGGGTACCTGCCCCACACTGGGACCCACCTCCCCGAGGCGGGAAAGGGATTAGTGCCAATTAACTGCCTGTTAACAGGTAGTTAACAGGCAGTTTTTAGCCTAATCCCTATTTTCATTGTTGAAATGTGGGATTCCCGACAGCTCCAAACCACGCCAAGTTAGCGAGGCAGGCCGTCGGGATGAAGGGCTTGGAGGGGTCGAGATGTCTGGTGTTCAGGTGAGTGATGGGTGCATGAATACAGAGGTAAGTGTGTTTGGTCTGTGTAAAGTGTTTAAAAAAGTTCTACTAACCTTTACTTACCTTTACAGCCTTCCTTCCTTCAGGCCTCGGGAGTCCCTCATCTCACCGGCAGAATGGCCGCCAGCTGTCAAAATCTGCAGCCTCTGCTTTCTGTTCCGGGGAGATCTCTAAATCATCCTGAGAGGAAGGAATTAACCTAGAGTACAGATTGTCAGTGTTTGACAGCTTCAAACAGCTGTGAAACGCTGATATTTCATCTGTCAAAAGGTCTTGACAGATGAAATTTCAATCTGTGACATCACCTGTTGCCGGGTGGCCCTTAATTGGCCTGCTGAGCCCGCTGAGCGGGCACAACAAGGTCAATCAAGTGAAAATCGCATGGGTTGGCTAGAACTCGATGGAGGCGGGACTACAACCCCAAAAGTTGTAGTCCTGCCTCCTACCCGCCTCCTCAATGAAAATCCAGCCCAATGTTTCCACTTGTGGGGAAGAGCATAACTAGCGGCCATCAATATAAGATAGTCACCAAGAAGGGTGGTTAGAATGTGGAACTCGCTACCACAGGGAGTGGTTGAAGTGAACCGTATAGATGCATTCAGGGGCGGTCAGACAAGCATATGAGGGAGACTGGAATAGAGGGTTATGCTGATAGATTTAGATGAGGAAAGACGGGAGAAGGCTCGAGTGGAGCATAAACGCTGGCATGGACTGGTTGGGCCGAATGGCCTGTTTCTGTGCCGTATATCCTATGTAATCCTATGTAATCAAATCACCTAGAAATTGAGCCACACAGTGCCTATTTTTCAGGCGGTACTCTAACAACTAAGGCCCCAATATGGCGGGCAGGAAGCTTGCGCACATATCCGGCTGGAGGTCCACCACCCAGCATATTGGGTAAGGACAAAAAATATGCGTCCTTTACTCACGCCCGAAGCATATACAAATATGTTGACTAAGTTAGCCAGTAACTAGGTTTGGAGGTAGTTTCACTTGAATGGTAAACCTTGATGAGCTTGCTAATCTTTAAGGAGTTCAAGCAGACAAATGTCTGCCCATGCATACAGCCTTTCATAAGTAGCAGTGAAGTTGCTTTTGGAATAAGTGGACTAGTGTGGTACAAATTTGAGAAGTGAAAAAGAGTAGAAGTGGTCCTATTATGCCAGCTGTATCCCACTGAGCAGTCTGGAGGTTGGATTCCCCATCAGTTCATTGTCCTTTCTAGACAGGATTGCCTGACAACAATGCTGTACAAAGTCATTGGCCTGGAATTTCCAGGGCCCATGACCGCATATAGACACGTACCCGTAAGTGCCCCGCAAGTTCCACGGTTCCGCATGCGATGTGCATACGTGAAAACCTGGAACTTGCGATCTGTCAAGTTTCAGCTTGATAGATTGTACAAAGCCACAGGAAATGGACATTCGCTGACGCAGACTTGAGCTATTTGCTCAACGACTGCCCAGTGAATACCCACCAAACCCTTACGTCTGGTAAAAACAGGCATAGGGCCGCCTTTTACCAGCGCAAGGGTTTAAATAAATATTAAAATAAAATTTAAAAAAATCATTTAAACATTCAAAAGCCTTTAAAATTCGTTTAGGTTATTTTTGGCCCCTTTAAAAACATTTAAAGTTATTTTTCAAAAAGTTAAATTTGTTATAAATGTTTAATTAAATTGTATTTTAATTAATTTTAAACATGTGATAATTTATTTTTATTTAGGTTGTGTGAAAGTGTGTTTTTTATGTGATTCCTCTCATGCTTATGAGGATTCCGTACGTAAATGGAATCCCCATAAGCATAATGGGAATCTTTGTTTTTGATTGGTTGGCCTGGCTTACATGATCCCAGGGATGCTTGCAAACCACCTGCGCCCCTGGGGTACGTGGGCCTTTACGCAGGCGTACGCCTGCAGGCCCAGGACCGCAAGAGTCTGATGCTCCGGAGACACCAGGTAGGTGTGTACTTTTCTTGTGGATCAGAGGCATTTGCCCGCGGGAAGCCATCGAGCACAATTTCAGGTCTATTATTTACATTTGAGCTGAACGTTCTGGGAAAATTGTGGTACCTTAGTGCCTTTTGTTAGTGCCAGCAGATGGTGCTAACAGGGCGCTAGAGCATTATCGCCAGGGTCAGGCGAATCCAACGCCGCACGCCAAATCACCCCCCCCGTAGCACCGCTGCTAACAGTTATCACCGTGAGCCTCAACGCCAGGTGGACTGTGACGTCAGTGAGTGTGCAGCGCTCACTGACGGCCCGATCTGCGAAATTGATTGTCGCCACCTACCTTAGCGCCTGGAGGAAACAGCGACAGGGAGAGCTGATGTGAAGCAACTGGAAGCCGGCTCCAGGGACATTATTTAAAAGGATCATCAGTCAAGAGTTGCAGCTGTAGGTTAGTGGAATTTCAATGCTTTCTTGTTAGTTTCACATAGTGCAACAACCTCATTCTGTAATTTCAATGTTATTTAGTATCAGGCGTGTTGTGGCAACTAAAAGGTAGCTACATTTATTCTTTAAAAAATCAAACTGCTACACTTGGTTATATTAATGGGTGCTGTACTGGCAGTTGACCTCGCCCTCCAGGATCTACGGCAGAGGGAGCGGAGGCAGCGACAAAAACTGGAACATATGGCCAGAGGGAGGAGGAGGGCCATCAGGGCTCTCAGCAGGAGGCCTTACCCTCCCAGGGTATTCTGAGAGCACTTCTCCTACCTCCAATTAAGTGAGGAGCAGTGTATTAGAAGGCTCCGCTTCACCAAGGAGGTGGTCACAGAACTCTGCCACTTCCTGAAACCAGACCTTGAGCCTCAGATCAGGGCGACCATGGCTCTCAGTGGCAGTCAAGGTCACCGTCGCCTTCAATTTCTTCACCAGCGGATCTTTCCAGTCTGCAACAGGAGACATAGCTAGCATCTCGCAGTTCGCCATCCATCGCTGCATTCGGGAGGTCACAGAGGCTCTCTGCAGTAGGTAATTGGACTACGTTTCCTTCCCCATCACCAGAGAGAAACAGGACGAACATGCATGTGGCTTTGCCAGGTTAGTAGGCTTCCCCATGGTGCAGGGTGCCATTGTCTGCACCCACGTGGCTTTACAGGCACTGCATAACAATCCTGAGATCCTCCATAACCACAAAGGCTACCGCTCACTTAATGTGCAGTTGGTGTGCGACCACAGACAGCTAATCCTCAATGTCAATGCCCACTATCCTGGCAGCAGCCACGATGCCTTCATCCTGCACCAGAAGTGTTGGCCCAGTGACTGCAGCATGGCGGGTGGAAGGCTGCTGAGTGTCCGTGCGGGAGACTTCAGATGGCCTTGCAGGACGCTCTTGACCAGCTCTGGGCCTGGAAGGCCCAGCTGTAGACTGCACCACCTCAGCATGGGCGGCAGCAGTCTGGGCTGGCAGGATGACAGGCAGCAACAAGGGCAATGGTGGTGTGGCAGTGGTGGAAGCAGGAATGCTGTCATCCTGAGAAAGGACAGCAGGTTCCTACTCCACTGACCGACTGCCACTCCCCCGGGGCAGCACCTCAGCATCCCTAGCAATCTGTTGGAGCACAGAATGCTGGCCTGCTATGGCGCTGTGAAAGCCCTGGTGGACTGTGGTAGACCCAGCCACGATGGCAGCAGTCAGAGCTTGCGTGGCATCATGCTGAGATTGCATGAGAGCAGTCTGAGAATTGATGGTACCAACCATAGACTGCATTACAGCACTAAGACGTTGCGTCGCTTCTGCCTGTGCTGCAATGGAAGCTGCCAGATCGCCCATCACATGCAGCATCAGGTCTGGGTCGTCACGGTCTCTCTGGGAGTCTACCAGCCTTTGCAGACTGGAAATGATGGGCTCCATGGTGTGCGCAGAGCCTTGTGCACTGTTGGAGGCGGACTCCTCCACACTCCTTACCATTGCCGAGAGGCTCTCAGGCACCTATCATCTCCATGTGCATGCCCATCACCCTTCTTCTAAACGCCTCCCCATCGAGGTCCTCATCCTGTGCAGCAGAACTCGCGCGTGAGCTCGCCCTCCAGGGAGCAGGCCCCGAGCTACCCTTTCCCCCTGACCTTGCTGCAGCCCACTCATCCTTGGTGCATCACCCTGTGCAGACCCCGCTACTATACTAGCCTCTAAAGAATGCGTAGTGCCAGTATCTGAGCTGGTGCCTGCGGGTGAGACATGCAGTGATGTGGTGTGTTCTTCCTTCTCCTCTTCTCCCGCCTCGCTCTCAACGGTGCCCTCAGGGACAGGCTGCTCAGGTGCTTGCTCATTATCTAAAAGCATAAAGGCACAAGAGTCGGGTTAAGGTGAGGGGAGGGGGACAGGAAGGGAGAAATGCATGCATACAGCATGATTAGCTGGAAAGTGTGAAAAGCTTGTGGGGTGAGGGGTAAGTGGGATGTGAGAAGAAGGAGCAGGGATGAACATACCGATGTTGACCAACATCGCCGGTGGCCACGGCGCCCACCACCTGGCGCCCAATAATCTGCAGCGCTCTATTTTCCAGTGCAGACAGTGGTTTGGTGTTGGCTTGTCGCCACCTGTGCACTCCTGCTCCCTTCTGTTGTGAGCCACCTTGACCTGGAAGAGAAAGGAAAGCATGTGCGTGAGTGCGGAGCAATGTGTTTGGGTTATGTGCCTGCCATAGTTGAATAGCTGTCATTGTGTGCAAGGTGTGAGATGTGGGTGTGAGTGTTGGTAAGTAGAGATTGTTGATGGGTGAGTGCTGGGGTTGTGGTGCTTTGGCCAGTGTGTGCAGCCTGTGGTTCAGATGGTGGTATGTATCATTTGTTGAAGCATTGACTCACCCTGACCACTCGAGTGAGGTTGTTAAATATGTTAATATTTGGCATCTTTCTTTCATCTGCCCAAGGGTGGGTTCCAAATGCATGACCTGTGAGTGTGAAAGTGGGAGGGGTCAGTATCTAATATCATGGTGCCCATTGGATGTATTTTAATGAAGGCTTTGTCTCTCTCTCTCTCTCTCTCTCTCTCTCGAGAGAGAGAGAGAGAGAGAGAGAGAGAGAGAGGCCGGCCAAACAAGTTGTATCAGCAATGTGGTGTACATTGCTCATTGCTGTTCTTACTTTTGAGGTATGGATCATCTGGTCAGATTGGAGTCATCTGTTGCATGACAGTTGTTTCTGAAGTGGTGAGAGGACAGGCAAGCTAATAGAGTTCAGACGACAGCCTAACTTCTCTCCTGGGTGCCATTTTGCCAAATGCGGCAGCTCGTCTGCAGAAACCATGGTTGAGCTAGGGTGAAAAAATTTCCAAGTGGACAGAAGAACAGTTTCCTTTAGGTCTAGTTCACGAGACTTTTATTGTAGTCTTTTATAATACCACTAATGTCAGGCCCACTGACTAATTTGGAGTAGATAGTCATATTCTAGTTTAATTGCTATTACATTAATTAATCATAATAGGTTGCATGCAGTGCAACTCTACACTTAACCCTTCGTACACTAATTGTGCAAGTGTATAGGCCACAAAACTTTGCTCTGTAGCGCCCGTTGTTTGGGTGCTACGGGTACTGATTCAGTTCCAAAATGGCATCCACGGCGTGAGTGCACACTTCTGGTGTGAGCCGCGCCGGACGCCATCTTGGGTAGGGCATTAGTGCGGGTGCAGGGAACGTGCACCGGAAGTATGCAGAATAGGCAGATGGTGATGTAACGCTGATTTGATGCCAGCGCTGCCATTTTGGAGCTCAGTGCTTCAGCTAACACCCTCTCTTAATCATGCACAGCTGAACACGTGTTCAGCTGCAGGCAGGACCCCCCACCAGCGCTACTTAAAGGGGTCATCAAGTACTTACAGGTTAGTTCCTGATTGATTTCTACTGGCTGTTGCTGAGCTTGTAGAGGTGTTTGGTGCTTTGTACACTTCTTTAAAAGTTGCTAAAGTCTACAGGGAGTGGTGTGGCAGGTGCTGAAGGACTTTGCACAGACCACTTACTCCAAGACATGGGTGCACTAGTAGGCCTTCCACTTGGCCTACAGCATGACAGGGAGGATGAACAGAGGCAACACAGAGCAGGACAAGCTGCTAGAAGTGGGAAGAGGAGGAGGGGAGAAGGGCTCTCAGCAGGAGGCCATATCTGCCCAGGGTGTTCAGGGAGTAATACTCCTACCTGAACCTCAGTGAGGAACAGCATGCCAGACGTCTGTGCTTCACCAAGGATGTCCTCCCTGAAATCTGCCACCTGCTGCAGCCACAACTGCAAACTCAGAGCAGGGCAAGGACCGCCTTGCCAGTGGCTATGAAGGTCACGGCGGCCATGAACATTTATGCGTCGGGCTCCTTCCAGGCTGGAGCAGGAGATATTTGCAACATCTCCCAGTTTGCCGTGCACTGCTGCATAAGGGAAGTAACTGAGGCTCTGTATTCCAAGCGAGCTGAATACATTTCCTTTTCTCTGGCCAAAGAGCAGCAGATGGAATGAACACGTGGCTTCGCGAGGATTGCAGGCTTCCCCGTGACGCAGGGTGCAATTGACTGCATGCACGTCGATTTGTGGGCATGTCAACTTGGAGATGTACCGCAACCGAAAGGGATTCCACTCCCACAGTGTCCAGCTGGTGTGCGACCATACTCAGCGAATCATGCAGGTCAATGCCCGGTATCGTGGCAGCAGTCATGATGCCTTCATTCTGCGGCAGTCCGCTGTTCCATCTGCATTTGAGACTCCACGACAAATAAGAAGGTGGCTACTGTAGTGTATGTACCTTTAAGGGGAGAACTACTTTTTACAGCTCCTGTATACTGTAGTACCGGCAGTGACCACACCTGTATATAAACCCTGAGTAGGGATCTGTACTTTCGTTTTTAGAGTAACCTGCATCCAGTAAACACCTGTTAATTGTTCCTCTGCAGTCTCTGTCGATTTATTGAAGAACACCATACATCAACATTCACAGATTCAACAGTGGCGACGAGTTGATTCGAACCTACCTGCAATTCTGTAAAAGAAGGCCGATTCCACCAGTGTGGGCATCGACCATCCGGAGAGGACTTGAACATCGCAGAGGAGGCTGTGGAGAGCTGGGCTTGATTCCCCAGTCGAGACGATCCAGTACAGCGGGCTGGCAGCAGGTACGGCGCAAACCCTTCCGGGACGGCAGCGGCTGGAGCCGATCGACGGCACACAAAAAGGCCGAGCAGCGTTAAAAGGGTAAGAGAGAGGGTGAAGCGCACAGGGCGCAGCCAGGGTTGAAGACCGAGCGGCGTCAACGAGAGAAGGGAAAACGCACAGAGCGCGGCCGGGGTTTCAAGGGCTGAGCAGCATCCGCGGGGGAGGAAAGAAGCGCGGGAGACGCCATTTTGAGCCGACGGAGAAGAAGGGAGAGCGCGGGAGATGACATTTTTAGCCAGTCTAACCACACCCAAGGATGCAGAAGAGTGGCAGTGTCACAACATTCGACACTGAAGTCGAAGATTGGGCAACATATATAGAATGTGTAGAAGTGTACTGCAAGGCGAATGAAGTGCCAGATGCCAGGAAAGCACTGGTTCCATGTGTGCAAAAACGTACGGCTTACTGCGAAACCTAATAACCCCAGAGAAGCCAGTGGAAAAGGATTTTGAAAGCATAGTGGCAATCCTACAGGACCACTTAAACCCCACACCGCTGCTGATAGCCGAAAGATTTAAGTTTCACAAAAGGAACCAGCATAAAGATGAAAGTAATGCTGAGTATTTAACGGAACTGCGCAAACTATCGAAACACTGCCAGTTTATAACGGGACTAGCAGATACCTTAAGGGACAAGTTTGTGTGTGGGCTTCAAAGTGAAGGAACCCAGAAATGGCTTCTAACAGAAAAGGATCTAACGCTAGACAAGGCTTTCAGCATGGCAGTATCACACGAAGCAGCCGCACAGGGCACTGCAGAGATACAACGGAGATTGCAAGAATATGGCACCAATGAAATGTCATATGGAGCAGTGAAGTGTTATCGCTGCGGCAAAACAACACACGACCACAAGGACTGTTGGTTCAAGGACCAAGTGTGCAGACAGTGTGGAAAAGTAGGACACAGAGCAAGTGTCTGCAGGTCGGGAAAGAAAGCCAGCAGCAAGAAATCTCCACAGGAGAAGTACAAAAAGGTACATAATGTGATGGACAGTAGTTCAGACGAACAGAAAAGTGATACAGACTCCGGAAGCAAGGAGCTGGGTTGTCTGAAACTACATCATGTAATCAAAATGGAGGATCACCAAACCATCTGGATCACGCTCAAGATAGACGGAGTCCAAGTGAAAATGGAATTGGACACAGGATCAGCCCTAACAGTCATAAACCAAAGGGACTACAAGCGGCTATTCTCACATATACCCTTGAGAGATACAGAGATTGTCTTGAAGACGTACACGGGGCAAAAAGTCTACCCCAAAAGAAAAATAAGGGTGAACGTGATATACAACGGCAAGGAAACACCAAAAATGGACATATATGTATTGCCAGATGGAGGACCGCCACTACTAGGGCGTGAATGGATCCGGAAGATACAGCTAGATTGGCATTCCATACAAGCACTGACTGTAGATGCCAAAAAGGATGATGACGTCACACCGGGACGACTGTCAAAAATGCTAACTGACGCACAAGAAGTGTTCCAGGAGGGACTCGGAACACTAAAAGGCATAACAGCAACGATCAAAATAGAGGAAAATGCAAGCCCAAAGTTTCTGAAGGCCATCTGAAGGTACCTTATGCGATCCGCCCAGCCATCGAAGCAGAGCTGGAAGGTTTGGAACGTTCAGGAGTGCTATCCAAAGTGGACTGGAGCGAGTGGGCTACACCCATCGTTCCTGTAATGAAGAGGTCGTTGAGTAACATGCCTGGGGAACCAAAGAAGGTTCGCATCTGTGGGGACTTTAAGGTGACAGTGAACCCAGTCCTTCACACTGTACAATATCCGCTTCCGCGGATTGAAGATATTTTCGCCTCGCTATCTGGAGGGAAACGCTTCACTAAGATTGATCTGGCCCAGGCATACCTGCAAATGGAGGTAGAAGAAGCCTCGAAACAGTACTTCACGATCAACACTCATAAAGGTCTCTACCAATATAACCGGCTGGTGTTCGGGGTAGCATTAGCTCCGGCTATTTGGCAAAGGGCAATGGATCAAGTCCTGCAAGGGATTCCAGGGACCCAGTGTCATTTGGACGACATCCTGGTCACGGGCGAAAATGACAGTGATCACCTCGCCAACCTGGAGCAGGTGCTCACTAGATTGAAGGATTATGGGCTCTGAGCTAATCGCCACAAATGCGAGTTTTTCCAGAAGCAGATCTCGTATTGTGGCCACGTTATTGATGAAGAGGGGTTACATAAGTCCCCTGAAAAGATTGAGGCAGTAGTCAAGGCTCCAGCACCGGAAAATGTGTCACAACTGAGGTAATTCCTCGGGTTGGTGAACTACTAGCAAATGTTCTTGCCGAATTTGTCTACAGTTCTACACCCACTGAACACCCTACTGCAAATGGGGGTACCATGGAAGTGGAATGACGAATGTAAACGAGCTTTCCAGAAGTGCAAAGAATTGATCACATCAAAAGAGGTGTTGGCTCATTTCAACCCAGCACTACCAATTCGGCTGGCGTGTGATGCATCACCCTATGGCATTGGAGCGGTGCTGTCGCACAAATTCCCGGACGGCTCGGAGAGGCCAGTAGCCTTTGCGTCTCGGTCACTAACCTCAGCCGAACGTAACTACGCCCAGATTGACAGGGAGGCCCTCAGCCTAGTGTGGGGAGTGAAAAAGTTGAACCACTATCTGCACGGGCAGAAGTTCACCTTGCTGACTGACCACCAACCACTTGTCTCCATCTTTAACCCAAAGAAGGGCGTTCCGGTGACGACTGCGCAACGGCTACAAAGATGGTCCCTTTTTCTAGGGGCGCACCAATATGATATCGAGTATAAGGGCACGAAACAGCATGGAAACGCTGATGGGCTATCACGCCTGCCACTGCCTACTGCAGAGGAAGCACCAGCAGTGGATCCTGTCGAAATATTTCATTCGACTATAATTGAATGCTTGCCAGTAACTAACGCTGGTATAGAGAAGGAGACCCAAAATGACCCGACACTGTCTCGGGTATATGATTTGGCGGTGAAGGGATGGCCAGCACATGGCGACTCACTGTTGCCAGCATTCTCATCCAGAAGAGAACAACTGTCAGTATGCCAGGGGACCTTGATGTGTGGATCCCGAGTGGTAATTCCACCCAAGTTAAGGGAAAGAGTGCTCAATGAGCTTCACGAAGGCCATCTGGGAGGGGTGAAAATGAAAAGCCTTGCTAGAGCTTATGTGTGGTGGCCGGGGATCGATCAGCAAATCGAGGACCTGACAAAGAGCTGCTCAGGATGCCAGAAGGTCCAAAATGCACCACCACATGCCCCTCTACACCCATGGGAGTGGCCCTCATCTCCATGGCAACGGGTGCATATTGATTTTGCTGGTCCATTCATGGACTCAATGTTTTTAATAGCTGTGGATGCGCACTCGAAATGGCCTGAGGTGATCAAAATGTCCTCCACCACCACGGAGAAAACTATTGCAGTCCTACGGACCATCTTTGCCAGGAATGGCTTGCCAGAGCAAATTTGCTCTGATAATGGACCACAGTTTGTGTCCGAAGAGTTTCGAAGAATTATGAAAAGGAATGGGGTAAGGCATTACACATCCGCTCCGTATCATCCAGCCACCAATGGATTGGCTGAGAGGTTCGTACAAACCTTTAAAAAAGCAGTACGGGCCATGTGCGATGATGACATCCCACTGCAGCATAAGGTGGACAATTTCCTGTTAGCCTACAGAAATGCGACACATACAGTCACCAACCAGACCCCGGCCATGATGTTCTTTAACCGAAGGTTGAGATCTTGTCTGGATTTGCTCAAACCAAATGTACGAAGTGATGTTGAGAATAAGCAATTCCAGCACATCAATGAGAAGCCGACAAGGAGCTTCAATGTAGGGCAACCAATCTTGGCCCGCGACTACCGAACAGAGAAATGGCAACCAGGAACGATGTGTACACGGCAGGGGCCACTAATGTACACAGTGGATGTTGGGGAGAACATTGTGAGACGCCATGTCGACCAGATCCTAAAGTCACAGGAAAGAGTCAACCCCAGGTCTCGTGTACCTGGTGATGAACCCGAAATACCAGTAGCATCTACCCCAGAAACAGTAGCATCGGAAGCTGATGAACCAACCGACGACAGGGGGCCAGAATCGCCTCCGCACCAAGAGCAAGACACTCAGGAAAGGCGCTATCCAGAAAGGATCAGGAAGCCGCCCCAAGACTGAATTTATAAATGGACTATTTGCCATTAATGTTGCATGTTAAAAGTGTTAATTGTTAAATGAATGTTATGGTACTGTTAATCTAAAAGGGGAGGAATTGTAGTGTATGTACCTTTAAGGGGAGAACTACTTTTTACAGCTCCTGTATACTGTAGTACCGGCAGTGACCACACCTGTATATAAACCCTGAGTAGGGATCTGTACTTTAGTTTATAGAGTAACCTGCATCCAGTAAACACCTGTTAATTGTTCCTCTGCAGTCTCTGTCGATTTATTGAAGAACACCATACATCAACATTCACAGATTCAACAGCTACTAGGCGACAAGAGCTATCCGTTAACAACTTGGCTCAGGACTCCGGTACGCAACCTACGCACATGTGGTCAGCATTCATACAGCGAAAGCCATGCCGCCACACGAAATATCATCGAGCAGACCATTGGCATGCTGGAGCAATGCTTCTGCTGTCTGGACCACTCTGGAGGAGCCCTGCCGTACTCAGCAGAGTAGGTATCGAGATTCGTGCTGGTCTGCTGCAAGCTCCACAACCTCGCCATCATGACGGCACAGGCCTTCCCACCAGCCGATATGGCGACCAGCTGAGGAGCAGGAGGAGGAGGAGCAGGGGGAGAAGGAGGAGGAAGAAGAAGGGAGGAGGCAATCCAGACATACTTTCTGTTCGGGCTGTCTGTGTCCGACACACCTGGCTGCAATACTAGTAAACGCAATCCCAATTCCACATTCACCAACAGTCCCACACCTTGCCTGCACTCTGTTAGTGGCCATCACAGCGTCCACTTGGCCACAATGCAAAAATAAAAGCCAACACAAAATAAACATTCCAAAGCAAATTTATAAATTAAACCATGCCATACTGCGTACAAACATCAACTAATCACCCTTGTGCATTCCGTAAGTGCCTATCTTGCGTGTGCCTTTGCCTGTCCTAGTGCTCCTATGCAGTCTCTTCTCTTAGGCAGTCACTCGGAGCCGAAGATGACTTGCTTCCACATTAAAAATGAGTTCTCAGGTGACTGATGAGTCCAATGCGGGACCTACAGTCACTGTCACAGGTGGGGCAGACGGTGGTTGAAGGGACGGGTGGGTGGGGTGCTTGGGTTGACGTGCGCTACTTGCGCTTGTCTTCCGCTTGCTCCCGGCGAAGAGACTCGAGGTGTTCGGCGTCTTTCCAGATGCTTCTCCTCCACTTTGTGCGGTCTTGGGCCAGGGATCCCCAGGTGTTGGTGGGGATGTTACACTTTTTCAAGTAGGCTTTGAGGGTGTCCTTAAAGTGTTTCCTCTGCCCACCTGGGGCTCTCTTGCCGTGTCGGAGCTCCAAGTAGAGCGCTTGTTTTGGAAGTCTCGTATCGGGCATGCGGACAATGCGACCCGTCCATCAGAGCTGATCGAGCGTGGTCAGAGCTTCGATGCTGGGGATGTTGGCCTGAGCGAGGACACTGATGTTGGTGCGCCTATCCTGCCAATGGATTTGCAGGATCTTGCGGGGGCAGCGTTGGTGATACCTCTCCAGTGCTTTGAGGTGCCTGCTGTACATGGTCCATGTCTCTGAGGCATACAGCAGGGCGGGAATCACTGCCGCTCTGTAGACCATGAGCTTAGTGCTGGGTTTGAGGTCCTGGTCTTCAAACACTCTTTTCCTCAGGCGACTGAAGGCTGCACTGGCACACTGTTGGACTTCGTCATTGACGTCTGCCCTTGTTGACAGTAAGCTCCTGAGTGCTCCTACGCAGTACTACCCAGTGACTGGTGGAAGGCTGCTGACTTTCAATGGGGGAGACTGCAGATGGTCTTGGAGGGCAACCTTGAACAACTCTGGGCCTAAAAGACCTGGCTTCAGACTGCAACATCTCGGCATGGGCGGCAGCAGTCCGGGCTGGCTGGCTGACAGGCAGCAGCAAGGGCACTGGCGGAATGGCAGTGGTGGGAATACGAATGCTGTCATCCTGAGAGAGGACAGCAGGTTTGAGCTCCACGGAGCCACTGCCACTCCCCCAGGGTGGTGCCTCAGCAATCCTAGTAATCTGGATTGCTGAACTGTTGTGACACCCTGCAAGCCCCTTTAAACACTGGTAACTGCAGCCATGATGGCAGCAGTGTGAGCTTGCGTGACTGCAAGCTGAGCTTGTTTGGCAGCAAGTTGATTTTGAATGACAGAAGTCTGAGCTTCCACTGCAGCACCCAGATGTTGGGTGGCTTCTGCTTGTGCTGCAATGGAAGCTGAGACATCAGCCATCAGATGCTGCATCATGGTTGCATCCACAAGTGTGCTAATGGAGTTGGCCATCAGATGCTGCATCATGGTTGGATCCACAAGTGTGCTAATGGAGTTGGCCATCAGACGTTGCATCATCGTTGGATCCACAAGTGTGGAGTTGGCCATCAGACGTTGCATCATCGTTGGGTCCATAAGTGTACTAATGAAGTTGGTCATCACTTCTATGCTGGAAAGGATGGGCTAGAAGCTCTGCGCAAAGCCCTGGATCAAGCTGGTGCCGGACTCCTCCATGCTCCTTGACAATGCACCAGGAATTTTATTGTGCATACCCAGCAGCCCTTTTCTGTTGCCTGCCCCATTGAAGTGCTCATCTGTTTCCTCTGCAGCAGAACTTGTGTTAAAACCCTGTCCTCCGGGGAGCTGGCACCTGCGCTACCCTTACCCCTTGCCCTGGCTGCAGGCCACTCGTGCCCGGTGTCTCACCACATGCAGATCCCGTCTTTAAGCTATCCTCTAAATTACGCGCAATGTCAGTATCTGAGCTGGTTGCTGCGAGTATGAAATCAAGTGAAGGTGTTTCTTCATCATCACTGTCTTCTTGTTCTTCCACCTGTTGCTCTTCCACCACTGCCTGGCCAGGTTGCAGTTCTTGGCTATCTGAAAGGAGAAAGGCACAAGGGTATGGTTGTGGTGAGGGGGGCGGGTGTGGGGGGGGAAGCAAAAGGTGCATGCATACACCACCTGTAGCTTGTAAATCATAAGAACATAAGAAATAGGAGCAGAAGTAGGCCATTTGGCCCTTCGAACCTGCTCCGCCATTCAATGAGATCATGGCTGATCTTCTGCCTCAATTCCATTCACCGGCCCTATCACTATATCCCTTGATGCCCTTACAAGTCAGAAATCTATCGACTTCTGTTTTGAATATACCCAATGACTGAGCATCCACAGCCCTCTGGGGTAGAGAATTCCAAAGATTCACCACCCTCTGTGTGAAGAAATTTCTTCTCATCTCAGTCCTGAATGGCCTACCCTTTATCTTGAGGCTGTGGCCCCTGGTTCTAGACTCCCCAGCTAAGGGAAACATTCTCCCAGCATCCATCCTATCAAGCCCTATAATAATTTTGTATGCTTCAATGAGATCCCCTCTCATTCTTCTGAATTCAAGAGAATACAGGCCTAGTTTACTCAATCTCTTCTCATATGACAGTCCCGTCATCCCAGGAATCAATCTCATGAACCTTCGTTGCACTTCCTCTATGGCAAGTATATCCTTCCTTAGGTAAGGCGACCAAAATTGTATACAGTACTCCAGGTGTGGTCTTACCAAGGCCCTATATAATTGGAGTAAGACTTCTTTACTCCTCTACTCAAATCCTCTTGTAATGAAGGCCAGTATACCATTTACCTTCCTAATGGCTTGCTGCACCTGCACATTCACTTTCAGTGACTCATGTACAAGGACACCCAGGTCCCTTTGAGCATCTGCATTCCCCAATCTTTCACCATTTAGGAAATACTCTGCCTTTCTGTTTTTTCTACCAAAGTGGATAACTTTACATTTATCCACATTATATTCCATCTGCCATGCTCTCGCCCACTCACTGAGTCTGTCGAGATCCCCTTGAAGCCTTTTCACATCCTCTTCGCAACTGACACTGCCACCTAGCTTTGTAGCACCAGCAAATTTGGAAATGTTACATTTAGTCCCCTCATCCAAATCATTGATATAGATTGTGGAATGAGGGATAAATGGGATGTGAGAAGGAGGATTAGGTATGGGGATACCATCATCTTCAATGGTTTCAGCCCTGCTGCTGGCCACGGGCTCAGCGATGGCCACTCCAATGATGGCGACCACCGTCTCCTCCATCGGGGTAAGGACATGCAGCCGTGCCTGTCCCCAACCAGTTAGCTCCTGCTGCCTCTGGTTATGTGCCAACTTGTCCTGCAAGAGAGAGGGAAGTGTGTCAGTGAGTGTGGTGCAATGTGTTTGGGTGATGCACCTGTCATGGTTGAATAGCTGGCAGATGTGGGTGTGAAGCTTGCAGCAGTGTTAAGTGTGTGAGGGTGAGGTGAAGCTTTGAATGTGAGGTATGAGTCATGATTGATAGAGATTTTTGATAGGTAAGTGATGGGGGTGTGGTGCATTGAGCAGTGTGTGAGGCTAGTGGTGCAGTTGATGGTATTTGAAGTTGAATTCATTGACCTTGACCACTTGTGTGAGGTCATTGAACTTCTTGCGGCAATGCATTTAGGTCCTCGGGGCTTGACTTCTGGCTACCTACTCTGCCAAGGCTACCTACTCCCATCGCCTTCATAGAGTTTGTCTGGAGGGCCTCCTGTACCCTGTGGATAGAGGACATCTATCCTCCTGTCCATGTCCTCCACCAAGGCCTCCAGTGCAGCGTCTGAGACTCTTGGAGCACGCTTGCCCCCCTCCTCCGTTGTGCCATTATTCACTCTTTTTGCAGGTCAGACTCTCTTCCCCACCCACTTCCAGCACCTGCTCCAGCCAGAATGCACCTCTCCTTTAAGAGGGGCAGGCTGGCTTTAAGTAATGCAGGCTAGCTTTAAGTGATGCTAGCCTTGCACTGAGACATTCAGCCACACAACAGCGCGTTTAGTGCTGCCTCAAAGCTGCAATCATTATGAGCAGGCAGCACAAAGTTTGCATGCTGCCTACATCGGAAGCAATAGGCGCGGGTTAATCGTGCATCGCAATACCTGCACCCATTTTCGGGGCTATCAAATTTAGCCCCCATACAGTCTTTGAAAAACTGGTTGATGTGGCAGGGGAATATCCCAAGTGGATAAGAATAATGTGGGGGCAGCCAATATACTAGTCAAGAGGGTTAACCCTTAGTCACCAACACTACTGATTAAGGAGAGCAGGAATTGTCCACAGAAAATGGATTCTGAATGAAAATGATGCCCAACACGCAAGCTGCTTTTCCAGCTACTCTGGTAACATTTCTACAACGGCAAGAGAGCTGCAGTCACTTAAAAATAAATTATGAAATAAACCTCAAAATCAAAAAGTAAAAAGAGGTCGGAGTATGCCAAGCATACACCTGAAGACGCACGAACAAAAAGAAATGAATGCCTACCAATGTCACCTTTTAAACTATATAATTCGACTGGATAATTTCTCAGATGCTCCTCACATAAATGCACGCTGTGTGCAGGTAACACCTAAACTTTAACATTTCTCTACTTGCAAATGCCTCCTCCTACTAAGCTTCCTCTAAACCCTGAAGGGTAAAACAATTTGAGCTGTGTATTCCTCCACAGCTGCTGTCAATATTGCTCCAGGAAACTGGTCCTGTCTGTTTCCCAGCAGCAGGCGCATTATCACAGATTAAGAAGAACAGGTAGTCAGTCTTTCTCTGGAGTGAGGCAGCTCAGTTCAAGAGTTAAGCTCCTGGGGTTTCTTCCGATGTGGAAAGTGCTATATAAATGCAAATTGTTGTTGTTGTTAGCTACCAACGGGGCTTAAACCTGGACCGTAGTATTAGGAGAGGCAGGCACGTACCTTTGCACCACTTTGAAATGAGGTCATTAACCAAACCAGCCACCTGTCCATCATTTAGGCTTCACAGTGGGTTTGTTCTGAATGTCAGGTATCCAGCAAATGAGGACTAAAATAATCAGGGACAACAGAATTTTCTTTTCAGGGTGAATGTTGCTGACTGAAGCATTTTTGATCTGCTAAATTCTTTGTCTTCTGTATACAGTAAACTCGCTATAGGCAGAAGTAAACAAAAAGGCCTGAAACAGGTTCTTATTTACTGCTTAATGAATTATGCCAAATAAGTTGCACAAATCTCTTCTGTCTTTCGGATGAGATGTTAAACTAAGGCCCCGTTGTCCATGGCACTATTCGATGAAGAGCAGAGGAGTTCTTCCTGGTGTCCTGCCTGTAAAGTCTGTGGGTTGTATAGTGAAGTAATACACAGACTACAAGAGTAACTTTAACAGGACTTTACTATTCGAAGGTCAGGGCGAATCTGCCCAATAAATCCTGACACCGCACTTATATACCGGTGTGGTCACCGTTGGTATTACAGTATACAGCAGCCAAGGCAAAGTAGTGCCACACATAAAATAGTTCTCTTAAAGGTGGAATAGTTACATACACTACAATCCTCCCTTTTTAGCTTACAACATACTTATTCTCCATTAACATAACATCATAACATATATACAACTTTATGCAAAACAGTTCACAGATTCAGTCTCTCTGGAGGTTTCCTGACTCTATCCGGATAACGCCTCAGTGGTGTAGTAGTTTTCGGCGGGGTAGTAGGTTCTTCTGGTAAGGTCGAGTCGGCTTGAAGGACAGTGTCAGGTTCATCTGATTCCAGTATCACCAGATCGGAGGTAGGTGTTCTGGGTATCTCTGCTTCAACATTAGCAGTGTAAGGTTGTGGAGTAGGTTGGCTCTTTGTGGATGACCCTATGATCTGGTCAACATGGCGCCTTATTATGCTGTCACCAATGTCCACGGTATACAGCAGCGACCCTAGCCTTTTTACAATAGTTCCAGGCTGCCATTTCTCGGTACGGTAGTCCCAGGCCAAAACTTGTTGACCTATCTGAAAAGATCTAGTTGGCCTTTCATTCATGCCCTGGAATTGCCGGTTCTCTACGTCCCTTCTGACGTTTGGCTTAATCAAATCCAGTCGGCATCTCAGTCTTCTATTGAAAAACATCATGGCGGGAGTTTGATTTGTGACCGCATGTGTTGCATTCCTGTACGCCAACAAGAAGTTATCTACTTTATGTTGTAAGTTGATGTTTTCATTACCCATGGCCTTGATGGCCTTCTTGAAGGTCTGGACAAACCTTTCAGCTAATCCATTGGTGGCGGGATGGTATGGGGCTGACGTGTAGTGCTTGACCCCATTGCTTTTTAAGAATTTCCTGAATTCTTCGGACACAAATTGCGGTCCATTATCAGAACAGACCTGTTCCGGCAGCCCATTCCTGGCAAACATGGTCCTTAATACTGTGATGGTTTTTTCCGTGGTGGTGGAGGACATCTTTATTACCTCCGGCCACTTGGAGTGTGCATCCACCGCTATTAGAAACATTGAGTCCATAAATGGACCAGCAAAGTCGATGTGTACCCTTTGCCAAGGAGATGAGGGCCACTCCCATGGATGCAGAGGAGCTTGTGGTGGCGCGTTTTGGACCTTCTGGCATCCTAGACAGCTCTTGGTTATTTCTTCGATGTCTCCATCAATACCTGGCCACCACACAAATGCTCTTGCTAGGTTCTTCATTTTCACTCCACCCAGATGCCCCTCGTGAAGCTCCTTTAGCACCTTATGCTGAAGTTTGGGTGGAATCACCACTCTCGATCCACACATCAAGGTTCCTCGGCACACTGACAGCTGTTCTTTTCTTTGCGAAAATTCTGGCAGCATTGGTTCGCCATGTGCTGGCCATCCCTCCACTGTTAAATCGTAGACTCGTGAGAGAGTCGGGTCATTCCTTGTTTCATTCTCGATCATCGAATTTGTCACTGGTAGACATTCTACTATGGACGAGTGGAACATCTCTACCGGGTCCACTGCAGCCGCCTCTTCAACTACCGGCAACGGTAGGCGCGATAACCCATCAGCATTTCCATGCTGTTTGGAGCTTTTGTATTCGATGTCATATTGGTGTGCCCCAAGTAACACGGACCACCTCTGTAACCTTTGCGCTGTCATAGTGGAAACGGCCTTGTTAGGGTTGAATATGGACACCAACGGCTGGTGGTCTGTCAGTAATGTGAACTTCTTGCCCTGCAGGTAATGATTGAATTTCTTTACTCCCCACACAAGGCTGAGGGCCTCCCTATCTATCTGGGTGTAATTTCGCTCAGCGGAGGTCAATGATCGGGACGCAAATGCGACTGGCCTTTCCGAGCCATTTGGGAACCTGTGTGAAAGTACTGCTCCAATTCCATAAGGGGAAGCATCACAAGCTAGCCGAAGAGGTAACGTTGGGTTGAAATGAGCCAACACTTCCTCAGAGGTAATCAACGCCTTGCTTCTGCGAAAGGCCTTTTTACAGTCCTCGCTCCACTTCCATGGCACTTCTTTCCGCAACAGAGTATTCAGCGGATGCAACACCGTGGATAAATTTGGCAGAAACTTGTGATAATAATTAATCAACCCCAGAAACGATCTCAACTGTGATACATTTTCCGGAGCGGGGGCCTTCACGACAGCTTTTATTTTGTCAGGCGACTTGTGTAGCCCCTCTTGGTCAATGACATGACCGCAGTACGAGATCCGTTTCTGGAAGAACTCACATTTCTGGCAATTAATTCGAAGGCCATATTCCTTCAACCTGGTGAGCACCCGTTTCAAATTTGTGAGGTGTTCCTCTTCATCTTCTCCCGTAATCAGGATATCGTCCAAGTAACACTGCGTGCTTGGAATACCTTGTAAGACCTGCTCCATTGCCCTCTGCCAAATTGCTGGAGCCGAAGCTACTCCAAAAACCAGTCTATTATAACGATACAAGCCTCTGTGCGTGTTGATTGTGAGATACTGGCGCGACTCTTCCTCGACTTCCATTTGTAAGTATGCTTGTGCCAGGTCTATCTTGGTGAAGTGTTGCCCGCCAGACAATGAAGCAAAGATATCCTCAATCCGCGGAAGCGGGTATTGTACCGTGTGAAGCGCCGGATTAACTGTGATCTTGAAGTCTCCGCAGATGCGGACCTTTCCCAGTCCCCCTGGCTTGTTACTTGATGAAGACTTCATGACGGGAACAATGGGCGTAGCCCACTCACTCCAGTCCACCTTAGACAGTACCCCTGAACGTTCAAGCTCTTTCAGTTCTGCCTCCACAGCAGGTCGTATCGCGTAAGGTACCGATCTGGCTTTGAAAAATTTTGGGCTTGCATGTTCTGCAATCTTGATTTTTGCTTTAATTCCTCTCAGTGTTCCCAGTCCTTGCTGGAATACCTCTTTAGCTTCGTCCAATATTCTGGACAACCGTTCAGGTTTGACCTCTTCCTTTCCGGAATCTACCGTCATTGTGTTTAGCGAATGCCAGTCTATCTTTATTTTCCTGATCCATTCCCGTCCCAGAAGTGGTGGACCTCCCTCGGGCAGCACATACATGTCCATCCTTTGGTGATCTTTGTCCTTGTATCTCACCTTGACTTCTATCTTTCCGATGGGGTATACTTTGTGCCCCGTGTATGTCTGCAATACCATCTCCGTATCCCGTAGGGGAATATGTTTGAATAACCTTTTGTAATCATGCTTATTCATGACCGTCAGCGCCGATCCGGTGTCCACTTCCATCTTCACTTGGACTTTTGCAATCTGTAGTGTGATCCAGATAGTTTGTCGGTCAGCTTCTTTACTCACATTGTGAATCCTCAGACTACCCAGTTCCTTGCTGTTGGAGTCTGCGTCTGAATTCTGTTTATCTGGATTCTTCCCAGTCACCTCATGTACCTTTCTGTACTTCTTCTGCGGTGACTTATTATTGCTGGTCTTCTTTCCTGCCCGGCATACCTTAGCTATGTGGCCAAGCTTGCCACATTTCCTACATTCCTGGTTTTTAACCCAGCATTGGTTCTGGTCGTGTGTTGTCTTCCCACAACGATAATATTTCGTTGTACCCGAAGTCATTTGATCCACACTGAGTACCGCTGTCTTCCGCTGCATTTCCGCCGTGCCTCTCGCTGCGGCTTCGTGCGATACTGCAATAAGGACAGCCTTATCAAGTGTAAGATCGTTCTCTTCGAGCAGTCGTTTTTGTGTTCCTTCCTTCGACATCCCGCACACGAACTTGTCTCTCAGTGCCTCTGGCAGATTTACCCCAAACTGGCAGTATCTTGCTAGCCTCCGCAGTTCAACCAGGTACTCCGCGTTGCTTTCCTCTTTTCGTTGCATTCTCACGTAAAATTTAGATCGTTCCGCTAACATCAGCGGTGCGGGGTTAAAATGATCCTTCAGGACAGCAACAATATTAGCGAAAGACTGATCTGCCGGTTTAGCTGGTGATAGAAGATGCTTCAATAACCCGTATGTTCTCGCACCCATTAAGTTTAGTAAGGTTAGAGCTTTTTCATAATTTGCTAACTTATTGGCCGTACAATATATCTCGATGCGTTCTACATACGTGGGCCAATCTTCCACCTCGGCATCGAACCCGTTGATGTTACTATGCTTAGGCATCTTCACCTCTTCCTGAGAAACAACAACAATATTCTTTAACTTTTTATTTTTTTTTATTTTTCCAAGATGGCGGTTTCCCGCGCTTATCTTCTTTCCCCGCCCACTTTCAAAATGGCGGTTCCCACTTCTGTCTTCTTCCCCGCCTACTGGCGGCTTCCCGCGTTTCTTCCCCTGGCGGGAGGGGTAAGCTTTCCCTCGGGCGACGGCCGCTGGCTTTCGCGGTTCGCAGCCTGTGCGTCGGCTTCAGCGCGTTCCCTTCTCTCGGCAGGGCAACCGGCGCTGGGTACAACCCGTTGGCGGCGAACAGTTTCAGCCGCTGGGCTGGTTCTCGCTCGGCCTTCCTTGCTCAGGCTCTGTCTCTCCCGCTCGCTCGGGCTCTGTCTCTCCCTCAGCGGCTCCCAATCGCGCCTCCCAGCCCTCTCGCAGTCCGGTGCTTCCCTCCCTGGCTGCGGCTGAGTTCTCCGCGGTTTATTTATTTTATCTCTTCCCGCGCCCTACGATCCCGGTCGCCGCTTTTCGTGGCCCCGGTCGCTGCCTGCCTTTTTCGCCGATCGCGGTCTAGCTGTCTCACGACGCCGTTGCGTCTCCCAGCCCGCTTGTACCGCGGCTTCTGTGCTCCATGCTGCCCCCGTCTCAGCGCCTCTGGGCCCGACTTCTGTCCGGCTCCTTTCCCCCCCGACCGTGGTCGAGTTCACCGCCCTTCTCCTTCGTTGATTTTATTTATTTTCCCTTTACTCACAGTCACCATGGCCGACTTGCTTCTCGTGCTGCTCGGCTCAAGCACCACCGTGGCAGAAGGGACAATCCGTGCCTGTTGCTGATGGAAGGCTTCGTGTCTGAAGTCTTCCTTCTTTCTTGCTGTGCAGACTCGAGTTTTCTCTCAGCAGAACGACGAGGGCGGTTGCCTCTTCTCGACGCTTCGTTAACTGCTTCGGACGTATTGCTGCACGCAGGGTAAGATCGAACTCGTCGCCGCTGTAAAGTCTGTGGGTTGTATAGTGAAGTAATACACAGACTACAAGAGTAACTTTAACAGGACTTTACTATGCGAAGGTCAGGGCGAATCTGCCCAATAAATCCTGACACCGCACTTATATACCGGTGTGGTCACCGTTGGTATTACAGTATACAGCAGCCAAGGCAAAGTAGTGCCACACATAAAATAGTTCTCTTAAAGGTGGAATAGTTACATACACTACACTGCCTAATATTTATCCCTCAACAAACATCACTAAAGCAAATTGGCTTAGGAATTGGGCTGCGCGGTGCTAATTGTTCAAGCACTATGCGGCCTCCTAAGTCCCCACAATGGCGGGCAGGAAGTGCGCGTGCATACATACTTCCGACCAGAAGTGCGCCACCTACCATATTGTGTAAGGACAACCAAGAGCCGTCCTTTCCCCATGCCTGAAGTAGGTGGTAGGCCCTTTGAATACTGTGTGCAGTTTTGGTCACCTTATCTGAGGAAGGATGTTCTTGCCATGGAAGGAGCGCAGCGAAGATTCACCAGGCTGATACCTGGGATGGCAGGAATGACGTGTGAGGAGAGATTGGGTTGATTGGGCTTATACTCGCTGGAGTTTAGAAGAATGAGAGGGGATCTCATTGAAACTTATAAAATTCTAACAAGCCTAGACAGACTAGATGCAGGAAGGTTGTTCCCGATGGCGGGGGAGTCCAGAACCAGGGGTCACAGTCTAAAGATAAGGGGTAAGCCATTTAGGACAGAGATGAGGAGGAATTTCTTCACCCAGAGAGTGGTGAACCTGTGGAATTCTCTACCACAGAAGGCAGTTGAGGCCAATTCATTAAGTATATTCAAGAAGGAGTTAGATATATTTCTTAAGGCTAAAGGGATCAAGGGATATGGGGAGAAGGCAGGGACAGGGTACTGAATGTGGATGATCAGCCATGATCTCATTAAATGGCGGAGCAGGCTCGAGGGGCCGAATGGCCTACTCCTGCTCCTATCTTCTATGTTTCTATGTTTCTATGTTTCTATGCATATGCAAATAAAGGGCCTAATGTCTGCTTGAGGTCTCTGCTGCAAGATTGGGTTTTCTTTAAGCCGCCAGTGCCATGCAGAAATTCAGATGCCAACAGTCAGTCAAGGGCTCCGAGCTGGACAGCTGTTTTGGTACTACAGTTGCATTGTGATGAAAACCCTTAACTTGTGAACTGGGTCCCAGCACCTTTTGCATTGGCTGGCAGCATCGGCAACCAATAGGTACCTTGACCGAATTGCAGGCCTCAGTCTGATTATACAGAGCATCCACTTTCATGTTATCAGCCCCAAACTAGGTTCATAAATTAGTGAAAAAATATTTGAACTTCCTCCACAGAATTTCTTTCTTGCTGTGCATCAAATGATGGCCATTGAAGTTAGCTGAGGAAATGTAGAGGAAGCGCTTTGAACCACTTTCTTGATGCCCTGCGAACAGCAGAGTTCTTTACTACGACAGCTCAGGCACTTAGCTGAATGACGCTTGGATGAGTGTTTGGAGAGCAGTCTTCATGGCTGCACTGAAGCTTCATCTTCTTGGTCAGTGTCTGCGTCTTGCTCTGGCTTTGATTCTTGATCGGCTCCTTCTCCTTCATGGTTAGGCCTTATTGCACAGCAAAGTTGTGGAGTATGCAGCACATAATGATCTTGCATATAAAAAGAAAATACTGCAGATGCTGGAAATCTGAAATAAAAACAGAAAATGCTGGAAACACTCAGCAGGTCAGGCAGCATCTGTGAAGAGAGAAACAGAAAGGTCACCGACCTGAAACGTTAACTCTGTTTCTCTCTTCACAGATGCTGCCTGACCTGCTGAGTATCTCCAGCATTTTCTGTTTTTATTAATGATCTTGCATGCCTTGGAGGGGCTGTACATTGAGGTCACCCTGCATTGTTTCAAGATGCCAATGCTATGATCTCTAATGATCCTGGTAGCTGCATAGACCATGTCCTATCTGCACTCCATCTGCATCCTTGCTACCACCCGGGCTCATTAGTCATGGCTGAAAACTGTGGCCTCCAAAGAAACATTGTTGCAGTCTGACTTTGCCTTCAAATAAGATTGTCTGCATTGAGGCTGCTACTCACAAAGCTCTGGTTGACTGGCATAATATGATGTTGGTGGTCATTGACCAGTTTTACATTGATGGAATAGAAGCCCTTTCATGTGCCTAGGGACCTGAATGATCATTTGGGTGCCATCACTGACTCCTTATACTTTGCGCAATGCAGCAGTTTGGTGACACTACTGAATAATGCATCAAACACCTGTTCGATACATTTGTAGTAAATCGGCTGATTCTGCACATGTCCCCTGGATAGCCTGGAAGAAGATGGAGACATAAAAATTGAGGGGAGTTGACACCTTGACTGCCACTGGCCGTGCAACCCCTACGCTGGAGGTTGGCTATATGTCTGCTTGAAGCAAATGAAACAGCTCTGAAACTGTCCCTTTGCTGAACCTGAGCCTGTGGAGGCAGGTAGCTATGCCTGGGCACATAGATAGCATATTGGTAGATATGGACATTCCACTTCTCTTGCGATCTGACATTCCCAATGGCCTTTTCTTTATTTCTCTTCATTCCTCTTGATTAATTCAAGTGACAAGGGAGCACTGAGCAATCCCTATAGTTTAGAATTGTCTGCAGCACAAGCAGATTAGCACTGTTGATGTTAACTCTCAATGTGTGAGAACCTGACTGGGCATTTAACGCCTATTTCAAATGGGTGAGATTAGCACACTGTATGCTGGAGCAGTAAAACAGCAGTATTGCAGGCTCAACCCTTAAATGCATTGATAGTCAGCTGAACACACAGTAGTTTACTAAATCGCTGTCCTTAACGGCCCAATTTCCCCGGCATACGCCACTGTGCCTGCATTGTTATGCACTATTAAGCCACTTCCTATTAGATTCATCAATTGAGCAAATGTTGCACTGGAAGTTACATGTAGAAAAGATGTCTTTATTCTCATTTTGTCTTCCCCTCCTCCTCTCAACTTAATTTCCTTTTATCCCCTCCTTGGGTGATACCTCAGGAATGTAAGTGTTGTAGCGCACTTGTCTCTGAATTAGAAGATTGGGGGTTCAAGCTCTACCCTAGCACAAGATCTGGGCTGACACTTCAGTACAGTATGGAGGGAGTGCTGAATTGTCGGAGGTGCTGCCTCTCAGAAAAGTCATTAAACCAAGGCCCTGTCTGCTTGTCCACATGAATGTAAAGTATCCCGTGACACAGGGAGTTGTCTTGATGCCCTGGCTAACATTCATCCCTCAATCAACACCAGCAAACCAGATTAACTGATCATTCATTTCATTGCTGTTTGTGCTACATTATTATCATTGGGATCTTGCTGTACACAAATTGTCTACTGCTTTAAGCCTGCATAAACAACAGTGACTACATTAAAAAATAATGACTTGACTGTGAAGCACTTCTGGACATCCTGAGGATATGAAAGATATATAAATGCAAGCTCCTTTTTCTTTTTTTTGTTTTGCTAGTGCCCTGGCACCTGCAGTGTTTGGTTTTCAGCAAGCCTCTAATGCGTTGCCCAACTGACTCTTCTTTATGTGTGAGTCTGGACACTGAGTGCAGGCAGGATATTTGACTATGGAGTGTATCACAGCAGAGCCTTATCCTTCCCTCTCCTGACGTCCACACATGCGGTCTTCCCAGCAAGGATCATTGGAGGGTGATCAGGAACGGAAACTTTGGCAGATATTTGCACTCCTTAGTCCGGGAATGCTGTGACCAATTGCAGCACTCCATCTGCTATCCAACGGTTTTCAGGTAATTCAGCACAGGCATGGGATTGAACCCGAGATCTTCAGGAACAATCAGATTATCAACGAAGAGTTTCATCTCATATAGAATGACATTATCTTACTGAGTAGTGATATAACTGTGGACAGGAAATTCCTGTTACCTTAGCTGCTTTCCACAGGAATGTCAAAGAAAAATTGTTACTCAAATAGACTGATTCAGGCATAAAGGGATTTTATTTTCAAAAATGTGATCCGAATAATCAAACATCCAAGTCGAAAATTTGCACTTTTTACAGCTTACAGCTTTGTGACAACAAACAGAAATGCAATTTGTTTTTTTAAGAGAGGAGCATTTCCTAGTCATACCTACAAGAGCAACTGTAAAGTTGTGGTTTTCTGGTCTCACTGATTCAGCTGCTGATAAGGGTGACTCGAGCATTGATGCTTGCATTGAAAGAGAGAAAAAAAACCCCACACACAGCACAGACCACGCAGGATCACTCATTCTTACTACAACAGCTGTGAAGTACACGACAGCATGCCACCAATATTAATCAGAAATGCGGAATGCTTTTGTCACCACAGAATACTCTGCTTGACATTTCTAAAGTTTGGAAGATATAACACAGCTGCACGAACATTAAGCAACAATGTTTCTGAATGGTTTGCACTGAACACAAACTGATACCCGTGCTGGGTGCTGGTGCATATCCGCAACATAGAAACCACGCAGACGCCAAACTGTCCCGACGCCCTTTAACAATTCATTATTTTTCTAGACTTCATTTCGTTTCTCGAATTGTTATTTTACTTGCGCACACCGCTAAGCGCCAGATGTTCTCAGCATAGAATCAAAGTCCCCGATAATATCTTATATTCACACAGGATGAAACTGTGATCGAAAGAGCGATCGTATCGGTTTGGTCCCAGTATCACACGTTCCTCTCCTGCTACCGTATCTTTCTCCTGTCTGGTGCTCTGCAGTGCTAAAGGTTTTACTGCAGTATTGGGGAGTGGTCGCCCATAGCACAGGTAAATCACAGTGCCATTCCTGCTATGGTAGGAATGTCAGAATTTTAAATGAAACATGGGGTGGGTTTGACTGAGAACATCATGGAGAATAAGAGCCCTTTCTTACATGGAAATACTTAAGAAGCCCTCAAAAATGTGATTGGTGACATAAACCATGAAATTGTGATAAAGGTGTACTATTTATTCACGTTGCCAAAAATGTTTTTAAGCCACTTTTAAGCAACTAATAGCACCGAGGATCCACAATTTTATATAAGGGATTCACTACCTCAAAAAAAAATCAATGCTAAATGCACTAATGCAAAATAAGAAGATAAATTAAGGGCCCAGAATTTGCTGGGGCATCTTGCGGCGGGCCACGTTAGATGTTCTTCCTTACCCTTCAGCTCAAAAATGCTTTGCACTGTGAGCTGATAACGGTGCGGTGAGCTCAACAGTGTATCTCCTTAAGCAATGAGATTTAAGGATTGTGAAAGAAACAGAACGACAGAGAAGGAAATAGTGTGAATTAGTGTCGAGTCAGCTACAGAAAGAGAGGGAAAGAAAGATTGGATAAGGGAGAGAGAAAAAGAGACAGAAAGGAAAAGTAAGTAAAAATTAAAAATTAAAAAAATCTCTAACAGCAATTTATTACCTGCAGGAATGAGACTCCATGGTTTCAATTGTTTCCTTTCTGGGCTGGAGAGGTTGAGTGGCATTCCAGGAACATAAATTTCATAATTAAAAGAGTACTGACGTCCTAGCCCTAACTTTCTGTGATGAGTTTAATTGGCAATTAATGCGCAAATGCAGAAATTTGTTGAAACTCACAGGGAGGCTAAGGGCGAGCTCTCGTTTTCACAAAGCTAACAGCGCAAATTGGCTAGCAATTTGTGGTGATTTGCAACTCACGGGGTTACTCTTCCTTGCCACAAATTACTGGGTTATTTATACACTAATAATGGTGTGTGTATTAAACTGGCTATTCCCAGCAAATTCTGGGTCAATGTGTTTCTTCTGATACTTATAAGAATTTGCGTCACTGAATGAGGAGTCAAATTAGCTTAATACTGGTCCTAACCTTATAAAGTAAAGCTCTGTGTGCTGGTCAGGATGTGTATTAATAGTTATGCTGTATTCCAAACACAAACCACTTCTATAAAAGAGGAATCATTCATATAAACCATCCAAAAGGTCAAGTCCAGAAAGGCTAAAAAATTGCAAGATAAACCAATTACTTTGTGAGCTAAGAATTTATTTCTACACTTGTTTAGATGGAGATAAAATAGTACTTTTCAAGCATGTGACCTAAAACATGTGATCTTATTGAGGTTTGACTGTTATTTAATTTGCCTTATGATATGCTCATGTTATTAGAACTGTTTGTTAATGTTGTATCTTAGACATTTTGGTGCCGTAGGAAGGGTGAAGTCCTGAATCTCAAACTCTTCACGCCCGAAGGACACATCGGAAGCTTTTGCGATGCTGCTTGTTTCTGAAACGTTACAGGGTACTACCTTTCACAAAACTGTGAATCATTTCTAAATTTGCGGGGTGAGGAGATTATTTAATTGTATCAGATGGTAATGATGTGTGGGAGAAGAGGGTTGCTGCAATGGGCTAGCACAGTGTTTTCATCTCTGGGACACATATTCGAATTCAGCCTCGATTAACCGGTGAAAGTGTTCTCTGTTTGGTGTATGTAGGGATCCTATGAGTCAATCCAATTCCTAGTGGGCATGAGTCCACTGTACGATAATTTGACACAAATTAGCTGTGAGCTATCAACTCACTCAGAGAGATCATAAGGATGCTTGGTGTGGGAAATGAAACATTCACACTGATGCATTCGGGGGTGCTTTTGTGAAGTTGCGGTTAAGGTACATTGTCGGTGCAGTCGAGTGAACTTTACGCTACGTCTACCCCTGCTGCACTAGATGTAAAAATAATTTGTTTTGACGCTGGAATTATGAAAGTGCTTCATTCCTTACAACTGGTGTTCTCTGTTTGGCGTATGTGGGGATTCTATGAGTCAATCCAATTAGTGGGCATGAGTCCACTGTACGATAATTTGTACCCCACCGACACCTGGGAATCCCTAGCCCAAGTCCGCACAAAGTGGAGGAGAAGCATCCGGGAAAGCGCCGAACACCTTGAGTCTCTTTGCCAGGAGCAAGCGGAAGCCAAGCGCAAGGAGCGCACATCAACCCAAGCACCCCACCCACCCATCCCTTCAACCACCGTCTGCCCCACCTGTGACAGAGACTGTAGGTCCCACATTGGACTCATCGGTCACCTGAGGACTCATTTTTAATGTGGAAGCAAGTCAACCTCGGTTCTGAGGGACTGCCTAAGCAGAAGACAACCGGTGAGCCTTATTTTGCTGAACAAAGTATATCAATGTAATAGTCAGTGATGGTATAAATGCGATACGACAATGGCCTTTAAATTGCTCTACTACTGTCACACTTGAGTTCTGATCAGGATCTGAGCCAGCCGTTCAACACTGTCACTCAACATTTCTTTAGGACCAACCCAGAAAGGTCAGATAACTTTCCAAGAGTTCTGCAGGAGGCAATCTCCAGCCTATAGGCCAGTTACTAGCGGGTATATTTGTGGCGTGCCTTACAATGAGTTATTATCCTAAGGGTATAAATGGAATGCTTAGAATTAGGGAGATTCACCGCATCATTTTCATGCTTACAGTAGCTGACTGTTGCATTGCCAGCAGAATTTCAGCCCTTGTTTTCATAACAGCTTTGACAAAGTAAACAGAGAATGTACACATGCTGCATTTTGGCCATGGTGAGACATGTTTCTCTATTCAATAATTTTAATGAAAAAGTAGGCATGAGTAAGAAGGGTTGTAATGTGGATGGAAAGTACTAATGGGCTATTTATAGCACTGTTCTTATTCCTCAAAAATGGATTAAAGTACACTCACATAAAGCAAGGAATAAACTATTTTTGCTTGTTAGAGCCTTGTTAAGGCCATTAATGATAAACTTGTGTAATATTCCTCTGGCATTAGTGATCTTAACAGATGGAAAGATTTCAAAACATCACCTCAGCAGTGAAGGAAGTGAATAGTACAGGGACAATTTATTCTGACTACTTTCCTGATCAACAACAACAACAACTTGTATTTATAAAGGGGGAGAAATTCGGTGGAGCCACAAACGGGGCGCCCAGCTCGCCTGGGCACCGGAATTACCGCTGTGATCGGAGCAGTTGCGCCCGCCGGAAATTCATCTTGAACACCCCAAGAGGAACTCGGGGCGCTGCTCGAGGCGCCCCGCGTCCCTCTTAGGGCGCTGAAACTGAATATCGCAGCGCAAAGTGCCACAGCGCCACACGCTGCGGCACGGCGCGCTGCGGTACTGCAGGCCTTCCTGCCCTTCTTAAGGGGGAGGGGCCTGCACCAGCGCGATGAGCGATCGCGAGTGCCGGCTGTAGTGTATGTGCCTTTAAGTCAGAACTACTTTTACAGCTCCTGTATACTGTAGTACCAGCAGTGACCACACCGGTATATAAGCTTTGCGCATGCCTCTGTACCCCCAGTCTAGAAACTACCCTCCTCCAGTAAAGACCTGTTATTTGTTAATGTACAGCATCCGTGTGATTATTTATCCACTGAACCACGGATCCAACAGTGGCGACGAGTGTCGATTCGAACCTACCTGCAACATTAAAGAAAAAAAAAATAGTCGAGGCCAGGAACACGGGCGTCGACCACGAGCAACCGCCCAGCAGTCAGGCAGAGATCCAACTTCGCAGAGGAGGCTGTGGAGAGCCGGGCTTGGTCCCCCAGCCACAACGAGCAGTAAGAGACCGACGACAGGTCCAGCGCAGACCCTTCCCGAGCAGCGGCGGCTGGAGCCGACCGACGGCGGAGAGAGAGCCGAGCAGCGTCGACAGGGTAAGACAGAGGGTGAAGAGCGCAGGGCGCAACCGGGGGTTGAACACCGAGCGGCGTCGAGAAAAATAAAACAAACCAGAGAGAGAGAGGGTAAGAGACAGCCGGGTTTTAGACTGAGCGGCGTCGAAAAAAAAATAAAAAGAAGAACGCGCAGAGCACAGCCAGTGCTCACGGGCTGAACAGGGTCCACGGGGCGAAGAAAGGGGAGACGCCACTGAGCCGCGGAGAAGAAGGAAGAGCGCGGGAGGCGCCATTGAGCCACGGTGAAGAAGGGAGAGCGCGGGAGACGCCATTGAGCCGCGGAGAAGAAGGAAGAGCGCGGGAGACACCATTTTTAGAAGCCGCAGCGGAGAAGAAAGGCGAGCGCAGGAAGGAAGGAAAGCGCGGGAGACACCATTTTGTGCCAGCGGAGAAGAAGGGGAAGCGCGGGAGGCGCCATTTGTGATAGTTAACACACACCCAAGGATGCCGAAGAGTGGCAGTATCTCTACGTTCGACAATGAAGTCGAAAATTGGCCGACATATGTGGAACGTATTGAGGTGTACTGCAGGGTGAATGAAGTGCCAGATGCTAATAAAGCACTGGTTCTGTTAAATTCCATGGGTGCAAAAACTTATGGGTTACTGCGAAATCTAATAACCCCAGAGAAGCCGGTAAACAAGAATTTTGAAAGCATAGTAGAAATCCTACAGGACCACTTAAACCACACACCGCTGCTGATAGCAAAACGATTTAAGTTCCATAAAAGGAACCAACACAAAGACAAAAGCAATGCTGAGTACCTAACGGAACTGCGCAAGCTATCGAAACACTGCCAGTTTGGAGCGGGACTAGCAGACACGTTAAGGGACAAGTTTGTGTGTGGGCTACAAAGTGAAGGAACCCAGAAACGGCTTCTATCAGAAAAGGACCTTACGCTGGACAAAGCTTTCAGTATGGCAGTATCACACGAAGCAGCCGCAAGGGGCGCTGCAGAGATACAACGGAGACTGCAAGAATATGGCACCAATGAAATGTCCCATGGAACAGGGAAGTGCTATCGCTGCGGCAGAACAACATATGACCAGAAAGATTTTTGGTTGAAGGACCAAGTGTGCAGACAGTGTGGGAAAGCAGGACACATAGCAAGAGTCTGCAGGTCTGGGAAGAAAACCAATAGTAAGAAATCTCCACAGGAGAAGTACAAAAAGGTACACCAGGTGATGGACAGTGGTTCAGATGAACAGAAAAGTGAGACAGACTCCGGAAGCAAGGAGCTGGGTTGTCTGAAACTACATAAGGTAACCGAAATGGAGGATCACCAGACTATCTGGGTTACACTCAAGATAGACGGAGTCCAAGTGGAAATGGAATTGGACACAGGGTCAGCTCTAACAGTCATAAATCAAAGAGACTACAAGCGGCTATTTTCACACATACCCTTCAAAGCTACAGAGATTGTCTTGAAGACGTATACGGGGCAAAAAGTCTACCCCAAAGGAAAAATAAGGGTGAAAGTGACATATAAAGGCCAGGAAATACCTAAAATGGATATATATATATTGCCAAATGGAGCACCACCACTGCTAGGACGTGAATGGATCCGGAAGATACAATTAGATTGGCATTCCATACAGGCACTGAAGGTTGAGGCCAAAAAGGATGACGACGTCACACCTGGACGACTGTCAAAAATGCTAACTGACACAAAAGAAGTGTTCCAGGAGGGACTAGGAACACTAAAAGGAATAACAGCAATGATTAAAATAGAGGAAAATGCAAGCCCAAAGTTTCTGAAGGCCAGACCAGTGCCTTATGCGATCAGACCAGCTGTTGAAGCAGAGCTGGAAGGGTTGGAACGTTCAGGAGTACTGTCCAAAGTGGACTGGAGTGAGTGGGCTACACCCATCATTCCTGTAATGAAGAGGTCATTGAGTAATACGCCTGGGGAACCAAAGAAGGTCCGCATCTGTGGGGATTTTAAGGTGACAGTGAACCCAGTCCTTCACATGGTGCAATATCCGCTTCCACGAATTGAGGATATTTTCGCCTTGTTATCTGGAGGTAAATGCTTCACCAAAATTGATCTAGCCCAGGCGTACTTGCAAATGGAGGTAGAAGAAGCTTTGAAACATTACCTTACGATCAACACTCATAAAGGTCTCTATCAATACAACCGGCTGGTGTTTGGAGTAACCTCAGCTCCGGTTATTTGGACGACATCTTGGTCACGGGCGAAAATGACGGTGATCACCTCGCCAACTTGGAGAAGGTGCTCACCAGATTAAAGGAGTATGGGCTACGAGCTAATCGCCACAAGTGCGAGTTTTTCCAGAAACAGATCTCGTATTGTGGCCACGTCATCGATGAAGAGGGGTTACATAAATCCCCTGACAAGATTGAGGCAGTAGTCAAGGCTCCAGCACCGGAAAATGTGTCACAACTGAGGTCGTTCCTCGGGCTGGTAAACTACTACCACAAGTTCTTACCAAATTTGTCTATGGTATTACACCCGCTGAACACCCTACTGCAAACAGGGGTACCATGGAAGTGGGATGACGAACGTAGACGAGCTTTCCAGAAGTGTAAAGAATTGATCACATCAAAAGAGGTGTTGGCCCATTTCAACCCAGCACTACCAATTCGTTTGGCATGTGATGCATCACCCTACGGTATTGGAGCGGTGCTGTTGCACAAATTCCCAGACGGGTTGGAGAGGCCAGTAGCCTTTGCGTCTCAGTCACTAACCTCAGCCGAGCGCAACTACGCCCAGATTCACAGGGAGGCCCTCAGCCTAGTATGGGGAGTAAAAAAATTCAACCACTATCTGCATGGGCAGAAGTTCACCTTGCTGACTGACCACCAACCACTTGTCTCCATCTTTAATCCTAAGACGGGCGTTCCAGTGATGACTGCACAGCGGTTACAAAGATGGTCCCTGTTTGTAGGGGTGAATCAATATGAAATAGAATATAAAGGCACGAAACAGCATGGGAACGCTGATGGGCTATCGCGCCTGCCACTGCCTACTGTGGAGGAAGCACCAGCAGTGGACCCTATCGAGATATTTTATTCGTCAATAATTGAACGATTGCCAGTAACAAACGCGGATATAGAGAAGGAGACCCGCAATGATCCGACGCTGTCACGGGTATATGAATTGACGGTGAGGGGATGGCCAACACATGGCGACTCACTGTTGCCAGCATTCTCATCCAGAAGAGAACAGCTGTCAGTATGCCAGGGGACAGTGATGTGTGGATTCAGAGTGGTGATTCCACCCAAGTTGAGGGAGAGAATGCTAAATGAGCTACATGAAGGTCATCTGGGGGGAGTGAAAATGAAAAGCCTTGCTAGGGCTTATGTGTGGTGGCCGGGAATCGATCAACAAATCGAAGACCTAAGAGCTGCTTAGGATGCCAGAAGGTCCAAAATGCACCATCACAGGCCCCTCTACACCCATGGGAGTGGCCCTCCTCTCCATGGCAATGGGTGCATATTGATTTCGCTGGTCCATTCATGGACTCAATGTTCTTAATAGCAGTGGATGCTCATTCAAAGTGGCCTGAGGTGATAAAAATGTCTTCAACCACTACAGAGAAAACGATTGCAGTCCTACGGACCATATTTGCCAGAAACGGTTTGCCAGAGCAGATTTGCTCTGATAATGGACCACAGTTTGCATCCGACGAGTTCCAAAAATTCATGAAAAGGAATGGGGTAAGGCATTACACATCCGCCCCGTATCATCCAGCCACAAATGGATTGGCTGAGAGGTTCGTACCAACCTTTAAGAAGGCGATAAAGGCCATGTGCGACGATGAAATTCCACTACAGCATAAGATGGACAATTTCTTATTAGCCTACCGAAATGCGACACATGCAGTTACCAACCAGACCCCGGCCATGATGTTCTTTAACCGAAGGTTGAGATCTCGTCTGGACTTGCTCAGACCAAATGTGCGAAGAAATGTTGAGGACAAACGATTCCAGCACATCAATGAGAAGCCGACAAGGAGCTTCAATGTAGGGCAACCAGTCTTGGCCCGGGACTATCGAACAGAGAAGTGGCAACCCGGAACGATATGTACAAGGCAGGGGCCATTAATGTACACAGTGGATGTCGGGGAGAACATTGTGAGACGCCACGTCGACCAGATCCTAGCGTCACAGGAACGAGTCAACCCCATGTCTCGCGTACCTGGGGATGAACCCGACATACCGGTAGCATCTACTTCAGACCCAGTAGCAGTGGAACCCGATGAACTACCCGATGAAAAGGGGTCAGAATCGCCTCTGCGCCAAGAACAAGAACCTCTGGAAAGGCGCTATCCCGAAAGGGTCAGGAAGCCGCCCCAAAGACTGAATCTATAAATGGACTTTTGTTGTTTAATGTACATGTTGAAATGGTAATTGTTATTTGAATATTAGGGGTATTACTAATCTAAAAGGGGAGGAATTGTAGTGTATGTGCCTTTAAGTCAGAACTACGTTTACAGCTCCTGTATACTGTAGTACCGGCAGTGACCACACCGGTATATAAGCTTTGCGCATGCCTCTAGACCCCCAGTCTAGAAACTACCCTCCTCCAGTAAAGACCTGTTATTTGTTAATGTACAGCATCCGTGTGATTAGTTATCCACTGAACCACGGATCCAACACCGGCAAAAGAGCCCGGCACCGAGGAGAAGTGCCGGGTACTCGGGACACAGCCAGCACTGCCCGGGGGGGTGGAATCAGGAGGCCGGGGACGGAGGTGCTGGCAGGCGGCCGCCGAAAAAAATGGCCGCCCTGCACCTCCACCTTAATTAGCGCTACTGCCGCCACAGGTAGGCCCCGTGAACCGGGCGCGATTTGCAACCGGCGTTACAGAGGCGGGCGCTAACAAATATCGCAATCGGGGCGGTAGCGGGGCGCTGCGCACACTGATGATGTCATCGGTGGCGGCGCAGCACAACAGGCTAACGCCGCCATTAGCGCCCCGTTAAATATCACGGGAGGTGTGGCCAGTGGCGCTAAAGCCACTGAGTGCCCTCTTTAGGCGCTAACTGGTGGCGCAGCCCACTGAATTTCTAGGCCAGTGTCTTTAACATTGTAAAATGTCCCAAGGTGCTTCCCAGAGCGTTATCAAACAAAATTTTATATTAGGACAGATGACCAAAAACTTGGTCAAAGAAGTAGGTTTTAAGGAGTGTCTTAAAGAGGAGAGCGAGGTAGAGAGGCGGAGAGGTTTAGGGAGGGAGTTCCAGGCAGCTGAAGGCACGGCCACCAATGGTGAGGAGATAAAAATTGGGGATGCACAAGAGGTCAGAATTGAAGGAGCGCAGACATCTTAAAGGGTTGTAGGGCTGGAGGTGGTTGCAGAGATAGGGAGGGATGAGGCCACGAAGGATTTTCAAAACAAGGATAAGAATTTTAAAATCGGGATGTTGTCAGCCAATGTAGGTCAGTGAGCACAGGGGTGATGGGGGAATGAGACTTCGTGCAGGTTAGGACATGGGCAGCCAAGCTTTGGATGAGCTCAAGTTTACGGAGGGTGCAAGGTGGGAGGCCGGCCAGGAGCACATTGGAATAGTCGGGTCCAAGATCAACTATTCTCACAAAGATTTCATGAGCTGCCGAGATAGTGAATAGATTATTTATTATTCATGTCTTTTCTTCACAGTAAAGAGATTTTTTTTTAAATATTGGGCCGGATATTCCAATGCCTACAGGTGTGTACGAGCTGTGTACCCACCCGTAGGGACATCATGAATGCCGGTTTCAGGCATGCGAAGCGCATGCGCTGAAAACCGGTATTTCCGATCTGTCAAGAATGCTCCTGACAGATCGGACGCCTGCCCTGGAGAAGGGCCTCTGCGGGCGGATAGTTCCGCTTTCTGGAGAACCTCCACCCGCAGAAAACTCTTAGAAATCTTACGCCCAGAGGCGTAAGGCCTGCTTTTACCAGCATAAGTTTTGAAAAAATTAAAAAAATATTTTTTTAGCCCCGTAAAAATACTTTAATTTTTTTTGGGAAAAAATTACATTTTTGTTTAATATATTTAATTTATTGTAATTTCAACTAATTTAAAAATGTTATTTAAAAAAATTATTTAATGTTTTACAGTGTTTTTGGGGTGATCTCCATTCATATATTTGACAGGTCTATCTGTCAAGTGTATGAAGGGAGACTCCCTTCTTTGATTGGTTCCCCATGGCCCATGTGATCCCAGGGACGCTTGCAAACCACCTGCGCCCCCAGGATACCTGGGCCCTGCACATTTCGAGTTGGAGAGGCCCAGGGACAGAAGTGTCCGGACCTCGGGAGCCCTCAGGTAAGCCCGTAAATTTTTTCCAGATCGGAGGCCTCTGCACGCAGGAAGCCTCCGAGCGGAAAATATGGCCCATTAGCTTCCTAGAGATGCTAAATTGCCTTGTAAATAAAAAGGACCTCAGAAGCAAATGTATTGTGTTGTAAAATAGTATTGCAAAACTGCTGTGAATCTTCTCTGGAATTTCAGCCCCATGGGTTATTTGGAGTATTTTTTTTTTCCTTTCTGATTATTTTGGGTAAAGACACAGAAATGCAACACATGTAAAAAAATTATTCTTCAATGTTAAAAAAAATGTACAATGGAATGGAAATGTCAGAGGAGTGGGGATTAGAATGAGAATGGCACTGATAGAATAAAAATCACAAAGCCTCAGTATTAGAAATATCACGGTAGTTTTCCTGAGTAGTTGCACCAGGATCGCAATCACCAATTGCCCTGTATCCAGTCCGGTATACAAGACATACAATTTCCAAGTGAGAAAAACAAATATGGGTAAAGTGTGCAAGGGCCTCATTAAAGCTCAGAATTTAATGGATATCATGTTAATGATTGCCAGCTGCAATTTTACCATTTTTTTCTTTTTGCAAGGAATGTACTGACAGCTTTGTACACCTATATGATATGAGCACTGTAGGGAAAACACATTCTGGCCTTTTGAGAGTTGAGAGTTGAGCCTAGATCTTCCAATTAGGATCACCTGATTTGTGCTGTCCGCCATTTATGCACCTGCTCCATTTTATGAACCGTCCGCCTATATTTGAGACGAAAATAACTTCATGATGCCATGCGACACATCTCCTGTTATTTTCACCTCCTTTATGCTATCTCCAACTCGCGTCCACGTAATAGGAACATCCAATGTCTCCAGGTGCTGTGGAGAAGGTGGAAGAGCTTTTAAAGAGCCGGGCCACTAGTTTTATAGCAGCAGTTTATAGATCATTTTTTGACCCTGTATTTTGGAAGAAGAGGAGGAGCAATGGAACCAGGCTTGTCGGGCAGCACTGGAGACACAGGGCACCCGCCCGCTGGCACTCCATAACAAAATGTACAGGCAGGGTCGCACACACCTGCATTTTGTCTGAGCAGCAGCGCTTGTGATGGCTTCCTCCAATAGCACTTCCACGGCTCCCTCTGTGAACTTGCACCTCTCTCCTTGCTGCAACCTAGGCTAGACATCCTCAATTCTCTTCACTTTCTTTTCTTGACCAAAAGTGACTCTGATGATGTCTGTCCTTTTGAGTTTACTAGAGGCCTTTAAATCCTGCGGCAGTGTTCTCTTTCTCCCAACCCTCCCCCCTCCCCGTCCCCTGGTCCTTCCTCACAAAATGGGCAGACATGAATCAGTGGTGTTTCTGATGCCTGGAGATTCACCAGGATGTTACCTGGGCTGGAACGTTTCAGCTATGAAGAGAGACTGGACAGGCTGGGGTTGCTTTCTTTAGAGCAGAGAAGGCTGAGGGGGACCTGATTGAGGTGTACAAAATTATGAGGGGCATAGATAGGGTAGATAGAAAGGAACTTTTCCCCTTGGTAGAGGGGTCAATAACCAGGGGGCATAGTTTCAAGATAAGGGGCAGGAGGTTTAGAGGGGATTTGAGGAAAAACCTTTTCACCCAGAGGGTGGTTGGAATCTGGAACTCACTGCCTGAAAGGGTGGTAGAGGCAGGAACCCTCACAACATTCAAGAAGCATTTAGATGAGCACTTGAAACACCATAGCATACAAGGCTACGGACCAAGTGCTGGAAAATGGGATTAGAATAGATAGGACTAGATGGCTGGCGCAGACACGATGGGCCGAAGGGCCTCTTTCTCTGCTGTATAACTCTATGGCCTAGATTTTCACTGTGCCGCGAGGCAGGCTTTTAGGCGTGCGGGGGGCAAAAATCCCGAATTCGGGGGTCCCGACACCATCCCGCCCAAAACCCGCCTCCACGTAAGTTTCAAAGGAGGCGGGTACCCGCCCCGCACTGGGACCCGCCGACCCGAGGCGGGAAGGGATTAGTGCCAATTAACTGCCTGTTAACAGGTAGTTAACAGGCAGTTTTTAGCCTAATCCCTATTTTGAGGGGTGTCGTGTGGGATTCCCGACGGCTCCAAACCACGCCAGGTTAGAGCAGGCAGGCCGTCGGGTTGAAGGACTTGGAGGGGTCGCGATGTCGGTGTTCAGGTGAGTGATGGGTGCATAAGTGCAAAGGTAAGTATGTTTGGTGTGTCTAAAGTGTGTAAAGAAGTTTAAATTACCTGTACTTACCTTAACAGCCTTTCTTCCTCTAGGCGTCGGGAGTCCATCATCTAACTGGCACAGAAAGCAGAATGGCTGTGATCTGTCAAAAGTGACAGCCTTCAGCTTTCAGTGCCGGTGAGAGTTCTAACTGAGTCTGTGTAGAAGGACTCAGGTTAGAAGTCAGACTGTCAGTGTTTGACAGCTTCAAACAGCTGTGAAACACTGATATTTCATCTGCCAACACCTCTTGACAGATGAAATTTCAGTCTGTGACGTCACCTGTTGCTGGGTGGCCCTTAATTGGCCTGCTGAGCCCGCTGTGCGGGCTCAACAAGGTCAATCAAGGGAAAATCGCGTGGATTGGCCGGACATCGATGGAGGCGGGACTAAAACCCGAAAGTTGTAGTCCTGCCCCCTTCCCGACTGCTGAATGAAAATCCAGCCCTATGACTCGAGCATGGCCAAAAATTATGATGAGGCTGTCCTGGAAATGATGGTGGGATCAGCGTTTATTACGTCCAGTGGTACTAATTGCACTCCAGCCTACATCTGGTTAGCATCCAATCAGAAAATCCAATCTTTGGTTTCTTAAAGGTGTTGGGCTTTAAGTCTGTGTATTGGTGCCTTTTGGATTCCTTTGGCTGCATTCTTCCTGTGGCATTATGTTTTGATTTTGCATTTTAAAAAACTGTTTTCCCCTGGTTTTCCCACCACAGCATTGCTGCCAACTAAATTTTGGCTTGCAGCAACCACATATCTGAGGATGGGGATAACTCTCAATATTCCTCTTGCATTCAAAGATTTGGAGACAACATCACAACAGGGACAGTTCTGACAGTGACTAGGAAGATGATGACAACCTTGAATTTGTACTACATTGGATCATTCCAAGCCGGCACTGGTAATTTCTGCCAAATAAGCCAGTGCGCTTTGCACCAATTAATAAAGCAGTATGGGTAGGGTAGACTCTTTCACTACTTTCCCCATGAAAAGGCAGCAGCAGTATGAGAAGGAATAGCCCTTTCAACAGGAGACAGATTTTCTTGAAGTAAAAGGCATCTTCGATGGCACCTACCAGCAACCCCATGATGTATATAAAGGCGTTCCATTTGATTAATGTACACGTGGTCTGTGACCACATGCACCAAATAATCAAGTTGGTTCCCAATATCCTGGTAGAGGTCACAATGTATTCACAACAATCCATCATGCCGCCATCATTTGAAGAAGGATGAATGGATGGGTACTCAAGAACATAGGATAATCTCTTGACTGTTGGCTGATCCCCTTGAGACAGCCACGAGCAAGAAAAGAATGCTGATATAATGAGGAACATACCTCCACAAGATCCTTGTGGAACATATGACCAACATGTCACCTCCAGACTTGGCTGTTCCAATGCTCTCCTGGCTAGTCTCCCATCATCCACTCTCTGTAAACTTCAACTCTTTCAAAACTCTGCTGCCTGTATCCTATCCCACACCTAGTCCCAATCACACATCACTCCATCGTCACTAACCGACATTAGTTCCTGGTCCACCAGCGCCTCAAATTTAAAATTCTCATCCTTGCATTTAAATTCCTTCATGGCCTCACCCTTGTGTTTAAATCCCTTCATGATCTCACTCTCCCTATCTCGATAACCTCCTTTAGCTTTAACCCCCCCCCCCCACTTGAACCCTCCGTTCCTCTTACTCTAGCCCCTTATGGATCCCTGCTCCCTTCATTGCCGTGGCTACCTTGCCCATACTCTGGAATTCCCTTCCTAAAGCCCCTCCTCCTCTCTACTTTTTCTCTGTCTTTAAGACCCTGCTTAAAACCCATCTGTTTGACCAAGCTTTCGTGCACCCCTCCTAATATCTCCTTCTTTGACTTGGCCGACATTTTGTGACTAGACCACAGTAAAGTGCATTGGAACACTTTTCTACATTACAGGTGCTATGTAAGTGCACGCTGCTATTGTTGTTAAAACAGTGTTGCTGATGCTTGGACAGACTTTCTGCAGTATAAATTGGACAGGGTTTTCAAAATCTTAACAGTGTGTCGCATGTTGTACAACTTTTTCATACAAAGTGGAGTTACCATACAGTAGGAGGATGAGGTGGCTCATCCCTATACATCAGCAGAGGGGGGGGAGATTGAAAAAAGGGATGATGAAGCCCAGTTGCAGCCACGAAGACCAGTGTGGCAGTACTGCCACCCAAGCCACCCAATCCACAGCCAGCACTGTCTACTCTTGCACAGTGCAGTGGCCCAATAAACACAATACAATCCATTACTATTTACCAAACTTCAACCTTTACCTGCTTCAACTCCCACCTGCTACTATCTTATTGCACCCAATCAGAAATTAACTTCCTGGGCCAAGCTAAAATAAAGTACAACTATTTTATTTCACTATGAGTGAACATTGTATGTGTTCCTAATGTCTTTATCCCCCTGCTTCCCCTTGGTAACAATGTATGGCGTGTGTGTTCTGCAACCTAATTTAGTCCTCCTTTTAGGTGCTTCCTCAGTGGGAGGACTAAGTCCGGTAGCTGGCAGCTGGCTTACTTGAGATGGAGATGGCCCTTTACTTCTTTCTGCTGGGTTATTAGTGGTCCCAGCAACTACTGTAGCCACGACTAATGCTGTGAGAGTTGCACTGGTCTTGCTTGCTATCTGGCATTTTTGTTGTCTGAGGGAGTTGGCTGGGATGCATGAAAGTGGCATCACCCTAAGATCAACCTCATCCTTGCCAACTCATGGCAAGTTCCAGCTTATGGGGACTCCCTCAGCACGTGCACAGGTTTCTCTGGGAACAGAATGCTGGCCAGTACTGAGGTGTGTGAATCCCTGCATCAACGTTCTTTCAATTTGATCCCCGAGCATGGTGAATCTGGACATGACAGTAGAGCCAAAGCCTCAATAATCCCAGTTAGAGCAGTTGGGAAAGAAACCACAATCAGCGTCAGGCTCTCTATCACTTGGGGTTCTGCTCCAGATAGCCACGGTGGCCAACAGTTCGGTAAGGTGGCCATGCACCACAGTACACATGCAGCTAGTGGACTCTTCCACACTCGCTGTCAGAGCTTGCAAATGACTGCGTGAAGTATTCGTGCTCAGGTAGCAGCCTGCCTCTGTATGCAGGCTCCATGAGGTATGAATCCTTGGAAAGACTCAAGCTAGCCCTAGATTGGGACATTTGCACCCGTAATAATGTGCGTTAAAAACTACACGAAGATCTTAAACAGCAATATTTTTGCCGTAATCATATTGTTGTTATGTTAGCTCCTCACTGAAACTTTAAAAAAAACTTGATAGAGAATGCAGAAAAATAAATCATAATTTACAATTTTAGATTATAAGCAGCAACAAAATAATAATTTTATTCTACAGTATTTGAATTGATATTGCCAAGTGGTTCCACAGAATAACAGAATTTAATTATCAGGAACCTGAACTATGAATATAATTTTGAAATACCTTGTCTTACTCAATTAAAATACTACCAGCATGTTTTCATTATGTATTCCTTACATTTATTATATTATTAGTAATTATAGAAATACTAATTTAATGTGAAGTTTAAAGGTATGCTTCATTTCTGTTTATTTTGTGCAGTATATTACATTTTCCCCTCCTTAAACTAAAAATTCACACAATTGTTTCATATGAATTGTTTCATAAGATTGATGATAAAATAAAACCATTTTCTGGGTGGTGAAGCTGGTAATAAGGACAATTACGGACACATTAAGGAGCATGATCTCAAACAATTGGCTGAGTGGTAGCCCTGCCACCTGAGCCATAAGGTTGTGGGTTCAAGCCCCACCACAGACTTCATAGAATGATACAGCACAGAAGGAGGCCATTCGGCCTATTGTGCCTGCACTGGCTCTTTGAAAGAACTATCCAACTAGTCCTACTCTCCTGCTCTTTCCTCATAGCCCTGCAAATTTTTCCTGTTCAAATATATAGCCAATTCCCTTTTGAAAGTTCCTGTTGAATTTGCTTCCACCATCCTTTCAGGCAGTGCATTCCAGATCATAACAACTCGCTGCGTAAGACTTCTTTCCTCATGTCGCCACAGATTATTTTGCCAATTACCTCAAATCTGTGTCCTCTGGTTACTGTCCCTTCTGCCACTGGATATTTACTCTATCAAAACCCTTCATGATTTTGAAAACCTCTATCAAATCTCCTCTTACCCTTCTCTGCTCGAAGGAGAACAAACCCAGCTTCTCCCGTCCTTCATCCCTGGTGCCATTTGAGTAAATCTCTTTTACACCCTTTACAAGGCCTTGACATCCTTCCTAAAGTGTGGTGCCCAGAATTGAACACAATACTCCAGCTGAGGTTTAACCAGTGTTTTTTAAAGGTTTAGCATGACTTCCTTGGTTTTTGTACTCTATTCCTCTATTAATAAAGCCAAGGATCCTATATGCTTTTTTAACAGCCTTCTCAAGTTGTCCTGCCAACATACACTCACAGGTCTCCCTGTTCCTGCACCCACTTTAAAATTGTACCATTTAGTTTATATTGCCTTTCCTCATTGTTCCTATCAAATTGAATCACTTCACACTTCTCTGTGTTAAATTTCATCTGCCATGTGTCTGCCCATTTCATCAGTCTATGTCCTCCTGAAGTCTGTTATTATCTTCCTCATTGTTTATTACATTTCCGAGTTCCGTATCATATGAAAACTTTGAAATGATGCCCTGTTTACCCAGGTCCAGGTCATTAATATACATCAAAAAGAACAACCTAATACCAACATTCTGATGAAAGTTCATCGACCTGAAACGTTACCTCTGTTTCTCTCTCCACCGATGCTACCTGACCTGCTGAGTATTTCCAGCATTTTCTGTTTTTAATTATCCTAATACCAACCCTTGGGGAACACCACTGTATACCTCCCTCCAGACCGAAAAACAACCATTCACCACTACTCTCTGCTTTCTGTCCTTTAGCCAATTTTGTACCCATATTGCCACTGCCCCTTTAATCCCCTGGGCTTTAATTTTGCTAACAAGTCTAATACGTGGTACTTCGTCAAACACCTTTTGAAAGTCCATATACACAACATCAACTGCACTACCCTCATCAACCCTCTCCATTATTTAATTTTGATAATTTTGATGCCTGAGTCAGACAGGTTTACATTAGTCCAAGACACCAGTGATGATTGAACAGTTTGAGATTCGGAGAGGTAAAATCATAACTGGGAGTTAAGATTCACGTACTCTGCTCCAGGATAATCCTGCAAGCCTGCGCCTTAACAGATAGGGTGATGGTAGGTGATGGAGCAGTAGGAAGCTCACCTGTGCCCTGTGCTGGTAAACTGCTAAACTGTGCTGTTTTAGCTTGTTAAACGTTGCCAATACGTCTCCACATACACTTGGGAATCCCTCAGCCTTGTCTACTTTCAACCTGAGCCAAAATTCTCCAGGCTTAGAAAGGTGGAGCATGCACTGTTGATCAGACACACGCAAACTTCATTTATGTGGATTTCTCATTAATTTGGTTTGGCAACTCTGAAGTGTCATGATATGTTTACGTATGGGCTGGATGCCAGCGAACCAAAATAAAGAGGGTAACCTGAGTATTGGAAAGATGGGAGCAGTCAGTGCAGTGGTGACCATTTTTTCCAGGTTTTACTGATTTGTGAAATCATCCCTAATATTTCACAGGATGGTTACATGAGCCAGCAGGTACACAGGAGTATAAATAGATTGGGAAACTACATTCAAAGGTATGATGGTGGACAAGCAATGGCTAGTATTTAAAGAATTAATACACAATTTACAACAAATATACATTCCTTTAAGGCACAAAAACCCCACAGGAAAAATGGTCCAACTGTGGCTAACAAGAGAAGTTAAGGATAGCATTAGATCAAAGGAAGAGGCTTATCACGTTGCCAAAAAGAGTAATAAGCCTGAGGATTGGGAGGATTTTAGAATTCATCAAAGGAGGACCAAGAAATTGATAAAGAAAGGGAAAATAGAATATGAGAGTAAAATAGCGAGAGACATAAAAACAGACTATAAAAGCTTCTATTGGTATGTAAAAAGGAAAAGATTAGCTAAAGTAAATGTGGGTCCCTTACAGGCTGAGACAGGAGAAATTATAATAGGGGATAAGGAAATGGCAGAGAAATTAAACTTTGGCTGGAATTTTGCCGGCGCTCAGAGTGCAGGTTTGGAGGCGGGACTGCTGTCAAAATGGCAAAGATTGACAGTGGGTAGGAAACCCGCTGTCAACCCACCTCCAATCAGTCTTCCCAAGTGTCAGGTCCCCAATTTGCACATGGACCCAACACCTAGTGGCAGGAAGAGGATTATAGCCACTTAACTGCCTGTTGACAGGTACTTGATAGTTGTTAACAGGCTCTTTTTCAATTTTGCTGATTCTGGCTGGGGTTTCCCGCTATCCGGACACCACGCCAGGTAAGTGTGGTGTGTTGTGAGTCTGCTGTAATGTTCCTGCATTGATGACTGCTGCAGAAGTGGTGTGAAGGATCCAATGGTGCACTGGTACATTTCAGAGGTAAGAAAATGTTGGGGAAATCATTTTTAATGAATTTACACTTTTCTGTAGGTAACAAGTTTTGAATTGGATGTCTAGTCCCACCTCATTGGGAGAACCTCTCTCACCAGTGACAGATCGCTTCTGTAACCTCACCTGCAGCTGCCATCTGTTCTAGCCTAAGGAGGGAGTCACTGGAGAGTCTGGGTGTAAGAGCTCACCTTTGTACAGTGATTGTCAGTGTTTGCAGCACCTCAGTGCTGTCAAACACTGAGAAATGAGCTGTCAAAAAAAAATTGTGCATGGTCCCTTTAAGAAAACCAGCAGATGAAGTGTCATCAAATGACGTCATCTGACTGGCTTCCTCTTAATTGGCCGGCAAGCCCACAGGGTGGGCTTAACAAGGTCAATCAACGTAAAATCACGTCCATGGGCCGGATGCAGTTGGGGGCGGGACTGGAACCCGGAAACCAGCTGACCCACTCCCAAGCCACATCCAATGACAAAATCGTGGCCTTTGTGTCTGTCTTCATGGAAGAAGATGCAAAAAACTTCTTGGAAATAGTGGAGAACCAAGGGTCTAGCGAGAATGAGGAACTGAAAGAAATTAGTATTAGTAAAAGAATAGTACTGGAGAAATTAATGGGACTGAAAGCTGCTAAATCCCCATGACCTGATGGTCTATATCCTAGGGTTTTGAAAGAGGTGGCTATAGAAATAGTGGATGCATTGGTTGTCATTTTCCAAAATTCCATAGATTCTAGAACGGTTCCCGTGAATTGGAAGGTAGCAAATGTAACCCTAATATTTAAGAAAGGAAGGAGAGAAAAAACGGGGAATTACAGACCAGTTAGCCTGACATAAGTAGTAGGGAAACTGCTAGAATCTATTATTAAGGACGTGGTAACAGGGCACTTAGAAAATGATAATAGGATTGGGCAGAGTCAACACGGATTTATGAAAGGGAAATCGTGTTTGACAAATCTGTTGGAGTTTTTTGAGGCTGTAACTAGCAGAATAGATAAGGGGGAACCAGTGAATGTGGTGGATTTTATATATTTTATAATTATATAGGGCCCTGGTGAGACCACACCTGGCGTATTGTGTACAGTTTTGGTCTCCTTACCTAAGGAAGAATATACTTGCCATAAAGGGAGTGCAATGAAGGTTAACCAGACTGGTTCATGGGATGGGGGAATTGTCCTATGAGATTGAGTAGACTAGGCCTATATTCTCTAGAGTTTAGAAGAATGAGAAGTGATCTCATTGAAACATACAAAATTCTTACAGGGCTTGACAGGGTAGATGAAGGGAGGATGTTTCACCTGGCTGGGGAGTCTAGAACCAGGGGTCAGAGTCTCAGAATAAGGGGTCGGCCATTTAGGACTAAGATGAGGAGAAAGCTCTTCACTCAGAGGGTGGTGAATCTTTGGAATTCTCTACCCCAGAGGGCTGTGGAGGCTCAGTCGTTGAGTATATTCAAGACAGAGATCGATAGATTTTTGGATATTAAGGGAATCAAGAGATATGGGGATAGTGCAGGAAAGTGGAGATGAGGTAGCAGATCAGCCATGATCTTATTGAATGGCGGAGCAGGCTCAAAGGGCCAAATGGCCTACCCCTGCTCCTATTTCTTATGTTCTTATGAGTCAGGATCATTTCCTGAATCCAAGGTACAAAGTATAGAAAACAGGTTATAATAATGACTACATATCCAACTGTTGGCAGCCCAGAGACAGTTTGGGTCTGGCTTTGATATTCCTGAATTTTAGTTCCCTGAAACTGACGCTAACCCTAATACATGCACTTGGAACATAAACATAGAGGGACCTATTTTTGCATATTAGTCAGTTCTAAACGGTTAAGAATTAGTGGTAATTGTGCAAGAATTTTAATGCGCTCTCAATTTTCATGTGCCAGTCTACTTGCAAAATTATTCACAGATCCAGGTCGGAGTTATAAACTGAACAGAACACACTAGTGGTGGGAGAAGAAAGGTGTGTGGAATTGTAATTTATAAAGGATGGTGACAATTAATGGGAAGTGCCATAGGTTGAATGCCTTTAGAAAGAGTCAAAAGACATTTCAACCATTAGCTTTTCAAAGGCTGAAGGACAGGGTACTAAAGTGATAGTCAAAGATAACAGGAAAGGAAACGTAAGTTGCAGGCAGGAGTCTGCAGGTAAGAGATGTGGCACTCGACCTCATGCTTAATAGCTACTGATGTGGAGATGGCGCTGCATGAGGTGGCTGTGAAGAAGGGTGCCCTCTGTGCCACCCCATGGCACCAGCCCCATAGGTCTGCATTGCAGCATACCTGGAAAGAGGTGGAGGCAGGATTCATGCTGCAGCTGTTGAGTGCTGTCACTGGCTATGTACATTAGCAGCAGGTGTTCTTACAGCAGATGGCACAATTGTGCATCTGGTTCTCTATTAATCTGGACACCGTGAAACCAGTTTCCCATAGTTGTTGTGAGTTAGGTGTGACAGTGTATGCAATATAGTTTGTAGCATCTTTCTGTGTGCGGCCAATCAGAGTTTTGGTGGCTGCTGTTGACCTTGGTATGCCTTCTTTCATGCAGTACCACTGATAGCATGACATACTGTGATTGGGGTGCTTCTGAAGAACCACCCAACATTACCATTAATCAGGTCTTCATACGTATCTGTGCAACTAGGCCTGCTGTCACAACCTACCTTGATAGTTGGAGCATCCTCATGCAATAATCATCTGCTAGGTGTAGTAAGCAGTGAGGAAGATAGTAATAGACTTCAAGAGGACATAGACAGGCTGCTGGAATGGGCAGACACATGGCAGATGAAATTCAACGCAGAAAAGTGTGAGGTGATGCATTTTGGTAGGAAGAATGAGGAGAGACAATACACACTAAATAGTACAATTTTAAATGGGGTGCAAGAAGAGAGGGAGCTGGGGGTGTTTGTGCACAAATCTTTGAAGGTGGCAGGACAGGTTAACAAAGGGGTTAATAAAGCATATGGGATCCTGGACTTTATAAATAGTGGCATTAAGTACAAAAACCAGGAAGTTATGCTAAACTGATGTAAAACACTAGTTTGACCTCAGCTGGAGTATTGTGTTCAATTCTGGGCACTACACCTTAGAGCAGAGAAGGATAAGAGGAGATTTGATAAAGGTGTTTAAAATCATGAAGTGTTTAGATAGAGTAAATAAAGAGAAACTGTTTGCAACAGCTGGAGGCTCGATAACGAGAGAGCACAGATTTAAGGTGATTGGCAAAAGACAATGGTGAAAACAGAAAGAATCAATAGCGGCCTTCGAAAGGGAATTAAAAGGATTAAAAAATTGCAGGGTTATGGGGGAAGAGTGGGGGAGTGGGACTCACTGGATTGCTCTTCAAAAGAGCCAGTGCAGACTTGATGGGCTGAATGGCCTCCTTCTGTGCTGTACTATTCTATGATTCTATACAGTGAGGTGCGTTCACCTCTGTCTGCAGTGTACGGGCATCGGTGGGTGGGCACAGAGCATTTCTCGTGCAGCCTAACCTACTTGCCATGGCTTTGGTGGTCTTCCTTTTCTCAAATAAGGGGGTTCCCATTGGGAAACCTTTTGATGTCAATAATGGTACTGGGCAAAAAGGAGCTTAAAAAAATTGGCACAAAGGCTCCAATTTATTCGGCAGTAATTAGAAGTGGCATGGAGTGGGACTAGCTGAAGTGCTCTTGCAGAGCGCCAGCACGGGCTCAACAGGCCGAATGGCCTCCTTCTGTGCTGTAACCATTCTATGATTCTATGATATGGCACAGAAAAATGGCATGGAAGGTATCATTGCATTACTTCCATCTGTTTGCCTTATTGTTTGCAAGCAGGGACTTCTTACAATCATTTATTTTCCCACCAGAAATAAGCTTCAATGCCCCCTTGTCTGTGTTGTTACACCATGAGACAGTAATGACAGGATCATTGCCACCAGAATATTCCAATTAAACATATTTATTACAAAACTTCAGTATGAATTGTACACAGCAGTTCTTATAGAGCAAGGTTAGCAACCCACAAAAAAGAATGATACATATCTGTGCAGAGTAGTCATCAATCTAACACTTTCTAATGTACCACAACCTCTGAGATGACACTTGCTGTTTGTGGCTGCCTTACTAATGGATAAACCATATAGAAATGCGCCACTTGACATAATATATGTGTTTTGAGTGGCTTCTAAAGGCAGCTTGATAGAAATGGTCTGCTGTACTTTGTCATCTTGGCTTATTAATCTAAAAGATCATTTGAATTGTATGACAGAGCTAAAGTGAGAGAATACTATATACTGCATTTGAATTACAGAGAATGACACAGAATATACAGCGCAGAAACGGGCCATTCAGCCCATCCAGTCCATGCTGGCATTTAAGCTCCACTCGAGCCTCCTCCCAGCCTTCCTCATCTAACTTTATAAGAACATAAGAACATAAGAAATAGGAGCAGGAGTAGGCCATTCGGCTCTTCAAGCCTGCTCCGCCATTCAATGAGATCATGGCTGACCTTCTGCCTCAATTCCATTCACCGGCCCATATCAGCATAACCCTCTATTCCCTTCTCCCTCATATGCTTCTCTAGCCTCCCCTTAAATGCATCCATACTATTCGCTTCAAACACTCCCTATGGTAACGAGTTCCGCATTCTCACCACTCTCTGAGGAAAGAAGTTTTGATTCTTTATATTCTATTTAAAAATATGCAAACTATCGCAGAGCAAATGATTGCCTTTTAGATGTTTGTGTACAGAATGATCTGGTTGGAAGTCTGTTCACACTTTCAGCAATATAACCTGTGTAAGGATTTATACCTAATGCTTGATATTATAAAGCAGAATTAAATAAACATATGAACAAAATATTTCTGCAATTTTCTCCAATTAAACAAAAAAGAAAATCTTGTGCTTCTGTGATGGTGCAGTAATGCTGTTGCAGTGATCCGAGGGTTAAACAGCAAACAGCACAGCGCAACAGAAGGGATACTGTTTCTTTACGACTGTAATATACATGTATTAAGTTTCAATGCGGTCCTCTTTCAGTCAGAGTGGACATGTCCTATCTCAGAGCTGAATAGTTTTATGTTATATAGGTCCTGCAAGCAGCAGCGTTCTACAATGGGAGCAAAATTTGATCACCATAATGTTTTTGTAACGCTTCTATCAGCTTGTAGGTATAATCTAGTGGAGTGCTTAGCCCCATCTGATTGGCTGCAATTCTCTGGATAGTTTCTAATGTATCTATTTAGGTCATGTCTAGGTCTTGTCATGTGTGGTTCTGAAGAGCAAGCTAGAGAGGCCACTTGTGCTGCAGAGCAGATCATCAAGAACATAGGCCACTGCATCTTCTGGATAATGTCGAACAATAATGATACCTCCATCGACTAAGATGTTAATGTTTTCTTATCCTCCAACGTAAAATCTTATTTTCTGAATACATTAATTAATATTACCAGGAGCTGCGGCACATCAATAACAATATTCCCATAGTTTGTGCCTGTATTGTGGAGCATACTGTGTGTTTAACTGTGGTAAATTATTAATTCAACAGAAAAACCTGTTAGTTATTTAGTCTTTTATGCAGATTTCTTCTTCCAAATCACTACAATGTCAAAAGGATACTTCAAGATGACAGGACATTGCTCATATTTTTAATCTTCAACTCCAATAATATTCATCAGTATGCATCGCCATGCTCCCTCCAAACTAATAATATATTATAATGGAAAAATCCTCCAGAGATTTGCTGCTTAATTACAACATTATTTGCATTTTTGCATATTAATGACTGCGCATTTGCTGCAGTAATTAAGTAGAATGAATTGAAAAACCTAATGTTTGAAAGCAATGGTGAAAAACCAAAATGCAGAACAGTTCACTGCACTTCATTCCAGAAGGTAACCCTTCGAGTGCTGAACATCAGCCTTCAAAACATGTCTATTTTCTTTCAAATAACCACAACAAAAATGATTTTCTATGAGTATTTAAGACAAATACTATATTTGAGAAACCATTTAACAATGCAAATGAACAAAAGTACTGCAAGCTTATGCTATGGTTTGTATTTGGTGATGGGAAATATATATAAAATGTCCCTCCTTATTTTAGCCCTCTTTTTATTCATTGATTACTACCATTAAATTTGAGAAATCCCATATACTGAATTTGAGTGGAAGAGTATGTAGAAAAACGTCTGTAAACTGGCATTACGAGTCCCTTGCTATATATAAACACAGTATTTATTTCAAGAGAGAGAGAGAAACTTACAACCTAAAATGACATAATCACCTTGGGCTCCTGTACTGTGTTACAATTCGAGAAGCATTTTAGTATATTGCAGGAACTATTTCAGCTTTACACACAGTGCAGGCCTGTGACACAGAGCAGTTTATGATTGCAAGCAGGGTGGTCATATGTCACAAATTTACAAATATTTGCAGCAGCAAGCCTTTTAAAAATAGGTTTCACAGCTTGCCAGCGAAGTGTGCTTGACAGTGACATGGCTGGTCAATCCTGGAACTGCATGTGTCAAGAGTTGTTTGGAACGAGCTCTTCTCATGCAGTTCTGGATTGACGGCTGGGTCGGTGTGGAGCAGGTGTAGCTGTGGATGGCTGCAGAGAAAAATAGACGAAACATGAAAATGACAATTAAATATCTTTTGCGGAAGAATATAATTTTTTTTTAAAAAGAGTAGGGGAAAAATAAGAAGTGAAAAAAAAATCCATGTTGTATTGTCTGATTTCCCAGCCCTCTCAATAAAGTAAGATTTTCCTTGGGGTCTGAGGTGGATTACTGGTGTAAGTCAGCTGAGAATGCAGCTATGGGTGAGGAAAGCATGTCAGGATCTGGATACGCCAAGTCCCAGTCCAGGCTGGCAGTTTCTGATGGAGCCTAGTGCATGCGGAATTTACTTCCCCCACCCCATACACGACCCATGGGGGTACAGTAGCCACGGTCGTTATGGTGCTGGACCCTGAGATTCGCGAGTTCAAGTGCAAACATAGCAAGTTGTGAAATTTGATCATTTGTGGGCGGGCACCAGAAGCACAAGCATGAAAGCTGCCGGATTGTTGTAAATACACAACTGGTTCATTAATGTTCTTCACTAGAGCAGAGCAACCTAGCAACTGATTCCTTGGTTAATGACTGCTAAAATGGAAGTAGTGAGGAGAGTGGCCCTCTTTGCCAGCTCATTGCACTGTTCCCATAGTTCGGCGTTTCAACATGCCTGAAAGGAGTTGGAGAAGGTTGGAGGCTGCAACCGATTAGTGCCGTTATTGGTTATGCTAGGCCTCTGCTGCATGGTAGCTGCAGGTGTCCTAGCAGCAAATGGCAGATCACTGTATCCGACCATTCACTGATCTGGAATCTGTGATGACAGTTCCCCACAGCCATCACCAGATAGATGCAACCATGCCTGCAGTCTTGGATGGTGGCATCATGATGGGGATGCAGACAATCGGGCTATACTGGCTGCTGGCCACCCTGCCAGCCCTTCTTCCATACAGTACCATTCAAAGCACGAAATACTGTGATTGGGATGCTTACGAGGAAACATCCACAATTACTGTTTGTAAGACATTCACATATCTTAGTGGTGGCCTGATGTCCCAGCTTCCATTGGGGATAGGAGCCACTGTAGTACAAATAGTTTGCCACAATGAATTATGTTTGCTTCCGTCTGCAGATGCAAATGTCTGGGTACTGGTGAGTTTTTTTTATTGATTCCTGGGATGTGGGTGTCGTTGGCAAGGCCAGCATTTATTGCCCATCCCTAATTGCCCTTGAGAAGGTGGTGGTGAGCCGCCTTCTTGAACTGCTGCAGTCCGTGTGGTGAATATACTCCTACAGTGCTGTTAGGGAGGGAGTTCCAGGATTTTGACCCAGCGACGATGAAGGAACGACGATATATTTCCAAGTCAGGATGGTGTGTGACTTGGAGGGGACCTTGCAGGTGATGGTGTTCCCATGCGCCTGCTGCCCTTGTCCTTCTAGGTGGTAGAGGTCGCGGGTTTCGGAGGTGCTGTTGCTGAAAAAGCCTTGGTGAGTTCCTGCAGTGCATCTTGTAGATGCTACACACTGCAGCCACGGTACGCCAGTGGTGGAGGGAGTGAATGTTTAGGGTGGTGGATGGGGTGCCGATTTAGTGGGCTGCTTTGTCCTGGATGGTGTTGAGCTTCTTGAGTGTTGTTGGAGCTGCACTCATCCAGGCAAGTGGAGAATATTCCATTACACTCCTTACTTGTGCCTTGTAGATGGTGGAAAGTCTTTGGGGAGTCAGGAGGTGAGACACTCGCTGCAGAATACCTAGCCTCTGACCTGCTCTTGTGGCCACAGTATTTATGTGGCTGGTCCAGTTCAGTTTCTGGTCAATGGTGACCCCCAGGGTGTTGATAGTGGGGGATTCGGCAATGGTAATGCCATTGAAGGTCAAGGGGAGGTGGTTATGACTCTCTCTTGTTGGAAATAGTCATTGTCTGGCACTTGTGTGGCCCGAATGTTACTTGCCACTTATCAGCCCAAGCCTGAATGTTGTCCAGGTCTTGCTATATGTGGGCATGGACTGCTTCATTATCTGGGGAGTTGCAAATAGAACTGAACACTGTGCAATCATCAGCAAACATCCCCACTTCTGACCTTATGGTGGGGGGAATATCATTAATGAAGCAGCTGAAGATGGTTGGGCCTAGGACACTGCCCTGAGGAACTCCTGCAGCTGAGATGATTAACCTCCAACAACCACAACCATCTTCCTTTGTGCTAGGTATGACTCCAGCCAGTGGAGAGTTTTCCCCCTGATTCCCATTGCCTTCAATTTTCCTAGGGCTCCTTGATGCCACACTCGGTCAAATGCTGCCTTGATGTCAAGGGCAGTCACTCTCACCTCACCTCTGGAATTCAGCTCTTTTGTCCATGTTTGGACCAAGGCTGTAATGAGGTCTGGAGCCGAGTGGTCCTGGTGGAACCCAAACTGAGCATCGGTGAGCAGGTCATTGGTGAGTAAGTGCCGCTTGATAGCACTGTCGCTGACACCTTCTATCACTTGCTGATGATTGAGACCTGGGCAGTTTTCCACATTGTCGGGTAGATGCCAGTGTTGTAGCTGTACTGGAACAGCTTAGCTAGAGGTGCGGCTAGTTCTGGAGCACAAGTCTTCAGCACGATACTCGGGATATTGTCGGCGCTCACAGTCTTTGCTGTATCCAGTGCGTTCAGCCATTTCTTGGTATCAGATGGAGTGAATCGAATTGGCTGAGGGAGGTAGGTGGTAATCAGCAGGAGGTTTCCTTGCCCATGCTTGACCTGAAGCCATGAGACTTCATGGGGTCCGGAGTCAATGTTGAGGACTCCCAGAGCCACTCCCTCCCGACTGTATACCACTGTGCCACCACCTCTGGTGGGTTTGTCCTGCCCGTGGGACAGGACATACCCAGTGATGGTGATGGAGTAGTTTGGGACATTGGCTGAAATATATAATTCTGTGAGTATGACTGTCAGGATGTTGCTTGACTAGTCTGTGTGACAGCTCTCCCAATTTTGACACAAGTCCCCAGATGTTGGTGAGCAGGACTTTGCAGGGTCGACTGGGCTGGATGGGCCATTGTCGTGTCCGAAGCCGGTGCCGAGGTCAATGCTGGGTGGTCTGTTCGGTTTTATTCTTATTATTGTTTTCTGTAGCGGTTTGTTACAATGCTAGGCCATTTCAGAGAGCAGTTAAGAGTCAACCACATTCCTGTGTGTCTGAAGTCACATATAGGGCAGACCAGGTAACGATGGCAGATTTCTTTCCCTAAAGGACATTAGTGAACCAGATGGGTTTTTACGACTATCCGATGGTTTCATAGCTTTTATTTTATTCCAGATTTATTTAATTAACTGAATTTAAATTCCCCAGGCCTCTGGATTACTAGTCCAGTAACATAACCACTATGCTACTGTTCCTGCTGCTGTGAGTGGGTACAAAGCACCTTTTGTGCAGCGTGACCTGCCTGGCATTTATCTGTTGGTCCTCCTCTCCTTCTTCCAAACACCTCAGATAGGTGGATTTCCATTTGGTGCCTGTCATGGTATTAAAGGAGCAAAGAAGAGAACAATTGGGCACAATGGCTCATTAGAGCGTTAGTGGCAGCAGAAAAAAATGTGCAAGACTTAAGAAATAGCTTTAAAACTTCAAAATCAATTTGCTTTCTGAGCCCTATATATCAATTACCACTCGTAGATGATCTTTTGACAACACTGGATATGCATTTTACACGGCCGTCATCTGGGAATCAACATCCTGCACATCAAAATGTCAGGAGATGGCGCTGAAGGTGTCCCCCGCTCGAAATGTATATTTCATTTGAGCTCCTGCCCGTTTGAGGTGTGCACTTCCATCGCTGGTGACACAACCACATCAAACCAAATCGGCAAAGATCTGACATGACCACCCATTTTTCTGATCGGGTCTGCTCAATTGGCATCTGTAAATTAGGTGTACTAGTCGGAATATCCAGACAATTTTAGTTGGTAAAAACATTTTTAAAATTGTACCAGTCACTTTTGTATTCTCTAATTTTCTGTTCAGAGCCATCTGGTTTCTCCATCTCACCTGCTTTCCACGTTTTCTTACCTCTTTAGAACCAAATGAAACATTAAAGATCAATGATCATTCGCTTTTCAGGAGCTCTACGTAACCCTGTGACTGCTAACAGCCAGGGCACTTTCCCTTTCCACTTCACTCTTTCAAGCCAAGTGTGAAGAGGCTGTCAGTTTTCTAGAGAGGAGTTGGCCTTGGGCACCCTGATGAGTTGATACCTTGCATTAACACTACAGTGACACTGTAATATAACTGTAATTACAGCTTAATCTCTGACAGTAATCATTGATTGCAATGCAGAGGTTTGCAGACCTACAGGGAGATTAACTCATTTCCTTTGTAACTCCAGCAGTACCTTACAACCATTCTGAAAATCCAGTCAGTGCAATAACATTAGTAGTTTGATTAGTCTCTAATCGAGGTGAACCAGGTCACCACTGGTTTGACTTGGGACTCTTGCTCATTTGGGGGGTTTATTCTGAAAGATATCTTTCTACCACATGTTTAGTTTTTGAAATGACAGCTTCTTTTTCCTGTTAGCATTACTTAAAAAGAAACACCACAAGAACCATAATACATCCACCCGTCTTTCAGCACATGGCATCATTCAGTGTTCAGTGGGGAAGACAGTGTCCAGATTCGTTCCTTACACTCTGCGAATGTTGCACTGAGGCCGCAGCTAAGAGGTGGATGAGAGCAGTCCCAGAGGATTTGGCCACTGGTTAAAGGTTTACTCCCACCAGGGAAGCATCTAGCCTCTGCCCAACCTGACAACGCGGCCAAGATCAGCAAACCATCATGTCAGGAATTGTGGATTCTATCCATTATTCTACCAATCTTGGGTGTAGTGCAGCGAGTGCCAATGTGCCGTGCCACCTAATAGGCATCACTTTCAACTATTTGTCCATCACTATAAGTGATGTGATCTCACTTTACTTTTGATGGAAAAATAATTTACATCAAGGTGAATGGGAAATAAAGAGACACCTTTTTCTTCCACAGGCTTCTTCTTCTTCCATCTTGTGCCTGTTTGTTTTGTTCCGCCAGCCTTTTCTGCTCTTCCTATCTATTTCTTATTTGTCTACCTATCTCTCTCCAGAGCCACTTCTCCCTTTTTCTCTGCATCTTTGTGGCCATTTCCATTTACAGAATACTTGCTGAAACGAGGACCAACATCTTGTACTTCAACCACCAGCTTTCATCAAAACTCGATTGCATGATCGAGTCCTGAAGTCCCATCAATCAGCACTGATCTGCATCGTCACTGATCCACATCGTCACTTTCTATTGATACATCAATACACATCTATCTCTGTGCAGCATAACTAAATGTTTCCTTAAATTTCTAACACTTATTTCAAATCAATTCTATACATGCAAAACAGTTCAGATTGTTTAATTGTTTACAGCACCATTTTATTTCTATATAATAAATAATGCATTGTGGCGGAGCCACTAAGGGACTCTGATCAGTTGTATATAATTCCCTTTAATAATATGTCAGCTACAGCCTAAGTCTGTATCTTTGTTTTCACTGTTTACATGTACAGAGCGCGATCACTTTAATAGCGCGGGTAAACGCGATGACGTCACGCCGTTCATCACGTGATCCCCCACCGGCGGGAAAAATGTGATGACGTCATGACGTCAGCCATGGGACCGCCCAAGCAGTCCTCGTGGAGCCTCTGAACTGACTAGACCTATATTCGATGTTCTCCTGTAGTTATCCGTTAAACTCTGTTAGTTTTCATTAAACCTCGTTTATTTGATTGCCTGAGTGGACCTCAGTCTTTTGGATAGGAACTAGACATTCCTACATTGGTGACCCCGACTTTTGCGAACGGTTTTCGCAGAAGTTACTGAACATGGAATTGAATGCCGTTGCTTTGAAGCTACCACAGTTCTGGGAGCAACAGCCAGCTGCGTGGTTCATCCAGGCTGAAGCCCAGTTCGCAATCAGGAACATCGTTGCGGATCAGACCCGTTACTATCACGTGGTCTCCGCCCTCGACAGCGCCACAGCCTCGCGGATCGTCAGCCTGCTTGGTAATCCATCAGAAGATCGCAAGTATGAAACAATAAAGGCGAGGTTGTTACAGGTCTTCGGGCTCACGAAGTCGGAGCGTGCCCGCTGGCTGCTCAATATGCCCGGCCTCAGGGACTCCAAGCCGTCCGAGCTCATGAGCCAAATGCTCACGCTCCTGGGCTCCGAACCGGAATGCTTCCTCTTCAGGGAGCTATTCCTCAGCCAGCTACCAGAGCAAGTTCAGGCTGCCCTAGCCAGGTCGGAAGTCACAGACTGCGCAGAGCTGGCTGCCGAAGCGGACAAGATCTTCGCGGTGACACAGCAGTACTGCGCTGCCACGAGGCGTCCATCCCCCACAGACGCCGCTCCAGCCCCTCAACCTGCGGGGTTGTGCTTCTACCAAGCCCGTTTTGGCGCAAAAGCAAGATGCTGCCGCCCTCCCTGCAGCTTTTCGCTCAAAAAAACCCAGCAGCCACCCTGTTAAAAGAGGACCGGTTATAACGAGCGCCCCGCGGCTGTGATGGCAATCGGTAATTCGGGAAAACTCCTCTTCATCAACAACTCCCTATCTGGTCGGCGTTTCCTCTGCGACACCGGGGCGCAGTGTAGCATCCTACCCGCATCAAATCTTGATCTACAAGCTGGGGGCATGGCCCCTCCCTCTAGGCAGCTAATGGCGGGGCCATTCGGACCTTCGGAAGCCGGCGGGTCCAGGTGTGCTTCGGCGGCCAGCGCTTTTACTGGGATTTCATCACGGCCAAAGCCTCTCAAGCCATCCTTGGGGCGGACTTTTTGTGCGCCAATGGCCTCCTGGTGGATGTATGGCACCGCCGGTTGGTCAATGCAGCCACTTTTCACTCCATCCCGTGCCACCACGGTAATACCTTGGCGCACACTGTCTCTTGCGCGTTTCCACCTCCGGATGACTTCACTCGCCTCCTCGGAGAGTTCCCAGACCTGACCAGACCCACTTTCTCTTCCACGGCCACAAAACATGGTGTCGAACATCACATCACCACGACTGGCTCCCCGGTCTATGCACGGGCCCGGCGCCTCGAACCTGGCAAGCTCGCGGCTGCGAAAGCGGAGTTCGACACGATGGAGCGACTAGGGATCATTCACCGGTCGAATAGTCCCTGGTCTTTGCCTCTCCACATTGTTCCGAAACCTGGCGGCGGATGGCGGCCTTGCGGTGACTACCGACGTCTGAACGACGCCACTACTCCTGATCGGTACCCGATCCCTCATATTCAGGATTTCTCGGCCCATTTGGCGGGAAATACCATTTTTTCAAAAGCTGACCTTGTCCGTGGCTACCACCAGGTCCCCGTACACCCGCAAGATGTCCCGAAAACTGCAGTCATCACCCCATTCGGCCTGTTTGAATTTCTGCGGATGTCGTTTGGATTGAAGAACGTTGCACAGGCTTTCCAGCACTTGATGGACTCTGTGCTTCGGGACCTCAAGTTTCTATTTGTCTACCTCGACGACATTCTCATCACCAGCCCTAATAAAGAGGAGCATATCTGCCATTTGCGCACCCCCTTTAGACGCCTCAGTCAACACGGCTTGATCATCAACCTGGCCAAGTGCCAGTTCAGCCTGCAGCAGATTGATTTCTTAGGCCACCGCATCACTCCTGCAAACGAAGGTGGAGGCAGTTATTTTGTTCCCGCGCCCGCAGACCGTCAAGGCCCTGCAGGAGTTCCTAGGGTTGGTAAATTTTTATCACCGGTTCGTCCCTAATGCAGCTCTGCTCATGCAGCCCCTGTACGAGGCCCTCAAGGGCAAGTCCGGCAAGGATCTGATTAGCTGAACGGTCGACGTGGACCGGGCGTTCGTCGACACAAAAGGCACCTTAGCCAACGCAACCATGCTGGCGCACCCACTGCCAGGTGCCACCATCGCCCTTACCACCGACATGTCAGACTACGCCATCGGCGCAGTGCAGGAACAGTGGGTGCATGGGACGTGGCAACCGCTGGCGTTTTTCAGCTGTCAACTACGGCGAAACGAACGGAAGTACAGCACGTTCGACCGGGAGTTGCTGGCCCTTTTTCTGGCCATCCGCCATTTCCGGTTCTTGCTAGAGGGTCGTCCGTTCACGGCTTTTGTGGACCATAAGCCACTAACGTTCGCTATGGCCAAGACCACCGAACCGTGGTCAGCTCGGCAGCAACGTCAGTTGACATTTATCTCAGAATTCACCACTGACATTCAGCATGTGCCCGGTAAAGACAAGATTGCCTCTCCCACGCGACCGTTCATGCAGTCCAGCTCGGCATCGACTATGCTCTCATGGATGCAGATCAAGCCTCAGATCTGGAAGTCCAATCTTACAGAACCAACCCCTCTAGCCTCCAAGCGGCTGACGTCAAATTCCACGCCGCGAGCACTACGCTACTCTGCGACGTCTCCGTAGGAGATCCTCGCCCTATCGTGCCGGTCGCCTGGTGCCGAAAAGTTTTGATGCCATACACGGGTTGTCGCACCCTGGCATGAAAGCCTCGCAATAGCTGATGTCGTCCAAATTCGTGTGGCGGGGCATGCACATGGATGTTCGCGACTGGGCCAACACCTGCGTGGTCTGCCAAAAGGCCAAGGTGCAGCGTCACGTCAAGGCTCCATTGGCCACTTCCGCTGTTCCGGAACGTAGGTTTGATCATGTGCATGTGGACCTGGTGGGGCCACTTCCGCCTTCGCACGGGTTTACTCATCTTCTTACAATGGTAGACCGCACCACTCGATGGCCGGAGGCGGTTCCTTTGTCATCCACCACTTCCGCAGACGTTGCCAGGGTATTCATCTCCTCTTGGGTCGCCCATTTCGGGGTACCGGCAGACATCTCGTCTGATCGTTGGCTGCAGTTTTCTTCGGAGCTCTGGAACGCTGTGACTCGGGGGCTCGGCATCAAGCTACATCGCACCACTGCCTACCATCTACAGGCAAACGGCCTGTGCGAACGATTCCACAGGTCGCTCAAAGCCGCACTGCGAGCCAGCCTTCAAGGCGCGGGTTGGGTGGACAGGCTTCCATGGGTCCTTTTGGGTCTTCGTACGGTGCCTAAAGAAGATCTTCAATCGTCCTCGGTGGAGCTCGTATATGGCCAGCCGCTACGTGTACCAGGAGATTTCCTTCCGACTCCAACAGAGCCATGGTCTGCATCCCAGCAGCTCATCAGCCATCAGGAGGCGGCCAGAAGTTTCGCTCCAGTGCCTACGTCACATCACGGCTTGCAGAGCTCCCACGTCCCAGCTGAGCTGAAGTACGCCGACTATGTGTTTATCCGCCACAACGCGCACCGGGATCCGCTCAAACACCCTTACACTGGTCCTTTCCGCGTGATAGAGCCAGGAGACAAAACTTTTTCGGTCGATATCGGTGGTAAACCGGACCACATTTCGGTTGACCGGTTGAAGCCGGCTCACTTGGTCCTTGACCGCCCAGTCGAGATCGCACAACCGCCGAAACGTGGCCGACCGCCCACAGTCGCCGTGCCAGATCAACCGCAACTGTCCGCCAGCTTGCCCGCCGTCCATCAGCTTCCACTTCAAGGCTACAGAAGTCGATCTGACAGGCTTGTCAGGCCTCCTCGCCGTTTTACTTTTGCTATTAAAGACAATTCTGGGGGGGCGCATGTGGCGGAGCCACTAATGGACTCCGATCAGTTGTATATAATTCCCTTTAATAATATGTTAGCTATAGCCTGAGTCTGTATCTTTGTTTTCACTGTTTACAAATACAGAGCGCGATCACTTTAATAGCGCGGGTAAACACGATGACGTCGCACCATTCATCACATGACTCCCACTGGCGGGAAAAACGTGATGACGTCATGACGTCAGCCACGGGACCGCCCAAGCAGTCCTCATGGAGCCTCCGAACTGACTAGACCTATATTCGATGTTCTCCTGTAGTTATCTGTTAAACTCTGTTAGTTTTCATTAAACCTCGTTTATTTGATCGCCTGAGTGGACCTCAGTCTTTTGGATAGGAACTAGACATTCCTACAGCATAAAATTTATTCTAGATTAATGGCACATAAAAAGTGTTGTTTCCCTGGGTCGCCCAGGTTTGTAAGTTTTTATGCATGATGATGCTGATAAAATCACCACTAATATTACTTAAATGTCAGAATAGCTTTATTATCGTAATATTAGGGGTCCGTTTATGAATATGAACCCACAGGGCAGAACGTCAACTCCTGAATGCAAATATTTTTGGTGGCCATTTCCATCAGAAATTTAGTTCTGGAAATAAGGGGGGCGATTTTATTAATGGGGGCGCGTTGGAGGCAGGACTGCTGCTTGTCGGGTCGATGTCCCGTTTCCATCGATTTGCGGCCAACCCACGCTATTTTCCCTTGATTGACCTTGTTAAGCCCGCCCAGCGGGCTTAGCAGGCCAATTAAAGGAAAGCCGGTTGCAGAGAACGTCAACGTATGACGTTGAATTGTCATCGTTTGACAGCCCTGTGAAGTTGTCAAACAGTGACATTCTCTGCAGTTTGCTGAGGTCTTGCATTCAAGACCTCACCAAACTTCTTTCTTTTACAGAAATGAGATGGTTGTTGCATCTGAGAATGCAATGGCCATCTCGCATCTGCAACACGGAGGTCCGAGACTCTCCACATACAAACCAACTGAAGCCTGCAGGAAGAAACAAAGGTAAGTACACTTTTACTAACACTTTGCACTTACCCCCGACACAGACCTCTACACTCCCTTGCACCCATCACTTACCTTCACACCATACTTTTGCACCCCGACCCCCGCAGACCCAGTACTCGCCTCACTGAGCTGGCGTGTTTTGGAGCCTTCGGGAAGCCCACACTTGTGAGGGCAAAAAGGGGATAATCCTATTTTCTGCCTGTTAACTACCTGTTAACAGGCAGTTAATAGGCTTTAATCCCTTCCCACCTCCTAGGAAGATGTCATGGAGACGGGTTGGGCACCCGCCCCCAAATTCTGCCATTTTCCCGGCAGTCCCGCCTCCATACCCGTCTCCCCAGGGCTTGCAAAATTGTCCCCTCGGTTTACAACATAATAAGGACATCAAAAATGACAAGATTTACAAGAAAATGTAACACTTTGTAGGGGCGATTTTAACCCTATCTGCCTGGCAGAAACTGCCACGGGCAGTTAAAATCGCCCGTGTGACTTATCCGCTGACGTCCCACACCGATCCTGTGCCTTCTATTTTAACCTGCTCTCACCAGCAGGCAGCAAGGACGCTCACCTGAAGCTGGCGGGGTCCTTCTTTAAATATGCAAAGCGGGGTCCGATGATGTCATCGGGCCCTGACTGGAATTTTAACTGTGTCCTGAGTGGGGAAGTTATTGTGCTTTCCCACCAGGTGAAGATAGTCGGAAGAGGATCCGAGTTCAGAAGAGGCCTGAACAGGTAAGTTGTTTTACTTTTCTTGTGGGACCAGGAGGAGCAGGTGTTTCTCCCTTTCACTAGGTTCCACCCCCCCAACCTCCTATGAGACCCTCCTGAAATCCCCTCCCTCGTGACTTGTCTTTTTGTAAGTGACTGTTTCTTTGGTGCCAGCTGGTTTCTTAGCCGAGGCATTGAATATAAGAGCAGGGAGGTTATGCTTGAATAGTATAAAACCGTAGTTAGGCCGCAGATGGAATACTGTGTACAGTTCTGGTCACCACATTACAGGAAAGATGTGTTTGTACTAGAGAGGATACAGAGGAGATTTACGAGGATGTTGCCAGGACTGGGGAATTTTAGCTATGAGGAAAGATTGGATCGGCTGGGGTTGATTTCTTTGGAACAGAGGAGGCTGAGGGGAGACCTAATTAAGGTGTATAAAATTATGAGGGGCCGAGATAGAGTGGATAGGAAGGACCCATTTCCTTTAGCAGAGAGGTCAATAACAAGGGGGCACAGATTTAAAGTAATTATTAGAAGGATTAGAGGGAAGTTGAGGAGAGCTTTTTTTCACCCAGAGGGCGGTGGGGGTCTGGAACTCACTGCCTGAGAGGGTGGTAGAGGCAGAAACCCTCATCACATTTAAAAAGTACTTGGATGTGCACTTGAAGTGCTGGATCCTGCAAGGCTACGGACCAAGAGCTGGAAAGTGGGATTCGGCTCGATAGCTCTTTATTGGCCTCCTTCTGTGCTGTATATTTCTACGATTCTATATGGTGGCCTGTTGCCACCCATCGGCCAGTTGCCGCTTCTGACCTGTTTTGGGTGGGCAGCTGACCAGAGGTATGCAGATGAGGCCCGGGAGTTAAAATCAGCTAGGCCTCGTGCAGCTGAGGTCAGGGGGGCGGGGACGGGGACGGGTGGTGGTGGAACTCACCTTGCACCTCACCCACACCGATTCCCACTCCCCGGTTAAAGTCAGGGCTTGTGTGTTACAGAATCTCTAAAAACACTTTTTGTCAGAGTCCTATGCCCCTCTGAGAATCCTAGAGCATCATTCTCCAGAACTATTACTTTCAGCTGAGGAGACTAAGCAGTGTAGCAGGCTACAACTCCCAGAATATTTTTTTACGACTGACAGTAAGACTTGCTGTTTACAAGCACTGTCCTTCCTCAAAAAGCTACTAAGATTGAGGAGGCTATTTTTTTGTAGCAGTTAAGGCATTTTGATTTTTTTTTTTGGTTAGAAGCCAAGGTCATGGTGCCTGGCTAAATTCCCAGGGTGGATATCTATGTGCCAGTGCTAGCTACAGGTGTAATAGGTGATGCAGAATGCTGTGAGATGCTGACTTCAGGGCTGCCACATGGGCCTGAAGCCTGTTTTTTTAGGGGACACCTAGAGAAACAGAAGAGCCACACGTTGAAGAGGAGGCTGAAAAGCAAAGCGTACGTAGCTAATATTGGGTATATGCTGTTTTGTCACAATGTGTGCATGTGACTGAGTGGGTGTGTTGGGGAAGGTAAGTAGCAAGAAAAGGGTAACACAAGCCCTGAGCTTCTTGGAGACCTCCAGGCCTCCCCATGGCCCACACATTTTACATTCTCTGGTGTGATTAACTCCAATCTGGCTTGCTCATATTGTACTTCAGTGCTGGGACAGAAAATGTCTCCTTTATTTCATTGTCTTTGAGCAGATTCTTTACAAATTTTGTCCATCAGGATGTGCTTCAGCCCCGCCAATCCAACAAACCAGCACTCTCCCGTGACTTATGAGCAATTCCGCTGCCGTTCTGTTAATAATATTCATAATGGTCAAGAAATTCGGGTCCCAACGCGTGAGTACGCATAGGGTAATCACACGTGGACCCGATGGAAGTGCCGGTTTCTTGCATGCACTGCGCATGCGCGGGAAACCGGCACTTCCGTTCCTCTGAACGAAGGGGTTCAGAGGTCGAACGCGTGTGCGCGGGAGTCTGCGCGTGCGCTTTGAACTTACGTTTTTTTTACAGGTTTTTCCGTGAGGGTAAGTCTTTAGATTTTAGAAATGTAAAAACCAGGCGTAAGGCCTGCATTTTAAAAGGTTAGTGGTCAATTAATTAAAATTAAAACTTTTTTCCACAGGTTTATTATTTTTAAATACTCCCAGTTCCAGGGAGCAGCAAGGCGAGGAGAAGCCCGGTATAAAAACCGGCGCGAGCACCGAGGCCCGACCAGTTCCAGGGAGCAGCGAGGCGAGGAGGAGCCAGGTATAAAAACCAGCGCGAGCACCGAGGCCCGACCAGTTCCAGGGAGCAGCGAGGCGAGGAGGAGCCCGGTATAAAAACTGACGCGAGCACCGAGGCCCGACCAGATCCAGGGAGCAGCGAGGCGAGGAGGAGCCTGGTATAAAAACCGGCGCCAGCACCGAGGCCCAACCAGTTCCAGGGAGCAGCTAGGCGAGGAGGAGCCCGGTATAAAAACCGGCGCGACCACCGAGGCCCGACCAGTTCCAGGGAGCAGCGAGGCGAGGAGGAGCCCGGTATAAAAACCGATGTGAGCACCGAGGCCCGACCAGTTCCAGGAAGCAGTGAGGCGAGGAGGAGCCCGGTATAAAAACCGGCGCGAGCACCGAGGCCTGACCAGTTCCAGGGAGCAGCGAGGCTTACCAACTCAGCAGCGGGGAGAGAGGTAAAAAGTAATCAGAGTGTGATGTCACCAGGGAGCAGGTAAGTGATTGGTTGGTGAGTATTTCTCTTTTTTAAACTTTAACTCTGTGGTTTATAGTTGCTAAGGTCTTTTCTGGTGTAGCGGGGACTGTTGGTAAACCATACAAGCGCCCTAGAGTTTATCTTTAATTGGTGATAGTGAATTAATTTAAATTAATTAAAGGGTAAGTCATGTCAGGACAGCCCAGCCCCGTGTTATGCTCCTCTCGCTCTATGTCGGAATTCAGGGACACTGCCTGTGTCCCTGACGACCATGTGTGCCAGAAATGCATCCAGCTGCAGCTACTAGCAGAGCGCATTGCGGCGCTGGAGCTACGGATGGATGGGCTTTGGAGCATTCACGATGCTGAGAGGGTCGTGGATAACACGTTTAGTGAGGTGGTCACACCGCAGGTAAGGGCTGCACAGGCAGAAGGGAAATGGGTGACCATCAGGCAGAGCAGTAGAGGCAGGCAGGTAGTGCAGGGGACCCCTGTGGCCATCCCCCTCTCAAACAGGTATACCGATTTGGATACTGTTGAGGGGGATGACTTACCAGAGGAAGGCAGCAGCAGCCAACTTCCTGGCACCAGGGGTGCTTCTGCTGCTCAGGAAGGGAGGAAAAAGAGTGGGAGAGCAATAGTGGTAGGGGATTCTATCGTAAGGGGAACAGATAGGCATTTCTGTGGCCGTAGACGTGACTCCAGGATGGTTTGTTGCCTCCCTGGTGCCAGGGTCAAGGATGTCACTGAACGGCTGCAGGGCATTCTGAAGGGGGAGGGTGAACAGTCAGAGGTCGTAATTCACATTGGGACCAATGACATGGGTAGGAAGAGGGATGAGGTCCTGCAGCAAGAATTTAGGGAGCTAGGTAGCAGATTAAAGAACAGGACCTCAAAGGTTGTAATCTCTGGATTACTCCCGGTGCCACGTGCTAGTGAGTATAGGAATAGGAGGATAGAGCAGATGAATGCGTGGCTAAAGAGTTGGTGCAGAAGGGAGGGCTTTAGTTTCCTGGATCACTGGGCCTGCTTCTGGGGAAGGTGGGACTTGTACAAGTCAGACGGGTTGCACCTGAACCAGAGCGGGACAAATATCCTTGCGGGGAGGTTTGCTAGCACTGTTCAGGGTGGTTTAAACTAAAATGGCAGGGGGTTGGTGTAATGATATCAGCAAATAGTGATGGTATTTGCCTGTTTGATTATGATGCCTTACCAGCATATTTGCCTGATTGATTATTTATGCCTGACCAGCAGAGGGCATGTGAGAGACAAGCAGTTTAGTTTTGGTTTTGTTTTAGATGGATCTCTAAGATGGCGTCTCCTGTAATGCTGTTAACTGAGTTGAACATACTTTAGATAAAAAGTCATTCTCTTTCATGAATGTGTCGTCATTGAACCCACATACAAATCAATACATGGTGTCAGAAGTGATTGAAAGAGATGAAGAGGAAAAATCTGAAGTTAAATCAGCTCTCCACATATTAGCAAGCCAAAGAGAACATGGTTACTTACCATTGGAGATTAGCTAACGAAGTGAAAAAATGGAAGGTTTACACCCACCGGCGAAGCTTCAGTTGACAGGTAATGTGGCTGAAAATTGGAGGAGGTTCAAACAACGTTTGGAGTTGTATTTAGCGGCAATCGGAGCTGATGAGAAAAGTGATAAAATGAAAGCGTCAGTGTTCTTACATGTCGTGGGTGATGAAGCGCTGGAGGTGTATAATAACTTCACATTCGCTGCTGATGGAGACAATATGAAGCTGGATAAAATAATGGAACAGTTTGAGGCCTACTGCATACCTAAACGTAACGTGACGTTTGAGAGGCACAGATTTTTCACATGTGTACAGAAAACGGGTGAGACTATTGATCAGTATGTGACTGAACTGAGAAACCGAAGCAAAACATGTGAATTTGGGGGACTGACAGATTCGCTGATAAAAGACAGACTGGTGTGTGATATTCCAGATAATGGTCTAAGGGAAAGACTGCTAAGAGAGCAAAATCTAGACCTGGGAAAAGCCATAGCACTGTGTAGGGCTACAGAGATTGTGAAGTCGCAGGCAAAGGAGCTGTTCAGTGACAGTAGCTGCAACGTGGATGCAGTGAGAATGAACGGACACAAACCGTTTAACAAAAAGAGCGCCAATGTGAAAAAAGAGGCGTGGCCAGCGAACAAAAATGAAAGGGGCAATCGAAAGTCATGTAGTCGATGCGGTACACAGCATACACCAAAAAAGTGTCCAGCATATGGTAAAACATGCAATAGTTGCAACAAAAACAACCATTATGCCCGTTGCTGTAAGAACCAAGCGCAACAAAGCAAGGTCCATGCAGTAGATGAAAGCGAGATAGAGGAGTTCTATGTAGATGTTGTGTCTGAAAACAAAAAAGAAAAAAGAGACTGGATGTTGACACTAAAAGTGAATGACATACACATTCCATTTAAATTGGATACTGGAGCACAAGTTAATGTGATATCAGAGACTGATTTTAAGAAAATTAGACCCAGACCAAAGATACATGGAATAAAAGTGAAAGTGACAGGATACTCAGGTACTGATATACCAGTGAAAGGAAGATGCATTGTCAAAGTGACACACAAGGACAGAGAGCACACGCTAGCATTAATCGTGGTGCCAAAGGATGTGCAAGCCATACTAGGTTTAATAGCCTGTGAGAGACTGAACCTGGTAAAGAGAGTCCTCATTGTGGAAAACGAAGGAGAGACAGTCTATGATGAACTCATGAAAGAGTACAAAGACCTATTTCAGGGTCTAGGCTGCATTCCAGGAGAACACACGATCAGAGTAGATAAAAGTATGCCAACGGTCATACATCCATGCAGAAAAGTTCCGTTTGCTCTTCAAAAGCAACTGAAGGCAGAGTTGGACAGGATGGAAAGCCTGAACGTGATTCAGAAGATAGATGAGCCAACTGAGTGGGTGAGTTCCCTCGTTGTTGTGGACAAAAAGAATGGAAAGCTCAGAATTTGCCTGGATCCAAGAGATCTAAACAGAGCAATAAAGAGAGAGCACTTCAAGCTTCCTACACGTGAGGAAATCATGTCACAGTTTGCAAATGCAAAGTATTTCAGCAAGTTAGATGCATCATCAGGATTTTGGCAGATGAAATTGGACGAGGCAAGTTCAAGACTGTGCACGTTCAACAGTCCATTTGGCAGATACAGATTCCTAAGGTTACCATTTGGCATTGCCTCAGCTCCTGAAGTGTATCACAAAATTATCCATATGATCTATGAGCACCTGGAGGGAGTTGATATATCAATGGATGACATCATAGTATGGGGAACCACGAGAACTGAGCATGACGAGAGACTGAAAAAAGTGCTGGAAGCAACAAGGAAAACAAACCTGAAGCTGAATAGAGAGAAGTGCCAGCTCGGGGTGACAGAACTGACATTCGTGGGAGATATCCTTAGTGGTGAGGGCATCAGACCAGATCCCAGAAAGGTGTCCGCCATTGAGAATATGCCAAAGCCACAATGCAAAAAGGACGTGCAGAGGTTTAATGGAATGATCAACTACATGGGTAAATTCATATCCAACCTCTCAGAAAAGATGGCGCCACTGAGATGACTAACCGAAAAGAACATAGAATGGGAATGGAATCATGAGCATGAGAAGTCATGGAGCGATCTAAAGAAACTGCTCACAGAGGAACCAGTTCTGAGGTTTTATGACCCAGCGAGACCCATCAAGATATCATCAGATGCATCACAGAGTGGGCTCGGTGCCGTTCTTCTGCAAAAATATGACGACTGGCAACCTATTGCATATGCATCGCGCTCAATGACAGACGCGGAGACGCGATATGCTCAAATAGAAAAGGAGCTGCTCAGCATCACATACGCCTGTGAAAGATTTCACCAGTTTGTGGCAGGACAAGCAATCAGTGTAGAGACTGACCATAAGCCCTTGATTGCATTGTTCCAAAAGCCACTAAATAGCTGTCCGCTTAGAATACAAAGAATACAAAGAATGATGATCAGGCTGCAACGCTATACACTGAATGTTGCGTACACACCGGGTAAGCTGATGTATACAGCAGACACGTTGTCCAGAGCTGTTGACCCAAGTGAGCCCGCAAACACCAAAATGGATGTAAAAGTGAACGCCTACGTGGACATGATCACAAGTGCACTGCCCATAGCAGATGCAAAAATGGAGCTCATAAAGACTGAGACAAACAAAGATGAAACAATGAGACGACTGAGGAAAAGCATCTTGGATGGATGGCCCAACATGAAGCAAGACTGCTCACCTGACATGGCAGAGTACTGGAACTGCAGGGCGGAACTATCAGTGGTCGAAGACATCATCTACAAAGGAAGTAAAATAGTTATCCCAAAGAGTCTGAGAAAAGAGATGCTAAAAAGGATCCATGGAGGATATCTGGGAATCGAAAAGTGTAAGAAAAGAGCACGAGAGGTGATGTACTGGCCACGAATCAACCAAGATGTGACAAATGAGGTGTCAAACTGCACAATATGCCTGAAATATCGAGCAAGCAATCCGGTAGAACCACTAAAACCACACCCAGCGCCAGACAGACCTTACCAGAAGGTAGGCGCTGACCTATTTGTATGTCAAGGGAAGGACTATCTTGTAGTCACAGACTATTACTCCCTGTATCCAAAGGTTTGTAGACTGTACACCACCACTGCAGATGCTGTGATAACATGTATGAAAGCCATATTCTCCAGACATGGCGTGGCAAGCGAGGTCTTCACAGACAACGGACCCCAGTTTTACAATGCAAGTTTCCGACGCTTTGCCAAAGAGTGGGACTTTGTCCACACAACGTCAAGTCCTCACTTTCCACAGTCCAATGGACTAGTGGAAAAATCGGTCCAGACAGTGAAAAGACTGATGTACAAGGCAAAAGACAGTGGAACTGACTTCTACCAGAGCATGCTTGTATACCGCACAACGCCGCTCGAGTGTGGTATGTCACCAGCCCAACTCCTTATGGGGCGTCTGCTAAGGTCAAATCTACCCATCCCGGAGAACCTCCTGAAAACAAAAGAGGGGGAGAAAGTGAGGAAGTCCAAAGAACAACAGAAAGAAAAGCAAAAGTACTACTATGACAGAGGAACACAAAACCTACCTGAACTCCACACTGGTGACCAAGTAAGGTTCAAAGACAAAACAAACATATGGACTCAGAAGGGAACTGTCCTGAGTGAAGTCCAACCAAGATCATACACCATTCAGACAGACGAGGGTGCTGTTCTGCGAAGAAATCATCGAGATCTTCTCATGAGACCAGCCACAGCAAGTCAAAAGACTGATACTGTTGAACAACCTGATCACACAGCAGGTCAAAAGACTGATACTGTTGAACAACCTGATCACACAGCTGAGAAATCATCATCTGAGGCAACAACTCAGATTCAAGGACAATCAATCAGAAAATCCTCAAGACACGTGAAGCCTCCTGAGAGACTCATTGAGCAAGTTTAAGGACTCTTGTTATAGAAGGAAGTAATGTTATCTTATTCTTTCTTCAAGTTCTAGTGTATTTACATATTTCATGTGAACACACAAAACAAGGTTAAAAAACCTTGATAATGATAATGATAATGTAAGTTCATTAATTGTTACAGTTAAAATGCAGAGTAATACAAAGAAAACATGTTGTTAGATAAAAGTAAAATACTTTTGTTTTAAGAAAGGGAGATGTAATGATATCAGCAAATAGTGATGGTATTTGCCTGTTTGATTATGATGCCTTACCAGCATATTTGCCTGATTGATTATTTATGCCTGACCAGCAGAGGGCATGTGAGAGACAAGCAGTTTAGTTTTGGTTTCGTTTTAGATGGATCTCTAAGATGGTGTCTCCTGTAATGCTGTTAACTTGAGTTGAACATACTTTAGATAAAAAGTCATTCTCTTTCATGAATGTGTCGTCATTGAACCCACATACAAATCAATACAGTTGGGACCTGAGCAGGGAGACAGAGGAAAGGGAAACAGGGATAAAAGCAAAAGATAGGAAGGAGAAAAACAAAAGTGGCAGTCAGAGAAATCAACGGTTTAAATCAAACGTGGCCACAGTAAATATTAATTCTAATAGGTCTAAGAGCATTAAAAAAACAAGCCTGAAGGCTTTGGCCTAGAAATTCAGTATAGCCACGTTTGGGGCGCTACAGCCGGGCGGCCGCTAAAGTTTGCGCCCGGCGCAACTTCGCGCCACCTTCGCCCCAAGAGGTTGCTGCTGCGCTAAAACAGGCAATGCACGACTATCATTAGGCGCTAAGCCGGCGGCCTGGGGCGAAACCCCCGAGGGCGGGTGCAGCGCAGGCGTGGCGAGCTGCTGATTGACGGCAGACACTCTGGCGCCAGTGAGCTCTTAAAGGGGGAGGGTGGATTTGTTTTTTTGAAAGGCCGAGACTGGTGTATTTGTGTTTTTTGAAAGGCCGAGACTGGTCGATTTGTGTTTTTTGGGGGGGCTTCTCTCCATTCGTTTGTAATGTGGGAAGGGCAGAGGTTTCAAAGAAATAAATGTTCTTAAATCGCACTGTCCATGCTTTCTTTTGGAAGTCCTGGTTGCCCTGCTCGGCTGAGGGCTTGTGGAGCGGCTACATTCATCTTGTGCCATTGGCACAAGCCATTCCCTGAGAGGGGGCCTAGAACCGACGTTCAATAAGCCGCCGACGGGCGGCCCTTGCACTTTCTGCCTCCCTCCTGTGTTGGTCCTCCTCCTCCTCCTCCTCCTCTGGTGGTCCTCCAATGTCTGGTGGCAGTGGCTGAGTCCTGCGGATAGCCAGGTTGTGCAGCATGCAGCACACGACCACGAAATGGGAGACTCGCTCAGGCGAACACTGTAGGGCTCCTCCGGAACGATCCAGACAGCGGAACCGTTGCTTCAGGACGCCGATTGTTTGCTCAATGATGTTCCTGGTTGCTTGATGGCTGTCATTGTATCCCTCTTCAGCAGTGGTGCTGGGCGCACGGAGCGGGGTCATCAGCCAGGTGCACAAAGGATAGCCTTTGTCCCCGAGAAGCCATCCTCGTGGGTGAGGCTGGGCCTGGAACATGTCTGCTACAGAAGTCTGGCGCAGGATGAAGGCATCGTGGCTGCTGCCTGGAAAGCGGGCATTGACAGCTAGGATGAGCTGCCTGTGGTCACACACCAACTGCACTTTGAGCGAATGGTAGCCCTTCCGGTTGCGGTAATCCTCGGCATTCTCCAGAGGTGCCCGCAAAGCCACATGCGTGCAGTCAATGGCGCCCTGCACCATGGGGAAGCCCGCTAATGCTGCAAAGCCCATTGCACGCTGTTGCTGCTTGACAAGGGCCATGGAGAAGGAAATGAACTGACGTCTCCTTCTGAAAAGGGCATTGGTCACCTGGCGGATGCAGCAATGCACGGCAAACTGGGAGATGTTGGAAATGTCCCCAGTAGCGGATTGGAAGGAGCCGGTGGCATAGAAGTTGAGAGGGACCGTCATCTTCACTGCCACCGACAGAGACGTCCTGCTCCTCAGATGTGGCTGCAGATCTCCGCGAAGTAGGTGGCAGATCTCAGTGACCACCGCCCTTCGGAATCGCAGCCTCCGAACACACTGCTCGTCAGACATGTTCAGATATGAGAACTGCTGGCGGTATACCCTGGGTGGGTAAGGCCTCCTTTGCCGACGCCTGTTGCCCCCTCTCCGTCTGGCCATGTCTGCCACTCTCTCACGGCGTCTGTAAGCCCTTTGAATGCAATGGAGAAGGCCAACGTTTGCACCCATTGCAGCCCCCATTATATGTTTCCAATCAATGATATGGCTCTGAAGTTAAAGACAAGTGGAAAGCTGTGGCCTGAAGCCACAAGTACCTGTGCGAGTGTTGAGCCAAACCAGAAAGCTCTCTACCTTTGTCTCTCTGCAAAGATCCGTCTCTCACAAAGAAGGAGTGTTGCAAAATGGCTGCCTTTTCTACTGCAGGAGGAGTGCCCTTTAATTTGCGCCCCCCGCGCCCCGCAGCGACTGAGAACCGTTCCCCTCTACCAGTCGCTAGGGGCGCCAGGCGCACAATAGGCCGGTGCCACTGAATTTCCGGTGTGGGGCGAACAAAGGGCATTGCACGATGAAATGACGTAAGGATCTGCGCGCGCAGCTGAGCGCGCGCAAAGGCTTTGCGCCGCCGCTAAATCGTTACTGAAGTTGGGGAGAGGCGCAGATCGCGCTGCACCCGGCCGCTAGCCGCCTAGCGCCCCACATCTCCTCCTCCTAAGGTGCTAGCGGCTGGTGCAAACAACTGAATTTCTAGGCCTTTGTGTCTTAATGCGAGGAGCATTTGTAATAAGGTGGATGAATTGGCTGCACAAATAGAGGTAAACGGATATGATTTGGTTGGGATTACGGAAACGTGGCTCAAGGATGGCCAACACTGGGAACTCAACATCCAGGGGTATTCAATATTCAGGAAAGATAGGCAAAAAGGAAAGGGAGGTGGAGTAGCATTACTGGTTAAAGAAGGGATTAATACAATTGTAATGAAGGATATTAGCTCTGATGACGTGGAATCTGTATGGGTAGAATTGAGAAATACTAAGGGGAAAAAAACATTAGTGGGAGTGGTATATAGACCTCCAAACAGTAAGGCGGAGGTTGGGGATGGCATTAAAAGGGAAATTAAAGAAGCGTGCAATAAGGGCACAGCAGTCATCATGGGTGACTTTAATCTACATATAGATTGGGCCAACCAAATTATTAACAATACTGTGGAGGAGGAGTTCCTGGAGTGTTTACGGGATGGTTTCCTGGACCAATATGTCGAGGAACCAACCAGAGATCAGGCCATCTTAGACTGGGTATTATGTAATGAGAAAGGATTAATTAGCAATCTTGTTGTACGAGGCCCCTTGGGTCGGAGCGATCATAATATGAGCGAATTCTTCATTAAGATGGAGAATGAAGTAGTTGACTCAGAGACAAGGGTCCTCAATTTAAATAAAGGAAACTACGATGGTCTGAGGAGCGAGTTGGGTAGGATTGATTGGGGAATGGCACTCAAAGGGTTGACAGTGGATAGGCAATGGCAAACATTCAAAGACCGAATGGATGAGCTACAGAATTTGTTCATCCCAGTTTGGCATAAAAATAAAACAAAAAAGGTGACTCAACCGTGGCTAACAAGGGAAATTAGGGATAGCATAAGATCCAAGGAGAGGACATATAAATTGGCCAGAAAAAGCAATAATCCTGAGGATTGGGAGCAGTTTAGGAGTCAACAAAGGAGGACAAAGGGATTAATTAAGAAAGGGAAAATAGAATATGAGAGTAAGCTTTCAGGGAACATAAAAACTGACTGTAAAAGCTTTTATAGATATGTGAAGAGAAAAAGATTGGTGAAGTCAAGCGTAGGTCCCTTACAGTCAGAATCAGGGGAATTTATAATGGGAAACAAAGAAATGGCAGACCAACTAAATTCATACTTTGGTTCTGTCTTCACAAAGGAGGACACAAATAACCTCCCAGAGATGCCGGGGAACATAGGGCCTGATGAAAGGGTGGAACTGAAAGAAATCAGTATTTGTAGGGAAATGGTGTTTGGAAAATTGATGGGACTGAAGGCCGATAAATCCCCAGGGCCTGATAATCTATATCCCAGGGTACTTAAGGAAGTGGCCCTAGAAATAGTAGATGCATTGCTGGTCATCTTCCAGAACTCAATAGACTCTGGAAGAGTACCCATGGATTGGAGGGTAGCTAATGTTACCCCACTATTCAGAAAAGGTGGTAGAGATAAAGCGGGGAATTATAGACCGGTAAGGCTGACATCGGTAGTGGGGAAAATGCTCGAGTCTATTATAAAAGATGTAATAACAGAGCAGTTGGAAAGCAGTGACAGGATCGGACAAAGTCAACATGGATTTACAAAAGGTAAATCATGCTTGACTAATCTACTGGAATTTTTTGAGGATGCAACTGGTAAAATAGATAAGGGAGAACCAGTGGATGTGGTGTATTTGGACTTTCAGAAGGCTTTCGATAAGGACCCACATAAGAGATTAGCGTGCAAAATTAAGGCACATGGGATTGGGGGCAAGGTATTGACTTGGATAGAGAACTGGTTGGCGGACAGAAAGCAAAGAGTTGGAATAAACGGGTCGTTTTCCGAGTGGCAGGCAGTGACTAGTGGGGTACCGCAAGGATCGGTCCTAGGACCCCAGCTGTTCACAATATATATTAATGATCTGGACGAGGGAATTGGATGTAATATCTCCAAATTTGCAGATGACACAAAGTTGGGTGGGAGGGTAAGCTGTGAGGAGGATGTCGTGAAACTCCAGTACGATTTGGACAGGTTGGGTGATTGGGCAGAAACATGGCAAATGCACTATAATGTGGATAAATGTGAGGTTATCCACTTTGGTGGCAAAAACAGGAAGGCAGATTATTATTTGAATGGCAATAGATTGGGAGAAGGGGAAGTGCAAAGAGACCTGGGTGTTCTTGTGCACCAGTCGCTGAAGGTAAGCATGCAGGTGCAGCAGGCGGTTAAGAAGGCAAATGGTATGTTGGCCTTCGTAGCAAGAGGGTTCGAGTACAGGAACAAGGATGTCTTGCTACAGTTGTACAGGGCTTTGGTGAGACTGCACCTTGAGTATTGTGTGCAGTTTTGGTCACCTTACCTGAGGAAGGATGTTCTTGCCATGGAGGGAGTGCAGCGAAGATTCACCAGGCTGATACCTGGGATGGCAGGAATGACGTATGAGGAGAGATTGTGTCGATTGGGCTTATACTCACTGGAGTTTAGAAGATTGAGAGGGGATCTCATCGAAACCTATAACATTCTGTCAGGCCTGGACAGACTAGATGCAGGAAGGATGTTTATGATGGCCGGGGAGTCCAGAACCAGGGGTCATAGTCTAAGGATAAGGGGTAAGCCATTTAGGACTGAAATGAGGAGGAATTTCTTCACCCAGAGAGTGGTGAATGTAGTGTATGTACCCGTCTACCTTTAAGGGAACTATTGAATGTAACCGTTCACCTTTAAGAGAACTACTTTAAGGGTGGCACTATTTGTTTGGCTTCTGTATACTGTAATACCGATAGTGACCACCCCAGTATATAAGTGTTGTGGCAGGATTGCTGGGGCAGATTCGCCCTGACCTTCGAATAGTAAAGACCTGTTTGTTTGTTACTTCTGAAGTCTGTGTATTTATTAACTGCACAAACCACAGACTTTACAGTGGCGACGAGTCCGATCATACCCTGCGGCAAGACTACCAAAGCAACGAAGAGCGTCGAAGAGAGGCACCCGCCCTCGTCGTGCTGCTGAAAGAAAACACGAGGCTGCAGCAGAAGGAAGGAGGAAGACTTTAGCAACAAAAGCTTCCATCAGCAACAGGCACTGACTACCCTTCTACCACGGTGCGGAGTGAGCCGATCAGCAGGAAACAAGGCGGCCGCGGAGACTGTGAGTAGGGGAAGGTGTAGAGAATATCCGGAGGATAAGGGCTGTGCACTCGACCACGGTCGAGGGGGAACGGAGCCGGTCAGAAAGTCGGGTCCAACGGCGTCGTGAGACAGTCGGACCTCGATCGGCAGGAAAAGCCGGGCAGCGACCGCAGCCACGAAGCGCTGAGACTGGGAGTAGGCGCGGGAAGAGAAACCCAGCTGCAGCCGGGGAGGGAAACACCGGTCTGCGAGAGGGCTGGGAGGCGAACAGGAACCGTGCGGGTGGGAGAGAGAGACAGAGCCGAGCAAGGGGAGAGAGATTGCGTGAGAGCCAGTCCAGCGGCTGAACTGTTCTCCACCAATGGGGTACCCAGGGCCGGTAGAACCGAACGTGCGGGAGAGAGAGCGACAGAGCCGGGTACGGAGAGAGAGACTGCACGAGAGCCAGTCCAGCGGCTGAACTGTCCTCCGTTAACGGGGTGTACCCAGCGCCGGGAGAGCCGTGCGGGCGGGAGGAAAAGACAGAGCCGAGTAAGGGGAGCTGTGCGAGAGCCAGCCCAGCGGCTGAACCTGTCCGCTGTGGGGAAAGCATACCCCTTCCACCAGGAAGAAACGCGGGAAGCCGCCATTAGGCGGAGGAGACGACAGAAGCGGGAAACCGCCATTGAAGTGGGCGGGGAGAGAAAGGAAGAGTGGGAAACCGCCATTTTCGCGGGAAAACCGCCATCTTAACTGACATACCGCCATTGAAGTGGGCGGGGAGAGAAGGAAAGAGAGGGAAACCGCCGATTTCGCGGGAAAACCGCCATCTTAGAAATAAACAAATTAATAAGAATACTTAAAGAAATACTGGTGCTGCTCCCAAGGGAAGAAAGATGCCTAAGCGAGGGAATATTAACGACTTTAATTCTGAAATAGAAGACTGGGCCACGTACGTGGAACGCATAGAGATCTATTGCGAAGCCAACAAAATAGAGGAAGACGACAAGGTGATAACATTGCTAAACTCGATGGGGGCAAAAACATACGGGCTCTTGAAGCATCTAATAGCACCAGATAAACCAGCGGATCAGACCTTCGAAGAGATTGTGGCTGTGCTGAAGGACCACTTGAACCCCACACCGTTGATGCTGGCTGAACGATTCAAATTCTACGCAAGAACGCAGAGGAAAGACGAAAGCAATGCGGAATACTTGGTCGAACTGCGTAGGCTCGCGAAATACTGCCAGTTCGGAGGGAATCTGACAGAAGCACTGCGGGACAAGTTCGTATGCGGATTGTCCAAAGAAGGGACGCAGAAGCGACTACTGGAAGAGAACGACCTCATACTGGACAGGGCTGTACTTATAGCTGCATCGCACGAAGCCGCAGCGAAAGGAACGGCGGAAATGCAACTAAAGGCGGCGGCACTCGGGGTGGACCAAATTACTTCAAGCACAACAAAATGCTACCGTTGTGGGAAGACAATGCATGACCAGAATCAATGCTGGTTTAAGAACCAAGAGTGTAGGAAATATGGCAAACTGGGTCACATCGCGAAGGTATGCCGGTCAGGGAAGAAGACCAACAATCAAAGGAAGCCACCACAAGAAAAGTACAACAAGGTACACAAGGTGGCTGAGAAGAGTTCAGACGAACAGAATTCAGACTCAGACCCAAACAACCAGGAGCTGGGTAGTCTGAGAATCCACAATGTGGGTAAAGAAACGGATCTACAAACCATTTGGGTCATACTCAAAATAGCTGGAGTCCAAGTAAGGATGGAGCTGGACACTGGATCAGCTCTATCAGTCATCAACCGAAGGGACTACCACCGGCTATTCTCTCACATACCTTTAAGAAATACCAAGTTCGTATTACAGACATACACGGGGCATAACGTATACCCCATGGGGAAAATAAGAGTCAAGGTGAGAGATAGGGGTAAAGAACACCCAAGAATGAACTTGTACGTATTACCTGAAGGAGGACCACCACTTCTAGGACGGGAGTGGATTAAGAAAATAGATATGGAATGGCACTACCTAAAAGCCATAATGAGGGAGGACTCGGTGCAAGCTATCAGCTCAGATTCTGAAATGGATGACGATAAGACCAATTCAAATATGGAAGACAAGGCTAAAAGGGACTTGCCGACGATGGGGAAGGAAATGAAGACATGCAGAAGGACTTATGTTACCAAGAAGAAGAAAGCTGCAGAGCAGAACTTCAGGTTGACAGAGAATTCTGAGCCTGTTCAAGCAAAGGATTCATCCACGACGGAAGAACACCGAGTTCGGACTCAAACTTATGTCAAAGTACGACAACAATTAGAACAGTTGAGTGATCGTCTCGTACAAGAGATGAAAAATATGGAAAAGTTCTGGGACACCGAATGGGAGAACCTGGAAAGACAACAGAGACAGCTAGCTCAAGCAGAGAGTGACCATAGAGCCATCGTGGCCAAATACCAATCACATTCCCCTGATGCTGTTCAGGAACTAGAATATTTACAGAACGAACCAAAGGAAGAGGAATCTTGAGGAAACCAGGATTTTATCCCAGTTCATCTCTACGACTCGTTGCAAGCAGAGTGTAACAAGTTGAAAGAACAGTATGAACAGGCCCAGACTACAATCCTGGAAGGGGTTAACTCGGCAACCTCCGAAAAGCTAGTTTTAGTGAAAGCATCTGAACAGCTAAAGGTTGAACATGAGCGAGAATTACAAAGGCTGCAGGAAATGTTTGATGAGCTCCAGGCCAAGACAGACTCATCGGTAGAGATTCCATCCATCGATGAAAAATTAGAGGTGGAAGACATAGCAGAACATGAAATTCAAGATGTCCAAGAACTCATTAAATTATTGAAGGCAACCCAGGACAAATATGAGACGGCAATGGCCGAGGTTCAACAACTTGAAGAACATATTCAACTAGGAATCCGGGCAGTGGAAGGAAAGGCAACTGGAAGGATCACGGAGACTGTAGGAATGGCCCCTGAACAGGAGTTAGAGAACATCAAGGCGCAACTTAAAAACCGGCGGCAGTTGCGAGGCCCGACCACTTGGAGCAGCGGGGAGCAGCGAGGAGGAGCCCGGCTTAAAAACCGGCGGCAGTTGCGAGGCCCGACCACTCGGAGCAGCGGGGAGCAGCGAGGAGGAGCCCGGCTTAAAAACCGGCGGCAGTTGCGAGGCTTACCAAATCAACAGCAGAGGAGAGAGGTAAAAAGTAATCAGAGTGTGACGTCACCAGGGAGCAGGTAAGTGATTGGATGGTGAGTATTTCTCTTTTTTAAACTTTAACTCTGTAGTTTATAGTTACTAGGGTCTTTTCTAGTGTAGCAGGGACTGTTGGTAGACAGCTGGGGCAGTCGGGAGAGCAGGAGGCCAGTAACTGGTGAGTTTAAAAGCTCACCTTTCGCGGGCTTTTTCTTTCACAGCTGGTGCAGTCGGGAGAGCAGGAGGCCAGTAACTGGTGAGTTTAAAAGCTCACCTTTCGGGGGCTTTTTCTTTCACAGCTGGGGCAGTCGGGAGAGCAGGAGGCCAGTAACTGGTGAGTTTAAAAGCTCACCTTTCGGGGGCTTTTTCTTTCACAGCTGGGGCAGTCGGGAGAGCAGGAGGCCAGTAACTGGTGAGTTTAAAAGCTCACCTTTCGCGGGCTTTTTCTTTCACAGCTGGTGCAGTCGGGAGAGCAGGAGGCCAGTAACTGGTGAGTTTAAAAGCTCACCTTTCGGGGGCTTTTTCTTTCACAGCTGGGGCAGTCGGGAGAGCAGGAGGCCAGTAACTGGTGAGTTTAAAAGCTCACCTTTCGCGGGCTTTTTCTTTCACAGCTGGTGCAGTCGGGAGAGCAGGAGGCCAGTAACTCTTATATAGGTGGAGCTGTTGCTAAACCCGAAACACTACAGTGTAGTGTCTCCCACCCTTCCACCTCCTCTAACCTTTTAGGGGTTAGGGGAAGTTGAAAAGGTAGGTTCAATTTATTTTATTTCAGGAGCCTAACCTAGGTGGAAAAGGTTCCAGGACAGGAGGCGGCAGTGAAAATACAACACCAGAAAACAGGTAGGTGACTGGTTGGTGAGTACTTTCACAAACTTATTCTAAGTAGAATTCAATAATTAAGCTAAATCGTAGTAAATAAAAGGGTATTGTAAGGGTTAAGTCATGGAAGGGCAGCTCGGACCCGTGTCATGCTCCTCCTGTGCCATGTGGGAAATCAGGGACACTGTCCCTGACAACTATGTGTGCAGGAAATGTGTCCAGCTGCAGCTCCTAGCGGACCGCATGGCGGCGCTGGAGCTGCGAATGGACTCACTCTGGAGCATACGCGATGCTGAGGATGTTGTGGATAGCACATTCAGTGAGTTGGTCACACCGCAGGTAAAGGCTAGCTCAGACAGTAAATGGGTGACCAAAAGGCAGGGTAAAGGCAGGAAGGTAGTGCAGGAGTCACCTGCGGTCATCTCCCTCCAAAACAGGTTTACCGTTTTGGGTACTGTTGGGGGAGATGACTTATCAGGGGAAGGCACCAGCAGCCAGGTTCAGGGCACCATGACTGGCTCTGCTGCACAGAAGGGCGGGAAAAAGAGGGATAGGGCTATAGTGATAGGGGATTCAATTGTAAGGGGGATAGATAGGAGTTTCTGTGGCCGAGACCGAGACTCCAAGATGGTATGTTGCCTCCCTGGTGCAAGGGTCAAGGATGTCTCGGAGCGGGTGCAGAGCATTCTGAAGGGGGAGGGGGATCAGCCAGTTGTCGTGGTACATGTAGGTACCAACGATGTAGGTAAAAAGAGGGAGGAGGTCCTACAAGCTGAATTTAGGGAGTTAGGAGCTAAATTGAAAAGTAGGACCTCAAAGGTAGTAATCTCTGGATTGCTACCAGTGCCACGAGCTAATAAGTTTAGAGAGAGTAAGATAGATAAGCTAAATACGTGGCTTGAGCAGTGGTGCAAGGGAGAGGGATTTAAATTCTTGAGGCATTGGAACCAGTTCTTGGGGAGGAGTGACCTGTACCAAGGGGACGGTCTACACCTGAACTGTGAGGGAGCCGATGTCCTCGGGGTAATATTTTCTAGGGCGGTTCGGGAGGATTTAAACTAATTTGGCAGGGGGATGGGAACCTAGGTAGTGGAAAAGAGGGAAGTCATATGAAGTCAGAAATAGATGGTAGAAAGGTGAGAAGCAATAAGCAAAGGAGAGAAACACAAAGGGCCAAACTAATTCATAATGAGAGTGTGAAAAAAGCAAGCCTGAAGGCTTTGTATCTTAATGCTAGAAGCATTAGGAACAAGGTGGATGAATTAGTTGTGGAAATAGAGGTAAACAAGTATGATTTGATTGGGATTACAGAAACGTGGCTGCAGGGTGGGCAAGGCTGGGAACTTAACATCCAGGGATATACAATATTTAGGAAGGATCGGCAAAAAGGTAGGGGAGGTGGGGTAGCATTGCTGGTAAAGGAGGGGATTAATGCAATGGAAAGGAAGGATATTAACTCGGATGAAACGGAATCTGTATGGGTAGAAATGAGAAATAGCAAGGGGAGGAAAACGTTAGTGGGTGTGATATATAGGCCTCCAAATAGTAATATGGAGGTGAGGGAAGGCATAAAAAGGGAAATTAGAGAAGCGTGCGATAAGAGCACAGCTGTCATCATGGGTGACTTTAATTTACATATTGATTGGACTACCCAAATTAGTAAAAATTCTGAGGAGGAGGAATTCCTGGAATGTTTTCGGGACGGTTATCTGGACCAATATGTCGAGGAGCCGACTCGAGATCAGGCCATTTTAGACTGGGTATTGTGCAATGAGAAGGGACTTATCAGCAATCTTCTTGTACGAGGCCCCTTGGGTCAGAGCGATCATAATATGATCGAGCTCTCAGTCGAGATGGAGAGTGAGGAAATTGAATCAGAGACTAAGGTCCAGAACTTAAATAAAGGGAATTACGAGGGTATGAGACGGGAATTGGGTAAGATTGATTGGGTGGTGTTTCTGGGGGGATTGACAGTGGATAGACAATGGCAAGCATTCAAAGATAGAATGGAAGAATTCCAGAACATGTTTATACCGGTTTGGCATAAAAATAAACCTAAAAAGGTGACTCAACCGTGGATAACGAGGGAAATTAGGGACAGCATAAAATCAAAAAAAAGGGCATATCAACTGGCAAAAAAAAGCACCAGACCGGAAGATTGGGGGCAGTACAGGATACAGCAAAAGAGGACAAAGGGATTAATCAGGAAGGGGAAAATAGAATACGAAAGTAAACTTGCAGCAAACATAAAGACAGACTGCAAAAGCTTTTATCGGTATATCAGGAGGAAAAGACTGGTAAAATCCCAAGTCGGTCCCTTGCAGTCCGATTCGGGAGAATATATAATGGAGAATAAGGAAATGGCAGACCAATTAAACTCATACTTTGGTTCTGTATTCACAAAGGAGGACACAAATAACCTCCCAGGAATATCGGCAAACATAGGGACTAATGAGAGGGAGGAGCTGACAGAAATTAGTATCTCTAGGGATATGGTGTTGGGTAAGTTGACGGGACTGAAGGCCGACAAATCCCCGGGGCCTGATAAACTACATCCTAGGGTACTTAAGGAGGTGGCCCTGGAGATAGCAGATGCTCTAAGGATCATCTTCCGGAACTCCATTGACTCGGGAACAGTACCCGTGGATTGGAGGGTAGCTAATGTTACCCCAATATTTAAAAAGGGGGGTAGAGAGAAAGCAGGGAATTATAGACCAGTAAGCCTTACATCGGTTGTGGGCAAAATGCTAGAGTCCATTATTAAGGATAAAATAGCGGAGCACTTGACAAATGGGGAAAGGATCGGACAGAGTCAACATGGATTTACAAAGGGTAAATCGTGTTTGACTAATCTGCTGGAATTTTTTGAGGAAGTAACTGGTAAAATAGATGGGGGAGAGCCAGTGGATGTGGTGTACCTTGACTTCCAGAAAGCCTTCGATAAGGTTCCACACAAAAGATTATCATGCAAAATTAAGGCTCATGGGATTGGGGGCAAAGTATTAACGTGGATAGAGAACTGGCTGGCGGATAGAAAACAGAGAGTTGGAATAAACGGCTCGTTTTCGGAGTGGCAGGCAGTGACCAGCGGGGTGCCGCAAGGATCTGTCCTGGGACCCCAGCTGTTCACAATATATATAAATGATCTGGATCAGGGAATTGGATGCAATATTTCCAAATTCGCTGACGACACTAAACTAGGAGGAGGGGTGGGCTCTGATGAGGATGTCAGGAGGCTACAGTGCGATTTGGACAGGTTGGGGGAATGGGCGGATACGTGGCAGATGCACTATAATGTGGATAAATGCGAGGTTATCCACTTTGGGGGTAAAAACAGGAGGGTAGATTATTATCTAAATGGCAATAGATTGGGAGATGGGGAAGTGCAGAGGGACCTGGGTGTTCTTGTGCACCAGTCACTGAAGGAGAGCATGCAGGTGCAACAGGCGATTAAGAAGGCAAATGGTATGTTGGCCTTCATATCAAGGGGGTTCGAGTATAGGAATAGGGATACCTTACTACAGCTGTACAAGGTGCTGGTGAGACCGCATCTGGAGTATTGTGTACAGTTTTGGTCGCCCCATCTGCGGAAGGATGTTCTTGCCATGGAAAGAGTGCAACGGCGATTCACCAGGCTGATACCTGGAATGGCGGGAATGACCTACGAAGAGAGATTAAATAGTTTGGGCTTGTACTCACTGGAGTTTAGAAGATTGAGAGGGGATCTCATCGAAACATATAAAATTATGGCAGGCCTGGACAGGCTGAATTCAGAGAGAATGTTTCCAATGGCCGGGGAGCACAGAACCAGGGGCCACAGTCTAAAAATAGCGGGCAAATCATTTAAAACAGAGATGAGGAAGAATTTCTTCACTCAAAGAGTGGTGAGCCTGTGGAATTCCCTGCCACAGAGGGCTGTGAAGGCTAATTCAATAAATATTTTCAAGAGAGAATTGGATATATTTCTGAAGGCTAAGGGGATTAAGGGTTACGGAGAAAAGGCGGGGACGGGGTACTGAACTGGTAAGATCAGCTATGATCTCAGACGAAGATCAGCCATGATCTCATTGAATGGCGGAGCAGGCTCGAAGGGCCGAATGGCCTACTCCTGTTCCTATCTCTATGTTTCTATGTTTCTTCGAGCGCTTAAAACCAAAGTACCGGAGGAAAGGAAGGTGAAAACATTGGAGGGAAAGGTGGATGAAATGGAGAAGACTCTAATCCACAGTGTCCCCGTAGAAGAGTTAACGGCCAGCCAACTTTTACACACGCTGAGGGACAAGACTCCAAAATGGGAACACGAGTTTCAGGGTTCAAAGGGAAAGAATTCGGAGCTTCCAAAAGTCACGGAGATAGCTGAGGTGGCAACATAGCTTTTACAAGGATGCCAAAAGGACGCTGAATTGCGTCAAGGGGAACAGAAGGGGGTGGAAACAGATACTCCAGTAGAAGGATTAAATAGCCTGACAACGAAATCCCCGATGGAAGGGAAGGTATTGAACTCACAAATGAGGCCCGTAGTGAAGGAATGGCAGACATCCCCGGAAGAGCGGAATGAATATGAATGTTTGAAGAAGTCTTTTCAAGAAAGATTGTTAGGGAAGGAACCACCGTCGGCTAACGTCCAGATGGATAAGAAGGAAGTAGAAGGACCTCTCACTGGCCTAACTCAGGACGACCCCAAATATTACCATGACCTGTTGAGTGACACTGAATATTACGAGGATCTGGTCTGCTCAGTTTGTGATGAAAACTCCCAAAGTGCTGAAATCCGGATGAAGCACTTAAGGTCTAAGGAACATAGAGAGTTGGTGGCGCTACAGCTGGCAGCCAAGAAAGGAGCTCCGAGAGTGTCAAAAAGGCAGAAAAGAAAAAGAAGAAGCAGAAGATAATAACTGTCTAAAATATTAGCACTTCTACCATCTCAGGCGGGACACTACGAAAGGAACTAAATTAGTTGTAAAACTGGAAAATATCAAGACAGCCAGTTGGTTGTAAAAGTCCGCACTGCTGGTTCAACAGGACGAAAGTTCAAACTGTGACGTCAAGAAAAAGACTATGGAGGAGTCACGTTAGCCATGTGAACCAGCTACACCCAAGAGATGTTGTTCGGAACGAGTCAAGATCAGAGACTGAATCTATGAACTGTTTCCGCAGAGACTGAACCTGTGAACTGTTCCCACCGAGATGATACCTGTAAATTGTTTTATATGACATTGATTCCACCGAGATTATATCTGTAATTTGTTTTATAGGAAGTTGAAGATATGTATGTTTAACGGGGACTCTGTAAGTAATAAGCTAAAAAGGGAGGATTGTAGTGTATGTACCCGTCTACCTTTAAGGGAACTATTGAATGTAACCGTTCACCTTTAAGAGAACTACTTTAGGGGTGGCACTATTTGTTTGGCTTCTGTATACTGTAATACCGATAGTGACCACCCCAGTATATAAGTGTTGTGGCAGGATTGCTGGGGCAGATTCGCCCTGACCTTCGAATAGTAAAGACCTGTTTGTTTGTTACTTCTGAAGTCTGTGTATTTATTAACTGCACAAACCACAGACTTTACAGTGAACCTGTGGAATTCTCTGCCACAGAGGGCGGTGAGGCCAGTTCATTAAATATATTCAAGAAAGAGTTGGATATATTTCTTAAGGCTAAAGGGATCAAGGGATATGGGGAGAAGGCAGGGACAGGGTACTGAATTTGAATGATCAGCCATGATCTCATTGAATGGCGGAGCAGGCTCGAAGGGCCGAATGGCCTAATCCTGTTCCTATCTTCTATGTTTCTATGTTTCTATGTTAAGGTAAGTTTATTTTTAGCCCCGTTTTTTTATAAAATTATTTTTTTCAAAAATGAAAATTATTGTTTAAAATAGTTATTTAATGTAATTTATAGTTTATTTAAAAAGTGTGATTTAAAAAAAAATGTATTTGAAGGTTTACTGTTATTTTGGGGCCCGTATATTCATAAGTTTAGACAGGTCTTCCTGTCAATCTTATGAATGGGCTTTTCCCTCTGATTGGCTGCCCATGGCTCACGTGATCCCAGGGGACGCATCGCACTATCTACGCCCCTGGGACACACAAGCACAGCGCGCCGGGAGTTGGAGCAGGCCCCGGAGCGGAATTCCACGGGAGCCCAGAGCTCAACTGCCGGCGCGCAAGGTAAGTGCAGGTCGGGGGCTTGCACCCGCGGGAAGCCCCCGACCCGAATTTCTGGGCCAATATATTTCGAATTATTTTTATTTGTCAAATGTATTTTCCATTAAACAAACTACCCAGTAGTAATTAAAGAAATAAAGACTTGCATTTATATAGCACCTTTCAGGACCACAGGTCATCCCAAACGCTTCACAGCTAATGAAGTATATATGAAGTGTAGCCACTGTTGTAATGTAGGAAACAGGCACAGCAAGGTCCCACAAACAGCACTGAGATAATGACCAGATAATCTGTTTTAGGTGTTGGTTGAGGGATAAATGTTAGCCAAGACACCCTTGCTTTGCTTCAAAATAGTGGCGTGGGATCTTATACATCCACTTGAGCGGGAAGACGGGGGCCTTGATTTAACAGCACCTCCGACAGTGCAGCACTCCCTCAGTACTGCACTCTCTCAGTACTGCACTCACTCAGTACTGCACTGTCTAAGTACTGCACTCCCTCAGTACTGCACTCTCTCAGTACTCCCCTCCCTCAGTACTGCACTCTCAGTACTGCACTCTCTCAGTACTCTCTCAGGACTGCACTCCCTCCGTACTGCACTCTCTCAGTACTCCCTCAGTACTGCACTCTCTCAGTACTGCACTCTCTCAGTACTCTCTCAGTACTGCACTCTCTCAGTACTGCTCTCTCTCAGTACTCTCTCAGTACTGCCCTCCCTCAGTACTGCACTCTCAGTACTGCACTCTCTCAGTACTCCCTCAGTACTGCACTCTCTCAGTACTGCACTCTCTCAGTACTCTCTCAGTACTGCACTCTCTCAGTACTCTCTCAGTACTGCACTCTCTCAGTACTGCACTCTCTCAGTACTCCCTCAGTACTGCACTCCCTCAGTACTGCACTCCCTCAGTACTGCACTCTCTCAGTACTCCCTCAGTACTGCACTCCCTCAGTACTGCACTCCCTCAGTACTGCACTCCCTCAGTACTCCCCTCCCTCAGTACTGCACTCCCTCAGTACTGCACTCTCTCAGTACTCCCTCAGTACTGCACTCTCAGTACTCCCTCAGTACTGCACTCTCTCAGTACTCTCTCAGTACTGCACTCTCTCAGTACTCTCTCAGTACTGCACTCCCTCAGTACTGCACTCCCTCAGTACTGCACTCCCTCAGTACTCCCCTCCCTCAGTACTGCACTCTCTCAGTACTCCCTCAGTACTGCACTCCCTCAGTACTGCACTCCCTCAGTACTGCACTCTCTCAGTACTCCCTCAGTACTGCACTCTCAGTACTGCACTCTCTCAGTACTCTCTCAGTACTGCACTCCCTCAGTACTGCACTCCCTCAGTACTGCACTCTCTCAGTACTCCCTCAGTACTGCACTGTCTTAGTACTGCACTCCCTCAGTACTGCACTCCCTCAGTACTGCACTCTAGGTACCGCACTCTCTCAGTACTCCCTCAGTACTGCACTCTCTCAGTACTGCACTCTCTCAGTACTCTCTCAGTACTGCACTCTCTCAGTACTGCACTCTCTCAGTACTCTCTCAGTACTGCACTCCCTCAGTACTGCACTCTCAGTACTGCACTCTCTCAGTACTCCCTCAGTACTGCACTCTCTCAGTACTGCACTCTCTCAGTACTCTCTCAGTACTGCACTCTCTCAGTACTGCACTCTCTCAGTACTGCACTCCCTCAGTACTGCACTCCCTCAGTACTGCACTCTCTCAGTACTCCCTCAGTACTGCACTCCCTCAGTACTGCACTCCCTCAGTACTGCACTCCCTCAGTACTCCCCTCCCTCAGTACTGCACTCTCTCAGTACTCCCTCAGTACTGCACTCCCTCAGTACTGCACTCCCTCAGTACTGCACTCTCTCAGTACTCCCTCAGTACTGCACTCTCAGTACTGCACTCTCTCAGTACTCTCTCAGTACTGCACTCCCTCAGTACTGCACTCCCTCAGTACTGCACTCTCTCAGTACTCCCTCAGTACTGCACTGTCTTAGTACTGCACTCCCTCAGTACTGCACTCCCTCAGTACTGCACTCTAGGTACCGCACTCTCTCAGTACTCCCTCAGTACTGCACTCTCTCAGTACTGCACTCTCTCAGTACTCTCTCAGTACTGCACTCTCTCAGTACTGCACTCTCTCAGTACTCTCTCAGTACTGCACTCCCTCAGTACTGCACTCTCAGTACTGCACTCTCTCAGTACTCCCTCAGTACTGCACTCTCTCAGTACTGCACTCTCTCAGTACTCTCTCAGTACTGCACTCTCTCAGTACTGCACTCTCTCAGTACTCCCTCAGTACTGCACTCCCTCAGTACTGCACTCTCTCAGTACTCCCTCAGTACTGCACTCCCTCAGTACTGCACTCCCTCAGTACTGCACTCCCTCAGTACTCCCCTCCCTCAGTACTGCACTCTCTCAGTACTCCCTCAGTACTGCACTCCCTCAGTACTGCACTCCCTCAGTACTGCACTTGTAGTGTATGTACCCGTCTACCTTTAAGGAAACTATTGTATGTAACCGTTCACCTTTAAGAGAACTACTTTAGGTGTGGCACTACTTGTTTGGCTTCTGTATACTGTAATACCGACAGTGACCACACCAGTATATAAGTGTTGTGGCAGGATTGCTGGGGCAGATTCGCCCTGACCTTCGAATAGTAAAGACCTGTTTGTTTGTTACTCCTGAAGTCTGTGTCGTTATTAACAGTACAACCCACAGACTTTACAGTGGCGACGAGTCCGATCGTACCCTGCGGCAAGACTACCAAAGCAACTAAAGAGCGTCGAAGAGAGGCAACCGCCCTCGTCGTTATGCTGGGAGAAAACACGAGGCTGCAGCAATAGAAAGGAAGAAGACTTAGCAACAAAAGCTTCCAGCAGCAACAGGCACTGACTACCCTTCTACCACGGTGCGGAGTGAGCCGATCAGCTGGAAACAAGGCGGCCGCGGAGACTGTGAGTAGGGGAAGGTGTAGAGAATATCCGGAGGATAAGGGCTGTGCACTCGACCACGTTCGAGGGGGAGCAGAGCTGGTCAGGAAGTCGGGTCCAACGGCGTTGTGAGATAGCCGGACCGCGATCGGCGGGAAAAGCCGGGCAGCGACCGAAGCCACGAAGCGCTGAGACCGGGAGCAGGCGCGGGAAGAGAGAAACTCAGCCGCAGCCGGGGAGGGAAGCACCGGACTGCGTGAGGGCTGGGAGGCGAACGGGAGCCGAGCGTGTGGGAGAGGCAGAGCCGACCAAAGGAGGCTGCGCGAGAGCCAGTCCAGCGGCTGAACTGTTCTCCACCAACGGGGTACCCAGCGCCGGTAGAGCCGAACGTGTGGGAGAGAGAGACAGAGCCGAGCAAGGGGAGAGAGACTGCGCGAGAGCCAGTCCAGCGGCTGAACTGTTATCCGTGAACGGGGTGTACCCAGCGCCGGTAGAGCTGTGCGAGCGGGAGAGAAAGACAGAGCCGAGTAAGGGGAGCTGTGCGGAAGCCAGCCAGCGGCTGAACCTGTCCACTGTGGGGAAAGCGTACCCCTTCCACCAGGGAAGAAACGCGGGAAGCCGCCATTAGGCGGAGAAGACGACAGAAGCGGGAAACCGCCATTGAAGTGGGCGGAGAGAGAAGGAAAGCGCAGGAAACCGCCATTTTCGCGGGAAAAACCGCCATCTTAGAAATAAACAAATAAATAAGAATACTTAAAGAAATACTTGTGCTTCTCCCAAGGAAAGAAAGATGCCTAAGCGAGGGAATATTAACGATTTTAATTCTGAGATAGAAGACTGGGCCACGTACGTGGAACGCATAGAGATTTATTGTGAAGCCAACAAAATAGAGGAAGACGACAAGGCGATAACATTGCTAAACTCGATGGGGGCAAAAACATACGGGCTCTTGAAGCATCTAATAGCACCAGATAAACCGGCGGATCAGACTTTCGAAGAGATTGTGGCTGTGCTGAAGGACCACTTGAACCCCACACCGTTGATGCTGGCTGAACGTTTCAAATTCTATGCAAGAACGCAGAGGAAAGACGAAAGTAACGCGGAATACTTGGTCGAACTGCGTAGGCTGGCGAAATACTGCCAGTTCGGAGGGAATCTGACAGAGGCACTGCGAGACAAGTTCGTATGTGGATTGTCCAAAGAAGGGATGCAAAAGCGACTACTGGAAGAGAACGACCTCACACTAGACAGGGCTGTTCTTATAGCTGCATCGCACGAAGCCGCAGCGAAAGGAACGGCAGAAATGCAGCTGAAGGCGGCAGCACTCGGGGTGGACCAAATTACCTCGAATACAACAAAATGCTATCGTTGTGGGAAGACAACGCATGACCAGAATCAATGCTGGTTTAAGAACCAAGAATGTAGGAAATGTGGCAAACTGGGTCACATCGCAAAGGTATGCCGGTCAGGGAAGAAGACCAACAACCAAAGGAAGCCACCACAAGAAAAGTACAGCAAGGTACACAAGGTGGCTGAGAAGAGTTCAGACGAACAGAATTCAGACTCAGACCCAAACAACCAGGAGCTGGGTAGTCTGAGAATTCACAATGTGGGGAGGGAAGCTGATCTACAAACTATCTGGGTCATGCTAAGAATAGCTGGAGTCCAAGTAAGAATGGAGTTGGACACTGGATCAGCTCTATCAGTCATCAATCGAAGGGACTACCACCGGCTATTCTCTCACATACCCTTAAGGAATACCAAGTTCGTATTACAGACATACACGGGGCATAAAGTATACCCCATGGGGAAGATAAGAGTCAAGGTGAGAGAGAGGGGTAAAGAACACCCAAGAATGAACTTGTACGTATTACCTGAGGGAGGACCACCACTTCTAGGACGGGAGTGGATTAAAAAAATAGACATGGAATGGCACTATCTAAAAGCCATCACGAGTGAGGACTCGGTACGAGCAATCAGCTCAGATTCTGGAACGGATGACGATAAGACTAACTCAAATATGGAAGACAAGGCTGAAATGGACTTGCCGACTATGGTGGAGAAAACGAAGACAGGCATAAAGGCTTATGCTACCGAGAAGGATAAAGCTTCAGAGCAGAACTCCAGGTTGACAGAGAATTCTGAGCCTGTCCAAGTTAAGGACTTATCCACGACGGAAGAACACAGAGCCCGGACTCAAACGTATCGCAAAATACAACAACAATTAGAACAGTTGAGTTACCATCTCGTACAAGAGATGAAAACAATGGAACAATTCTGGGACACCGAATGGGAGAACCTGGAAAGACAACAGAGGCAGCTAGCTCAAGCTGAGAGCGACCATAGGGCCATCATGGCTAAGTATCGATCACATCTCCCTGATGCTGTTCAAGAGTTAGAATATTTGCAGAACGAAACAAATGAAGAGGAATCTTCAGGCAGCCAGCATTTTATCCCAGTTCCTCTCTACGACTCCTTACAAGCAGAGTGTAAGAAGTTGAAAGAACAGTATGAACAGGCCCAGGCTACAATTCTGGAGGGGGTTAACTCGGCAACCTCCGAAAAGCTAGTTTTAGTGAAAGCATATGAGCAACTAAAGGTTGAACATGAGCAAGAAGTCCAAAGGATGCAGGAAATGTTTGAGGAGCTCCAGGCCAAGACAGACTCATCGGTAGAGATTCCATCCATCGATGAAAAATTGGAGGTGGAAGACATGGCAGAACATGGAATCCAAGAGGTTCAAGAACTCATAAAAGTACTGAAGGAAACCCAAGACAAATATGAGGCGGAAATGACCAGGGTTCAACAACTTGAAGAACATAGTCAACTGGAAATCCGGGCAGTGGAAGGAAAGGCAACTGGAAGAGAAACAGAAACTGGAAGAATGGCCCCTGAACTGGAGCTAGAGAGCATCAAGGCGCAACTTCTTCGAGCGCTTAAAACCCAAGCACCAGAGGGAAAGGTGGATGAAATAGAGAAGAAGCTGATCCACAGTGTCCCCGGGGAAGAGTTAACGACCAGCCAACTCCTTCACAGGCGGAGTGACAAGACTCCACAAGGGGAACACAAGCTTCAGGCTTCAAAGGGAAGGAATTCGGAGCTTCCAAAAGGGATGGAGATAGCTGAGGTGGCAACACAGCTTTTACAAGGATGCCAAAAGGACGCTGAATTACGTCAAATTGAACAGAAGAATGGGGAAACAGCTACTCCAGTAGAAGGAGTAAATAGCCGGATAACGCAATCCCCGATGGAAGGGAAGGTATTGAACTCACAAATGAGGACAGTAGTGAAGGAATGGCAGACAACCCAGGAAGAGCGTGATGAATATGAATGTATGAGGAAGTCTTTTCAAGAAAGATGTCTAGGGAAGGAACCACAGTCGGCTAACGTCCAGATGGGTAAGGAGGAAGTAGAAGGCCCTCTCGCTGGCCTAACTCAGGACGACCCCGAATATTACCATGACCTGTTGAGTGACACTGAACATTACGAGGATCTGGTCTGCCCAGTTTGTGAGGAAAACTCCCAAAGTGCTGAAATCAGGATGAAGCACTTAAGGTCTAAGGAACATAGAGAGTTGGTGGCGCTACAGCTGGCAGCCGAGAAAGGAGCCCCGAGAGTCTCAAAAAGGCAGAAAAGAAAAAAAAGAGGCAGAAGACAATAACTATCTAAAATATTATCACTTCTACCAGCTCAGGAGGGGACCTACGAAAGGAGCTAAATTAGTTGAAAAGTGGGAAATTATCAAGACAGCCAGTTGGTTATAAAAGTCGGCACTGCCGGTTCAACAGGATGAAAGTTCAAGCTGTTACGTCAAGGAAAAGGCTATGGAGGAGTCACACTATCCATGTGAACCGGCTACACCAAAGAGATGTTGTTCGGACCAAGTCAAGATCGGAGACTGAATCTGTGAACTGTTCCCGCAGAGACTGACTTTGTGAACTGTTTCCCACCGAGATTATATCTGTAAAGTGTTTTATATGAAGTTGAAGATATGTATGTTAATGGGACTCTGTAAGTAATAAGCTAAAAAGGGAGGATTGTAGTGTATGTACCCGTCTACCTTTAAGGAAACTATTGTATGTAACCGTTCACCTTTAAGAGAACTACTTTAGGTGTGGCACTACTTGTTTGGCTTCTGTATACTGTAATACCGACAGTGACCACACCAGTATACAAGTTTTGTGGCAGGATTGCTGGGGCAGATTCGCCCTGACCTTCGAATAGTAAAGACCTGTTTGTTTGTTACTCCTGAAGTCTGTGTCGTTATTAACAGTACAACCCACAGACTTTACAGCACTCTCTCAGTACTCCCTCAGTACTGCACTCTCTCAGTACTGCGCTCCCTCAGTACTGCACTCTCTCAGTACTGCACTTCCTCAGTACTGCACTCCCTCAGTACTGCACTTTCTCAGTACTGCACTCTCAGTACTGCACTCTCTCAGTACTCCCTCAGTACTGCACTCTCTCAGTACTCCCTCAGTACTGCACTCCCTCAGTACTGCACTGAACTGTAAGCCTAGATTTTGTGCTCAAGTCTCTGGAGTGGGACTTGAAGCCAGAACCTACTGATTCAGCGGTGAGAGTGCTACCCACTGAACCATGGCTGACGCACCATGCTAATATATAGATCTATTTATGTTTCAATAGGGAAGTCTGACACTCCCTTTTCTTTTCTAGTTCCCTGTAGTATTCCATGTAAAATCAATAAATGCTTCCAGTCTAATTATTTTAGAATTAATTGAAGCTTTTGCCATTTATTAATGTGCAAAAAGTCAAGATCTGTGTGTTAGATTAGCCTTACTGAAATTATCATTTAAGTGCCCTGTCAGAATGTTCTTATGCGTAATGCAATTTTCTTTCCAAACACCCGCTCCGTAAAACTAAAAGAATACAATTTACAGAATGTAATTTATACTGTATAGATTCAGTGAGTTAGCCCATATATAACAACCCTGCTTTAGCTCCTTGTTGGCAGTTAGCAACTCATTGAGTTGCAAAGCATAACATTTCCATTTGTGTCATGTAGGAACACTTCCATTATATTAAAGCCATTAATCTGAACATAATCTAAAATACACATTGCAATTTATATTGAAGACAAATGTAAACAATATCCGTTGGCAAACAAATCATCTTAATAAGGCTTGGTATCTCATAGAATCATAGAAATTTACGACACAGAAGGAGGCCATTCAACCCATCATGTCTGTGCCGGTATCTGTCGTGCAATGGCCATTTACCTTCAGATCCTATCAACTTTAGAACCTTTCCACCATGTTTGCCATGCCTGCTGAATAATGGGATGTAAAGCAGAAAATAAGATTCATACGTTTTCAATAAATGACTCAATATGGAGAAAGTACAATGACTAATGTGTGCTGGGACTTTAAGAACATAAGAAAAGAAATAGGAGCAGGAGTCGGCCATAAGACCCAACGAGCCTACTCTACCATTCAATAAGATCATGGCTGAGCTTTGACATCAACTCCACTTTCCCGCCCTATCCCCCATATCCCTTGATTCCCTTAGTGCCCAAAAATCTATTGATCTCAGTCTTGAATATACTCAACGACTCAGCATCCACAGCCCTCTGGGGTAGAGAATTCCAAAGATTCACAACCCTCTGAGTGAAGAAATTCCTCCTCATCTCAGTTCTAAATGGCCGACCCCTTATCCTGAGTCTATGATTGCTAGTTCTAGACACTCCAGCCAGGGGAAATAGCCTCTCTGCAGCTACCCTGTCAAGCCCTCTAAGAATTTTATATGTTTCAATGAGATCACCACTCATTCTTCTAAACTCCAGAAAATATAGGCCCATTCTACGCAATCTCTCCTCATAGGACAGCCCTCACATACCAGGAATCAATCTAGTGAACCTTAGTTGTGTAGGGGTTTTTTTCCTGCTCTCTTGCCCGTTCTGGCCCCCTGCCAGGCTTCGTGCAAGAATTACCCTTGAGTGGTTCGACCCACCCCCCCCTACGGTTCTAGACCTTGGACTTAGATGCAGAGAACAGTAGTGCAGAGAAGAGGACTCAATAGACCAGGCTGAATAGCACGAAATGGATGCTTTTATTTTTGAACAGTTTGAAGCATTACAAAATACATGTCATAGGCACAGATTAAAGTAACTACAATCATGCACAAATTTATGAACTTGACTCTATGGAAATGGGGAACACACGGCACATCGTAAAAGGGGAAACACATTACAATTTCCCTTAACTCCCTCCCCTATACCTAAACTAAATTTCGACCTGGGGAACTTGGGATCATGCTCACCACTCTCGAAATCGCGAAAAGGGGTTCGCAGCCTTTTTGACACCGCTTCCCGTCGTCACGTGGATTGGAAGCTTCTGGCGCAGTCGATATTCTCTCCTCCCTTGAGGCGGTGGGGTAGACCCAGCCTCGATGAGCGCTCGTCAAGGTTGAGATCCACTAGGCCTGTCGTGGATTTTTGTTCGTGGAGTAGACCTAGATTCAGGTTATGCACATGGGAGAATCTTGTGGCATCGATCGCCGGTTCTCCAGAGGGTTTCTTCTCCGTCGGCCTGGGTCGTCGATGATCTCCCGACCCCAGTACCCGGGCCACCCTTGTCGTCTTCTCGTCGTGGCCGAGCCTTGTTTGGCTGAACACCGGCCACGTTGTCCTTTTTCCGAAACCGTCCGTCTTTAAAAAGACGAAAACGTTTTCATCGATCTGCCGAAGTGGAAGAGGCGCCGATCCGGGCACCGTCCGCCCTTCGTTCGTTCCTCGTAGAAGAAAGTTCTTGAAGAAATGGAAGCCTGAAGTCGCCCAACAAGAAGCCGTAGCAGTGAAGAAGTAACTTAGATGGACTTTCAATCCATAGTTATACTCTTTTGGGACAGTCTTATCTCCCGCCAAATCATAGTCCTGTCTTTGTATTAATTTTGGCGGGCAGAGATCTCTGCAGGGGCGCTTTGTCTTGTAACGGAGCCGGTGATAACTTGAACTGGCCTTCCTGGCCGATAATGTCTGTTAATGCCCTTTGCATTGTCACCGCGGCTCGGTTCGCATATTGATCGGTCCGGACATTTTCCTTGATGGCTGCTAAACGGTTTTTCCTTTGTACAATAAATGGGTATAAGTGTTTTTACATTGTCCGCCCATATCTTGATGGGCCCCATCCTGTACTTATAATCCATTGAATATGTATGCTGTTGCTCTGAGTTTCGGTTCCCAGATACTGGCTTTCGCGGGTTTACTGTCTTCAATCCACAAGCCTGTCTAGCTTGCAGTAACAGAAATAAACTGGTTCAGAAACTGATCACGGGGCCTGGCGGCCATTTTGTATGCCCTTTTATCAAAGGTTTTTCTGTGCAAGCTTACTTTGGTCAATAAACAGTCTTATTTTATCCAGTTTTCTTGCGTGATTTTTGCTGAAAATTTTCGAATCTTACAGGCCCCCCTGTGATACTGATAGCTTGCTTAAAGTATCAATCCTTGATGAGCAAATTTTCCCTGATTCCCCACATCCAAACATTCCTGGCACTTAACTATCTATGCCCCTCACGACACATGCAGTTCCCATTTCCGGAGAAAATGAAAATTACCTCATGCACATTTGGAATCATAGACAGCAAATCTTAAACTATAACACCTTCACCTGTCAGATGAGCAGGGGTTGATACCCTTTTGCGCCATCTGCATACACCTTTTATTAATCAAAACTTAATAACGACTAATAACATAACAATACTTAATTCCTTATAACCCAAACCAAACGCAAAAGAAAACATGGATGTTCAAAAGAGAAACAAAAACCAAAAAAAAAATCTTAGAATGGATGGACTCTTAATCTTCTACTAGCAGCTTAAAGTGGGGTGTCTTCTTCCCCCATTCGCACATAGCGTTCTTTCCATTCGCCCGCGTTCTCATGCCTCTGGAGGCGTTTGCCTCTCTTACAATGCACGAAGAGCAAAAATATCACAATTAAAACCTGACATCCTACTAGGATATGGGATGCTATTCTAATCCAGGCTGGGATTTCTATGTTGGTGAACAAGTCCCACCATGGTGGGATGGTTATGTCCAATATGTCTTTTCCTATCTCTAAAGTCTTCTGCTCCAGTGTGTAGAAATGTTTCTGCGAAATTATAACGGCTTTTAAAATCTTGATGAGGTGTTCGGGAAGAGGGGGAATGACATAACCAAAATGCGCGACAAATCGTTGTAAGTCTGTGAAATTCTCTTTGATAGTGATGTGTACGGTGGAGGGCGCAGGAATGGGAACAATTCGTTGTTGTGCCACTTGAACCTCGGCCCTGGGTTTGAAACAGAAACTGCTATCACCGACCGAACACCACTCGTGTTGTCCATATCGGTACTGAGGCGCTGCAGTGGTGACGCAGTATGTCCCACCCCCGATATATGCTACCTGTGGGGCACATGGTCCTCTGCCATTGCCTCCATGGTGCAATTCACCGGCTTCGCGCTAGCGGTTCTGAACCCACACTGTGGTTTCAAAAAGGCATTCAAGTGCTGGGGACACAGGATGATGTGTGCTCCCCGGCTCCGACATCCCGAGAGGTCGGTGCCTGTCATCGTACGCTCCCATCTGATGACGTAAGGCGGGACCACTGCGTAACGAATGTGTGCACCCCCCTGAATGACTCCAATGTTCTCTACTCTGTATACCGGGGCGGGCTTTGCTGCGGGACCCAACACCGGCATTCTTACTACTATTCCCATAATAGTGTGATTCGAATGTCCGCAGTCCACTGGAACTGGGTATGCTTCTGCGGCTAGCCTGAGCTGGCACGGGCTTAATGCATTCTCAAAAGGGTGGAGCGCTTGCAAGTGCTTGTTGCTGATCCAGGACGGGACCAAACCCTGTTTTAAATCCTCAAGATTACTGCGGCCCTCGCCCAATAACCACGCCCCGTACAGCACACAGGCCTCGTTTTGCGCAGCTTGATCGGACGCATTCCGATCCTCCTTAATGAGTGCATTTACCGTTCTCGCGTGTTTCTCCAGCTCAGCAATTATGTCCTTAAAGTGTAGTGTCATGGCCTGGCCCTCATGCAACTCAGAACCCACTACCTTGTTTTCGTCTGTCAATATGTTCCTTAACTGGGCTTTTAAACCGTTGATCTGTGTCTGCAGCTCCACGTTATCTAGAGCGTTGACAACAGATGTCCCGGTATTAAAAGCAGTGAATATGTCATTTACAGTACCCCTTCTTTGCCTCCCGACTCGATCCAAAACTTCTGGCGGTGTGGTGTATAATTTGTCTCTGTCGATGTCGGCAAAGTCAAATTCATAAAATTGTCTAAACATACGGGTTAACAGGACCTGGTATAATTGTTCCGTTTCTTTGGGACACCACTCCGGCAATCTTACCTCAGTGAGATTTAAAATCACTGAGGCCACCGTGTAGTGTACCCCTTGGTACAGCACCTGACCGGTGGGTACCAATACTAAACCGTTCCCGGGTCCCTTGGTGGTGGTTGGGCACCCTCCTTTCTGGGCTAGTGCTACCGGAAGCGTGGGCAGGGGCTTGCGTGGGTGGGTGATGAGTTCAGTGGCGTTCACCGGAATAGGGGAGTATGGGGCTCCGCACGCTCGAGTGCTAACATCCCATCTCATCCCCTTCCCTTCATCCTGCCACTGCCTCTGGAAGAAGATGGACACGCCCTTGGAGCAGACGTGTCTCGAACCCCACATACAGACATATATTCCCTCATCTGGTTCCCACCATTTGTCCCAACACACACGTAATTGTCCGTGAGTTCCCGTAATAGTCCGATGGGTATTATTACCCAGTCGCTCCCACTCGACCGTAGAGTTTCTCATGTCCTTTCCCAGCTTTCGTAGCCACCACCATCGCCTTGGTGGTACGTTCCCATTGCACACCAGACAAATCCTCTTTCCCACGGTAACGCTGACTCTGGGCGCTAGGATCCTCACTCGAGGGCACGTTAATGAAGTCTCTTGGTAGGCAAAACCGAAATTGCTGGAATATTCCGTAGAATTCGTTCCCAGCCAACCTGGCCATCTCCCTTGGTGGAAGTAGGTGGCGGTTTCCTCTGCCTCTCGCTCCCCCGTCCCATCCGTTGCGATGGGGGCCGTGTCCCCGGAGCACCCGAAAATGATGACGTCCTTGGTGCGGCCTCGGTAGGCCCACCCGCACCCGATTGCCATGAACGCGACGACAATCCTTTCCATCGTATCCCAGGTTTCTGTAACCAACAAAATGATGTAGCCGGGCTCCCGATAGGTGCTGGCCTAAATTAATTGGACGCGCGGGTTCCTGGACCCCGCTCCCTAACAAACACACATACCGGGCAGACCTCAAAATTGTACTCTTAACACCATATACTTTACATTCCTTAAACTATGACCATAATTACCTAACTTAACTTATGTACAGCGCCGCCCTCCGTGGGGCGGCTTTCCGAATCCCTGTGAGGTCTGTCGTGTGCCACACCCTGCGGTGGGGCTGCATTGATCTTTGGCTTTGATCCCCCGCAGCCTGTCGCTGCTGAACGGGGATCATGTCTTCCTGGGGCTGCTTTAAACCGTGGTTGGGAAGGATGGGGAGAATCTGGCCAAAATTTTCTGGGCTGGGGCGCTCGAGCCGACCTACAAGGGGCTGCTTTGGGTTGGGCTCCCGGGGCCGATGGACCGGGGGTTGTGACTGTTACCGTTACAGCCTGTGGTTCCTCCACAGCTGCCGGCTCCAGCTCCCCTCCCTCAGGCTCCGCCCCCCCGGGGTCGGGATCTGTGGCTTCTGACTCCACCTCACCTGTCCCTACAGGTAACGAGTCTCCGCCCCCACTCCCTACCTCCCCCAAGCTTGAGTCGAGGGCGGGACTGCCGTCCTCTGACTCTTCCTCCTCCGTGATTGGGTCGAAAGCGAGGTTGAGCTGTTCGGGCTCTCCCCTGCCTAAATCCCATTCAAAAGATGAGACCTCCCACTCCAATGGGATGGCCTCTCCCTTCACGCAGGCTACTGCTCCAGCCTGTGTGGTCTGTGACTCTGTTACAGGCTGAGGATCTTTGTTCTCAGACCTGGTCCCCTTTGGTGGCCCTTGTGTACCCGGTTTAAACAGTTTACACTGGTTGATGTGAAACCATTTGGTACGTCGGGGCGTCTTCACTGCATAAACCATGGGGCTGGCCTTGTCTACAATGCTGTATGGCCCCATGTACAGTGGTTCAAAACTCCCTATCCTGGCGTAGTTTCGGACCATGACCTGGTCTCCGACTACCCACTCTTGTTGTTTCCGAGGTTCCAACAACAGTTTATTTCCCTGGTGCTGTCTTCCCATGTTCCCAGCCGCCTGTCCATAAATCTGTCTCAGGCGCTCCAAGAGGGTTTGGGCGAATTTGTCCCGTTTCACCTCTCGGAGCTGGCCCTCAGTGAGCACCGGGGCTAGCACATGGGTGGGTGTTCTCATGATCCTTCCAGTCATTAACTCGTGCGGGGAATACCCCGTGCTTTTGGACTGGCTGGCTCGGATCCCCATGAGGACTAAAGTCAGGACCTCCGCCCATTTCTGGGGCGAGCCCATTGTCTCTTTCCTCAGCTTTTCCTTGAGGGTCCGATTCATACGCTCAACAATCCCGGATGACTGGGGATTGTATGCTACGTGCCACTTTCCCTCAATGCCCAAGAGCATGAGGGCGTTCTGCATTACTTGACCGGTGAACTGACTCCCTTGGTCGGACTCTACAAAACGGGGGAGTCCCCACCGTGAGAACACTTCCCGAATCAAGATCTTAGCAGTACCCAGTGCCGTAGCTGTTCTGCACGGGAAGGCTTCTACCCATTTGGTGAACACATCTACCAGGACAAGGCAGTACTTATAGCCTCCCTGGGCGGCGGGCAGGGGCCCTATGTAGTCGACCTGAATCGACTGCCATGGTCCCTCTACCCTCCTGATGTGCCCCATGGGCACCTTCCTTTTGTGGGGGTCTGGGTTGTTAGCAGCACACACAAGACAGCTTGCGCAGAACTCGCGGACATCGTCCCGAAGTCCCGGCCACCATCCCGCCTGCTCCACCCGTTGCCAGGTGACCTCAGGTCCGGGGTGTCCCGCTCCTGGACCCTCGTGGGCCAATTGCAGGAATTCCCTTCGGTGCTGCTGCGGCACAACCCACTGCTCCTCTCGGAACAGCATACCTTCTTTGACTGTGAGGGCTGCCGTACTGTACGGACCTTCTACCTGTTTGCCCTCTGTGATGGCTTTTAGGACTGCTTTTAGGGCGGGATCCAGGGTTTGGACGGTCTTTAGGTCTGGGGGCGGTGTCACCCCTGTGTTCCCGGGAATTCCCTCCCTGCCTTGGATCGCCGCCACGGGTCCGGGTTCGTATGGGTCCCAGAGAATGCCGTTGCGGGCACCCTCCCTGGCTAGCGCACCCGCCTGCTGGTTGCCCTGACTGCGGGGTTCTGTAGTGGAGTGAGCCTTCACCTTATGGATGAACACCTCTCCTTTCTCCCCCACAGCTGCTAGGATCTTCTCCAGCAAGGGCTTAACTGTTAAAGGCCGCCCGTCCGCGGAGGTGTACCCGCGTCGGGACCAGATGGCGAGGTACTCTGTACACGAATTGCACGTGAACATGCTGTCTGAGCAAATCGTGTATGGGGTTGGGAAAATCTCGGGGTGGGTAACCACGTACGCCACCGCGGACAGTTCAGCCTGCTGCGCGCTCATAGCGCTGGGGAGCTTAATTGCCAGGGCAATGTTTGCCGCAGGGTCATAAACTCCACACCCTGTGAGTCGCTTGCCGTCAGCTACAGTGCTAGAACCGTCTACGTAGATCTCGCGGCCTGTGGGATGTATCCCGGCCCGTAAACCTATGTTAACTTCCCATACCCCTTCTACGGAACATTGATGGGCTGTCCCGGGATATGCCATATTGGCTGCGAGCCTTGGCGCGCAGAGGCCTTTAACTTTGAGATCCATCTGGGAAAGGAGGAGGGTCCAGCGCGCAATCCGAGCGCTGCTTATGGTCCCATCCTTAATCCTCCCGTCCAGAAGCATCTTCGTGGGGGTGTGATGGGTGAGGAGCGTAATGGGAGAGGTCCCTGTGAAGATCACTGATCTGTTCACAGCCCAATGCGTGGCCAGGAGATGCCGTTCGCAATTGGAGAAACTCCTCTCCACATCCGTGAGCACCCTGGAGGAATAAACTACTGGTCTTAGCTTGCCGTGCCGCTCTTGGAGCAGCACTGCGCTCAGGCTGTCCCCACTAGCGGCTACCTCCAGAAAGAACTCCTCTCCCCCATCTATGGCCCCTAGGGCTGGCGCGGTCTGCAGATCTCTTTTCAACTTCTCGAATGCTGCCTGGCACCCCTCGTCCCAAGACCACTCGACTCCCTTGTGTAAGAGTCGAAGTAGCGGGGCCGCTGTGGCAGCATAGTCCTCGATGAAATCTCTGCAGTACCCGGTCAATCCCAAAAAGGACCTTACACCTGTTACTGTGTTGGGAATCGGCAGATCTTGTATAGATTCCCGTCTGGCCTTATCTATGGCTCTTTCCCCAGCGCGGATGGCCAGACCCAGGAATTTAACTTCCTGCTGGCCGATCTGGGCTTTCTTTGGGTTTACTTTGAAACCCTTCCTTTCTAACAGTTCCAACAATTCGGCTAACAGTGGGCCGTGCTGCTCCCTTGTATCTGTGAACAGGAGTAAGTCGTCCACATACTGCACTATCTGGTTGGGCTGGCTAAACTCTTTCAAACTCCCCGCCATGCACTGATGGAAAATGCTGGGGCTGTTGTGAAAACCCTGTGGTAAGCAGTTCCAAGTGTACTGTTGCCCTTTGAAAGTAAAGGCAAACTTGTACTGGTCCTCCCGCCGCAGCGGAATGGACCAAAAACCGTTCGAGATGTCCAGCACCGTGAATGTGGTCGCCGATGCTGGAATACTCCCTATTAAGTCTGCAACTGCTGCTACCGTGGGCGCGCAGGCTGGGATATTACTATTGAGGACTCTGTAGTCCACCGTGGCTCTCCACGAATTGTCCGGTTTCTTTACCGGCCATAATGGGGAGTTCACGTGAGTGGCTATCGTCCTCAACACGCCCTGCTGTACCAATGAAGATATTGCTGTCTCCATGTCGGGTTCTGCCTCCTTGGGGAAATTATACTGCTTTTGGGGTCGGATCATGGGGTCCCCGTCTACGCTGACTTCGAACCCAGTGACTCTCCCGCAGTCGTGCTTGTGGGTGGCGAACGCGGTCAGATTTTCTGACACACGCGCCTGCAAGTCCGTTGGGACGTTTGTTACCATGAGCTCGAGATCGTAACCTCCTGACGGCTTCATAGTGCACAGGGCCCCCTTTTCTTCCTTCCCCGGGATTACGACTACCTTACCTAAACCGCCCTCGGCTCCCCAGAGACAGTGATTTCTCAGGTCCACGAGGATCCCGTGTTCCACCAAGAAATCAGCCCCGAGGATGCCTTTTCCCCCCCCTCATTCCACTTCAATAGGATGCACGTCCATGTGGTGTGGAGCGCTCCCAACTGAATGGAGAGTGGGAGGGAGTACGCGCCAGCCTGTTCTCTACCTGTGAAACCCGCTACTAAATATGGAGCCTGGGCGGACAGAGGTGAGGCAAAAGGTTTGTCCGTGTGGATCACGGTACACGAAGCTCCCGTATCCAACAGGTAACTACCTTTGTTTCTCCACCTCCATCTCCACCACAGGTCTTCTCCAAGCGTCATAGCGGAGCGGACACAAGTAGATGGGCTGCGCGGGCATCAGTCATTTAGGTGTTTCGGCTGGGGTCTCGGGGGCGATAGGGCTGTTAGCAACCGCTACCTTCCCCTGCCAGGTCATCAGAGACCGCATAGTCTCCAAGACTGACTCGATCGCAGCGGGGTCCACAACCGCACCACCCCCTTTATTCGGGGCAGAGGCTACGGTTGGGTTCTGGACTGGTGTTGGGGCAGCGGCCTGCACTTGTGGTTGTGCTGGTGTTGGGTAAACTCTCGGGCCGTTGGCGACTCGGGCTTGGGCTTGATCTTGGGCTGCGGCGAACGCTCTCTCCCTCTTATCCTTCCAAGGATTCCTACAGTCCTTGCGCCAATGACCCTCCTTCCCACACCCGTAACAACTGCTATTGGCTTGGGGATGGCGATTTCCCTCCTGACGCCATTCCTTTTTAGCAGAGGCTGCGGGTCTCACCTCATGCACCTTTCCTTTCACAACAGGCATTTTCTTGCCCTTGTTGTTTCTATAACTGATCGTGAGCTGATCTAGTACTACTTCCTCCGTGGAGCGGGCGTTAGTGGGGTCAAACCATGCTTTGGCCTGTTCCTTCACTACTGGCAGGCAACCTGCTACCAGGCACCGAAGCCAGTGAGCCCTTTGTTCGCCATCCAGCCCGGCCCGGGCCGGCCCGCCCGGGCAGCTGCGCCGATACACTGGCCACAACCTGTCGGCGAAAACCCGTGGGGGTTCTCCCTCTAGCTGCACTGTCTTTTCTAAACGGAGGAACGGAGTTCCGTCCCCCTCTCCCATGATCTCCAGAATCTCATCCCGTAGCAACTCATAGTCCCTGTGCCCTCTCTTGCTCTCGTCAGGGAGACACTGGAGGAGCGAACTGTCCAGGGAGAACAGCAGCATTTTAGACTGTTCAACCCCGTCGCAGTCATTGACTGCTGCGGTCTGCTCCACGTCCCTGAAATGCACGGAGGGATCTCCTGACTCGGAGAGTTTTGGGATGTGACTTATCATCTCTCTTAGCTGTCGTGCGCTATGAGGCATTATGATCTGACTCTCAAGGGGTCCGTCATCGCCATTTTCTTCATTTGGACCGAGCCTCCGGTGTCTCGTTGGACACATCGGCGCCGGCCCCGACTCTACTGTCTGGGGTTGCTCTACCTCAGGGCTCTCTTCCTCTACCGTCTCCGTCTCCTGTCCCGGAGTCCAAGACTCCTCATAGGCAGGAGGCGCAGAGGGTTCGGGGGTTGGTACCCCAACTGCCTCTTGTGGAATCGGTCTTTTGGATTCCTTGGCTAGCAACAGCTGACTCGCTGGTGGATTTATGAGACACACCAACCCGTTTGCCTTTGCTAGGGCCTTTCTCAGGTCCTCTAGCTCCCGGCGGCAAGCGCTGTGGTCGGTGTTCTCAGATCTATCCTCCATGGCCATCTTATATGCTGCCCTGGCTCCCAGGAGCTTTTCCTCTTGGGCATCTACTTGTTTGGCTAGACGGAAACACCTCTCTCTCATTCTACCTTCACTGGCCTTGGCCTCAACGACCTGACATTTTAAATATTCTACCCGGGTTTCGTGGCAGCGAATTACAGAGCGGCGTTCCTGATTCAGCGCGCCAAGCGATTCAATCAGTTTTTGACCTCCCGCAACCTTTTCCTCTACGTCTTTAAGCAAGCCGTTGATCTGGACTGTCTGTGCTGCAACTACCTGGTCCAAAAGCTGGACTTGCTTCTTGTAGCACATCAGCCAGACCGCCTTTTCTACAGATTTCTTATGCTCTCTACCCGCTGTCCACTTGATGGCTGCGTCTAGCGGGCGCCTATCCCTTAGTAGATCAGATATCCATTGTTTTGTGAGGTTGACTTTTCCGAAAACATAATCTGCTATTCTTTCATCCATCACATTTCGTTTATTCAGATCTTGATCTAACACACTACTTTCCTGCTGCCAAGGTCCTGCCGCGGTCGCCATTTCTGTAGGTTTTTTTTTCCTGCTCTCTTGCCCGTTCTGGCCCCCTGCCAGGCTTCGTGCAAGAATTACCCTTGAGTGGTTCGACCCACCCCCCCCTACGGTTCTAGACCTTGGACTTAGATGCAGAGAACAGTAGTGCAGAGAAGAGGACTCAATAGACCAGGCTGAATAGCACGAAATGGATGCTTTTATTTTTGAACAGTTTGAAGCATTACAAAATACATGTCATAGGCACAGATTAAAGTAACTACAATCATGCACAAATTTATGAACTTGACTCTATGGAAATGGGGAACACACGGCACATCGTAAAAGGGGAAACACATTACAATTTCCCTTAACTCCCTCCCCTATACCTAAACTAAGTTTCGACCTGGGGAACTTGGGATCATGCTCACCACTCTCGAAATCGCGAAAAGGGGTTCGCAGCCTTTTTGACACCGCTTCCCGTCGTCACGTGGATTGGAAGCTTTTGGCGCAGTCGATATTCTCTCCTCCCTCGAGGCGGTGGGGTAGACCCAGCCTCGATGAGCGCTCGTCAAGGTTGAGATCCACTAGGCCTGTCATGGATTTTTCTTCGTGGAGTAGACCTAGATTCAGGTTATGCACATGGGAGAATCTTGTGGCATCGATCGCCGGTTCTCCAGAGGGTTTCTTCTCCGTCGGCCTGGGTCGTCGATGATCTCCCGACCCCAGTACCCGGGCCACCCTTGTCGTCTTCTCATCGTGGCCGAGCCTTGTTTGGCTGAACACCGGCCACGTTGTCCTTTTTCCGAAACCGTCCGTCTTTAAAAAGACGAAAACGTTTTCATCGATCTGCCGAAGTGGAAGAGGCGCCAATCCGGGCACCGTCCGCCCTTCGTTCGTTCCTCGTAGAAGAAAGTTCTTGAAGAAATGGAAGCCTGAAGTCGCCCAACAAGAAGCCATAGCAGTGAAGAAGTAACTTAGATGGACTTTCAATCCATAGTTATACTCTTTTGGGACAGTCTTATCTCCCGCCAAATCATAGTCCTGTCTTTGTATTAATTTTGGCGGGCAGAGATCTCTGCAGGGGCGCTTTGTCTTGTAACGGAGCCGGTGATAACTTGAACTGGCCTTCCTGGCCGATAATGTCTGTTAATGTCCTTTGCATTGTCACCGCGGCTCGGTTCGCATATTGATCGGCCCGGACATTTTCCTTGATGGCTGCTAAACGGTTTTTCCTTTGTGCAATAAATGGGTATAAGTGTTTTTACATTGTCCGCCCATATCTTGATGGGCCCCATCCTGTACTTATAATCCATTGAATATGTATGCTGTTGCTCTGAGTTTCAGTTCCCAGATACTGGCTTTCGCGGGTTTACTGTCTTCAATCCACAAGCCTGTCTAGCTTGCAGTAACAGAAATAAACTGGTTCAGAAACTGATCACGGGGCCTGGTGGCCATTTTGTATGCCCTTTTATCAAAGGTTTTTCTGTGCAAGCTTACTTTGGTCAATAAACAGTCTTATTTTATCCAGTTTTCTTGCGTGATTTTTGCTGAAAATTTTCGAATCTTACAGTTGCACCCCAACTAAGGCAAGTATATCCTTCCTTAGGTAAGGAGACCAAAACTATACACACTATTCCAGGTGTGGCCTCACCAAAGCCCTATATAATTGCAGCAAGACTTCCTTACTCTTATACTCCAATGCCCTTGAAATAAAGGCTAACATACCATTTGCCTTCCCAATTGCTTGCTGTACCTGCATGTTAACTTTCTGTGATTCGTGTACAAGGACCCCCAAATCCCTCTGAACACCAACAGTTACTAGTCTCTCACCTTTTAAAAAAAATATTCTGCTTTTCCATTCTTCCTACCAACATGGATAGTTTCACACTTCTGTAATGCAGTGTGGGGTTTCTGTTGAAGATTGAAGACTGCTCTGATTTCTGAGGTTGTAGTTTTTGAGGACAGAAGAGCTGACTTAGTGACAGGCTGTTAACTTATTGCCAGCTGTCCATTATCCATTGTCCCACCACAGATGATGTCAACTCCATGGAATACCCTTTTGTTTGTCAGAGAGATGACATTAGAGTGGTGCAGTGAGGAACAAAACCCTGTCTCGGTGACAGCATGGAAGCACGAGATGTCCACAACAACAACTTGCATTTCTATAGCGCCTTTAATGCAATAAAACGCCCAAAGGCGCTTCACAGGAGCATTATCAAAAAAAATTGACACTGATATTAGGACAGGAGACCAAAACACAAATAACTATCAAAATAAACATTGACATCTAACTTATCATTTTCATGTTAATTACATACCTATCATGAGGTATAAACAAAATGTGTGATGAGAAGCTATGATTTATATCCCACCCTTGCTATTCTATTGATCATAGCTCATCACTTGAATGATTGTGCTGCTTGTGAGCTACTAGCCCAGTGCCCTTACGGGCAGTAAATTGTCTGCAATGACCTCTATTATCTATTCACTACTAATATTAATATATTAAACAAGGGTAAGATGGCACATATTTTGTGTCCGTTGTATCACACTTTTTGATTAGTCAAATAAAAAAATCAGAACTATAATACTCCAAAAAAATCTAACAATTTAAAGAAAGCAACATCATCAAGCTGCTCAAAATATTTTTTACAAAAAACATTTTTTATTAGCTATTTTCTTTCTCAAACAGTTAAATATCTAAGAGTCAAAACAAAAGCACTCAAATTCTGTGGGATGGGGCCACAAATGTAACGTTACTTTGGGGACGAGAGCAAAATTTATACACCATCGAGGTTTACAGCACAGGAGACGAGCATTTGGTCTATTGTGTCTATGCTGGCTCTTTGCTAGAGCAATCCAAAACTGATGCCAATGTCCATTTCTCTCCCTATAGATTTGCATTGTCCTTTGCTTCAAATATTTATCCAATTTCCCCTTAAAAGAAGCAATGGTCTCTGCCTCGACTACTTCCTGCGGTAAAGCATTATTAATCCAAATTATCGAGAAGGACCAAGAACAAAATGCCAATTTGTGGACCTACCCCGGAATTTCTGAAAAAGGTCAGGGAGGGCCAGCACAGATTTGTTAAAAGCAAGTTGTGAAGCAGCACCAGGCTAAGGAAGATATATCTATGCACCCATGGGAAACACAATGGTAGGAGGTAGGGTACTATACTGAAGTGCAACTGTGTCGAAGAAAAATAAATCAGATGCTGATATTTAAATCAGCTCTGTTGTTTGGTGAGCTCATTAAATCCCATGAGGTCCTGTTGGGGTGAAGTGGCATGTTTGTTTAGTTAGACATAAAGGCAAATGTTTTGCCATAGAAGGATTGAAGTAGGCATGAAGCCTGGGGGATATATAATGATGGAAGTTTTAGTCAGGAGAGTGCTTTAATTCAAGGAGAATATATTACTAGTAATCTGCCTACAAATTTAACTGGCAGGCGGGAGGGTAGCCTCCTCTGAGTCAGAATCCTCATGATGCTGAGTTCCAGACTCCTCAGCCTCCACAACAATTGGACTCCCCTCCTCTGGGGATTCTGGCCTAGAAATTGGGTTTTGGCTTAGCCAGGGCTTTAGCGCCGGAAGTTAGTGCCGGCGCTAAGTCCCCTGCGCGCGCCAAAAATTCAGTGGCGCCGCGCCCAAACGGCTGCCGGCGCTACTGAAGGGTCTTTGCGGCGGTACATCGGCGCTAACTGCCGTTTCGCGCCGCAATTCCGGCGCTGCGGCACCCGATGCGGTGCGGCAGGCTGGGGACTTGCAGGCCTCCTCCTCCCGTTAAGGAGGAGCTGCCTGCACCCGGCCGCGGCCCGCGCAAATCAGCTTAAAAATGAGCCCGGCACCTCGGACAAGTGCCGGGCTTGCATCTGTTCCGGGGGGGGGGGGGGGGAGAAGTCCGGGGAGGGAGCTGCGGGCAGGCGGCCGGCGGGAAAGTGGCCGGCCGCCGCAGGGCCTTTAATGCGCCGGCGCAAACTGGAGTAAGGCACCTCTGCCAGAACGTTGCTTGCGGCTGCCACGGGCGAGGCGGCCGCAACTCAATTTCGGAGTTCGGGCGGGTTACCACGGCAACCGGGACGCTGCGCACACCGATGACGTCATCGGTGCCGGCGCAGCGCTACCGGTGCAACGCCGATTTAGGGCCCCAGGGAATTTTTAAACTGGCCATAACTCTGGCGCTAGTCCCTCTAGCGCCTCAAAAGCGGCGCTAAGGCTAGTGAATTTCTAGGCCTCTGTGTTCATTCACTTCTCAACAGTGAAATTGTGCAGGGCACAGCAAGCAGCCACGATATGAGAGATCCGTTCAAGAGCATACTGCGGTGCCCCTCCTGATCTATCAAGGCAGTGAAACCTTGACTTTACAGACCCCCCCGCAACCCGCTGAATTGACCACTTTAGTTGCTGAATATGCCTCATTATATCGCTGTTCATCTGAAAATGGCACTCAAAGTGGAGTTGTGAGCCTTGGAAGTAAGGGTAATGCCTTCTCCCCCAGAAGCCACCCCAACACTTGACAATTTTCTTTGAATAGAGTTGGGAGGCTGGACTGCCTGATGAAAAATGCATTGTGACAACTCCCTGCAAATTTGGCATTGACATGGAGAATCCGTTGCTGCTAGTCACAAACAACTTGAATATTGAGGAAGTAGAATCTTTTTCTATTTGAGGAATTTCAGTGGATTACAGTAGGGGCCTGCAGTTGCAACATGGCTACCATCTATTACCCCCTTGAACTCTGGGCAAACCATAGAACTGAAAGTCCCTTTCGCTCTACTGCCTTGGAGTCATCACAAAATGGATGAATTCCCCCATGCTCTCCTAAACATGGTATTGGTAACCTGACGAATTCAGGTCTGGACAGCTCCCTTGACGATGTTACAAAAGTCTCCGTCTGCAGTGTGAAATGAGCCAGTTGGCATAAAAGATAAGAGTTGTAGTCACTGGCAAAGCTGTTCAGGCACTCAATCTGAGCTGCAAGTCAGTGTGTAGAAGCTGGCACAGGTCATCAAAGTTTGCAAAGGCACAGCTCCTCCATCATTCCCTTAAGATCTCCCGGATCTTCAGAATCACAGCGGGGGGAGTAGTTGCAAGTTGGCCGAGTTTTCTTCAATGATGCCACACTCTCTGTTGATCCCTTCTGGTCCCCTTCTCCTCCTCCTTAATCCAGATTGCATGCAGAGGAATTCCCATCAGGAAACTCCTGCTGTTCTATAGTACCGTTTATTGGGATGGGGGTCCTAAATTTAGAGGCGATCAAAAGAGGAGATTTCAATTTCATTGGTATAAAATCCTAGAACCAAATTCTGATGAAACGTCACACCCAAACATTAACCTGTCCTTTCCCCTTTTCTGATTCTGTTTTTACAACCATAAAATGTACGCGGCCAGGAATCACTGTCGCAGTTAATAGTGGAAGAATGTTTAACACATGCGTATAACATTCCTATTTTATGAGTTGGCTACAGGGAACCTGTAGAGGTAGTTGTCTTCGGTCACAGGTAGGTGTGCCAAGAACTTGATCTGGTTAGTCTCATAATGGCAAATGCAACCAGTGCGGTTCAAGTACCCTGATGATTTCCCTTGCTTCATTTCGTCCTGTACTACTTCAATTGCGAAACACTGTATTTGGGGTCCGTCCAAACCAGGCCACATCATAAACTTTACCTTCTTTTTCCGACTGCCATGGGAGTCAGCACTTGTGTTTATATGTCTTGTGGAGCCTTGAACTCCTGTGAAAGTTGATATCGGAAGAACCCTTTTCATGTTCCCTCCCTTCTGTTCCTGTCCTGTTGAAGTACTGTACATGCTCCACTTATAGTTTGTTTTCAGGTGATTTAGTGGATACTACTGGACTATTTTTCTTTTGTGATGTTTAAAAAAAACAGCTAATAGTTGATAACAATTGATCCTCCAATTGTTATCCCCGTAATACATATTTTTAATAAATAAAACTTTCAGAAACATTGACAAAATCTCTATTAAAAACAGCATAGTAGTATAAGGGTACAGTGAAAATTGAAAGCAAAACACTCAAATTCTGTTCTTTTGGAAGAAGAGGGAGGCTATAGGCCCCTGCTTGCAGTTTTCATGTACAAATGAGTGTGCTCTGTGCACTCTAGGCCCAGTTGTATCAGGCGTTGAGAGCCCTAACCATCAGTCCTTAACGGTACCACTGCAGGCCGTTTTTGGGGTCCTTTAAGATTTTTTGTGGGGCAAGCCTATTCCTGCTGACTCATCCCCACCGGGATTGGCTGTCCCTCCCAACAGGCCTGCTCTGTGAAGGTGCTGGCTGATTTTAGGCCTTCTAATACCGGCGAGCTGCAGTGAAGTGCCCGTTTGGCACCTGCAGCTCGCCGGCTAAACTCAAGTGAGGCCCGAACCTGAAAATGGTTTGGGCCTCCCAGCTGTGGCTTTGGGCAAGCACCACAGATGCACCGCCTGGTTCGTGCCCATTTTGGGTGTTAGTTGAAAATCTTCCCTGTAATGATCAGTAACATGTCATTCTAGAATGGTACACTAGGTGGAGCTGTATGTTTAGTGGTGGGCTACGCACAAGGCAGTAGTCAAGATGGATGCCTGAACACTAGTCCACATGGCTGAATAAATGACTAGCTCAAGCTAGCTGTTCATAATGAAAACATCTATTTATTTATGAACATAACATGGTACCAGGATTGGTAATATCTGCTGAATATTGTGAAATGCGACATGGAGAATTTGAAGGCACCGGAGGGTTTGAAACTCACGGGGAATGTCGACTGCAATTGGCGGACTTTCAAACAACAATTCGAACTCTACATTGCAGCCATCGGGATCGGTTCGATGCCAGACGCAAGGAAAATAGCGTTACTGCTCACGGTTGCAGGCCCGCAGGCGATAGAGGTATTTAATACATTTGTATTTGATCAAGAGGAGGACAGAGAAAAGATGGACGATGTGATAAAGAAGTTTGATACACATTGTTCTCCCAAAAAGAACGAGACCTATGAGAGGTACGTGTTCTGTTCACGGACACAGCAGCAAAATGAGACTTTTGATAGCTTTGTGACTGATCTGAAACTGAAAGCACAGACATGTAATTTCTCTGAACTGAAATCATCCATGATTCGTGACCAGATTGTGTTTGGTATTCATGATAAAAAAGTCAGGGAACGTTTGTTGAGAGAAACCGAACTAACATTGGAGGATGCTGTGAAAATATGCCATGCCAGTGAGCTAGCTCGGCAGCACGCAAAGACTTTCAGTGAAATTAATAATGATGCGACTGTAATGAGTGACTGTGCTGCTGTCGGTGCTGTGTCCTACGAGGGGAAGAAACATGGGCAGAACAGAAATGAGAAGCAATTGGAGGATGGAATTTTTAATTGTAAACGCTGTGGTTACCAGCACCAGTCAAGACAATGCCCTGCGTTTGGGAAAATGTGCACAAAATGTAATGGAAAGAATCACTTTGCCAAACAATGCTTTTCAAAAGTAAAAACAAAGAAAGGGCAACAAGTCAATGTGATTGAGGACACTGATTTAAGTGAGACATTTTTTGTAGGAATGGTGTCATGTGACAATATAGAAAAGGATACAGAAAATGTGCAGCCCTCAGAAATGGACAATGCTGAACATAAAGTTAATGCAGTAAAAGAGGACAAATGGATGATGCCACTGCAGGTAAATGGAACATTAGTTACATTGAAACTAGACACTGGGGCAAAAGCAAACTGAATAAGTATGAGTGACATTAAAAATATGAAAGAAAAGCCCAAAATACAGAAAAAGTCAGTACTACTGAAGAACTATAATGGACAGAAAATAGATAGCTTAGGTGTATGCAGACTTAAAGTGACAGTCAAAGACAAAGTGCATCATCTCATGTTTTCTGTTGTGGCTGAAGGACTTGATTCACTACTAGGTGACAAAGCTTGTGAGGACTTAGAACTGGTCAAGAGAGTCTACCGTATAAACTGTGCCATAAGCAGACCAGATGACTCAGTGGATTCTGTAGTGAGTAATTTCCAGGATGTGTTCAAAGGATTTGGAGTTCTACCATTCACTTACAAGATCCAGCTAAAGGAGGATGCTCAGCCAGTGGTACATGCTCCACAAAGAGTTCCAGCACCCCTGCGTGACCGGCTCAAGAAAGAACTGGACAGAATGATCACACTAGGAGTCATCAGGAAAGTCAAAGAGCCAACAGACTGGGTTAACTCCATGGTATGTGTAAAGAAAAAGAACCATGATCTAAGAGTATGCATGGATCCAAAGGACTTAAATGCAAACATAAAACGTGAACACTACCAGATTCCCAAGCGAGAAGAAATCACCAGTGAAATGTCAGGTGCCAGATACTTCACAAAGCTCGATGCCTCGCAAGGATTTTGGCAACTAAAACTGGATGAAGAGAGCACCAAATACTGCACCTTCAACACACCATTTGGCAGGTATTGTTTCCTCAGAATGCCTTTCGGGATAATATCTGCATCTGAAATCTTTCATAGAGTGATGGAACACATAATTGAAGGTCTGGAAAGAGTTCGGGTCTATGTTGATGACATCATCATCTGGGGCTCCACACTGAAAGAACACAATGAGAGACTGACTAAAGTGCTACAGAGCATACGCTGGAATGGACTGAAGCTCAACAAAGCCAAGTGTCAGTTTGGCGTCCAGGAAGTCACTTTCCTAGGAGATAATCTATCTGGTAAAGGAATAGAGCCAGATATGGAAAAAGTAAACGCCATACTCAACATGCCCCGACCCACTGACAAAAAAGGAATGCTACGCATCATGGGAATGATGAACTTCATTGGAAAGTTCATTCCTAACTTGTCAGCCAAGACAGCCTGTCTGCGAGACCTGCTACATAAAACAAATGAGTTTGCATGGACAGAAAGACATGAACAAGAGTGGATGAACCTCAAAACAGTGCTGACAACCACACCTGTACTCACCTTCTTTGACCCAACAAAGAGAATCAAAGTATCAACGGATGCATCAAAAGATGGCCTAGGCGCGGTCTTGCTACAAGCAGAGGGTGAAGATTGGAAGCCTTTTGCGTATGCCTCCAGGTCTATGGCTGACTCTGAGTGTCAATACGCCCAGATTGAAAAGGAATGTCTAGGCTTGGTAGTTGGACTAGAAAAGTTCCATGGCTACATATGTGGACTTCCCACCTTCACAGTTGAGACAGACCACTGCCCACTGGTTGCCATCATTAAAAAAAATCTGAATGAGATGTCTCCAAGGATTCAATGACTCATGATGAAGCTGCAAAGATATGACTTTGAACTGATCTACACACCAGGCAAACACATCGTGTTAGCAGATGCACTATCCCGAGCACCCACAATGAGTCATGTGAGCTCTACTGAGAAAGACGTGGATGTTCATGTGAGTATGGTCATTGCTACGCTGCCCGTGTCAGACACAAAATCAAAGCAAATAGCAGAAGAAACAGTAAAAGATACAGTGTTACAAACAATAATAGAGAACATTCATCATGGTTGGCCAAAAGGTTCCTGTCCAAAGTACTATCACATCAAGTCAGAGTTAAGTGTCGCAAGTGGACTATTATTAAACAGAACAGAATAGTCATTCCACAGGCTCTACGTCAAGACATGCTCAAAAGGATTTATGAGGGACACCTCGGAATTGAAAAATGCAAAAGGAGAGCAAGAGACGCTGTTTATTGGCCTGGCATAAATAAGGACATTGAGAACATGATAGGCATATGTGAGACATGTCAGAAACACCAAAACAAACAAGCAAAGGAACCAATGATAGTAGCTGACTTAACAACAGCACCATGGCAAAAGGTTGGTATGGACCTCTTTCATTTGAATGGTAAAGACTATCTAATAGTGATTGATTACTATTCTAACTATCCTGAGATGGCGCTACTCTCAAGCACATCAGCAAGCAGTGTCATAATGCATGTTAAATCCATCTTCGCCAGACATGGAATTCCCAGGATTGCCGTTAGCGACAATGGTCTGTGCTTTAACTGTAAAGAGTGGCAACAGTTTGCAGCACATTATGACTTTCAACACATCACATCCAGTCCTCTGTATGCTCAGTCGAATGGTAAGGCAGAGAAAGGTGTTCAAGTTCTCAAACAGCTATTGAAGAAAGCAACAGAAAGCAAGTCTGATCCTTATCTCGCCCTACTGAGCTACCGAGCCTCCCCTTTAGACTGTGGTTCTTCACCTGCTGAACTCCTAATGGGTCGCAAGTTGCGCACCACGCTACCCTGCTGTGCAAAAGAAAAGCAGAGTAAGGAACTGAGACAGAGACTTCAACTGTTAAGCTGAAACAGAAATCACACTATGACAAGTCATCCAAAACTCTGAAACCATTGACAAGGGATGATGTTGTCAGGATTGAGGATCCAGATGCATGGAACAGGAAAGCTACAGTTCTTGAGGAAGTAGGACCAAGGTCATACACTGTTAGAACTGAGGAAGGACAGATTCTCAGGAGGAACCGCCGTTCCCTCCTGAAAACACAAGGGCCTAGAAATTCACTTGGGCGCGGGCAGCTCGCTCGCGCCCAAAAGTTAGCGCTGGGCGGGGAGGCATTAGCGCACGCCGTATATTCATCTTCTGCGCCCCAATTCAGAAGCGGGCGCTATACCAGGGTGTGCCCGCCTCCGTTTGGGGCGCTGCAACTGAATATCGGCGCGCTAGTTGCCGCAGCGCCACCCGATGCGGTGCGGCAGGCTGCGGTACTGCAGGCCTCCTCCTTCTCTTAAGGGGGAGGTGCCTGCAACGGCCGGAGCCCCGATCGCGAGTGCCGGCAAAAGAGCCCGGCACAACGGAGAAGTGCCGGGCTCCACGGAAACCAGCCGGCAATGCCGCGGGGGGGGGTGGAGAAGGCCGGGGAAGGAGGTGCGGGCAGGCGGCCGCCGAAAAAGCGGCCGGCCGCACCTTCCACTTTAAAGCGCCCCACTATGGCAGCAGGACGGCCCTGTTTTCTGGTCGCTGTTTGCGCCCGCTTCGGAGGAGGCGGCCGCAAATAAATATGGGGATCGGCGCGGTTTCAGGGCGTTACGGGCCACCGCGTACACCGATGACGTCATCGGTCCCGGCGCAGCGCTAACGGCTACCGCCGCCAATACCGCTGCACTCAATTTCCGCGCTACCACCCCGCCGGCGCAAAAGACCTCTTTAGGCGCTAAGTGGGCGCAAGGCCCACTGAATTTCTAGGCCAAGAAATTTTCCAAGAGCAAATCGATGACAATGCCACAACTGAATCTTGTCACTCACCACCAGAACAATCTAACACAAACACACATACAGGCTCTCATGAAAACACATCAGACTTACCTGTGCTGAGAAGATCCACACGTGAAGTAAAAAAGCCTGATAGACTTAACCTTTGAGTACAAAGAAAATTTTAATAAAAGAATGAAAAGCTTAGAGTTCATAAAGTAAAGCTTTGAAAATGTTTTTGACTGTTGTGAAGATGTTTATGTTGTTATGATTGATTGATATTGATTTTGTTTAACCTCTAAGGAAGGGGGATGTAATGATCAGTAACATGTCATTCTAGAATGGTACACTAGGTGGAGCTGTATGTTTAGTGGTGGGCTACCCACAAGGCAGTAGTCAAGATGGATGCCTGTACACTAGTCCACATGGCTGAATAAATGACTAGCTCAAGCTAGCTGTTCATAATGAAAACGTCTATTTATTTATGAACATAACATTCCCCAACGCCTTTTCTTTCCCAAAGAAAACAGGCTCAACTTCATTAACCTTTCCTCATAACTTAAGATCCCAATGCCCAGAATCATCACTGTTGCTCACCTCTGTTCCCTCTTTGGGATAATGATGCACTTCTTTATCAGAGAGCTTCTCTTTTCTCAGCCATTGCATGCTTTTCTTTTGCTCACTGTACTGGTTTTTATTCTTGCCGCACATATTGGGACAGCATTATATTGTGTACGCATGTTCATTTGCATATGCTTAATTCAATTATAACATAATTTACACCTTGATTCTGATTGGTGTGAGCCGAATGTTGCAGAGGAAAATAGTAACTTTGTGCAAATTACCATGGAAAATTAAATGACTGCATACAGATTTGTGTTTCCACAGGGTAAGGGGAAAATAGAGCCTTAAGGCAGCTGATTAAGATCCAATGAGCAGAAATGCTTGCTGACAAGGTTGAATGGCTGCATGAGGAATACTTACAGGGTTGAATCTGGGGTGAGATTCCCCCCAAAAAACTTAATAAATTGTGCTGGGTGTTTCTGTAGATTTGTACTATTAATAATAACTTATTAAATGAAAATATGATTTTTTTTACACTCCTTATAATAAAGCCCTGAAGAAAGAAGAATCAAAAATAAATGTAAAATTATTACTGCCTTTTTCAGGATTTTCCATAATATTTATAATTTCCTCACTCGGAATAGTCTTACAAAACATTCTCTGGGGTGTTTTTGAGAATCTCAATTATTAATTATCAGTGATTCAATTACGAGGCCAGGAATGGAAATAGTGTACTGTTGAATCTGAAGAGAATGTGGTTATTGAGATATATTATACTTGGATCAAGAACAGACTGTTCATAAATTTCATAATTTTTATTATTTGTAATTCAGTTAAGTTAATTATGCTGTGAGTGAATCTAAATTTAAAATATTATGCAAAATACAGGACTTTATTTTATTCTAATTTGTTGCTGTGCTAAGTATCTTTTACACAAGGGTCTGGTAATCATTTTTTGTTCCATTCGAAATATCTTGGTGCATACTTTATTCTACCATTTTCCTTTAGTACCGTAACCTATGTTAATAAAGGAAGGAATCACTGTAATACAGAGAAATGATATTGGGTCAAAGGACAGTTTGGGTGGAGATAAGGAATAATAAGGGGAAAAAAACACTAGTGGGTGTAGTATATAGGACTCCGAACAGTCGCAACTCGGTTGGACGGAGTATCAATCAGGAAATAGTTGAGGCTTGTAATAAGGGAACATCTATAATTATGGGGGATTTTAACTATCATATAAATTGGACAAATCAAATTGGGCAGGGCTGCCTTGAGGATGAGTTCATTGAGTGTATTAGGGATGGGTTTCTTGAGCAGTATGAAACTGAACCAACCAGGGGGCAAGCAACCTTAGATCTGGTCCTGTGTAACGAGACAGGATTAATTAAAAATGTCCTAGTAAAGGATCCCCTTGGAATGAGTGACCATAACATGGTTGAATTCCATATTCAGTTAGAGGGTGAGGAGGCTGTATCTCAAACAAGCGTGCTAAGCTTGAATAAAGGAGACTATGAAGGTATGAGAGCGGAATTGAGTAAAGTGGATTGGGAAAATAGGTTAAAGGATAAGACGATACATGATCAGTGGTGTACATTTAAGGAGTTATTTTACAAATTCCAAAAAAAGTATATTCCACTGAGAAAAAAAGGGTGTAAAAGAAAAGACAGCCATCCGTGGCTAAGTAAAGAAATTAAGGATAGTATTCGACTAAAAACAAGGGCATATAAGGTAGCCAAATCTAGTGGGAGGATAGAGGATTGGGAAAACTTTAAAAGACAGCAAAAAATAACAAAAAGATTGATTAAGAAAGGGAAGGTAGATTATGAAAGTAAATTAGCAAAAAATATAAAGACAGATAGTAAGAGTCTTTATAGTTATATAAAAAGAAAAAGGGTGGCTAAAGTAAATGTTGGTCCCTTAGAGGATGAGACCGGGAAATTAATGGTGGGAAATATGGAGATGGCAAAAACACTGAATGAATATTTTGTATCAGTCTTTACAGTAGAGGACACCAAGAATATCCCAACACTTGACAAGCAGGGGGCTATAGGGGGGGAGGAGCTAAATATGATTAAAATCACTAAGGAAGTAGTACTTGGTAAAATAATGGGACTCAAGGCGGATAAATCACCTGGACCTGATGGCTTACATCCCAGGGTTTTGAGGGAAGTGGCGGTAGGGATTGTGGATGCATTGGTAATAATCTTCCAAAACTCCCTGGACTCAGCAAAGGTCCCGGCAGACTGGAAAACTGCTAATGTAACACCCTTATTTAAAAAGGGCAGTAGACAGAAGGCTGGAAACTATAGACCGGTTAGCCTAACATCTGTGGTAGGTAAAATTTTGGAGTCCATTATTAAGGAGACAGTAACAGGACATTTGGATAATCATAATTTAATAAGACAAAGTCAGCATGGTTTTATGAAGGGGAAGTCATATTTGACAAATTTGCTGGAGTTCTTTGAGGAAGTAACATATAGGGTGGATAAAGGTGAACCAGTGGACGTAGTGTATTTAGACTTCCAAAAGGCATTTGACAAGGTGCCACACAAAAGATTATTGCTTAAGATAAAAAATCACGGGATTGGGGGTAATATTCTGGCATGGATAGAGGATTGGCTATCTAACAGAAGGCAGAGAGTTGGGATAAATGGTTCATATTCAGACTGGCAATCAGTAACCAGTGGTGTTCCGCAGGGGTCAGTGCTGGGTCCCCAACTCTTTACAATCTATATTAATGATTTGGAGGAGGGGACCGAGTGTAACACATCAAAGTTTGCAGATGATACTAAGATGGGAGGGAAAGTAGTGAGTGAGGAGGACATAAAAAACCTGCAAGGGGACATAGACAGGCTAAGTAAGTGGGCAGAGATTTGGCAGATGGAATACAATACTGGAGAGTGTGAGGTTATGCACTTTGGCAGGAAAAATCGTAGAGCAAGTTATTATCTTAATGGCAAGAAACTTGAAAGTACTGAAGTACAAAGGGATCTGGGGGTCCTGGTGCACGAAACTCAAAAGGTTAGTATGCAGGTGCAGCAAGTGATTAAGAAGGCTAATGGAATGTTGGCTTTCATTGCTAGGGGGATAGAATATAAAAATAGGGAGGTATTGCTTCAGTTGTACAAGGTATTGGTGAGACCGCACCTGGAATACTGCATACAGTTTTGGTGTCCATACTTAAGAAAGGACATACTTGCTCTCGAGTCAGTACAAAGAAGGTTCACTCGATTAATCCCGGGGATGAGGGGATGGACATATGAAGAGAGGTTGAGTAGATTGGGACTCTACTCATTGGAGTTCAGAAGAATGAGAGGCGATCTTATTGAAACATATAAGATTATGAAGGGGTTGGATCGGGTGGATGCAGGGAGGATGTTCCAGATGATGGGTGAAACTAGAACTAGGGGGCATAGTCTTAGAATAAGGGGCTGCTCTTTCAAAACTGAGATGAGGAGGAACTACTTCACTCAGAGGGTGGTAGGTCCATGGAATATGCTGCCCCAAAAAGCTGTCGAAGCTACATCATTACATAAATTTAAAACAGAAATAGACAGTTTCCTAGTAGAAAAGGGAATTAAGGGTTACGGGGAGCGGGCAGGAATTTGGACATGAGCCTAGGTTCGGATAGGTCATGGCCCTGTGGGTAGCGGAGCGGGCCCAGGGGCCGTGTAGCCTGATCCTGCTCCTGTTTTCGTGTGTCTAATGCTGTTAGATTCAGGAGATAGTCCTGTCATAGTGGATTGGCGGTTAGGATCAGATCAGCCATGACCTTATTGAATGGCGGAGCAGGCTCGAGGGGCCGATTGGCCTACTCCTGCTCCTATTTCTTATGTTCTTATGTTCTTATGTAACCTTTTGGTCCTATGAATTAAAATAGGTGAGTTGGTACAATTTGTATGAGATGCAGGATTTTATTTTATACAGGTACAAATTGGCAATTGTGTCTGGTATAAGTAAATGCATTTTTCCTTGGTCTTAATAACATCTAACCTGCATTAAAATGATAGATATCTGTCTACATCAGTTTTGCCATTAAAATGGCTGAACAATACTTTGTGGCAATACTCAAGAAATATAATCATAGGATAAAATTTTTGTTTTGTATCTACTTATAGCTGTGTATTGCTTGGCCTTTCAAAGGCACAAGTCTAACTTAGAAATAACTTAAATAAAAAAGACAATTTTTAATACAAGCAGGAGGCCCAAATTGTCAAGGAACCAATATACCAGAGAAGATATTCCTATTGAATTTGTTGCTATCAATAGAAGAGTAAGCAGAAGGATGCTGGAGTTTATTGTGTTTTTTTAAATTAACAATGACGGTTGCCCTTGTCTTGTAGTGGCTTGTTTCAGACTATTGAAGGGAATGCTAGAGATATCAGACATATCCTATGTTCAAATGCACCTCCTAGGACACAGCAGCACTGACCATAAGAACTGGCAATTACCGTGGTGTAGGTCTCTTTTTCCAACACAAACAACATTGAATAAAAGGAGAATTATGGCTTTGCTAAGTTTTCAGAAGTTGTGAGTACAACTTACTGCCTTATGTATTATTTCAAATAACTAACTTGTATTCTACAACAGGAAATGATTTGATCCTCTAATGCACATTTATTTTTGATACCCAAAACATCATTGGATATGTGGTTACTAACTTCCCAGGATCATGCCATAACTCATTTCATGTAAAAAGATGAAATGGATGAGTCAGGGCCATTAATTAGAAGTGGACAAGCCTTTACATGCATTATTCTGCATATTGATATCTGTTCCTCTCTTTTTTGGAAAATATGTAGTTTACTATACCCAACACACACAAAGGTAGCTGTTACATGTTCATACGCCAACAACGCACTTCGAACACTATTAACGCCACGAATGTGATTGTGTACAGTATCTGAGCACCATGCCTATACACCAAATACATTCCTGTGCGGTAGAGTCTATTCACTTGCTGTGTAGTCTGACACATCGAGATATGTGTAATAAAATTTGATGCAATGTGTCACAGAGATGCTCCATGAAACAGTGACAATGGGTCCATGTATGTTCAGAATGCCATCCAAGCTCCAAAGTTCAAGTTTCACTTAGGACATAATTTTGGCTGACACTTCAGTGCAGCAGTGAGGGAATGCTGCATTGTTGGAGCCACTCTTCAGATGAGGTATTTATTTGAGGCCCTGTCTGCCTGTTCTAGTGATTCAGGAGGACATTAAAAGATCCCATGGCACCATTTGAAGGTGATCTGCAAGTTCACCTGCTGTCCTGGCCAACATTCTTTACTCAACCACAACCAAATAGTCACCTTGTTGTTATTGTGGGACTTTAGTAAACAAAATAGCTGTCACATTTCCCTACATAGCAATATTAACTGTAATCAAAGTAATTAATTGTGCATGAAGCACTTTGGGGCATTTCTGAGAGACTTGGTAAGGTTCTATATAAATGTTAGAAGTGCTAAGAAAAAATGCTATATTTTCGTATTATGTTCACTGAATAACCAGCCATAAATTGGGTGAACCTGATCGGAAAATTAAGTGGCGATCTAAATTGTTGAATCCGTGAATCTTAAAGTATGGTGTTCTTCAATAACTAGACGGAGGCTGCAGATTAACAATCAACAGGTGTTTACTGAAGGAGGGTAGTCTAAAGACTAACAGTACAGATGCCTGCTCAAGGCTTATATACAGGTGTGGTCACTGTCGGTACTACAGTATACAGGAGCTGTAAAAGTAGTTCTCTCTTAAAGGTACATACACTACAATTCCTCCCCTTTTAGATTAACAGTACCATAACATTCAAATAACAGTTAACACTTTAACATGCACATTAAACTGAAATAGTCCATTTATAGATTCAGTCTTTGGGGCGGCTTCCTGATCCTTTCTGGATAGCGCCTTTCCTGAGTGTCTTGTTCTTGGTGCGGAGGCGATTCTGGCCCCCTGTTGTCAGTTAGTTCATCAGTTTCCGCTGCTACTGTTTCTGGGGTAGATGCTACCGGTATGTCGGGTTCATCCCCAGGCACGCGAGACATGGGGTTGACTCGTTCCTGTGACGCTAGGATCTGGTCGACATGGCGTCTCACAATGTTCTCCCCGACATCCACTGTGTACATTAGTGGCCCCTGCTGTGTGCATATCGTTCCGGGTTGCCATTTCTCTGTTCGGTAGTCGCGGGCCAAGACTGGTTGTCCTACATTGAAGCTCCTTGTCGGCTTCTCATTGATGTGCTGGAATTGCTTATCCTCAACATTTCTTCGCACATTTGGTCTGAGCAAATCCAGACGAGATCTCAACCTTCGGTTAAAGAACATTATGGCCGGGGTCTGGTTGGTAACTGCATGTGTCGCATTTCTGTAGGCTAACAGGAAATTGTCCACCTTATGCTGTAGTGGAATGTCATCATCGCACATGGCCCTTACTGCCTTTTTAAAGGTTTGTACGAACCTCTCAGCCAATCCATTTGTGGCTGGATGATACGGGGCGGATGTGTAATGCCTTACCCCATTCCTTCTCATAAATTTCCAAAACTCTTCGGACACAAACTGTGGTCCGCTATCAGAGTAAATCTGCTCTGGCAAGCCGTTCCTGGCAAATATGGTCCGTAGGACTGCAATTGTTTTCTCCGTAGTGGTGGAGGACATTTTTATCACCCCAGGCCATTTCAAGTGCGCATCCACTGCTATTAAGAAAATTGAGTCCATGAATGGACCAGCAAAATCAATATGCACCCGTTGCCATGGAGAGGAGGGCCACTCCCATGGGTGTAGAGGGGCATGTGGTGGTGCATTTTGGACCTTCTGGCATCCTGAGCAGCTCTTTGTTAGGTCCTCGATTTGTTGATCGATCCCTGGCCACCACACATAAGCCCTAGCAAGGCTTTTCATTTTCAGCCCTCCCAGATGGCCTTCGTGAAGCTCATTGAGCACTCTCTCCCTTAATTTGGGTGGAATTACCACTCGGGATCCACACATCACTGTCCCCTGGCATACTGACGGCTGTTCTCTTCTGGATGAGAATGCTGGCAACAGTGAGTTGCCATGTGTTGGCCATCCCTTCACCGTCAAATCATATACCCGAGACAGTGTCGGATCATTTCGGGTCTCCTTCTCTATATCCGCGTTAGTTACTGGCAAGCGTTCAATTATCGACGAATAAAATATTTCGACAGGGTCCACTGCTGGTGCTTCCTGCGCAGTAGGCAGTGGCAGGCGTGATAGCCCATCAGCGTTTCCATGTTGTTTCGTGCCCTTATACTCTATTTCATATTGGTTCGCCCCTAGAAAAAGGGACCATCTTTGTAGCCGTTGTGCAGTCATCACCGGAACGCCCTTCTTTGGATTAAAGATGGAGACAAGTGGTTGGTGGTCAGTCAACAAGGTAAACTTCTGCCCATGCAGATAGTGGTTGAATTTTTTTACTCCCCATACTAGGCTGAGGGCCTCCCTGTCAATCTGGGCATAGTTGCGCTCGGCTGAGGTTAGTGACCGAGACGCAAAGGCGACTGGCCTCTCCAACCCATCTGGGAATTTGTGTGACAGCACCGCTCCAATACCATAGGGTGATGCAACACACGCCAACCGAATTGGTAGTGCTGGGTTGAAATGGGCCAACACCTCTTTTGATGTGATCAATTCTTTGCACTTCTGGAAAGCTCGTTTACATTCGTCATTCCACTTCCATGGTATCCCCGTTTGCAGTAGGGTGTTCAGTGGGTGTAATACTGGAGACAAATTTATGGTAGTAGTTCACCAGCCCGAGGAACGACCTCAGTTGTGACACATTTTCCGGTGCTGGAGCCTTGACTACTGCCTCAATCTTTTCAGGGGACTTATGTAACCCCTCTACATCAATAACGTGGCCACAATACGAGATCTGCTTCTGGAAAAAGTCGCACTTGTGGCGATTAGCTCGTAGCCCATATTCCTTCAATCTAGTGAGCACCTTCTCCAGGTTGGTGAGGTGATCACTCTCATTTTCGCCCGTGACCAGGATGTCATCCAAATAACACTGGGTCCCTGGAATCCCTTGCAGGACTTGATCCATTGCCCTTTGCCAAATAGCCGGAGCCGATGCTACCCCGAACACCAGCCGGTTGTATTGGTAGAGACCTTTGTGAGTGTTGATCGTGAGGTATTGTTTCGAGGCTTCTTCTACCTCCATTTGCAGGTACGCCTGGGCCAGATCAATCTTAGTGAAGCGTTTTCCTCCAGACAGCGAGGCGAAAATATCTTCAATCCATGGAAGCGGATATTGTACCGTGTGAAGGACTGGGTTCACTGTCACCTTAAAATCCCCACAGATGCGGACCTTCTTTGGTTCCCCAGGTGTATTACTCAACGACCCCTTCATTACAGGAATGATGGGTGTAGCCCACTCACTCCAGTCCACTTTGGACAGTACTCCTGAACGTTCCAACCCTTCCAGCTCTGCTTCGACGGCTGGTCGGATCGCATAAGGCACCGGTCTGGCCTTAAAAAACTTTGGGCTTGCATTTTCCTCTATTTTAATCGTCGCTGTTATGCCTTTTAGTGTTTCGAGTCCCTCCTGGAACACTTCTTGTGCGTCAGTTAGCATTTTTGACAGTCATCCAGGTGTGACGTCATCATCCTTTTTGGCCTCAACCTTCAGTGCCTGTATGGAATGCCAATCTAATTGTATCTTCCGGATCCATTCACGTCCTAGTAGTGGTGGTCCTCCATCTGGCAATGCATATAAGTCAATTTTTGGTATTTCCTGGCCTTTGTATATCACGTTCACCCTTATTTTTCCTTTGGGGTAGACTTTTTGCCCCGTGTACGTCTTCAAGACAATCTCTGTAGCTTTCAAGGGTATATGTGAGAATAGCCGCTTGTAGTCCCTTCGGTTTATGACTGTTAGGGCTGATCCTGTGTCCAATTCCATTTTCACTTGGACTCCGTCTATCTTGAGCGTGACGCAGATAGTCTGGTGATCCTCCATTTTGATTACCTTATGTAGTTTCAGACAACCCAGCTCCTTGCTTCTGGAGTCTGTATCACTTTTCTGTTCATCTGAACTACTGTCCATCACCTTATGTACCTTTTTGTACTTCTCCTGTGGAGATTTCTTACTGCTGGTTTTCTTCACTGACCTGCAGACTCTTGCTATGTGTCCTGCTTTTCCACACTGTCTGCACACTTGGTCCTTGAACCAACAATCCTTCTGGTCATGTGTTGTTCTGCCGCAGCAATAACACTGCCCTGCTCCATATGACATTTTATTGGTGCCATATTCTTGCGGTCTCCGTTGTATCTCTGCAGCGCCCCATGCAGCTGCTTTGTGTGATACTGCCATGCTGAAAGTCTTGTCCAGCGTAAGATCCTTTTCTGATAGAAGCCGTTTCTGGGTTCCTTCACTGTGAAGCCCACACACAAATTTGTCCCTTAACGTATCTGCTAGTCCCATTCCAAACTGGCAGTGTTTCGATAGCTTGCGCAGTTCCGTTAAATACCCAGCATTACTTTCGTCTTTATGCTGGTTCCTTTTGTGGAACTTAAATCTTTCTGCTATCAGCAGCGGTGTGGGGTTTAAGTGGTCCTGTAGGATTTCCACTATGCTTTCGAAATCCTTATCCACGGGCTTCTCTGGGGTTATTAGGTTTCGCAGTAAGCCATATGTTTTAGCACCCATGGAATTCAACAAAACCAGTGCTTTCCTGGCATGTGGCACTTCATTCGCCTTGCAGTACACCTCAATGCGTTCCACATATGTCGCCCAATCTTCGACTTCATTGTCAAACACAGTGACACTGCCACTCTTCGGCATCCCTGGGTGTGGTTAAACTATCTAAAATGGCATCTCCCGCGCGCTCCCTTCTTCTCCGCTGGCTCAAAATGGCGTCTCCCGCGCTTTCCTTTCTTCTCGCGCTCGCCCTTCTTCTCCGCTGCGGCTTCAAAAGTGGCGTCTCCCGCGCTCTCCCTTCTTCTCCGTGGCTCAAATGGCATCTCCCATGCTTCTTTTCTTTCCCCGCGGACGCTGCTCAGCCCTTGAGCCCTGGCTGCACTCTGCGCATTCTCCTGTGCGCCTCTGTCGTTGCCACCGCTCGGTCCTGAACCCCGGCTGTGCTTTACCCTGTCTCTCTTTTTGTTTTCCGTCGACGCCGCTCGGTCTTCAACCCCCGGCTGCACCCTGTGCGCTTTACCCTCTCTCTTACCCCATCGACGCTGCTCGGCCTTTTCTGTGCCGTCGGTCGGCTCCAGCCGCCGCTGTCCGGGAAGGGTCTGCGCTGTACCTGTTGCCAGTCTGTTGCTGGATCGTCGTGGCTGGAGAACCAAGCCCAGCTCTCAACAGCCTCCCCTGCGATGTTCATTCTCTGCCGGATGACTGGGCGGTTGCTCGTGGTCGACGCCCGTGCTTCTGGCCTCGACTTTCTTCCACCGTCCTCCCGGAGCGAATCCTTGGAAGGAAATGCAGAGTTGCAGGTAGATTCAAATCGACCTCGTCGCCACTGTTGAATCCGTGAATCTTAAAGTATGGTGTTCTTCAATAACTAGACGGAGGCTGCAGATTAACAATCAACAGGTGTTTACTGAAGGAGGGTAGTCTAAAGACTAACAGTACAGATGCCTGCTCAAGGCTTATATACAGGTGTGGTCACTGTCGGTACTACAGTATACAGGAGCTGTAAAAGTAGTTCTCTCTTAAAGGTACATACATTACATAAATCAGGCAGGGGTTTCATTGCGATATTTAAATGAAGTTGTGATCACATCATTTTGATGTTCACACAGTTTCTTGATGCTCGTGTGTACATTACACTGATCTACCGCCGATATACAGCGGATTACTAAAGAATGGGCCATATACATAAGTTCAGCTTTGTAAGAGGCTTTGAAGAAGGATCTGCACCCAAAATATTAACTGCTCTATTTTCTCCACAAATGCTGCCTGACCTGCTGAATATTTCCAGCATTTTCTATTTTTGTTTCAGCATACTAAGAGGATTCAGTGAACAATTTTCAGTCCACTTCTGTGTTGGTTTGTTTTTCTGTTTTTGTTTTTTTTCTGCCTGTCACTTAGGTTTTCCTGAACCTTTGCGGCAATTGTTTGTTTGCTGCCTGCCTTTCCTACAATGGGTTTCCCAATGGGACTCCCCCTATATCTTTGGTTTTCGGAGGAATGAAAGCGGACTACTGGAATGATGCCAGGTAAGTCAGGCTGCAGCAGAGGTGCTCTGTACCCAACGGCGATACCCGCACACCCACACCTACAGACAGAGGTGGGAGTACCTCACTTTGTGGGAAGTATTAGTGCATACAGAAATTCCAATCCCCAAGAGATACTGGGGGTAATTTTCAACTGTGCCACCTGCGTGATAACATGACCCAGTGGAGTGCCCGCCCATTGCAGAGGTTGCCTGATTTCAATGGAACAAAAGTCAGATGGGTTCTACAATGGGCAGACGATCCGCTCCGCCAAGCAACAACATTGAAAATTACCCCCACTGTGACAGCAGGCCTGATAGCATGAGTGCAACATGTGAAAGTCAGACTGGCCTCAATCATAATCATAATCATAATCAACTTTATTGTCATTGTTAGTGCACAAGTGCAGTACAACGAAATGTAGGCTTGCGGCTCCCGAGAGTGTACATTTAGATTAAGACATTTAAACATTCAACATACATTTGGCTTGTAATACATTTGGATTGTTCTTTGCAAGCACCTAATCGGAGTATATTATGCTTTAGGTGGCGCTACATGAAAGGAAGTGTGTCAGGAGGCTCAGCAGGCAGCATCGTATGATTGGCTGCATTCGCCAAAATGCCATCAACCATATCTGCAGGTGCTCGCACACCTACCTGGCAATGGCAGTGGGGAACTGGCCTCCGAGGGCCAGGTCAGCAGACAGCCAAGTGTAGAGAACTGTGTCATCTGTTGCAAAAATACATGTGGTTAACATGCACCATAGGCTTGGCACAACCAGTAACAGTAAACATAGAAACATAGAAACATAGAAGATAGGAGCAGGAGTAGGCCATTCGGCCCTTCGAGCCTGCTCCGCCATTCAATGAGATCATGGCTGATCACCCAAATTCAGTACCCTGTCCCTGCCTTCTCCCCATATCCCTTGATCCCTTTAGCCTTAAGAAATATATCCAACTCTTTTTTGAATATATTTAATGAACTGGCCTCCACCGCCCTCTGTGGCAGAGAATTCCACAGGTTCACCACTCTCTGGGTGAAGAAATTCCTCCTCATTTCAGTCCTAAATGGCTTACCCCTTATCCTTAGACTATGACCCCTGGTTCTGGACTCCCCGGCCATCATAAACATCCTTCCTGCATCTAGTCTGTCCAGGCCTGACAGAATTTTATAAGTTTCGATGAGATCCCCTCTCAATCTTCTAAACTCCAGTGAGTATAAGCCCAATCGACACAATCTCTCCTCATACGTCATTCCTGCCATCCCAGGTATCAGCCTGGTGAATCTTCGCTGCACTCCTTCCATGGCAAGAACGTCCTTCCTCAGGTAAGGCGACCAAAACTGCACACAGTACTCAAGGTGCGGTCTCACCAAGGCCCTGTACAACTGTAGCAAGACATCCTTGTTCCTGTACTCGAACCCTCATGCTACGAAGGGCAACATACCATTTGCCTTCTTAACCGCCTGCTGCACCTGCATGCTTACCTTCAGCGACTGGTGCACAAGAACACCCAGGTCTCTTTGCACTTCCCCTTCTCCCAATCTATTGCCATTCAAATAATAATCTGCCTTCCTGTTTTTGCCACCAAAGTGGATAACCTCACATTTATCCACATTATAGTGCATTTGCCATGTTTCTGCCCAATCACCCAATCTGTCCAAATTGTACTGGAGTTTCACGACATCCTCCTCACAGCTTACCCTCCCACCCAGCTTTGTGTCGTCTGCAAATTTGGAGATATTACATCCAATTCCCTCGTCCAGATCATTAATATATATTGTGAACAGCTGGGGTCCTAGGACCGATCCTTGCGGTACCCCACTAGTCACTGCCTGCCACTCGGAAAACGACCTGTTTATTCCAACTCTTTGCTTTCTGTCCGCCAACCAGTTCTCTATCCAAGTCAATACCTTGCCCCCAATCCCATGTGCCTTAATTTTGCATGCTAATCTCTTATGTGGGACCTTATCGAAAGCCTTCTGAAAGTCCAAATACACCACATCCACTGGTTCTCCCTTATCTATTTTACCAGTTACATCCTCAAAAAATTCCAGTAGATTAGTCAAGCATGATTTACCTTTTGTAAATCCATGTTGACTTTGTCCGATCCTGTCACTGCTTACCAAGTGCTCTGCTATTACATCTTTTATAATAGATTCTAGCATTTTCCCCACTACCGATGTCAGGCTTACCGGTCTATAATTCCCCGCTTTTTCTCGACCACCTTTTTTGAATAGTGGGGTAACATTAGCTACCCTCCAATCTATGGGTACTGTTCCAGAGTCTATCGAGTTCTGGAAGATGACCAGCAATGCATCTACTATTTCCAGGGCCACTTCCTTAAGTACCCTGGGATGTAGATCATCAGGCCCTGGGGATTTATCGGCCTTTAGTCCCATCAATTTTCCTAACACCATTTCCCTACAAATACTGATTTCTTTCAGTTCCACCCTTTCATCAGGCCCTATGTTCCCCGGCATCTCTGGGAGGTTATTTGTGTCCTCCTTTGTGAAGACAGAACCAAAGTATGAATTTAGTTGGTCTGCCATTTCTTTGTTTCCCATTATAAATTCCCCTGATTCTGACTGTAAGGGACCTACGCTTGACTTCACCAATCTTTTTCTCTTCACATATCTATAAAAGCTTTTACAGTCAGTTTTTATGTTCTCTGCTAGCTTACTCTCATATTCTATTTTCCCTTTCTTAATTAATCCATTTGTCCTCCTTTGTTGAATCCTAAACTGCTCCCAATCCTCAGGATTATTGCTTTTTCTGGCCAATTTATATGTCCTCTCCTTGGATCTTATGCTATCCCTAATTTCCCTTGTTAGCCACGGTTGAGTCACCTTTTTGTTTTATTTTTATGCCAAACTGGGATGAACAAATTCTGTAGCTCATCCATTCGGTCTTTGAATGTTTGCCATTGCCGATCCACTGTCAACCCTTTGAGTGCCATTCCCCAATCAATCCTACCCAACTCGCTCCTCAGACCATCGTAGTTTCCTTTATTTAAATTGAGGACCCTAGTCTCTGAGTCAACTACTTCATTCTCCATCTTAATGAAGAATTCGATCATATTATGATCGCTCAGACCCAAGGGGCCTCGTACAACAAGATTGCTAATTAATCCTTTCTCGTTACATAATACCCAGTCTAAGATGGCCTGATCTCTGGTTGGTTCCTCGACATATTGGTCCAGGAAACCATCCCGTAAACACTCCAGGAATTCCTCCTCCACAGTATTGTTACTAATTTGGTTGGCCCAATCTATATGTAGATTAAAGTCACCCATGATGACTGCTGTGCCCTTGTTGCATGCTTCTTTAATTTCCCTTTTAATGCCATCCCCAACCTCTGCCTTACTGTTGGGAGGTCTATATACCACTCCCACTAAAGTCAAAGCTGCGGCCACAAAGCTGCCTTCATCTCTTTCCAATGTTGACCTATGAGAATGGCAAATAGGGATTCCTTCTTGTAATGGCCTCCTGCAGCACTCTTTCCATTTCAGTATCCATTAAACAGGTGCTGCTCTATCACTTGTTTGTAGACTCCATTTCATGGCGGCACAATGGTTTTCCTTTCACTTCATTTTTCGCTGTCAGTTGTTTCCCCTTACCAGCCTTAGCATTCGGAACAGGGAAACATAGGAACAGGAATAGGCCATTTAGCCCCTTGAGCCTGTTCCGCCATTCAATGAGATCATGGCTGATCTGTGACCTAACTCCATATACCTGCCTTTGCCCCATATCCCTCAATATCTTTGGTTAACAAAAATCTAGCAACCTCAGAATTAAAATTAGCAATTGACCTAGCATCAATTGTCGTTTGCGGAAGAGAGTTCCAAACTTCTAACACCCTTTGTGTGTAGAAGTGTTTCCTAACTTCACTTCTGAAAGGGCTGGCTTTAATTTTTAGACTATGCCCCCTAATCCTAGACTCACCAACCAGCAGAAATAATTTCTCTCTATGGAACTACTGCAAACTAACAAGATGTACCGGGTGGATTCTGCAACATCTGAGCTGCTGTGTCCATTAATGCAGGCATGTGCTGGGACAGACAGTTTCTCTCATTCCCCAAGTCTGTGAATAGCCACCGGAACTGGTGGTCCGTTCCAAATCACTGAAGTCTATTGTTGAAAACAGTTATCAAGTTCCACCTCCAGGAGATGAGTGGATGTTGGATGAGGTGCATGGTGACCTACGGCAGCGGAGATTGAGCTAAAACAAGAAAACTGCTAAAGCTAAGATTTGTCACCGGTCCTCACCTTGATCAGCAACCAGGCGCTGGTCACACACTGTGAGAATATCTTCATCTATCAGTGTAACAGCCTCTTTGGGTGGATCTCAAGTTAATGGCAGAGCAACTGCTGTTGGTATCACTTGAGAATTCTGTAAGAAGGAGACAGAATGGTCTTGTCACAGCCTTAGGCATTCTATTGCCATCCAAACTGAAAAGAAAAAAGAATGAAAATTGTTTAGTCCTGATTTAAATTTGGTCCATACACTGGGGAAAGGACTTTGAGATAAAATATTGTCTCTCTGGAACATTTGTTTATTTTGCTCAAAGTCACATTTAAGGATATTATTCTTTAGGTTACTTCTATAATACAGTTTATAAAAATATATGAAACAGATAAATATATTTTAATAATTAATAAATGCACCTTTAATTTTCATTTTACGTATTACCTTGTCAAAAATAGGCAACCAGCAATCTGCAAATGCTATCAATCAGTGCTAATTGTTATATAATGAGGAGACATACAAAAATGTAATAAAAATGTAATGAAATGCAAAATTGTTGAATATACCTTTTAGGCATTTAAAAATGAGGCAGAAATCAAGAAGGACACACCAGCGGGCCAAGTAAAACAAACATTACAGCTGTGCAGGTTTTATGAGATAATGGACCAGAATTTTCTGTAACCGGTGAGCAAACAACGCCCACAGTTTGTTAGACTTGTCCTTGCCCGTTTACTTTCTATGACCTTTTGCACTGGAAGTTGCTGGTAGTCAGAGATCCAAATGTTATTTTTTACAGTAAATTCTGGCCCACTAAGTGCAAAAAGTAGGTGCAAACTCATGCAAATTCCTAGGTTAGCAAAGCTGTGAAATGGAGAAAGGTGGGAAGAAACGGCAGAAGTGGCAGAATGATATGAATAGAACGACCAAGGACAAACTGCTGGGATAAGAGCATCCTTCTATTCCTTGAACAGTGGCCTCCATTATCTGAACACGGACCTCAGCAGGAGGAGGCAACCAGCTTCAAAAAGGAACCAATGTTGGCCTTGGTGTGTCGGGCTGAGATTAAATCTGCTGTTCAGTTAAAGTCAACTGGAAGCTTCATTGCTGGGAAGTTCTTTGAGAAAGGCAGCGCGTCATCATTTGTATTCTCCTTCTTCTTCCATGCCTCTATTGTTATCAAGTAAAGGAGTGAATAACATGAGACACACTGGTGCTGCTCTGCAATGTGGCTATAAGATTTTCTGTGCTTTTTAACTCTAATTGTTACTTATAGCGTAAGCACATAATGTTGGTTTTGAGGCATTACATCATTGGTTGCCTTATTTAGGCAGGTCTACCTCTTAATAGTCAGTTCAATTGGTTAGTTATTTTATGTGCAATAAAGCATTATGTCTTTGATAAATTAATAATGCAAAATGTGAGTTAGGAATAATTACACTATGAGCGAATTGAAAGGCAAAATACCCACTTCATTATTAATGCTAAATAGGTGACAACATTACCATAGTCAGTGTAATTTCATCCATTTTTTTCATACAAAGTTGCTACCATGTTTCATAATGGGCTGCTAATACATTCAGTGTGCTGCGCTATGAAACTGCAAATAATTACATAGAAGTTTAAGTCTAAAAGCTTTGTTACACTGCAGCAGTAAATTCAGTTAAAATTATTTTCTATTTGAATCAGATTTGATACCCTGCTAATATATTGTAGCTACTTGTTATGACATCATGGCCTCAATATCTTCACTTGGATCTTTAGGTGCTCCTGGCGGCTGCCTAAAATAGGCGTTGGGCCCCTTGAATATGCTAATAAGTGGCCTAATGCCTGTTTTAGGACCCAGCGTGGAAATTAATTGGCACTGAGCGGAGCAGATGTCTGGTCTTTTGGGCTCAGGATCACCTGGTCTGCCTGCAGCCTTAAAGGGACTGCTAGAGGCCACCACCAAAAAGGTTAGTTTTAAAAAAATGCTTACCTTAATTTGGAGCGAGGTGGAAGCAGGAGTGCTGCTTCCGGCTCTTTAGCATTGCTGCTGCAGGCCTGCACGTGGATCCCCCTCCCTCCCTCCCTCCCTCCCCCCTTCCAGGCCTTACCTAGGGGCTGCTGCCGACGAGGCAGGCAGCCCAAAATTGAAATGGACTGGATTGGTGATCCGCCTCTGGAGGCGCGGCAGGTGCCTGCAGATCCCCTGAAATATTAAGATGAGGCTCGAGGTCCAAATTAATTGTTCCTCAGGCCAGCCTCTTCTAGCATGTGCAGTCTGCACCAACCAATTGTTCCCTCCCACCCCCCCATAGATCAGGGAGGTCCTTGATTCAGTTCCTGCTTTCTGATGAGTTCAATAATTTTAGCTGTGGTGGTGATGTGAATGTTACAGTTAGCCACGGTGGCAATGGGAAATGAAAACGGGGAGAGGTGTATAATGGGTGGCTGAGCCATTTTACACAATTGGCCAAAGCCAAAATTACCCCCCACTCTGTCTGACTTTTTCCACACAGCTATTCTTGCCACATTTTGTACCATTTACCACAAAGTGATGGACACACAAGTGCGCAGCTGAGAGTGGGGATTCTTTTTGTTTTGGTTTAATCCCTCAGTTGTGGGAAACCGCCGGGAGTACACCCGGCAGAGTTCCAATCAAAGACACAGCGAGGATGCAAAGTAGAAGTTGTAGCCCGAGGTAAAATGCACAGCTGTTGTCTCCCCATGGTTTTGATTATGAATTTGGAAAAATCTGCAGCAATTTTATGCCTAATGTGACTTTGTAACTGGAGTACAAACAGGCATTGAGTCTTATGCTCAGATGAGGAATTCTGCATAATACAAATGAATGGGAAGGGTTTAGGAAAAGAACATTGGAATTCTGTGTTTAGATCAGAATTACTTTTCAAAAACATATGCCTTTATTCAAAATCAAGGACTAATACTTTCAAAACCATCTTTCCAGTGTGTTTCTTACCTTTGTCAGGTTCATTGGCAAATACTATCAGATCTGAGGAGCTTTTTTCAGCAGTTAATACTGTATTTGCTGTAATATGTGCATAATAAATTTACACAAACTTTTTTCCACTGATATTACATCTACCTACACATAAATAAAAGGTTTCACCATCGTTCTCCATCGCACTTCCAGTGTGGCCCATGTACATACACAGATTTCTTGCAACTGATTGTCTCAATGGTTTTATTCATAAAACAGCAACATATCACAACTGAAGAGATAAGGAATGCAGAAATCAAACAAGAGGAAAATGGATAGACCATGGGTATCCAAATTGTGGCCTATGGGCCTTATGCAGCCTGTGAGGCCTGGCAATCCAGCCCATGATGCCCAGACCACTCACTTCTATTTCTTACTCACTGGTATGTCCAGTTTGAAACTTGTATGCTTGGAGTTAGGAAAGGGCTGTTCTCAGCATTGTCTTACTGGCGGACAAATGTTAAACCAGAAAACTTAGGTCTTTTAATACATTTTCTTTTTCATTCTTGGGATGTGGACATCACTGGCAAGGCCAGCATTTATTGTCCACCCCTAGTTGTTCTTGAGAAAGTGGCCTTCTTCGTGAACTACTGCAATCCATGTGGTGAAGGTGTTCCCACAATACTGTGAAGGCCCGTGAAGAGCAGTGCCCACAATTAGTGGGCTTTAGTCCCTGTGCACAGGCCCTGTCAGACTGGATGATCTGAGAGGTTCAGGCTGCAAGGGCCTAGATGCTGTAAAAAGTTAAGCCCCCTTTTCTTTCAGGATCAGCAGAGTGGACATCAAAGCCTTCTAGCTGTTGGTTTTGGACAGAGGCGCCCACCCCAAGGAGCTGCCAATAAATCACCCTGGCACTCTGATGGGGGCATCTAGAGGTCCTTAATGGGCTGAAGAGTGGAATAAAAAAAACAAGGTTTGTAGTTTTGGGCACCCTCCTTTAGAAAGGATGTCAAGGCCATGCAAAGAGTGCAGAAGAAAGTTACTAAGATGATACCAAGAATGAGAGGTGCTAGTCATGAGAAAAGGTAAGAAACTAGAGAATCCGGGTCTCTTTCCATGAGAGTAGAAAATGTTAAAAGATCTGAAAGAAGTGTTCAAAATTATGGAGGGGTTCTATACAGTAAATGTGGAAAAACTATTTGTACTGGTCAATGAGAGCATAGATTTAAGGATCATCACTAAAAGAATGATTGGAGAGATCAGGAAACTTCATTTTACACCGAAAAATACATTACTAGAACTGGTAGTGGAAGCAGAATCCATATACAGGAAACTTTCGATTTACCGGCACCTAAATAACCGGAAATCTCGGTTAACCGGCAAAATTCAGGAGTAGGTTCAGGTAAGTTTTATTACTTGCCTTCCTCGATCTGTTGCTGTGCAAGGGTGTGGCTGCAGCTGTTGCTAAGCTACAGAGATGCTTAGAACTTGTGGCCATTGTTCTGAACCTGTTGCTAAGCAACAGGGTTTGTTGCTTTATACGGTGCTCTCAGCTCCGTATCTTTTACTATAGCTTTTGGAGATCCGGAATTTTTGATGAACCGGCACCACGTCAGTCCCGTCGGTGCCGGATAAAAAAAAGTTTCCTGCAATAGCTATTTAAAAGGGCACGCTGGACTATGCTGTAGCACATTCCCAGATCTATTCAGGCATCTGAAGCTCTGCTACAAAAGTGCCTTGATGTGTTTGACAATTACACGGGTAGATGTATGCACCTCACTAAACCTGTGTTTGTCTTTTGTCATGAGCAAAGGTGCCACGGGCTTTGGCTCCAGAGAGCCTCGATCAAACATAAGACTGGCTCGTTCAGAGAGCAGATATAGCGTAATGTGCTGAATCACTGTAAAATTCTATGAAAAGGAAAGAAGTGCGATTTTGAAAGCAAAGCAAGTTATTTTTTTTGGATGCTTAAATTTAGACTTCATTTGATCCTCTCCTGAAGTAAAACAAATTTGCATATGCTAAGTACATAGTATGGGCCAATGCAGGATATGAAGGAGCCAACTCAGCTGGTTAGGAAACATGATCACAAACCTTCAGTAGTTCATCAGGGAAAACCTTAAATAGATCAATGGGAATGATGAAGATAGAGCTTCACCAGGTTAGCAGGATAATTGGGTTCTTCACTAGACTTGCAGCAACAGCGTCACAAACTCTCATTAGATTACCAGTCAACACAGAAGCAGAGCATCAGTAGGACCATCAAGAAACACATTCAGAGACGTCAATTAAGCCAATGGCAAAAGCAGATGCAAACTCTCACGAGCCTATTGGAGAACACAGTTGGAAACAGTTAGAGACCCTGACTAGATCACCCCAGAAACCAGACACAAAACTTCACCAGATTACTAGGAAACACAGAGCCTGAAATTCATCAGATTGACAGGAGACATTGCTACAGAAATTCACTGGACTGTCAGGGAAAATGATGAATTGTCCGTTGTACATTGACATCTGAACTTGTCTGAATTGGAACAAATTCCGATTGTTCTGAGAAATTCCAATTCAACCAGTGCTGTTCAATAATTCAGATCCAGTGCTCATTTCTAAAAGATTATGGACAAAATTCTACAAGTAGAAAATGGATTAGCTCTTCACAGATTTAATACCGTGTCTCTGTTTCAATTTTTTAGTGTAATTTACAACTCGTACCACAATGACTGTAGCCTGTGTGAGAATGTGGAGATCACACGCTAGCTGTTCTTCAACACTTTGATGAGGAAAGTTATTTAATATTCCTCCCAGTTGTTCATCTTAATATTCAGACATAAATCATAGTGAAAGAAATTAGAGTAAGATTCAACTCTTGTTATTACAACTCTCATTACAACAAACTTCTTCCCTGTCCTTCATTATAGTAGGTTGAGAAGTACAAGCTTCTACAAGCTGAATTCCTAAGCTTGGTTTAGCTAATTCCCATGGATTTTTTAATGCAAGATTTGATGTTTGCCTTCTGAATGTAAAGCAAAGGATGTCAGTGAAAGTGGTTCTGTCATCTGACTTTTAATTAGAAATTATCATTGTTGTAGCCTGTGAGTATAATAGCCCAGATTTTGCCATTAGTTAGACTTACATTTGCACGTTTAGGTTTTAAAATATTTTTGCATGGCAAGTTGCTGAAAGTGCGAACTGATAACGTTCCAGTGAGGGGAAACCGGCCATCTGGGACCTGAGTGAACAGGGCAAGCAACTGTGTATCTCTTTAACCAATCAGATTGAAGGGTTGTGAAATAAACACTGGAGAAAGAAGTGTAAATTTGAGTGGGTGAATTCAACGTCAAATCAGGTGCCGAAAGAGAAACAAAAAGAGAGGGAAAGAAAGATTGGCTTGAGAGAGAAAAAAGAGACTGAAAGGAAAAGTAAAAAAAATTCTTGAAATTTTAAATTTGGCATTTTTAAAATCTCAAACAACAGTTAATATCTGAAGGAATGAGACTACACACTTATAGTAGTTAATTTTCAGTGCCAGAGAGGTTGATTGGCTGTAATTAACAGTTAGCATGTTGTTAAAAGGGTACTTGCGCTTGTAATGACTTGTCTTAACTTTCTGTGGCAAGTTTAATTCGTATCTACCGCGCAAATACAGTGACTTCACGCCATTCAATGCATTTCAATAGTGAGGCAGATAATGAAATGCCATTTTTGCGTAGTTAATGGCGGAGTGATGCAACTTGGACAGCAAAGTTTGGGTATTAATATTTAACCGCACATCTGCCTCGTGCCTTAAGTTGCTTTATTATTTATGTTTAAATAGCGGCGAGTGCCATTAGCCTCACCATTATTTTAACAGCAAAATCTGGGCCAATAATGTTAATTACCAACTGGAATACTCGTTCTGAAGAAGCTATGTTCACTCAAAAGTTGATGCTCTCTGGTACCTTTAACAAAAGACAAAAACCCAAGCCAACGATGGAAAATTTTAGATTTCGTGGTACATTTCATAGACTAAACAAGGGTGAAACTGACACAACTTTATAGATTAGTGAGGTTCACTCGTTAGAGCAACAACTAAAAAGTCAAGAAGCACAGGTAATGCGATTTATTGGAAAAGGTCACAAATTATTTGCGGTAATTAATACTTTATAAGTCCACTGTGACTTGCCAATGAACTTGTAAATTAAGGCAAGCCTGCTTATCCTCAGTCAAAAATATAATTAGAATAGATAGATAAAATCTGCAGCCAGATCCTGTTATGCGAGACGTTCAGAATAACTTTTTTTTAGGACAATGTAACAATGGCTGACGGTATTGAGGTCCAAGGCCTCAGCTGGTACTTAGAATGACAAAGGAAATTGAGCGTTAAAGTTTATCCCTTACATAGGATTAGGTGGCAGTACACCAAAACTGAAATATGTTAATTTGTTTCACTGATAAATAGCAGGCAGTGAGGGTGGCATTGTAATGAATTGCCACATATTTCTTCTTGTCACGTGTAGAGACTCTACAGGGAAATGGACAATGGCAGCCCCAGCATACTCAAGGTACATATGACAACACAATGCAATGTACAGTCAATGCACCTTAAAACACTAGATAACAACACACCTTCAACAGATGCAACAGAGTAGAAAACATCTTCAACACAACACAGCACATCCTCAACTGCATGTAGCTTTAATACAACGCAATTAGCAGAATGCAGCAACATGTTACACAACAGACTCTCAACCCAACACAAGTGTTATCATAGTGGCAACTTCATTGCCCGTAGAATTTGCATAACAACTTTCTAATATAGTTAGCAACATAATATTTTCTAATAATCACCAGAATTTAAAAAATGGAAAATATATAGTAACAGTTTTTTTTATTGGATCTCAGTATATTGGATTTTATTTGTTAATGTGTATCTCCATCTTGGTACACTGTACCCATTATACAACTTAAAAATGATCTCTGGCTTTAACAACTGCTGCTGAATGGCATTCTGCCAAAAAATGGACTATAACCCAATTACTGGACATTATTTGCAGAGATGCCAAGTATGAAGTTTCAGATGTAGGTCACCCAAGATTGATGATCGGGGAGAATGCATACTGTAGTCCAACCCTCTAACTGAGCAACGAGAACAGCTGCACACTAGACGTGAGGTTTAATGGTAAAATCTGGATCTGGCATGCGGTTTGCTAGCCAGTTGGCATATTTGTATTTTGTAGAATGTTTTCCAGCAGCAGCTGTATGAATGGAGCTAGGAATCATTTTCATGGAAAAGAAATATGAACAAGATGGCCAGCCCTGTCCATTAGTGAGCCTCTGAAGTAGTGTTGTCTCTGGATAATTCTGTCTCTCTCAGTCATTCACTCGCTGTCTTCCGCTGAGATGTCGACTGCTCTCAGCAGCAATTTGAAGTGTGTGCTATGATGCTCTGCCTTTTATTTCCAAATGATAGCAGGAAGAACCTATAAAAGAGAAAAGTGACCTCAGCTAAAAAGAAAATAGTGTACAGATGAAATTCTGAAAAGACTTCTTGGCAGGGGACATGTAACTGACTTGTGATGAATCACCTCCTGATTTGTGGGGGGGGAAAGAAACCAGTTGTGATATATTTTGCTTTCGAAACTTTCACAGAAAATGTCCCAGTTACAATTTTTATGCAAGACTCGCTTGTGGAAAACATGGAAGTTGCATTACCCTTGTGGAGCCGTGCCTCTCACTAAAGTCAGCCCCTGTTGTTCATAATTCGGAGGTTTTCATTTTCAAAATGGTGTATGTAAATAGAACTATTTTATTGACAGTTTATAGAGTTGAACAGTGCCATCTTGTGGGAAATGCCATCATTTTTGTTTTCAGTGCACTATTTTATAACAAAATGTCATACTGTGACTCTTCATTCATTTAATAATTCTTGGTCTATTAAGGTCCATACTAATAGATTTCAATTTTCTACTGGAAAGGAAAAATCTCTCATATGGTGTAACCATTACTTTCAGACCATTAGTAGATACGAATGTAAACCTCCTATTTCCACACCAGGACTTGAGAACATAATCTAGACTAACACTCTCATGCAGGACTGGGAGAGCATTGCACTGTTGGAGGTACCGTCCTTCAGCTCAAATATCCACCTGCTCTGGCGGTGTTAAAGATCCCATGGAACTACTTGAAGAAAAGCAGGGGCTTGTTTTGGTGTCTTGGCCAACATTCTTCCCACAAACAACACCACCACCGGCTATTATTCTTGTTGCTACTTGTAGGATTGTGTGTGCAAAATGCATTTGCTTACGTGATTACAATGATTGAGTTACAAAGTAATTCATTGTATGTGAAGCTCTTTGAGTCGTTTCTGAGAAATATAAGGCGCAATGCCTTTTATGTTCCTCAAACAAGAAAATCACACAGAATTAATTAATTTGAAATGATGTAGGCAAACACAGCAGCCATTTTGTACACAGTGCAAGGATGAAAGAAAGCAATGTGTTAACATTTACTGTAATATTACCCATTATCTAGTTTGCAAGTGATTATTCCTTTATGCAGATCTCCTCATATTGCATTAGACTTTTCACTCTAGTGTAGTTGCCACAGGATTTCTGTCACCACTATGTTACACAGAGTAAATTGATACTGGGCAGGGTGAGCTCTATCAGTATTGAGAGCTCTGGTGCTATGTATAGGAAGATCAGGTGCAGTCCAACTGACCATTCTTAAAATTAGTCCTATTGGCTTCTGTGATGGCTCAGTGCGTTTAACCAGTGAGAAGCTGAGTCATACAGACCCAGAAGGTCCCAGATTCCACCTCTGGTTGTATGAGTTGGCTGGTCCTACCTGGGGTGGTGGCAGGGATAATTGCTATTATTACCCCTGTGTTAGGGGAAACCCCTTCAGGGTTCTGCTCTTAATTCCAAAGCAGTGACCCCTGCTGCTAGTGCATGTTGGGTAAACGTAGGACCAGCTTGGCTGCGATACCTTAACCTCTCCTTCCCCACAGTCAAATAACTGCTGATACTCACTAACAAAACTCACACACCTGAATAATAGCTGCTTGGGAGTGGCTGGTGCTTGCTAGATTGTTGGAAAGAAAACCCATTTAGTTCACTAATGGCCTTTATGGGATGGAAGCTGCCACCAGTGGTGGACTGACCATGTGGGAAATCGGGAGGTTTCCCGAGTGACCCATGAATGGTTCCATAGTGCTGTATGGTCAGTATCCCTCTTTTTCCGTGAGAGTCCTGAAGAATCCCATGCCCTTTCAGGGGAGTCAGGCGCCCCCCTGCCTGCCACCCCTACCTGGCCTGGCCTACATGTCATGCTACTCCACACTGTGTGGTTGGTGATTAATGCCACTCTTGTCAGCTCTGGCTCAGTTGGTAGCACCCTCACCTCTGAGCCAGAAATGGTGGTGGGTTCAAGTCCCACTCCAGGGACTTGAGCAGAAAAATCTGGGCTGACAGTGCTGAGGGAGTGCTTCACTGTTGGAGGTACCATCTTTCAGATGAGATGCTAAACTGAGGCACCGTCTGCTTTCTCAGGTGGATGTAAAAGATCCTATTGTACTATTTTGAAGAAAAGCAGCAGCGTGATCCCGGTGTCCTAGCCAGTATTTATCCCTCAATCAACATTACTAAAAAAAAAGATTATCTGGTCATTTTCACATTGCTGTTTGTGGGAGCTTGCTGTGTGCAAATTGGCTGCAGCATTTCCTACATTACAACAGTGACTACACTTCAAAAAGTACTTAATTGGCTGTAAAAGCGCTTTGGGACGTCCGGTGGTCATTATAGAAATCCAAGTCTTTCTTTCTTTTCACTTGCATAAACCAATAGCTTAGAAGGCCTTCCACTGTCTTCTCAGGGCAACTAGGGATAGGCAATAAATGTGACCTTGACCACATCGGGAGAACAAATATTTTTTAAACATCTGCACTTAAACAGGAAGTCAATGCCTTCAGGACCGGAGGGGAGAAAATTTGCAAGGAAACAAAAGTCCCATTGATTATTCGGCTTTCAGTATGCACTGTCACCTAGCGAGAACAGCTGGTATTGCTGTCAGTTCCTGCCATGAGAGAAATTACATGATAGCATCTTATTCTGAAAGAATCTGATACAGTTCCACGACGTGCGTTTTAGAGTAGTTTGTTTATGAAAAGATTTTATTATGTCTGAACACGACAGAATGATTAAAAATACATCAGCAATTCTATTGAAAGCAATGGATTCTAATCTCAGTTTACACCTAATTAATATTCTTCACCTTAATTATAAGGTTCTCAGTTATAGTCCCTACCTTTGTTATAGGTTTCCAGCACTTTTTATGTGCTCATAGAATGGTCACTGCAGGGCATATTTCATTAGAACATGCTTTTTTTTTGATGGAAGACTAATTTACACTACAGCAAAGTTTCATTATAACAATAGATTTTAAAATTAGCTAGTAGATCTCTTACACTAAGTCACAGGATAGTACTAGTGTTTTATAAATACTGGAGTATTAGACCAAGAGATGGAGATGTTGTATTGTGTTGCTAAAGTGTAAATGTTTCCTTTTATGTCACAACGTTGCACAACATCTTGAGGTCAATTAAAGATGAATTCCTTTTATAGACATCCTGAGGTCAATTAAAAGCCAATTGATTGTCTTCAGATTGACAAGTGTTTTTAAATCCCTGGCTCGTCCCTAAGGTCAGGAAAGAAAAGCAGGAAATGATTGGCTGTCTCTTTTTAATACGTCTTGTAAAAGATTATTTTGCATCTGTACCCAAATGTCACATCTGAAGTGTGACAGACTCAACACTAGCTGATCTCTCATCGTGTTGCTTGTAATGAGACAGCGAATGAGCTGTTTTATATCAATACAAATTCGGGTCTGTCGTCGATACGTTCTTGGATTCAGTAGCATCAGTTGCTCCCGTAAGCGGTCTGAGCATCTTATTTTTAAGGCAATTGACTTGCACAGCTCTGCATCTACTTATACCATAGTGGGACTGGGGTGTAACAATCAGATCCCTTTGTGATCGGGACCGGATACCCTTCGCTTTAACTTATGTACGATTCCATTTTATTAATGGTATTCTGAAAAGTTCACTGTTACTTTAGGGATTGCATTTCACAACAATGCCCATTATTCTGTGAAAACTGTAATGGTTTGGCCTTTATATTTGATATATATTCCTTTTTCTTTGCATTTAATTTTTGTCCCTTGCTATTTTAAAGCTGAGGATACGCACCAAGATGGTTTGAATCATGCCTCTCTATAAAAAAAAAACACACAGCATCTTTGTTAAAATATTTTATATAAATTCTATCCAATAAACTCTATAAACTTGAATAACTATTTAAATTTTTCAGAGCGGCCCCTCAAGAGAAGGTATTTGCCTCGAGAGAATGTATTTCGGAGTAATTCCGTTCAAAACCTGTGCAGAATTTTCATGAGGCCCGTTTTTGGAAATCTGCCAATTTCCTTTCGGCCACTGATCAGACTTATTGGGCTGTTCTCTCTCTCTCTCTCTCTCTCTCCCCACCCCCGCCACCGCCACTCAGCCCCGATTTCCACCCCATAGGAAATCCAAAGCCCGTGCCTCCAGGCCCCCTCCAGCTCTGTTCGCCTCAGGAGAAGGTATTTCTGTGCAATATTTAGTTCAAATGCTGCGTTAGCTTCAATTTTGGAATGCATTTTGTTTTGGTCAACACACACACACTGGCAGATCTCACGTGGTGAGCCATAGAAACATAGAAGACAGGAGCAGGAGTAGGCCATTCGGCCCCTCGAGCCTGCTCCACCATTCAATGAGATCATGGCTGATCATCCAAATTCAGTACCCTGTCCCTGCCTTCTCCCCATATCCCTTGATCCCTTTAGCCTTAAGAAATATATCCAACTCCTTTCTTGAATATATTTCATGAATTGGCCTCCACTGCCTTCTGTGGTAGAGAATTCCACAGGTTCACCACTCTCTGGGTGAAGAAATTCCTCCTCATCTCTGTCCTAAATGGCTTACCCCTTATCCTTAGACTGTGACCCCTGGTCGGGACTCCCCCGCCATCGGGAACATCCTTCCTGCATCTAGTCTGTCTAGTCCTGTTAGAATTTTATAAGTTTCAATGAGCCAGAAGTCAGGGGATTTGCTGCTTTATAACAATAATAATAGAGGTGTGTCTGTCATGTAGGGCATAAGATCAGGATCACTGATTCACAGTGACTGAATAAGTAAAATTCAATTCTTTTTAATGGTATTCTGAAATTTTTACTGTTACTTTGGTGCCCTTTTATTTTTATATATATATCCTTTTACCTTTGTAAAGGAGGGTAACGCACAAATAGAAACAAGAAAGCCTATCTGGAGTTACAAATATTCCAAAAGACCAGCAGCATTTTACAACATAACATATTGTTGAAAAACTAAAGATCTTCCAATCTATTAGTTGTATATTATGTCTCCACTGCCCTCCTCAGTACCACACACCACATCTCTTCTGGGAGGATGTGCAGGCAGCTCACTTTTGGGTTTTTGTATCCATGACTTGACAGACTGTAAATGAGCGTGTTTGGGGTTTGTTTGCTATCTGATTTTTGTTCCACCCTTTAGAGAAACAGCTCCTCTCCTTTGTCCACCTTCCCAGATGATGAGCCTTCTGAGGACTCGCCAGCTGGAAAATCCTTGCACTCCACTGCCCTGCATCACTCCGACACAGCATTACTGATTTTACTGAGTTGCTGGTGATGAACACTTTTACTTGCATATTTCTACTTAGCCACAGACTTTCATTTCTCCCACTTGCAGCAGGGTTTTGTGCTCTCAGTGCATGAACACCCCATACAATTTGGTAGTGGACTCCTCCACACTCTCAGACATGTTGCGGAAGCTCTGTGGCAGGCAGGCAGCAATAGCTGGTGCGTAGAAAGCATCTTCCTTTTAAAGGTTAGGCCCCTAAATTCTGCATTTCTGTCCTCTTCAACAGAGCTAGGACGCAAACTTGCCCTCCGGTGAGTTGTTTCCTGGGCTGTGTTGTCCACCTGCCCCTGCTCCTGCTCAGTGAATCAACCGGTGCAGACCTCTCTAACTGATTACCGATAGCATGTAGGGGTGCTGATTACTGTGCAGGTGCTTAGAAGTGTGAGAACGAGTGATGATGCATTTTCGGGAGGGTTCTCCCCCTCCGTCTGTGTGCCTGCAGGGCCTGAGTCATGTGAAAGACCTAGAAAAAGGGCCGGGAGACAAGGTTTAGCGGAGGCCAAGCGCAGGCAGCGCAAGGAGCGCACGTCAACCCAAGCACCCCACCCACCCGCCCCTTCAACCACCGTCTGCCCCACCTGTGACAGAGACTGTAGGTCCCGCATTGGACCCATCAGTCACCTGCGAACTCATTTTTAATGTGGAAGCAAGTCATCCTCGGTTCCGAGGGACTGCCTAAGAAGAGAAGGCAAGGGTTAGCAGTAGCAGATAAGAAGCAGGGCGACGCTGCACCAGCTGTCATGTTGAGTGCATGTATGTGTGTGAGTGAGACAGTTAAATACAAAGAGAAAAGGAAGGGAAGATGCTCAAGCACCCGGCTGTACATGACCCCCAGCCTGGCCATCTCCAATGCTGCGTGCCCTCTCTCTGCTAATGACACTGATGGCCGACTCCTTAATTGGTTTCACAGTTTGCAGCATGGTGGGACCTCCTCCTGTTGTCCTGAATGAGCCTGTGCAGCTATCTAATGTTCGCAATCTCTGATACTGTCACCGCAAATTATATTACCTAGTTACATTTAAAACAAAAAACTATTGGTAGGATTTATGATCTGGAATGCATTGACTGAAAGGGTGGTAGAAGGGAGTCAGATAGATACTTGAAGGGGAAACATTTTCAGGGCTATGGGGAAAGGGCGGGGGAGTGGGATTAATTGTATAGCTCTTTCACAGGCACGATGGGCTGAATGGCCGCCTGTGCTGTATCATTTTCTGATTCTAGGATTTCAAATGCATGCAATAATAAAACCAGGTTAAAATAAACTTGAATATCATTAAACCAGTCAAGTTGTCCGAGCACGAGTAGGGAAAGCAGCAGGATTTGAAGAATAATAATATAAAGCTTATGGCACAGATCAAAAGATCTATACAGTGTGCATTCAAAGGCATGAATCCAACCATCTGGCCCTTTCTCTGCATTGTCGGATGCCTGAAAAATACAGCAATGCGAAATATTTAGAGAGAAAAGCAAAGGAATTCTGAAAAGACTGTTAAAAAAAAAAATTCTAGATTTCTGTTTGTTATGCAGTTGTGGAAGTTTAAGGTATTAAAGGAATTGTTGGGATTTCCTGCATGGTCAGCTGAACGTAGAACTTCGGCAGTGACAACTGTCAGGAGCAGCATGGTTACCAGCATTGATTCCTCGCTGTTGCTATGCTTTTCTTCACAGCTGTAATAAAGTGCCAGTGGCACTGAAAAAAAAGGTTTGAGAAAGAATTTTTAAAATGATTATTCATTCATGGGAAGTGGGTGTCGCTGGCAAGGCCAGCATTAATTGCCCATCCCTAATTGCCACCTTCTTGAACCACTGCAGTCCATGTGGTGGTACTTCTTTGTTGTGGTTTCATACAACTGAGTGGTTTGCTAGGCCATTTCAAAGGGCAGTTAAGAGTCAACCACATTGCTATGGGTGTGGAATCACATATAGGCCAGGTAAGGACTGCAGATTTCCTTCCTAAAGGACATTAATGAACCAGATAGTATGACAATCCAGTAGTTTCATGGTCACTATTATTGATACTAGCTTTTTATTCCACATTTTTATTTAATTGAATTTTAAATTCTCCAGCTGCCAAGCATAGGATTTAAACTCATATCTTCAGTTGAGGCCATTGGATTACTAGGCCAGTAACATAACTACTATGCTATCATACCCACATTGGGAGTGGGATCCTTGTCACTCTGTTACAGAATAATTCCTGAGAAATTATTGTTCTCAAATAATTTCAACAAATCTAGAATTAATTTCCTCATTGGAAGATATACTATTCTTTGGCAGAACCTGCCAAACCCACGATCTCCACCACCTAGAAGGGCAGCAGGTGCATAGGAACACCATCAGCTCCAAGCTCCCCTCCAAATTACACACCATCCTGATGGTCATAGATCGGCGTTCCTTCATCGTTGCTCCATCAAAATCCTGGAATTCCCTACCTAACAGCATTGTAGGAGCATCTTCACCACATGGACTGCAGAGGTTCAAGAAGAAGGCCCACCAGCACCTTTTAAAGGGCAACTAGGGATGGGCAATAAATGCAGGCCTTGGCAGTGACACCCACATCCTGAGAAGAAATATGTTAAATCAGCATATGGGAGATGTGCAAAAATATTTCTCCTGACATTCCACACCTCCAAACACAAAAACAACAATCATGGTGCTGTCACAGCAATCCTCATTACACACACTTTGCACTTTTATGCTATTATCAAGGTGAGATGTGGCAGATTATTTGTGCAAGATTGATTGATTTGGAGTGATTTTTGAACCATGATGGAGAAGTGGCTAGCAGGTTAGTGTTGAGGTCCATTCCAAGGTAAATCTAGCTTCATTAGAATGGTCATTTTTCATTGCATTAAATGAGAAATAAGGCAGGGTCCAGAACCTCATAAAAAGTGCCTGAGTGGGGTGCACCCATATTGGTGAAAGAGAACAGTGCCCTAGATTGTTGTCTCCTACAGACTTCCTATAAGCGTGCTTTCCCATGGGGATTATGCCCTTCTTTTGAGGTATGCCAGAGTAGACAACCCATAACTGTACAATGAGACTTGTAAATGAACATGAATCCAAACTTTAGAACAGGAGATCCAAAGAATGGAGTTTAGAATCTAAACTTGACTCTGAACTTCAAATCCCATATCTTACCCATCACTAATTCTACTTCCACATCCACAACATTGCCCCCTCCACCCCTACCTTAACCCCACCGCTGCTGAAATGTTTATCTACACTTTTGTTTCTTCAAGACTTGCCTCCTTGCTGCCCTACACAAACTCTAAGGCCGCAATTTTATCAATGGAGGCGGGTTGGGTGCGCGTCAGGTGGTTTCCGGCTTCCAGTCCCACCCCCAGCTGCGTCCGGCCCACAGGCGTGATTTTGCCTTGATTGACCTTGTTGAGCCTGCCCTGTGGGCTTGCCGGCCAATTAAGAGAAAGCAAGTTAGATGACGTCATTTGATGGCGCGTCATCTGCCGATTTCCTTAAAGGGACCGTGCACAATTTTATTTTGACAGTTGTTCTCTCAGTGGTTGACAGCATTGAGGGGCTGAAAACACTGACAATCACTGCACAAAGGTGACCTCTTGCACCCAGGCTCTCCAATGACTCCCTCCATAGACTGGAATAGATGGCAGTTGCAGGTGAGGTGGCAGAAGCGATCTGTCACTGGTGAGAGAAGTTCTCCCAGTGAGGTGGCACTGGACATGGATTAAAAAACTTGTAACCTAAAGAAAAGTGTAAATGTATTAAAAGTGCAGTTTCCAACATTTTCTTTCCTCTGAGACTCACCATGTGCAACATTGGATCCTTCACACCACTTCTGCAGCTATCATCAATCCAGAAACATTACAGCAGACCCACAACATGCCACACTTACCTGGCGTGGTGTCCGGACATCAGGAAACCTGAGCCAGAAGCGGCAAAATTCAAAAATAGGCTGTCAACTAGTGGCAACTACCTGTTAATAGGCAGGTAGTTGCCTTTAATCCTCTTCTTGCAGCTATGTGTCGGGTCCATTCGCAAATCGGGGACCTGACACTTGGGAAAATTGTTTGGAGGCGGGTTGACGGCAGGATCACAACCCGCCGTCAATCAAAACAATTTTAACCTTTGACCCGCCTCCAAACCCGCCCTCTGAGTGCTGGCAAAATCCAGCCCTAACTTGTCCAATACTCTGTCACCCACATCTTGTCCCACAGTAAGTCCTGTTCACTTGATACCCCTGTCCTCGATGACCACGACTGACTCCAATTTCCTCATAATATTGAATTCAGAATCCTTATCCTTGTTCTATCCACAGACCTCACCCCTCCCTACCTCTGCATCCTCCTCTAGCCTCACATCTCAGCCCATACCCTATGATCTTCTGACTCTGGCCTTCTGTCCACCTTCCCCCACACCCCTCACCGCCCACCCCAGCTGCTCCCCTTTTAAGTGGCAGAATCTTCATGATCTCAGCCTGGAACTCACCTTGCTACTTCTCTTCCTGCCTGTAAAAGCCTCCTTGATACCTTTCGGCCACTCATTCAGTCATCTCTCCTAACTCTTCTGTTCCTGTTTGCTTTCTGCTTATATGAAGTGTTTTGGAATGTTTTATTACATTACAGATGCTATATAAATGCCAGTTGTTCTGTTGTTGTTGAAAATGGTAGAGAGGTTGTCTCAAAATGTGGGATGGTTGTTGAAATAACTTTGCAAAGCAAATTTAGAATTAATTTTTTAACTAACTATCTTGCAGTCCCTCAGGGAAGGCTCATAAATAGGATTTTTGCAAGCCTTCCCTGGAGTATTCCTTTAATAATAGATGCTTTTCCAGAAACATCAATTATTCATGTCTTAGCCTATTACAAAACTACAAGTCGCTTACTAAACCACAAACTATTCACCTAATTGGCATAATGAGCACTACCTACTCTCCTCTGTACCCAATTACTATTCATCCAATTATGAGGCAAATAAGCAATGACTTGTACATTGTAACACACTCCAGGGGTTTAAATGGCCATAAACCATGAAAGCAACCATCCCAGCAGAGTACTTGTTTCGCCTTGGACGCACTCCCAGGCATCAATTTTAGATTACACTTTTCTATATTTAAAACAAATTTGAAGCTTTAACATTGAGGTTTTATGCTCAGATTTTGGATCTTCCTTCACAGCAGGTAATATTCCCATGCTGCAATGAGCTGCTGCCTTAAGACACTGTCGTGCAGCTTGACATCATGGGGTCAATTTTTATCTTCATCCCATGGGCGGCAATCTGGCGGAAAGTCAAACAGGTTCTATAACGAGCGGGTGATCAGCTCCATCAGATTACTGCTCAGGTGGTGAAGGAGGAAAATTTACCCTCATGTAACAAGAAAAGGTTTTTTTTAATCATTCTCCCTTCCATCCTCTCCTGAAGGCATTGATTCCTAGATGGGGTGCTTCAGCTAAGTTCCCATTATTCATTTGTAAACCTTGAGCGTGACAGTCGGCAGGCATTGGAGCGTTGGTGAGTATTACAGCTGTGTTCACATGCCCATGCTTCCAACATGGGCTGCTCGATAGCAATTGATAGCAGCAAACCTGACCAATTTTTCCTTTCCCAATCTGTGGCTGCAGATGAGATCAGCAACACTTGGCATTGGGATTGAACCTGGAACCTTCCTAGTCTGAATGGTTCAGTTACTCAATCCATCAACTTGCTTAGTCATGGGGGGTGGAAATGAAGGAATTGCTTTAATACAATATAGGGGAAGGAATTGTTGTGATTGATCTGTATAGTGAAATCATAAACACTGTCATTTTGAATGCATTTACAATGTCACAATACACAGTAAGCAGGGCAATTTCATAGGAACATCGGAACAGGAGTAGGCCATTCAGCCCCTCGAGCATTTAATGAGATCCTGGCTGATCTGCTACCGAACTCCATGCACCTGTCTTTGGCCCATATCCCTCAATAGCCTTGGTTGACAAAAAACTATCAATCTCTGATTTAAAATTAACAGCTGATCGAGCATCAATTGCTGTTTGCAGAAGAGAATTGCAAACTTCTACCACCCTTTGTAGAAGTGTTTCCTAATTTCACTCCTGAAAGCTCTGGCTCTAATTTTTAGACTATGCCCCCTAGTCCTAGAATCCCCAACCTGTGGGAATAGTTTCTCTCTGTCTACCCTATCTGTTCCCCTTAATGTCCTGAAAACTTCAATCAGATGACCGCTTAACCTTCTAATTCTAGGGAATGCAACTCTAATTTATGTAATCTCTCCTCGTAACTTAACCCTTGAAGTCTGGATATCATTCTGGTAAACCTACGCTGCACTCTCTCCAAAGCCAATACAGGTATATCCTTCCTAAGGTGTGGTGCCCAGAACTGCTCACAGTGCTCCAGGTGTGGTCTAACCAGGGTTTTGTATAGCTGCAGCATAACTTCTGCCCCCTTGTATTCTAGTCCTCTAGATATAAAAGACCAGCATTCCATTAGCCTTTTTGATTATTTTCTGTACTTATTCATGGCATTTTAATGATCTATGTACCTGAACCCCCAAGTCTCTTTGGACCTCCACTGTTTTTAGTTTTTTACCATTTAGAAAGTACCCTGTTCTATCCTTTTTAGGTCCAAAGTGGATTGTAAAGTCTGTGGGTTGTTTAGTTAATTAATACACAGACTCCAAGAGTAACTTAAAACAGGACTTTATTATTCGAAGGTCAGGGCGAATCTGCCCAATAAATCCTGACACAACACTTATATACTGGTGTGGTCACCGTCGGTATTACAGTATACAGAAGCCAAACAAAGTAGTGCCACACCTAAAATAGTTCTCTTAAAGGCGAACGGTTACATACAATAGTTCTCTTAAAGGTAGACGGGTACATACACTACAATCCTCCCTTTTTAGCTTACAACATACTTATTCCCCATTAAACATAACATATAATCAACTTCATGTAAAACAATTCACAGATATAGTCTCTGCGGGAAACAGTTCGCAGATTCAGTCTCTGGTCTTGACTCGGTCCGAACAACATCTCTGTGGTGTAGCCGGTTCACATTTCTAGCGTGACTCATCCAATAGTCTTTCCCTTGGCTTAACAGCTTGAACTTCCGTCCTGCTGAACCAGCAGTGCTGACTTTTACAAACAGCTGGACTGCCTTGGTAATTTTTCCTACTTTCCAACTGATTTGGCCCCCTTCGTAGGGCCCACGTGCATGATCTGATAGAAGTGATAATGATTTAGATGGTTATCGTCTTCTGCTTCGTCTTTTTCTTTTCTGCTTCTTGGAGACTCTCGGGGCTCCCTTATCCGCTGCCAGCTGTAGCGCCACCATCTCCCTATGTTCCTTAGACTTTAAGTGCTTCATCCTGATTTCTGCACTTTGGGAGTTTTCATCACAAGCTGGGCAGACCAAGTCATCGTAATATTCCGTGTCACTCAACAGGTCATGGTAATATTCGGTGTCGTCCTGAGCTAGTCTAGCGAGAGGGCCTGCTACTTCTTCCTTACCCAACTGGACGTTAGCCGACTGTTGTTCCCTCCCTAGACATCTTTCCTGAAGAGACTTCTTCATGCGCTCATATTCATCCCGCTCTTCCTGGGTTTCCTGCCAATCCTTCACTAATGACCTCCTTTGTGATTCCAATACTTCCCCTTCCATCGGGGATTGATTGATCGGGCTATTCAATCCTTCTACTGGAGCAGCTGTTTCAACATTCTGTAGTTCACATTGACGTGATTCAGCCCCGTAAAATCTGTGTTGCAACCTCAACTATTCCCCAAACTTTTGAGAGCTCCGAACCCCTTCCCTTTGAAAATTGAAGCTCGTGTTCAAATGGTTCCCATTGCAGAGTCTTGTCTCTCAGCATATGAAGGAGTTGGCTGACCGTTAACTCTTCCACGGGGACCCTGTGGATCAGAGTCTTCTCCATTTCATCCACCTTTTCCTCCAATGCTTTCACCTTTTTTTCCTCTTGTACTTTGGCTTTAAGCGCTCGGAGAAGTTGCGCCTTGATGCTCTCTAGCTCATGTTCAGGGGCCATTCTTACAGTCTCTGTGTTTCTTACAGTTGCCTTTTCTTTCACTGAAAGAATTCCCAGTTGAATCTGTTCTTCAAGTTGTTGAACCTTGGTCATTGCCGCCTCATATTTGTCTTGGGTTTCCTTCAATATTTTTATGAGTTCTTGGACATCTTGACTTTCATGTTCTGCCATGTCTTTCACCTCTAATTTCTCATCTATGGATGGAACTTCTACCGATGAGTCTGTCTTGGCCTTGAGCTCATCAAGAATTTCCTGCAGCCTTTGGACTTCTTGCTCATGTTCAACCTTTAGTTGCTCATATGCTTCCACTGAAACTAGCTTTTCGGAGGTTGCCGAGTTAACCCCCTCCAGGATTGTAGCCTGGGCCTGTTCATACTGTTCCTTCAACTTCTCAAACTCTGCTTGTAAGGAGTCGTAGAGAAGAACTGGAATGAAATCCTGGCTTCCTGAAGATTCCTCTTCATTTGCTTCTTTCTGCAAATATTCTAACTCCTGAACATCATAAGGGAGATGTGATCGGTGATTGGTCATGATGGCTCTATGGTCGCTCTCTGCTTGAGCTAGCTGCTTCTGTTGTCTTTCCAGATTCTCCCATTCGGTGTCATAGAACTTTTTCATTGTTTTCATCTCTTGTACGAGACGGTAACTCAATTGTTCTAATTGTTGTCGTAATTTGAAATAAAGTTGAGTCCGAGCTCGGTGTTCTTCCATCATGGATATGTCCTTAAACTGAACAGACTCAGAATTCTCTGTCAAACTATGTTGTCGTTGTTTGGTGGAGATCTGTTCTGAAACTTTGTTCTTCTCTGGAGCATAAGCCTTTCTGCATGCCTTCGTTTTTCCAACCTTAGTCGGCAAGTCCATTTTAGCCTTGTCTTTCACATTTGGGTTGGTCTTATCGTCATCCGATTCAGAATCTGAGCTGATTGTCTGCACCGAGTCCTCACTCGTTATGGCTTTTAGATAGTGCCATTCCATGTCTATTTTCTTGATCCACTCCCGTCCTAGAAGTGGTGGTCCTCCCTCAGGTAGTACGTATAAGTTCATTCTTGGGTGTTCTTTACCCCTATCTCTCACCTTGACTCTTATCTTTCCCATGGGGTATACTTTATGCCCCGTGTATGTCTGCAATATGAACTTGGTATCTCTTAAGGGTATATGTGAGAATAGCTGGTGGTAATCCCTTCGATTTATGACTGATAGAGCTGATCCAGTGTCCAACTCCATTTTCACTTGGACTCCAGCTATTTTTAGCATGACCCAGATAGTTTGTAGGTCAGCTTCCTTACTCACATTGTGAATTCTCAGACTACCCAGCTCCTGGCCGTTTGGGTCTGAGTCCGAATTCCGTTCGTCTGAACTCTTCTCAGCCACCTTGTGTACCTTGTTGTACTTTTCCTGTGATGGCTTCCTTTGGTTGTTGGTCCTTTGGTTGTTGGTCTTCTTCCCTGACCGGCATACCTTAGCTATGTGACCCAGTTTGCCACATTTCCTACATTCCTGGTTCTTAAACCAGCATTGGTTCTGGTCGTGTGTTGTCTTCCCACAACGATAACATTTTGTTGTTGTCGAGGTAATTTGATCCACACTGAGTGCTGCTGTCTTTAGCTGCATTTCCGCAGTTCCCTTCGCTGCGGCTTCGTGTGATGCTGCAATAAGGACAGCCCTGTCAAGTGTAAGGTTGTTCTCTTCGAGTAGTCGCTTTTGTGTTCCTTCCTTTGCCAATCCGCACACGAACTTGTCTCGCAATGCCTCTGTCAGATTCCCTCCAAACTGGCAGTATTTCGCTAGTCTACGCAGTTCGACCAAGTATTCTGCGTTGCTTTCGTCTTTCCGTTGCGTTCTCACATAGAATTTGAATCGTTCCGCCAACATCAACGGTGTGGGGTTCAAGTGATCCTTCAGAACAGCCACAATATCATTGAAAGTCTGATCCGCCGGTTTAGCTGGTGATAGTAGATGCTTCAAGAGCCCGTATGTCTTCGCGCCCATCGAGTTTAGCAAGGTTATAGCTTTGTCATCTTCTTCTATTTTATTGGCCTCACAATAGATCTCAATGCGTTCCACATACGTGGCCCAGTCTTCTACCTCGGAATTAAAATCGTTGATGTTACCACGCTTAGGCATCTTCCTCTCTTCCTGATAAACACCACGAATTATTTCTTTAAAATTTTTTTTTTCAAGATGGCGGTTCCCGCGAAAATGGCGGTTTCCCGCGCTTATCTTCTCTCCCCGCCCACTTCAATGGCGGTTTCCCGCTTCTGTCTTCTTCCCCGCCTAATGGCGGCTTCCCGCGTTTCTTCCCTGGCGGGAGGGGTACACTTTCCCCACGGGCGACGGCCGCTGGCTTTCAGGTTCACAGCCTGCGCGTTGGCTTCAGTGCTTTCCCTTTTCTCGGCAGGGCAACCGGCGCTGGGTACACCCCGTTGACGGCGAACAGTTTCAGCCGCTGGGCTGGCTCTCGCTCAGTTCCCCTTGCTCGGGCTCTGTCTCTCTCCCGCTCGCTCGGCTCTACCGGCGCTGGGTACACCCTGTTGACGGAGAACAGTTTCAGCCGCTGGACTGGCTCTCGCTCAGTCTCCCTTGCTCGGGCTCTGTCTCTCTCCCGCTCGCTCAGCTCTACCGGCGCTGGGTACACCCTGTTGACGGAGAACAGTTTCAGCCGCTGGACTCGCTCTCGCTCAGTCTCCCTTGGTCGGCTCTGCCTCTCCCGCTCGCTCGGCTCCCAATCGCGCCTCCCAGCCCTCTCGCAGTCCGGTGCTTCCCTCCCCGGCTGCGGCTGAGTTTATCTCTTCCCGCGCCTACGTTCCCGGTCGCAGCGCTTCGTGGCTTCGGTCGCTGCCCGGCCTTTTTCGCCGGTCGCGGTCTAGCTGTCTCACGACGCTGTTGCGTCCCCCAGCCTGTCTGTACCGCGGCTTCCTTGCTCCACGCTGCCCCAGTCTCAGCGCCTCTGGACCCGACTTCTGTCCGGCTCCTTTCCCCCTCGACCGTGGTCGAGTGCACCGCCCTTATCCTCCGGTTATTCTTTTTACTTTCCCTTACTCACAGTCACCGTGGCCGCCTTGCTTCTCGTGCTGATCGGCTCACTCCTCACCGTGGCAGAAGGGACAGTCAGTGCCTGTTGCTGATGGAAGTCTTTGTCTCTAAATTCTTCCTCCTTTCTAGCTCTGCAGCCTCGAGTTTTCTCCCAGCAGAACGACGAGGGCGGTTGCCTCTTCTCGACGCTCGTTAACTGCTTCGGAAGTATTGTTGCCGCAGGGTACGATCGGACTCGTCGCCACTGTAAAGTCTGTGGGTTGTTTAGTTAATTAATACACAGACTCCAAGAGTAACTTAAAACAGGACTTTACTATTCGAAGGTCAGGGCGAATCTGCCCAATAAATCCTGACACAACACTTATATACTGGTGTGGTCACCGTCGGTATTACAGTATACAGAAGCCAAACAAAGTAGTGCCACACCTAAAATAGTTCTCTTAAAGGTGAACGGTTACATACAATAGTTCTCTTAAAGGTAGACGGGTACATACACTACATGGATGACCTCACATTTGTTTACATTGAAATCCGTTTGCCACAGTTTTGCCCATTCACTTAATCTATCAATATCCCTTTGTAATTTTATGCTTTCATCTATGTGGCAACAATGCTGCCTATCTTTGTGTCATCAGCAGATTTGGATTTCTGACTTTCTGTGCCATCATCTAAGTCGTTAATAAATATTGTGAATAGCTGAGGCCCCAACACAGATCCCTGCGGGACACCACTAGTTACATCCTGCCAATTTGAGTACCTGCCCATTATACCTACTCTCTGTCTCCTGCCGCTCAGCCAATTTCCTAACCAGGTCAATAATTTGCCCTCAATTCCGTGGGCTTCTACCTTAGTTAACAGTCTCTTATGTGGGACTTTATCAAATGCATTCTGGAAGTCCATATAAATAACATCCACAGATATTCCCCTGTCCACTACTTTAGTCACCTCTTCAAAAAATTCAATCAGGTTTGTCAGGCATGGCCTACCTTTCACAAATCTATGCTGGCTCCCTCTGATCAACTGAAAATTTTCGAGGTGTTCAGTCACCCTACCCTTAATTATAGCCTCTAGCAATTTACCCACAGCAGATGCTAGGCTAACTGGTCTATAATTCCCTGGTTTCCCTCTCTCGCCATTCTTATGAAGTGGAGAGACATGCGCAATTTCCCCCCAGTTAACTGACTGATAATCAATGTACTCTGTTTTGGTGGGTAATGTTGCTGCTGTATATACTATAATAATGGTACATGATCTTTGGTGGGATTATTAGGGCAATAAATGTTGGTCATGACATATATTTACCACCCAGACACTAATATGCGATTTTCACAATATTTTTAATATGAAAATGTAACATCGTCGTTAAATAAATCCAACCAATGGAACGTCAAATGGAGCCGAGAAAATTAGGCTGTTTAACAACTGGAGTGAAGCAGTTTATATGGTATGGATATAAAATGGTGCACTCAATAGCATGCATGCGTTTTAGTGCAAGATTTCATTCAAACAAAAGTGGAAATTGTGGGTTCATCAAACTAATTACCTGGAGCAACAGGTCATCAAATTGGATGGTTTCAGATATTAGGGGAAAAATGAGGCAGCGAGGAGACTGTAGAAGCACCACAACAAAGGCCTGCAAAGCAAGAGCAAAGGTAAAGCTATACCACTGACAACATGACTTAATTGAATGGATAGAATAGTAACCATACCATTCGAACCCCTTAGCAGGGAGGAGATCACACCTACTGAGACCTCTGGTATTTCCTACACTTTTTACATTTTATTATAATAAAAACAGAAAATGCTGGAGATACTCAGCAGGTCAGGCTGCATCTGTGAAGAGAGAAACAGAGTTAACGTTTCAGGTCGATGACCTTTCGTTTGAGTTCTGACGAAAGGTCATCAACGTGAAACGTTAATTCTGTTTCTCTCTTCACAGATGCTGCCTGACCTGCTGAGTATCTCCAGCATTTTCTGTTTTTATTTCAGGTTTCCAGCATCTGCAGTATTTTCTTTTTACATTTTATTATGTTGTTTGCTGTACAAATGTAATAACCATGCAATGTAGATTTAAGTTACATGGAGGTCAATAACATATTACATAACATATAACTATATATGGTGCTTCTCTTTTATTTACAGGTTTGTAAGCAAAAATCTAGTTCAATAACTTTAAAATAGCTCTTTAAATAACCTGCCTAGGTTCAATGTCTTATGTGGGTTATGGTGTGACACTTACACTATTTTGTATGGTGGTGTAAAATGTATTTCTACCCTTTCTTACGGAGTTTCTTGCACAGATTGCTCAGCTCCCAGCCGGCCCGTTGTTGGTGCCAGTCCCGAGGATGCCTGACGGTGATATTGAAAACTTGAGTCAGAGGAATTTCCCCACTTCTCAGTTGAGTCACTAGATGGAGCACCAGATGGAAGCGAAGCATTTTGTCTTGAGAGTGGAATAGCTAACGCCGTCTTCACTTGACTGAGCTGTGTAGTTGTAGGCCAGTTGTGGCCCAGATCAACCTGCTGTCCTAGGGAGAAAATCGGAAACACAGGGATAGAATAACAAAAGAATAAAGTTGGCCTCAGCTTGGAAGATTTTTTATATTTGTATTTTAATTATAGCAGTAAATGTTTTCTTTGCCATCGATATCACATGTGGTGCAGTGTAACAATTATTCTAAAGAAATGCTGTGATACCTGCTGGTTTTAGACCAGAAATAAAAATGATCAGTGTGCAGTCATGAAGAAAAATGGTGTGACAACAATTATCAATGTGGAAAGCTGCTGTGTAGCACTTACAGCAGCTGGGAGTGACCCATCTGAAAATACCACTATTGCAATCAATAAAAGCCTTTCCAATACACCTGCAGCCCATTTTTCTTTGACACACTGGGGGTTATAAATTGGCCAGTAATTTGGACTGTTTGCCCATTTTTGAATAAGCTGTTGTCTGCCCCTCTTGTGCTGACTATCTGATACATCTGAAGACAGGATCATTTCTTTGGTTTGCATAGACTGGAACTGATTTGCTTATCTACGTGCCAAGGTAGCCTGCCTGGCATCAATTAACAACAACAACAACAACTTGTATTTATACAGCACCTTTAATGTAGAAAACGTCCCAAGGTGCTTCACAGGATTGTTGTAAAACAAAATCTGACACTGAGCCACATAAGGAGGAATTAGGGCAGATGAGGTAGATTTTAAGGCGCGTCTTAAAGGAGGAAAGAGAGTTAGAGAGGTGGAGAGGTTTAGGGAGGGAGTTCCAGAGCTTAGGGCCTAGGCAAAGGTTGAGCGATTAAAATCAGGGATACTCAGAATTAGAGGAGCGCAGTTGTGGGGCGGGAGGGGCGAAGCCATGGAGGGATTTGAAAATAAGATGAGAATTTTAAAATTGAGGCGTTGCTTAACCGGGAGCCAATGGAGGTCAGCGAGCACAGGGGAGATGGGCGAACAGGGCTTGGTGCGAGTTAGGACACGGGCAGCTGAGTTTTGGATGACCTCAAGTTTACGTAGGGTAGAATGTGGGAGGCCAGCCAGGAGTGCATTGGAATAGTCACGTCGAGAGGTTGAGGGTTTCAGCAGCAGATGAGCTGAGGCGGGCGGGGCTGTAAGTGCAGGGTTCTCAAAATTCCCGCACTCCCCAAATTATGGATCAAGGGACCCCGTTTGGACAAGTTATTAAAAACAGGGTGCCCAACATGGCTTCTGTAACCTCGTGACCAAAAACCGACAGGATTTTTTAAAGCAGGGCTCTGCAGACAGGCAGGCCCGGAGACGAAAATTAAAATGCAGAAGTCTGTGAAAAGGACTCACTGGAGCCAGCCAGCCAAAGTAAACACAGAATATACATTCATTCGACTTGTAACAAATCAAGCTAGAATGGGCCTAAAATCGAGGCCATTAGGTTTCTGCATATTTAATTGGTAACAGCTCACAGTAGCCATCAAGTCAGGATGGGGACAATTAAGTCTTATCCATGACAAACAACCAGGACATCGGGGCCATTAGACCCGGGGACAACCACTCCACAAGTTGTTAAAATAAATGGTTGTAATCATTTAAACAAGCCCGGCAAAAGTAAGACAAAGGACCGACCTGATTTGGCGCGCAGATAAGGAGTTGGAGAACGGGTATAATTGTAGGCCCATCAGTAGCAATTGCTCTCTCTTGCTCTGGCCTCTCATCGTTTGGCTTTTGGCCTGCTGCCACTCGCTCTCGTGCCCTGGCCTCGTGGCGGGCTCTCTTCTCGCTCCCTGCGCCGCTCAACAACCAAGGATGCCCATTACACCGGGGTCAAATGCGGGAGGAGAACGAGACCCGAGTTCATAACCACACAGAACACACAGGCCACAAACGGGCAGATGAGACAAGACGAGACGAAGAAGAAGGTAAACTGGTAAAGGCAGAGAAGGGCAGCGGAAAGACGCATTTGGGGACCAACGCCCAGTTATAAGCTGGTGTTTGGTGAATAAGTTGACGTATAGTGAAACCCCAATTTAAGAATCTGCTGGCATTCGAAGGATGGGTAGAAGAATCGAGACATACAGCCTAGTTATAAGCTGGCGTTTGTCACATGGACAATAATAGCCCGGTTAAAGAATAAACTGGCGTTCGAAGCATGGCTAGCAAAATCTTTTAAACGGTAAAAACCACCAATCGACCCCCGACCATGATGTTACCGCCGACGACCGCCCGAGGGAGAAGAAGAAGAAAACCCACCGTGACTCAACGACGACGGTAGCTGAGGAAAAGGGAGGGTGCTTTGCATCAACAACTTCAGCGCCGCGCCCTGAGACCACATGGCGACGGGGTAACCCAAAGGACAGCGGGAGCGGACCTCAAAACTCACAACCGTTTAAGCAACAGGTTTTGGATTGGTGAGCATGAATTCCTGGCCCCTCATAGCTTAATCTAGTTAGGTATAAGGGATGGGATTAATGATAAGGGGATTGTTAATGTAGTTGTTTTCCCTCAATGTGCCGTGTGTTCCCCATTCCCATATAAGTGTAATTGTTTATGCCTGTATTTTTCATACCAGTAATTTTTCTCAAGATTGTTTTATTCTGCTTTTACTAAAATTTTGGTTTTCTTACACCAAATCACTTGTCTACTCGATTTTCTGTATCGCCGCCTGTACCTATGTCCAGTGTCCAGAACCCAGGGGTGTGGGAGCGATTCAAACTGCTCAAAGGGACAGTCAGAGGCGAAGCTGACATGGGCACACACCACCCCCTACAGAAATGGCGACCACGGCAGGACTCTGGCAACAGGGCTGCGATACAGTAGACAATGGTTCGGATGAGCAAACCATGATGGAGGAAAGGATTTCTGATTATGTGTTTAGCAAGGTGAATATCACAATTTAGCACGGTGGCATAGTGGTTAGCACTGTTGCCTCACAGCGCCAGGGACCCGGGTTCAAATCCGGCCTCGGGTGACTGTCTGTGTGGAGTTTGCACATTCTCCCCGTGTTTGCATGGGTTTCCTCCGGGTGCTCCGGTTTCCTCCCATAGTCCAAAGATGTGCGGGTTAGGTTGATTGGCCATGATAAAAATTGGCCCTTAGTGTTAGGGGGGATTAAATACGTGGGGTTACGGGGTTATGGGGATAGGGCTTGGGTGGGATGGCTGTCGGTGTAGGGACCGGGTGCTAGGGTTTGGATGATCAGCCATGATCTCGTTGAATGGCGGAGCAGGCTCGAAGGGCCGAATGGCCTACTCCTGCTCCTATCTTCTATGTTTCTATGTAAGTGGATCACCACTCTGTTAAGGGCTGGGAGTCCAGTAGATGCAGCAGCTAAGTGGACAGAGGGAAGGGAACACAAGAAATCCTTAGAGAAGGCAGTCTGGCTGATGTGTTTCAAAAAGCAGGTCCAGCTTTTGGACAGGCTCATTGCAGCATAGGCAGCCGAGTTAAAGGAGTCAGCCCTGGAGATCCAGGACAAGGCTCTAGCAGGGGAGAAGTTACTGGTAGCATTGCAGGCCCTGAATCAGGAAAGGGTGCATTTAATGGGAGAGTTGGAATACCTACAGTGCCAAGTCACCGAAGCCAAGGGTAATGAGTTGATGTTGCGGGAAAAGAACGCCCGCCGGGCAAGGCAAGTTAGAGAACAGGAGGAGAGTGTAAAAGAGGTAAAGGTAGCTTACAAGTTAGCGAGCGAACAGGGGTTTGAAGATGCAGATCATGGCCCCTGCAAGGGACAGATAGAAAATCTGAGCCTGGCCCTGAGGAAGGCGAACGGCATGGTATGCCTCATAAGCCCGAAGGCAGGCCAGGCGGATTTTATGGGGAATGAGGGGAGGACAGTTCAAACATCACTGGTAGTGCCCAGGGACAACCCGGTTGAGGAACAGGAGGTCTCACGACCAACACCCGTAGCGCCAGGTTTCAGCGAGGTCTGGCAGCAAGGGGGTGTGGAGCCAGAGGTGGGAGCGGAGGTGGAGCAACCCCCGCCAAAGAGGTCGGAGCCAGGACCAATGTGCCCAGCCCAGCATCGGAGGTTCGGCCTACCCGTTAATGACGAGGACGAGGGACCCCTCCCAAACCAGTTCATATTACCCTATAGCACCCAACAGCTCAGGGCGATGGTGAGCCATATCCCAAAGCTCTCCGAAAAAGGGGACCCCTCGATCCACTTCAGGGAAGTAGAGCAGGCAGCCAGTGTCAACGACTGCGATGGCGCTGAGCAGGCCAAAATGCTGCTATTCTCCCTGGAGAGTCGGCTCCTCCAATCCCTCTCTGACAAGTGTAAGAAGGGGCAGTGCGGGTATGAGGAGCTCAGGGATGAAGTTCTGGAGGCCATGGGGATGAATGAGGGAAGTCCTTTCTCCCGTGTGGAGAAGACCGTCCATCTCACAGGGGAAACCCCGCAGGCTTTCGCGGACAGGCTATGGACGGTTTATAGGAGCGCCTGTCCTGGGGCACCTAACCGCGCATTCCTGAACCAGGGTCAGTTGGCCCATTGGCTCCGTTGCCTGGTGGCAAACAGCTTGCCACAGGTCCGGGCCAAGGCGGAAGTCTGGTTCAACCCTAAAAATCCCCTGACCACCGAACTTACGGTGATCTGACAGTTGACCCTAGCCTATAAGAACGGTAGGGGAACCGATGCACACCCACCTAAGGGGAAGGTGCATGAGGTAAAACCCGGACAGGGTAGGAAGGAGTGGCATCAGGAAGGGAATAACCCTTCCAGCACAAAGCTCAATTGTTACGCGTGGGAAGGATGGTCACTGGAGGAAGGAGTGCAAAAACCCTTGGAAAGATAACAAGGGAAAGAATTCCACAGCCCCAGCCCAAAAGACAGAGACAGGGATCCCTCCCGCTGCGGTCGAGTCATTTTTGGACACCATGAGGTTCCTATTGACTGGCCAGGGGAGAGTAGCAGCTGCTACCGGTGCTCTGACCCCATCCGCCCCATCCAACACACAGCCCTGACCAGAACCAGCGCAGCCTGTCGACCTGTGTCCCCTTGAAAACGCTGAGGGGAGCCGGCCCTATGTTAAGATAGGGGTGGAGATGGTGCAGGGGAGATATTCGGTGGACACTGGAGCTTCCAGCACAGTGGTCCATTCAGAAGACCCGACCAATTCACCCAGGTCTAACAAGGTCCCATTTAGCCTAATGGGATTCACAGGGAACGAGCAGGCTGGGGAAAGGTCCAAACCTTTGGCCATAGATTTAGGATCACTCCATACCACGTGGGAGGGTAACCAAAAGACCAATGAGGTCGCCAAGCAGAGGGCTAGGGAAGGAGAGTCTTGGGACCCCTATCGGACAGGTTCGGTGGCCACAATCCGGGACAAGGGAGGCACACAAGGGGTAGCTTTGGCCCCGGATTTAAAGCAGGTCCAAGCCCCTTAAGATCCCGTCCTTCAGGCCGTCCCGGTAAGGAGAAAGAATGGGGAGTCCATAGAAGGCCCATTCAGGGCAGCAGACGAGACTTTAAGGCAGGCTGCTAGTAATATTAATCAGTGTAAACTGTTTAAGCCTGAGAAGAGAGAGCAGCTAGTTGGGGCAAGGTCTGAGGATAGAAATCCTCAGCCTGCAGCGGGAGCAAGTTCACAGACTGCACAGGCAGGTGCTATGGCTTGTTTAAGGGGAGGGGCCATCCCGCCCACCGCTTGGGACACTCCCCCACTCTTCTGGGATATAGATGAGGAGGGACCTGAGGGCAAAAACCCCGCCCCGGACCCAAATTTGGGACCTGAGGGCGAGGACCCCCAGCCTGCAGCATCAGGCTGCGAAGAGTTGCCTGCCCCTAGCCCAGGTTCAGGAGAGGTAAAGCCCGAGGATGAAGATCCCCAGCCAGCGGTAGTGGTAAGCCCACAGACCGCACCGGAGGGGGCAGTGGTTCGTGTTAAAGGCCCACCAGCCAAGAAAACCCCACCCGCCAAAGTCCTCAGAAAGTCCCCACGGATGCCCCAGCCAAGGAAACCGTGGTCACCGGCTCCCCATTTTAAAGGGACAGCCTCCCGAGTTAGGGGGTAGTCCAAGGACAGAGGTCCCCAGCTGGCAGTCACAGGCTGCGAGGGACCGACAGTGCAGGACAGTGCGGCCACGCCAAAGGGAGCAGTGGGCCACAGCCCTAACAGGGATTAGCCTGGCCGTCCGGAGACGGGTGGCGGATGTACATAGTTTAGGTAACGTAAGTTTATATTGTTAAGTTTGAGTGTTTAGTGTAAGTTTAAATAAGGTAATGGGTAGTTTTAAATAAATAGTATTGTTAAGAATGTGTGTATTGAGTCGAGGTCGCAAGACTCGACTATGCTTCACCCAAGCCAGAGAATCTCTTGGGAACCTGGCTGTATGTTTTTGTATCTGTTGCAGAAAGAGGATTTCAGAATGAAGGGGGGCACACTCCTACTCGCCCTGCTAGGGATGAGCGTTGGAAAGCGAGGCGACGTGGAGGACTCTCACATCTACGGGTGCTCAGGAGAGAGAGCACCTATAGTAACCGATGGAAGTGGCAAGCGGGACGTGGAGGAGATCGCCGTCTACGTCCGCGAGGGAAGGTGGCCAGGGTGGCTGGAGTCCAATTCGTCTCAATACTCCAGCCAGACCGGGTTCACGTACGGGGAGGCCTCCCTCCTGTGCCCCAGGGTACAGGTCGTTACCACAAGGGTTAGCGTCACCGTAGGAAAACGTGTATGCTTAACGTGCAAGGGACACATTCCTTTGGATAGGTGGTGGTGGCTCAGAAAGCTGAGCAAAGATATGAGAAACCCCACAGTCGAGTGGGAACGGTTGGGGAACAATACCCACTGGACGATTACAGGGATCCACAGGAGATTAAGAGTGTGTTGGGACAAGTGGTGGGAACCGGATCAAGGGATTTATATCTGTATGTGGGGGCCAGAGAGGGTCTGCCCCACAGGCATATCCATCATTTTCCACCGGCAGTGGCAAGACGCCGGGGAGGGGATGGAGTGGGATACCAGCCTGAAGGCGTGCGCGGTCCCATATTCCCCGATCCCAGTCAATGCCACTGAGCTTGTGACCCGCCCCTGAAAGCCCCTGCCCACGACCCAGGCAGCGAGGACACACAGGGAAGGGTGCCCCGCCACCACCAAGGGACCAGGGAATGGGCTGGTACTAGTGCCTACGGATCAGGTACTATACCAGGGGGTACACTACGCGGTAGCCGCCGTGATTTTAAATCTTACCGAGGTACACTTACCGGAGTGGTATCCCAAAGAAACAGAGCAGCTATACCAGGCCCTATTAAAGGACATGTTTAGAAAGTTTTATGAGTTCGATTTCGCCAATGTCGACAAAACCGAACTGTACACCACACACCGCGAGTACTTTGGTAATACAGGGAGACAAAGAAGGGGAGTATGGAATGATGTTTTTACCATGTTTAATACTGGGTCCTCTGTCATCAACAGTTTAGATGACATAGAGCTGCAGATCCAGATAAACGGTCTAAAAACACAGTTAAAGAAAATCCTAATGGATGAGAACAAGGTAGTGGGCTCAGAGTTACATGAGGACCAGGCCATGACGGTCCATTTAAAGGAAATGATAGTGGAGTTGGAGAAGCATGCAAAGACCATAAATGCCCTCATAAGAGAGGAGAGAAATGCTTCGGACCAGGCTGTGCAGAATGAGGTGTGCGTGCTGTACGGGGCGTGGTTGCTGGGCGAGGGCCGCAGTAATCTGGAGGATTTAAAACAGGGTTTAGTCCCCTCCTGGATCAGCAATAAACACCTCGCAGCCCTCCATCCATTTGAGAATGCATTAAGCCCGTGTCAACTCCGGCTAGCTTCCGAAGCCTACCCAGTCTCAGTGGATTGTGGACGGTCCAACCACACCATCATGGGTATAGTAGTGAGAATGCCGGTCATGGGTAGGACGGCCCAACCCGCACCGGTATGCAGGGTAGAGAACATTGGAGTCATTCAAGGGGGTGCACACATTCGTTTCACAGCGGTCCCACCTTACGTCATAAAATGGGAGCACGCTATGACAGATACTGACCTCTCGGGGTGCGGGAGCCGGGGAGCACACATAACCCTGTGTCCCCAGCACTTGAACGCCTATTCAAAACCACAGTGCGGGTTCAGAGCTGCTGGCGCAAAACCTATAAATTGTACCATGGAGGCAATGGCACAAGGCCATGTTCCCCCGCAGGTAGCATATATAGGAGGTGGGACATATTGAGTCACCACAGGAGCGTCCCACTACCAGCATGGACAGCATAGCTGGTGTCCGGTAAGTGACAGCAGTTTCTGCTTTAAACCAGAGGCAGAAGTTCAAGTGGCCCAGGAACGAATTGTCCCCATTCCTGAACCCTCCACTGTTCACCTCACTGTAAAGGAGAATTTTACCAACCTGCAAAATAACATAGCGCATTTTGGCTACGAAATTCCCCCTCTCCCAGAACACCTTACCAAAATACTCAAAGCAGTTATAGTTTCACAGAAACATTTTTACACTCTAGAGTAGAAAACAGTAGAAATAGGGGCTAAGATATTGGACATTGTAGTTCCACCCTGGTGGGACATTTTCAATAATATAGACGTCCCTTCGTGGATTAGACTGGCTTCCCACATTCTCGTGGTTTGCCAGTTGGGGATAGTATTGTACCTAGTCTGCACTCAGTGCAAGGGAAAAGGTCAAATACTAGAATTCCGAAACCAAAGGACCTGGAAGGAACATTATGTTAAGGTGGAGGGAGGTACACCTGTTTGAATTTGCTGTTTGTATCATTGCTTAAAGATTGTTTTTATGTTCTTTTATTGTTTTTAATAAAGTTTTTCAAACGTGTTGTTAATAAAGATGTATGTGTACCAAGTGATGCAGGGGTGTTGGACCCCCTCCATGCTTGGATGTGTGTAAACGACTAATTTATCCTATGTATGCTTATGTACACTACATTTTCACGGAATGGAAAATGCACGTGTTGTGAGTATCTTAGATAGGTAATTACAGGGGAAGGTTGACTATGGAGGATCGGAAATTTTGCTCACCTCATCAGGATGATACTTAAAGCAAGTTTAGTATCAACAGGGGGGAGTGTAAGTGCAGGGTTCTCAAAATTCCCGCACTCCCCAAATTATGGATCAAGGGACCCCGTTTGGACAAGTTATTATAAATAGGGTGCCCAACATGGCTTCTGTAACCTCGTGACCAAAAACCGACAGGATTTTTTAAAGCAGGGCTCTGCAGACAGGCAGGCCCGGAGATGAAACTTAAAATGTAGGAATCTGTGAAAAGGACTCGCTGGAGCCAGCCAGCCAAAGTAAACACAGAATATGCATTCATTCGAATTGTAACAAATCAAGCTAGAATGGGCCTAAAATTGAGGCCATTAGGTTTCTGCATATTTAAGCGGTAACAGCTCACAGTAGCCATCAAGTCAGGATGGGGACAATTAAGTTTATCCATGAAAAACAACCAGGTCATCGGGGCCATTAGACCCGGGGACAACTGTTATGTCTGGGTATAATAAGATACAGACTGCAGCAGAAACGGTACAACAGGTGTTTACTCAACGTGGCTCACAGTTGAACTGACTGTACAGATTACTACTCAGTGCTATATACAGGTGTGGTCACTGCCGGTACTACAGTATACATGAGCTGTAAAAAGATAGTTCCCCCCTTAAAGGTATATACATTACAATTCCTCCCCTTTTAGATTAACAGTGCCATAACACTCATTTAACAATTAAATATCAAACTGATTACAATGAACACTTTTAACATGCAACATTAGCTGAAAATAGTCTATTTATATATTCAGTCTTTGGGGAGGCCTCCTGATCCTTTCTGGATAGCGCCTTTCCCAAGTGTCTTGCACTTGGTGCGGAGGCAATTCTGGCCCCCTGTCGTCGGTTGGTTCATCAGCTTCCGATGCTACTGTTTCTGGGGTAGATGCGACCTGTACATCGGGTTCATCACCAGGTATGTATGGGCGAGGCATGGGGTTGACTTGTTCCTGTGACTCTAGGATCTGGTCAGCATGGCGTCTCACGATGCTCTCCCCAACGTCCACTGTGTACATTAGTGGGCCCTGCCGTGTGCATATCGTTCCTGGCTGCCATTTTTCTGTTCGGTGGTCGCGGGCCAAGACTGGTTGCCTTACATTGAAGCTCCTTGTTGGCTTCTCATGGATGTGCTGGAATTGCTTACGCTCAACATCTCTTCGTACGTTTGGTCTGAGCAAATCCAGGCGAGATCTTAACCTTCGGTTAAAGAACATCATGGCTGGGGCCTGGTTGGTGACTGCATGTGTCGCATTCCGGTAGGCGAATAGGAAATTGTCCACCTTGTGCTGCAGTGGAATGTTGTCATTGTACATAGCCTTTATTGCCTTCTTAAAGGTTTGTACGAACCTCTCAGCCAATCCATTTGTGGCTGGATGATACGGGGTGGATGTGTAATGCCTTACCCCATTCTTTTTCAAGAACCTCCGGAACTCTTCGGACACAAACTGTGGTCCGTTGTCGGAGCAAATCTGTTCTGGCAAGCCATTCCTGGCAAAAATTGTCCGTAGGACTGCAATTGTTTTCTCCGTGGTGGTGGAGGACATTTTGATGACCTCAGGCCATTTCGAGTGCGCATCCACGGCTATTAAAAACATTGAGTCCATGAATGGACCAGCAAAATCAATATGCACCCGTTGCCATGGAGATGAGGGCCACTCCCATGGGTGTAGAGGGGCCTGTGGTGGTGCATTTTGGACTTTCTGGCATCCTGAGCAGCTCTTGGTCAGGTCCTCGATTTGTTTATCGATTCCCAGCCACCACACATAAGCCCTGGCTAGGTTTTTCATTTTTACCCCTCCCAGTTGACCCTCATGAAGCTCATTGAGCACTCTATCCCTTAACTTGGGTGGAATTACCACTCGGGATCCACACATCAAGGTCCCCCGGCACACTGACAGCTGTTCTCTCCTTGTCGAGAATGCTGGCAACAGTGAGTCACCATGTGCTGGCCATCCCTTCACCATCAAATCATATACCCGAGACAGTGTCGGGTCATTTCGGGTTTCCTTTTAGATACAAGCGTTAGTTACCGTTAGGTATTCAACTATAGGCGAATGGAATATTTCGACAGGATCCACTGCTGGTGCTCCCTCCGCAGTAGGCAGTGGCAGGCGTGATAGCCCATCAGCATTTCCATGCTGTTTCGTGCCCTTATATTCAATCTCATAGTGGTGCGCCCCTAGAAAAAGTGACCATCTTTGTAGTCGCTGCGCAGTCATCACTGGAACGCCCTTCTTCGGATTAAAAATGGAGACAAGAGGCTGGTGATCAGTCAGCAAGGTGAATTTCTGCCCGTGCAGATAGTGACTGAACTTTTTCACTCCCCACACTAGGCTGAGGGCCTCCCTGTCAATCTGGGCATAGTTACGCTCGGCTGAGGTTAGTGATCGTGACGCAAAGGCTATTGGCCTCTCTGAGCCGTCCGAGAATTTGTGCGACAGCACCGCTCCAATGCCGTAGGGTGACGCATCACATGCCAACCGAATTGGTAATGCTGGGTTGTAATGGGCCAATACCTCTTTCGATATGATTAGTGTTTTGCTCTTCTGGAAAGCTCATCTACATTCGTCACTCCACTTCCATGGCACCCCAGTTTGCAGTAGGGTGTTCAGCGGGTGTAGTATTGTAGACAAATTTGGCAAGAACTTATGGTAGTAGTTTACCAGCCCGAGGAACGACCTCAGTTGTGACACATTTTCCGGTGCTGGAGCCTTGACTACTGCTTCAATCTTCTCTGGGGACTTATGTAACCCCTCTTTATCGATAACGTGGCCACAATACGAGATCTGTTTTCTAAAAAACTCGCATTTGGGGCGGTTAGCTCGGAGCCCATATTCCTGCAATCTAGTGAGCACCTGCTCCAGGTTGGCAAGGTGACCACTGTCATTTTCGCCCATGACCAGGATGTCGTCCAAATAACACTGGGTCCCTGGGATCCCTTGCAGGACTTGTTCCATTGCCCTCTGCCAAATAGCCGGAGCTGATGCTACCCCGAATACCAGCCGGCTGTATTGGTAGAGACCTTTATGGGTGTTGATTGTGAGGTATTTTTTTGATGCTTCTTCTACATCCATTTACAGATACGCCTGGGCCAGACCAATCTTAGTGAAGCGTTTCCCTCCAGATAGCGAGGCGAAAATATCTTCAATCCGTGGAAGTGGATATTGTATGGTGTGAAGGACCGGGTTCACTGTTACCTTAAAGTCCCCACAGATGCGAACCTTCCTTGGTTCCCCAGGCGTGCTGCTCAACGACTTTTTCATCACAGGGACGATGGGTATAGCCCACTCACTCCAGTCTACCTTGGACAGTACACCTGAACGTTCCAGACTCTCCAGCTCTGCTTCGATGGCTGGGCGGATCGCATAAGGTACCGGTCTGGCCTTAAAAAATTTTGGGCTTGCGTTTTCTTCAATTTTAATCGTCGCTGTCATGCCTTTTACTGTTCCGAGTCCTTGCTGGAACACTTCTTTCGCGTCAGTTAGGATCTTTGACAGTCGCCCAGGTGTGACGTCGTCATCCTTTTTGTCAGCCACAGTCAGTGCCTGTATGGAATGCCAATCCAGTTGTATTTTCCGGATCCATTCACGTCCCAGTAATGGTGGTCCTCCATCTTGCAATACATACAGGTCTAGTTTTGGTGTTTCCTTACCATTATATATAACGGTCACCCTTATTTTTCCTTTAGGGTAGACTTTTTGCCCCGTGTACGTCTTCAAAATAATTTTTGTGCCTCTCAAGGGTATGTGTGAGAATAGCCGCTCGTAGTCCCGTCGGTTTATGACTGTTAGGGCTGATCCTGTGTCCAATTCCATCTTTACCTGGACTCCTGCTATCTTGAGAGTGGCCCAAATGGTTCGGTGATCCTCCGTTGTGATCACATTATGTATTTTCAGACAACTCAGTTCCCTGCTTTCGGAGTCGTTATCACTCTTTTGTTCGTCTGAACTATTCTCCATCATCTTATGTACCTTCTTGTACTTTCCTTTGGTAGGTTTCTTTTTGCTGGTTTTCTTTCCCGACCTGCAGACTCGTGCTATGTGTCCTACTTTTCCACACTGTCTGCACACTTTGTCTTTGAACCAGCAATCATTCTGGTCGTATGTTGTTCTGCCGCAGCGATAGCACTTCTCTGTTCCATATGACATTTCGTTTGTGCCATATTCTTGCGGTCTCTGTTGTATCTCTGCAGCGCCCCGTGCTGCTGCTTCATATGATACCGCAATGCTGAAAGCCTTTTCCAGCGTAAGGTCCTTTTCAGATAAAAGCCGTTTCTGGGTTCCTTCACTTTGAAGCCCACACACAAACTTGTCCCTTAAGGTATCTGCCAGTCCCGCTCCAAACTGGCAGTATTTCGATAGTTTGCGCAGTTCTGTTAAATAATCAGCATTGCTTTCATCCTTATGCTGGTTCTGTTTGTGAAACTTGAATCTTTCTGCTATCAGCAGCGGTGTGGGGTTTAAATGTTCCTGTAGTATCGTTACTATGTCTTCAAAACTCTTTTCCATTGGCTTCGTTGGGGTTACTAGATTTTGTAATAACCCATACATCTTTGCACCCATTAAATTTAACAATACTGACGCTTTCTTGTCATCTGACACCTCTATTCGCTCGACATATGTAGTCCAATCTTCGACTTCATTGTCAAATGCGGTGATACTGCCACTCTTCGGCATTTTGGGTGTGGTTTAAAATGGCGTCTCCCAATGGCTTAAAATGGCGTCTCCCGCACTTTCCTTCTTCCCCCGCTGCTGCCAACGCCGCACTCGGCGGTCCTCGTGGCAATGGCGGCGCCTCGCGGGTTTCTGCGCGTCTCTCTCTCCCTCTCTCCGACGCTGCTCGGCCCCTGAACACTGGCTGCGCCCTGTGTGCTCTGCCCTCTCTCTCTCTCCCCCATCAACGCTGCTCGGCCCTTTGCTGTGCCGCTCGGTCGGGCGCTAACCCGCCGCTGTCCGGGAAGTGTCTGCGCACTACCTGTTGCCAGCCCGTTTCGCTGGACCACCTCGACTGGAAAGCCAAGCCTGGCTCTCGACAGCCTCCCCCGCAATTCTCGAGTCTCTGGCCTTGACCTCCAATCCACTGATCTCCAGGAACGAATCCCCGGGAGGTGATGCAGAGTTGCAGGTAGGTTTGAACCTGCCTCGTTGCCAATGTTACGTCTGGGTATAATAAGATACAGACTGCAGCAGAAACGGTAAACAGGTGTTTACTCAACGTGGCTCACAATTGAACTGACTGTACAGATTACTACTCAGTGCTATATACAGGTGTGGTCACTGCCGGTACTACAGTATACATGAGCTGTAAAAAGTAGTTCCCCCCCTTAAAGGTACATTACAACAACCACTCCACAAGTCGTTAAAATAAATGGTTGTAATCATTTAAACAAGCCCGCCAAAAGTAAGACAAAGGACCAACCTGATTTGGCACGCAGATAAGGAGTTGAAGAACGGGTATAATTGTAGGCCCATCAGTAGCAATCGCTCTCTCTTGCTCTGGCCTCTCATTGTTCAGCTTTTGGCCTGCTACCGCTCGCTCTCGTGCCCTGGCCTCGTGGCGGGCTCTCTTCTCGCTTCCTGCGCCGCTCAACAACCAAGGACGCCCATTACACCAGGGCCAAACGCGGGAGGAGAATGAGACCCGAGTTCAAAACCACACAGGACACACAGGCCACAAATGGGCAGACGAGATGAGACGAGATGAAGAAGAAGGTTGACTTAATAAAGACTCACTACGCACTTGGTTGTACATAAAGCAAGGCTTTAATCGACTTGAAACAAAACATGGAGGTCTAGTTAGTATCCACTAGCTTCCTATTTCCAGACTGTCTCTGGCCAAGTTGGGCCCACGCCTGAGTATTTATACTCCTCGGGTGGCGCCCTCAGCTGGCCGTACAGTAGTACTTCCTGAGTTACTTCTTGTAGAAGTTGCGATTTATGACAAAGGTAAACCGGTAAAGGCAGAGAAGGGCAGCGGAAATACGCATTTGGGGACCAACGCCCAGTTATAAGCTGGTGTTTGGTGAATAAGTTGACGTATAGTGTAACCCCAATTTAAGAATATGCTAGCATTCGAAGGATGGGTAGAATAATCGAGACATACAGCCTAGTTATAAGCTGGCGTTTGTCACATGGACAATAATAGCCCGGTTAAAGAATAAACTGGCGTTCGAAGCATGGCTAGCAAAATCTTTTAAACGGTAAAAACCACCAATCGATCCCCGACTGTGACGTTACCGCCGATGACCGCCCGAGGAAGAAGAAGAAGAAAACCCATCGCGACTCAACGACGACGATAGCTGAGGAAAAGGGAGGGTGCTTCGCATCAACAACTTCAGCGCCGTGCCCTGGGACCACATGGCGACGGGGTACCCCAAAGGACAGCAGGAGCGGACCTCAAAACTCACAACCGTTTAAGCAACAGGTTTTGGATTAGTGAGCATGAATTCCTGGCCCCTCATAGCTTAATCTAGTTAGGTATAGGGGGTGGGATTAAGGATAAGGGGATTGTTAATGTAGTTGTTTTCCCTTGATGTGCCGTGTGTTCCCCATTCCCATATAATTGTAATTGTTTATGCCTGTATTTTTCATACCAGTAATTTTTCTCAAGATTGTTTTATTCTGCTTTTAATAAAATTTTGATTTTCGTACACCAAACTACATGTCTACTCGATTTTCTGTATCGCCGCCTGTACCTAAGTCCGGTGTCTAGAACCCAGGGGTGTGGGAGCGATTCGAACCGCTCAAGGGACAGTCAGAGGCGAAGCTGACTGGGCACACACCACCCCCTACAGGGCGGAGATGGGCGACGTTACAGAGGTAAAATGAGAATGTTGGAAAACCTCAGCGTAGCATTAATGATTACAATTGTACTATTATTTAGCAAACTTTAATTTTATTTTCTCCATAATTGTATGTTCCCCAAATGTGACAGGTAATATTCCCAGTTTAAAGACTGGGCAGTGAGCAGATCCATAACTACACACTAAGAAGTGTGTGAGAGTGAAAAGCCTTGAACTGAGCCAAAGAGTTTGCCGTTTGGGTAATAGAGATAAAGCCTAGCTCCTATCAGCATGAGCACAATGCCTATGTGCACTAATGTGGCGTAGCACTATTAATCATACTGCTTTTATGTGTACAGTTCTACTGTGCTACTGTTTGCACCTGGAGGTGGACACATTATATTAAGCATTTTTAAGATATCTTAATATTTGTTTCATAATAAACATTTATTGTCCTGGTTTAATAGCCTTTTTACTAGAAGGATGTCTTGCCCACTATTGTGCAATTCTTGAGTTATCCCGTTAATGCAGTGACAGATCACACCCGAGACTAGCTTTATAAACATGAATACAAAGTTAAGAAACCAAATCCAGAGTGGTTTCTCTTCAAGGAAAGTCACTTAAGTAAAACATAGTTGATTAATTAATTGCCAGAGATTGTTTGTGGCAGACACTCATCGTTAGGATATTTCTATATACATCATTATGTGAAACTCCAGATTCTGTTGATATGCATATTTGTGCCAATCTTTTGACTACGTCATCCAGGATAACGATTTTTCACTGTCTACGAGGTTCAAACTGATGGATAAATCAATGTTGTTGACTTCACATAAATAGGAGCACCGCATAATCCGTTCATACTTATTGAGGTCAACCCATAAGAACCAGTCCAATGTTTGAGAAGCTCACCGAAATAAATGTTTATGCGTAGGCAGAGATTATAGAATTTCACAAAAGAAAACAGAGACTGCCACTGAAAATATGTGAGGTTGGACACGACTGTCCATTTATAAATCAAAGCGAAGGGAGTTTATTCCTAAAACAAACTAAGTTTCACATCTCCTTTGCAGATCTTTAATGTCAGATTTGGTGGTTATGGCAAGTGATTTATTGCTCGGATCTGCTCAGAAACCAGCACTTTCACTTTCACTTGGACTTTTGCTAAACTTTGAGGTACTCGGTCAGCAAGTTATGCTACACAGGAAGTATAGAAATGTGTGGGATTTGTCACAGGTGCCAGCCTAATAACTTGCCCTATTGGTGGTACCCAAAGTTTTACTTCACAGTATTAGTAACATCAGTAATTTGAACAGTTGTTTGAGTTTATTTAAATATGAATTACCCACCGGGCCTGCTTGGATGCTGACTCACGACACACTCCATGCTGTTTGATTGGCTCACAAGATCATTGTGATTTACAAGGTGCAAGAGCAAGGAAAATGGACAAAGTATAAAGCAATCTTAATACCTGACAGGGTCCAGCATCCAGTGCCAGCACTGCTACAACTAAAATAAACACAGCGCATCTCTGTCACAAATAGAATTGTTTTTGACTTGTACATGAATTGGTGGCCTCTGGCAGTGCACATGCCTAATCTTCCTGTGTGAATGGCCTCAAAATACTTGGACATCCTTCCAAATATTGGGCAATCTTTTGTTTTGGTGTCCTGCACAAGATGCTCCCCCTTCTTCTCTGTGGACCTGTTGACATAGCTTTAAAAAGCAGAATGACAGATGGTTCAGTGCGTTGCAAGCTGTCTCCAGGGGGTCATACGTTAAGTGATGTGGAGGCGATGAAACAGGGTCGGGTTAGAATAGTTCATTCAATTGCAAGCACTAAAGAGGCAGAAAGAGGGCACCAGTACCTCACAGTGTGAGGTAGCTCCAGTTAAGTACCGGATGACCTTTCTGAAGCATACTGGGAGCACGGTATTATAAATTTAATTGGTTGTAAAGCCTCTACAATGATTCTAAACTTGTGATGTCACGCCATGTCTTTTTGTAGTGAGATTAAATTAAAAAGGAAGTGGTTGTATATATTCTATATTTTGATAACTGCTCTAGTGTGGTAAAATGGTCAAAAGCAAGATGGGTATGCCGTTAAATGCAAATCTTTGATTAAAGAGGATACATGATCAGACATCAACTAATTTCTTCAAACATTCTAGTGGAAAAATCTAAGGATTCATAATACTAGTTTGGGCTGGGAGTAATACACTTTTATTCTGATTCTTAACCAGTGCTGCAATAAGCTCATTTCCACATTAGTAGAAATACTTTAAACAAAGTAAATAATCTAATTTCCATGTAGTTAGCTGTGTATTGTTATCCTCTGTGGTGAGTGATGATTAAGTTTTTCTTGAGCTCGTCTTGTCATCTGAGTAGATTTGTTATTTGCCACCTGAGATTGCCATATCCTGGTCCTAAGGGGCTTGGTGGGCTGGTTTAAGTTCAAAGGTCAGTTTGGACCCTCATATCACTTTGTCACCTCATGTAAACCTGCAGTTGGAGCTGGGTTAATGCCTTGGTTTCTTGCCCACTGCTAATCATTGCAGAGGCTGTGGACCTATACTGGAGCCTTTACCAATATGGCGGGCGGCGCACTTCCACACGGCCCCTGCCATCTTGGATGTTTAGCCACCTGTTTTACACCAATAAAAGGGGCATGACAGCATTGATTTTGAAACAGGGATTTTAGACACGCTTCTAATAGTTTTCAGTCCAAAATAAAAATTAAATATGTTCATAATTAATTTCAAAAATAATAGCAAAAGTATTTACAGTCGAGTTTGAATAATGATAAATTACCTAGAATCATAGAATGGTTACAGCACAGAAGGAGGCCTTTTGGCCCGTCGAGCCCATGCCGGCTCTCTGCAAGAGCACTTCAGCTAGTCCCACTCCCCCGCCCTTTCCCCGTAGCCCTGCAAATTTTTTTTCTTCAGGTACTTATCCAATTCCCTTTTGAAAGCCACGATTGAATCTGCCTCCACCACCCTTTCAGGCAGTGCATTCCAGATCCTAACCACTCGCTGAGTAAAAATGTTTTTCCTCATATCGCCTTTGGTTCTTCTGCCAATCACCTTAAACTCGAGTCCTCTGGTTCTCGACCCTTCCGCCAATGAGAACAGTTTCTCTCTATCTACACTGTCTAGACCCCTCATGATTTTGAACACCTCTACCAAATCTCCTCTCAACCTTCTCTGCTCTAAGGAGAACAACCCTGGCTTCTATCCATGTAACTGAAGCCCATCATCCTTGGTACCATTCTTGTAAATCTATTGTTATAATCTGTATAATGTTATAATGGTGGCTGCTGCCAGCATGCTTGGTATGTTTTATACGCATTTGAGTTTGTGCCTTGTTATAGCTATATAATGTTATAATTTGTCTAATGTTATGCAAATCTGCAGTCCCAATTAACAAAAGATCGAATAATGTTATACTGTGTTCCAAACAAAATCGATATATTTTTGCTAGCCAAGGGTATTAAGGATGTGGAGCCAAGGCGGATAAGTGGAGTTAGGATACAGATCAGCCATTGAATGGTGGAACATCCTCGAGGGGCTGAATGGCCTACTCCTGTTCCTATGTTCCTAATAACAACTTACATTGTGACGAATAGAAGAAACATGTCCTGGTCATAAACTGAGGACCTTCCCCCTTACTCCAGGCACCTTGTGCCGAATGGATCAAGAAATTGCTACACTTGGTACCCATGTATTACAATATCTAATTAACCAACAGTCAGCCCACAGGTGCAGAACTTTGCTGGATCAACAACCTCACCAAACATTAAAGCACTCCACAATTCAAGGCCCACAAATATAGCAGAAGTCATCCTCTTTTTAATGAGTCTCCCCCTGTGTGTTCAGTGGACATCGGCCTAAAACAGGCCTAAAGCCTAAAAGATTCCTGGTTTGTTCTTATTCCCTGAATGTTTACTGGGTAAAGACACCTCGACGTTTAGCCCTTAGTCGGTGTATAGCTCTCTCTCAGTCAGTGTGTAACTCTCTTTCTGCCCGTGTGTAGCTGTCTCTCACTGTCTCGGTATTTGGCTCACTCTCTCTCTCTCTCTATCAATGTGTAAACCTCCAAAGTTTTCATTGCATGTGGAAATTTTAATGACCACAGATTGACCTGTCTGGATTGTTTGCTTGTATTTGCTCCACATTCCTACAAGGGTGAGGCTTCCTATGGGGGTAAGCGTGGGAGGGGGGAGGTTATTCAGGAGAGGCTGTAATTTAGCACCCATACTGGCTGTTATTTTTGTGGAATTGAAATCAAAATAAGAGATAAAGCGCATTGATCTGAATCTGAGCCACAAGTATGAGATTACGCAGAATTATATTGAATTTACAGCACAGAAACAGGCCGTTCAGTCCAACTGGATTATCACTGCTCTGGACAAAAAGTCAAACCCACTGCCTGCATTAGCATAAGAATATGGTGTCACTCGGGTTGCCATCCCTCCAGGATTGTCCTGGAGTCTCCAGGAATTAAAGATTAAAGTCACCGACAGTGCTGCGAGCAACCCAGCAGCAAAATCATAAGGGCATTACAAAATGGTGCTTTGTTTTCATTTTTTTAACACTTTCATTTATTAGTCATAAAAATACTGAAGCTGGGAAAGTCAGTCTGGGTGGAGCAGCTGCAGGTGAGAGGTCATATGATGAAATCTCCAGGAATATATCCAACCAGGGTTGGCATCTCCAGGCAGCCATCAGCAAAATCTACTAAACGCAGTGATTCTGTTGTGAAACGAGCCAGAAGCAGAGATTTCAGAAGTGACATGAAACACTTGCGCACATCTAAACTCGAGGACATTGGAGCAGAACTTCTTGATTGGTTCATGGCAGCACGCGATAAAAACCTATCTGGCATTTCAGAATAAATTTTGCTGGAAAAAGCCACCAGAATTGCATAAGAAATTGGGTTTAGTGATCTCTCGAAGGTCCAATTGGGATGGATAAGAGATGGGAAAACATTCCTGCCATAACTCATAAGAAAATGGTCGGAGAAGCCAATGAAGTTATCCGTGGAATGACAAAGGAATGCATTTCATCAACTTTGCCTGCATTACATCAAAAGTGTGATGTGTTCAACCTCGATGAAGCAGGACTTTCCTGGAAGCTTCTGCTAGGGGGGACTCACAACTTTTGCGACAAGAAGCGCCTTGGTGGGAAATGTAACCACGTTTGCGGATGATACAAAGATGGATGGGAAAGCAAGATGTGCAGAGGACTCAAAGAATCTGCAAAGGGATATAGACAGGCTAAGTGAGTGGGAAAACATTTGGCAGATGGAGTATAATGTGGGAAAGTGCGAGGCTATCCACTTTGGCAGGAAAAATAAAAAAGCAAATTATTATTTAAATGGAGAGAGATTACAAAATGCTACAGTTCAGAGGGACCTGGGGGTCCTTGTGCATGAAACACAAAAAGTTAGCATGCAGGTACAGCAAGTAATCAAAAAAGGCAAATGGAATGTTGGCCGTTATTGCAAGGGGGTTAGAGTATAAAAGCAGGGAAGTCCTGCTACAACTGTACAGGGTATTGGTGAGACCACACCTTGAGTACTGCGTACCGTTTTGGTCTCCTTATTTAAGGAAGGATATACTTGCATTGGAGGCAGTTCAGAGACGATTCACTCGGTTGATTCCTGAGATGAGGGGGTTGACTTATGAAGAATGGTTGAGCAGGTTGGGCCTATACTCATTGGAATTTAGAAGAATGAAAGGTGATCTTATTGAAACATATAAGATACTGAGGGGGCTTGAAAAGGTAGATGCAGAGAGGATGTTTCCCTCATGGGGAAATCTAGAACTCAGGGGCATAGTTTCAGAATAAGGGGTCGCCCTTTTAGAACTGAGATGAGGAGGAATTTTTTCCCTCAGAGGGTCGTAAATCTGTGGAATTCTCTGCCCCAGAGAGCCGTGGAGGCTGGGTCATTAAATACATTTAAGGTGGAGATAGACAGATTTTTGCAAGATAAGGGAGTGAAGGGTTATGGGGAGCGGACAGGGATGTGACTTTGAGCCCAAGGTCAGCCATGATCTTATTGAATGGCGGAGTAGGCTCAAGGGGCAAGTGGCCTATTCCTGCTCCTATTTCTTATGTTCGTGTGAGTGCATGACTTGTCTGAGTGCCAATATGAATGGACCTGATAAGCTTCCCCTTGTGTTCATCAGTAAAAGTGAACAGCTAAGATGTTTTCATTTACCATTTCAATCCGCGATCTTGGATGACTTCTGTGATTTTTGAGGGGTATGTTCGATCTCCGCCCTGCGCCTTGAAATTTCCAGCCTAACTAATGTGGAACTTACCTGTCTTCCTAAAGACTAGCACTTCTATGCTTCAGCCAATGGATGCTGGAGTTACCAAGCTTTTCAAGGATCGCGATCAGAAGTTTCTGGCTAAAATAAGACTAGCTGCTTAGGCCACTTGGGTATGGTCAGCAAAGAATAAAAGAATTTGGCGGAGCGTGAAGAAATTGAAGTTGATCCTGAGTTACAGTGCGCTTGGGAGCGACTTCAGCAAACGGGACAGGTCACTGTTGATGTTTCTCAGTCCGACTATATCGCAGTCGATGACTCTTTGATCCCCCCGAACATCCATCGAAGCTTTGAGCCGACCCGAGCCAGAATTAAATCATGCAATTATTGAGGATAGCGGCAATTTTGAAGATGGTCACTCCTGATCCTCTGACTCCAGCAGCCTGCCTCAAGATGCTCTCTGATATTTGATATTCTACGCAGTGCTCATCAGGTGACTTGTTTGACTCAAAAATGTGGTCTAGTCGGGAAAACATCGAAAAATAAATTGCTCAGTGATTCAACTGCGAAGGTAAAACAGACCAAAATAAAAATAGCCCTTAATACAGTGAAATGACAGTAAAATATTGGATTTTTAATGCTTTTTTCTTAACCATCAAATTGTAAATGCCTTCAAACAATTTAGATGTGTTTACAATTGTTTATAAGGAAAGGTCCCCTAATGTTACTGTATGTATAATGTTATAATTTTGTCTGGTCTGACAGTGTATAACACTAGGCAGAGCCGACTGTATTTCACACAGACATGAGTCGTGGCCCAGTGCTTCGGAGTACCTGAATGCCAATTATTTCACTATGAATCAGACTTTGCTGAGGTGCCGATTGGGTTAAAAGACCGCAAGACAGAATCCCCTCAGGCCCCACCATTGCCTGCTGCTAGTCCAGCTTGTCAATTCTCACCGTGTTTGTTTCCTCATAAACCTATCATTTCCATGAAAGGGCAACACAGAAATTGCTAATTTCATATCGCTGTGACAACAGGCTCAGAAACAGGGTGAAGAAAGAAGTAAATGTTTGCACTCATGTAGCAAGTACCATTTTTATTTTACAGTACAGAAGCCATATACGGAGCCATGCACTGTTCTTTATTATGTATGAAATGGATGTTTATTGTTTTCTAGTACCTTTCAATATAGGCAGTGAAAAGAAAATGGCTGAAGTTGAATGAAGAGGCATTTTCCTGAAACTTCTTAACCAATAGAGTGGTTAGAATGTGTAACATGAGGAGTAGTTGAGGCGAATAGCGTAGATGAATTTAAAGGGAAGCTAGATAAGCACATGAGGGAGAAAGGAATACAGGAAACTCTTTATTATCCGGCACCAACGGGACTGGCGTGGTGCCGGTTTATCAAAAAGTCCGGATTACAGAGAGGTATAGTTTAAAAGGTACGAGAGCTCCGTACACAGCAACAAATCCAGGCTTCCCTGTTGCTTAGCAACATGTGCAGGAACTCCGGCCACAGACCAAGCATCCCTGTTGCTTAGCAACAAGTGCACGAACCCCAGTTACACAGCCACAGATCCAGGAACTGCCACTAATATGAAGTAAAACTTACCTGAACCTACTCCTGAATTTTGCCAGTTAACAGAGGTTTCCGGTTATTTAGGTGCTGGTTAAAAGAGAGTTTCCTGTAGAAGGTTATGCTGATAGGGTGAGATGAAGTAGGGTGGGAGGAGGCTCGTGTGGAGCATAAACACCAGCATAGACCAGTTGGGCCAAATGGCCTGTTTCTGTGCTGTAATTCTATGTAATTCTAATGCTCTGCGCTGATTGGATCTCAAGGTTACAATCAACCTCTGATAGAATCAAATTTATGTCCGTGTAAGTCTTTTAAAATGTTCTTTTAATGTATCACTTTTTTTCATCGCTTTGTTGCTTTTCCACAACTGCATAGTCCTACCTCTGACAGGTGATGGGATGCTCTGGTCATTGTCAAAGGCACTTGCTATCAGTTCACAGGAAGCAGACTTGAATAACATCTGTCAGTTTCTCCCCTCCTGTCAGATGAGATGTTCTGTTACAACTACTAGTTTTCCTGGCTGACCAGGACAGTTATTTGTTGCATTGATTTATCACCCAGCTCTGCTAAGAAACCGGCCTTTTCACTGTCTCTATTGTGGTGCTTGGATAGCTAATTGTGCAACATGCTGTTAGTGTAGAATTCGTTGCAGGACTTCATGCCGTGTCCAGGAATGATCAGTGGAAGCCAATCATATGGGTTCTTGGTTCCACTGCTGAAGCTACAAAGCTACAACTTCACTGTACAGTATATTTTCAGCGAGACTGAGGAATTGACTTGGTTAAATAGGTATTTTATGTAGAATGAAAGTTTCTCAGCGCTGGATCAATAACATTTTATTCTGGCCTTCACGGTTCATACGATGATACATTCTCTTAACCTTCTGCGTGATGGATAATCTTTGTTAGGTTTCTGCTGACGTATGTTTTCTGTAGCAAAACCAAAATTAGTTTTATAAAACAGAATTAGAGCACCATAGGGCAGTGGCACCCAAGCTTTTTATTAGCTTGGATCACACCAGGGAGGTAGCCTTAATTTCATTAATTTGCATAACATCTCAAGCTGCAGATACGAACAGACGCTAGTGTTCTGATTTAGTATTAATCCACCAATGAGGCAGCAACCCTTTCTAAACCTTCAGACAGACAAAATTCAATCAGGACAAGTCAGTAAACAAGTAATTATTTGTATTTTTACAGTTGAAAATAATCTAGTATCTAAGGAGGTTTTATATGGTGAACGTCACATTCTGCGAGGTCCTGACATCTACCAAATTGACTGGCACAAGGGTTTTTTGTTACAAGTATCAAAAAATTCAAATTGGATGGAGTTGCCTGGGTTTCACGGTTCGATTGCTTAGGCTTGGGAACCACAGGTGGCCCATGCATTGCGATTTGGAAAGCCCTGCCACAGGGAAGCAAACAGGGGCACCTTCCTGAACTCTGAGCACTCTGAATAAATTGAGAAACTGTACCGTGATAATGTGCTGGCAAATCACTTGTGGTATTGTTCACAGTAAGATGGACGATTCATAACAACCAGAATGGCTCGACTATGCAATGTACAATATATCATTCTGCTGCTAAGAGGTAGCTGTGTGTAACTTGGCTGGTCCTTTTAAGATAGTAAAGTCTAATTGCTATAAAGAGGCACATCCTTGGGTCAATTAGAGGTTAATCATTGTCTGCGAGGGAAGTTGGAAGATTGGCAGGTGGATGTAAATTCCCTGTTCCAAGTCTGAAGGAACCGACATGAAATGACCGCCTTTACTTCTCTTTTTTTTTTACACACTTTTGATACTTTGAAGTGAATGGATGATAGTAAGGGATAGTAACTATTTATATAATTCATAATGGAAAGTAATCTGGAATTCTAGGAGGACCTATATCATGAAAGTCATTTTCTGTGAGGTGCCCTATTACACAGAATTGGTTTTAATAAGAACCTTCCTGACATCAAACAAACTGACTGACATGAGAATTATTTGATAAAAGTATCAAAGATTTAAATATTATAAATAGTTATGGATGGCTGTTGTTGATTACTGGCTGAACTTCAATCTTGGGGTTCTACTGACAAATACAAACCACTTGAACTTTGCTGTGTCAGTTAATGGTGTGGTTTGAACCCTTCAATTGGATTACTGCCTTTTAATTCACTGACAGCTATCCAGTTCTATATGTGTGTTGTCATTTGATGATGAAATAATGCTACAGTCCTCTGAAGGTTAATAGATGGTCAGGAGTTCCTAATATGGATGGCTTTGAGGGAATATTGTCATTACTCTTCATTATAATAATATTCAAAACATGTCATTACATTGGGGTAGAAATTCCTCCCCAAACGCGTGAGTACGGAAGGGGTACTCACGCGTCTGGCCGGAGGAAATGCCGGTTTTCAGCATGCACAGCGCATGCGCTGAAAACCGGCATTTCCTCTCCTCCAACCCAAGAGTTGAAGAGGCTAGCGCGTGCGCTGTAGGGGGCAGCGCGTGCGTCTTGGATTTCCTCTGTTTTGGGGGATTTGCGCTTGTCTAAAGGCCTCCGGTCTTTACGCTTGTAAAAAGCACACGTAAGTATTTATTTTTACAGGTAAGTGGTGTTTTAGAATTTTTTTCCCACAGGTTTATTATTTTAAAGAATCTACAATAAGGTAAGTTTAGTTTTAGACCCTTTTTATTAAAAATGTATTTTTTTCAAAAAAAAAATTATTGTTTAAATTATTTTTTTAAACTTATTTATACTTAATTTAATGATTGGGATGTTTTTTAAATTTTTATTTAAAGTTTAGATAGTGTTTTGGGCCCCCGTAGTTTTCATGAGTTTGACAGTTCTTACTCTCAAACTCATGAATGAACCTTCCCCTCCCCTGATTGGTTGTACAGTGCTCACCTGATCCCAGCCGGCACATCGCACTAACTACGCCGCTGGATCAGGTAAGCACTGCGCGCTGACATCTGAACCGGGCCTGTGACAGGAAATGCAAGCAGGCCCGGGCTTCAGATGTCAGCGCGCAGGGTGAGTGCAGATCGGGGGCTTGCACCCGCAGGAAGCCCCCGACCCGAATTTTTGGCCCATTATGACAACCATTTGTCAAGATTTTTTGCATAATTTGAGATCTTTGTGGTTTTTATTACCAAAATCATCGTCTTTAAAGTATTTGCTCGGAATTTCCTCGGACCTGTTCACGCTCTGCTGCCGTAACCTAGTCGGATGTTCCGGCAGAAACCACAGTTGCAACGTTCCAGCGGCGGAGCGGGAGCAGCTCCGAGGAAATTCCCGCCCAACGTTGTTCTTCAGACAACAAAGAGCTCGCCAAGTCTACGAGCAGTTAGTAACAGAGCACAGACCGTGTGCTATGATCTGCAGATCAATCTAATGCCGGTGATTTGTTCAACAGGCGCACACATGGCACCCAGGCATAAGTCTCCACATGTGTACACCTGAGGAAGTGAGGGCAAATGTGGTCTGGTTCTGTTCTGTGGACTTTGGCAGTTGATCAAAACCAAGGAAATCGAAGTTAGATGTTCTTTTTCACAAGTCCGGCCCAAATAGCTTTTTTTTATGACTGCTGGAATAGGAGTAAAATCATGTAATAAAGAAAATGTAGCTACCACTAAAAACAACCATATGAGGCGCTACATAAATTTATGTATGTGTAGGAGTGAAATACTGCCCGAAACAAATATGTTGTTAGGATCTCAAGCATAATGGAAAGCACCTGGGCTGGGAGTGCAGACAGGTTTACTTGAAAGGAAACTCCAGTCACATGTCATTAGACAAACCTCTACATCACAATTAAACAAACGCACAACATACATTTTAAAACAGTTGCCTTGGTAAAGTCCTGGAAGGGCAAAACAAAATAAAAATATGGTACTCAGTATTACTGTGGGAAATGAAAAAGTACTTGCACTTATTTTGTGATATATTAGTTGAAGAGAAAAATACATGAGTCAACAACAACAACAACTTGTATTTATATAGTGCCTTTAATGTAGTAAACCATCCCAAGACGCTTCACAGGGGTATTATAAGACAAACAATTTGACACCAAGCCACATAAGGAGAAATTAGGGCAGGTGACCAAAAGTTTGGTCAAAGAGGTAGATTTTAAGGCATGTCTTAAAGGAGGAAAGAGAGGTAGAAAGGTGGAGAGCTTTAGACAGGGAATTCCAGAGCTTAGGGCCTTGGCAGCTGAAGGCACAGCCAACAAAGGTTGAGCGATTATAATCAGGGATGCTCAAGAGGGCAGAATTAGAGCAGCACAGATATCTCCGGGTGTGGGGGGGGGTTATGGGGCTGGAGGAGATTACAGAGATAGGGAGGGGCGAGGCCATGGAGGGATTTGAAAACAAGGATGAGAATTCTGAAATCGAGGCGCTGCTTAACCGGGAGCCAATGTAGGTCAGCGAGCACAGGGGTGATGGGTGAACGGGACTTGGTGCGAGTTAGGACACGGGCTGCTGAGTTTTGGATGACCTCAAGTTTACGTAGGGTAGAATGTGGGAGGCCAGCCAGGAGTGCGTTGGAATAGTCAAGTCTAGAGGTAACAAATGCATGGATGAGGGTTTCAGCAGTGGGTGGGCTGAGGCAAGGGCAGAGGCGGGCGATGTTATGGAGGAAGAAATAGACGGCCTTAGTTATGCCGTGGATATGTGGTCGGAAGCTCATTTCAGGGTCAAATATGACACCAAGGTTGCGAACAGTGTGGTTGAGCCTCAGACAGATGTTAGGGAGAGGGCTGGAGTCAGTGGCTAGGGAATGGAGTTTGTGGCGGGGACTGAAAACAATGGCTTCGGTTTTGCCAATATTTAATTGGGGAAAATTCCTGCTCATCCAGAACTGGATGTCGGACAAGCAGTCTGACAATTTAGACACTGTGGAGTGGTTGAGAGAAGCGGTAGTGAGGTAGAGCTGGGTGTCGTCAGTGTACATGTGGAAACTGATGCTGTGTTTTCGGATGATGTCGCCAAGGGGCAACATGTAGATGAGAAATAGGAGGGGCCAAGGATCATATATATACTTTACATATTGTAACTCAACATTTCAACACATTTTATTAATTCTATTTATTTTTCCTTTTCTTAATGAATCATTTTATTTCATTTCACATAACATTTTCAAGTCGTCCCTTTCTTTATTTTCCTTTTGAAGAGAGCAATTGAAGTTTTCTGCCAAAGTCAATCACACAAGAAGTTTATAAACTGTCAGTTTATTCCAAAAAAATATGATCGGTTACGGCATGCTCTTTGGTTCCGTGTATTTTTTCTAATTCTACCTTCCAACATTCATCATTGTAAAGTTATAGAAAATCATTTCTTCAGCTGCCGCGTGATGTGGGTGAGTACTGAACCGAACTCGACTAATCTGAGCACATCAATCTAAACAGGTTTTGCTCCAGAAAAATTCTGGTAAGTCTCAATTTCTTCAAATCAAAATGGAGGTTGTGACTATTCCATTCAGCAGAACCTGGCCATCATATTCCAGGAATCAAATGGAAACTTACAGAAACAATTACAGTCGTCAATTTGCTAACATACACACTCCTTGGGAGATAACACTTGTACATTTTTGATTTATGTTTTTTTGATTTACGTTTCATTATTTTATCAGAGCAGCTTGATCTCCAAACTGAGGGAAGAAACAAAAATCAGACTTTAACAGCTGATGTTAGCCTAGAAAGTACTGTTTGTGATATTAGTGAATGAATGCTGAATGTGTTTGTGACATTCCTGTCTCAGCTATTTTAATAGAGGAATAAACTTGTTTATTTTTAAATGGAATGATGCCTCTGTTAAAATATCAGACTGAGCAATGTCTCACAAATGCTTTTGTGCACCAATATATCAAACAGTAATTTCTAGGTTAATATCCTTCAGTACTAAAAGGGTTAACGTCTCATTGCCTTCCGGCATAAAGAGAGGCATAAAAAGGAAAAGAGAACGAAAAATGGTTAAACATATGCACGTTATGACTGCTAATCTTCTCATTTAAGTTGTATGATAATGATGAAGTGAATGTTGCAGTAAGGATCTTTGGTGCTTGATGTGCTAAATATACTTTGAAGGTTAAACACAAATAGATTGCACCAACTAATATGTGAGAGAAATGAAAATGACTGATAGCACTACGTATTTCAGCAATAACTATAAGGTATGCAGCACAAAGAGCATCCCGTTCTTATGAATATTCTCTGATAAAACTGAAAATTATATTACATTTTGATGCAGTGCGAAATGCTAGCAGAGTCCTCAAAGGATTGCAAGCGCACTGTCTGTGCAATAGGCCAACACATTGAGCGACTGCTTTTTTTCTCATAATCTTTCAACTGTCAATATTACAAGTAGTGGCTAAAGCCCCTGAGATACTGTAATATTGATGTAACCATCCTATGGAAAATGTCACACGCCTTTCTCCTGCGTGCCAGGATAAGGGTTCAGAGAATGACTTGATATGCCTCGAATTGCTGTGCAGCCTGTTTTGAGCTGAGAAGTTATGACAATCCTTTTCATTAATGTACAGGAAGGGACATGTACCTGTGGAGAATTGTGGCTCAGCATTAGCGAGCATGCAGGGCAGCCTGGACAGCATTATTCAAAATAAACTGAACTTAACATTGGAAAACCGAAAGCAAATTGATTTCTGAGTTGTCGGGCCTTGCCTACCAAAGTGTTTCGAAAGAGGATATTTTTCAGCTAATGCTTTTGTCATTATAAGCTACAGTAGAGTGAGCAGACTGAGTGCTGATACAGTCTCATTGTTAACTTTAGTGGGTATTCAGGTGTATGTATATGAAAGATATTTGGAGATGAGGATTGTAAGCTGATTTTAGGAGGGGTGCTGTTCTTCAAATTTAAAAGTAAAAGTTGCTAAGCATTATTGAGAAGCTGCTATGATGTTTTGCTCTGATGCTCAAAGTAACCCAAATTCAGCTCAGAACCTGTAATTTGACTTTGGAGGTTTGGTTCTTATTCAAATGAGATCGCTGAAAAGAGGTTAATCATAAAATCCAACAATTGGTCTTCTCAACTGAAGGAAGACTTTGGATGTGAAGTCCTTCGATGTTATTCTTTTGATCTTTATTTTGCCTTTTGAAAACCCTGTTATTTAAGTTAATATAGCAATATTTGCTGTGTGACAATATTTTCATCATTGACCTTGTTTCCAGCTTCCTTCCCTCCTCTGCCACGTGCACTAACGCTGACATATGGTTTCATGCTTAACAGTAGCCCACCGGCATCTCGCCAATATGACAGGTCGTCACGTGTCAGCCTAGACAGTAAATTTTGACCAGCTATTCAACTCTGGAGGGCATCGCAGCAGTGCTCAATCCTCACTTGGCATCCACACTTTTCCAATATTCAGCAGGGGCCATTGGATAACAAACTGGAACAGGAAGCCTACTGATTTTTCTCTTGCATGGCCCAGCACCCACAAGGCCAATTGTAATGGCCCATTGATCTGGCTGAGATCAACTAACTCAGGTTCCCTCTTTTAGATACTATAAAATGCTAATACATCTCGAGGCTGACTTGTATGTCAGTAATGGTGGCAAAATGTAAGTGCACATGCATTTTAAATAGTAGGATTCTGGACAATTTCAAACATAATCTCTTACTGAAGAAACCTTTATATGGATAACTTGTGTTTGAGAGAATTCAATTATTATTCATATTCTTAGTATAATTATTCAGATGCCTCACTATGGTAAATGCTACTCCAATTCTGCTGTCATCATTCACAGGCACAAACCAACACTGTCGCTATGGTGACCAGACTGTGTTTTCATTCCCAGACTCTCTGTGGGATCAGGCGTAGCCAATCCGATGTGAAGAAAGAAGAAATGTCATGAAAATAGTTCAAAGACAGATTCACATCAAAAAAGTAAATAACATTTGGATGGTTTCCTCATTCTTATTTAGCTTCAGGTGACTCTGCCTCTGTTTATCTCTAATTTAGAATTGCACAATATTGAGTTTGCTGGTGAGTTTTGAATTAAATCAAATGTATTGACATCAATTGCCTCCTGCCGCTGTAAACGCTGCCAGACTCCACAGCGGAATCTGTGGTGTCACAAAAAACATGGCAGCTGCCTGCTGACTGCTTCCTGTCTGACTGCTTCCTGTCTGACTGCAACATTTGGCCTCTTTCACAGTAACTTTTCCACAAGTTAGGGTACCTGGGCTCCACCATGTGAAGTCAAACTTAAAGTGACAAACATGTTTTGATTTTAAATTCTCTGAATCCTGTTCAATTTTACATAATGGAAACAGGCTCAAATAACTGCTGCCGAAACCCCTGCAGAGGGATGGCCGGCAGCAGCTGGGCAGCAGGAATCGTGCTTTTTATTTTTCCTAATTCTTTTTTTCCTGCCAATTTTCCCTCATTCACCCTTACCTCCCCGGGGACGTTGGGCAGGATTTTCATTGGGCCGTGGAGGCGGGATTGGAGGCGTGTGGGGGGTTAAAATCCCGAAATCGGGGGGCACGAACCCATCCCACCCCCAACCCGCCTCCATGCCCGTTTCCCAGGAGGCGGGTACCCGACCCGCACTGGGACCCGCCTCCCCGAGGCGGGAAGGGGATTAGTGCCAATTAACTGCCTGTTAACAGGTAGTTAACAGGCAGTTTTTAGCCTAATCCCTATTTTCATTGGTGAAATGTGGGATTCCTGACAGCTCCAAACCACGCCAAGTTAGCATGGCAGGCTGTCGGGATGAAGGGCTTGGAGGGGTCGAGATGTCCAGTGTTCAGGTGAGTGATGGGTGCATGAGTGCAGAGGTAAGTGTGTTTGCTGTGTTTAAAGTGTTTAAAGACGTTTTACTTACATGTACTTACCCTTACAGCCTTCCTTCCTTCAGGTCTCGGGAGTCCCTCATCTCACCGGCACAGAAAGCAGAATGGCCGCGAGCTGTCAAAAGTTCCAGCATTCAGCTTTCTGTTCCGGGGAGATCTCTTAAATCATCCTGAGAGGAAGGAATTAACCTGGAGTACAGATTGCCAGTGTTTGACAGCTTCAAACAGCTGTCAAATGCTGATACTTCATCCGTCAAAAGGTCTTGACAGATGAAATATCAATCTGTGACGTCACCTGTTGCCAGGTGGCCCTTAATTGGCCTGCTGAGCCCGCTGGGCGGGCCCAACAAGGTCAATCAAGTCAAAATCGCGTGGGTTGGCTAGAACTCGATGGAGGCGGGACTACAACCCCGAAAGTTGTAGTCCCGCCTCCTCAATGAAAATCCAGCCCGTTGACTCCATGCTGGGGGTGCTGTTCAATGCCCTCCATTACATTAGCCGAGTGGCCAATTTCTATCTGTGAGCCTTGACAGGGTGCACCGAGAGTCTATTAGACCACAGCAAAGCCTGATCCTGTCCTTAGCCAAGGCCCCTACAGGCACTTGCAGGAGGAGTTGTTGGATTGCAATTGGGACTGGTAGCCCTGACTGATCTTCTCACCCATAATCCATTGGCAAGGCCAATGTTACTGTTTCCCCCATCTAAATACAAAAGCAAAACGCTGCGGACGCTGGAAATCTGAAATAAAAACAGAAAAGGCTGAAAAACACTCAGCCGGTCAGGCAGCACCTGCGGAGAGAGAATCAGAGTTAACGTTTCAGGTCGATGACATTTCATCAGAAAAAGTTGGCGACTTAACAGTTTTTAAGCAAGTGCAGAGCCAGGGGAAAGGGGGGAAGGGAAAGGTAAGAACAAAGGGGAAGGTCTGTGATTGGATGGGAGGCAGGAGTGATTAAATGACAAAATTGCTTCCTCTACTGTTGCCTTAGCTAAAATTAGCTAACTCAGCACAGACTTGGGATTGAACCTGGCATCATCCTGGTGAGTATGGCTCAAGTAATCACTGATTTTTAGCAGCTGGGCCATTGAGGAAGCCAACAGCCATGCTTTATACCTTCCTGCTTTGTTAAACCTAGTTTCATTATAGATGTGGTGTATTCATGAAGCGAGGAGTGTGGGGAGTGTAACCGAAGGCTGTGTCCTCAGATCTGAGCATAACTTTGCACTGCTCACTCCTGACCAGCTGCTGCAAACCTAAAGCAGATGTGTAGCACCAACGCTGTGACCCACAAAACACCAAGGGTGACGCGATGGCTCAGTGCGCGGGAGTCCCAACACGCTCAGTGCTTCACCACGCTGGAAGAGTTGAGACGGACAACTCGGAAGAACGTGGGGTCAAATCCATGACCTACCATTCCATAAAGCAGCACAATGGGGTTCCACCGCACGGCCCTCTTACTAAAACATATTCTAAGACTGTCTAATAAAATCCTGCAGATGAAAAATACATGTTATCAGAATAGTTGTTTGTTCATTCTGTTCATAAATTGTTCCAGGCTGAATGCACTGGTGCAATTGCTCATTTGTCTCTTTAATGGTTTCTAGTCCTGTTTAGAATGATATTTCCAGTGTCTGCGTGCTGCTTATAACTGGAGCTACACTGATCATAGACAATTACAGTATGTAAAAAAAAATACACCATGCTACACAGTTAGGACAAAATGTTTTATTTCCAGTTTATATTTGTCTTGAAAAAGCAAGCAGTGTGGCTTAAATAACAACAGAAAATGCTGGAAAAACTCAGCAGGCCAGGCAACATCCATGGAGAGAAAATAGAGTCAATGTTTCGAGTGAAAACCCTTTGTCTTCACGGATGTTGCCTGGCCTGCTGAGTTTTTCCAGCATTTTCTGTTGTTATTTCGGATTTCCAGCATCTGCAGTATTTTGCTATCGTAGCAGTGTGTCTTTCCTTCTTCCTGCTGTGTGCAAGGCATTGTTTCTCTTTCAACCTGTTTACAACTCATAAGGGTCACTTTTACATTTCAGAAGTAAATAAGTGCAATAAATTTTGAACAAGGAGAAATAATGGATTTTAAAAAAAATTATTACCTTGCAGAGAAAATGTGCCATACGATGGGCTGTACATTGGATCCCCTGAACTGACCCAGCCTGCAAAGAATGACACCAGGTCTAACATTGGGGCCAAAGGGTCAGGACAAGTAGAGCATATGTTAGCAGCTAATGCAAGGAATAAATGTCACATATGTGCACTGGAAACTGCAATGACTGCACATGAGGGGGTGGGTGACGTGAGTTTGCTAAATTGTGCTATCACGTTCAGTGTGGAAGTGAGATTGCTACATAATGGAGCTTAGATATTGTAAGGCACTATCTGTGCAACACATGGTTAACCATTTAAGACAGTATAATATTTTGCATCACTAAAATATAGTGGCCCAGGAATTTGGGTCTCCACGGGTGAGTACGCACGGGGTACTCACCCGTAGGCCCGATGGAAGTGCCGGTTTCCTGCATGCACTGCGCATGCACGGGAAACCGGCACTTCCGTTCCTCTGAACGAAGAGGTTCAGAGGTCGAATGCGTGCACGGGGGAGGCTGCGCGTGCGCATCAAACTTCGTTTTTATTTACAGGTTTTCCCGGGAGGGTAAGCCTGCAGAATTTAGAAATATAAAAAGCAGGCATAAGGTCTGCTTTTTACAAGGTAAGTGGTGAATTAATTAAAATTAAAACATTTTTTCCACAGGTTTATTATTTTTAAATACTTTAAAGCAAAGTAAGTTTATTTTTAGCCCCATTAGGAAATAAAATTATTCTTTTCAAAAATGTAAATTATTGTTTAAAATAGTTATTTCATGTAATTTATAGTTTATTTAAAAAATGTGATTTTTAAAAAAATTTATTTGAAGATTTAGTGCTATTTTAGGGCCATAATATTTATAAGTTTTGACAGCACTTCCTATCAGACTTATGAATGGAACATTCCCTGCTCCGATTGGCTGCCCATGGCCCACGTGATCCCAGGGACGCATCGAACTAACTGCGCCCCTGGGATACGCAAGCACTGCGCGCCGGCAGCTGGACCAGGCCCGGGATCGGAATTCCACGGGAGCCCACAGCTCAACGGCCGGCGCGCAAGGTAAGTGCAGATCGGGGGCTTGCACTCGTGGGAAGCCCCCGACCCGAATTTCTGGGCCGATTTATTGTTAGAATAAAATAGATATTTGTTATTATTAAACTTTTGGGGTTCAGGGTATCAAATATTTGTCACAAAGCAAAATGAATAGAATGTATTATAAGGAGTTTGCACATAATACAATCTTCTTGCGGTAGAGAAGGTTAAGGGGAGATTTGATAGAGGTGTTCAAAACTATGAAGGGTTTCGATAGAGTAAATAGGAGAAACTGTTTCCAGTGGCAGGAGGGTCGGTAATCAAAGGACACAGATTTAGGGTAATTGGCAAAAGAATCAGGGGGGAAAGCTGAGGAATTTTTTTTACACAGCGTGTTATGATGATCTGGAATGCGTTGCCTGAACCGGTGGTAGAAGTAGATTCAATAGTAACTTTCAAAAGGGAATTGAATATATACTTAAACACAAACTTTGCAGGGCTATGAGGAAAGAGCAGCAGAGTAGGAGTAATTAGACAGCTCTTTCAAAGAGCCAGCACATGCACGATGGCCGAATAGCCTCCTCCTCTGCTGTATGAATCTATGATAATACTGGAAATACAATATATGGATAATCGTACTCTGTAGCTCGTGCACATTTTCAATGAGTGATGTATTTCACTGTGTATATCCCACGTATATATTTCACTGTATGAATAGTATCTGCTTTTTCTTCTGCTACAAGCTTCGTGCTTTTAAAGGTTAAACTTGACATCAGCTAATCACCACTTCTTGACGTTACCTCATCTTTTAATCGACACTTTTCAATCTTGGTGGCATCCTTCCCCTTCGCCCAAGTTTCCTAATTGTTTTAGTGGTCTTTCCTGTTTTATACCCGAGTCTACTTTTTCACGACAATTATGGAGCGGCGGAAAATATAACCTATTGTCCACCAGAACTCCCCAGAGCAGTTATTACATTGTTACGAAGCTGGCTCGAACATTTCCAACTGTTTGTCTCCAAAATCAATCTTTAAGTGGTGGCATTGTAATATTCAAAGCCATCTTAGATTGGATTAAAAACATTTCTAATCAGAGCTGAATCAAATTGGGCCAAATGTAGGCCGATTTTAGATGGACAACTTGAAGAATTTGGCACTTTCTGCATAAGCACAATGCCATTTTCTAATTCATGGAAAAACATACAGACCAGGCCTGGTGCCACTGCCATAGAAACATAGAAAATCAGGAGCAGGAGTAGGCCATTCGGCCCTTAGAGCCTGCTCCGCCATTCAATATGATCATGGCTGATCCTCTATCTCAATACCATATTCCCGCTCTCTCCCCATACCCCCTGATGCCTTTTGTGTCTAGAAATCACTCTATCTCCTTCTTAAATATATTCAATGACTTGGCCTCCACAGCCTTCTGTGGTAGAGAATTCCACAGGTTCACCACCCTCTGAGTGAAGAAATTGCCGGAGGCCAATGGCTAGAATGTAATGACTCGTGTACAAGCTTTGCCTAATAACATTTAATTTTATTTTTTGACTGTTTGCCAACATTATCAGTTTGGGGAGCAGATACTGATCACTTAGGGATGTCATTGATGGGAAACAACATATTTCCCACTATTTGCATCTGGTGATAGCGTCAAGTACTCCCAGGTCAGTAGATACAGAATAATGTCTCAACATGTCCTAATCATAAATTTAAAAGAGTAGCAATGTGAAATTTTTCCATTATCCACTCAAACATTCTTTAATGGACTTTTTGCGAATTACGTTTATGTTTTAAATTTGATTTTTATTTGCACGTTGCACCAAGTTACTGGTCTGACGGAATCCCAACTAAAAAAGCATCAGTATGAAAACAGCTAGACTGAACAGTGGATTTATACCACATAATAATTAATGGCCACATTTATATTTCATTTTATCCCTAGCATTATAGCCAAAATATTTTGAATATGCGCTGGCAGCAAGGAGCCTCAGTCACCACCAGCGCATATCAAAAAATGGTGAGCAATGCGACCATTTTAAAATGATTGTGTGCGCTAAATGAATACAGAATTTTAAGGGGAAAAAATGGTTTCATTGTAGCGCATTGCAATTTACTGCTTCGAGACTTAAACTAATTCAATATTAATTATTGATTAGCCGAATTATTTTAAATATTAATTGGCTGTTTGAAGTTGATCAATTAAGATTGAGGCACATTGCGGATAAATTAATTTATCAGGAAAAGTCATTTAAATATGTTAAGATGTCGGCAGTCGGGGAAAGCTCTTATCTGCTTTTCTCCGAGGAAGCTCACAAATTATTTTTGGTAGAATTGTTGTGACTGTGAAGAGCTTTAATGACACCAAAAAAGGTGGGTAAATGGGATATGTAGATTTGATTTATGATACTACAGGTCACTGCAGTCTTCAGACCAATGAAAAAGAATATCAAGGTTTCATGTGGAAGCAATGATGAATGGTTTTAGTTAAAAAGCACATTAAAGATGCGTATTAAAACTATTGAATTTTTTTATGACGGGCCTAACAGTGGCAAATCAAACACTTTGCCCTTAATAAGCTTTGTCTTCTGTTAGCAAAGAAGGTATCTTATTTTATAACCTTAAGTCAGCTGCGTTTCAAAAAACATTTGAATTGAAACCACAAAATGTCTCCTTTACTTTCCATGCCCTAGTTATAACATCCAAGTCAATCCTGAAAATAACAGACTGTAAGAATGCAGGAAAAAGAAAAGTCTCTCCAGGATCTGCACTGATTATTTTCATCTTCCTCTTGTCACGCTGTTTAGCTCAGATCCCTCCAATCCGCCTTGCTGAATCGGGGATCGGTCCATTCCTTTTAGAAACATAGAAGATAGGAGCAGGAGTAGGCCATTCGGCCCCTTGAGCCCGCTCCACCATTTCTTGAGATCATGGCTGATCATCCAAATTCAGTACACTGTCCCTGCTTTCTCCCCATATCCCTTGATCCCTTTAGCCTCAAGAAATATATCCAACTCCTTCTTGAATATATTTAATGAATTGGCCTCAACTGCGTTGTGTGGTAGAGAATTCCACAGGTTCGCCATGCTCTGGGTGAAGAAATTCCTCCTCATCTCAGTCCTAAATGGCTTACCCCTTATCCTTAGACTGTGACCCCTGGTTCTGGACTCCCCCGCCATCGGGAACATCCTTCCTGCATCTAGTCTGTCTAGTCCTGTTAGAATTTTATAAGTTTCAATGAGATCCCCTCTCATTCTTCTAAACTCTAGCGAATATAAGCCTAATCGACCCAATCTCTCCTCATACGTCATTCCTGCCATCCTAGGTATCAGTCCGGTGAATCTTCGCTGTACTCTCTCCATGGCAAGAGCATCCTTCCTCAGATAAGGCGACCAAAACTGCACACAATACTCAAGGTGTGGTCTCACCAAGGCCCTGTACAACTGCAGCAAGACATCCTTGCTCCTGTACTCAAATCCTCTCGCTATGAAGGCCAACATACCATTTGCCTTCTTAACCGCCTGCTGCACCTGCATGCTTACCTTCAGCGACTGGTGCACAAGGACACCCAGGTCTCGTTGCACTTCCCCTTTTCCCAATCTATTGCCATTCAGATAATAATCTGTCTTCCTGTTTTTGCCACCAAAGTGGATAACCTCGCATTTATCCACATTATACTGCATTTGCCATGCATCTGCCCAATCACCCAACCTGCCCAAATTGTACTGGAGTTTCTCTGCATCCTCCTCACAGCACACACGCCCACCCAGCTTTGTGTCGTCTGCAAACTTGGAGATATTACATCTAGTTCCCTCGTCTAGATCATTTATATATATTGCGAATAGCTGGGGTCCTAGCACCAATCCCTGCGGTACCCCACTAGTCACTGCCTGCCACTCGGAAAAAGACCTGTTTATTTCAACTCTTTGCTTCCTGTCTGCCAACCAGTTCACTATCCAAGACAATACTTTACCCCCAATCCCATGTGCTTTAACTTTACACGCTAATCTCTTATGCGGGACCTTATCGAAAGCCTTTTGAAAGTCCAAATACACCACATCCACTGGTTCTCCCTTATTTATTCTACCAGTTACATCCTCAAAAAATTACAGTAGATTAGTCAAGCATGATTTACCTTTTGTAAATCCATGTTGACTTTGTCCAATCCTGTCACTGTTTTCCAAGTGCTCTGCTATTACATCTTTTATAATGGACTCTAGCATTTACCCACTACCGATGTCAGGCTTACCGGTCTATAATTCCCTGTTTTTTCTCTACCACCCTTTTTAAATAGTAGGGTTACATTAGCTACCTTCCAATCCATGGGAACTGTTCCAGAGTCTATAGAATTTTGGAAGATGACCAGCAATGCATCTACTATTTCTAGGGCCACTTCCTTAAGTACCCTAGGATAAGTGCAGCTCCAACAACACTCAAGATGCTCAACACCATCCAGGACAAAGCAGCCCACTTGATTGGCACCCCATCTACCACCTTAAACAGTCACTCCCTTTTGAATGCTTTAGGCAAATATCCACTGGACTAAGTAAAAACCTCAATGTGCAGCAGGACGACGTTCAGGCTTGGGTTGATAAGTGGCAGGTAACATTCGCGCCACAGAATTGCCAGGCAATGACTATCTCCAACAAGCGAGAGTCTAACCACCGCCCCTTGAGATTCAATGGCATTACCATCGCCGAATCCCCCACCATTAACATCCTGGGGGGGTCACCATTGACCAGAAACTTAACTGGACCAGCCACATAAATACTATGGCAACAAGAGCAGGTCAGAGGTTAGGTATTCTGAGGCGAGTGTCTCACCTCCTGACTCCCCAAAGTCTTTCCACCATCTACAAGGCACAAGTAAGGAGTGTGATGGAATACTCTCCACTTGCCTAGATGAGTGCAGCTTCAACAACACTCAAGATGCTCAACACCATCCAGGACAAAGCAGCCTGCTTGATTGGCACCCAATCCACCACCTTAAACATTCACTCCCTCCACCACCGGCTCACCGTGGCTGCAGTGTGTACCATCTACAAGATGCACTGCAGCAACTCACCAAGGCTTCTTCGGCAGCACCTCCCAAAACCCGCGACCTCCTGCAACTGGAAGAACAAGGGCAGCAGGCGCATGGGAACACCACCACCTCCAAGTTCCCCTCCAAGTCACACACCATCCTGACTTAGAAGTATATCACTGATTCTTCATCGCCATTGGGTCAAAATCCTGGAACTCCGTCCCTAACAGCACTGTGGGAGCACCTTCACCACACGGACTACAGCAGTTCAAGAAGATGGCTCACCACCACCTTCTCAAGGGCACTTAAGGGTGGGCAATAAATGCTGGTCTTGCCAGCAATGCCCACATCCCATAAACAAATTTTAAACAGTTACTCCTTAAGTTATAAAATAAAAACAGAAACCGCTGGAAATATGCAACAGGTCAGGCAGCATCTGTAGAGAGAGAAACAGAATTCAAAATGTTTTAGGTCGATGACCCTTCGTCAGAACTTCTTAAGTTATGTTGAGCCACGTCTTCCTTCACTCCTAATCCTGTTCCCTGGTTCTGCATTCAGTGAATCTGTTTAAAAAGTTACTTTTGTAACATATCATAGAATCATACAGCACAGAAGGAGACCATTGGGCCCATCGTGCCTATGTCGGCTCTTTTGAAATAGCTAGCCAATTCGTCCCACTGCCCTGCTCTTTCCCCATAGCCCCATATGAGAGAGGAATTGAATATCTTTAATTTATAGCTTAAACAATTCAACAAAATGGCACTTCAGTGTGTCATTTTCCAAAGATTATAACTTAGGAATCATTGACACTCTGATTAGTTTATGAGAAGGTATTCTCGAACTGATGCATATGGCCGCTGCCTACAATTTTAAAGGTATTTTATGCAGCATGTATGTGCGTTTCACTCTAAAGGATTTGTAACATTCGCACAGTGCCAATAGTATAACTTCAATCCAGATAACATTAGCAGTAGGCACACAGTATTGGGAATGACCTCTCTCTTTCTTTCCTCAACAAAAATTAGAATTGCGTATCATTTTCTTTGTCTGTGGTTTTCCTTCGATAATTTTTTTTTAAAAGCTCTGTGCATGCTTGTTTATATACACATAGATTTGGTTAATTGTTTTGTGGAAGGTCCTTGCCATTGATGGCGTCCGTGTGAGCTTCCCTGCTGCATGTTAATGCTGTATAGCTGTTGCACAATTACTATATGGGACAGGTCTGTCAAGCAAAGCTGCGTCATCGCACCAACGCTCTTCTCGATCTTCATTGCTGCAATGCTCCATCTCACCCTCAGTAAGCTCCCTGCTGGAGTGGAGCTAATTTACAGAACAAATGGAAAACTGTTCAACCCCCGCCGCCTCCAGTCCAGATCCAAGGTCGTCCCATCCTCTGTCGTCAAATTACAGTATGCAGATGACGCTTGCGTCTGCGCTCACTTGGAGGTCAAACTCCAAACCATCGTCAACACCTTCACCGAAGCATACGAGAGCATGGGCCTTACACTAAACATCCGTAAGATAAAAGTCCTCTATCAACCTGCCCCCGCCACACAGTACTGCCCCCTGATTATCAAAATCCACGACAGTGCCTTGGACAACTTGGACCACTTTCCATACTTCGGGAGCCTACTGTCAACCAGGGCAGATGTCGATGACGAAGTCCAACACCGCCTTCAGTGTGCCAGTGCAGCCTTCGGTCGCCTGAAGAAGAGAGTGTTTGAAGACCGGGACCTCAAACCTGGCACTAAGCTCATGGTCTACAGAGCAGCAGTGATACCCACCCTGCTGTATGCCTCAGAGACATGGACCATGTACAGCAGGCACCTCAAAGCACTGGAGAGGTACCACCAACGCTGCCTCCGCAAGATCCTGCAAATCCATTGGGAGAATAGGCGCACCAATGTCAGTGTTCTTGCTCAGGCCAACATCCCCAGCATCAAAGCTTTGACCACGCTCGATCAGCTCCGATGGACGGGTCACATTGTCTGCGTGCCCGATACGAGACTCCCAAAACAAGCGCTCTACTCAGAGCTCCGGCACGGCAAGAGAGCCCCAGGTGGGCAGAGGAAATGCTTCAAGGACACTCTCAAAGCTTCCTTGAAAAAGTGTAACATCCACACCGACACCTGTGAACCCCTGGCCTAAGACCGCACAAAGTGGAGGAGAAGAATCCGGGAAGGCACCGAACACCTCGAGTCTCTTCGCCAGGAGCAAGCGGAAGCCAAGCGCAGGCAGCGCAAGGAGCGCACGTCACAAGCACCCCGCCCACCCGTCCCTTCAACCATCGTCTGCCCCACCTGTGACAGAGACTGTAGGTCCCGCATTGGACTCATCAGTCACCTGCGAACTCATTTTTAATGTGGAAGCAAGTCATCCTCGGTTCCGAGGGACTGCCTAAGAAGAAGAACTATATGGGGCAGGTCTGTATAACACATCAGAAATGGAGCCAACACTGACCAACAGCCTGTTGAAATGTACACAGGCAAACTAAAAGCCACAGCCTCATTTTTTATGATTTCCACTGAATATTTCTTTGACATCTGGATTTCTTGGCAGCTATTCCATATCGTCAACCTTTATGATTATTTCTAGAACATCTGGATTTCTTGGCGGTCGTCCAATAGCTTTTTTTTATTGTATATTTCGTAAGAATAGAAAGAAAACTCAGCTTCTTTCTTGAAAAAAATATTCATTAAAAAAAAAATCTTTTATGTCTGCTTCAGTCAATTTTTCTTTATTTGCTGAGCTTATTGGCTCCATCCCCAGTTCTGTAAAAATTACCCTACCATTATTTCCTAAATAAATATTTTATTCAAGTTTCAGATGTAGATTGAGGGATAAGAGATATGGGTATAAAACTCACATGATTTATAGGATGCACAAGAGCCTTCCAGATCCATAAAGAGATTTACAATGTGTAGAAATAAACTGAAATATTAAGTTACAGTTCTACCATGCAATGCCAGTTTTATTGAGCTCATTTGTTTACTTTTTCCCTTTTCTGGATCCCATGATTATCAGAAAGAGGAAGTAGCTCCCCTGATAACTCTGTTGGTAAATGTCCAGTCCCACCTGGACCAGAAATGGCCCATATTTCATTCCTTGTCTATGCTGAGTACACTGATTTCAGCTCAGGTAGTGAACAGAACATGTAAATTAGCCTCCGTGCCCATGGGCTATGAAGGCAAAATCGGCCAGATTACGTGATCCTGATCATTATCCTGTGTGTATGTGTGGACATCGGGGTGAGAGCAAGATCAGATCCACCAACTGTCCCTCCACAGTCGAATACCCTGCTGACACTCACTGTCTAGGTTTATTCATGAAGATTGGTCATTTAGCTGAGGCACTGGCCTATAGGCACATATGCCTGCACCGGGCAAAATCTTCAGGAAAAGGGGAGAAATCTGTGAGAATCTATTTAAAAAAAATTAAGACAGGAAAAGGCAGAAATAAAAGTTGTACATGACAAAAGGAATCAAGGAAGGATAACAAAGAACAAGGAAAGTGAGGAGTGAGAATGACTGACTGTACAATTTTTCTTTTCATATGAAATCTTCTCCTTTTAATAGTGGTTATTGTGAGAGCACTTGGTTCTTTTTGACCTTTTTGTGTCAGCTTGGCTCAGTGGTAGCATTCTTGTCTCTCAGCCAGAAATCTTTGGTTCCAGGCTCCATTCCAAGAATGGAGCACATAACCTAGGTTGATACTCCAGTGCAGTAGTGAAGGAGTGCTGCATTGTCATCATTTTGGATGAGATGTTATATATTTTTTAAAAATCTATTAATTCTTTGGATGTGGGCATCGCTGACAAGGCCAGCATTTATTGCCCATCCCTAGTTGCCTTTGAGAAGGTGGTGGTGAGCCGCCTTCTTGAACTGCTGCAGTTCATGTGGTGAAGTTACTGACTTAGTGCTGTTAGGTAGGGAATTCCAGGATTTTGACCCAGGAATGGAGATATATATCCAAGTCAGGGTGCTGTGTGACTTGGAGGGGAACTTGGAGGTGATGGTGATCCCATGCACCTGCTGCCCTTGTCCTTCGAGGTGGTAGGGGTCGCGGGTTTGGGAGGTGCCGTTGAAGAAGCCTTTCCGCCAATCAAGTTTCCGCCCCTGCCACAGTACCGAAACAACTCTCATCAAAGTCACAAATTCCATCCTTTGTGACTGTGACAAAGGTAAACTATCCCTCCTCATCCTTCTCGACTTGTCTGCAGCCTTTGACACGGTTGACCACTCCATCCTTCTCCAACACCTCTCCACCGTCATCCAGCTGTGTGGGACTGCATTCGCCTGGTTCCATTCTTATTTATCTAATCGTAGCCAGAGAATCACCTGCAATGGCTTCTTTTCCCAGTCCCGCATCGTTAGCTCTGGTATCCCCCCAAGGATCTATCCTTGGCCCCCTCCTATTTCTCATCTACATGCTGTCTCTTGGCAACATCATCTGAAAACACAGCGCCGGTTTCCACATGTACGCTGACGACACCCAGCTCTACCTCACCACCAATTCTCTCGACCCCTCCATGGTCTCTATATTGTTAGACTGCTTGTCTGACATCCAGTTCTGGATGAGCAGAAACATTTTCTCCAATTAAATATTGGGAAAGACCGAAGCCATTGTGTTTGGACCTGCCACAAACACCGTTCCCTAGTCACTGACTCCATCGCTCTCCCTAACATCTGTCTGAGGCTGAACCTCACCATTTGCAACTTTGCTTTCATATTTGACCCTGGGATTAGCTTCCGACCACATATCCGCAGCATAACTAAGACCGCCTATTTCCACCTCCGTAATATCGCCCGTCTCCGCCCTTGCCTCAGCTCATCCGCTGCTGAAACCCTCATCCATGCCTTTGTTACCTCTAGACTTGACTATTCCAAAGCACTCCTAGCTGGCCTCCCACCTTCTACCCTATGTAAACTTGAGGTCATCCAAAACTCGGCTGCCCGTGTCCTAACTTGCACCAAGTCCTGTTCACTCATCTGTGCTCGCTGACCTACATTGGCTCCCTGTTAAGGAACACCTCAATTTCAAAATTCTCATCCTTGTTTTCAAATCCCACCATGGCCTCGCCCCACCCTATCTCTGTAATCTCCTCCAGCCCCACAACCCTCCGAGATATCTGTACTCCTCTAATTCTGCCCTCATGAGCATCCCTGATTATAATCGCTCAACCATTGGTGGATGTGCCTTCAGCTGCCTAGGCCCTAAGCTCTGGAATTCCCTGCCTAAACCTCTCCACCTCTCTTTCCTCCTTTAAGACACTCCTTAAAACCTACCTCTTTGACAAACTTTTGGTCACCTGCCCTAATTTCTCCTTATGTGGCTCGGTGTCAATTTTTTTTGTCTTATAATGCTCCTGTGTAGCACCTTGGGACATTTTACTATGTTAAAGGTGTTATATAAATACAAGTTGTTGTTGGTGAGTTGCTGCAGTGGATCTTGTAGATGGTACACACCAAGAACAAATATAAAAACAAGTGTATGTCAGAATACATCAATGTTCACTGGTGCTCACAGTCCCCTTTAAAAAAAGATGAAAAAGTAAAATTTGTGTTAATTTTACTTACCTCAATCTAAACCAGAATAAGAGATTGTTTTTCTTGGGTATTATTCCATGACTATGATTTAGATCCAGGACAATTAGCAGTATTGTCAACAATCGTGATTTTGTTAATGATTTATTGATTTTCCACTATTGTTTAATGGGCACCAATCACGGGAATAGAATGGTGAGATAGCAACATTTTTTCTCTCTCTCTCGTCTGTCCAGGTGATAAAACAGACCTTTACCTATTTTTCCCCAATCCATCAACATCAGCAGGAGTTGATGTCCGGGCTTGAAAAGGTACACTGGTGTTCCCTTTTAAAATAGTTTGAGACAGTGATGTTCATATTTGCTCAGGAGGTCACTGCTTTAACATTAGACATCAGACAATGACTTCATATAAATGCTATCATCCGGCCCCTCTGGTACTGTATTAATGGATTGCTTTGAAGCATTAACAAAATATGTCAAGATTTTACCAAATTGTCTATCCATATTGCTATATTAAAAACATTTGCCGATTCTTTGTTCTTTGCTATATACTTGGACATTAAAAAAAATTGAAACAGAAAACATCTTGTCCATTTCAGTGAAAAGAGTAGACAGAGATGGCAATTATTATACATAGAATCATATGGGGCATTTCCCACTCATCTGCCGTAACTTCAGTCACCTGCTTTTTGTTGTCTGACTGCCAGAAGCGAGACTGTCTTTTTAAGGTGTATAACATTCTGCTTTACTCTCGACTGTTCACAATCAGGAAGAGATCAAAACCCTTCCAATACAATGGGTGTAAGGTGTTTATCAATTAGGGAGACACACCACTGAATTGCTTATTGTTTGGACTCTGGGGTAAAACAACTTCCAATTAGTGTATTAATCGCCTTTTGTCTGACTTTGGAATCACAAAACAGCATGGAAATCTAATTGCTTTAAAGCAAGCTTTAACTCAAAGCATATTTTGAAATAACCGATGTCTTGATCTTTTCCATGGAAATAACAGCAAAGAATTTGAAAATGTTATATTCCCACTGGTGGTTTGGAGGTTTTTGGACAATCTACAACAGGCTTTCTTGTTCAACTTCAGTATGCTGGCTGTTCAGATGGAAAGAGTCCTTTTTAGCTGCCCAGAGATCTACTCCCACACAGATCAAAGGACTTGCTTTGGTAATATCCAGCAGCAGGGTAGAGGAGCCATAGATGGATGTCTGATGCCTGCCAGGGGGGTGTCACATCTGCCCCATCCAATCCCCCCTTAAGTGACAAATTATATGTTAGCAAGCAGACGGGAGCAACCCTTCACTGCAGGAGCAGACATGCAGCATCAGCTGCTGGATCATCTCATGACTCCGCACAAGGAGATACACGGCCATCTCATGACTCAACACAAGGAGACACAGGGTCACCTCATGACTCAACACAAGGACATACAGGGCCACCTCATGACTCCGCACAAGGAGATACAGGGTCACCTCATGACTCCGCACAAGGAGATACAGGGTCACCTCATGACTCTGCACAAGGAGATACAGGGTCACCTCATGACTCAGCACAAGGAGATACAGGGCCACCTCATGACTCCGCACAAGGAGATACAGGGCCACCTCATGACTCCGCACAAGGAGACACAGGGCCACCTCATGACTCCGCACAAGGAGATACAGGGTCACCTCATGACTCCGCACAAGGAGATACAGGGTCACCTCATGACTCTGCACAAGGAGATACAGGGCCACCTCATGACTCAGCACAAGGAGATACAGGGCCACCTCATGACTCCGCACAAGGAGATACAGGGTCACCTCATGACTCCGCACAAGGAGATACAGGGTCACCTCATGACTCTGCACAAGGAGATACAGGGCCACCTCATGACTCAACACAAGGAGATACAGGGTCACCTCATGACTTCACACAAGGAGATACAGGGTCACCTCATGACTCAACACAAGGGCCCCGATTTTCTCCCAGCCGTCGGGCGGTTTTTCAGGCGGGCAGGGGCCAAAAATCGCAGAAATAGGGGGTCGCGACTCCCCCCGCCCGATTCCCCCCACTGCCCGACTTTCGCCCCCGTGTTTCAGCGCGACCCGAATCAGTCCCACCCGCCACAGGCGGGAATGGTCGGCGGGAGCCTAATGATCAATTATTGGCATGTTTAATCCTATTTTCAAGGGCCCTTGCAATTTGCTGCCTTTCCCCACGTAAAACATGCCTGGTGGGAACACCGCTGATGAAACCTGGTGTGAACAGAGTTGGCTTGCTTGCTTTCAGCTGCAGGTCAATCAAGACTGAAGAGATTTAAACAGACAGCATTTGCAGGCTGCAGAACGTTGTTGCTGAAGGCTTGGGGTATTAGATCCGTGATTCGGAGAGTATGATGTTTTTCAATAACCACACGGATGCTGTAACTTAACAATCAACAGGTATTTACTGGAGTAGGGTAGTCTCAAGACTGGGGGTACAGAGGCATGCTCAAGGCTTATATACAGGTGTGGTCACTGCCGGTACTACAGTATACAGGAGCTGTAAAAGTAGGTCCCTCTTAAAGGTACAGACACTACAATTCCTCCCCTTTTAGATTAGCAGTACCCATAATATTCAAATAACAATTAACACTTTAACTTGTACATTAAACAACAATAGTCCATTTATAGATTCGGGCCTAGAAATTCAGTTGGGCGCGCCAGCCGTTAGCGCCTTAGGGGGAGTAGATCTCGAGCGCTAGGCGCTTATCGCCCGGGCGCAGCGCGATCTGCGCCTCTCCCCAACTTCAGGACACATTTAGCGCTGGCGCAAAGTCTTATCGCGCCCCCTGCTGCGCGCGCAGATCATGACGTCATTTAATAGTGCAACGCCCTTTGTGCGCCCCAAACCGGAACTTCACTCACGCCGGCCCATTGTGCGCCGGGCGTCCCGAGCGACTGTGAAGTGGAACGGTACACAGGCCAGCCGGGCCAGGGGGAGCGCTAATTAAAGGGCACTTACCCAGCAGTATAAAGGCCAGCCATTTTGCAGCATTCACTCTTGTGCAACGGTTTTTTGGACAGAGACCAAGGAGGAGAGTTTACTGGTTTGGACCAACACTTGGACAGGTATTTTTGGCTCAGGCCAGAGCTTACCAATTATCTTTGCCTTCATTCAGAGCTCAGTGTTTGCCAGCATATAATGGGGGCTGCATTGGGTGGCAACGCTGAATTTCAGCCTTATGCCAGAAGGGCTTACAGACGCCGTGAGAGAGTGGCAGCCCTGGCTAGACGCAGAGGGGGCAACAGGCGTCGCCAACGGAGGCCTTACCCACGCAGGGTATACCGCCAGCAGACCTCCTATCTGACCATGTCTGCCGCGATGTGTGTTAGGAGGCTGCGATTCCGAAGGGAGGTGGTTGCAGACATCTGCCGGCTGCTTCAGAGAGATCTGCAGCCACAGCTGATGCGCAGGACGTCTCTGTCGGTGGCAGTGAAGGTGACGGTGGCTCTCAACTTCTATGCCTCCGGCTCCTTCCAATCCACTACTGGGGACATCGCTAACATCTCCCAGTTCGCCGTGCATTGCTGCATCCGCCAGGTGACCGAAGCCCTTTTCAGAAGGAGACATCAATTCATCTCCTTCCCCATGACCCTGGACAAGCAGCAGCAGCGTGCAGTGGGGTTTGCAAGAATAGCGGGCTTCCCCATGGTGCAGGGCGCCATTGACTGCACGCATATGGCTTTGCGGGCACCTCTTGAGCATGCCGAGGAGTACCGCAACTGGAAGGGCTACCATTCCCTCAATGTACAGCTGGTGTGTGACCACAGGCAGCGCATCCTAGCTGTCAATGCCCGCTTTCCAGTCAGCAGCCACGATGCCTTTATCCTGCGACAGACAACTGTGGCTGACATGTTCCAGGCACAGCCTCCCCCAAGAGGATGGCTTATCGGGGACAAAGGCTATCCTTTGTGTACCTGGCTCATGACCCCGCTCCGCGCGCCCACGACCCCTGCTGAAGAGGCATACAACGAGAGCCATCAAGCGACGAGGAACCTCATAGAACAAACAATCGGCGTGCTCAAGCAACGGTTCCGCTGTCTCGACCGCTCCGGGGGAGCCCTCCAGTATTCGCAGGATCGAGTCTCCCAATTCGTCGTCGTTTGCTGCATGCTGCACAACCTGGCTATCCGCAGGACTCAGGCACTGCCACCTCACGTTGGACCACCACCTCAGGAGGAGGAGCAGGAGGAGCATGAGGACGACGAGGACGAGGAGTACCAGCCCAGGAGGGACGCGCAAGGTCCAAGGGCCGCCCGTCGTCGGCTTATTGAACGTCACTTCTAGGCCCCCTGTCAGGGAATGGCTTGTGCCAATGATAGAACATGATTGCAGCCGCTCCGCAAGCCCTCAGCCAGTTAAGGCAACAAATACTTCAAAGATCAAACATGGACAATGTGAATAAATAAAATGCTTTATTGTACAAACTCTGGGCCCTTCCCACATGAAAACCAAAAACAGATGAAACCCCCAAAAAACACTCAAACACATTACTCGCTCCCACAACCTGGGGAGGATTAACAAAATAGGGCAACTAAAATGGCCGTCATTCTCGGCCTTCGTCCAAAACAAACATCACATCATCGGCCTTCAAAAAACAAACATCCAATTCTCGGCCTCAAGAAACAAACACAAATGGCCACACATTCGACTATTTGGCCCGCTAGGGCGATGCCTTGGCCATCTTTGGGTGGCCCCTGCCCGCCCTGCTGCTCCGCCTCAAAGTAAGGCCATTGGCTACTGCAAGGCTGGGGGCAGGCTCCTGAGGGGCACATGTCGTGACGGCAGATGCCCTTGGGGGTCGGCCTAGTCGAGGTCTGGGCGTCGAGCGGCCGGCTGTTGATTGCTGCAGCTGTGGCTGGCCAGCATCAGTCGCTGCAGCAGCTCCTGGCAGCTCCACTGGGGGAGTGGCAGTGGCGGCTGGGGGAATGGCGGCAAGCTGGCGGATGGCAGGCGCTCGCTGGTCGCCTGAGACACTGGCACTCGCCCGGGCCAGCACTGCAGCATGCGCACCAATCTGCCGAGGGACAGACCGATGTGCTGCTGCAGCGCGCCGGGTGCCCTGGCGATGCCTGGCTGACACAGCGAGTGTGGCAGCAGTGAGTGCCCGTGTTGACCTGTTCACTGACCGCAGCAGAGCAGCCAGTGACTGGACGGCACCACTAATCACCTGGCCAGTCGCTGACAGATCTGCCCAGTATTCCTCCCGACTGGTGGCCTCTAAGGGCCCGAACTCGGCCACACTCCGAGAGAGGGAATCGATGGACTCAGGCAACCGTGCCACTGCCGCCATGAGCTCCGTGTGCCGGTGCTCCGAATCCGCGGACAAGTCTTCGAGGCGTTCCATCTCCTCGGCGAAGAGCATCTCCTGACTGGAGGCCGGACTCTCCCTCTGGGGAGAAGGCTGCCGAGCTGGCCGACCCTTCCTGCGTTGCTGGAGGCCGCTGGGCCCAGCAATTGGACTCCCCTCCGACGCATCCCCCCTCTGGGGAGAAGGCCGCCGAGCTTCCACCCCCCTCCCGCCTTTCTGCAGCACGCAGGTCCCAGGAGCTCCCCTCCCCTTCGACACTTCCGCCACGCTGCCCTCCAGGGAAGACGTGTCCCCTACATTGGCCTGGGTGGCTGCGGCTGAGGGTTCCCCTGATGGGCCGCCTTCCTCTTGCTCCTCCTCCTGCTCCTCCTCGGAGGGTCTGTCACTGGCAAGTTGAGGGACCTCCTCTTGACCATCTGAAAGCAGGAAGGCACAAGAGTAGCTTTAGAGTGAGGAGAGGGCGTCAGTGTGGGATGCATGAGTGGTGGCATTCAGCGCATTGGTCGGACAGTGGCAAAGGATGTAGATCTGATGCGCAAGTGGGACGAGAGAGGTGCAAAAGGTGATGTCCTTACCATTGCTGCCCAGAACAGGGTCGGCATCTCCACATGCAACGGGCCCAATCACCCGGCCACCCATGAGGCGCTCCACGTGATGTTGCAGGTCGGTGAGTGGCTGGATATGGGGTCGTCCTCCCCCGGTCGCAGTCCGGCTCTTGCGATTATTCGCCAGCTTGGCCTGCAAGAGAAAGGACGGCCTCTAAGTACAGTGTGTCACCGTGATCTTGTGTGCACTGCCTCCCATGGTGGAATAGCCTGGCCAGTGTGTCGCCATGATCTGGTGTGCACTGCCTCCCATGGTGGAATAGCCTGGCCAGTGTGTCGCCATGATCTGGTGTGCAATGCCTCCCATGGTGGAATAGCTTGGCCAGTGTGTTCAGTGCAGAATGTGCAATTGAAGCTCATGCCTGTGCCATAGCTGCTGGATGAAGGCTGGCCATTAGAGCTTTCAGGTCCCTTTGCCCATAATGTGAGGTGCACATGCAAGGATGAGGAGGTCATTGGAAAGGGTACTCACCCTGACAATGCGTGTGAGGTCATTTAACTTTTTGCGGCATTGGGCACCGGTCCTGGGGACGTCGCTGTTGGCTGACAGCTTGCTGGCGACATGCCTCCAGGCTCTCCTGTAGACGCGGACCGTCGCCTTCTTGCCATTGTCCGGGTACAAAACATGGCGCCTCTTCTCCACAGCAGCAAGCAGCACACTCAGATCACACTCTGAGAAGCGCTGCGAACGTTCACGGGCCTTCTCCATGTCTTCAGGCGCTATTTGGGTCCAGCAGCAGTGTTCAGGCCTAGCTGGAGGGCTCCACTATCCAGGGCGTGGCAGCAGACACAGTCGACCCTTCCCCCTTAAGAGCTGGCCGGCGCCAGGGTGTCTGCTGTCAATCACGAGATGGCTGCACCTGCGCTGCGCCCGGCCTCGGCGCTATCGATCACCACCTCCGGCTTAGCGCCCAAAGAGAGGCGTCCAGCAGCAGTTTTAGCGCTCGCCCGAACTAGTAGGGCGAAGCTAATGAATATCGGAGAAGTGACCTAGATTTGGCGGCGGCCGCAAACTTTAGCGGACGCCCCACTTTAGCGCCCCAAAAGTGGCGTCAATGAATTTCTAGGCCTCAGTCTTTGGAGCGGCTTCCTGATCCTTTCGGGAAAGTGCCTTTCCTGAGGTTCTTGTTCTTGGTGCGGAGGCGATTCTGGCCCCTTTTCGTCGGTTAGTTCATGGGTTTCCACTGCTACTGGTTCGGAGGTAGATGCTACCGGTATGTCGGGTTCATCCCCAGGTACGCGAGACATGGGGTTGACTCGTTCCTGTGACGCATAGATCTGATCAATGTGGCGTCTCACAATGTTCTCCCCGACATCCACTGTGTACATTAATGGCCCCTGCCTTGTGCATATCGTTCCGGGTTGCCATTTCTCTGTTCGGTAGTCACGGGCCAACACTGGTTGTCCTACGTTGAAGCTCCTTGTCGGCTTCTCATTGATGTGCTGGAATTGTCTATCCTCAACATTACTTCGCACATTTGGTCTGAGCAAGTCCAGACGAGATCTCAACATTTGGTTAAAGAACATCATGGCCGGTGTCTGGTTGGTAACTGCATGTGTTGCGTTTCGGTAGGCTAATAAGAAATTGTCCACCTTATGCTGTAGTGGAATTTCATCATCGCACATGGCCTTTATCGCCTTCTTAAAGGTTTGTACGAACCTCTCAGCCAATCCATTTGTGGCTGGATGATACGGGGTGGATGTATAATGCCTTACCCCATTCCCTCTCATAAATTTTTGAAACTCTTCGGACACAAACTGTGGTCCACTATCAGAGCAAATCTGCTCTGGCAAGCCGTTCCTGGCAAATATGGTCCGTAGGGCTGCAATCGTTTTCTCTGTAGTGGTTGAGGACATTTTTATCACCTCAGGCCATTTCGAATGAGCATCCACTGCTATTAAGAACATTGAGTCCATGAATGGACCAGCGAAATCAATATGCACCCGTTGCCATGGAGAGGAGGGCCACTCCCATGGGTGTAGACGAGCATGTGGTGGTGCATTTTGGACCTTCTGGCATCCTGAGCAGCTCTTGGTTAGGTCTTCGATTTGTTGATCGATTCCCGGCCACCACACATAAGCCCTAGCAAGGCTTTTCATTTTCACTCCCCCCAGATGACGTTCATGAAGCTCATTTAGCACTCTCTCCCTTAACTTGGGTGGAATCACCACTCTGGATCCACACATCACTGTCCCCTGGCATACTGACAACTGTTCTCTTCTGGATGAGAATGCTGGCAACAGTGAGTCGCCATGTGTTGGCCATCCCCTCACCGTCAAATCATATACCCGAGACAGCATTGGATCATTGCAGGTCTCCTTCTCTATATCCGCGTTCGTTACTGGCAATCGTTCAATTATTGACGAATAAAATATCTCGATAGGGTCCACTGCTGGTGCTTTCTCCACAGTAGGCAGTGGCAGGCACGATAGCCCATCAGCGTTTCCATGCTGTTTCGTGCCTTTATATTCTATTTCATATTGATTCGCCCCTAGAAACAGGGACCATCTTTGTAACCGTTGTGCAGTCATCACTGGAACGCCCTTCTTAGGATTAAAGATGGAGACAAGTGGTTGGTGGTCAGCAAGGTGAACTTCTGCCCATGCAGATAGTGGTTGAATTTTTTTACTCCCCATACTAGGCTGAGGGCCTCCCTGTCAATCTGGGCGTAGTTGCGCTCGGCTGAGGTTAGTGACCGAGACGCAAAGGCTACTGGCCTCTCCAACCCGTCTGGGAATTTGTGCGACAGCACCGCTCCAATACCATAGGGTGATGCATCACATGCCAAACGAATTGGTAGTGCTGGGTTGAAATGGGCCAACACCTCTTTTGATGTGATCAATTCTTTACACTTCTGGAAAGCTCGTCTACGTTCGTCATTCCACTTCCATGGTACCACTGTTTGCAGTAGGGTGTTCAGTGGGTGTAATACCGTGGACAAATTTGGTAAGAACTTATGGTAGTAGTTTACCAGCCCGAGGAACGACCTCAGTTGTGACACATTTTCCGGTGCTGGAGCCTTGACTACTGCCTCAATCTTTTCAGGGGACTTATGTAACCCCTCTTCATCGATGACGTGGCCACAATACGAGATCTGCTTCTGGAAAAACTCGCACTTGTGGCGATTAGCTCGTAGCCCATATTCCTTTAATCTGGTGAGCACCTTCTCCAAGTTGGTGAGGTGATCACTGTCATTTTCGCCCGTGACCAGGATGTCGTCCAAATAACACTGGGTCCCTGAATCCCTTGCAGGACTTGATCCATCGCCCTTTGCCAAATAGTCGGAGCCGATGCTACCCTGAACACCAGCCGGTTGTATTGATAGAGACCTTTATGAGTGTTGATCGTAAGGTATTGTTTCAAGGCTTCTTTTACCTCCATTTGCAAGTACGCCTGGGCTAGATCAACTTTGGTGAAGCGTTTACCTCCAGATAGCGAGGCGAAAATCTCCTCAATTCGTGGAAGCGGATATTATACCGTGTGAAGGACTGGGTTCACTGTCACCTTAAAATCCCCACAGATGCGGACCTTCTTTGGTTCCCCAGGCGTATTACTCAACGACCTCTTCATTACAGGAACGATGGGTGTAGCCCACTCGCTCCAGTCTACTTTGGACAGTACTCCTGAACATTCCAACCCTTCCAGCTCTGCTTCGACAGTTGGTCTGATCGCATAAGGCACTGGTCTGGCCTTAAGAAACGTTGGGCTTGCATTTTCCTCTATTTTAATCGTTGCTGTTATGCCTTTTACTGTTCCGAGTCCCTCCTGGAACACTTCTTTTGCATCAGTTAGCATTTTTGACAGTCGTCCAGGTGTGACGTCGTCATCCTTTTTGGCCTCAACCTTCAGTGCCTGTATGGAATGCCAGTCTAATTGTATCTTCCAGATCCATTCACATCCTAGCAGTGGTGGTCCTCCATCTGGCAATACATATATGTCCATTTTAGGTATTTCCTGGCCTTTGTATATCACTTTCACCCTTATTTTTCCTTTGGGGTAGACTTTTTGCCCCGTGTACGTCTTCAAGACAATCTCTGTAGCTTTCAAGGGTGTATGTGAAAATAGCCGCTTGTAGTCCCTTTGGTTTATGACTGTTAGGGCTGATCCTGTGTCCAATTCCATTTTCACTTGGACTCCATCTATCTTGAGTGTAACCCAGATAGTCTGGTGATCCTCCATTTTGGTTACCTTATGTAGTTTCAGACAACCCAGCTCCTTGCTTCCGGAGTCTGTGTCACTTTTCTGTTCATCTGAACTACTGTCCATCACCTTGTGTACCTTTTTGTACTTCTCCTGTGGAGATTTCTTGCTGCTGGTTTTCTTCCCAGACCTGCAGACTCTTGCTATGTGTCCTGCTTTTCCACACTGTCTGCACACTTGGTCCTTGAACCAACAATCCTTCTGGTCGTGTGTTGTTCTGCCGCAGCGATAACACTTCCCTGTTCCATAGGACATTTCATTGGTGCCATATTCTTGCGGTCTCCGTTGTATCTCTGCAGCGCCCCTTGCGGCTGCTTCGTGTGATACTGCCATACTGAAAGCCTTGTCCAGCGTAAGATCCTTTTCTGATAGAAGCCGTTTCTGGGTTCCTTCACTTTGCAGCCCACACACAAACTTGCCCCTTAACGTATCTGCTAGTCCCACTCCAAACTGGCAGTGTTTCGATAGCTTGCGCAGTTCCGTTAAGTTCTCAGCATTGCTTTCGTCTTTGTGTTGGTTCCTTTTATGGAACTTAAATTGTTCTGCTATCAGCAGCGGTGTGGGGTTTAAGTGGTCCTGTAGGATTTCTACTATGCTTTCGAAATTCTTGTTCACAGGCTTCTCTGGGGTTATTAGGTTTCGCAGTAACCAATAAGTTTTTGCACCCATGGAATTTAACAAAACCAGTGCTTTCCTAGCATCTGGCACTTCATTCGCCCTGCAGTACACCTCAATACGTTCCACATATGTCGCCCAATCTTCGACTTCATTGTCGAATGTAGAGATACTGCCACTCTTCGGCATCCCTGAGTGTGATTTAACTGTCAAAAATGGCGTCTCCCGCGCTTTCCTTTCTTCCAGCACTCGCCCTTCTTCTCCGCTGCGGCTTCTAAAAATGGCGCCTCCCGCACTCTTCCTTCTTCTCCGCGGCTCAATGGCGTCTCCCGCACTCTCCCTTCTTCTCCCCGCGGACACTGTTCAGCCCTTGAGTCTTGGCTGTGCTCTGCGCGTTTTTTCTTTTTTCTGTGCGCCTTTCCTGTTTCCGCCGCTCGGCCCTGAACCCGGCTGCTACTTTACCCTCTCTCCGTTTTGTTTTTCCTCGACGCCGCTCTGTTTTCAACCCCCGGCTGCACCCTGTGCGCTTCACCCTCTATCTTACCCCGTCGACACTGCTCGGCTTTTTCTCCGCCGTCAGTCGGCTCCAGCCGCCGCTGTCCGGGAAGGGTCTGCGCTGTACCTGTCGTCAGTCTGTTGCTGATCGTCGTGGCTGGGGAACCAAGCCCGGCTCTCCACAGCCTCCCCTGCAATGTTCACTCTCTGTCGGACGACTGGGCGGTTGTTCGTGGTCGACGCCCGTGCTTCTGGCCTCGACTTTCTTCCACCGCCCTCCCGGAGCGAATCCTCGAAGGGAAATGCAGAGTTGCAGGTAGATTCGAATCGACACTCGTCGCCACTGTTAGATCCGTGATTCTGAGAGTATGATGTTTTTCAATAACCACACGGATGCTGTAACTTAACAATCAACAGGTATTTACTGGAGTAGGGTAGTCTCAAGACTGGGGGTACAGAGGCCTGCTCAAGGCTTATATACAGGTGTGGTCACTGCCGGTACTACAGTATACAGGAGCTGTAAAAGTAGTTCCCTCTTAAAGGTACATACACTACATGGGGCAACTTGTTGAAGGCTTAGGCACAGCTGTGGAAGGTTGGAGCCTCACACACTTCTCCAGTGTGAGCTCCTGGGAAGCCCCTCTCACCACCCTAACTCAGCGCCTCCTCAACGGAGGCATCTGCCAGAAGCATGGGAAGCCTTTTGTTCCTTCCCTTCCTGGCATTAGAGGATCTCCAACAGCAGAGGAGGCTGGAGCAACTCCAGCAACAGCTTCACCAGCAACAACAGCAGCACCAGCAGGAGCGGCAGGCTGCGGCTCAGCGACCTGGGGCAGCACAGGCCAGAAGGGGCCAGCGCATGGAAGGCCGTCGGCGCAGGAGATACCCCCCAAACAGGGTCTACAGACACAGGATCAGCTACCTCAACATGACTGAGCAGCAGTGCCAGAGGCGGCTCCGACTTTCGCGAGAGGTTGTGACTGACATCTGCGCAATGCTGCAGCAAGACCTGGAGCCCAGAGCACCAGGTCCACACTACTTACCAGTGGCCATCAAAGTCACCACCGGACTCAACTCTTATGCCTCAGGCTCCTTCCAGGGATCAGCAGCAGATATCAGCGGCATCTCCCAGGCGGCCGCACACTCTTGCATCACGCAGGTAGCCGATGCCCTCTTTGCCCTCGCGCACAATCACATCCATTTCACCAGGGATCGAGCAAGTGTGAGGTCGCGAGCGCTTGGATTAGCTCAGCTGGCAGACTTTCCAAGTGTGCAGGGCGTCATTGACTGCACACATGTGGCCCTTAGGGCACCCCACCACAATCCAGGAGTTTTTGTCAACCACAAGGGCTTCCACTCCCTTAGCGTTCAGCTGGTGTGTGACCACAAGAAGGTGATTTTGCATGCTTGTGCCAGGTACCCTGGCAGCTGCCATGACTCCTTCATACTGCGCCAGTCTACTGTGCCTCCGCTATTCAGTCCGCCAAGCGAACTTCAAGGATGGCTACTTGGAGACAAGGGATATCCCCTGCACTCTTGGCTAATGACGCTGTTGAGGAGACTAGCCAGCGAAGTTGAGGAGTGCTACAACTCCAGCTACATTACCACCAGATGCATTATCAAGCAAACCATCGGATTGCTGAAGATGCGCTTCAGATGCCTCGATAGATCAGGTGGAGCCCTACTGTACTCATCAGCCAGGGTCTCCAAAATCGTCGTGGTATGCTGTGTGCTTCACAACATGGCACAGCGTTGTGGCTTGCCGATTCCGCAGGACCAAGAGGCTCCTCACAGAGCCGCCTCGGATGAGGATGATGCTGATGCTGAGGAGGAGGAGGAGGAGGAGAAGGAGGAGGACGGAAATGAGCATCCTGCAGAGGCCCGCCAACCAGCGGCACCAGTGCACAAGAACATTGCTGGGCGGAATGCAAGGAACGCACTCATCCTGGGCAGATTTGCGTAGCCTGGTACATCAAACACTGCAGCCTCACTGCTTCTTAACTGACCATGGACAGTGGCACATGCCTACACATTCCTACCTATTTGACCAGCTTGCTGATATCTGCAAGTTATCCTAAGGCCTCTATGTGATATCCCCATTCGCCAAATGACAGACGCCATAATTGCAGCAGTTGCCACCAGATTTTTTATGTACAGGAAAATGATGGCATTAAAACTATTTACAAGACTTTTCACCCAAGTGACTACCCTTGTGATTAGTGGTGCTTTATTTTTCTCTTACGCATGCTCCTACGTAGTGCTACCCCTGTGGATGTGGAGGCCCCTTGCTCACTTTCCTGCTGCGCCTGTCTCGACACCTTTGGCGGGTGTCCTCTGGGTTGGCGAGCCTGTGAGGGCTCGCCAGCAGTCTGCTGCTCCTGCGGCTGTGCAGGGCTTGAGACTCCTATCTCACTGGAGTGTGGACTCCGGCGGGCCTCTGACCGAGGGCTCTGAAGTGGCATGGAAGTGTTAGCGCATGGAGAGGAGCCCCCACTTCCTTGAGGTGTGCCAACAACCTCCCTCTCATGGGTCAGCTCCCCCTCAGCGCCTGCAAGTGGCTGGAGAGCACGTTGCTGCACATCAGGGGGGCCATGGGGACCCGTCTCAGCACTGGAAGTCCTGCTCAGAGGGACTTCCATGAAGGTCTGGTTTCGGTGCTCAAAAGATGCCCATCGCTCCTCAAGAGATGCCATTCTATTCAGAGCACTCACCATGTTTTCGACACCCTGGCGACTAAGCTCCTCCATGGCCGCAGCCCTCCTCTCCTCGGCTGCAGCCCTCCTCTCCTCTGCTGCAGCTCTCCTCTCTTTGGCTGCAGCCAGCATTGCCACGGAGGTAGCCATCCTTTCCGTGGTGATGCTTTGATGCGCCAATGACTCCAATGAGGCTCTGCTCATGCTTGCCATGGACTCCTCCATTCGCTCCACACTCGCAGCTACCCTGGAGACAAAACCTCCCAGAGACTGCTGCATCTGTGCATGGAGATCCATCACCTCCTCTCTTGCGGATGGACCCAGAGGCATAGGGTCGACATGCAGCTGAGCTGAGCTGGCAGAGCCCTGCGCCCTCCGAAGAGGACTCTCCACTGCTGTCCCTGTCTCCACAATCTGCTGATGCTCACTTGTGAGTTGTGATACACCAGGTGACAACTCTACTCTATGTCCCGAAGGTCCCACCGAGGTGTGAGTGTTTGCGCTGGTGCTGGGTGCGCTTACTTCTGCTGACGCTGCGCCCTCAGAGGCTGGAGCTTCCTCTGAGGAGTCTGGCTGCAAAGCCTCTTACTCCTCAGCAGTGGCGACGGGGGCACCGGATGGTCCTGTGGGGGAGTAAAGGAAAGAGTTAGAGATGTGATGGCAAGGCTACTTGCACATTGGATTTGGCATATGCTCATAAGTCCAAATGATGTGGCTTCAGAATCATATCAGCAACTCATGCTATGTCAATGAGAGAGATGGGGAACTATTCTGTCACCAGCTTGCGGGCTTGCTCCTGTCTCCCCTGCCCCAGCATCCACAGGCACGTCAGCCCCAGTAATCTCGATCGCTGCTTCCTCCCAGGGGCTCAGGTGGGCGACTGAGGGTGGTCCTCCTCCAGTCCTCGCACACTCTCGTCTGTTGTGAGCTCTCTTTTCCTGCAATGAGAGAGACAAGTGGAGTTTGAGTGAGAGTGCAGGAGTGAGTGTAGAGATTGCATAGCATAGATACTTAGAAGGAGACAAAGATGTTGTGAGGCTGCAAGTCCAAGGGCCCTCCCTATGTGTTGTCAGTTGTGTTCCAAGCATCAGAGTGAGAGGCAGTGTGAGGGCTGGATGGTGGAATAGTTATGTGAATGTGAGCATAGAGAGATACGGAATGGGTAAGGGTGCATGGATGTGACTGTGAAGTGTGATGTGGAGGAAGAGATTGCTGAAGCTGAGTGCTGTTGGGGAAAGGCAATGGGGATCAGGTTGAGGGTGATGGAAACTTCGTACTTACTTTCCCTGTGCGGTGAAGGTCATGGAAGCGCTTCCTGCACTGCATCCAGGTGCGACAGGTGACTCCCAGAGAGTTTACCTCTGCAGCCACCTCCATCCAGGCAGCCCTGGTCTCTTTGGGAGGCCTCTTCCTCCCTGAGCAAGGGTAGAGGACCTCCCTGTGGGCCCTTACCCCATCCACCAAGGTCTGCAGTGACGTCTCATTGAATTTGGCGGCAGCTCGGCCTCTGCCGCTCGCAGCAGCTGGTGCAGGCTCCTCTGCCATTGTGCAAGAGTGGTTGAGAAGCCTGCAGAGGTTGAGAAGCTTGCTGGACACTTTAAAAGCACCACGAATGATGACATCATACTGTGGGGCTTTCTGACTGGAAATGGACAATTAGCAAGGCTGCCCACACGCTGGAACTTAATTGTCCACTTGAGGGAAAATTGCGTGCAGCTAGCTGACCCATTTTTTTTCGGGTCGGAACCCGACATTCGGGGAACCCGAAAATTTCCTGCACAATCCAGAAAATCGGGCCCAAGGAGTTACAGGGCTACCTCATGACTCAACACAAGGAGATACAGGGCCACCTCATGACTCCGCACAAGGAGATACAGGGCCACCTCATGACTCGACACAAGGAGATACAGGGCCACCTCATGACTCGACACAAGGAGATACAGGGCCACCTCATGACTTGACACAAGGAGATACAGGGCCACCTCATGACTCCGCACAAGGAGATACAGGGCCACCTCATGACTCTACACAAGGACATACAGGGCCACCTCATGACTCAGCACAAGGACATACAGGGCCACCTCGTTGTAGTGTCCGAGTATAAATAATACTCGGACTGCAGGAGAACAATAATAACAGGTATTACTTAAGACTGAAATACAGAAGCCTGCTATGGCTTTATATACAGGGGTGGTCACTGCCGGTACTGCAGTATAGAATCAGTTCTTCTCTTAAAGGTACATACACAACAATTCCTCCCCTTTTAGATAAACAGTACATAACATTCATTTAACAACTAAATAATAACTAATTACAATTACAATTTTCTCTGTACTATATACATCAACTGAAATAATCCTTTATAAGTTCAGTCTTTGAGGAGGCTTCCTGATCCTGACTGGATAGCGCCTTTCTCGAGTATCCTGTTATTGCGGCGGAGTTGATTCTGGTTCATTGTCATTGGTTGGTTCATCAGCTTCCAATACCACTGCTTCTGAGGTAGACGCAATCTGTACTTCAGGTTGATTACCAGGTGCACCTGCTCATGGTATGGGTTTGGCTTGTTCCTGTGACTCTAGAATCTGGTCAGCATGGCATCTCACGATGCTCTCTCCAATGTCCACTGTGTACATTAGTGGTCCCTGCTGTGTGCATATCGTTCCTGGCTGCCATTTTTCTGTTCGGTAGTCGTGGGCCAAGACTGGTTGCCCTATCTTGAAGCTCCTGGTTGGCTTCTCACTTATGTGCTGGAATTGCTTATCCTCAACATCTCGTCTTATGTTTGGTTTGAGCAAATCAAGGCGACATCTTAGCCTTCGGTTGAAGAACATTATGGCTGGAGCTTGGTTGGTGACTGCATGTGTTGCATTCCGGTAAGCAAACAAGAAATTATCCACCTTGTGTTGTAGTGGCATGTCGTCATTATACATTGCCTTTATTGCCTTTTTAAAGGTCTGAACAAACCTCTCAGCCAATCCATTTGTGGCTGGATGATATGGGGCAGATGTGTAATGTTTCACCCCATTATTCCTCAGAAACCTCCGGAAATCCTCGGGCACAAACTGTGGCCCATTGTCAGAGCAAATCTGTTCTGGCAAGCCATTCCTGGCGAAGATGGTCCGTAGGACTGCAATAGTTTTCTCCGTGGTGGTGGAGGACATTTTGATGACCTCTGGCCATTTCGAATGGGCGTCCACAGCGATTAGGAACATTGAGTGCATAAATGGACCAGCAAAATCAATGTGTACCCATTGCCATGGAGATGAGGGCCACTCCCATGGATGTAGCGGGGCCTGTGGTGGAGCGTTTTGGACCTTCTGGCATCCTATGCATCTCTTGGTCATATCCTCGATTTCTTTATCGATTCCCGGCCACCACACAAACGCCCTGGCTAGGCTCTTCATTTTTACCCCTCCCAGATGACCCTCATGAAGCTCATTGAGCACTCTATCTCTCAACTTGGGTGGAATTACCTCTCGGGGTCCACACATCAAGGTCCCCCGGCACACTGACAGCTGTTCTCTCCTTGGTGAGAATGCTGGCAACAATGAGTCGCCATGTGCTGGCCATCCCTTCACCGTCAAATCATAGACCTGAGAGAGTGTCGGGTCATTTCGGGTTTCCTTCTCTATACTTGAGTTTGTAACAGGTAGACATTTGACTATGGTCGCATGGAATATCTCAACAGGGTTCACTGCAGGTTCTTCCTCTACCGTAGGCAACGGTAGGCGCGACAGCCCATCAGCATTTCCATGCTGTTTCGTACCCTCGTACTCTATGTCGTACTGATGTGCCCCTAGAAAAAGTGACCATCTTTGCAGCCGTTGCGCCGTCATCACCGGAACGCCCTTCTTTGGGTTAAAAATGGAGACCAGGGGCTGATGATCAGTCAGTAGAGTGAATTTCTGCCCGTGCAGATAGTGATTGAACTTCTTCACCCCCCACACCAGGCTGAGGGCCTCCCTGTTAATCTGGGCGTAGTTACGCTCGGCTGAGGTTAGCGAGCGCGACGCAAAGGCTATTGGCCTCTCTGAACCTTCAAGGAATTTGTGTGACAGCACCGCTCCGATGCCATAGGGAGACGCATCACATGCTAACCGAATCGGTAGTGTTGGATTGTAGTGGGCCAATACTTCTTTTGAAGTGATTAGGCATTTACATTTCTGAAAGGCACGCTTACACTCATCACTCCACTTCCATGTTACTCCAGTTTGCAGCAGGGCGTTCAGTGGGCGCAGAATTGTAGATAAATTCGGCAAGAACTTATGGTAGTAGTTCACCAACCCGAGGAACGACCTCAGTTGCGACACATTTTCCGGTGCTGGAGCCTTGACTACAGCCTCAATCTTGTCCGGCGACTTATGCAACCCTTCCTCATCAATCATGTGGCCACAATACGAGATTTGTCTCCTGAAGAACTCGCATTTGGGGTGGTTGGCTCGTAGCCCATATTCCTGTAATGTCGTGAGCACCTACTCCAGGTTGGCAAGGTGTTCACTGTCATTTTCGCCCGTAACCAGGATGTCGTCCAAATAACACTGGGTCCCCGGGATCCCTTGCAGGACTTGTTCCATCGCCCTCTGCCAAATAGCCGGGGCTGATGCTACCCCGAATACCAGTCGATTGTACTGGTAAAGGCCTTTGTGAGTGTTTATCGTGAGGTATTTCCTAGATGCTTCTTCCACCTCCATTTGTAGATACGCTTGGGCCAGATCAATCTTTGTAAAGCGTTTCCCTCCAGATAGTGAGGTGAAAATATCTTCTATCCGTGGAAGTGGATATTGTACTGTGGCAGGACTGGGTTCACAGTTACCTTGAAGTCCCCACAGATGCGAACCTTCTTCGGTTCCCCAGGCGTGCTGCTCAATGATTTCTTCATTACAGGAACGATGGGTGTGGCCCACTCGCTCCAGTCCACCTTGGACAGCACACCCGAACGCTCCAGACTCTCCAGCTCTGCTTCAATGGCTGGGAGGATCGCGTAAGGTCTGGCCTTAAAAAATTTTGGGTTTGCGTTATCTTCGATTTTTATCGTTGCCATTACTCCTTTTAGAGTCCCAAGTCCTTGTTGGAACACCTCTTTCGTGTCAGTTAGAATTTTTTGACAGTCGGCCAGGTGTGATGTCATCATCCTTTTTATCAGTCACAGTTAGCGCCTGAATGGAATGCCAATCCAATTGTATTTTTCGGATCCATTCACGTCCCAATAATGGTGGTCCTCCATCTGGTAGTATATATAGATACAGTTTCTGTGTTTCCTTGCCGTTGTATTCAACTGGCACCCTTATTTTTCCTCTGGGGTAGACTTTTTGCCCCGTGTATGTCTTCAATACAATGGACGTGTCCTTCAAGGGTATGTGTGAGAATAGCCGCTCATAGTCTCGTCGATTCATGACAGTTAGGGCTGATCCTGTATCCAATTCCATCTTTACTGGGGACCCTGCTATCATGAGGGTGACCCAAATGGTTCAGTGATCCTCCTTTGCGATCACGTTGTGTAACTTTAGACAACTTAGTCTCCTGCTCCCGGAGTCCTTATCACTCTTCTGATCTTCCGAACTACTGTCTGTCAATTTCTTAACTTTCTTGTACTTTTCCTTAGTAGTTCTTGTAGTGTTGGTTTTCTTTCCCGACCTGCAGACTCTTGCTATGTGTCCCATTTTCCCACATTGCCTGCATACTTTGTCCTTAAACCAGCAGTCCTTCTGCTCATGGGTTGTTCTGCTGCAGTGATAGCACTTTTCTGCTCCATATGCCATTTCGTTAGTGCTGTATTCCTGTGGTTTCTGTTGTATTTCCGCAGCTCCCTGTGCTGCTGCTTCGTAGGATACTGCCATGCTGAAAGCCTGTTCTAGCGTCAGGTCCTTTTCCGAAAGTAGTTATTTCTGGGTTCCTTCACTCTGGAGCCTGCAGACAAACTTATCCTGTAAGGTGTCTGCCAGTCCTGCTCCGAACTGGCAGTGCTTCGATAACTTGCGTAGTTCCGTAAGATAGTCAGCATTGCTCTCATCTTTGTGCTGGTTTCTTTTATGGAACTTGAATCTTTCTGCTATCAGCAGCGGTGTAGGGTTTAGGTGTTCCTGTAAGATATTAACAATCTCCTCAAAACTTTTCTCCATTGGTTTAGCTGGGGTAATTCAATTCCGCAATAGGCCGTACGTTCTCGAGCCCATCAAATTTAATAATACCGACGCCTTCTTTCCATCGGCCACCTCATTTGCCTTGCAGTACACTTCAATTCTTTCCACATACGTGGTCCAGTCTTCTATCTCGTTGTCGAAAGCAGTGATACTGCCACTTTTTGGCATCTTGGGTGATTTAAAATGGCACCTCCCGCGCTTTTTCTTCTTCACCAATGGATTAAAATGGCACCTCCTGCGCTTTTCCGTCTTCCCCAATGGAATAAAATGGTGCCTCCCGCGCTTTTCCTTCTTCCCCTTGCTGCCACGCTGCTCCGAGCGTTCTTCAGGGTAATGGCGGCGACCCGCGGCTTCGGCGCATCTCACTTTTCCTTCCCCTTGTTTTATTTTCGCTACGCTGCCCGGTTCTTGAGCACCGACCACGCCCTGTGCGCTCCACCCTCTCTCTCTCTTTTCCTCCCGACGACGCTGCACGGCCCCTTTGCAGAGCCGCTCGATCGAGCTTGAGCCTGCCACAGTCCGGAAGGGTCAGCGCACTACCTGCTACCAGCATGATTTGCTGGAACACCTTGACTGGGGAGCCAAGCCCAGCTCTCCACAGCCTCTCCTGCAACTCTTCGAACTCTGATGGATCCTTGGGCGGTTGCCCGCGGTCGACGCCCGTTGTTCTGACTTCGACCTCCAAGAAGCTTCTTCTCAGGGAAAGATCCCCGTGAGGTGATGCAGTACTGCAGGTGAGTTCGAAACTGTTCGTCGCCAATGTAGTGTCCGAGTATAAATAATACACGGACTGCAGGAGAACAATAATAATAGGTATTTACTGAACAGAGGGTACTCTTTTTGTTTGGACCCAAAAAAAGAACCCAATTGGACTGTAAATAAACAGAAGTTCAACTAAAACTTAACAAATCAAATTAAAATTTGGTTTTGCGGGTTGATAATGCACTCCAGTCCCGCGGCGCCCACCGGTCGCGGAAATACTCAAGCGCGCCGGCGGACACCGCGTGCTCCAACTCCAGGGCCACCCGGGCGCGAACATGGCTGTGGAAGAGAGGCAGGCAATCCGGCTGGACGACCCCCTCGACCGCCCGCTGCCTGGACCAATTGATGGCTCTTTTAGCCAGGCCCAGGAGCAGGCCCACAAGGAGGTCCTCCAACCTGTCCGCTCCCCTCCGCACCGGGTGACCGTAGATCAAGAGCGTGGGACTGAAGTGCAACCAAAAATCGAGGAGCAGCCCCTTCAAGTAGTGAAAGAGGGGCTGCAACCTCTCACACTCCATATAAACATGAAACACAGACTCCTCCAGGCCGCATAAAATGCAGGCGGCCTGGGAGTCCGTGAACCTGCTTAAAACCTTATTGCACGGGACCGCTCCATGCAACACCCTCCAGGCCAAGTCCCCGATGGAACAAGGGAGGACTCCCGCGTAGAGAGCCCTCCATTGGGGACCTCCGCCACCGCCAGTCGGCAAGACGCCACGCCAAGGCGTGTCCGGACGGTAGACGAAGATGACAAAGTGGAGAGTGTGCAGGAGCAGCCCGTACAGGAAACCCCTCTGCGCGGAATGAAAAGGCACGGAGGGTATTTCCTCGAGATGGCTCAAGTTGTGAGGCGCCGGTTCCCGAGGGGAGTTTCGGGGCCAAGCGCCGATGAGGAATTCTGTCCGAATGGGGATAAGCTCGGACGGGATCGCCCCACGTTCTTGAGCCGCCTCGATACACCTAGTGGAGTCGGGGCCCAGTGCCGCTTTCACCGATTCGATGGCTTCGACCGCGAGCCGGACGTTGGCCCAGGACAGGCGCCGCGCCAGCTCCTCCGGCGCCATCCAGCCCGCTCCTCCGCCATCGAGCAGGTCCCCGACTCTGGTCACCTTGCCAGGCACAGCCCTGCCCTCCGCCAGCTGCCCGAACCCGCATTCGTGGAGGTGCGGATCCCTGAGCAGCGGCTCCCGAAGGAGAGCCGCCGCTCCTGACGGGGGAGAGCTCCGCCTGGAAGCGATGTAGTTCCAAACCCATAGTAGTTCCTGGTAGAAGACAGGCAGCTCCCGCAGGCCGGCACGCCTGCTGCCCACTTTCGCAAACAGGAGCTGCGTGTCGTAATTGAGGCCGTGCAGCTGGCGGAAGAAAAACGTCGCCAGCGCACACTATCTCGGAGGATTCTCGACGTACAGGTATCTCTGCAGCGTCTGAAGATGGAAAGTCGCAGCCTGGGTGCGAAGGCACACCAGCGCCTGACCGTCCTCCCTAAGCGGGAGACACAGAACCGTGGCAGAGACCCAGTGCTTCCTTTTGTCCCAGAAGAAGTCGATGAGCTTCTTCTGCATCTTGGCGACAAACGCAGGGGGAGGGATCAAAGTGACCAACCGGTACCACAACATGACGGCCACCAGCTGGTTTATGACCAGCGCTCGACCCCTGTAGGACAACACTCGGAGCAGTCCTGTCCAGCGTCCTAGGCGAGCGGTGGCTTTGGCCTCCAACTCTTGCCAGTTCGCCGGCCAGGCGTCCTCGGCAGGGCTAAGGTAGACTCCCAAATAGAGGAGGTGCGTGGTGCTCCAGGCGAAAGGCCTGAACTCCTCCGGCAGGGAGTCCACCCACCACTGACCCAACAGGAGTCCGGAACATTTCTCCCAGTTGATCTTGGCGGAGGATGCGTCCGAGTAAATCTGCTGGCATTCTCGCATCCTCCGCAAATCAGCGGGATCCGTGACCGTGAGGAGCACATCATCGGCGTGAGCCGAGAGGACCACCCCCACGCCCGGCCCTTGCAGAGCCAGTCCCGTCAACCTCTTCCGCAAGAGGCGCAGGAATGGCTCCACGCAAACGGCGTATAACTGACCGGACATGGGGCATCCCTGATGCACCCCCATCCCGAAGCGAAGGGGTGCCGTCAAGGACCCGTTAACTTTAATCAGACACTCCGCGGCGGCGTACAGAAGTCGGATCCGGGCAACGAAATGCATCCCGAACCCGAATGCGCGCATAGTCCCGAAGAGATACTCGTGATCCACCCTGTCGAACGCCTTCTCCTGATCCAGGGAAAGGAAGGCGACCGACAGACCAGCCCTCTGGGAGTGGTGGACCAGGTCCCGGACCAGATGGATGTTATCGTGGATGGTCCGGCCCGGGACCGTGTAGGACTGGTCGGGGTGGATCATGTGGGCCAGCACGGTGCCAAGGTGAGCAGACATTGCCCTGGCAAAGATTTTATAGTCCGTGCTGAAGAGGGAGACCGGGCGCCAGTTCTTAAGGAGGCGGAGATCGCCCTTCTTAGGCAGCAGGACAATGACTGCCCTGCGCCAAGAGAGGGGCATCTCCCCGGTCGCCAAACTTTCCCCCAGGACCCGCGCATAGTCGCCCCCCAAGATGTCCCAGAATGCCCTGTGGAACTCCACGGTCAGCCCGTCCAGCCCCAGGGACTTTCCCCTAGAGAGCTGGCGGAGGGCGCCGGTCAGCTCCGCCAGGCTTAGCGGAGGGTCCAATTTTTTGGCGCCCTCCAGGCTGACCTTCGGCAGGTCCTCCCACAGAACTCTGCGCGCATCCTCGCTGGACGGATCCGGAGAGAACAGAGCCCCGTAGTAGGCGCGGGTCTCCGCGCTGATTCCCTCTGGATCCAAGACCAGAGATCCGTCGTCGGCCAGCAGCCCCAAGAGCTGCTTACGGACCCCCCGTCTTTTTTCCAGCGAGTAGAAGAAGGGGGAGCCGCGGTCCAGGTCCCGCAGGAGCTGGATCCGCGACCTCACGTACGCGCCTCGGGACCCGACGAGCTGCAGGTCCTTCAGCGCGCCCTTCTTCTCTTCGTACACCTTCCGCAGGGCCGGGTCCTCGACGACCTGACCGAGACGGGACTCCAGGTCGAGCACCTCCTTCTCCAACCGCCCGACCCGGGCCTCCCGCCTCTTGGTCGACCCCTTCATGTACTCCTGACAGAAGAGACGGATGTGAGCCTTGCCCACATCCCACCATAGCCTCGAGGAGGGGAAGCCCCCCCCGCTTCCTTCTCCAGTCGGCCCAGAACCGACTAAACGAACCCCGGAACCGCGCATCCTCCAACAGCAGGTTGTTAAAATGCCAGTACGCGGACCCCCCCGCGCGCGCAGCGGAGCGAGCTCCGCCCACACCAGGTGGTGGTCCGTGCATGGCACCAGCCGCATGGAAGCCGCCGGAACGCAGGAGACGTACACCCGGGAAATGTAGAGGCGGTCGATTCTGGACCTTCCTCCCCCAGACCTCACGCTAGTGAAGGCGCTGGAGTCGGGGTGGAGATTTTGCCAGACGTCCACCAAGTCGAAGGACCCAACCAGGTCCCTCAACTTCTCCATCGCCGCCGGGCTTCGCGGGGGACCCGAACGGTCCCTCGCCTCGAGGGTACAGTTAAAATCCCCCCCGAGGATGACGCACTCGCCCACATCGACGGAGCCCAAAAGAGCGGACACTTCTTCGAAGAAGCGCACTTGCTGCGCACCGGTCTGAGGGGCGTACACGTTCACTAGATGGAGCGGCACGCCCCCCAGGCAAACAGTGACCTGGAGCAAGCGGCCCGGCACGTGCTCCTTGACCCCCAAGATCTCCGGCTGAAAATGCGGGGCCAGCAAGATAGCCACCCCGCTGGAATTGTTGGAGAGGTGACTCATGCTGACCCCTCCTTGCCACTCCAGGAGCCATGTGGCTTCGTCTCCCGGAACAGTGTGGGTTTCTTGCAGGAAGCACACCGCATACTTCCCGTCCCGAAGGACCGAGAAGTTATTGAATCTGCGGCGCGCCTCCCTGCTGCCGTTGATGTTGAGGCTGGCTATGGTTATCTTCATGTCAGAAGCATAGTGCAACCTCTACCTACACCTAACGGGGGGAGGAAGCGCAGCCGCTGGTCAGCCGCCACTTCCTCAGCAGCCCAGTGAGAAACATTGTGAGCCGACGCAGCTCGAGCGGGTTCACTCCCTCGTCCGCGCCCATGATCTTAACGGCGGCGCAGACGGACACGATGAGCAGCGCCAGCTCCAACCACCTGTCGAGGGCCAGCCGTACCTTATTGCGCCGACCCAGGCACGTGGCCATAAAATCCCAGAGTTCCCTTACGGGAATGAGGGGAGACTCGGCAAGGGGCACGAGGTCATCCACCGCCTTGTCGGTGCTGGAGTCCGAATCGTCCTCCGTGCCCATCACCGAGTCCCCATCCTCCTCCAGGGGGTCGTCACCAGCGGCCGACCCATCCACCGCGCAGTGCGCGGCGAACGGCTCGGCCGCACCAGCCAGCCCCGCAGTGCGCGGCGAATGGCTCGGCCACACCAGCCAGCCCCGCCTCTGCCCGGATCCCACCCCCAGGATCGGCGGCAGAGGATTCATCCCTGGGCTCCCTTAGGGGTGCTGGGCCAGAAGACGGCGGCGGTTCGGAGCTCCCCTCCGCCCCAGACGCCGGAACGACCGGAGAAACCGGGGAGAGAACAATTCCCAGCTCCTCCAGTACATCCGGCACCAGAGACGCAGCCAGGGGGCCATCCTCCTCCCCGCCACCAACCTCCGACCCAGCGGAAGGGGTGTTTTGAATTAAAACCTCTACCAGGTCGAGCAGCCCCTGGGAGATGTCTGGGTCGCATTGGGCGAGCTCATTATCCTCGAGCTCGCCCGACCCAGACCCCAGGCCGCCCGACCCGGCGAGGGGTAACGGCACCGATAGAATGTCAATTTCCACCGCGGGTTGTTCCGCGACCCCCCCCACGGGCAGGGTCTCGTCCCCATCCCCGGGAGGCACGCGCCGGACAGACACATCTGCCTCAGCCTCCCGAGGGACAGGCGACCCCTGCCGATCACTGGTGATGATGACAGCGGTGGGGGGGGGGGTGCGCAGTACCCGCGGTGGGCGACGACTCCCCCTGCTCGGAGGGACCTTCCTCCTCCCGGTCCTCCTCCTCTTCCAGGGGGTCATGCCTTCTTTTTAGCATGGAGGGAGCGAGGGAGACCTCCATGTCTGCAGAGGCCTCCTCCTCAGCTCCCTCCTGCGGAGCAGGTTTGTCGGGTTCCTTGGGCCTGAGCCCAGCCACAGGTATCGGCGTTTCCGCAACGGCGGTTGCGACCACAGGCTCGGGCACGAGGCCCCTCCCACTCACGTCCACCCCGATCAACTCCGCGAGGAGCGCGGGTGTAAGGGGCTCAAGGGGCAAGGGCTGGCCCTCCACGGGGGGACGCGCCCTAAGGTGTTTTGATTTTATCCGCGCCTTCTTTCCAGCCGGACGCGCTCCCTCCCTCCCGCCGGAGGCCTTGGTGGCATCGACCCCCGACATCAACCGCGCATCAGATGATCTCGACGTGCGGGCAGATCCGGAGGGGGGAACGGCGGCGGCGCCAGCCTCGGCCGCACGAGATGATCCGCGGCCTTGGAGGCGGGGCAGTTTTTCCTGATGTGCCCCACCTCCTTGCAGGCATGGCACCGCACACCGTCCGACGTCCAAAAGACGCGATAGGCGGTCCCCTCGTGGAGGACGACGAACGCCCCGTCGGTGTCCTCCTCCCGCGCCAGCTGGATAAACAGCTGGCGCCGGAAGGAGAAGACGTGGCGAAGGCTGGCCTTCCGGAAGCCGAGTGGGATGGGTGTGATCCCCGACCTCACCTCCCCAAGTTGGCGTAAATGGGGAAGGAGGAGCTCACCAGGAACATAGGGCGGGACGTTGGAAATGACGATCCTCTGCGCGGTGGCCTCGAGAGGAGCCACCGGCAGGAAGGTCCCGCCCACGGTGAGTCCCTTGGCGACGGCCAGGGACACCGCCCGCTCCGACCCCAGGAAGAACACAGCCTTTACCATACATTTTTGAGGCCGCGACGATGGCTGAGGGGCCGACAACCCCAGCCATGGCTTTAACGCAGGCCTCAATGGTCATAGTGGGGTGAGTGTAGCTCTTCACCCCAAGCTTTTTTGTCATCAATCTGAATGATGACGGGGCAGCAGAAGCAGCGGGAGCAGCTGTGGCTGTGGCTGCCACTCCCGCATAAGTCCTGGCTGGCCCCGCCACCGGCGAAGATGCAGTCACCATTATGGGGTGTTTTTATAAGGGCCACACTCACCCCAAGTCACAGGCCTGAAGGTGTTAATGGCCTCAGGTATTTTTTGGTCCTCTATTGAGCAGAGGGAGCTGTTTAAGTTGAAGACACACCTCTCCCCTTATTGATTGAAATTGGGAGAGGGGCCTTCTCCCCTCTGCTCAGTAGGCAATTACTAAAAAGAGATGAAATTGAGGTGCCTTTGAGAAACAGGCAGAGAGTGACAAAGAGAGAGAGAGAGGGGGGGTTGGGAAGGAAGGAGGCCGCAAGGGCAGGGTTGCAACTCAGGATGGTGGGTGGGTAGGTGTTGGCAGGGGTGCACTCTCCGATGGGAATTTAAAGTCTTTGATGGTGGTGGTCTTCTGGCAGGGGGAGAAAGATGTCTTCACCTGGGAAAGCTGGAGATGCCCAGGCTCAGTCCTGCACCAGGTCTTAACGATGTAATTGGACTTCACCTAGGCAGCTCCAGCTGTCCCAGGTCAGGCAATAGAAGGATGCTTATTAGTGGTGTGTGTGGCCTAGCTTTTAACAAGAGCCACACACACACACACAGACACCCCTTGATGATCCGGCCTTGTTTCTTCTTTTCTCCCCCCACCTAAAATACAAAGTCTTTGGGAGAGTGCACCAAATAACACCCACCTGAAAGATGATGTTGTTCTTCCCTCCTTCCAAACAGTTGGCGGCTGTTGGTTGTTTCTCTCCCCTCTCTCCTGGAATGGAAGCCAATTTGGGGAGGCAGTAATGGGAAAGGGCTCTCCCCTGGTTGGTGTTGTTGCTGGCCTCCCTTCTCCTTCTCCTCCTCTGTCCTCTCTCTCCAGGCACCTCAGTTGCTGTGATGATGGTGGAGGTAGAGGTGGTGGTCGTCTAACGATATCCTCCTCTTCCTGGTCAGGGGACCACCACTTTAGTCCACTCTCCACTCTCCTAGTCTGGATGCTCCCTCTGCTTGCAGCTGCACAGCCAGCAATGCTGTGAATGAGGTACTGAACAGAGGGTAACTTAAGACTGAAATACAGAAGCCTGCTATGGCTTTATATACAGGGGTGGTCACTGCCGGTACTGCAGTATAGAATCAGTTCTTCTCTTAAAGGTACATACAAAACACTCATGACTCTACACAAGCACATACAGGGCCACCTCATGACTCCGCACAAGGAGATACAGGGTCACCTCATGACTCCGCACAAGGAGATACAGGGTCACCTCATGACTCCGCACAAGGAGATACAGGGTCACCTCATGACTCCGCACAAGGAGATACAGGGTCACCTCATGACTCAACACAAGGAGATACAGGGCCACCTCATGACTCAACACAAGGAGATACAGGGCCACCTCATGACTCAACACAAGGAGATACAGGGTCACCTCATGACTCAACACAAGGAGATACAGGGTCACCTCATGACTCCGCACAAGGAGATACAGGGTCACCTCATGACTCAACACAAGGAGATACAGGGTCACCTCATGACTCAACACAAGGAGATACAGGGTCACCTCATGACTCCGCACAAGGAGATACAGGGTCACCTCATGACTCAACACAAGGAGATACAGGGCCACCTCATGACTCAACACAAGGAGATACAGGGCCACCTCAGTCCCATATACTTACTTCTACAGGTAAAGTACGAAGAAGGAGCAGAGGATTAGAATTGGAGCACACAAAACATATATCATCACCAAGGGGAGGCACCAGGGTAAAAAAACACTGGCCACATAACAATAATCACTTTTAGGGAGCTTCAATTTGATTATAATATAGGAACGGAGGTTCCTATCAGAAAGACTGAGTTCGACTCAGGCAAATAAAATAATGAACTTTAATGAAACAAAACGAGTTTAAACTGGAAACTGCTAGAACACATCAATAACAGGTCGACTCTCCTTGAGGGTTCCACGAGGACTGATCCTCTGGTCAGAAGACTGACGTCATGACGTCATCACGTTCTTCCCGCCATTGGGGCATCACGTGACTAACGGCATGACGCCATCACGTTGAAACCGCGCTGTAAAGGTAACTAGACATTGTAGAGTCAAACAGTGTAATTAAAGGTACAGGCACAGACAGTAACTACATTGCTGTTAAAGGAATTATGTACAACCGCTCTGAGTCCTTTGGTGGCTCCGTCACATGCGCCCCCCCAGAATTGTCTTTAACAGAAAAGGTGAGGCGAGGAGGAGGCCTGACAAACCTGTCCGATCGACTTCGATACCCTGGTAGAGGAAGTTGATGACCGGTGGTCGAGTTGGCAGTCGGTTGTGGCTGAGCAGGCGCGGCGAGCGTGGTCGAGTTGGCAGGCGGCTTTGGTTGATCTGGTGCGGCGGCAGCGGGCGGTCGGCCACATTTGGGTGGTTGAGCGACTACGACAGGGTGGTCCAGGTCCAGGTGAGCCGGCTTCAAGCGGTCCACCAAGATGTGATTCGGCTTCCCTCCGACGTCGACCGAAAAGGATTTGTCTCCTGGTTCGATGACGTGGAAAGGACCAGTGTAAGGGGGCTTGAGCGGATCCTGGTGAGCGTCGTGGCGGATGAAGACATACTTCGCATCCTTCAGTCCCGGTGGCACGTAGGAGTTCTGCAAACCGTGATTGGACGTAGGTATCGAGCGAAGCATCTGGCCGCTTCCTGGTGGTGAACGTGTTGCTGGGAGGCGGACCATGGCTCTGTGGGAGAAGGGAGGAAATCTCCTGGTACACGGAGCGGCTGGCCATAGAGGAGTTCAGCCGAAGACAATTGTAGGTCGTCTTTGGGCGCCGTACGAAGACTCAACAGGACCCATGGGAGCCTGTCCACCCATCCTGCACCTTGAAAACTGGCCCGAAGAGCGGCTTTAAGCGACCTGTGGAATCGCTCGCAAAGGCCATTTGCCTGTGGATGATAGGCAGTGGTGCAATGAAGTTTGGTACCGAGCCCCTGAGCCACAGCGTTCCAAAGCTCCGAGGAAAATTGCGGCCCATGGTCAGAAGAGATGTCCGCCGGTACCCCGAAACGGGCAACCCAACAGGAGATGAAAGCTCTAGCGATGTCTTCCGAAGTGGTGGAAACCAAAGGAATTGCCTCTGGCCACCTAGTGGTGTGGTCCACTATGGTGAGGAGATGAGTATAACCCTGAGAAGGCGGAAGCGGCCCCACGAGGTCCACATGCACGTGGTCAAAACGACGCTCCGGAACAGTGAACGCAGCCACTGGAGCCTTGACATGACGCTGGACTTTGGCCTTCTGGCATACGACGCAGGTATTAGCCCAGTCACGGACATCAATGTGCATACCTTTCCAGACGAACTTGGCCGACATAAGCCGTTGCGAAGCCTTCATTCCCGGGTGCGACAACCCGTGTATGGCATCAAAAACCTTCCGGCGCCATGCGACTGGCAAGATAGGTCGAGGAAATCCCATGGAAACGTCGCAAAGGAGCGTGGCACCTGCGGCCTGGAAGATGACGTCGGTCGCTTGGAAGCTAGAGGGAACGGTTCTATATGATTGGACCTCCGAGTCCGAGGCCTGATCCGCAGCCATGAGGGCGTAGTCGATTCCCAGGTGCACCGCGTGGACCATCGCACGGGAGAGGCAATCTGCCACCAGGTTGTCCTTACCAGACACATGTTGAATGTCCGTGGTAAATTCGGAAATGTACGTCAAGTGACGTTGTTGAGGAGCAGACCACGGTTCGGCGGTCTTGGCCATGGCGAACGTAAGGGGTTTGTGGTCGACAAAAGCAGTGAAGGGACGCCCCTCCAATAAAAACTGAAAATGGCGAATGGCGAGGAAAAGGGCCAGTAGCTCCCTATCGAAGGTGCTGTACTTTTTTTCATTCTTTCGTAGTTGACGGCTGAAAAACGCCAGCGATTGCCACGTGCCATTGACCCACTGTTCTTGCACTGCACCGATGGCGTAGTCTGACGCGTCGGTGGTAAGGGCGATGGTGGCACCTGGAAGGGGGTGCGCCAGCATGGTTGCGTTGGCCAAAGCGTTCTTGGTGTCGCCGAACGCCTGGACCATCTCAGCTGTCCAGCTGATTGGGTCTTTACCGGACTTGCCCTTGAGGGCCCCGAAGAAAGGTTGCACGAGTTGAGCCACCTTGGGGACAAAACGGTGGTAGAAGTTGACCATCCCCAGGAACTCCTGCAAGGCCTTGACTGTCGACGGCTGCGGGAAAGAAGTAACCGCCTCAACCTTCGTCGACAAAGGGACGGCGCCGTCCGATGTTATGCGATATCCCAAGAAGTCGATCTGTTGCAGGCCGAACTGGCACTTGGCCGGGTTGATGATTAAGCCGTGTTGGCTGAGGCGCGTAAAGAGGGAACGCAAATGGGAAATGTGCTCCTCCTTGCTGGCACTGGCGATGAGTATGTTGTCAATGTAGACGAAAATGAAACGCAGTTCTCGAAGAACGGAGTCCATTAAACGCTGGAACGCCTGTGCTGCGTTCTTTAAGCCAAACGGCATCCGCAGGAACTCAAAGAGGCCAAAAGGGGTGATGACTGCGGTTTTCGGGACGTCTTGTGGGTGCACTGGAACCTGGTGATATCCATGGACGAGGTTGACTTTAGAGAAGATAGAAATTCCCGCCAAGTGGGCCGAGAAATCCTGGATATGCAGGATCGGGTACCGATCCGGAGTGGTGGCGTCGTTGAGGCGTCGGTAGTCACTGCATGGCCGCCAGCCGCCGCCTGGTTTCGGCACAATGTGGAGAGGCGAGGACCAGGGACTCTTGGATCGCCGAATGATCCCGAGCCGCTCCATCGTGTCGAACTCCGCCTTCGCAGCTGCGAGCTTGCTGGGTTCGAGCCTTCTAGCCTGCGCATAAACCGGGGAGCCAGTAGTGGTGATGTGATGTTCAACACCGTGTTTCGTTGCCGAATAGTAGAAGGTGGGCCTTGTCATCTCCGGAAACTCCCCGAGGAGCCGCGTGGAGTCATCTGGAGGAGGGAAAGCACAGGCAATGGAGTGCGCCACGGAGGTACCGTGGTAACACGAAATCGAGTGGAAGGTGGCCGCGTTGATCAGCCGGCGGTGCCGGACATCGACTAGTAGGCTGTTGGCACACAGAACATCCGCCCCTAGTATATCCTGTGAGACTGTGGCCGTGACGAATTCCCAAAAGAAGCGCTGACCGCCGAAACAGACTTCGACCCGCCACTTTCGGAACGTGCGAATTGCTGCGCCGTTAGCCGCCACAAGGGAAAAACCGAGGTTCCCAGTCTGCATGTCGAGTTTCAACGCAGGTAGAATGCTACATTGCGCCCCGGTGTCACAAAGAAAACGGCGGCCCGAGAGGGAATCAGTGATATAGAGGAGTTTCCCCGTAGAACCGACGGTCATCGCCACCGCGGAACGCCCGTTATACTTGGTCATCCGTCGCCAGGGACGCCGCCTGCGCTTTCTTGTTTTTTGTTTGGGCGAAAAACTGCAGGGGGAACGGCAGCATCGTGCTTTCGCGCCAAAACGGGTGTGGTAGGAGCACCAGCCCGCTGTAGGAGAAGCCGGAACCGCGTCTGTGGGGGGTGGGTGCCTCGTGGCCGCGCAGCACTGCTGGGTAACCGTGAAAATCTTATCGGCTTCGGCCGCAAGCTTGGCGCAGTCTGTAATGTCGGATCTGGCTAGGGCAGCCTGAACCTGTTCAGGCAGTTGATAGAGGAAAAGCTCCCGGAAGAGGAAACATTCCGGTTCAGCACCCAAGAGCGTGAGCATTTGGCTCATGAGCTCGGACGGTTTGGAGTCCCCGAGGCCGGGCAGCGTGATGAGCCGGCGAGCACGCTCCGACTTTGATAGCCCGAAAACCTGAAGCAACCGCGCCTTAATTGCATCATACTTGCTGTCAGTAGGAGGACTACCGAGGAGGCTGATGATCCGGGATGCAGTTGCGCTGTCGAGGGTGGAGACCACGTAATAATAGCGGGTCTGATCTGCGATGATGTTCCTAATGGCGAACTGGGCTTCAGCCTGGATGAACCAGGCGTCTGGTTGTTGCTCCCAGAACTGTGGCAGTTTCAGCGTGACGGCATTCGTGTCCATGTCGAATCTTCCACGAAAATCGTTCGTAGAAGTCGGGGTCACCAATGTAGGAACGGAGGTTCCTATCAGAAAGACTGAGTTCGACTCAGGCAATTAAAATAATGAACTTCAATGAAACAAAACGAGTTTAAACTGGAAACTGCTAGAACACATCAATAACAGGTCTACTCTCCTTGAGGGCTCCACGAGGACTGATCCTCTGGTCAGAAGACTCACGTCATGACGTCATCACGTTCTTCCCGCCATTGGGGCATCACGTGACTAACAGCATGACGTCATCACGTTGAAACCGCGCTGTAGAGGTAACTAGACATTCTACAGTCAAACAGTGTAATTAAAGGTACAGGCACAGACAGTAACTACATTGCTGTTAAAGGAATTATGTACAACCGCTCTGAGTCCTTTGGTGGCTCCGCCACAATAATTTATTTCCACTGTGTTCAGAGAGTTTTCTTCTGAAGGGACGAAAAGGGATAAATTATGAGGACAGGTTGCATATGCCCTTGAGTAGTAGGAGATGATTAAAGGACTTGATAGGGTAGGCAGAAACTATTTCCTCTGATGGAGGAGTCCAGAACAAGAGGACATAACCTTAAAATTAGAGTTAGGTCATTCAGGGATGATGTTAGGGAGCTTTTCTTCACACATAGGTTAGTGCTAAATCTGGAACTTTTCCAAAAAGCTGTTGAGGCTAGGTCAATTGAAAATTTCAAATTTGAGATTGATAGATTTTTTGTTAGGTAAAGCTATCAGGGATATGGAACCAAGGCGGGTAAATGGAGTTTAGATACAGATCTGCCATTATTTAATTGAATGGTGGAACAGGCTTCAAGGGCTAAATAGCCTACTCCTGTTCCTATGTTCCTAAGGTGTAGAATAAGAAATGAGCAGGCCAATGGATTGGCATCTGAATTACTGCAGAGATCAATATTGTTGAAGATATTTTAGGCCATTATATTGTACACATGTGGAGAGGACTGTTACTTCATTGGGCAGATGTGGCACTTAGCTGAAGGCCTGCTCTATGAAAACCTGCCATATGGCTCTTGCTGCCTGCAATGTTTCATCAGAGATAACTTCTGGCTGATCATCAGTGTCTTGCTTTACCACTGGCTGCAGGTAGGCTTCCATCTGCTCCATTCCTAGGACTCTCTGGATGGTAAAGTTGTAGAACATCCAGTAGCCTACAATAATCTTGGAGACCTTGGTGGTGGGTTTATATTGGAAGATGTCCACTGATCTGCCCAGGCATCTGAGGTACTTCTTCAAAGCCTATGGTTCGTTAATGATGCTAATGGCTGCATGAACCTTGCTCTATCTTTGCTGTGTTGCTGTTCATGGCTGTCTCAATGGTGTCAGGGCTAAAGGAGGTAGCCTTGGTTTCCTAAAAGCTCTCATAGATGTCTGCCTTCTCTTTTAAATTGCCTAGGCACAGAGGGTTGTGAAGGTGCCATAACTGCTGCCTGGGAAGCAAGTGTTGACATGCATGATCCTTTGTTGCTGGTACCAACCAGCTGGACACTGATGGATCCCTTTATAGTTCATAAAGAGCATTGGACTGTGTTCAGGGGCTGGGATGGCCACATAAAGACCAACAACAAGGGCTGAACATTGGGGAGATTTATGATGTGAAAAAGTGCAGTGGTCTCCATTTTGCTGTTGCGTTTCTGGGGGCGAATGAAGAAGTGGTTTGCCTTGGCAAACAATGCATCAGTGACTTGCTTGATGTATCTATGCACTTAGGATTGCCTGATGTTGTAGTGTATGTAACCGTTCCACCTTTAAGAGAACTATTTTAAGGGTTGCACTACTTTATCTTGGCCGCTGTATACTGTAATACCGGTGGTGACCACACCGGTATATAAGTGCTGTGTAATGATTTATTGGGCAGTTCCGCCCTGACCTTCAACTAGTAAAGACCTGTTAAAGTTTACTCTTGTGGTCTGTGTAGTAATTCTCAATATAACACACAGACTTAACAGTGGCGACAAGTACGATCTTACCCTGCGGCAGAGATACATCCAAGGCAGTTTAACGGGCGTCGAGAGGAGGCATCCGCCCTCATCATTCTGCTGAGAAAAGACTCGGGTCTGCAGAGCGAAGGAAGAATTCTGACATGAAGCCTTCCATCAGCAACAGGCAGTGATCATCCCTTCTATCACGGTGGTGGGTAAGCCGATCAGCGACGAGCAGCAAGTCGGCCACGTTGACTGTGAGTAGGGGAGAAAATAACAAAAAAAAACGGAGGATATAAGGGCGGAGAACTCGACCACGGCCGGGGAAAAGAGCCGGACAGAAGTCGGGGCCAGAGGGGCTGAGACTGGGGCAGCGTAAGGCATGGAAGCCGCGGTGAATGCAAACGCAGCCGGTGCGAAAGACCGGGCTGCAAGCGGGCTGGGAGACGCAACAGCGTCGAGAGAGAGCTCGACCGCGACCGGTGAAAAAGGCCGGGCAGCTACCGAGGCCGCGAGGCGCAGCGACCGGGTCAGCGTAAGGCGCGGGAGAAAATAAAAAAATTTTTTTAAAAACCGCGGAGAACTCAGCCGCAGCCGGGGGGGAAAGGACCGGACTGCAGGAGGGGCTGGGAGGCACGATTTGAAAACCGCTGGGGGAGGGCGAACGCAGCAATACGGCAATCGCCATTACAGCCAGCGGGGGAGAAAGGCAAACGCGGGAAGCCCCCATTTTCGGAGGCGGGGGAAGAAGACAAGCGCGGGAAACCGCCATTTTGTAAAAGAAAAAAAATAATAATAATTCTTTTGTTTCTCAAGAAGATCGCGAGGATGCCTAAGCGTGGTAACATCAACGATTTCGATCCCGATGTGGAAGATTGGGCCACGTATGTAGAACGCATAGAGATATACTGTAAGGCAAATAAAATATCAGATGAAGATAAAGCACTAACCTTACTAAACTCAATGGGTGCGAAGACATACGGGCTATTGAAGCATCTTCTATCACCAGCTAAACCGGCGGATCAGACTTTCGCTAAAATTGTTGCTGTCCTGAAGAATCATTTGAACCCCACACCGCTGATGTTAGCGGAACGATTTAAATTTTATGCGAGAACGCAACTGAAAGAGGAAAGCAACGCGGAGTATTTAATTGAACTGCGTAAGCTAGCGAAATACTGCCAGTTTGGGGAAAGCCTGACAGAGGCACTGAGAGACAAATTCGTGTGTGGGTTGTCGAAAGAAGGAACACAAAAGCGGCTACTTGAAGAGAATGATCTTACACTTGATAAGGCTGTCACTATTGCAGCATCGCACGAAGCCGCAGCGAGAGGCACTGCGGAAATGCAGCTGAAGGCAGTGGTACTCAGCGTGGATCAAATGGCTTCGGGTACAACGAAATGTTATCGTTGTGGAAAGACAACACATGATCAGAACCAATGCTGGTTTAAAAACCAGGAATGTAGAAAATGTGGCAAGCTTGGTCACATAGCTAAAGTATGCCGGTCAGGAAAGAAGACCAGCAACAAAAAGTCACCGCAGGAAAAGTGCAGAAAGGTACATAAGGTGGCTGAGAAGAGTTCGGATGAACAGAATTCGGATTCAGACTCCAACAGCAAGGAACTGGGTAGTCTGAGAATTCACAACGTGAGTAAGGAAGCTGACCGACAAACTATCTGGGTCACACTGCAGATAGCAGGAGTCCAAGTGAAGATGGAATTGGACACCGGATCGGCGTTGACGGTCATGAATAAGCAAGATTACAAAAAGTTATTCAAACATATTCCCCTACGGGATACGGAGATAGTATTGCAGACATACACGGGGCAAAAAGTATACCCCATCGGAAAGATAAAAGTCAAGGTGATACACAAGGGCAAAGAACACCAAGGAATGGACTTATATGTACTACCTGAGGGAGGTCCACCACTTCTGGGACGGGAGTGGATCAGAAAAATAAATATGGACTGGCACTCCCTAAACGCAATAACGGTAGATTCCGGAAAAAAAGATGTCAAACCTGAACGATTGTCCAGAATATTGGATGAGGCTAAAGAGGTGTTCCAACAGGGACTGGGAACACTGAGAGGAATTAAGGCAAAAATCAAGATTGCAGAACATGCAAACCCAAAATTTTTCAAAGCCAGACTGGTACCGTATGCGATACGACCTGCTGTGGAAGCTGAGCTGAAGGGCTGGAACGTTCAGGAGTACTGTCTAAGGTGGACTGGAGTGAGTGGGCCACGCCCATTGTTCCCGTCATGAAGCGTTCATCGAGTAACAAGCCAGGGGAACCGGGGAAGGTCCGCATCTGTGGAGACTTCAAGATCACAGTTAATCCGGTGCTTCACATGGTGCAATATCCGCTTCCGCGGATTGAGGATATCTTTGCTTCATTGTCTGGCGGGAAACGCTTCACCAAGATAGACCTGGCGCAAGCGTACTTACAGATGGAAGTTGAGGAAGAGTCGCGCCAGTATCTCACAATCAGCATGCACAGAGGCTTGTATCGATATAATAGACTGGTTTTTGGAGTGGCTTCGGCTCCGGCAATTTGGCAGAGGGCCATGGAGCAGGTATTACAGGGAATTCCAAGCACTCAATGTTACTTGGACGATATCCTGATTACAGGAGATGACGATGAGGAACACCTTGCAAATTTGAAACTGGTGCTCACCAGGTTGAAGGAATATGGCCTTCGAGTTAATCGCCAGAAATGTGAGTTCTTTCAGAAACGGATCTCGTACTGTGGTCATGTCATTGACCAGGAGGGGCTGCACAAGTCACCTGACAAGATCGAAGCTGTTGTGAAGGCTCCCGCTCCGGAAAATGTATCCCAGTTGAGATCGTTCCTAGGGTTGATTAACTATTACCATAAGTTTCTGCCAAATCTATCCACGGTGCTGCACCCGCTGAATGCTCTTTTGCAGAAAGAAGTACCATGGAAGTGGAGCGAGGACTGTAAGAAGGCCTTTCGCAAAAGCAAGACATTGATCACCTCAGAGGAAGTGTTGGCTCACTTCAACCCAACGCTACCTATTCGTTTAGCTTGTGATGCTTCTCCTTATGGTATTGGAGCAGTACTCTCACACAAGTTGCCAAATGGCTCGGAAAGGCCAGTCGCATTTGCATCCAGATCATTGACCTCCGCTGAGCGCAACTATGCTCAGATAGATAGAGAGGCTCTCAGCCTGGTGTGGGGAGTAAAGAAGTTTAATCATTACCTGCAGGGCCAGAAGTTTACACTGCTGACAGACCACCAGCCGTTGGTATCCATATTCAACCCTAAAAAGGGCATTTCCATTATGACAGCGCAAAGGCTACAGAGGTGGTCCCTTTTCCTAGGGGCACACCAATATGACATAGAATACAAAGGATCAAAACAGCATGGGAATGCTGACGGTTTATCACGCCTACCGTTGCCAACGGTAGAAGAGGCGCCTACAGTGGACCCAGTGGAGATGTTCCACTCAACCATAGTGGAATGTCTACCAGTAACAAATTCTACGATCGAAAAGGAAACAAGAAATGACCCGACTCGCTCACGAGTCTACGATTTAACGGTGAAGGGATGGCCAGCACATGGCGAACCACTGTTGCCAGCATTTTCGCAAAGAAGAGAACAGCTGTCAGTGTGCCGAGGAACTTTGATGTGTGGATCCAGAGTGGTGATTCCACCCAAACTCCAGCATAAAGTGCTAAAGGAGCTTCACGAGGGGCATCTGGGTGGAGTGAAAATGAAGAACCTAGCCAGAGCGTTCGTGTGGTGGCCAGGTATCGATGGAGACATTGAAGAAATGACCAAGAGCTGTCTAGGATGCCAGAAGGTCCAAAACGCCCCACCACAAGCTCCTCTGCATCCATGGGAGTGGCCCTCATCTCCATGGCAAAGGGTACATATCGACTTTGCTGGTCCATTTATGGACTCAATGTTCTTAATCGCGGTGGATGCACACTCCAAGTGGCCGGAGGTAATAAAGATGTCCTCCACCACCACGGAAAAAACCATCACAGTATTAAGGACCATATTTGCCAGGAATGGGCTGCCGGAACAGATCTGTTCTGACAATGGACTGCAATTTGTGTCCGAAGAATTCAGGAAGTTCTTAAAAAACAATGGGGTTAAGCACTACACGTCCGCCCCATACCATCCCGCCACCAATGGATTAGCTGAAAGGTTTGTCCAGACCTTCAAGAAGGCCATAAAGGCCATGGGTAATGAAGACATAAATCTACAACATAAGGTAGATAACTTCTTGTTGGCGTACAGGAATGCAACACATGCGGTCACAAACCAAACTCCCGCCATGATGTTTTTCAATAGAAGACTAAGATGCCGGCTGGATTTGATCAAGCCAAACATCAGAAGGGACGTAGAGAACCGACAATTTCAAGGCATGAATGAAAGGCCAACTAGAACCTTCCAGATAGGTCAACAAGTTTTGGCCCGGGACTACCGTACCGAGAAATGGCAGCCTGGAACTATTTGCACACGACTAGGACTGCTGATGTATACCGTGGACATTGGTGAAAGCATAATAAGGCGCCATGCTGACCAGATCAAAGCGTCATCCGAAAAGGGACAACCTGCACCACAACTCTATACGCCTAATGATGAAGCAAAGATACCCATAGTATCTACCTCCGATCCGGTGATACTGGAACCAGATGAACCCGACACTGACATTCAAGCCGAATCGACCTTGCCAAAAGAACCTACTACACCACCGAAAACTACTACACCACCGAGGCGTTATCCGGACCGAGTCAGGAAGCCTCCAGAGAGACTGAATCTGTGAACTGTTTTTACATGAAGTTGTGTATATATGTTATGATGTTATGTTTATTGGGAATATATACTGTTAACCTAAAAAGGGAGGATTGTAGTGTATGTAACCGTTCCACCTTTAAGAGAACTATTTTAAGGGTTGCACTACTTTATCTTGGCTGCTGTATACTGTAATACCGGTGGTGACCACACCGGTATATAAGTGCTGTGTAATGATTTATTGGGCAGTCAACTGCCTTCAACTAGTAAAGACCTGTTAAAGTTTACTCTTGTGGTCTGTGTAGTAATTCTCAATATAACACACAGACTTAACAGATGTTACCCAGATCCCTGGGATAGCTAGGAACGAACCTGAGGCATAAAAAAACAGAATTTTGACTGAAGCAACAATAAACCTTGATGGCAAAAATCTGAGTCAAAAATTTCCAAAAACAAATAAAATGCCAAAAAAACAAACACTGTGGAATTAATTCAGTTTATTAATTCAGAGGCCCAAGGCGAGGCGCGGAGGATCACTCCTGCCCGCACCCCCACCCAGCCCACAAGGTAACCTAAAATAAAGCTTTGAAACTCATGGTCTGGGCCTCTTCTGGCCCACAATCCGGCTCCCAACAGGTTTGTCTGATGGGGGAGCCATCATCGCTCCCCCACTCAGTCATTCAACTAAAATTGCAGATCAGGTTAATATACGGACACGGCGAGAAGGCAGCGGGATCAAAGGAGGTAAGTGACTTGCCTTATTTTAACTGCCCCCTCACCCAGTTTCCGCCAGACGGGGGCCGTTAAAATCTGGGCCTAAGAGTCTGTGTTACTTTTAATAGTTTGACAGATACTGAGCACTAGTTTCCTGGCGCCCGACGCTACAGGCAGAATGTGCTGATATTAATCTAAGGCCACTATCAATGGAAATTACTATGGAACCTGCTGTATAAAATATTTATTCCCTACCCTTTTAGTATGAATGAACGGAAATAGATTTGGCATTTGTATTGAGTTCTTTATCCTTTTCATGTGACTACAGCCCCGGTTCGTGAAGCTTTTGCTGATTTGCTAAAATACAGTTGTCCGCAATTTTTGTGCAAATGGTGACATTTTTCCACAACAAGCTGTAGGATTTGTTCTTAAATCAAACGACAGTAAAAATAGGAGAACTGCATTTCAGATCTGTTAAAGCTTTACGTGAGTGGGGCCTGTATCAATCAGAATGAGCTGAAATAAAACAAGCTGCTGAGCAGTTTACAAATAATGTGACTTATTGGTACTGCATGATTACATGGTTCCACTGTTGACCTTTGACCCATTTAGGACACACGGTTGTATGCAGGTGGCTAAAAAATTGCCAGTTGAACAGCACATAATCAATAGAGGTATGAGAAAATATACTTTATTTTGAAATTTCAAGACTGCTCTGCCGTTCAATATTTATATAATGACAATAACTAAAACATTTTTTTTTAAAAACCTTGTAGTTTTACTGCAGTGCTTTATGACTTAGAATGCTTCTGAATGACTGTGATCCAATTCTTTATTTTCTGCATATTAGAATAGCTGAGATTATATTATACTGCTATGCATTGGGCAGGCCAGTCTGCACTACACAAATTACACCATTCTAATACAGTTGTGGTTTGGAGATCACCATATTCCCAGTAGGAGTGGGTTTGAAAAGCTGAAATGTTATAATTTGAACAGAATAGGATTTACCCAGATACCCCGGCAGCTGGTGCAGGTTATTTGAACTGATCAGGTCTGAAGAGAAACTGTAAGTTGCTCTAAACACTTAGAACTTGCTCAAGGGACAGGTTGCTATGACAACCCCTGATGGTCAGCATTTTACTGCCCCAGAAACCTTGCTGGCTGACCTTACCAGATTTAGGGTCAAAAAGGTCAATAAATCTCATTTTTATTCTGAAGCTTTCACTGACCATTTGAGTAATTGGGCCTAAGGAAGACTTTTTTTTAAACAGTTTACACTGGGTGTAGTGTGACCGGCCAAGGAGTCTGACGAAGAGAACCATTTTTAAAACATATAAAAGGTGGGTCAGCTTTCATATCATATAGTAGACAGTGAGGTGATGGTGGCTATTAGGCCACTGTTGTGATAGTCAAATGTATCATAGTTAACATAGAGACAAGAATGAATCATTTATTTTATCTACATATTACGATACCAAAAGCTTTTATAAATGGTTTTGAAACCATCACTCTCAGACTGTTGATTTTTTTTTTCCATTTTGTTCATGAACTATATGTTTCTTGCACCTTTACTAAACATCCTATATAGGATATCCTCTTCAGAAATCCTGTTACTTATAGTGTGTAGAATGTTTCCTTTGGCTTTTTTATGGGATTTAATCAGATGGTATAGAAGAAGTCTTGGTCCTTGTAGGATTTTGGTACTGATATATACAGTAATTGCAAAATTGTCTTCTAACATACAATTACAAAGATGAAAGAAGGAAAGTAAGGAAAAAAGATGCTATTAATATTTTTGCAAAAGTATATTACAACGAGAAAGAATTTAGTATCTGAAAAGTTGTGATTTTTTTATATCCACTGGGTGCTGATGTAAGACCATTTTTAATACAAGAGCCCAATGCATTTCAAGACTTGGGCCTTAAACCGCCCAGTCAGAGTGAAATCAATTTAGCTCCGTCTCTAAATGGAAGCAAGCATTTAGAGTGTGATGGTAGGAGATGTTAGTAATCATGAAATTGTTGGTCACATCACACTTTCAATCTGTGCTTCATTTAGGTTCATTTTCTATTGTTTTTTTCTCTGTAAGAGAACATTGTGTGATGTAATTGAATAATGCAAATAGCAGAGGCTTGCAGAAAGAGTTAGTAATCATGTCATTACTGGGAAAATCATGTTTTTCATTCCAGATTTATTTTCTATTATTTTCTTCATCTTTTCTAATGCAGTGTATTTTTTTTTGGATAACATGACTGAACTGATGTTACAGTATCAGTAATCTCCTTGCTTGGGGGATGCTTGTCATCTTTAGCTACATTAATCTAAATGTTTGAATTTTTTAATAAAAGAGTGTGATAAGTGAATAAAAGCAACAAAAAGGGTTCTATATTTGTTGGGTTACATGACTCAAACAGCAGAATGATTAGGCTCTACAATCATGTAGAGGGCACTAAATATGAAGTGTTCAATATAATGTTTATTCTATGAATGAAGGGAACTGCATTGTTCATGAGTGACAAAATCACTAGTGAGTGATTTACATGATCTATGTGTGTGTATATGTTAAAATTAAACTACGATGTTATACATGGTATAATTAGGCTATTAATCTGATGGTGTGGTATTTTGTTTCTGTTTGTGGAGTATTGTGGAGTACCATCCCAGAATGCTTGGTTGCAGTCACTGTTGTGGTCCTATAAAGTCATCACTTGCCATTTGTTTATGGAAGAGGGATGATAGATTGTGCTGGCAATTGCTTCCTGTCCATGATTTGGTTTTATTTATGTGGGACCTATATATGGTTATTGAGAGTATTACAGGTTTATTTTTGCAGGTTGGCTGTGTGGGAGCAGTGAGTTCTTGTACTGCTGATGCTCCAGAATGCACAGGCAATTATGGTGAGGGAGTTACCATGGTGACACGCGGCACTCATTGATGATGAGCGGACCATGACTTTTCAGTTTCTTTTTAAACTGTTAGTGGCTTATGACAATGCAGTTCTGGTTGGGTTGCTATCTCCTGTCCATGCAATAATTTCCAAAGCTCATGTATTTCAGAATGACCCATGAGTTATAAACTATATCATATATATATATATATCTCATTGGATAATGTGTATTTTGAAGGAATTTCATTCAACTATTTTCAGTCTTTATGTTTGCTGAAGTCTTTAGAAAAAAAATGGAATTAGAACCGACCAATGCTTGATGAGCTGCTGCAGGAGATATTGAGGATAAAAATGTGTCTTGGGCAGTAGCACAAAATGAGCGGTATCGTATCTACCGCCCGTTATACGCCCCGTCTGATATTTAGTTCCATTGACTGCAATAGAACTGAATATCAAGCGGACCGTTTAACAGGCAACCGATGCAATACCGGCCGTTTAACACTATCACCCGAGACTAATGTCTACTCCCATTACTTTTCTGAAAATTACACAACGGCACTGGGTAGCAGCTGAATTTATCTCATGTTGGTCATTGATAGATTTTTTTTCCAAAGTGTAAGGAGCAAATCGATGATTAATCCTAAGGCAGGACCTCTACATATGAGTAGGCTGCACGTCAGGAAATGCTGTGTGAACAGGCAAAAAGAAAGGCAGGAAAGGACCATCACGCCCACCCATCTAGGCAACGGTACAACCTTCCTTGTACACCATTGACCGACCCCATGACCATGCAATCTCATGAGAAAGGCAAAGTGCCAGAGAAAACAGTGCTATGGCCATTTCAGAAAAGCTCTGGGAAATTCCTCTCCAACTCAACTCCTTAAGGCTAACAGCTTCTCATAACAACTTCCCCATGTCCTCCTCTTTTAGGAAATTGTCTTGGAGTGCTTACTGAAGGTGTTTCCTTTCCTTGGGGGAAAAACGAGCTACGTGTTACAAAATTGTAAACCTGTTTCTAAGGAATGTGTTTCTGATTTTGTTACACATAATGCACAGAGCAAATCTTCCCTTTCATTTCTATACAATGGAATAAGCATAAAGTATATTTACCAATGGGTTTCCAGCATGTATTACAGCTTCATGTAAGATATTCTTTTAAGAGAACTATATGGTACTAAGTGAGTAAAAATTAAATGTTTTGCTTAAGTTACTGTCAAATAAGTCGGCATCTAGGAGATATAACAAGTGTCACAAAGCATACCTATTAGGATAGGTGCGCGTTTTCATTATTCCTTATAAAGAAAACAACAATTATCATGCAATTTCCAAAAGGCTTCTATATAAGTTAGAAAGAAACAGCCTTTAACCACTTGGTGCAATGTTCTTGTAATATTTCAGATGTATATCAGGATGGTGGAGACTGTTGTTTTAACTTGGCTTCAGCACCTTGAGAAAAGTGACTGCATTTGGCATTCTCCTTATTCCTATCTCCAAATTCCTAGCTCCAAATAGGAAAGAAAGACTTGCATTGATATGTATGCTCACATCATTGAACCTTTCCAATTTAGATTCACCAGACTGATACCTGGGATGGCAGGAATGACGTATGAGGAGCAATTGGGTCGATTGGGCTTATATTCGCTGGAGTTTAGAAGAATGAGAGGGGATCTCATTGAAACTTATAAAATTCTAACAGGACTAGACAGACTAGATGCAGGAAGGATGTTCCCGATGGCGGGGGAGTCCAGAACCAGGGGTCACAGTCTAAAGATAAGGGGTAAGCCATTTAGGACGGAGATGAGGAGGAATTTCTTCACCCAGAGAGTGGTGAACCTGTGGAATTCTCTACCACAGAAGGCAGTTGAGGCCAATTCATTAAATATATTCAAGAAGGAGTTAGATATATTTCTTAAGGCTAAAGGGCTCAAGGGATATGGGGAGAAAGCAGGGACAGGGTACTGAATTTGGATGATCAGCCATGATCTCATTAAATGGCGGAGCAGGCTTGAGGGGCCGGATGGCCTACTCCTGCTCCTATCTTCTATGTTTCTATGTTTCTATGCTTTTGAAACACAGTGATTGTTAGGAAGCTCAGATTCTGAAAATGTGCCAAGTTTCTTTATGTTTAGCTTATTTGAGCTAATCTGCTCAAAGTAAAAGAAAATGATTCCAGTCTTAAAAAATTAAAGCATACAAATTACTCGCACGTGTTTAGAATACTTATTAAAAAAGCATTAAACATACAGATCTCTAAAAAAGCATATTATAGCATGTACACTATTTAAATACAGCGAGCTAAAACTGCACATCGCCATCGCAAACATTTATCAGTTAAACTCTCCACAAGTTGATTATTAAAGATTGTCATCATAATAAAATGGCTTGTCCGTTACCCTGAGGTAGTAGTGAACGCATTAATGCATCCATATGAAATTCCTTTGTCCGTTATTTAGCAAAAGTTTTAACCCATTCTGGTTACTGATCTGGCACAGCAGGATTTGAACCCTTGTCGTATATTCAGAAAGTGAAGAGAGCCTTACGACATAATCAGGGGCACAACATCACTGTTCTGCTGATTGCATCCGGCACTACAGAATGTAGTCTTTGTTTTATATTCGTTCTGATAAATAAAATATTTCAACTGCTTTGAAAAGAATTGTGCCTTTTTTTGGAGTTTGCTTTAGAATCCCAGAATTGCTGAAATAAACTGCAGGCTGTTATTGTGGTAATGTTATTTTCCAGAGGGGTCTGTGCTGATGTTTGTTTTTGTGAGAATTTTTTTTAACATAAGAATGATAGAAAGGAGTATGTGTAAATCTCAACTGGGTACAATTAGTACTGTTCGGTTTGCTGATGTAGAAAGCTGGGTACAGCAATGGCAACACATTTTGATCTATGAAGGGAATAGACTGTTGCGTACCATTGCGTCAGTGAACAATTACCATGAAGTTATAAACACTCTAATGTATCAGTGAATATTTTTTCCATTAAATGTCTTATAATTATCAGTAATTGCTTCTCACTGAATATGGTTTTCTGAATTTTTTTGTTGAGTGAGTTATCAAAGTTATCATATCTGTTGTTGCAACTTGGAATGTGATCACAGATTTAAACAAGTTATATGCCTCTCCTTCCAGCTGGTTGTTCCATCGGGACCTCTCGCCTCTACCTCCTTCCCCTCATTCGCTGCTTACTTCAAGGCCCTTGCAATAGAAAGCCTGACTGTTGGTGAGACAAGCTCTGGGATTTCCTGATCTCAATGACACAGTGCTCATTTCACTGTCTGGTTACAAGATTGGCTGGTATTAAGACGTTGAGGTAGGGAGGCAGGCTCTAAAGAAAAAGGGGGGCAAATTCGGTTGCTTTGCACCTCCCATTAGCGCCCGGAGAGAGCGCTAAAGGGGTGCAAAGCAACTAGCGTTCGGGCGCGGTGCTGCCAACACCTCCCGCAAAATTCAGTGGGAGGTTAGCGGTGGTAGTAACCGTTAACGCCCCGTGGCGATGTGGTGCCGGCAATGATGTCATTGCCGTGCGCAGCGCCCCGCTCGCGCCCTGGCCGCAATCTTCAGTATCGCCCCCAAACTTACCGCCGGACGCTATGGCCGACGGGGTCAGTGGAGCCTACCTGCGGCCGGGGCAGCGCTAATTAAAGGAGAGGTGCCGGGCGGCCATTTTTGTTGCTGGCTGCCTGCCAGCACTTGCCCCCGTTGCCGTCCTCGGGCACCTCAGCAACCGCCTCGTGGGGTGCCGGCAGCGCTCCGTGAGCCCGGCACTTCTCTTGAGAGCCGGGCTCTTTTACCAGCACTCTGATCCCTGGTGGCCCAGCTGGGCCCCGCGTCGCACTGCGCAAGGCCCCTCCCCTTTAAGAAGGGGAGGAAGGCCTGCAGTACCGCGGCGCATAGCGCCACGATATTCCTTCGCAGTGCCCCAAGAAGGAGGTGGGGCACTTCCACGAGCACCCTGCTTCCCTCTTGGGGCGCTACCGATGAATTTCAGCCGCGGGGGTGGGCGCTAATTTTTTCGGGGCTCTAAAAGTAGCGCCCCGGCGAAGTTAGCGCCCCAATGGGGGCGCGACTCAATTTTTCCCCCGAAGAATCCCTACCTCAAGAATGGGCAGATGAGGAATTACAACCACAGGGAATGGGCAGTTCTCCAGTATGCAGGGTGCAGGCAGGAGATTTAGAAGCCTTGCGAAAATTATAAATGAGCTTGCTGAAGGAATTCTCCCCAAGAAGCGCTGTAGCTAGTGGCACATCTGTAGTGCCCGGAAAACAGGCACGACACTAAAATAAAAAATAAAGGCCTAGAAATTCAGTTGCGTTCGCCAGCCGTTAGCGCCAGAAGAGGAGTAGATTTCGAGCGCTAGGCACTTTGCGCCCGGGCGCAGAGCGATCTGCGCCTACGCCCAACTTCAGTTGACATTTTGCGCCGGTGCAAAGTGTTTGCGTGCGCTCAGCTGCGCGCGCACCTTATGACGTCATTTCGTCATGCAACGCCGTTTGTGCGCCCCAAACCGGAACTTCAGTGGCGCCCGCCCAATGTGGGCGTGGCGCTGTTAAGAACTGTGAAGTGGAACGCAGCAGAGGCCCTGCGGGCCTCGGGGAGCGCTAATTAAAGGGCACTTAGACTGAGGTATACAGGCCAGCCATTTTGCTGCAATGACTTTAGTGCTTTGGATTTCTGGACAGAGACCAAGGAACAGACCTTACTGATTTGGGACAACATAGGAGAGGTATTTTTGGCTTCTGGCCAGAGCTTGGAAATTTGACTCATTGTGATTTGACTGTTTGCAAGTATATTATGGGGGCTGCATGGGGTTCCAACCCTCAGTTCCAGCATTATGTGCGAAGGGCTCACAGACGCTGTGTGAGAGGGGCAGCCATGCCTAGACGCAGAGGGGCCATCAGGCGTCGGCAACGTAGGCCTTACCCACTCAGGGAATACCGGCAGCAGGTGTCCTATCTCACCATGACTGCCGCGCATTGTGTGAAGAGGCTGCGCTTCAGAAGGGAGGTGGTTGCAGAGATCTGCCAGCTGCTTCACAGAGATCTGCGTCCACAGCTGATGTGCAGGACGTCTCTGTCGGTGGAAGTGAAGGTCACGGTGGCTCTGAACTTTTATGCAAGCGGCTCCTTCCAAGCCGCTGCTGGGGACATAGCGAACATCTCCCAGTTCGCCGTGCATCGCTGCATCCGGCAGGTCACCGATGCCCTTTTTGCAAGGAGACACCAATTCATCTCCTTCCCCATGACCCTAAAGAGGCAGGAGCAGCGTGCAGTCGGATTTGCCAGGATCGCCGACTTCCCCATGGTGCAGGGCGCCATTGACTGCACGCATGTGGCTATGCGGGCACCTATCGACAATGCCGAGGATTACCGCAACCGGAAGGGCTACCATTCCCTCAATGTACAGCTGGTGTGTGACCACAGGCAGCGCATCCTAGCTGTCAATGCCCGCTTTCCAGGAAGCAGCCACGATGCATTTATCCTGCGCCAGACTACTGTGGCTGACATGTTCCAGGCACAGCCTCCCCCAAGGGGATGGCTTATCGGGGACAAGGGCTACCCTTTGTGTACATGGCTCATGACCCCGCTCCGCGCGCCCAGGACCCCTGCTGAGGAGGCATACAACGAAAGCCATCAAGCCACAAGGAACATCATAGAGCAAACAATTGGCGTCTTCAAGCAACGGTTCCGCTGCCTGGATCATTCCGGCGGATCTCTACAGTATTCGCCGGATAGAGTCTCCCAGTTCGTCGTCGTTTGCTGCATGCTGCACAACCTGGCTATCCGCAGGACTCAGGCACTGCCACCTCACGCTGGACCACCACCTCAGGAAGACGAGCAGGAGGACCATGAGGAGGAGGAGGAGGAGGAGGCGGAGTACCAGCCCAGGAGGGAGCCACAAGGTCCAAGGGCCGTCCGCCGGCGGCTTATTGAACGACACTTCTAGGCCCCGTCAGGGAATGGCTTGTGGCAATGAACGCACCTGAATGCAGCCGCTCCGCAAGCCCTCAGCCGGTTAACGCAACAACCACTTGAAACAAGACACATGGACAAGCTGAATAAATAAAAAGCTTTATTTAACAAACTCAGGGCCCTTCCCACATGAAACACAAAAACAGACAAGACCCCCAAAAACAGTCAAAAACATATCTCACTCCCACAACCTGGGGAGGAATAACAAAACTTGTCCATCCAATTGGCCTTCATCCTCGGCCTTACCAAGACAAACCCCCCCATACAGAACACAAACACCCCCATCTAAAAAAACATTTGCCATCACCTTCGGCCTTACCAAAATAAACCCCTCCCATACAGAACACAAACACCCCCATATAAAAAAACATTTGGCAACACACTCTACTTGGTGTGCCGAGAGGGCGAGTCCTTGTGCAGGCTTCTCCGGCCCCTGCCCGACCTGCTGCTCCGCCTCAACCTGGGCCCTGTGGGTGTTGCAAGGCTGGGGGAAGGCTCCTGAGGGGCACAAAGCGTGACGGCAGATGCCCTTGGGGGTCGGCCTAGACGAGGTCCGGCCCTGGAGGGGCCGGCTGCTGACTGCTGCAGCTGTGGCTGGGCAGCATCAGTCTCTCCAGCAGCTCGTCGCAGCTTTGCTGGGGGAGTGGCAGTGGCGGCTGCAGCAATGGGGGCAAGCTGGCTGATGCCAGGCGCTCGCTGGTCGCCAGAGACACTGGCACTCGGCCGGGCTGGCACTGCAGCAAGCGCAGCAATCTGGTGAAGGCCAGACCGCTGTGCTGCAGCAGCGCAGCGGGTGCCCTGGCGATGCGTCCGTGACACAGCGAGTGTGGCAGAAGTGAGTGCCCGTACTGCCCTGGTCTGTGCCCGCATCAGACCAGCCAGTGTCTGCACGGCACCACTCATGAACTCTCGACCCGCGTCCTGTGCTGCCGCGAGTTGTTCGACACCCCTGGCCTGTGAGTCCCCGAAATCGGCCACACTATGAGCCAGGGACTCAATGGCCTGAGGCAACTGTCCCACAACCCCCATGAACTCGGTGTGGCGCCGCTCCGAATCCGCGGACATTTGATCAAGGAGGCGCACCTCCTGGGCGAGGACCGTCTCCGGACTGGAGGCCGGACTCTCCCTCTGGGGAGAAGGCCGCCGAGCTGGCCGACCCTTCCCACGTGGCTGGACGCCACTGGGCCCAGCAACTGCCCTCCCCTGCAACACTTCCCCCCTCTGGGGAGAAGGCAGCCGTGCTGCCCGACCCTTCCCGCGTGGCTGGACGCCACTGGGCCCAGCAACTGCCCTCCCCTGCAACACTTCCCCCCTCTGGGGAGAAGGCAGCCGTGCTGCCCGACCCTTCCCGCGTGGCTGGACGCCACTGGGCACAGGAGCTACACCCCCCTGCAACACTTCCTCCTGGCTCTCCTCCAGGCAAGACGTGTCCCCTCCATTGCCATCCCCTGGCGCGGATGAGGGTTCCCCCGATGTGCCGCCTTCCTCTTGGTCCTCGTCGTCCTCCTCTTCCGAGGGACTGACACTCGCAGCTTCAGGGACCTCCTCCTCACCAGCTGAAAGCAGGAAGGCACAAGAGTAGCTTTAGAGTGAGGACAGGGCGTCAGCGAGGGAGGCATGAGTGGTGGCATAATGCGCATTGGTGGGACAGTGGCAAAGGATGTAGATCTGAAGCGCAAGGGGAACGAGAGAGGTCCAAACGGTCATGTCCTTACCATTGGGGCCCAGCACAGGGTCGGCATCTCCAATAGCAACGGGGCCAATCACCCGGGCACGCATGAGTCGAGCCACGCGCTCCTCCAGGTCACTGAGCTCCTGGAACTGGACACGGCCTCCCCCGGTGACAGTCCGGCTCTTCAGATTCTGCGCCAGCTTGGCCTGCAAGAGAAAGGACGGCCTCTAAGTACAGTGTGGTGCCCTGTTGTTGTGTGCACTGCCTCCCATGGTCGAATAGCTTGGCCAGTGTGGTGCCCTGTTGTTGTGTGCACTGCCTCCCATGGTCGAATAGCTTGGCCAGTGTGTCAAGTGCAGAAAGTGCTACTGATGATCATGCCAGTGCCATAGCTGCTGGAGGAGGGCTGGCCATTAGGCCTTTGAGGTCCCTTTGCCCATAATGTGAGGTGCACATGCAAGGATGAGGAGGACACTGGAAAGGGTACTCACCCTGACCAACCGAGTGAGGTCGTTGAACTTCTTGCGGCATTGGTCACCAGTCCTGGGGACATCGCTGTTGGCTGTGACCCTCTGGGCGATTTCCCTCCAGGCTCTCCTGTACAGCCTCTTGGGAGCCTTCTTGCCACTGTCCGGGCACAAGATATCTCTTTTCTTCTCCAAACCCCTAAGCAGCACCCTCAAAGCATGCTCTGAGAAGCGCTGCGCTCGTTCACGGGCCTTCTGCATGGCTTCAGGCGCTATTTGGGTCCAGCAGCAGTGTTCAGGCCTAGCTGGAGGGCTCCACTATCCAGGGCGTGGCAGCAGACCAAGTCGACCCTTCCCCCTTTAAGAGCTGGCCGGCGTCAGGGTGTCTGCTGTCAATCAAAACATGACCGCACCTGCGCTGCGCCCGGCCTCGGCGTTATCACTCTGCACCGCCGGCTTAGCGCCTAAAGATAGGGGTGCAACGCCAGTTTCAGCGCTCGCCCAAACTCCTTGGACAAAGCTACTGAATATCGGCGAAGTGGCCTCCACTTTCCGGTGGGCGCTAACTTTAGCGCCCGCCCGACTTTACCGCCCCAAAAGTGGCTATACTGAATTTCTAGGCCAAAATGTTTTTGTTATAATTTACTGAGGTTAATTTGTGACCAGAAAGAGTGAACCCCTCAGTCTGTGCCTGCAAATTTAGGCAGGAATAACATTTTGGGAAGGTGCTTTTATATGGCCTAATACCCTTGAGGTGCTGCTTTTAATGTCTTGTGAACCTGAACCGCCAAATCCCTCTCTTCTTTCACATCAGCCAACCTTTCCCCATTCAAAGTACAATTATTAATTTTTCCCCCAAAATATATCGCCTCACATTTGCTGACATTGAATTCCATCTGTCACTTTTTTTGCCCAACTCACAATCTTAAAAAATATCCTCTAGCAGATTCCCTCGGTCCTCACAATTATTTACTGTTCTTCCCATTTTATTATTGTCCTATATCCACACTTCCAACTGCCAACAAGATAAGGGAGTGAAGGGTTATGGGGAGTGGGCGGGGAAGTGGCTTTGAGCTCAAGATCAGCCATGATCTTATTGAATGGCGGAGCAGGCTCGAGGGGCCAAGTGGCCTATTCCTGCTCCTATTTCTTATGTTCTTATGCCCTTAACTCATACTCTCCATTTCCTCCCTTCTAACCAGTTTTTTAATCTAATTAGCAACTCTCCCTTTATTCCATATCCCTTAATCTTCTCCAGTAGTCTCCTGTGTGGTACCTTGTCAAAGGCTTTTTGTAATCCATGTACACAACATCCACTGCATTTCTCCCATCTATCACATCTCGCATCTCCTCAGAGAACTCCCCCCACTTGTTGGACATCAAGGTATTCCAAAATCTCAGAATCCCATCAGTTTTGTAGGCATTGATCTTCACATGGCAGAGTAATAGAATAAGGGTCTTGTGAAATCATATAGCCTTACCCTGAAGTTCACATACCTAGTGTACCTCCCTTAACTCTAGCCTTTGAATTAAACAAAGCTGGGAACTAAAGGAACTTGTATCTCAACAACACATTTTAAATATATAACACTTGATCAGAGTGACGCCTCTTACATCTTTCTCTTGAGTTTCCTTGTCCATTAACAAGTAGTAATAAAATGAACACTTCATCAGGGATAGCACATAATGAATGATTTATCATATATTTTATTAAGGCTGTGAGAATTTTTCTATTATTCATCATTTAATAACTGTGGAATTTTGCCAGAAATCCTGCGAAAAGCATTCACCTCCTCAGTAGCAATAAACCTCTGCATTTCAGCTGCAGACTTAATGGGTTAGAAATTAGTCTGGGCCCGTTTTTGGGCCCAGGAGGTCCGAGCATCAATAGAAAATGGTCCTCAGGCCTTATCTACATACTCTGGGCAAACTGCTAGTGCTCGCCCGAGGGTAAAAAGCAATTTGGGGCCATCTGCCTCGCTGGCAGTGGCCCTCAGGTAAGTCTCTGGAGGAGAGTTGGAGTGGGCTCTGAGGGGTTGGGGGTGGGGGGTGCGATCACGACACCTGTGGAGTTGGGGTGCAATCCTGCTCCTGCTGGCTCCACAAGGAGGGATTTTAATTTTAATAAAATGCAAATGTAAACTTACCTGTAGCTAGCGACCTCAGGGCCTGCTGAAGGTTCCTGAGCAGGGCAGTTCCAATACCTGCCCCGCTCATTGATAACTATTACAATTACAATTACAATTACAATTTTATTGGTCACATAACTAAATACAAGAAGTGTAATCTAGTCAGTGAAATGTTTTTTTCTTGACGAGCCGAGAGCACCAAGCAGCAAGAACACTGAGCTGCCTGGTACGCACGGAACTCGCAAGGACGGCAGCCATCTTCATCGGCGCCATCACAAAAAAACACATACCGACATATACACGCATACATACTTTAAATATAAATAAAGCAGACATAAGATAAATAAAAGACATAAAAAGACAGCACATAAAATGAACAAGCAATAATGTAAAAAAAGTAATTTCTACAGTAATTACACTGATATTTCTACCCAGGCTTCTAGAATAATCTCTGGTTACAGGGTGGCCGCACTGGGAGAGCATCGTGAGGAACTCACAACTTATAATTAAATAAAATTAATTAAATTAAATAAATAAAGTGCCCCCTCAGTCTTTCTCGATGTTTCCATCTTGGTCTCTCTCAATGTTTCCCCTCTCTCTCTCTCGATGTTTCCTCTGTCTTTCTCGATGTTTCCTCTCAGTTTTTCTCGATGTTTCCCCTCGGTTTCTTCCACACACCTGGCCTGCACATTACCCCTGGCTGTCCAACTTGGCATCCTGGTAACCGGGTTCCGCTCCAGCTCTCGACCTTCAAACTGTTACTCCAGCTCTCAACCTTCAAACTGTCCGCTCCAGCTCTCGACCTTCAAACTGTCCGCTCCAGCTCTCGACCTTCAAACTGTCTCTCCAGCTCTCGACCTTCAAACTGCTCACTCCAGCTCTCGACCTTCAAACTGTCCGCTCCAGCTCTCGACCTTCAAACTGTCTCTCCAGCTCTCGACCTTCAAACTGCTCATTCCAGCTCTCGACCTTCAAACTGTCACGAACTAATCTTACAATGGGGTTCTTAAACAGGCATTAAGCCTCTCATTAACATAGTCAAGGGGCCTAATGCCAGTTTTAGGTATCCGCTCAGGATGCCTAAAAAATGGGGCCACACAAATTTAGCAGTGGGACCAGGCCTGCGCAGATTGGGCACGGGCCATCCCACTGTTAAATTGGTATGCTTTGCGCCCATTTTTGCTGGCGTGAAACAGGTGCAATGCATATCAATTTCTACCCCAGTAAGAGAATAATGAACAAGAAAAGAATATTTGGTCCATTCCTCTCCATCTTTCTCACAGACTATTTACAGTTTGAAGATTACATTCCCTGATTGTGCACAAAGTGACTGAGCCATGTGATTGATAGGCCATTGCTCTCTCATTTTCCAGTGCCTTTTCTATAATGTATGATTATTTGTTGCATTCCACCAGAAGTTTGACCTTTTTGTGCACCTTTTCAGTGTTGGGCAGGTTATCGTTCAAATTCATTTTAAATATTGGGTTAATGGATTAAGCAGAAGGATTTTGAAAATGTAAAACAGTTAAAAATATTGACTTGAGCGATGCTCTAGCAAACATTGCATAAAGCAGCATATTTATTTTAACTCGGTTTTCAGATTAAGGGAGAGCAGTCATTGATATTGAGGATTTTTTTCGGAAGAAGCTACTTCTTGGAACAGTCAGGGATAGCCTGTTTGAAACTCACTTTAAATGCTGTCATCGTGCCTTTCTGGGGAATTCTGTGCAGAGACAGAGATAGTCTGCTGCAGCATAAACAATAGCAATGCAGTTTTCATCTGGGAACATAAGAATATATCTATAGGTGTAGGCCATCCAGCCCCTCGAGCCTGTTCTGCCATTCAGTCAGATCATGGCAGATTTGCATCTTAACTCCATCTATCTGTCTTAGTTCCATAACCCTTAATATCCTTGCCTAACAAAAACCTATCAATCTCAGTTTTGAAATTTTCAACTGCTTTTTGGGGGAGACTGTTCCAGATTTCCACTACCCTTTGTGTGAAGAAGTGCTTCCTGACACCACCCTTGAACTGCTTAGCTCTAACCTTAAGGTTATGCCCTTACCTATTGTTTTTATCTTTACTATGTAAAAAATAATACATCTGCTAACTTAAGGCAAACATGATTAGCGATAGAATGGCATAGCTATACATCAACATACATTTTTCTCAACAATTGTGTTTCTATAGCACCTTAATGTAAAACACCCTAAGGTTTTCGTAGAGTGAAAAAAAAGGGAGAGCTAAAGGAGAGCTAACAAGCTGTGGTGCAAGAATTAGGAGCTGACTAAAGCTTGGCTGAAAAGGTAGGTTTTGAGAAGGTTGTTGAATAGGGAGGGAGAAGTGGAGAGGCAGAGGGGTTTAGGGTGGGAGTTCCAGACAGTAAGCATGAGGCGACTGGAGGCACGTATCACCCAAGGGAGGGGAATGCACATAAAGCTAGTTGGGGAACTGAAGGCTGTGAGAGGGGAAGTTAATCTGGAAGACCTTGCGAAGGTAGAATGGGGCTCTTTAGGGAATGGTTAAAATAACATTCAAGCAACAGTTACGTGGTTCTGTGGTTGGGGAACCAGCAGCTAGCTAGTGCTTATGCCAAAAAATCCAAAACCAAATCATGGTGAATAGTTCAATATTTTCTCAGTATACCAAATATAATGGCCCAGAAATTCGTGTCGGGGGCTTCCCGCGGGTGCAAGCCCCCGACCTACACTTACCTAGCGCGCCAACAGTTGAAGCCTGGGCCTGCGTGGATTTCCTCTCTGTGGCCCGGTTCAGCTCCCGGCGCGCTGTGCTTGCGTGATCCAGCGGCGTACTTAGTGCGATGCGTTGGCTGGGATCACGTGAGCACTGGGCAACCAATCGGAGGATGCAAAAGTTCATTCATGAGTTTGACAGTAAGAACTGTCAAACTCATGAAAACTCCGGGCGCCCAAAACAGTACTTAAACTTGAAATAATTTTTTTTTAAACATCACAGTATTTAAATGAACTATAAATAACTTTAAATAACTGTTTTAAACAATAAATTACATTTTTGAAAAAAATAATTTTATAAAAAATCGGGGCTAAAAATACACTTACCTTACTGTAAAGTCTTTAAAAATAATAAACCTGTGGAAAAAAAATTCTAATTTTAATTATTAGACCACTTACCTTTTAAAATTAAGTCCTTACGTCTGCTTTTTTCAAGTGTAAAAAGTGGAGGCCTTCACGCACGGGCAAACCTGGAAAAAAAAGGAAGTTCAACGCGCACGCGCAGACTCCTGCGTGCACGCGTTCGACCTCTGAACCCCTTGGTTCAGAGGATCGGAAATGCCGGTTTCCCACGCATGCGTAGTGCATGCAAGATTCCGGCACTTCCATCGGGTCCACGCGTGAGTACTCCGTCCGTACTCATGCGTTGGGACCCGAATTTCTGGGCCAATGAAATTGTAAACTCATTTATAAAGACTGAGCTACTAAATCTTATTTCCAATATGACTTTAATTGTACAAGTTTAGCCACCCCCATTAAAAAAACATGCCAGTCTGGTTCATTCAAGTGAGATCCATCCACTTATAATTGTCCTAATTGCTGTTTCATCATAAGTTTAGTTGATTAGTATGCTGTGGTTTAGTGGCAATATTCCTATAATTTAGGTTGTCTGCTAATTGCAGGTAAATAGGTGTGAAGGGAATCTCATTTCACTGTTACGACATTTGTGTGATAAAGATGTTTAGACAAACGGCCTTTGTGAAAATAGAACTATGGCTAAAAACTGATAGAAACAAACAAAAGCATCGAGTGATATCAGCAGGAGTTCTATCATAAGCAATGATCCTGGAAATTTTGATTTTGTTAATACAGTAATTGATCCATTAATATGTGGCTAGCACACTGCAAGCTATAGGCTGTTGAGGGAGGAAGATGGAGAAAAACAGCAGGAAAGGGAGAGGCAGAAAGAAAGAGAGAGAGAAAGGGAGCAGTGGAGAAACAGCAGAGAGCGAAAACAAGAGAGGCACAGAAAAATGAGCAAAGGAGACTTTGAGCAATTGGAAGGGAAGAGAGGCTTAAAACTAATGAGGAATAAGAGGAAGGAGAAATAGAGGAAAAATAAAGAGAACAATGGGAAGAAAAAACAGTAATGGCATAGCCTCAGATCAATACTCTGCCTGCATACACAAGCGAAACCACCATAGACATTGGTACAGTGTCTCCATATTTCTCCGTGGTGTAGTCCCACCAACTGTGTGTGTGTGTGCGTGTGTGGAAAGGCACACTAGAAAATCATAGGCAAAATAGAGGAAAATTACAAGGGAACAAGTATGGTGTAACGGAAGAATTTAATCAAAATATTGGGGGAAGATGTGTTGTATGTAACAAAATCATAAACGTACGTGGGTAGCTTTTCATTTTTAGCACCTGGCAGCGCAGGGAGGAAAACCGGAAAGGAAGGACTGCACGCCCATAATGGAGCCTGCCCAATATTCCTCCACTAATTTAAGGCTCTGTTACAAGTGTTCGATCTTCCCCTCTTGATTTTCTTCTTTGCGTTGTGCCCAGGTGTTACTTTATGCCCAGGCGCTAAAGATGGAAATTTACTCCTTGGTGTTAAGTTTTAAATGTTGGATGTCAAGGTTGCTTTGCATAGCTGATCAGATCAACAGCTAACTAAAGAGCTTTTATAAATGGTTTTACGATTTTGTTACACCTGTTCATAAAGGAAATTTTCCCTCACTGTTTTCATATTCGTGTATTATAGGGCTTTCACATTCTCTGTTTCACTCTTTATTCCACTTCCCCTAGTTTCTTGTTGGCAAACGAAAAATGAATTTCTTACTATACACACTTTTGGTCCATTTATATATGTAAGTTTGATTTTAAACATTTAAGGGCCAATTTTAATTTGTGGCTGGAATCCGGGGTGTGGGAGACTGAAGCGGGCAGCAAATTCTCCCCCCCTCCACCCCCCCAACCCCGGAAGGTGAGGCTCGGGAGATTTTTAACTCCCGGGCCTTATTTACATGCCCCGAGACTGACTCCTGCCAGAAGCAGGTGGGAATAACTCCACAACCAACGAGTGGGAGTCAACATTTGTGGGGTTCAGGCTGTTGCCGGGGAACCACGCAGATGGTCCTGGCAAGGTAAGCAAGGATTTTAGGCACGAGGTCAGCAAGTCCGTGATTGGGGAGCGAGGTGGGTGGCTGTGGGCCTGGGGTGGGTGGGGAGCCCTGGGCAGGGGAGGTCCAAGGTATCTCCTCTAGGCTCACAAAGAACCGTTAAAAAAAATGTTTAAAATCACTTACCTGGGTCTCCTGTAGCCTGCTGCACGCTTCTGCCAGCTGTTGCTGGCGGGTTGGAGACTGTGCAAGCATTAGTCAGTCCACGGTTAAAATGGTGTGCTCGTCCAATTATGTCATTGGGACGTGACTTTGCCATTTAAGTTAGGCCCCTGCTCCTCTGGGGTGGGCGGCCTTCCTGTGCCTGAATCCAGGCAAGTTAAAATGGTGGGGGGTGAGGGCAGGAATGTGTCGGGAATGCGGTGCGAACCCCCTGCTATTATAACCTGTGCCCACACCGTACCTGCCAGACAGGGTGGGGGGAGTTAAATTGACCCTTTAATCTTTGTGCTGTGATTATAAACAAGTTATAAGATGAGTCACTGTCTTCTGCACAAAATAATTTCTAAACAAAATTTGCAGTATTGTTTTTATTCGATAGCTGACAACCTCATCAGGTAGTTTACCACCAATCAATCATTCTATGGGTCATTCAAATAATTCATTTCCCTCAGAACGACCCCTAGAAACTAAAAATCAAATAATGATTGTGCTCTGGTCAAAAGTCTGGTTGTGAGCAGTAAAAGTCTGATTTACAATTTTGTCAATCTCAGTAAACTCAAACCTTTTATATTAATTGATCAAACCACCATCTGCATGGCAGCCAGATCTTTTCAAAGACAAAAAGACCAGACTGGCAGCCATTTTAGCTCAGTGTGAACAATGTTACTGATTTTCTGACTACGGCATGAACCTATGAGTAGGTCTGAACATGCACCTCCAGGGTAGCATTAACCTATGAATAGCTTACTTTCCTGCACAATTCATGAATCCCCCCGACTATATGGCTTACAATGGATACAATACTGAAGCAGAGGGAATGAAACCCAGGCTCTTTAATCAACTAGCGATTTGAGCAAACTTCAAATCTAACTTTCAGAACTTAATTCCATTTAAAGAACTTTAATTTTTTTTTAGCAAACTCAGTGAATATAGAATCCAAAATTAATTGTGTAAAGCTACTGATACACATTATTACCTACTATTAATACGCATCTGGCTGCTTTAACCTGCGATATACTGATAACGTTAAATATTTGGGTTCTTTACTTCTACCCTGCAGTCTATGATGTGGAGTTGTGCAATAACAGCCTCTTAAACTCAATGGGGTAGAAATTCGTCTTGGGCGGTATTGTGGTGTATGTAACCTGTTCCACCTTAAGAGAACTTAAGCCTGTTCCACCTTAAGAGATGTACTACTTTCTCTGGCTGCTGTATACGTAATACCGGTGGTGACCACCGGTATATAAGCACTGTGTAGTAATATTGTATTTAGTATAGTCCTGACCTCCAACCAGTAAAGACCTGTTGAACTTTAATCTTGTAGTCTGTGTTAGTAATTACAACTAGAACACACAGACTTAACAGTGGCGACGAGTCCGATTCTTACCCTGCGGCAGTTTATATCCACGGCGGCTTCGTCCACAGAACGGACGTCGAAGAGAGGCTTCCACCCTCATCACCCTGCTGGAAGACACGTCGCGCGGCAGACATCGAGAAACCAGAGTGCAGAAGACATCCTGAACTCGAAGCCTCCATCAGCGGCTGTCAGCTATCTTCTTTCTACCTCGGTGGCGGGTAAGCCGGGCAGCGACGCGACCAGAAAGTCGGCCACGTTGGCTGTACAGACGGGGAGGGAAGACGGAGGAATAAGGGCGGTGAGATCGATCGCGACCGGAGATAAGGGCCGGGCCGCATTCGGGCCGAAAGGCGCAGCGCGGGGACATCGATCGCGGCTGGTGATAAGGGCCGGGCCGCATTCGGGCTAAAAAGGCGCAGCGTCTGGGGCAACTGAAGGCGCGAGAGTCGCGGTGAAGCGGAGACAGCGTCGGGGGACGGGTGAAGACCGCCAAGTGCGGGAAAACCGCCATTTTGTAGGCGGAGGACGAAGACAAGAGCGGGAAGCCGCCATCTTGGATAAAAATAAAAATTAATTAAATTGCAACGATGCCTAAACATGGGAACATTAATACCTTTGATAGCGACATCAAAGATTGGGCCATGTATGTAGAACGCATACAAAATTATTGTAAAGCAAATAAAATCCCAGATGAAGAGAAAGCACTAACATTATTAAACTTAATGGGTGCGAAGACATACGGGCAATTGAAACACCTTTTATCACCAGATGAACCGGCAGATAAGACGTTCGAGGAGATTGTTACTGTCCTGAAAAATCATCTAAACCCCACGCCGCTGATGCTAGCGGAACGATTTAAATTTTACAGCAGAAGGCAGCTGAAGGATGAAAGCAATGCTGAATATTTAATGGAATTGCGTAAGCTAGCAAAGTACTGTCAGTTTGGAACGAGACTGACAGAGGCGCTACGAGATAAATTTGTGCGTGGTTTATTAAAAGAAGATACACAAAAGCGACTGCTCGAGGAGAATGAGCTGACGCTTGAGAAAGCGGTCACTATGGCAGCAGCACACGAAGCCGCAGCGAGAGGCACGGCAGTAATGTAGCTACGGTCACCGGAACTCAGTACAAATAAATTGGGTTTGAGTACTGTAAAATGTTATTGTTGTGGAAAGACAACGCACGATCAGAACCAGTGTTGGTTTAAAAACCAAGAATGCAGAACGTGTGGCAGGCTTGGCCACATAGCTAAAGTATGCCGGTCAGGAAAGAAGACCAGCAACAAAAAGTCACCGCAAGGAAAATACATAAAGGTACACAAGGTGACAAAGAACAGTTCGACCGAACAGAAGTCAGATTCAGACGCTAGCAGTAATGAACTGGGTAGCTTAAGAGTACACAACGTTGGTAAGGATGCAGATCTCCAGACAATTTGGGTCACCCTTCAGATAGCAGGAGTCCAAGCAAAGATGGAATTGGACACTGGATCGGCATTGACGGTCATGAATAAGAAAGATTACAAAAGGTTATTCCAACATATTCCCCTACGGGATACGGAGATTATATTGAAAACATACACGGGGCAAAGAGTGTACCCCATCGGAAAGATAGAGGTAAAAGTGGTCCACAAGGGCGAAGAAAGCCAAGTAATGGACTTATATGTGCTACCTGAAGGAGGTCCACCACTACTGGGACGGGAGTGGATTAGGAAAATGAATATGGACTGGCACTCCTTGAAGGCACTAACGGTAGATTCCGGGGAAACAGATGTCAAACCTAAACGATTGTCCAAAATATTGGATGATGCTAAAGAGGTGTTCCAGCAGGGACTGGGAACACTGAGAGGAATTACGGCAAACATCAAGATTGATGAACATGCACACCCAAAATTTTTTAAAGCCAGACCGGTACCCTATGCAATACGACCTACTGTAGAAGCGGAACTGGAAGCGCTAGAACGTTCAGGTGTACTGTCTAAGGTAGATTGGAGTGAGTGGGCTATGCCCATTGTTCCCGTTATGAAACGTCCTTCGAGCAACAAGCCAGGAGAACCAGGGAAGGTTCGCATCTGTGGAGATTTCAAAATCACCGTTAATCCGGTGCTTTACACGGTGCAGTATCCGCTTCCATGGATTGAAGATATTTTTGCTTCGTTGTCTGGCGGGAAACACTTCACCAAGATAGACCTGGCGCAGGCGTACTTGCAGATGGAGGTTGAAAAAGAGTCACGCCAATACCTCACGATCAACATGCATCGAGGTTTGTACCGGTACAATAGGCTGGTTTTTGGAGTAGCATCGGCTCCAGCAATTTGGCAGAGGGCCATGGAGCAGGTATTACAGGGAATTCCAGGCACACAATGTTACCTGGACGATATTCTGATTACAGGTGATGGTGATGAAGAACACCTCGCAAACTTGGAACTGGTGCTCAACAGACTGAAAGAGTATGGACTTAGAGTTAATCGGCAGAAATGTGAGTTCTTCCAGAAGCGGATCTCGTACTGTGGTCATGCCATTGACCGGGAGGGGCTTCATAAGTCTCCTGACAAGATAGAGGCAGTTGTAAAGACTCCCGCTCCGGATAATGTCTCTCAGTTGAGGTTGTTTCTAGGATTGATTAACTATTACCATAAATTTCTACCAAATCTATCCACGGTACTGCACCCGCTAAACGCTCTTTTACAGAAGGGGGTACCATGGGAATGGAGCGAAAACTGTAAGAAGGCATTTCGCAAAAGCAAAGAATTGATCACCTCAGAGGAAGTGTTGGCTCACTTCAACCCGACACTGCCTATTCGGTTGGCTTGTGATGCTTCTCCATATGGTATTGGGGCAGTACTCTCACACAAGTTGCCAAATGGCACGGAAAGGCCAGTCGCATTTGCATCCAGATCATTGACCTCCGCTGAGCGTAACTATGCGCAGATCGATAGGGAGGCTCTCAGCCTTGTATGGGGAGTGAAGAAGTTTAATCATTACCTGCAGGGCCAAAAATTCACACTTCTGACAGACCATCAGCCGTTGGTATCCATTTTTAACCCTAAGAAGGGTGTTTCAGTGATGACAGCACAGCGTCTCCAGAGATGGTCCCTTTTCCTAGGGGCACATCAATATCAAATAGAATTCAAAGGCACGAAGCAGCATGGCAATGCTGATGGGCTGTCGCGCCTGCCACTACCTGAAGAAGAAGAAACGACGAAAGTTGACCCTGTTGAGTTATTTCATTCGACCATCATCGAGTGTTTACCAGTCACCAATGCAAGTATTGAAAGAGAAAACAGGAACGACCCGACACTGTCCAGAGTCTACGAGGTGACAGTGAAAGGATGGCCAACACGTGGTGATCCTCTGTTACCGGCATTCTCGGCAAGGCGAGACCAGCTGTCCGTCTGCCATGGTACTTTGATGTACGGGACAAGAGTGATTATTCCTCCCAAGTTAAGGGAAAGAGTTCTAAAAGAACTGCATGAAGGTCATCTGGGGGGAGTTAAGATGAAAAGTCTTGCTAGGGCTTATGTATGGTGGCCGGGTATTGACCAACAGATAGAGGAGTTGGCGAAAAGCTGCGCTGGGTGCCAAAAAGTGCAAAATGCACCTCCGATCGCACCACTACACCCATGGGAATGGCCTTCAGCCCCATGGCAACGCGTACATATTGACTTTGCTGGTCCATTCATGGACTCCATGTTCCTAATTGCAGTGGACGCACATTCCAAATGGCCAGAAGTGATCAAGATGAATACCACTACTTCAGAAAAGACAATTGCGGTGTTAAGAACAATATTCGCAAGGAACGGATTGCCAGAACAGATCTGTTCGGACAACGGACCACAGTTCGTGTTGGAAGAATTCCAAAAATTCTTAAAGAAGAATGGGGTGAAACATTATACCTCTGCCCCATATCATCTGGCGACAAACGGGTTGGCCGAGAGATTTGTCCAAACATTCAAAAAGGCAATAAAGGCCATGAACGATGATCAGATTCCGCTACAGCACAAGGTGGACAATTTCCTAATGGCATATCGAAACGCCGCTTATGCAGTGACTAACCAAAGTCCTGCCATGATGTTTTATAACAGGAGGTTGTGGTCCAGGTTGGACTTGTTAAAACCAAATGTGCGGAGGGAAGTGGAAAACAAACAGTTCCGGCATATTAATAACAAGACCACTCGAAGTTTCGACGTAGGACAACCAGTGTTGGCAAGGGGCTATGGAAACGAAAAATGGCAGTCCGGAACAATTCGGGCCAGACAAGGACCTCTGATGTACACAGTAGATATTGGTAACAATGTGATAAGGCGTCATGCGGATCAACTGGTAGAATCGAGAGCAAGGGTCGAACCCATGGTTGCGACAGAGACAACTGTGGAAGACGTTAATGAACCTGAAGCATCTACCTCGGCAGGGAATGTACCTGATGATGATAACACCCAATGCATGGGAGACCAACTACAGGAGTCACCTCAGCAACAGGAATCAGAGACCACTGAAAGGCGTTATCCAAACCGAATCAGAAGGCCTCCTGAGAGACTGAACCTTTGAACTGTTTATACCTGAAGTTATATATGTTATTATGTTATGTTAAATGGGGATATGACTGTTAAGCTAAAAAGGGAGGATTGTGGTGTATGTAACCTGTTCCACCTTAAGAGAACTTAAGCCTGTTCCACCTTAAGAGATGTACTACTTTCTCTGGCTGCTGTATACGTAATACCGGTGGTGACCACCGGTATATAAGCACTGTGTAGTAATATTGTATTTAGTATAGTCCTGACCTCCAACCAGTAAAGACCTGTTGAACTTTAATCTTGTAGTCTGTGTTAGTAATTACAACTAGAACACACAGACTTAACAGGTATCGCATCGTCCGCCCGTTAAACTCCCTGCTCGACATTCAGTCCCGCTGAAGTGACTATCAGGCAGGGCCTGTAGCAGGCGGCTGGTGCAATAGCGTCTATTTTGTGCTACTGCCAAAATCGAATTTCTACCCCCGATGTTTTGCTAGCAGATTCCTGTGGCATTGTCCACGGTGAGTGAGAGAGTATGCCGCTTTATAACTTTAGCGGTGTTATTAACAGAGTATAATGGGGAAAGAGCTGCCAGAAGTAAGTGAGTCACATACTCAAAGGCCGCGATTTTGCCGGCACTCAGAGAGGCGGGTCAGAGGTTAAAGTGCTATTGATTGACGGCGGGTTCCGATCCCGCCTCCAAACAGTTTTCCCAAGTGTCGGGTCCCCGATTTGCGAATGGACCCGACACCTAGCGGCGGGAAACAGATTAAAGGCAACTACCTGCCTATTAATGGGTTCTTGTCAGTAGTTTTCAGCCTGTTTTTTTGATTTTCCTGCTTCTGGGTCGGGTTTCCCGACGTCCAGACACCACGCCAGGTAAATGTGACGTGTTGTGAGTCTGGTGTAATGTTTGTGGAAAGATGACAGCTGCAGAAGTGGTGTGACCCACTTCCTGTTAATTGGCCGGTAAGCCCACAAGGTCAATCAAGGGAAAATCACGTCAGTGGAGCGGAGACAGCAGGGGGTGGGACCGGAATTCGGAAACCAGCTGTACTGCACCCATCATAAGAAAACATAAGAACATAAGAAATAGGAGCAGGAGTAGGCCAATCGGCCCCTCGAGCCTGCTCCGCCATTCAATAAGATCATGGCTGATCTGATCCTAACTGCCAATCCACTATCACAGAACCATCTCCTGCATCTAACAGAATTAGACACACGAAATAGGAGCAGGATCAGGCTACACGGCCCCTGGGCCCGCTCCGCTAACCACAGGGCCATGACCGATCCGAACCTAGACTCATGTCCAAATTCCTGCCCGCTCCCCGTAACCCTTAATTCCCTTTACTTCTAGGAAACTGTCTATTTCTGTTTTAAATTTATGTAATGATGTAGCTTCTACAGTTTTTTGGGGCAGCATATTCCATGGACCTACCACCCTCTGAGTGAAGTAGTTCCTCCTCATCTCAGTTTTGAAAGAGCAGCCCCTTATTCTAAGACTATGCCCCCTAGTTCTAGTTTCACCCATCATCGGGAACATCTTCCCTGCATCCACCCAATCCAACCCCTTCACAATCTTATATGTTTCAATAAGATCGCCTCTCATTCTTCTGAACTCCAATGAGTAGAGTCCCAATCTACTCAACCTCTCCTCATATGTCCATCCCCTCATCCCCGGGATTAACCGAGTGAACCTTCTTTGTACTGACTCGAGAGCAAGTATGTCCTTTCTTAAGTATGGACACCGATCACAAAGTGTTTGTTATACACAGAAATTTGAATATATGAATGAAAATATTTGATAACCTCAATTTATGACTAACAGGATATGATGCAATGTTGTTGTGTTATATTTATGCATTCCATTTTTATTTGTGATATTTAAAACATTTTTAACATTGGTATTTCATATACCTTAGAATTACAGTAGACAAGTGCCTGATGCTGTTTGCAAAACGGACATAACAAGGAGCTTCGGAATCTGTTCTGTTAAACTATTCTATAAACATCATGCAATATGGAGGTGCTGCACGGCAGGCGAATTTTGCTCAGCTTGTGTGTTGACTTCACCACTGAATTCCGCTCCTATTTTGGCTAATGGCTGGACTGGGGAGTGGAAACACAGAGGGCACTAGCACCAGTACACAAAGTGGTGAGGTTGATGCCCACTGTGACAATTTTGCAACGGAAGAGAGAACATTTAAAAAAATATATTTTTAGGATTTTGCTTCTCCCTAGAAATACGAAAAGCCAGCAGTGGGAGTTAGCGGCTTTAACAATAGTTCGGTATTTATGAGTCATTCTGGAAACAAAACAACTCATACTGATTTGAAATATTGATTAGCACGGTATTTTTTCTAATCAAATCTGATCTGATAAGGCAGGTAACAATATTGATAGTGAATCTAATTTGAAATATATTGCAGACACTTAAATGGTTTCATTTTCCACTGAGAATATGACAATACTAACCTTTTCAGTTCATCAAAAATGATTATTAAATAGAAATGCTCTACTCCCTGTTGCCCTGCTGTGTGTGCATGTGAGGGCACAAACATGATCCTAATAATCTTTAATTGGGCTGTGGTGTAAAAATATTAGGGCTGATTGCCTCCTGCTGTGTACAGAAAGCAAGCCCATGCATTCCGCATGCACATCACAGAATCGGGAAAGAGGACACAAGTGTACAGTTCTCTTGGAGCCGAATTCTGCAGTCTAATTTCAGTCATTTTTATTTAAATAGATTCCACAGCAGATTCCATTATGCTTCTGCCCTCGTCACTCCTTTAGCATTTCTCGTACAAAACGAGTGCTTCTGGGCCAATGTCATCGAGCTTGGAGCTGTAGTGACATAGGGACAAGTTCTAGCAGTTTGTGCTCCTGGTGGGGAACCTCGCTCAATGGAAAGGCAGATTACAGAACCGGATCTGGAGGACAGTATGCCTGATTTTGTGACCTTCATAATTTTCCAGTCATTAAAATTAAAATTTGTAAGGCCATATATTGGGACCATTGACCTCCACACCTGATTCTACAATCTGCCCTCCCAGCAAGTGAGGCTCCCCCAATTCCTATTGAGCTTGAGTTCCCAACACCAAATTGCCTGGAAGTGAATACTAACTAGCGTTAAAACAATTCATTCAAAAAGCCCACAAAGATGGCTGATACTTAAAAAGAAAAATGCACACTGGCATAATGAGAGATGTTTATCTGAGCTAGACTAAAATGTATGGGGCACAGTAAATGGAGCTTAACACTGCATTTTAAAGTGTGTAATCTTACTTGGAAGCACTTAACCTGGTTTTAAAGTTCTGGGTATCCAAAGTGCAAAAGATTTCCATTCCCCAATACTGATATCCTTCACTTGGACAAGCACAAAAATTCACCATTTCTGTCTTGACCATTTCACTTTCACCACCAATGACAAACTTTAATGTTTACTATTTTTTGGCTTATATCAGGAATTTGCATCTAGGCTTGAATTCAAACCAATTAAAATCTCGTTGAAGTGAGAGGGGACGAGCAGGACTCTTTAGAGGTGACATGAAATGGGATTGACTGCAAGTGAGCTGAACTTTATGGGGGAAAAATTCGGTATCGACCATAAATCAAGCACTGCACTTCCTTCTTAGGGCGCTAACGTCGGAGAGCGGGGCGGAGACTTCAGCAGTGCTGCGCACTGGGCCGTGCAGCGCTGCCGCGTTCAAAAGCTCCTTCCCTCCCTTAAAGGGAAGGGCCAACGCTGCAGGCTCGGCAATGGAAAAATTACCTACCTGGACCACCAAGGCAGCCGCGATCCCGTGCGATCAGCCCGGGGGCACTAACGGGAAAGGCACCCAATTTCACCCCCAAAAGTCCTAGGGGGAAAAATTTGGTATCGCCCATTTTGGGGCGCTAATATCAGCCGGGTGCAAATTTTAGCGCCCGGTGCAAATTATTGCCACTGACTGCGAAATTCGTCTCCAGCGCCCCTGGAGGTGATTGGAGCACTAAATCAAGTGCTACTCACCTCTCTTAGGGCGCTAACGTCGGGAACGATGCACTACCTCAGAGCGCTACTGAAGCTCAGGTGATGTCAATTACCTTGTACTCAGACAGTCTGTCGCCTTCCAGTTCTTACAGGGGAGGGTCCATCTTGCTGCACAGCCTCACCCTGATCTTTGCTGCGTTTGACATCGGCCCGCAAGCAGGTAAAAATCTTCAGCAAAGATTCATGATGGCTAATCAGAGACCCAAGAAGAGAGCAGAAAAGTGATACATTTTGGTAGGAAGAACGAGGAGACCATACACACTAAACGGTACAACTTTAAAGGGGGTGCAATGAGAGGGAGCTGGGTGTGTTTGTGCACAAATCTTTGAAGGTGGCAGGACAGGTTAACAAAGCAATTAATAAAGCATTTGGGATCCTGGGTTTTAGAAATAGGGGCATTGGGCTCGATTTTGCCATTGTGGGCGGGCTGGGGCGTGTCAGGTGGCATTCGTGTCAGGACCCCGACTCCGAAGTGAAGTGGAGAAAAAGTGTGATTTTCCCCTAATTGGGCAATTGATTTCCAGCGTGTGGGAACCCCTGGCCCAATGAGTCTTTTCACCCAGAAAGTCGCCTCTGGTGACGTCATCAATGCTGCTGGATTTAAGGTCTGCAAGCAGCCTTGCTTCCTCTGGAGACTGCAAACTTTATGGCCATTGTTGTAAGCACTTCATTGATCGATTATGTCCACCAGTAGGCCAAAGTGTGCTCTACGCTTCGATGAGCCCTCCCTCCAAGCTCTGGTGGAGGGAGCAAGATCCAATAAGGAGGGGCTCTTCCCTTCCTCAGGGAGAAAAAAGCCACCCCAGCAGACTAAAGCTGTGTGGCTGCAAGTGGTCCAGGAGGTCAACTCCATCTCGATGAGCCGCAGAACCTGGCTGCAATGCAGGAAGAGGTTTCATGAGCTTCTCCGCACAGGAAAAGTGAGTATGACTTTCCCATCTCCCTCATTCTGATCCCCATCACCTCTCCTCACCAGCACTCTGCTTTGCCAACCTCTTCCTCCACATCCCACTTGACACTTACATCCCTGCACCCTTCCCCATTCCCTCTCTCTCTATGGTCACATTCACTTAACTATTCGACCATGCAGGCCTCACACTCTCTATCACTGTGATGCAATGACAACTTACAACACACAGGGAGGGCCCTTTGTCTCCTTCTAAGCATCTATGCTATGGAATCTCTACACTCACTCCTTCATTCTCACACAAACTCCACTTGTGTCCCTCATTGCAGGAAAAGAGAGCCCACAATAAGAGGGAAAGAGCCATGACAGGAGGAGGGCCACCCTCAGTAGCCCAGCTCACCACTTCAGAGGAGGGACCCCTGGAATTCGCCGGTGTCGAGGATGATTCCCAAGTGGGGGCCAGACAGACGGGCGCATCACAGCAAGCTGGTAACAGAATAGTTTGGCATCTCTCTCATTGACATTGCATGAGTCACTGATAATGATTCTGGTGCTCTAACAGAATGACTTATGATCATCTGCACTATTCAATGTGCATGTAACCTTGACCTCACATCTCTAACTCTTTCCTTTACTCCCCCACAGGACCATCGAAAGCCCCCGTCTCCACTGTGCAGGAGGAACAACCTGAGCCTCCAGACTCCTCAGAGGAAGCTGCAACCTCTGCGGGCGCAGCATCAGCAGAATTCAGTGGACCCAGCCCCAGCGCAGACACTCACACCTCAGTGGGACCTTTGCGAGATAGAGTAGTGTTGTCACCTGGTGTATCACAGCTCAAAAGTGAGCATCAGCAGATGGTGGAGACAGGGACAGCAGTGGCGTGTCCTCATCGGAGGGCGCAGGACTCTGCCAGCTCGGCTCTGCTGCATGTCGACCCTGTGCCTCCGGGACCATCCAGAAGGAAAGCGGTGCTGGAACTCCAGGAACAGGTGCAGGAGTCTCTGGCAGGTTTTGTCTCCAGGGTCGCTGTGAGTGTGGCGTGAATGGAGGAGTCCATCACGAACATGAGCAGAGCCTTTGTGGAGGCATTGGCGCATGAACGCATCACGCAGAATGGAAGGCAACCTTCGTGGAAAGGATGGCTATCTCCGTGGTAAGGCTGGCTACCGTAGAGGAGAGGATGGCTACGGCCATGGAGGAGCTTAATTGCCAGGGTCTTGAAAACATGGTCATTGTTCAGAATAGAATGACATCTCTTGAGGAGCAGTGGTCAGCTATTGAGCAGAGAAACCAGACCTTCATGGAAGTCCTCTGGAGTAGGATTTCCAGTGCAGAAATAAGTCCTCATGGCCCCCCAGCCGTGCAACAAGGTGCTGTCAAGCCACTTGCTAGCTCTGAAGTGGGGCTGACCCATGAGAGGGATGTTGGTGGCAGACAACAAGGAAGTGGGGGTTCCTCTCCAAGTGCTCACACGACCATACCACTGCAAAGCCCTCGGTCAGCGCCCCACCAGAGTCCTCACCCAACTGAGATGGGCGTCTCAGCCCCTGCACAGCCACAGGAGCAGCATACTGATGCCGAGCCCTCACAGGTTGGCAACCCCAGAGGACGCCTGCCAAAGGTGTCGTGACAGGAGCAGCAAGAAAGTGAGCAAGGGGCCACCACATCTGCTGAAGCCACAGGGGAAGCACCACGTAGGAGCACGTGTAAGAGGAAGATAAAGCACAAGTAGTCACAAGGGTAGTCACTTGGGTGTTGAGATGTAATGGGCCATATTTTCCGATCAGAGGCTTCCCGCGTACTGAAACCTCCGATCTGGAAAAAATCTACGCACTTACCTGAGGGCTCCCGAGGTGCATATAGTTCTAATGCTGGGCCTCTCGAACTCCAAGTGTGCAGGGCCTACGTGTCCCAGGGGCGCATGCGGTTTGCAGCATCCCTGGGATCATGTGAGCCATGGGGAGCCAATCAAAGAAGGGAATCTCCCTTCATACACTTGACAGATAGACCTATCAAATATATGAATGGAGATCACCCCAAAAACACTTCAAAACATTAAATACATTTTTTTTTAAATCACATTTTTTAAATTAGTTGAAATTACAATAAATTAAATATTTTAAACAAAAATTTTATTTTTTGAGAAAAATAATTAAGTTTTTTACTGGGCTAAAAATAAACTTACCTTTTCTTAAAGTATTTTTAAATGATAAATGACTGGATTTAAAAAAAAACTTTTTTCACCTCTTATCCTGGTAAAAAGCAGGCCTTACGCCTGCTTTTACTGGGTGTAAGAATTCTAAAGATTTTCTGCGGGCAGAGGGGCTCCAGAAAGCGGAACTCTCCACCCGCAGAGGCCCTTCCCCAGGGCAGCCGGAGGATCTGTCAAGAGCATTCTTGACAGATCGGTAATGCCAGTTTTCAGTGCATGCACTGTGCATGCCTGAAACCGGCATTTCTGATGTCCCTACAGGTGGGTACACAGCGCGTACCCCTCCCCTCCCCCCCGTAGGGATCGGAATATCCGGGCCAATGTTTTTTGAACAGCCATCCTTGTCATGGTATCATAAACAGGTTTGATGGCAAACTGTTGAAGTTGTGGCCTGTGTCATTTCGCAAATGGGACTTCCACATTGAGGGCTTAGGGCGACTTGCAATTGTCAGTATGGTGGTCAGAGTAATAGGAATCCGCAGGTTCTTGTCCATTGTCGATGGTCTGGTAAGAAGGTGCGAGGCAAGAGTGTTTGATTGTACAGGCTAAGCAAATCTGGTCAACATGAGTGCGTCCCTTGCATCCCGGCCAGCAATGTGGTCGTGCGCTGGCGCCTTCTGGCCTGTGCAGCTTCAGGTGGGTGAGCAGCAGTTTGGTGCTCCTGTTGTTGCTGCTGCTGTTGCTCATGGGTCTACTGCTGCTGCGGCTGGTCTTCGTCCAAATCTGATGTCCAGGAGGAATGGAAATAAATGTTCGCCATGCTTCTGGTATATGCCTCAGTTGAGGAAGTGCTCAGTCAATGTGGGGAGAGGGGTTTCCCAGCAGATCACACTCGAGATGGGTGTCAGGCTCCAAACTTCCAGAACAATAAGTAGGCCTGCTAATTGGTGAAAACTCCTTTTTAATGGTGGAGCTGCAGCTGTTAATAAGCAATCCAATTGTGAGGTCGCCAGGATTACCTGGCGCGTTCCAGAGGAGGCGTGTAGGATGGGGGAAATGTCAAAAAATCAGAAAGGCCTCTCAAATGGGATTACAGAGGCAATTAAGTGGTTGTTAAGGGCTTTAAGGGCCTATCCCGCCTCTTGGAGGCGGGATTAAAACGGTGTCTGAAAACACGAATGTGGGAAACTCGTTCAGAGGCGGGATGGAGGCGGGATCGGGCCTGGCCACCATTTTTTGTAATTTTGACAACTCACATGCCTCCAAACCCGCCTCCTTGGGCCTGGTATAATCGAGTCCATAGAGTACATAAACCAGGAAGTTATGCTAAATCTATATAAAACACTAGTTCGGCCCCAGCTGGAGTATTGTGTCCAATTCTGGGCATCACACTTTTTAGGAAGGACATGAAGGCTTTGGAGAGGGTACAGAAGAGATTTACTAGAACGATTCCAGGGATGAGTGATTACAGTTACGTGGATAGACTGGAGAAGCTGGGGTTGTCCTCCTTAGAGCAGTGAAGGCTAAGAGGAGATTTGATAGAGGTTTTTAAAATCATGATGGTTGTAGATAAAGTAACTAAAGCGAAACTGTTTCCGATGGCAAGTGTCGATAACCAGAGGGCACAGATTTAAGGTGATTGGCAAAAGAACCAGTGGCGACATGAGGGAAATCGTTTTTATGCAACAAATGTTTAGGATTTGGAATGCACTGCCTAATAGGTGGAAACAGATTCAATAGTAGCTTTCAAAATGAAATTGGATAAATATTTGAAGGAGAAAAAATTGCAGAGATATGGAGAAAGAACGGGGGAGTGGGACTAACTGGATTGTTCTTCGAAAGGGCCGGCACAGACTCGATGGGCTGAATGGGCTCCTTCTGTGCTGTACTATTAGATGATTCAATGAAGCAATCTCTAGGCCTCCATGAATTTGTTTATAAAATGTGTAAAACAATACAATACTTAAAGTAATCTCAAAACTGCAATCTCATTTTGAGGTTGAGAGTTCGTTTGTAATGTCATCTGTAGCTATCGATGAGATTACTGCCTTGTAATCACTCCCAGCCACCATTATTCTTTATATATTAATTAGTTTTCTGCAGTAATTAACTGAGCTAAATCAGATCCCTTAGAATATTGACTCTAACTACCTGAAGTCATGTAGTGACAAATTTTCTGTCGACCACTTTGATGACTAGTTTTGGTGTTTTAATGACCGGTTTACTGGATTTGTCAACGTGATGGCATAGGGTCGGTATAGTGTTGACAAATTCATAGAACTAGTTAGTGAACTAAGTATAAAAAAATTGTTGACTAGAATGTCTCCTTGCTTTTACACAATGTTAACAAGTCATTAAAGGTAGGCTAAAATCCTATTTATGGCAGAGGTTTTCTGACCTTACTTACATATCAGACATCACAAAGTTCTAGGATTAGTCAATATCCTAGGGTTAGTTGACAGATCTTGTGATGACATAAAACAAATTGAGAAAGCAGACTGCACAAAAATATGAAATTAATTAACTAGGTTATGTCGAGTCAACAAGAAAGATAAATTTCAAATTTTGTGTATATTAGGATTCATAAGGGGCCAATTATCAACAAGTTGTCTGAAATTATAAGCCAGATTATACTGTATATAATTATAAAGAAGTTAGCAATTTACTTTAACCGATATGGTGTCAACTTAGGCCACAAGAGACAAAACAATAGTGTCAGAAAAGTTAAAAAAAAAGATATTGGGCCGTATTTTGCGACCCCCCACGGGTGTGTACAAGGTGCGTACGCGCCCGTAGGGGTCGCACAAGTGCCGATTTCAGGCATGCGAAGCGCATACGCTGAAACCCGGCACTTGCGATCTGTCAGGAATCCTCTTGACAGATCATCCGCATGCCTGGGAGAAGGGCCTCTGTGGGTGGAGAGTTCCGCTTTTTGCACAACTTCCGCCCGCTGAATGCCTGTCAAATTCTTATGCCTGGTAAAAGCAGGCGTAAGGCCTGCTTTTACCAGCTTAAGGCCTAGAAATTCAGTGGCCTGCGCCACCAGTTTGCGCCCAAAGAGGGCTTTTGCGCCACTGTGCAAACCTACCGCGATATTTAGCGGGGCGCTAATGGCGGCATTAGCCAGTAGCGCTGCGCCGCCACCGATGACGTCATCGGTGTGCGCAGCGCCCCGCTATCGCCCCGCTGGCCATATTTGGTTGCTGCCGCCTCCCCCGCGCCGGCCGCAAACAGCGACCGGTACACGGGGCCTACCTGTGCCGGTAGTGGGGCGAGTTAAGGTGGAGGTGCGGCCGGCCGCTTTTTCGGCGGCCGCCTGCCCGCACCTCCGTCCCCGGCCTCCTACACCCCCCCCCCGCAGCATTGCCGGCTGTTTCCAGAGAGCCCGGCACTTCTCCTTGGTGCCGGGCTCATTTGCCGGCACTCGCGAGCGGGGATCGCGCTGTTGCAGGCACCTCCCCCTTAAGAGTGAGAGGAAGGCCTGCAGTACTGCAGGCTGCCGTGCCGCAGCGGGTGGCGCTGCGGCACTTTGCACGCCGATATTCAGTTTCAGCGCCCCAAGCGGGGCGCCGAAACCCTTGTTTAGCGGCCGGCTTCGACTTGGGGCGCTGAAACTGAATATCCCGCTGGCGCAAGTGGCTCCGCGCGCAGCGGTAATTCCGGCGCCCAGGCGAGCTGGGCGCCCCTAACTGAATTTCTAGGCCTAAGAGTTTTAAAAAAATAGAAAAATTACATTTGAAAACTCATTTATAAATTAAAAATACTCTTCAAAAAGGTAAGATTATTTTTAGCTCTGTAAAAACATTAAATTTTTTTCAGAAGTATAATTTTTGTTTAAAATATTTAAATGGCATTTTAATTAATTTTAAATATGTAATTAAAGAATATATATTTAATGTGTTGGTGTAGGTTTTAGATGATCCCCATTCATACTCTTGACAGTTCTGTACGTCCCTTCTTCCGTTGGTTGGGCCAGCCCATGTGATCGCAGGAGCGCCTACGAACCGCTTGCGCCCCCGGGATATGTGGGGCTCTGCCCGTGTGGACCCGGAGAGGCCCAGGAACACAAGCCGCCATTCCACCCGGGCCACCAGGTACTTTCGTAGAAATATTGCAGGTCGGAGGTGTCCGCCCGTGGGAAGCCTCCGATCGCAAATGTTGACCCATTTATATTAGCAAGCCAGAAGCTAAATTCAACACGGTCAACTGATGCAACCATATGCATTGCTGTTCATAGGATGCATTCAGTAAATTCTGAAATAAAAGTTTTTTTTTTCTTTTTTAAACCTACCTCTTTGACATCTGCCCTAATATCTCCTTATGTGACTCAGTGTCAAACTTTGATCATCGCTCCTCTGAAACACTTTGGGACGTTTTACTATGTTAAAGGCGCTATATAAATGCAAGTTGTTGTCGTATTTTCCCCAGATACATATTTAACAGTGCTTGTAACCCAAACCTGGCCACTTGATACACAGGACTGTAGATGAGTTGCAATATCGCTCTCTACCTTTCCATTGGAGTTTTAAAACATTCTTGAAGAATTAAAAAAATATCACAGTAGGAATTCCTGAAAAGGAAATAAAACATTGTGGTACTGTATATACTGATAGCTAGAATATCCCATTTAATCCAATTTAGTTATATTTTTTCTTTAGTTTGATATCTGCTGTTTGTGATTCTTTGCTCTATATAACATACTGCTGTCGACAGATGAAATTTGAAATTCAAAGAATTTACTTTGAAGTATTCCGTATACATATTCTCCTCTAATCTTCTCTCCTTCTTGTCATCAAGGCAGCCACTCATGTTAGGGTATAATTCCACAGGCAGTGGCACATTGTCCAAGAAAGTGTTCTTTGTGTGTGAGTCTGAATGATAGAAATCTATATCAATGATTTGGATGAGGGAACTAAATGTAACATTTCCAAATTTCCAAATTTGCTGATGATACAAAGCTAGGTGTCAGTGTCAGTTGTGAAGAGGATGTGAAGAGGCTTCAAGGGGATCTCGGCAGGCTCAGTGAGTGGGCAACAACATGGCAGATGGAATATAATGTGGATAAATGTGAAGTTATCCACTTTGGTAGAAAAAACAGAAAGGCAGAGTATTTCCTAAATGGTGAAAGATTGGGGAATGCAGATGCTCAAAGGGGCCTGGGTGTCCTTGTACATGAGTCACTGAAAGTGAATGTGCAGGTACAGCAACCCATTAGGAAGGCAAATGATATGCTGGCCTTCATTACAAGAGGATTTGAGTACAGGAGTAAAGAAGTCTTACTCCAATTATATAGGGCCTTGGTGAGACCACACTGGAGTACTATGTACAATTTTGGTCTCCTTACCTAAGGAAGGATATACTTGCCATAGAGGGAGTGCAATGAAGGTTCACGAGATTGATTCCTGGGATGGCAGGTCTGTCGTATGAGAAGAGATTGAGTAAACTAGGCCTGTATTCTCTTGAATTCAGAAGAATGAGAGGGGATCTCATTGAAGCATACAAAATTATTACAGGGCTTGATAGGATGGATGCTGGGAGAATGTTTCCCTTAGCTGGGGAGGCGAGAACCAGTGGCTACAGCCTCAAGATAAAGGGTAGGCCATTCAGGACTGAGATGAGAAGAAATTTCTTCACACAGAGGGCAGTGAATCTTTGGAATTCTCTACCCCAGAGGGCTGTGGCGGCTCAGTCATTGGGTATATTCAAAACAGAAATTGATAGATTTCTGACTAGTAAGGGCATCAAGGGATATGGCAATAGGGCCGGTGAATGGAGTTGAGACAGAAGATCAGCCATGATCTCATTGAATGGCGGAGCAGACTCGAAGGGCCAAATGGCCTACTCCTGCTCCTATTTCTTATGTTCTTATGTAAATTGGTGGGTTAATCACCTGTGGGGCTGAACCCAAGGTACATACACACACACTTATTCACACTAGGAGTTGCTGAATAATGATGAGCAGTGGGAGACCAGGTGAGCACTCTTGCCCATGTTGGCTTCAGTCTGTTGTAATACCTCCGCTGTTGCCTTAGTTAATGATGGTTAACACGGTATAAAACAAGGACTGAATCTGAGACTTTTGTGATTTACATTACCTAGTATCACACTATGCAATGTAATTAGGTTGTGGGTTCAAGTCCCACTCCAGAGACTTGAGCACAAAATCGAGGCTGACACTCCAGTGCAGTACTGAGGAAGTACTGCATTGTCGGAGATGCCGACTTTCGGTTATGACGCCAAACCATGTTTGTCCTCTCGGGTGGACGTAAACGATCCCATGGCACTATTTAAGCCTTCTGATTCGGCCTCTTGCCATTGTCCGGATACAGGACATCTCGACGGCGCTCAACTGCAGCCACCAACTGGTCCAGAGCCTCAGTGCTGAAGCGCTCTGCTCTCTGTCTAACCTTCTCCATGCTCACCAAGTTTCTAACGCCAGAGAAGGGCGAGCGCCGATTCTGAGGCCTACAGGGCGTTGGGTGTGGCAGCTCAGGCTGACTGACCCACCCCTTTAAGAGCCGGCTGGCGCCTGGAAGTCTCGTGGTTTCCCGTAATTGAGATCACCTGCGCTGCGCCCGTCCGCGTCGATATTGAGTAGCGCCTGAACTTTTGCGCCTTAGGAGCACCGTGCAATGGCTGAATTCGCGCCTCAATCCCCTTTGGGGGCAATGCAACCCAATATCTCGCCAGGCAGCGATAAGTTTCGTCTGGCTATAAACTTTGCGCACCGCCAGTTCTAGCACCTCAAGCGGGGCTATACCCAATTTCCAGGCCTCAGTCCTTTTAGAATTATTATTTACTGTAGCCCTGTTTGATTTACACCCTTGATTTCTCTGCCTTCCACTTTTGCTTTTCTCCTTCCTGTCTTTTGCTTCTATCCTTGCTTCCCTTTCCTCTGTCTCCCTGCACAGGTTCCCAACCCCCTGCCATTTTAGTTTAAACCCTCCCCAACAGCACTAGCAAACACTCAGCTGACTTCTTGAACCGCTGCAGTCCGTGTGGTGAAGGTACTCCCACAGTGCTGTTAGGGAGGGAGTTCCAGGATTTTGACTCAGCAACGATGAAGGAATGGCGATATATTTCCAAGTCAGGATGGTGTATGGCTTGATGGGGAACTTGGAGGTGGTGGCGTTCCCATGCACCTGCTGCCCTTGTCCTTCTAGGTGGAAGAGGTCATGGGTTTGGGAAGTGCTGCCGAAGAAGCCTTGGCGAGTTGCTGCAGTGCATCTTGTAGATGGTACACTTTGCAGCCACGGTACACCAGTGGTGGAGGGAGTGAATGTTTATGGTGGTGGATGGGGTGCCAATTATGCGGGCTGCTTTGTACTGGATGGTGTTAAACTTCTTGAGTGTTGTTGCAGCTGCACATATCCAGGCAAGTGGAGAGTATTCCATCGCACTCCTTACTTAGGCCTTGTAGATGTTGGAAAGGCTTTGGGGAGTCAGAAGGTGAGTCACTCGCTGCAGAATACCTAGCCTCTGACTTGTTCTTGTAGCCGCAGTATTTATGTGGCTGGTTCAGTTAAGGTTCAATGGTGACTCCCAGGATGTTGATGGTGGGGGGATTTGAGACTGACCATTGAGGGAGAGTCAAAAGCAAATCCTTCCTCAGAACTGAAGTGAAATTCTCAGGCATAGACGATGAAGCAGAAGAAATTATTAAAAGAAGTATCAACTGTCGGGTGACCACTGTTGAACACAAGACAGCATCACTTACCATGGCAGAGGAGTATTGATGTTGTGGACCCTTTCCAGAAGGGACCTATCTCATAATATTGGACTATGATTTCTTCTGAATGCAGCCATTGAAATAACCAAATTTACAGCAGCTGGAACCACTAATCCATGTCTAGACAAGAGCTTTGTAGTGCAGGGAAACCCAGTGTTAAAGTCACACAACAGATCTTCAATTCAGAGTTTCAGAATTCCAACAATTTGCAGAAGGCCTTGGATTTTGACACCATTGAATCACACCGCAATGTCCAGCTAAAAATGCTGAAGTTAAAAGATTCATGATAACTCACAAAATGTATTCATTGGATAGTTTATCGTGACGGCAACTTTGGGCCTTCCAGTGTAACCAACACGTCTTGTCTCACTCCACCAGGGGTAAAGCACCTGCGACAACTTGGTTCCATCAGAAATTGAGAATCACAGTTCAACAACACCAAAAACTTGTATTTATATAGCGCCTTTAACATAGTAAAACATCCCAAGGTACTGCACAGCAGTATTATAAGACAAAAAATTTGACACCGAGCCACATAAGGATAAATTAGGGCAGGTGACCAAAAGCTTGGTCAAAGAGGTAGATTTTAAGGAGTGCCTTAAAGGAGGAAAGAGAGGCGGAGAGATTTAGGCAGGGAATTCCAGAGCTTAGGGCCTAGGCAACAGAAGGCACGGCCACCGATAGTTGAGTGATTATAATCGGGGATGCTCAAGAGGGCAGAATTAGAGCAGCGTAAATATCTCGGGAGGTTGTGGGCCTGAAGGAGATTACTGAGATAGGAAGAGGCGAGGCCATGGAGGGATTTGAAAACAAGGATGAGAATTTTGAAATCGAGGCGTTGCTTAACCAGGAGCCAATGTAGGTCAGCGAGCACAGGGGTGATGGGTGAACAGGACTTGGTGTGAGTTAGGACACGGGCAGCCGAGTTTTGGTGACCTCAAGTTTACGTAGGGTAGAATGTGGGAGGCCAGCCAGGAGTGCGTTGGAATAGTCAAGTCTGGATGTAACAAAGGCATGGATGAGGGTTTCAGCAGCAGATGAGCTGAGGCAAGGGTGGAGACGGGCGATGTTACGGAGGTGGAAATAGGCGGTCTTTGTTATGCTGCGGATATGTGGTCGGAAGCTCATTTCAGGGTCAAATATGACACCAAGATTGCGAACAGTGTGGTTCAGCCTCAGACAGATGTTAGGGAGAGGGATGGAGTCAGTGGCTAGGGAACGGAGTTTGTGGTGGGGACCAAAAACAATCGCTTCTGTCTTCCCAATATTTAATTGGAGAAAATTTCTGCTCATCCAGAACTGGATGTCGGACAATTTAGAGACTGTGGAGGGGTCGACAGAAGAGGTAGTGAGGTAGAGCTGGGTGTCATCAGAATACATGTGGAAACTGACGCTGTGTTTTCAGATAATATTGCCAATGGGCAGCGTGTAGATGAGAAATAGGAGGGGGGGGGCAAGGATAGATCCTTGGGGCACACCAGAGGCAATGATGTGGGAGCGGGAAGAGAAGCCGTTGCAGGTGATTCTCTGGCTACGATTAGATAGATAAGAATTGAACCAGGCAAATGTAGTCCCACCCAGCTGGACGACGGTGGTGAGGCATTGGAGAAGGATGGAGTGGTCAACCATGTCAAAGGATGAGGAGGGATAATTTACCTTTGTCACAGTCACAAAAGAAGTCATTTGTGACTTTGAGAGCTGTTTCAGTACTGTGGTGGGGTGGAAACCTGATTGGAAGGATTCAAATATGGAGTTGCGGGAAAGATGGGCATGGATTTGGGAGGCGACAACATGTTCAAGGACTTTGGAGAGGAAAGGGAGGTTGGAGATGGGGCGGTTGTTTGCAAGAACAGAAGGATCAAGGGTTGGTTTTTTGAGGAGTGGGTGATGACAGCAGATTTGAGGGAGAGGGGGACAGTACCTGAGGAAAGAGAACAATTAACAACGTCAGCTAACATGGGAGCCAGAAAAGGAAGTTGAGTGGTCAGCAGTTTTGTGGGAATCGGGTCGAGGGAGCAGGAAGTGGGTCTCATGGATAAGATGAACGTGGAGCAGTCATGAGGGGAGATTGGAGAGAAACTGGAGAAAGATGTGAGTTCAGGGCTAGGGCAGGAGTGATCCTTAGAGGAAGTTTGGCCCAGTGGGCTAGGGGAAGGAAGGGAAGTGGCAGCGGCAGCTGAAAGGATGATCTCAATCTTTGAGTCAAAGAAGCCCATGGGCTCCTCACACTTGTTGTCAGAGGTGAGGGTGGAGGAGACAGGGGAGAGGGGTTTAAGAAGATGGTTAGCAGTGGAGAATAGAAGCCGGGGTTTATCTTTGCATTCCAGAGTGATTCTGGAATAGTGAGCAATTTTGGCAGACGAGAGCGGGACCCGATAATGTTTTATGTGGTCCAGCCAGATCTGGCGGTGAATGGTTAAACCAGTTGTCCGCCATATCCGTTCAAGTCTGCATCCCTTGGACTTAAGGGAGCGAAGACGAGGACTGTACCAAGGGGAATGGCCAGGGTGAGAGAGGGTAATTGTTTTAATAGGGACTGGGGCATCAAAGGTGGTGCTGAGGGTATGGTTGAGCAGATCAGTAGCTGCAGAAACATCGTGGTGAATGGAGGGCCAAAGGCTGGACAGTTGGGATTTCATAAGTGCAGTTTTAAGAACGTTGAGAGAGAGTTTTTTTCCAAGGGCAGATACAAAAGGAAGTAGGGTTGTGGGGGATGTGTGGAAGGGGGATGTGGGTGGAGAGCGATATGAGGAAGTGGTCAGAGATGGCCTTATCTGCAATTGACATGATGGGAGTAGCGAGGCCACGAGAGATGGCAAGGTCAAGGGGGTAGCTGTGAATTTGGGTTGGGGAGTTTACATGGAGGGAGAGATTAAGGGAGGATAGGAGGCTAGTGAACTCAGAGGAGAGAGCATGATGAATTGAGCTGGAGATTGAAATCACCGAGGATGAGAAGTCGCTCGGTGCAGAGGCTGAGGGAGGAAAGCAGTGAAGATATCTCGGTAATAACATTTTTATGGTACTTGGGTGGGCGGTAGAGATCGAGAATTTTAAATGAAAAGTGAGGGGGTGAAATAAGGTGAGATGCTCAAAGAAGGAGAAATTGCCGGAGGAGTAGGGGGACAGACCAAGATGTGATTTGGTGATGAGAGCCACACTGCCACCATAGCGGTCTGAGCGGGGCAAGTGGTGGAAGGTATAGCCAGGTGGGGAGGCTTCATTTAAGGTAAGGTGCCATCACCCCTCAACCAAGTTTCCGTCAGGGCCATGATATCGGCGTAATCATCCACGATAAGCTCATGGATGGCAAGGGCCTTGTTCGCAAGTGAACGGACATTCTGGAGGGAGATACGGAGAGGGTCATTAATGGCTGACCCACTGTCACTTTAAAGTGAAAGGATAGCATTGTGAAGATCCAAATGTTAAGGCAAAAATCAAGGAAAATGCTAATCAAAATGCCATGTTCAACAGAATTAAATCAAAGTTGGAGACCATGTCCAAGTGAGAAATAATAACCAAAGGAACCAAATATTCCCATAAAAGCTACTCATGTACACCATGATTCATAGACTTGGTTTCACTAAACTGCTCAAGAAAGTAATAGGATCAATGGAATCTCAACATATCATGCAGACCGAACATGATAATGATATTAGTGGCTATGAACCAGATGATGTAACCATTAATAACCAGAATCAAGCACTACCTTCTTGTGGTCTCTGTTTCAGAAGCAGAACAATGTCATTGTACCTGAAGGACATTGCTTTTTGCATATAATACTTTAGAAAGTGCGGTTACAAAACAAATTTTCAGAACCTCTCTGGCCACAGATGTCAGAGGACTGGATAACAGCTAACATAGTACCATTATTCAAGAAGGGTAGTAGGGATAAACCAGGGAATTACAGGCCAGTGGTAGGGAAATTATTGGAAAAAATTCTGAGGGACAGAATTAGTCTCCACTTAGAGAGGCAAGGATTAATCAAGGATAGTCAGCATGGCTTTGTCAGGGGGAGATCATGCCTAACCAATTTGATTGAATTTTTCACAGGGGTGACTAGGCGTGTGGATGAGGGTAGTGCAGTTGATTTAGTCTACATGGACTTTCAGTAAGGCTTTTGACAAAGTCCCGCATGGGAGACTGGTCAAGAAGGTTAGAGCCCATAGGATCCAGGGCAATTTGGCACATTGGATCCAAAATTGGCTTAGTGGCAGGAGGCAGAGGGTGATGGTCGAAGGTTGTTTTTGTGATTGGAAGCCTGTGTCCAGTGGTGTACCACAGGGATCGGTGCTGGGTCCTTTGCTGTTTGTAGTATACATTAATGATTTAGATATGAATGTAGGAGGTATGATCAGTAAGTTCGCAGATGACATGAAAATTGGTGGAGTGGTAAATAGCAAGGAGGGAAGCCTCAGGCTACAGGATGATATAGACGGGTTGGTCAGATGGGCAGAACAGTGGCAAATGGAATTTAACCCTGAAAAGTGTGAGGTGATGCATTTTGGGAGGACTAACAAGGCAAGGGAATACACAATGAATGGTAGGACCCTAGGAAGGACAGTGGATCAGAGGGACCTTGGTGTGCATGTACATAGATCCCTGAAGGCAGCAGGACGGGTAGATAAGGTGGTTAATAAGACATACGGGATACTTGCCTTCATTAGCCGAGGCATAGAATATAAGAGCAGGGAGGTTATGATGGAGCTGTACAAAACGCTAGTTAGGCCACAGCTGGAATACTGTGCGCAGTTCTGGTCACCACACTATAGGAAGGATGTGATTGCATTGGAGAGGGTGCAGAGGAGATTCACCAGGATGTTACCTGGGCTGGAGCGCTTTAGCTATGATGAGAAACTGGACAGGCTGAGGTTGTTTTCCTTAGAACAGAGAAGGCTGAGGGAGGCACCTAATTGAGTTGTACAAAATTATGAGGGGCATGGATAGGGTAGATAGAAAGGAACTTTTCCCCTTAGTAGAGGGGTCAATAACCAGGGGGCATAGTTTCAAGGTGTACTCGCCCCGCACTGGGACCCGCCTACCCGAGGCGGGAAGGGATTAGTGCCAATTAACTGCCTGTTAACAGGTAGTTAACAGGCAGTTTTTAGCCTAATCCCTATTTTTAAGCTTGCATTGTGGGATTCCCGATGGCTCCAAACCACGCCAAGTCGGAGGAATCGGGCCGTCGGGTTGAAGGGCTTGGAGGGGTCGAGATGTCGGTGTTCAGGTGAGTGACGTGTGCATGAGTACAAAGGTAAGTGTGTTTGGTGTGTCTAAAGTGATTAAATAAGTTTTACATACAGTTTCTTACCTTTTCAGCCTTCCTTCCTTTAGGTTCGGGGAGTCCCTCATCTTACCGGCACAGAAAGCAGAATGGCTGCAATCTGTCAAAAGTGACAGCCTGCAGCTTTCTGTGCAGGAGTGATTTTTAACTGAGTCTGTGGAGAAGGACTCATGTTAGAAGTAAGACTGTCAGGCCTAGAAATTGAGTTTGCGCTGCACCGGGGCTTAACGCCGGAAATTTAGCGCCGGTGCTAAGTCGCGCTGTGCGCGCCAAAAATTCAGTAGCGCTGCGCCCAAACGGCTGCCGGCGCTACTGAAGGCTGTTTGCGCCTGAAAACTGGCGCTACGCGCCGCATTGTGGCGCTATTCCGGCGCTGCGGCGCCCGATGCGGTGCGGCAGGCTCGGGAAGTGCAGGCCTCCTCCTTCAGTTAAGGAGGAGCTGCCTGCACCCGCCCGCTGGCCGGTTAAATCGCCACAAAAATGAGCCCGGCACCTCGGGGAAGTGCCGGGCTCGCAGCCGAGAAGCATCTGTTCCGCGGGGGGGGGATGGGGGAGTCCGGGGAGGGAGGTGCGGGCAGGCGGCCGGCGGGAAAGCGGCCGGCCGCCGCTCCACCTTTATGCGCCGGCGCAAAGTCGTGTAAGACTCTGTTGCCAGAGTCTTAGTTGCGGCTGCCACGGGCGAGGCGGCCGCAACTGAATTTCGACGCTGGGGCCCGTCACCACGGCAACCGGGACGCTGCGCACACCGATGACGTCATCGGTGCCGGCGCAGCGCTACCGGTGTAACGCCGATGTTGGGCCCTAGTCAATTTCAAAACCGGCTGTAAGTCCAGCGCAATGCCCTCTAGCGCCGCAAAATGGGCGCTAAGCCCACTCAATTTCTAGGCCTCAGTGTTTGGCAGCTTCAAACAGCTGTGAAACACTGATATTTCATCTGTCAAAACGTCTTGACAGATGAAATTTCTGGGCGGGCTCAACAAGGTCAATCAAGTTAAAATCGCGTGGATTGGCCGCATCTCAATGGAGGCGGGACTACAAACCTGAAAGTTGTAGTCCCGCCTCCAACCCGACTTCTGAATGAAAATCCAGCCCTATGACTCTATGGGCTGGATTTTCATTGAGGAGGCAGGTAGGAGGCAGGACTACAACTTTCGGGGTTGTAGTCCTGCCTCCATCGAGTTGTAGCCAACCCATGCGATTTTGGCTTAATTGACCTTGTTGAGCCCGCCCAGCGGGCTCAGCAGGCCAATTAAGGGCCACCCGGCAACAGGTGACGTCACAGATTGACATTTCATCTGTCAAGACCTTTAGACAGATGAAATATCAGCGTTTCACAGCTGTTTGAAGCTGACAAACACTGACAATCTGTACTCCAAGTTAATTCCTTCCTCTCAGGATGATTTACAGATCTCTCCGGAACAGAAAGCTGAATGCTGCAATTTCTGACAGATCGCGGCCATTCTGCTTTCTGTGCCATTGAGATGATGGACTCCCGAGACCTGAAGGAAGGAAGGCTGTAAAGGTAAGTAAAACTTCTTTAAACACTTTAAACACACCAAACACACTTACCTCTGCACTCATGCACCCATCACTCACCTGAACACCGGACATCTCGACCCCTCCAAGCCCTTCAGCCCGACGGCCCGCCTCGCTAACTTGGCGTGGTTTGGAGCCGTCAGGAATCCCACACTTCAAGAATGAAAATAGGGATTAGGCTAAAAGCTGCCTGTTAACTACCTGTTAATTGGCACTAATCCCCTTCCCGCCTCGGGGAGGCGGGTCCCAGTACGGGTCGGGTACCCGCCTCCTTTGAAACTGGCATGGAGATGGGTTGGAGGCGGGATGGGTTCATGCCCGCCGATTTTGGGATTTTAACCCCCCACACGCCTCCAATCCTGTCTTCACGGCCCAGTGAAAATCCTGCCCATGACTGTTATTTGTTTGAAGGTTAAAGATGTGGGACCAGAAATTCCACTGGAGAGTTTTTTTGGGGAAGATCTGTGGTGGGGCAGAACTTATACCCAAACTATAACTGTGCCTGACGCTAGCCCACTTTCTGGGGTTTAGGAGCATTTACATATCTCGGGCGGGCATCCATGCCATTTATGATGCAACTGGGATGCCCGTCTTGCTGGGGGTGGCGGTAGAAACCAGCTGTGGGTTCTTGCTGTAGCATAACTAGGTCAAGTGTGCCACACAATAAATGTCCAAAAATTAAAGAGAATTCCTGTTTTTAAATAGGCTGGTTTGCTACTGCAGACGACCACACAGCAATCAGGAAACTTGCCTTTTTATATTTTACATCCCCTCTTAATCTAGACACTAGAGGAGGAACCAGGAGTTAACTTTTAGGGGGTGGATTTTAGCCCTACCTACCTGGTGGAATTTGGGCAGGTGAGCAGTTAAAACCAAGGGGGGTTACTTGTCTGCTCCGAAGTTGCCCAGTTCCTGTCGGTTGCAGGGTTCTGCAAGTGCCTGAGGTGCCTGCCTATAGCAGGCAGAGGCCTCGTGAATCTATGCAATCTGGGTCCTATTACGTCAATAGGCCCCCGATTGCATTTTAACCTGGGTCTGCGTGGGGAAGCTGCTTTTCCACCAGCTGAAACCGTCAAAAGATGTCGGCAAAGAAGAAGAGGTCCAAAAGGTAAGTGACAGACATTCCTTTGTGGGACCAAGAGGATCAAGTGTACTCCATTATTACATTTAAAGGGAAAATTCAAATAGCTGAATATCAAGAAGATTTCAAATCTTGGACATCATCGTGTTACTATGCTAGGTTTCAGTAGAGTCTGTCAAAGACCCAGGAACGAGAGCTCTAACTGCAGGAACTGACTATTTGAGGGTGACAGTCCATAGTTCTTCTCATAGTTGATTACAGAGCTGAAGCAGGTTGACAGTTTTATCTGTTCTGGTGATGGCAAAGGGCAGGTCAGTTCAATCCATGGCCATGCCTGTTAACTCACTTTTCTACCTGTCAAATGTGTACGAAACCCAGCGCTTTAGTGAGGTGACTCTCAGGTTTGACAGTTCCCAGCATGCTGTGCAAAAAGCAACCATTTATCTCTCATTCTGCTTTGTGCAATTTAAATTGAATCAGTCAATTAACCCTTTTAAGGCCGAGTGACTGTTTCCCTATTTCAGTTTACAGGGTTTCGTTTTCAGAAAAGTACTAGTTTTGCAAACGCTCATTTCCCTCTCACCCCTAATTTTCTGCTCTTTTCTCCTAAAGTTGCGGGCTGATGCTAGGGCACCCACAGCCTCTAGTATCTCACCTAAGTGGCCTGGACTGGTTCATACCAAGAGCACTTAGGTTTCTATATTCTTATGCAGTGTAGCTTGGTTGTCTTCCACCTGCACCAGCTAGCCCTTTCTGGACTACCTCCACTGGTGCCCCATCACCAGTGTCCTGTTTGCACCCTGTGATTACTCCTCACCATGACGATGTACATTTTCCTCAGTGTCTGTCTCTATGCTGTTGCGTAGTGCAAGTGTGGATGTGGCCAGTTGGTGCTGTGGTAATGGTGGCCTTCTGATTTTATTGGAGGGTGTTAGAAATTTGGAGTTTGCACCTGATAGTGTCGCCGGTCTGTCCCGTAAGTGGGTCCTGCATCCCCCATTACCTGGAGAGTGCCTTTACTGTCTTATAACGAGTTAGACAATCACATGATCCAGGGACTGTAACAATAAGGCCTCTTGTGTGTACTGGATACTGTGATCTTGTATGTGCCATCATGTATGTTCTCCTATCTTTCAGAAGGTACTTTGATAAGCATTCTGGTGAGATGAGGCCATTTGTGAACCAACAAACTCGTTTATTTTACATAAATTATATGAATGAACAGGATACAATTTTTACAGTGGGATTCAATCAAGTTCCTATTCCTCCTTGTGTCATGAAGCATTACAAAAACACAACTTTGACCTTTCGTATAGGCCTAACTCACTTTACAAGTCAGTAGTCTCAGAATTGACTGGCACCAACTTTAGAAAGGGAGACGGTTCTGTCTCTCTCACTGACCCAGACTCAAACCTGTGTGCTGACTGACTCTTCCAGAGATGGCAGGTATTCCAATTAAATTGTTTTGAACCGCTGGTGGTTCTCTGGGAGTTAATTGTTTGTGAACTGTATCTAACGTCATAGCAATATCATAATTATTTATGAAACTAACATCCCTTCCAGGCCAGATAGCTGAAAATCTCAATGTTCCAGAGGGTGACTGATGTCCTTGCTCTGTAAAGAAAGCAGATACATTCTGAGTAAGTAAGCGCACATATCCATGTGAGTACCACGTTGGCAGTACAAGGTCATTCCACAATCCTACACTTCCAGCCGTGAGGGATCACCAGTTGCTAATAGGACTACAACAATATCTCCTGTTCTCTGGCCTGTGCTCCCTGTGAGCTCAGTTCCTAATTGGGAGCACAGATTCCCGCTCACATGATCTATTTGTGTGTTTGCACTCACTCTCTACGGATACATTCATGTAACATATAATACAAAAGCATAGAATATCTGAATAATATGCTACACCTTAAAGTGTAAATCTTATAAAGGTTCCACTCCCAGTAGGAGTACAGATCAGAGAGCTGAGGGCAGAGTTCAGCGTACCTGATTTGTGCCCCTCCTAAATTCCTGGTGATTCATTCTAATGACCAGAAATTTAGCAGCACTGTGAATCAGCACACTGGCCACCATGCCCAATCCTCTGCTCCACGCTCCCATTGCACCGGGGAACAAAGCTTTGCAAAATTTATCGTCATGAGTGCTGAGCGGTCCTCCAGTCTCCAAAGACCCTCGCACCTTCCGATCTCTTTGCTGCACAGACCAATTCTAGTTTCTTTAACTGGTATGAAAGGCTTCACCTGTGGGGTCCACCATCATTTTCACATTTGTTTGCTTGCTTTGCATCTAAACATTAGAGCAGTGAAGATTGAGACAGGAGACTGATTTGGTCCATAGAAATTCCACCATGTCATGTATAACTATTTACATGATCCTGCTATTTTAACTTGTAATATTTTACTTACTATATTAACATTTTTTGTGTTAGTACTGCTTTTTGGGGATACATTTTTGAATATGTGTGATATATGTATATTATTAAATACCAATTTCTATCAGGTGTATATTTTTGCTATGCTGATAGTTTACAGTAATATGCAATGCTTACCATGGGCCTCTTCTTTAAGCTGTATAATTTTCTCCTTCCCTCCCAGGTCCCTTTAAGCTCGGGAGACAGCATTCACCATCTGGGTGACATACGCCAATGCATGTCTTGTTCTCTGCTTATTTGCAGCCCTTCCTGACTATTGAATATGTCAGAGATGCACCATTACAGCATCTAGTGGAGCTTCATCACTGAAACGTACTTTGGTCTGCTGGCATTCAGCCATTCTCTCCTACAATTGAGCACTCTACAGCTGCTTTAATGAAGCTTGAGATTTATACTCATTATGTGACTTGAAAGGTTGAAGGATCCGTATTGCAGATGCATTATGATTGGCTGGCATTTCTTCATTGCTACTCACGAACCTATTTTCGCTGAAGTTGCACATTACAAAGCAGCGTGTTCCCATTTTAAAATTTATCGTTCATGATGAGGGAGAAAAAGGGAGTCTCTCAAATTTAATATATGAATAATTTCTGGCTTTGTGGGAATTCCATTCACTGATGTGACCATTTCTACTTGCTTTCTCCCAAGCCTGCAGAATATGAAACTTTAAAGTCATTTAACGATATTGAACTCATTAAAAAAAAAATTGTCATAAAGCACTCTGCCCAAAGTTTTAGCTACATCTTGTTTCCAATATGTTATTACCCCTCCCTGCCCCAATACAGAACTCAATAAAATAAGGGCTATATTTTCCTCACTTTTTGCAGGAAAGATTAGCAACTTTTTTTATATGATCAAGACTAAGCAATAGATTTTTGTTAGGTAAGTGTTAGGCCCTGGACAACGTGGACCACTTTCCATACCTCTGGAGCCTGCTGTCAACAAGGGCAGATGTCGATGACTAAGTCCAACACCGCCTTCAGTGTGCCAGTACAGCCTTCGGTCGCCTGAGGAAGAGAGAGTTTGAAGGCCAGGACCTCAAACCCCGCGCCAAGCTCATGGTCTACAGAGCAGTAGTGATACCCGCCCTCCTGTATGCCTCAGAGACATGGACCATGTACAGCAGGCACCTCAATGCACTGGAGAGGTACCACCAATGCTGCCTCCGCAAGATCCAGCAAATCCATTGGCAGGATAGGCGCACCAACGTCAGTGTTCTTGCTCAGGCCAACATCCCCAGCATCGAAGCTTTGACCACGCTTGATCAGCTCCGCTGGACGGGTCACATCGTCCGCATGCCCGATACGGGACTCCCAAAACAAGCGCTCTACTTGGAGCTCCGACATGGCAAGAGAGCCCCAGGTGGGCAGAGGAAATGCTTCAAGGACACCCTCAAAGCCTCCTTGAAAAAGTGCAACATCCCCACCGACACCTGGGAATCCCTGGCCCAAGACCGCACAAAGTGAAGGAGAAGCATCCGGGAAGGCGCCGAACACCTCGATTCTCTTCGCCGAGAGCAAGCGGAAGCCAAGCGCAAGGAGTGCACGTCAACCCAAGCACCCCACCCACCCACCCCTTCAACCACCATCTTCCCCACCTGTGACAGAGACTGTAGGTCCCACATTGGACTCATCAGTCACCTGAGAACTCATTTTTAATGTGGAAGCAAGTCATCCTCTGTTCCGAGGGACTGCCTAAGAAGAAGATGAACAAGACTAAGCGATAGATTTTTGTTAGGTAAGTGTATCAAGTGATATAGAGCAAAGGCGGGTAAATGGAGTTAACATAAGAACATAAGAAATAGGAGCAGGAGTAGGCCATTTAGCCCCTCGAGCCTGCTCCGCCATTCAATAAGATCATGGCTGCTCTTCTACATTAACTCCACTTTCCTGCACTATCGTCATATCCCTTGATTCCCTTAATATTCAAAAATCTATCGATCTCTGTCTTAAATATACTCAACGACTGAGCCTCCACAGCCCTCTGGGTTAGAGAATTCCAAAGATTCGCCACCCTCTGAGTGAAGAAATTTCTCCTCATCTCAGTCCTAAATGGCCGACCCCTTATTCTGAGACTGTGACCCCTGGTCTAGACTCCCCAGCCAGGGGAAACGTCCTCCATGCATCTACCCTGTCAAGCCCTGTAAGAATTTTGTATGTTTCAATGAGATCACTTCTCATTCTTCTAAACTCTAGAGAATATAGGCCTAGTCTATTCAATCTGCCTTCATAGGACAATCCCCGCCGCCGCAGGAATCAGTCTGGTGAACCTTCATTGCACTCCCTCTATGACAAGTATATCCTTCCTGGTGTGGTCTCACCAGGGCCGTATATAATTGCAGTAAGATTTCTTTACTCTTATACTCAAATCCTCTTGTAATAAAGGCCAGCATACCATTTGCTTTCCTAATTGCTTGCTTTACCGGCATGTTAACTTTCAGTGATTCATGTACAAGGACACCCAGGTCCCTCTGAACACCAACATTTTGAGGTACAGATCAGCTATGATCTAACTGAATGGTGGAACAGCCTCGAGGGGCTGAATGGCCAACTCCTGTTCCTCTGTTATAGATTTAAATGACCATCAGTCAAAATGGCAGGTAGGATTATTTTGTGGAGCCGAGTTTGTGTAACATGATTTTGACTGCAAGGATCCAGGATAACCAAAATGTGCAATAAGTATGTGATTTACTGCAGTCCTTCAAAAGGGAGCTGGATGAGTTCCTGAGAGACACGGTCGTCTCGGGACCAATTCTGGTCTCTCTATTACTCCGACTTTCAGCGGGATTGGGTTGGCAGCAAGATTAAGATCAAACTGAAGGACGTCCTGCTCCATTCCCGCTGACGCCTGGCCCACTGTGATCTTGGAGCAGGTTGCGAAATATGCTTCCAGGGATCCTGCCAGAAATAGGCAAGGGCCTCATTAATGCAAATCGGGCTCCTACGATTTCCACAGGAATCCGATGCAATTTTTGAATTGCGAATGCACAGAGACCATGCTGTACGAACCCCAACTACTGGGATTGTATGTAAAGTGGAAATCGACAAACATTGCTGAGAATGAATAACAATCGCACCTCCCGCAGCCTACCACTCAAAAGGCACTTCCCCTTTAAGGGGTTTGACGTAATAAAAACTCACTACGCACTTGGTTGTACATAAAGCAAGGCTTTAATCGACTTGTAACAAAACATGGAGGTCTAGTTAGTAGTCACAAGCTTCCTGTTTCCAGACTGTCACTGGCCCAGGTGGGCTCACGCCTGAGTATTTATACTCCTCGGGCGGCGCCCTCAGCTGGCTGTTCAGTAGTACTTCCTGAGTTACTTCTTGTAGAAGTTGCGATTTATGACAGGGTTCAAGCTCACTTTAAATGTGATTCAGGCCCACTAGATATCTCGCCCCCTCCCAAATGGCGAGCTGCCCATCAGTGCTGCAAATGTAACTCACCAATACAATGTTAATGAGGCCTGATCATTGAAATGGTTCGGGCCTCTTGTCGATGAGGTTGGGTGGGGGGTCCTGATTGCGATGCCTACCACTCGCCCAATGTGCGCTGAAAATGAAAATCAGCCCCAATATTCCACTTCACCTCTCCATACAGACTGCATTTTTTGATCTGCAAATTAAATCAGCAACCATTTCCTTTAACTGTTTCAGCTTCATTGAAACTGAAAACGTGGAATCCTTGGGCCATCAGGGTTTCACTTTGGAGTAAAGTAGGCTTCCATTCCATTACCAATATAGGATCTGGAGGGATTACAATATTATTTTTGAAATTTCAATAGTGAATGTCATTGAGGAACTGGGAATAAAGAAACTACATTTTAAGAAAGATGTGGATAAATGCACTGTTGAACTTTTCCTTTTGACACGTGGGACTGTGGGTTGTTCATGTTTGTAGCAGAAATTTTATCAATTGCAAGGAGTAATCCTTACAGTATAACAGCGCAAGTTTGGAATGTTGTCATAGAATCATAGAATGATACAGCACAGAAGGAGCCCATTCGGCCCATCATGCCTGTTTTCATCGATGTTTTCGGGGTTTTAGTTTCATGTGTGTAAAGTCTAGCAACAGAGTAGATGTGATTAAACCGTGGAGGGAAAACAATTTCACAATTTTTTCCCATTATTATTAGTAAGGAATAAAAGCTTGGTACTTTCTTGTTAATGGCAGTGGAGAGATTGTTAAAGCCCCGGGTTAAGAAGTAAGTGCTGTTCCTCGAGCTTACGTTGGAACAATGGGATCTTTAATATCCACCTGAACCACTGGAACAGGCATTCAGGACCTTGATTGAACATCTCAACTGAAGGATGCCCCTCCAGCAATACTACGCCCCCGCAGTTCTACACTAGAGCTTCAGCATAGATTAAGCCCCAAAGCTTTGGTGTGAACTCAAATTCACTGTCTTCTGATCCACACATGAGTGCTATCTCCTGAGACAAGTTCATACTAATCTATCTAACCTAAACCTTTTTTTTCCTGAATAAAATGAACTTCAAAACTTTTAAAATCTATCTCCAAAGGACATATTTCCAATAAATCAAGCACCAAAAGTATGAAGACTGATCTGGTTGTGCTGCAGACGAGACCAGGCCAACCGTTGATATGTAAAAAGCCATCAAATCTTGAAGGGCTGTTGCTAGGCGAGTTAACTAGTTGATATGTCCCAAAGTTAAATTGGGCTCAGAAGAGCATACTCATTTGTTACATACTGATATGGTGGCAGTTGATTTAATTGAGGAATTTGCTTCAGTTTTTGATTAATTCTGTGCTGCAGCTGATAACTGGGGGAGATCTCCCTTGTTCAGTCTTTGTAGCAAAATTTAAGTGTGTTCTTTGCGCGCACTTTTACACTATTGCGACAAATAGCACATGAAGGAAAATCCCCTTCAGTCACTAACACTCGTGACAAGAAAATGGTGGCACGTGTTCCTGTGATGTTACCAAATCATGTAAAGCAGTCCGTAAAGTAATTGTCAGATTATATCCATGGCCGGCATTAGCCGTTTACATTTTCATAGCCACATCAAAAATCAAGAAATCCCCAAACGAGGTAAAACGAAACTCGTTGACAAAGCCCTGACCGCATGTAAACTGACTAGATTAATGATTTTCCCTATTTTGCTGACTATATTCACACTAGCTGCCAAACAAACCAACGCCATCATGTAAGTTGTCTAATTGTGTCCCTGGAAATTAATTGGCCCCACGGATTAGGATGCAAGCGAACGGAGAATTTAAGTAAATGATATGCTAATAGCCAGAGCCACCGGATATGAATAGCCGTAAAATATCACTCTTTCTGTCGGAGCCCGTCACTGCACTGTGTAAAGAATCCTGTGAACTCGTTGCTTGAAACACTAAACCCTGGCATAAGGCTTGAACGCTTGAATGGCTCTGGTGCCTAAAATGACATTCACAAATAGCTCTTGCAGCAGCCCTGTAATAAGAATAAACACAATGGCACACATCACAAAATCTATGTTCAGTCCTCCACTTTGGAACAGAACACATATAACTGTTATAGGCTATTGATCTGAGCAAGCTGTACTCATTGATGCTGAATAAGAGAGGTTTTTGCATTGGAATAAACTTGCCAATGAACTCAGATCTGCAACCACGCTGAATCTTGATAAATGCTTAGCTAATTTGCCAATAAGTATTATTCTTCAATCGGGATTTTTCTTTAATGGCACCGAGTGGGAATCATAAATTGAAAATGTACGCTCAGATCAGGTATGCATTTATCCAGACTCCACTGTATTGGGTATGCAATTAAGTGACTCCGGCTGCAGCTCCATGCTTTAAGTTAACTAGAGAGTTAATCAGAACCCTAAATCCCTTTGGACAGCACTTTCTAGTTCCTGAATGCATTGAACTGTGACCAGGCTATGTGTGGTTTCGGGCATCGATTTGCCTGAGTAAGTGAGTTTGTATGCATGCAGGCAGCCTCGAACGCTCACTGGCACCGCTGGGGGAGCCCTGGATCGATGCAAAGAGTGTGAAGTGAATTAATGCAAGGCAGACAGACTGCCTGTCAGACTGGACTAGGAGACTGGGCAGGTCTTATGGGGCCGACCCCTAGATAGCTATGGATGAACTGCAGTTAGAAATAACATCATTGGCGTAAGGGACAAAGAAGACACTTCAATTTCCACCAGAAATAGGTTCGCTTTAAAATGGATGATAAGCCTCTGCTAAGGACAATGTAGATAATGTTAACCATTGGAGTACTGATAGGTCTCTGCATTTTTTCTAATCATGAATATCTCTTACTTTCCAAATCAGCTGTAAAGAAAAAAAATCCCGTTAAATTTCTCATGATGAATATCGTACAAAGGAACTGGAAAAATGATATAATAAACTGAAAATTGGAACTTTGATACATTTTTACTTTTAGAGTAAAAATGGTTCTGCTGACCTCCAAAGGTCAAAAAGGTCATATTTGTGTTTTTGTGTATGTATGGGGGTGGGGTGAGAGGGTCAGTGGCTAAGGGGAGATTGTCAGGAAACTGAGAATTGTGCGCTGTAAAATAGTCAAATAATTAAAGCCTATTTTTTTTTGAAGAGCTTGACTATCAGTTTTAAAGTTTAATAGATAGAGACAGCACACTTAAACAACAGACCCTAGTTTGAAAATGTAGTACTATTTAGTAGAAAAAGCAAATTTAACCATCAGGTATTTTTGTTGGATAATGTTAAATGCCTGAAGCGTTATTCTTCATATCAGAAATGGGGGAAGGGCGTGCATGCATTTCCTGCGTTAAGGGCATTTAGGTTAAGTTATTCAGATCAGTTTTGATCTCTCTGCCACCCTATTTTTCGGCTGGAATGGGACGGTAGTGAGACCAAAACCAAAGCTAGTGACTTAGCTCCAGTCCCGAGGACGTCCGACTGCTGTGATCCTGGAGTGGACTGAAATATAGATGTCCAAGACAGCTGCTCGAAACAGGCAGGAGCCTCATTAATGTATGCAAATCAGGATCTTATGACTTTCAGAGGATCCCGATGCAATTTTCAACTGTGACCACATGACACCCGTGCCTCATGAGCCCTGCCCGCTGGGACTGTATGTAAAGCGGTCCTTAAAGGAGCCACTAGAGGTCGATCACAAACTGCCGAGCGTCGGTGCCTTTAAGAATTTTGTGGGGCCAGGAAGAGCACTGCCAGCCCCTCTGTGGCATCCTATTTTAAATGGTGACTGCTGGCTCAGCCCCGCAGAAGAGCCGATAGATTCGCCCCCCCGCGCCCGCCACTGCCCCCCCCCCGATTGTTTAGCGGTAGCAGCTCATCGTTCTTATTTTAATGAGGTCCAACCATGAAAATGGCTCAGTCCTCAGAAAAAAATAGACTTGTATTTATATAGCGCCTTTCACAACCTCAGGACGTCCTAAAGCGCTTTACAGCCAATTAAGTACTTTTTGAAGTGCAGTCACTGTTGTAATGTAGGAAACGTGTCTGCCAATTCATGCACAGCAAGCTCCCACAAACAGCAATGCGATAATGACCAGATAATCTGTTTTTAGGGATGTTGAATGAGGGATAAATATTGGCTAGGATACCAGGGATAACTCCCCTGCTCTTCTTCGAAATAGTGCCATGGGATCTTTGACATCTACCTGAGAGAGCAGACGGGGCCTCGGTTTAACATCTCAGCCGAAAGACGACACCTCTGACAGCGCAGCGCTCCCTCAGTACTGCACTGGAGGGTCAGCCTAGATTTTTGTGCTCAAAACCTCTGGAGTGGGACTTGAACCCACAACCTTCTGACTTAAAGGCAAGAGTGCTACCCACTGAGCCACAGCGGACACTGACTCAGGACATTTCATCGGGTGGTCCACGGGCTTGCTCTGCTCACTGCGTGTCCGATCAAAGGGGTCACTTGAAAATAGACTCCATGCAGTCTGGCGGAATGTGTTGCATGGGTGGGTGGGTGGGGAGGGCAAGGGCTTGACTCTGACTAGCAGTGTACCTTCCCTTCCCATCTCCCCCACTTTTCATTTGTTCTTGGGAGGTGAACCTTTGATAAACCACTTTGATTATTTGAAAATTTTACACCAAGTAATCATTTCTGCTTTACAAAACTAACAGAATGACTGTTATTTTTGTAAACAGAACAAACACCGATTCCTATGTCTTTGCTATCTCTTTATTCTACACTTGTCTATAGGAAGCAGACTGAGCGCAATTTGCTGCTGCACTGGCGATGTGGTTATTTGAGGTACCGGATAAACAGGTGCCATAACTGTCACTTTGTACCAGAACAACAGCACAACTTCCAGTAATGGGTGGAGTTAAGGTTTTCAAAGGCTCTTAAGATTACTCCAGGGAGGAAAAAAAAGAGATCATGTGAGGAGAAAGGGGAAGAACGAGGATCCTATTTTGCTTGAATATTTCATATTACAAAAGTAGGCCAACAGAAAGGTTCAGGACAGAGAGCAAATCATTGTCCAGATGTAAAATGTTTTACTCGAAATTTGCTGGGGTAATTTTTTAACCAGCAGCTTTGCAAAACAGATGAGCTTGACTTTATTGCCTTGTGTCTATTCCATTTAACACTCACGCATTGTAAAATTCTGCACCTAGCCAATATAATGAATACACGGCTCATTCAAAATATTTGATATCAGAACAGACATCTACTTAGTGCATGCTTTGTAGGGTCATATTTTGAGGATTTAGCAAAATCTGTACACCTTTCACACACAAAACACTGACTGAAATTCAAAACAGGTATTGTGAAAAATCAAAACACAATCTCTTATTTTTAATGAATCTCTAAAACAATATTGCCCCTTTCAGCAGGCTTTCCTCACACTGCTAGGGCAGTAATATAGGAACAATAGTCTTGAATGGCTGCATGTGGAGGGTCTGGCCATAATCTAATTACAGGGGGTTCTTCTGGCCCCATCTCTCCAGCAATGTTGTTGTTGGGAGATGGAGTTTGAGGAGATTGTGTAGAGTGTGGTATGTGTGTGGTATGTGTGTGGTATGGTCCTGAGTTGACTCTCGTGGATTCTGCTGCAAGTGGTCCTGCTGAAGGGTCTGTCTCCACACCTGTTGCCATTTCTCCTCTATTAGCTCATGGCCTAGGTCTTATTCCCAGGCCTCATTGTTAAATCTCAAGAGTTTATTAACCTTGCTTGTATAACAATTAAAAGAGTACGCAGGAGACAGAGTTCAGTTCACAGCCATTACTTCCAGAAGAATCTCTTCAACTCAATGCACTCTATTTCCCATAGTGCATTGCACATCACAACTACGGTAAGCTATGTGGGACAATTCAAATACAACATTCAAAATACACAACATCTCCTCCCCTCTTACATTAGATGTCCCAATAGAACCACAAAATTTTTAAAACACAATAACCTGGGAGTGAGGGTAGACTTCCTCCAACCATGGCTATACCCATGGGAATTATTCTGCCCCAGATAAAGGGTAAGCCTCTGAACTATAAGTTCAAACGTATAGGGGCCCGCTGCTCTCTGGTAGGATACCGGTGGTCAACCTGGCTCTCCAGTTCATTGTCTCTCACAGGTGACGTCACCACCAGTGTAGGTGGCTGGGGTGCCTGTATACAGGTCTCCCTTGCTGATGAGATAGGGGCTGAAGCGGCTGCTTCCTCAGAAGGTGAGCCTCTCGGGGTAGAAGGTGGATGACCCACAGCGTCACCCAATGGCAGATAAACTGTTGTTGGTGGTTCAGTGGGTGTTGCTGCACTTCGTAGAAGCTGATCGGTGTGTCTCTTCCAGACAATGTCCTCGAGTGTCTGTACAGTGTAGGATACTGGACCAGTCTGTGCAATGACAGTAGCAGGAACCCACTTAGGTCCACCACTGTAGTTCCATGCCAACACATGTTCACCTGGACTGAAGACTCTGTCTTTGGAGCGTTGTTCACGTCGCTTGATCTGCTTGTCCTGCTGATACTGTACCACGTCTTTCACCTTTGGCAGTTTCAGAAGGCCGAAGTTGGTTCGTAGCTCTCTTTTGAGCAGTAGAGTGGCAGGTGATGCTTTTGTGGTCGCATGTGGTGTGTTCCTGTAACTCAACAGGAAACTATTCAGGCGCTGATGAAGCGTTCCCTGGCCTTGCGATGCCTTTAGAGAGTGTTTCATGGTCTGAACAAACCTCTCAGCTAGACCATTGGTCACAGGGTGGTATGGTGCAGCCCTGATATGTTGTACGCCATTCACCTGCAGGAATGTAGCCATTTCTTGTGACACCCACTGTGGACCGTTGTCTGAGACAAGTTGCATCGGAGATCCAAATCGGCTGAACACCTCACCTAACTTCTCGATGGTCTTCTCAGCGGTGGTGGACCTCATTATAACAACCTCTGGCCACGTACTGTGCGCGTCAACAGCCACCAGGAACATTCCTCGAATGGACCTGCAAAGTCTACATGAATGCGGTGCCATGCTTCCTCCGGAAAGTCCCAGGGGTGAAGAGGTGCAAGCTGTGGCACATTACGAACTCTCTGACATGAGGAACAGGTTTTAGCTTTGTCCTCAATCTGTCCATCCATACCCGGCCACCAGAAGTAGCTCCTCGCTATTTCTTTCATACGAACCATTCCGCAGTGTCCGGAGTGTAGTTGCTGTAACACTGGTTTCCGTAGCAATGGTGGAATAACCACTCTCCTCCCCCACAGCAAACATCCAGACTGCACCGACAGTTCGTTTCTCCTTAAGAGATATGGTTTCAGGTTTGGGTCATCGCTGTCAAGCTTGCCCCTGACGATAATGTCCAGCATTGCAGACAACACTGGGTCATTTCTGGTGTTTCGTCGGACCTGTGTCGAAGTAACAGGCGCATTCTCCACCTGCCTAAAATAGCAGATGTCCATGCTACGCGTCATAGGCTTGGTGACAGGCAGCGGCAACCTGGAAAGACCTTCGGCGTTGCCGTGCAGGTCAGACTTGCAATATCTAATGTCAAATGTGTGTGCAGACAACAGCAGCGCCCACCTTTGCATTCTGCTCGCAGCAAGTGATGGAATCCCTGTATGTGGCCCGAAGATGGTCGTGAGAGGGCGGTGATCTGTTTGTAGGGTGAACTGTCTCCCGTACAAATATTGGTGAAACTTGCGAACGCCAAAAACGATGCTCAGTGCTTCTCGTTCTATTTGGGCGTAGTTAGTTTCAGCTCTGTTCAAAGTCCTAGATGCGAATGCTATCGGCTTCTCTTCTCCGTTTGGCATGATATGAGAAACGACCGCTCCCACACCATATGACGATGCATCACAAGCTAACTGTATTGGTAATGAAGGGTTAAAATGCATCAAAGCCTCTGGCTTCAGGAGCGTGTCCTTTGCTGTCATGAACACCTCCTGGCACTTGTTAGTCCATTCCCACTTCTTGTCTTTACATAGCAACCAATGCAGCGGCCTCAGCATCGAGGCTAGGTTCGGTATGAACCGTCCATAGTAGTTCAATAGCCCTAGAAAAGAACACAGCTGGCTGATATTTTCAGGTGCTGGGGCATTCACGATTGCCTTGGTCTTGGATGGTGCCTTGTGAAGGCCTGTGGCATCAATCACATGACCGAGGTACTCAACTGATGCCTGAGAAAAATCGCATTTATCCCTGCGAACTCTGATGCCATAATCCCTCAGTCTCTGTAGCGTTGCGTCCAAGTTACGCAGATGGTCTTGGTCATCACACCCAGTAACTAAGATATTGTAGGAATTGCCAAATTCCTATCTGAAGTACTGAGACCAGGCAACTCTGGTAATTAAACGATGTTTAATACAAACTGGTGGAAGTAACAGTTAAAACGCAAGAGAACTAAACAACAGGTGTTTGCTTAAGGCTGACTCCACGAGGACTGATTCTGGAAGCTTCCCCGTCATCACATTTCCCGCCGTTGGGAACGTCACGTGACCTGCATGATGACGTCATCGCGTTCGGTCTATATCTTAAAGGGACCGCGTTATTTACATACAGCAAACAAATACAGGTACCGATTCACTCTGGTAAAGGCAATTATGTACATCCATATAAGAGTCCCTTGGTGGCTCTGCCACATGCGCCCCCCGCAGAATTGTCCTTAACAGCGAAAGTCAATCGAAGGGGAGGTCGGACGAGCCTGCCCGAACGACTCCTATATTCCTGAAGTCACCAATTGCCATCGCAGCCGTGGGGCATACTGCAGGTTCGGTCTTCCTTTCGCGCAGCTGGTGCTGGTATTTTTTGGTTGCCTTGGGCGTGAAACCGCAGGGCAGGCGGCAGCATCTGGCCTTCGCGCCGAAAGGGGCGTGGTAATAACACAAGGCGGATGGTGGAGGCGTCGGGGCGGGGTCCCGTGGGGAAGGATGCCTCGAGGTGGCGCAATGTTGCTGCATGACCGCGTAAATAGTATCAGCTTCGTCCGCAAGCGCCACACAATCCGCGGTTTCCGACCGTGCGAGGGCCGCCTGTACCTGCTCAGGCAACTGGCTCAGGAACAACTCCCGAAAGAGGAAACATTGCGGTTCGGACCCGAGGAGTGTGAGCATCTGGCTCATTAACTCCGACGGCTTGGAGTCGCCTAGCCTGGGCAGCGTGAGCAATCGTCGTGCACACTCCGCCTTCGTGAGGCCGAAAACCTGAAGTAGCCGCGCCTTAAGGGTATCATACTTGCTGTCGGCCGGGGGTTTTTCCAGCAGGTTGATAATCCTCGAAGCCGTGGAGCTGACGAGTGCGGAGACCACGTAGAGATACCGAGTCTGATCCACCACGATATTCCGAAGCTCGAACAGAGCCTTCGCTTGCACAAACCAGGAGGCCACCCGTTGTTCCCAAAACCAAGGGAGCTTCAAAGCTACTGCGTTCGCATCCATCGTGTCACTGCATCTCGCTTCCTCCGCGAAGATCGTCCGCGAAGATTCGGGGTCACCACTGTAGGAATTGCCAAATTCCTATCTGAAGTACTGAGACCAGGCAACTCTGGTAATTAAACGATGTTTAATACAAACTGGTGGAAGTAACAGTTAAAACGCAAGAGAACTAAACAACAGGTGTTTGCTTAAGGCTGACTCCACGAGGACTGATTCTGGAAGCTTCCCCACTGACGTCATGACGTCATCACGTTTCCCGCCGTTGGGAACGTCACGTGACCTGTGTGATGACATCATCGCGTTCGGTCTACATCTTAAAGGGACCGCGTTATTTACATACAGCAAACAAATACAGGTACCGATTCACTCTGTTAAAGGCAATTATGTACAACCATATAAGAGTCCCTTGGTGGCTCTGCCACAATATCATCTAAGTAGCACTGGACTCCAGGCAATCCACTAAGGATCTGGTCCATAGCACGTTGGAAAAGCGCTGGAGCTGATCTAATTCCGAAAGGAAGTCGACGATACCTAAATAGGCCCTTGTGCGTCACAATAGTCAGCATTTCTCGTGACTGTTTATCCACATGCATTTGCAGGTAGGCTTGACAGAGGTCAATTGTGCTAAACTTCTGGCCCCCAGCAAGTCCCGCAAACAAATCATCAATATGGGGAAGCGGATATTGCTCCACTGACAATACTGGGTTAACAGTTACTTTAAAATCTCCACATATCCTAACTCCACCCCCTTTCTTGAGCACTGGTACGATGGGTGTTGCCCATTCACTCACGCTGACTAGTTCTAGTACTCCGCTTTCAACTAGGGCTTCTAAGTCAGCCTCGACATTTGGTCTGATGGCATAAGGTACGGGTCGTGCCTTCATGAACTTGGGTTTGCTACCCTGCTTAATACGAAGCTTCACAGTAATATCTTTCATGCTACGAAGTTCTCCATTAAAGACTTCTGCATGTTTCTTTAAGATGGCGGGTAAGCCTGGATCATTGTGTGACATCATGTAGACTGATAACCAGTCTAATTTTATTCTCTCCATCCACGAACGTCCCAGTAGGGAGGGGTAGTCTCCTTTAACTACGTAGAGTGGTAACTTCCTAGTTTGTCCATTCAACTGAACTGTGACCTCAGTGATACCTCTCACGGTTACTCTTTATATATGTCTTTAGCGCTAGGTTAGCTGGCTGAAGTGGAAGGTGCTTTAATGTCTTTTTGTAGACTGTCTCTGACATAAGAGATACTGCTGCCCCGGTATCGATCTGCATTCGCACAGGCTGCCCCTCTAGCAAGGGTGAGACCCAGTAGCCATGCGAATCCCCAGCTATAGTCAGCACGTTCAGTGATAGTTCCTCCTCTGAAGTGTCACTTGCCTCTGTTTTGTCCTGTTCTACAGAGCGGACATGCTTCTTTGTCTTTTGTCTGAATGTTTTTTTTCTTCCTTCCGTCTTTGACGTTTTCCCTGTGTCCTTTTTATTTCTGCATGCACGCTGAATATGTCCCTTTTTACCACAACTGTGGCAATCCATGTCCACACACCAGCATGCAGACGCAAGATACCCCATTTTGCCACAACGGAAACATGGCCCTTGACTCTCTGTTCTTACTTTGTGCACTTTTTCTGTTGCACCCAACTGTTGAGCTTCCTTAGCTGCCAATTCCATGGAAATACTGATTTCAATGGCCTTTTGTAGTGTCAGATTACTCTCCGTTAATAGTCTCTTCTGTATGGCTTCAGTTCTCATACCACACACTAGCCTGTCTCTTATAGTATCATTTAGCACGTCATTAAACTCACAGTGCTCTGATAGTCTTTGTAGTGCAGTTACAAACATGGTCACTGTTTCTCCTTTTTCCTGGTTACGCATGTGGAACCTAAACCTCTCAGCTATGACGAGGGGTTTGGGTGAAAAATGCCCTTTTAGTATCTCCACAATTTCGCTATATTGTTTAGTCCCTGGTTTATCTGGATGCACTAAAGTGCGCAAAAGATTGAAAGTCTTTGGTCCCATCACACTTAACAATGTAGGTACTACTTTGTTCCCTCCAATGTCATTTGCTTGTGTGAAGTATTCAAATCGTTCTGTGTATGAGCTCCATTGTTCGACATTCTCATCAAACGGTCCAATGTTACCGATAATTCCAGCCATTTTCCTTCTCTCAGGCTCCTAATTATCATTCACTAAGTATCCTTCCAATGTTGAACTCAACTAAAATCACTATCAGTTATTTAGTGCTTCAATTCACAGATCGTTTCACAGTTGAATAAATGTCCTTCCCGATTTACTCACTGCTTTTCCTCCCCTTCCTCAACTCGTTAGTACCTTATACGCCGTCTCGTCTTCCCGCCATTGCAAGCTCCTTTATCCTCAAGCCAGCCTTACTTTAATTAACTGTCCACGGCAAAAATAACAGTTTTAAACACGTAAAACCCGACTATCTTCCGCACAGCAGAGCCACGTAAGCTCAGACGTCCTCGTTGCCACTTTTGTTACATCTCAAGCGTTTAATAACCTTGCTTGTATAACAATTAAAAGAGTACGCAAGAGACAGAGTTCAGTTCACAGCCAACACTTCCAGAAGAATCTCTTCAACTCAATGCACTCTATTTCCCATAGTGCATTGCACATCACAACTACGGTAAGCTATGTGGGACAATTCAAATACAACATTCAAAATACACAACACTCATAATTCTGGAAGAGCCAATCCAGTGCTCGTTGGAGACTAAGGGCTGGATTTTACCTTTTGATGTGGCTTGGGGGCGGGACAGCTGTCTTCTGGGTTCCGATCCCGCCCCCAATGACGTCTGATGCACAGACGCTATTTTGCGTAAATTGGCCTTGTTAAGCCCGCCCTGTGGGCTTGCTGGCCAATTAAGAGAAAGCCGGTGTCAGATGACATCAGTTGATGACGCGTCATCTGCCGGCTTTCTTAAAGGGGCCACACACAACTTTTTTTCCTGCTGATTTTTCAGTGTTTGACAGCATTGAGGTGCTGCAAACACTGCCAATCACTGTACAAAGGTGAGCCCTTGCACCCAGGCTCTCCAGTGACTCCCTCCTTAGGCTAGAACAGATGGCAGCTGCAGGTGAGGTTACAGAAGCGATCTGTCGCTGGTGAGAGAGGTTCTCCCAATGAGGTGGGACTACACAAACACTTCAAAACTTGTTACCTACAGAAAAGTCTAAATACAACCATTGGATCCTTCACACCACTTCTGCAGCTGTCATCAATGAAGAAACATTACAGTAGACCCACAGCACGCCACACTTACCCTGGCGTGGTGTCTGGATGTCGGGAAGCCCGCAGTAGACCTGTCAAAATTGGAAAAAGCCTCTTACCTGCCTGTTAACAGGCAGGTAAGTGGCTGTAATCCTCTTCCCACCGCTAGGTGTTGGGTCCATGCACAAATCGGGGACCCGACACCCGGGAAGATTGTTTGGAGGCGGCTTGACAGCGGCTTCAGGACCTGCTGTCAATCTTTGCAATTTTGCCACCGGTCCCGCCTCCAAACCCGTCCCCTGAGCGCTGGCAAAATTCCCCCCTAAGAGCCCTCCGCAACACTCAATCTAGCACAGTTGTGCTGTTGATTGCAGGAAGGCGCAATCCCCTCTGTGTTGGATTGCAGCCCGCTCCAAAACAAAACTGTAGCTGAAACACCTGTGGGGCGACATGAACCCGAACAAGTGATGTTTGGCCTCCGTCTGGAGTTAAGAAATAACAAAGTTCTTTGGGACCCACTTGGCATAACTACCCCCAGCACTATCAACAAACACTCAAAATTATCACCCAGAAGGTGAAAGTGGACCAGAATAAGAGGGTCCTACCCATAGAAAGTCCAGGACAGTGACTCCAATAGGACCACTAATATGTGGGACCCACTTGTTCTCTGACCCAACTGAATCCCAGGAGCAAGAACGAGCAAACATAGGCAAGGCTAATAGATTCTTCAAGAATCTCTTTATAAAACTGTGACTTATTTTAAGATGTGGGTAAAGTATTTATCTAATGCTCTTTCAAATCAATGTTGAAAAACATCATAATATTTTGACTCTTTTTTTAATTCATTCTCGGGATATGGGCATCACTGGCAAAGCCAGCATTTATTGCCCATCCCTAATTGCCCTTGAGGAGGTGGTGGTGAGCTGCCTTATACAACTGAGTGGCTTGCTAGACCATTTCATAGGGCAGTTAAGAGCTAACCACATTGTTGTGAGTCTTACTGGTCATCAAGTAGAAAATAACCCCCACATTCATTTTTTTTAGATTTAAACAGTATGGACTAGACATTCATCTACTTACCGCCACTCTGTAGTGCCTCGGTGATGTAGTCCCACATCCTCCTTTCTGGAGGGCCACCTGGCCCCTGTGGGTAGAGGATCTGTTTTGCAGTGTAGACCTCCCTACACAAAGCTGGAGTGCTTTGTGTGAGACCCTGGGTGCCCCTTCCCTGGCTTGCTGAGCCATTTGTGATAGTGCTGAAGCAGTTTTCCCATTTTTTGAGGCTCGAAAGGAAATTTAACTTTAAGTGCTGAATATTCACATTTGGGACTTCTTAATGTAAATTTTTTTTTTGAAAGGCAGTAAGGGCTGAAAACTGCATTTTTTTCACTGAATTTTAATTTGTATTAGTTCTGAGTGCCTTGCCCCTTTAATTCATAACCCTTTTAATTTCCCACAATCCCTTGCGGGCTCCACAGCCTTGCTCCCAGAGGCTGTGTGAAGCTCGATCGCCACTTCAGGACAGGAACTTCACCTCGGAGGTCTCCACTAATGCCAGCAGGAGGACCTTGCACGGAAGGTTAGCGTCGCGTCACCAATCCCCAACCCCACCAGACCAATTTATTCTCCTTAGTGTTGCGCTACTGAAGATCATGGCCGGGGCGCTGCGCGCGGCGATGATGTCATCAGCAGCGGCGCAGTGCCGCTGGGCGCTAACGGTTACCGCCGCCACTAACCTCCCCCACATCCGGCCCTCGTTTTAACTGAATTTCGCGGGCGGCGTTGGCGGCGACATGCCCGGGCGCTAGTTGCTTTGCGCCCTGTTAGCGCCCTCTTAGGGCGCTTACGGGAGGCACAAAGCAACCCAATTTTCCCCCTTAGTGACCTATGTCAAAGGCTTAGAAACTGGGAAGAAACTATCCATGCAATACTTAACAATAATCTCTTAACTATGGATGATGACAGCATCATCTATTTTATCTAAATAGAACACATCTTGTGGACTGGCTGGACAGTAGTAACCTACAAGGGGGTGCACTATTTATTTAGTATAAACCTCCTCTTCCTGTTGAAAATCTGTTGATATGTCGCATGTATTACACATGTATTAACTTTCAACTGCTGATCCCAGGGAGCCTTAACAATGTAAATTTAGTGAGAGAATAAATATGTAGACAAATACATAATGTAAATATTCCCATATATATTTTCATAAGTTGAATTTTATCTGCTCGCAGCTTCTAAATATTTGCCTGACGAACATTTGGTACAAGTGATTAAAAGTACTGATTGCAGAGACTGTGAAAAGCCCTGTAATGGAGACATTAAATCACAGCTTCATGGACATTGAAAGCTCTCGGATGAATTGAAATTCATAATGCACTCCATTTTATTTTGGCACGGTGTAGCAGAACTTCTGACCAGTCTGTAAACCTTAATAAGAAGGGTAACCACATTTTCACATGTACGTGTTATTGCTTTAACTGCTGCCCTGATCAGTTATTGATTGGAGCTCTGGTAACATATTACATTATGAATGGCTGGAAATCTGCCACTTAGTGACTACCTGTTTGGGAATCGTGCACGGCTTTCTTGTAAACAGCCTCCCTAAGGTGGGTTTGGGATTATGAGACACTTTCACTGTGTCAGTAAAATGTCACTTTAAGAGGGTCTACAGGGGTTTGCTGATGGATATTCTTGGGTTTAGGAAGATGGGCAAAGATACGATGCTCCTTTCACAATGTTAGTTTCCACAAAACCATAGACATTCCTAGGGCTTTGCTGATTAATTGAACGTAATCAATTAATTGATAAAAAATTTTAATCAACAGAAAATGTAATGATCGACTGGCTAAGCAAGCCAAATGGTAAGAGCATGGAAGAGTCTTCAGGTACGTATCTTCTCATTACTGTTGCTCTGCTGATAGTTCAGAAACCGATTCAATGCACAAATTTTTTTTTTTTAATTTTTTGGTTATTAGCAAGGCCTCGTTGAGTGAATTGGATTTTGTTTAAGGTAATGCATGACACAGAATACACCTTGAAGCAGTAAGTGGTACCACTTTATGATGGCTTAAAGGTTAAAGGATTTACAAGGAGAAAAGCATTTAATTTCTAATAAATCTTGTTCATAAAACATCTTTTTAATAGATGCCATACTGTACTGCAGAAATGCTTTTTTTAGGCACAGGATGTAAATAATAATTGAACTTATAGCAAGACAATGGTTTTGTCTTTCCGTCTGAATGTCTAATAGGCTTCTTGTTCAGTTAAAGAGGTTAACTAAGGGAATATTTACGTGACACATTTATCATTGCTGTGCAGTAGTTTCTGTTTCACACTGATACTAAACTTGTGTAGTGTAAAGATAAAGTCAGGACCCGATCTGACTCCAGTGCAAAGTGGAGTGAGTCTATCTCCTTCAGGGAATCTTACTGCGAGTCGCTCATGTAACCACTGCATTCCATTTGTCAGTAGTGTAAGTGGACCCTTAGTTCAAGGTTTTTCCAACACTTGATATGCTCCTGGAACCTACCAAAAAATTGTTGACAGTTTATTAGGAAAACATAGGAACGTAAACAATCTCTTGGCAGAAACTTTGTGGTTCCAGTAACTATGTGAGTATTAGAACCATGTGCAACGTTGCTTAAAGTGAAGAAGTAAATTATTGCTCTTTTGGAAAATGAGCCTAGAACAGCTCAGGTAAATCTTCCCCAGTGGAGCAGTGATATATTCCTGATACTGGTAGCTGCATTGTATCACATATTTACAAGCACAGTTAGAAAGCCTAGCCAATAACAAGGCTGGTTTAATATTTACACTAACAGATGCAAAATCTATATCTGCCTCACCCGAGACAGCATCACGTCTGTGTGAATTAGTCTCAGGACAGTACGAGATCAGCCATGATTCCCTCGAAGGTTGAATAGAATGTTAACATTTGCTCTCTAGTTTCCGATGTCCACTTGAGTGCAGTACCAGGAGGGCTGCTGTCACCTGTAGTACCCAAATGAGCTGATTTTTCTGGCCTTTGTTCCCGGCGACTGCCCTTTCCTCAGGTGCAAAGGATAGAAAAAGGATCAGGGACCAGATTATCCGGCCTTCTGGGGTGGGTGGCAGAGGCAGAGCTGGTCCTGTGCCTGCAGTAGGCGCAGACCCAATGTTCCCATGGAACTGAACTGGGCCTCCCATCTCTATTTCCTCTTTTCCAATATATTGGGTGCCTGCTTTCAGCAGTATAAAGAAAGTAGGCGTTGGGGCCAGTATTGGGACCTCTGTAGACCAGAGGCTCTGCGGGGGTCCCAGGGGAAGCCCGAGGGCAGAAGCCCACTGTAAATCAGGGGTTCCCTCCCCCGGACTTCCTTTGGGCCTCAGTCAAACTTGTTTTTTAAACCTTTGACCACTTTTTCTTGTATTTGGTTGGTTTTCTCACAGATAAACCATGGCATTTTGGGCTGAATCTTGACCGGGGTGGGCTGCATAAGCAGGGGGTGGGGCGGGGCAGGGGAGGGGGGGTGTGGAGTTTCCGTTGGAAAACCCGAAAGATGGGTCCGATGGGGTGGGAACTTTGTGGGCCGGGGGGAAGTACTTACCTTCTCCCCGAAGCTGTCCTCGCCTCCCTTCAGCTGCCGGGTTTCCCGAGGCCAGGGTTAAACCTGCAAAGCAGGTTAAATCAGAGGCTGCCAGCCTCATTGAAATATTTAATAGGCCAGCCTGCCTCCTGGGAGCAGGTTGGCTGCCCGCCCCTTGTCCTGCTTCCATTAAACCCGGAAGTGGACAGGTTGGGATTGGCTTTGAGATATGTAAAGGTCTCACCCGACCCCAACCCACCGTTTTTGGGAGTTAAGATTCAGCCCTTTGCCTCTGAAAAGTAACTCCCGTTATGTTCTGCAGAGTTTGGTTGTTAAATTACTGAAACATTATCACTAAATAACTTAAAAGAAAATATAGTGACTCTTTCAGGAAGGTGTTTTTCATAACTTATTTCAAGGTCAATCAAATTTATTGGTGTCCAAATTCCACTAATGACCATGCTCAAAACTGGTTACAAATCTCTGAGTCTCTTCATAGAATTCTGTTATTTGCACCAAAATCTGCTTCCTTACTGCAGGCAATATTTTCTATAACCGTAACAATCGCTATTCATCTTTCTAGCTAGTTTCATTATTGTACTTTTAGTCAGTTACAACCAAGTTCAGGGTACATTTTGACATGACATTGTACTTGCTCTGATGGAGGTGTTGTGCGGTGTGGCAGTCACAGCGTGGGTGGAACAAGGATTTAAAATATATTGGACTTGTTGGCTGAAATCTTTACCTTCGAGTTGGGTTGGGTGTGTGCGGGCCGTGTAGCGGGTCGGCATCCCGAAGATTTGAACAGCGCATTCTGCGCTGCGTGTTTAACTCAATGGCACCAATTAAGAGTCATGCATGTTTCTCGGCCCAATTAAATGGAGCGGGCCTGATGATGTCAGTGGCTCCAAAACCCAGAGGACGTCTGCCAAAAGTGTCTAAGCAGTTGCAGCAGGGAAGTGAGCAGCCTGTCTCTACCTCTACTTCTGCTCCTCGTAGAAGCACTTGGAAAAGGAAAAAGACACAATCCTAGATGCACAAGGGTATGCACATGGGTGTATGAAAAAAATGTAAATGTTAAGGTTCAGTTACATTTATGATGCACATAAATGCATTTCCCATCATGTCCATTTTTGCCTGCTATCTGGGAAGTGGCTTTGTCACTTGGAATGAATGGCGAGACATGTCTTAACCTCGAGCAATGGGCGTTTGGGTGGCAGGCATGGCTTGGTCATTGTACGACTGCTTTGTGGTTTTTTTTGGGGGGGTGAAAAATTGGTACAACATCTGGCAGCCATATGGGTGCACTGGTGCAAGTTATGTAAATCTGGTCATTGTGAGGCTATCCTGGGCCGCCTGGGCAGAAATGTGCACTGTTGCTGGTGCCATCTCCACCTCAGGTTCCTCCTCCTCCTCCTCCTCGTGTTCGTGTTCCTCCTCCTCCGAAGAGGCTGTGTGCTCTGCACCTTGCTCCTCCTGCAGCTCCAATCCTTGCTGCTGCGCTATGTTGTTCAGCACACAGCAAACGATGATGATTCTGGAGACCCTGGCTGGTGTGTACTGAAGGGCTCCTCCAGATCTGTCAAGGCATCTGAAGTGCATCTTCATCATGCCAATTGCTTGCTCTGTGACACATCTGATGGACATGTGGCTGTCATTATAGCGCTCCTCGGCCTCATTACTTGGCCTCCTCAGGTGCGTGAATCCCGTGTGCAAGAAGTTAAAGCCAAAACCTGATGTTAAAAAGGCAGTTAAGGGTCTCTCAACAAGCAGTTAATGACCTGAATGAGGTCACCTGCCTCTCCCGAGCGGGTCCGTGGTGTGCCTCAAAACGCACCCGTGTTAAATGTGGAAGTCGGCGGGTTGACGGCGGGTTCCCGATGTGCTGTCAATTTCCGCAAATTTAACTGCCGATCTGTCCCCAAACCCGCACGTTCGGCACCGGGAAAATTCCGGCCATTGTATTTACTTAGAATATTCTATTTTGGTGCCCAAATCAGGTAACATTTCATGAATGCATTGGTTTTACTACTGTTCTCTACTTATAAAGGAGACAAAGATAAATTAGAAAAAGCAGAATTAATATTGAGACAGGACTGGCACAAAATGTGAAAACAAGAACATTTATCAAATACAAATTTCTCCAGACAGTGCTCACTGAACTTGTACTATATTGTCAGAGTCAGTATTGTGGTAAACAAGTGATGAAAGCATTACTTAATTAATAATGACAACATAATAAACATATTTTAGTATGTACTGGCTACGGTTGGGCAGAAGTGCGTTGTTACGAAAAGGAGCATTATTCCTTTCAAGTAGTGATTTCAGGCAAATGACCAGCCTTCCTGGCCACAGGGGCCACTCTCGTTGTGGTTTTGATCCTTTGTTGTCCTTCAGGCTGAATGATTTCCTCAGCAGGGTCCCTTTAAAAGGTTCCCGTGAAATTTTCTCCGTGGTTGCTATCACCCGACTGAGGACAAGTGTCCTTTTCCTTCTCTCACTAACTCACAATTCTCAAACCTCTTCTAATAGTTTGTAGCAACACTTATCAACTTTCAACACGGGTGGAGGGGCAGTTCAAAGATAATTTCCATTTCTTTACAAATTAAGAGATTTTTTATTTCAAAAATAAATTCTGTTCAGACTCTATTGCAGAGGAAATGGGGGAAAAATTCAGTTGTTTGCGTCTCCCGTTAGCGCCTTAAGCGGGCGCCAATTGAGGCACAAAGCAACTAGCGCCCGGGCGCGGCGATGTTTGCGCCGCTCGCAAAATTAACTAGACATTTTGCGGCGGCGCTAAACACTACCGCCACGATCTCCTGCGCCGGCAGATTGTGACGTCAGTCGAGTGCGCAATGCCCCGTTAGCGCCCCGGACAGGATATTGAATGGCGCCCCCTACCTTACCGCCTGCCGCTAGCAATGACAGGTTGAGGGGAGCGTTATGCTGTCAGAAAGGGACCAGGGGAGCACTTTTTAAAGGCGACCGCTTCCTGCCTTTTTTTGCCGGTGACATTTTTGCACCACGCATTCTGTGAGAGAGAGAGAGAGACTTCTGGAGAGATTCAACGCTGTGTGAAGGAGTTTTGGGTACTGAGCAGCACTTTGCAGGTTCATTTTGATTTGCCCTTCCTTGCTTCGCCAGCGCTCTGAGGTAGTGCCTCGCTGCTCGGCCTTTGCGCTTTAAGACAGGTGTGAAGCGCCTGATTTAGCGCTCCAATCACCTCTGGGGGCGATAAAAGCCAAGTTTGCTGTTAGAGGCGATAATTAGCACCAGGCGCTAAACTTTGCGCACGGCCGATAATGGCGCCCCAAACGGGGCGATACTGCATTTTTCCCCCAATATATTTAACGATTCACTTCTTAACATAATACAGCTCTGATGTAAGAACCGACACAACTCGAGGAGACAAAGTGATCATTTGGTTATCGTTTCCATTCATACATTGAATTCAAAATTTATGGGACACACATTCTGCCCTTGTGGCAGCTGTAATAAGCTTCATTGCATCCTTAGCACAGAGAATGGACCATGGAGGCAAATCTGCAAAGGGCAGTGCTTAGTTTAGTTGGAAACCTACAGAGTTTTGGGCAAATCAAAGTGTATCACTGAACGATTTGATGGTTTGTCTAAAACCTGTAAAATATTCTAACTGGGACTTCACGTCTAGAACTAATGCACTCTCAGCATTATAGCTTGTTCTGAAGTAGCAGGTACCCCTCTTTACTACAATATTTCTATTCACACGCATCTGTTTAAAACCAAACTTGACACCTGGCTCCAGACATCCTGTCTTCAGCTGTACATTAAGGTTGTTCTCTTTCAATCTCTGCTCTAGAGTAGTGCTCTGCTGTTTTTGCACGATCTGCCTGTAACCCTTTAATTCCTTAACTTAAGAAACCTGAGTTTCCAGTTTTCATTAACTACATAGTTTATCAGAACCCTTATCATTGCTAATCGTCACTATAGGATTTGATGGGTCACATTCATTTTTATAAAAGGCCAAGTATTCTGTTAATTCGATTCAATCTTATTTTCTGCAGACAAAGTAGCTTTGGTTATTTTAACAGATTTGAATATATATCTAGGGGGCTGATTTTATCTGTGCCTGCCCAGTGAGTGGGCAGTTAAAATGGCTGCAGCGACTTGCCTCCTCCAATCCTGTTGCCTTCCTGTGGGCAGCGGGGTCCTTCTTTAACCATGCAGATTGCAATTATGTCTTCGGAGCCTGACTGCAATTTTAACCCAAGGTTGCCATTGTGGTTTCCTTGCCAGGCTAACCTGCTGATCTGGGGTCAGGACTGGCCCACAAAGGTACCTTTTTAAAATATTTAAAAATTATTTTTTGTTTAGTTTCCTTGTGGACCAGGGGGACCACTCCTGCTCCTCTGGGCCCCACAAGGAAACCTTGGGCCTCTCCTTCCCTAGGCTTCCCCCCGCCACCCTGCCCAACCGCGAAACTCTCTCAACCCTCCTCCTAGCCACTTACCTGACTGCAGGGGACCGTTCCTTCGGGTGCCTACTCAGGCAGGCACCTACCGCCCGAAATCCCACTCGTGCCAGCTGGCTAGATAGCACTTCCTGGCGGGTTTGAGTGGCAGATTGACGTGGCCCATGCAGGTGAGGCTCAGGAGTTAAAATCACCTAGGCCTCACGCTGCAGAGGACACTTCGGTCGCTGCCCACGGGAGTTAAAATCAGGGCTTAGGTACTAACAAAAGGTGCAGTGGAACTACAGCAGCAATGCTAGTCAAATAATTATAACATTATACATTTAGTTTTAAATGGAACAGTAATGGAATATGTTTTGGTAAAATATATGTAGTAATGCCTAGGAAGCTTAATCTTTCTTTGTACCTTTATAGGTGATACAGAAAGATATTCAAGTTGTAAGGGTTTAGGATTTACAAAATCCTATAGATTGTCATCCTGCAATGCCAAAACTAAATCGCAATAATACAGACAAATACACGAGCATTATTCAACTGAAAGGAATAATCTACTTCAAAATACTCCAAATACGTGAATATTAACAAAGTACTCAAAGCAACAGTCTCAAACTCAAATCAAATGTCCAGTTTGATGAAGATTCAAACACCTTGTGATATGTAAAATCGGGATGTATGGAGGGACAGAGTCCACCGTTACTGTCTTCCGTTGTCCATTACAGTGCAATGGCAGCTAGGGGTAATTTGATGAGCGCTATTTGAGTCAGTGCTATTGGTTGGGAGCCTCACCCACCAGCATCGCATATCACAAATTCAGACGTGTGCTGTCCATGATTTTTCAACCATTCATTTTAATGGTTGGAAAACTGTGGGCAGCATGTGCCCAAATTTCTGACGAGCACTTCTGCTGGTGGGTAACACTCTCTCTGCAGGCAGTGCGGTTTCATATAATCATCCCTCGGGTATATACTGTAAATCTTCAACGACAAATATGTTTTTGCAACTCAGCAATTGTCCAAAAGTGGCCTATGCATTATACATGGATACTCAAATGAAAACTATTTTGCAAGAAACTCAGGAATAGTGAAACCAATTTTACATTTCAGTACAGTACTGTGAGAGTGCTGCAGTATCAAAGGTGCCGTATTTTCGATGAGGTGCGAAACCAAAACCTCATCTGCCCTCTTAGGTGGATGTAGTAGATCTTATGGCGCTATTCGAAGAAGAAGAGACTTTTCCCAGTGTCCTGGCCAATATTTATCCCTCAATCAGCATCACCAGAACAGATTATCTGATCATTTTACTCATTGGTGTTTGTGGGTCCTTGCAGTGTGCAAATTATCTGTCCTGTTTGGTTACAAAACAGCAGTGCCTGCATTTCAAAAGTATCTCATTGGATATGAAGTGCTTTGGGATGTCCTAAGGCCATGAAAGCTGCTATATAATGCAAATTCTTTCTTGCTTTTTATTGAACTGTTTGAAATGCCGCACATGAATTAAACTGGTGTAAGTACAAAAGGAAACGAGAACAGTAAAAATGTAATACTAATAATAAAAAATTAACTACTTTTAGAAACCCTCAAATTTTGAATTATTCTATCCACTGAACAAGAACATGCAAGTTTGCATAATTCATATTGTGCTCAGAGTCTACATAGTAATTCCTGCTGTCATCATTGTCTTCCACTCGGTCAGGCCGAAGCGCCTCTCCCTCCCACAGAGCAGCAGCTGGGAAGCATATTCACTTTATGAAGCTTCTGGGATGCAGTGTAGCTCTTGTGAGGGCACAGGGCCAGATACTTTTAAAGTGTGTGTATGTGCACCTGTGCATGTGCGTGTTTGTGCGTGTGTGTATGCGTGTATGTATGTGTGTGTGCGTACGCGTGTCCACATGCAAGTGCAGCTTTATGGGGCGGGATTTTCATTGGGCCATGGAGGCGGGATTGGAGGCGTGTGGGGGGTTAAAATCTCGAAATCGGGGGGCACGAACCCATCCCGCCCCCAACCCGCCTCCATGCCAGTTTCAAAGGAGGTGGATACCCGACCTGTGTTGGGACCCACCTCCCCGAGGTGGGAAGGGGATTAGTGCCAATTAACTGCCTGTTAACAGGAAGTTAACAGGCAGTTTTTAGCCTAATCCCTATTTTTAATGTTGAAGTGTGGGATTCCCGACGGCTCCAAACCACGCCAAGTTAGCGAGGCGGACCGTCGGGCTGAAGGGCTTGGAGGGTTCGAGATGTCCGGTGTTCAGGTGAGTGATGGGTGCATGAGTGCAGAGGTAAGTGTGTTTGTTGTGTGTAAAGTGTTTAAAGAAGTTTTACTTACATTTACTTACCTTTACTACCCTACAGCCTTCCTTCCTTCAGGTCTCGGGAGTCCCTCATCTCACCGGCACAGAAAGCAGAATGGCCGCGAGCTGTCAAAAGTTGCAGCATTCAGCTTTCTGTTCCGGAGAGATCTCTAAATCAGCCTGAGAGGAAGGAATTAACTTGGAGTACAGATTGTCAGTGTTTTACAGCTTCAAGCAGCTGTGAAACGCTGATATTTCATCTGTCAAAAGCTCTTGACAGATGAAATGTCAATCTGTGATGTCACCTGTTGCCGGGTGGCCCTTAATTAGTCTGCTGAGCCCGCTGGGCGGGCTCAACAAGGGCAATCAAGTGAAAATTGCATGGGTTGGCCACAACTCGATGGAGGTGGGACTACAACCCCGAAAGTTGTAGTCCCGCCTCCTATCCGCCTCCTCAATGAAAATCCAGCCCATGGAATTCAAATGAGAAATGTAAGAGAAAAACAAAGACAAAGATTTTTTTTCTATTACACTTTTGTATTGTTGAGGTCAGCTGGAGGAAAATTATAATTTACAAAGTGTTAGAATCATACAATTTTACAACACAGAAACAGGTCAGTTGGGCCATCTTCCCTGTGCCAACTCCGTTCCCCTGTTGCTTCCCCACGTCCTTTTCAATGTTTCTTTTTCTAATAGATATTGGGGGAAAAATTGTGTTGCTTTGCATCTCCCATTAGTGCCCTAAGCGGCGCTAACGGGGTGCAAAGCAACTAGTGCCCGGACGTAGTGCAGCCCACGCCTCCCGCGAAATTCAGCGGGAAGTTAGCGGCAGCGCTAACTGGTAGCGCCCCGCAGCGCTGCACTGCCGATGATGACATCATTGCCATGCGCAGTGCCCTGCACGCACCCTGGCTGCGATAGTCGGGAGCGCCCCCTGACTTACTGCCGGGCGCTATGTCTGACGGAGTCAGGGGGGCCTACCTGCGGCCGGGGAGGCGCAATTTAAAGGCGACGTGCGGGGCGGCCATTTTTGTTGCTGGCCGCCTGCCAGCACCTGCCTGCGCTCCCGTCCCCGGCCTCCTGAACCGCCCCCCCACCCACCCCACGGAATGCCAGCTGCGCTCCAAGAGCCCGGCACTTCCCTTGAGTGCCGGGCTCTTTGGCCGGCACTCCAGCTGGGCCCCGGGTCGCGTTGTGAAAGACCCCTCCCCTTTAAGAAGGGGAGGAAGGCCTGCAATACCGTGGCACGTAGCGCTGCGATATTGACTCGCAGCGCCCCAAGAGGGATGCGCGGCGCTTCCAGTAGCACCCCGCTTCCCTCTTGAGGCGCAACCACTCAAGTTCCGGTACGGGGGCGCTAATTTTTCCGGGGCGCTAAAAGTAGCGTTGCAAATGGGACACTACACAATTTTTAGCCCATTGACTTCCCTTTTAAAAGCCATTATGGATGCTGGGGAAGAATTTCTGCGGGGGTTCTCCTGATCACCCACCATAACTTCAGTCCCAGAGAAACGGTTTAAATGGTTGTTTACGCCATTTCTTTCCACCAATCTTCTGCCAAAGTTAAAGTGGTCAATTGTGAGAACTGCCACGGAAATTCCAGGCTCCATCTTCTCTCACTGTTACAACCTTCTGCATAAAAAATTCTCCTAACCTCTCCCTCCATTCTTTTGACGATGATTTTAAATTTATGTCTTTAGTTACTCAATCACCAACCAGTGGAAATATTTTTGCCCTAATTGCCTTATTAAAACTATTCATAATTTGAAACACCTCTGTACATTTTAAGGAAAATGCTTCAGTTTCTGTACTCTCTCCCTATAACTAAAATCTCTCTTCCTAGGATCATCTAAGTAAATCTCTTCTGCACTCATAGAGTCATAGGCCTAGAAATTGGGTTGGGGCGCCAAAGTGCCGCAAAAGTCGCCTGAGCGCAGGATTTAGCGCAGCGTTCGAGTCTTTAGCGATCGTCAGATATTCAGTTCCATTGCCCCTAGAGGGAGACGGGGCGAGGCTCGAGGCGCTCTGCGTCCCACTTAGGGCGCTGAAACTGAATATCGCAGCGCAACGTGCCGCAGCGCCACACGCTGCGGCACGGCACGCTGCGGTACTGCAGGCCTTCCTCCCATTGTTAAGGGGAAGGGGCCTGCAACAGCACGATCCACACTCGCGAGTGCCGGCAAACAAGCCCGGCACCAAGGAGAAGTGCCGGGCTCTCGGGAAACAGTCGGCAATGCCGCGGGGCGGAGGGGGGCGGGGGTCAGGAGGCCGGGGACGGAGGTGCTGGCAGGCGGCCACCGAAAAAGGCTGCAGCCCCGCACCTCCACCTTAACTTGCGGCGCTGCCGGCACAGTAAGGCCCCGTGAACCGGGCGCGGGTAGCGAACGGCGCAATTGCACCGTTCGCTATCAAATATCGCGAATGGGACGCTGCGCACACCGATGACCCGATGACGTCATCAGTGGCGGCGCAGCGCAAATGGCTAACGCCACCATTAGCGCCCCTGCTGAATATCGCGGGAGGCGCAGCCAGTGGGGCTACAGCCACTGACTGCCTCTTTAGGCGCTAACAGGTGGCGCTACTCACCCAATTTTCCCCCCATACAGCACAGAAAGAGGCCCTTCGGCCCATCGCGTCCGCGCCGGCCATCAAGCCCTATCTAATCTAATCCCATTTTCCAGCATTTGGTCCATAGCCTTGTATGCTATGGCATTTCAAGTGCTCATCCAAATGCTTCTTGAATGTTGTGAGGGTTCCTGCCTCTACCACCCTTTCAGGCAGTGAGTTCCAGATTCCAACCACCCTCTGGGTGAAAAAGTTTTTCCTCAAATCCCCTCTAAACCTCCTGCCCCTTACCTTGAATCTATGCCCCCTTGTTATTGACCCCTCTACTAAGGGGAAAAGTTCCTTTCTATCCACCCTATCTATGCCCCTCATAATTTTGAATACCTCAATCAGGTCCCCCCTCAGCCTTCTCTGCTTCAAGGAAAACAACCCCAGCCTGTCCAGTCTTTCTTCATAGCTGAAGCGCTCCAGCCCAGGTAACATCCTGGTAAATCTCCTCTGCACCCTCTCCAAAGCAATCACATCCTTCCTATAGTGTGGCGACCAGAACTGTCTCCATGTCCTTGACACATTTCCTAAAGTCAAGCAGCTTTAAAATGCCTGATCTTTCAGGCGTAAGACGGCTCAGAGTGCTCCTCCGAGGCCCACAAGGGAAGTGCTTCAACTTCCACCCAATCCCTGAACCACTGACCACCCTGGAACCCACGTCCACCCATTCTCATACTTACCTTGAGCCTAGCAGGCGGCCATTTTCCACCACTTCACGCCGAATTCCCGGCTGTTTTTGGTCACAAAGTCGGCATGTTAATGAGGCCCGGCTGTTACAAAGGGCTGTGTTTCCCACTGTCACTCCTGGACAGGCCAGTCGCTCACTAGGCCGCTTTGCTGCCCAGGAGTTAAAATCCCACCCCGTCCCTCCCCACTTAGAGTATTTCCTCTCTTTATTCCTCCTCCTAAATGTATCATTTCACAAATATATATAGATGAGAGAGAGAGGAGCAATGGTCTTTACACTGACTCCCTGTGAGTTACCACCTTCAGTCCAAAAACTTTCCATTAGTCACTATTTTGTTTTCTGTCCTTTAACCTATTTCCTTTCCATGCTACCACATTTCATTTATTAACATGTGCCTTCATTTTATCAACAAGCTCCTCATTTGGAATCTTATCAAATACATTTTGAAAATCGTATACACAACATCCACTGCATTTCCTTTATCAATACACTCCATTATTTCCTCAAAGAACTATATCAAATTTGTCAGACATACGTTGCATTTTACAAATTTGTGGTGGTTGTCCTTTAATTAACCCATGCTTAAGTTCTCTTTAAACCCAAACTCTAAGGAGAGAGGAGCTGTTTTTTACTGACAAATCGGAAATAGGGAGGAAGTCCGCATCATGGCCCTCACAATGGCTGAGAACACAGACTAAAGGACAACACAACACTTGGGCAGGGAGGTTTTAAACGTGCCTGTGAGATGTTGGCCCAGAGTTGGAAACTATAATGTAGGAGGTGAGTTTTTGCACTTAGAAGTAGATTTGAAAGAAAGGTAATGCCTATGAAAGGGAGAGGGGAAGTGGTTTATTATTTTTTTCCCATTTTCTAAGGAGAAAAGTGAATGAAGTAAGTGGAAACAGTTTTGACTGAAACTCTGTGCATTCATTCACTGTCTGTAAAATAAAGTAGCTTATTAATTCATATCTGACATAGCTCACCACATGTTTCTCAGTGCACCTTTATAAAGATTGGAGAAGTGCACCTGTGGACGTGTGCAAAACACATGATCACAAGAGGGTCCGATTGTTACACCCATGAGTTACACTATCGTATAATTAGATATTGAGTAGTATGGGCACACTCTTGACGTAAGACACTCAGACCACTTATGGGAGTGAACAGCACTGCTGTACCCGAGAGAATATCTAAGGCAGACCTGAAACTTGTAAGAGAACCTCTGCTATTTCCTCTTTGACTTCACTCAGCATTCTACGATGCATACCATCAAAGGCTAGTGCCTTTTCCACTTTGAGTTCCATTTTTTTTTAGTACAACTATAGTTATCCTATCTAATTGTTCTACCTTTTCCTCTTGTACTCTTCCACTCCCTTCATCCAACTCGTCTGTTATATTCTGAAAAATCATTCACATCTGCTGAGAAGTTGCTGAGATATTTTCAGAAAAGTCACAGTGAAGTACTTCCATCAATAAACCATTAGTGATCGCCAGAGCCAAGTTAAGAAAACAAACTATGAAATAAATTTATGTAAATGCACAAAGATTGTAAAGTATATTTAAGAATACCACTGACATAAAACTGCTTTGGTTATTCGATTTGCTTTGAGGGAGGGTTTTGCCTCTGTTGATCTGGACTATACTTGAGGTCAGTCTGTGAAGAGGAGTGAATGCCCTTCGAGATATTAGAGACGGAGGTTGCACAGTGTATGGAGTACACATACTGAGGAAGAAGTAGGAGATTTGCTCTACTCTTAAGTGAGAGAAATGGAACTTTGTGGAAAGATTTCAGGTATTTCATCGTGCATAGAAATGTAATTTTTTTGCAAGAGAAATTAGCCAAAGGAAAGCAACGGGGGAATCCATTGACAGTTTAATTACAGCCTGAAATCAATTAACAGAGTAATTTAAGTATGGCGCACTGCACAATGAATGATTTGTGACCGCATTCACCTGTGAGGTAGAAGATGGTTGGAAAGACTTCAACTTGACCCTGACTTTACACTTGCAATATAATAGACAAGACAGTGCACTGCTATTAAAAAGCAAAAGGCAGTAGCTAGAACCAGGCACCAAATTAAAAAGCAAATGTAGAATCAGCTGAAGATCCAGAAAAATCTTAGCAGCCTGCAAAAGTGTCCCAGACCCAACTACCCTTTGGTCCAAAGCCACTAATGGGGAAAGAGGCCCACTGATAAACTGAAAACCTGTGTCAGATGTGGACATTCACCATCACACCCTGGAGATGTGCAAGCTGCTGAAGAGACACAAAGTGCTACATTAAATGTTAGAATGAGGTTTCCATACACAGTTTCTCATATGGTTTCTCATTGGATTTGACAATGGCTGTTACCCAGCACAAGCTTCAGTAACAAAAGTGACTAAGGTACTTCAGAGCTTCCAGGACGATACGATTATCCAGAACCTATCAGCTGGCAAAAATTATCCATACTTCTATGAAGGCTGCATGATGGAATGTGTTGCCTGTTGTTGGAAATTGGCATGAAAGACAGGCCACAAAAGAATGATCAGAGCAGCAGATTGAAACCAAACTGGCCTGTGAAAAAGGAATTGTTGGTGGAAGCATGATTGCTCTTGAGTGACATCAGTCTAGTGATTGCTACAATGTTGCAACCCAAGAAGCTAGGCAAACTACACATTAGACATCAAGGTATCCTGGGTGGCTGAATCACTCTGAGCAATGGTGAAAGTAACACTTCTTGGTTGTAGACTTCTTGCTGCTATTTCTTATGTTCTTACACTTTCCCAGACTATCTGTGGGCTTTTGCACTGGAACTTGCGGTTAACAGAGAGAGCAAAAACAGCGTGACACCCTCGGGACCAATCAGATTGAAGAATCCTTACTGAGGCGCGCAGAATATTTAATTCAATGTCAAATCATGTACAGAAAGCGAAATAGAGAGGGAAAGAAAGCTGAGATTAAGAGAGATACAAGAGACAGAAAGAAAAAGTTAAAAAGTGTAATATTTTAAAATCCCCAACAATAATTAAAATCTGAAGGAATGAAATTCCACACTTGTAAAAGCTAAATGAAGTTTGAACTCTGCAGCTTGAATTTTTAAGATGGAGAGGGGAGATTCTCTTCTCCAGCAAACACCCAGCAGACGGTGAGCAGGGCCATTGTCCTGGCTGGGCCTAATTTAAATGAATTTGGTGAGCTGCCTGAGTGAAATGTACTCCCTCTAGGCATTGTATTGATCTGGGAGGTGGGTAATCTGGTGGGATGGCTGATTTTGAAGGGCCTCCAGCAGCACTTTGAAAGAAGAAAGAAAGAAGAAAGACTTGCATTTATATAGCGCCTTTCACGACCACTGGACATCTCAAAGCGCTTTACAGCCAATGAAGTACTTTTTGAAGTGTAGTCACTGTTGCAATGTGGGAAACGCGGCAGCCAATTTGCGCTCAGCAAGCTCCCACAAACAGCAATGTGAAAATGACCAGATAATCTGTTTTTGTTATGTTGGCTGAGGGAGAAATATCGGCCAGGACACCGGGGATAACTCCCCTGCTCTTCTTCGAAATAGTACCATGGGATCTTTTACGTCCACCTGAGAAAGCAGACGGGGCCTCAGTTTAACGTCTCATCCGAAAGATGGCACCTCTGACAGTGCAGTACTCCCTCAGCACTGCACTGGAGTGTCAGCCTAGCTTTATGTGCGCAAGTCCCTGGAGTGGGACTTGAACCCACAACCTTCTGATAGAGGCGAGGGTGTGACCAACTGAGCCACAGCTGACACTAGAAGGAGTGTACGTGTCAGGAGTGAGAGGAAGCACCAGCTTCTATCAGCAGCAGACAACATTTCTGCAGCCCCTACAGCAGCAAGGAGATTAAATATAGAAACCTTTAAAACTCAAAACCTACCAGTGATTGCAGTAAAAATGAATGCTGAACCTGCTTCCAGATTTGCTTGACTGGAGTTCAGGAGCCCTTTAATGTATGCTCAAAATGACTGCCTCCCACTTTCTATGCCCATGTTTGGTGGGCGGGAGTGGGAACTGGCAATAATCTGGCGGGCAGAGATGGAAATGGTGTTGGGTTTGTAATTGGGGTAATTTAACCCCAGCTACTATCTATTCATGTGGCTCCTGCCTGCTTCCAGTGGAGTCTTCGCAGTAAATTGGCATTTCAACTATACGCACTACTTAGGTCCTGCCACTGGCCTATTTTTAAGCGTAAAAGGGACACCAGCAACATGAAAATTGCTTCCAGCGAGTTTTACCCCTTTGTTAAAAATGTAAATAGAGACTCTTTCTGATGATATGTCTTAGAGAAAAGTTGCAAACTGATCCTGTGTTGAAAATTGAATTTATTCAATGATAGACTACAATGACATAACCTCCAAGTAGTAAAAGGTCCATTTACATCACTGCTGATTTACAACAACATCCCTTGCGTAAATGGTGCCAAGGCATTACTTTCCAATGTACGGCACAAGTGTGTGAGAGGAAGGCTATTTTCTGTGATTATTTTTTGCCATTATAATAAATTACTAAATGAATGGAATTATCAGTTTATTAAGTTTTCAAATAAGCTTAATTCTGAAAGTTTAATTACACCTCCTGAGAAATTGTTAGCCAATTATTCAGTTGACTTTTCTTAACGTAGTTTCCCTTTTACAGAATGGTTTGGGGTCGTACAGTTTGTGTTTTCTGGCTGCTACTGCTCTCAGTTCTGTGTAATGGTTAGTTTTCAATTGAATTGATTCAGTGTTTCAGTTGTTTACTTGATGGAAGCTTAAAGTCTTCATTTTGACTCTGCTATCATTAAAACAATAGAACACTCCAGCAAATTTGCCCACAGTCAGCACAGAACAGCGTGCAATGTGTGTGTGTGTGTGTGTGTGTATTTATCTACAACTGCCATTCTAGGAATTGCTTGTTGTTGGGTATAAATGGACTCCGTTTATTTGCTATTGGGCTGAATGCACTTACCTTGAAAAAGGGGAGAGATGCTGTTATTTTCCTCACTTTAAAAGAATCAACAGTCCTTCCTGCAAGAAAAGCAGCGTAGAATCCTTGACCTTGCCACAATGGACATTCACACAGCTGTAGGAGACCTTGCTTCATCTCAAATGGATGCCAATCAATACACTCTGATGGCACAATAGTCCTTCCAGCCTAAGGGCTTTTTGTCCTGTGGAGATTATGGAAGTTTTCTATTTATGAAGTGAAATGTTACCTCTCCAAAATGACCAATTGTGCTAGAGTGCATATACAATTGGAAGAAATAGCTTTTTTGGTGGCCTATTAACTACACTTTAGAGTTCTATCAGCTGCCTATTATGACCATGCACAAAGGAACCTGCAGCTATTACTTGTAGGAAAAAGCCCAATCCTTTTTTATAAAATTATAAAAGGAACAGAATCAAGCAGTAAAAAGTGGTTATTGTGCAAGATCAGAGTCTCAGACAAGGCTTATGCTGTCTTCTTAAGGACTGGGTGTCAAAAAGGTTATTTGAAACAATTGAGGCCATACATTGCTGTACTGTCCGTTACCATTTTTAAAACATGTACAAACTGTGTTTTAATTTATATGCAGTAATGCAGCCCTTTGAAGATTAATATTTTGACTACACTGACAGAATATTTAATAGAAAAGCCCAAACCATACAAGGCTCGAACCATATAAACATAAGTCTAGTACTGGATCTACTGTTCACCATAAATGCAGACATCATGAGGAATGGGCTCACAGGGTTTGCTCGAGGTACTTTAATCGCATTTTATTTTTAACAAATATTGAATATTTTCTTTAAAAAGAAAAATAATGAATGTAACCGTGCAACCCTCTTTTTATTTCAATAGCAAAATACTGCGGATGCTGGAAATCTGAAACAACAACATAAAACGCTGGAAACACTCAGCAGGTCAGGCAGCATCGTGGAGAGAGAAACAGAGTTAACGTTTCAGGTCTGTGGCCCTTCGTCAGAACAGAAGGGTCATCGACCTGAAACGTTAACTCTGTTTCTCTCTCCACGATGCTGCCTGACCTGCTGAGTGTTTCCAGCATTTTCTGTTGTTGTTCCTCTTTTTATTTCATCTGGTGGAAAGAATGACTTAAATATCAAGCTTAGAATAGTGACTTTTGTGTAGCTGTAAAAAATGTAAGTTTTATTATTAAAGAGGCTCACATCTTCAGGCACTTTCATCTTCAAACTTGTTGGGCCAATACTAGCTTTCAATCTTGCTAAATCATCTGTAGTTTGTTCTATTGAAATGAATGGAGACAGGAAATTGATGCTGAAATGTAACGATTTCTCCAGTTTAACACAACTTTCCAAGCCCAGTCCCAGACCTAGAACTGCAAGCTGTGTATCAATGGATTCAGTTTGTTTTTCTCTACAATCGTCCATTGTGATAAGAAGCAGCTTGCTGAATTATGAAAGTGCTACAATTAAAAAATCATGTCCCTGAGTTAATCATCAAAACCTAGATAAAATCAACACATTCAAATACTGTTATATATTACATGCCAGGAAGTGTGGAGTAAATAGTATACTGAATATAATGATATGTAACTTGTTAGAATTTGTTTGATGTTAGTTCTGTATAGTTTAGTTTTGAAAATAGCATGCAAGCTCAAATCAAAATAATTGCTCACTTTTTAACTACCGCCAAAAGCTAACTATCAAACTTATTTTCTTCATGATTTTAAATGAGCTCAATGGTGATATTTACTGTAGATTTAGGTGATTTTCCATTTTCTGTTTCATAAATTAAAGTAAATGACATTATCAAAAAAAACTGGCATAGTTACAGCCTGTAGTCTTTGCAGTTACATGAGCAAATTTTATTTTATTATACATTTGATTGGATCCAATAAACCTTGTAGAATCTTTTCTGTGAAATCATGAAGAAATTATTTTAAATCCAAATGTTTTAAAGATAAACATAGAGGAGTTTAATTTCCTCTCTGTGCTATTTTTACTGCACTGGCAAATGCGTTCAGGTTAAAGTGATGCCCGGGATATTTTAATGTAGTCATTAAACTATGGAAATGAAATCCCAAAATGAAATGTTCTTTTCGTTTTAATTAAAATTGGTGGGCAAGTTTTTAATGTAAGTGATGATGTAAACATTATTATTCCTTGTATGTGTTTAATGTGTGACATTAAATATAATGAATATATTGACATTAATTGACTATTAAAATATCAAATTGGCTCCATAGAAGGCAGAAGGCATGTCTGCTACCCCTTTTTATATTCTTCTGAAAGTCACTACTCTGGAGGTGTCAGTTTATTTATTATGGGCAAAACCGTTATCTAACTCCTATGAGAATATCTACAGTTTTGTTCATTGTTTTAAAAATAACACTGTAAATGGATCTAGTGATGGCGTGAGTTGTGTTTGGCAGCAGACTGTAGAAATGGACTTGTGGTGTCCTCCCTGCTTTTTGAAGAATTAAATCAAACATATCAATTTATAAAAAAAGAATTGAACAATTAAAGACTAATTTAAAATTTGCAAAATTCAAGCAAGATACTGTACTTACAATCTGAGCAGGAATTTAAAACAACATTTATCATCTTGTATTAAAGTTGAAAGTGGATTTTTTTCTGTGCAAATTTCAGGGAAGATTATGTATCAAAAATGCTCATCTGTATTTTATTATAAATTGAGCTGTTGAACAACACAATTATGATGAGTTTTCTAAGCCCTTAAATATACTGAGATATAATATAATGTTTCAACTTAAAATATATTTCAGAATCTCTCCTCTGTAAAATCAGACACAAATAATGCATTAGTTTCAGCTTAATTGTATCATCTCTAATGATCTTTAAGAGTTCGGAGTTTTCTCCCACTTTCTTTTCCAGGCAGACTGAATACGCTGTTCTTTTGCTTTATACTATCACTTACTAATTGCACACTTCATCCCAGTTTCACAAGAGTCTTCGAATGTTGAACCAATGTCTGCTATTACATGTATCAGGACAGTACTGGTTTGCCAATAATCTATATCTGTTAAAACAGAGGATTTGTTTACTGAGCCTTGTTCAGGAAACATGATTTTTTCTCTCTCACAGGATACTGTGTAGCTAGGGTCTTGCAAACAGAACAAGGAAATCTTCCACTTTGTGTACTACTTCTAAACAATGCTTTTCAATCTATATTTATATATTTTGAAAGTTGTTTTTGCTCTTTCATATATATCTTTAATGACGAGCATATTTCAATAAACCCTGTGGTCATTGTACGATGTAGGATCTTTTTATTGGACCTAAATAAACATTCTCTATGACTCTAATTTTGATACATAGAAATTTTGTGTTAAATATCAGCTAGTTTTATCTTTAGACATAGTGTACAATTAGAATTAACTGGTTTCCCATTATGTGTTTGTGTGAGACAGAGTGAGGTGGATTAAAATATTAAAGCTTACAGAAAATGACATGGATGAACAATTCGTAAGAAAATCAGATATCTCTGTAGGATTTATACAATTTATTCATCATCCACATTTTGCTGGTATAATGCATTTTTATTCTGATTTTAGAAATTGAAAAGGCAATTGAAACATACTTTGAATCACAGGATGGTTTGCTAATTTAACAGCGTCTCCAGATTTCGAACATTAAGACAGGAGGAAATTTTTGGCTGCTGTAACCTTATTGTTTTTCACAAACCCCGTTGTGATAAGAGCAGGCTATTCATATTTCACAGGTTTCATTTTAGCGTTTGAACAAATTCCCATCAAAATAAACAAAAATACTGTTTCTCCTTCTGCCAGAGTAACTCACTTCACGTGAAGCCTGACATCATTTTCATTTAAAAACTTTTATTCATTGGAAATTAATGATTTAAAAAAAAAAAGTAGTATCTTGCCTGTTAAGCCATGAAGTTTACAAAAAGTAAAGGAAAAAAGACAATGCAAGGTATTTTTCTGAAGTAAATCTGCAAGTTTAGCATTTCGCAGGTCTGTCTGAGAGCACAAACAACAGAGGTAAAGCATCCATGTCAAGAACAAGCAGGGAAAGAATATTAGAAATGTTACCAGAATTTTAAAAATACTTTAGGAGCAAAGCCTCTAGTAGGTGATCAGGTAAATTGATGCCTCTGACAGCTGTCTGCTTCACTAATAATAATCATCCCTGAAGATATTCAGTGTACCCCACCCTTCATTCTTTTATTTGAACATGTGGAGGTGTAAACAACACAGCACATATGGGGAAAACTGTCTAATTGTATCCCAATGCTTTCTGGGCTGGTATTTTAAGAAAAGGAATCAGTTTTCATCACAAGGCATGACACTACACTCTCAGCCATCTGGAATCTATAACTGCAAAAAATACCTTTTAAAAAAAAAAAATTGTCATCACAAAACCCAAAGTTGTAACTATATCCACCTGCGCTACTAAAATAATGCCTGTTTAAGTGTATTTATTTGGGTTATTTACCTGAAGATTGTCAATACTACCACACTAAATTATTGGGGGAAAGGATTCTTTATTCACTGATGTCTGGTGCATGTACTGTATTTTGATTAAATTTGAAATAGAAAAACTGAAAACCTATTCTACTTGTGGGCTGTTAAAATGCTTTCCTTTGTTCTATAAAGTTTGGGTTTAATAAGCAATGACAAGAACATGCTTCTTAAATTTATAGACACTATTTGCTCATCGTCAGTTCAATAGAGAAAAAATCTTTATGGATGCTGGGGAAGGCTTGATGCAGACTGTTTTTATGGACTGAAGAACCATGCACTGAGATCCTAACTCACAGTATTTCTCTGACTGAGTCAATTAAAAGCACAGTCTAATTGATTTTACTTGAGATTTGATTAAACAAATACTTTTTTAAACAAATTTGCGTGGCTTCCTGCCACAGATAGCTATCTTAATTATGAGTAAGTAAATTTTATTCAGAGGTGTTTGGAAACCTGGGACACAATAAGCTCTCTTGAATGATATTACCCTGGCTATTTCCACAGAAAACAATACAATATTAAAGCTCTCATCAATAACTGTGGCCATGTCGTCCTTAGTCTATTATTTGACAGTTTTTGTTCTTAATGCCTTTGTTTCAAATTCTATGGTATTTCCAAAATACAACACAAATCTGAAATTATAAATTGACCTGACTGAAATCAAATAGATTCACAGCTGAGTCTTGATGGATCCAAAATTTATCTGACGAGTGAATTTCATTGACTAACACACCAGAGATGACTCCCGAGTACATTATGATACTGAATCCACTCCTTTAATAAATATTACATTCAACTGAGCTTAAAGTCCTTTCTGTTTATATTGATTGGTGCTTATTTTTAAATGTAAAACTTTAAAAAATATTTTTCATTAGGGGTTTTCTTTGAAGGAAGACAAACTTTTGTGATGTTGTTATGATATAGTTACCCATTGTTTTGTACATGCAAAAATGCTGTAGTCAAGAAGTGCTCCGGGAGTCTGGAAGAACCTTGAAATAGGTCTCTTTAAATAAATAATTTAAACTCAGCTACAGGGGTATAGGACAAATCTATCCAGGAGCGCTGTTTATTCAAACCTAAATATTGGTTTGAGATGTTTCAAAATTGAAAATGTAAGTATCACAAACTCAAAATAAATGAAAAGTAAAATCAAACAAATACAAGAAAGCTTCAGGGACCAAATTATGCAGCTAACCTACAATTAAGCTTTGGCTCAGGTTGCGATTGAAGCAAAATAGAAATAAAGTTCATTTTGGAAATGATTTTTGAGTTTACAAATCTGAAGCATTTAAACAATAATCATTAAGGATTGTATTAAAATAAACTATTTTTATTCATGTTTATTAATCTGAAGAACAATCTTGCATTAGATGATAAAGAACATTTCTTTCCACAGCTGCGTATTGTTGATGACTCTGATCATGAATTACAAGCACAAATTTGTTACAAATACATTTTAAATCTCCACCTTTTGACTGATAAACTAGAACTGGGCACAATATTGTAGCTCTTTGTGCTTTTTGGTAAGTGGTGAAGACGTTGAGAAGCTCTGAGAAACACTGTCAAACTATCCACCTCGATGCACTGCCTGCGGGTGGTAGTTTAACCCTCTGGGCACCACCGCGTTAGTTTGGCACCTAGTTGACAATTCACTTTGTGAAATCTTCCAATGAAAAATGGCTCTGTGCATTTCCTCTAAAAACCCAGTATAAACGATTTTACATCTTTATTTCATTTCTTTTATATTTTGTATTGCAAAGTAAGGGAATCTAATGGGCTACAGTGAGGATTAGGGGTTAAACATCAAGTCACATTCTAACTTTGCTATTGTTTGGTGACAGTCCTTTGAGAAGATCACTAATGCTGAATGCCACATCACAATCCTGAGTTAGTGGCATTGATTTTTAAACCACTAATCTTTAATCCTGATTGTGTTGCACAACACTGAAGACTTAAAACCGTGTTTTCGATGCATTTGTGCAGCAGAATTAGTGAAGTGAGTAAACTACAAGCTTGAAAACAGCTGTGCTGTTAAAAACATATTTTACAGCCAAAAGCATCATTTGTCTCATGAAAGTAATAAATAATAACATTGAAAAATTATACCCTGTAACCTGCAGGTGGGCTTTTTTCAGAACAGCAAATCAAAAATATTAATGATAATTCAAATATGGCATGAGAATGTTAGATAAGATCATTTTTTTGAAATGACAATTGCTCTCCCTGCATTGTTGAAACTGACCCAAGTATGGGACAGGACACCTCAATATGCTGTAGGTCCTGAGACCTCACCTGACTCATTGCACAGTTACTGGGATGGGAGTGCGGAGAGTTGAGTTGTGTGGGCTTTATTGACGGAAGACTGGAACACTGTTGCCCATTGCTAGAACAGTCACATGGTTTAATCTGTTTTCCTGGGTATGGTGGAAATTGAATAAAGACTCCAGAAATCTTGCAGTGAGTGAGCTCTCATTGAAGTTGGCAGGATTGCAGCAGAGAACAATAAGATAAAAGTTATGGGAGTCTGTGTAATTTGCTTTGAAAAGAAGATGCTCGCTTATCTTTCTGCGTACAGTGAAAATGTGATGTTATCAATGATTAGTTGACCAATAATTACCCTTATTGGCAGTTGCAACAATTTTGATCAAAGAGAGATCCATACTTCACTGATTGATGAAAGGACCAGTCTAAACGCATGTCAATCACCTGAAGAATTTGCATCAGTGCAATCCCATTGAACTGCAGAGTACAGCCAGCAGCACCGTGCACTCACTGTTTTGAAGTCTGCCATTTTACAGAGAGACTCTCATTTGTTCTGCTGTGCTGTGTGGCTGTACCGATCAGATCTAGAAACTTCCCTTGTTACTGAACAATGAGCTTCTGAAAGCTTCACATTATATCCTCAATAGCAACATATTACATAATTCCCATTAACACTGTCATCTTTTCAGGGAATTTAACTCTGAGTGGAGTTTTGTATTAACCTTGATACGGGCCTCATGCTAGTGACTGCTAACACCCAAAGCACATTTATTAATTTTTACACTTAGGATGTTACATGAATAAAGGCTACCATTGTCATATTTCAATTGAATTTAGAATGGCTCAGTTTCACACCATTTTGGAATGTTATGTGTCAGGAGGAATGACTTTCAAAAATAAAAATAATCAGGGGTCATTCTGTGGTGTATGTAACCGTTCCACCTTTAAGAGAACTATTTTAAGAGTTGCACTACTTTATCTTGGCTGCTGTATACTGTAATACCGGTGGTGACCACACCGGTATATAAGTGCTGTGTAATGATTTATTGGGCAGTTCCGCCCTGACCTTCGACTAGTAAAGACCTGTTGATATTTACTCTTGTGGTCTGTGTAGTAATTCTCAATATAACACACAGACTTAACAGTGGCGACGAGTACGATCTTACCCTGCGGCAGAGATACATCCAAGGCAGTTGACGGGCGTTGAGAGGAGGCATCCACCCTCATCATCCTGCTGAGAAAAGACTCGGGTCTGCAGAGCAAAGGAAGAATTCTGACACGAAGTCTTCCATCAGCAACAGGCAGTGATCATCCCTTCTATCACGGTGGTGGGTAAGCCGATCAGCGACGAGCAGCAAATCGGCCATGTTGGCTGTGAAGTAGGGGAGGGAAAAACGGAGGATATAAGGGCGGAGAACTCGACCATGTAGTGTATGTACCCGTCTACCTTTAAGGGAACTATTGTATGTAACCGTTCACCTTTAAGAGAACTATTTTAGGTGTGGCACTACTTTGTTTGGCTTCTGTATACTGTAATACCGACGGTGACCACACCAGTATATAAGTGTTGTGTCAGGATTTATTGGGCAGATTCGCCCTGACCTTCGAATAGTAAAGTCCTGTTTTAAGTTACTCTGGTAGTCTGTGTATTAATTAACTAAACAACCCACAGACTTTACAGTGGCGACGAGTCCGATCGTACCCTGCGGCAACAATACTTCCGAAGCAGTTAACGAGCGTCGAGAAGAGGCAACCGCCCTCGTCATTCTGCTGGGAGAAAACTCGAGTCTGCAGAGCTGGAAAGGAGGAAGAATTCAGAGACAAAGACTTCCATCAGCAACAGGCACTGACTGTCCCTTCTGCCGCGGTGAGGAGTGAGCCGATCAGCACGAGAAGCAAGCCGGCCACGGTGACTGTGAGTAAGGGAAAAGTAAAAAGAATAACCGGAGGATAAGGGCGGTGCACTCGACCACGGTCGAGGGGGAAAGGAGCCGGACAGAAGTCGGGCCCAGAGGCGCTGAGACTGGGGCAGCGTGGAGCAAGGAAGCCGCGGTACAGACAGGCTGGGGACGCAACGGCGTCGTGAGACAGCTAGACCGCGACCGGCGAAAAAGGCCGGGCAGCGACCGAAGCCACGAAGCGCTGCGACCGGGAGCGTAGGCGCGGGAAGATATAAAAACTCAGCCGCAGCCGGGGAGGGAAGCTCCGGACTGTGAGATGGCTGGGAGGCGCGATTGGGAGCCGAGCGAGCGGGAGAGGCAGAGCCGACCAAGGGAGACTGAGCAAGAGCCAATCCAGCGGCTGAAACTGTTCGCCGTCAACGGGGGGTACCCAGCGCCGGTAGAGCCGAGCGAGCGGGAGAGAGACAGAGCCCGAGCAAGGGGAACTGAGCGAGAGCCAGCCCAGCGGCTGAAACTGTTCGCTGTCAACGGGGTGTACCCAGCGCCGGTTGCCCTGCCGAGAAAAGGGAAAGCACTGAAGCCGACGCGCAGGCTGTGAACCTGAAAGCCAGCGGCCGTCGCCCGTGGGGAAAGTGTACCCCTCCCGCTAGGGAAGAAACGCGGGAAGCCGCCATTAGGCGGGGAAGAAGACAGAAGCGGGAAACCGCCATTGAAGTGGGCGGGGAGAGAAGATAAGCGTGGGAAACCGCCATTTTCGCGGGAACCGCCATCTTGGGAAAAAAAAAATAAAAGAAAATTTAAAGAAATAATTCGTGGTGTTATCAGGAAGAGAGGAAGATGCCTAAGCGTGGTGACATCAACGATTTTAATTCCGAGGTAGAAGACTGGGCCACGTATGTGGAACGCATTGAGATCTATTGTGAGGCCAATAAAATAGAAGAAGATGACAAAGCTATAACCTTGCTAAACTCGATGGGCGCGAAGACATACGGGCTCTTGAAGCATCTACTAGCACCAGCTAAACCGGCGGATCAGACTTTCGATGATATTGTGACTGTTCTGAAGGATCACTTGAACCCCACACCGTTGATGTTGGCGGAACAATTCAAATTCTATGTGAGAACGCAAAGGAAAGACGAAAGCAACGCAGAATACTTGGTCGAACTGCGTAGACTAGCGAAACACTGCCAGTTTGGAGGGAATCTGACAGAGGCATTGCGAGACAAATTCGTGTGCGGAATGTCGAAGGAAGAAACACAAAAACGACTGCTCGAAGAGAACGATCTTACACTTGAGGAGGCTGTCCTTATTGCTGCATCGAACGAAGCCGCAGCGAAAGGAACGGCGGAAATGCAGCTAAAGGCAGCGGCACTCAGGGTGCAGCAAATTACTTCGGGTACAACGAAATGCTATCGTTGTGGGAAGACAACACACGACCAGAACCAATGCTGGTTTAAAAACCAGGAATGTCGGAAATGTGGCAAGCTCGGTCACATAGCTAAGGTATGCCGGTCAGGAAAGAAGACCAACAATAATGAGTCACCACAAAAGAGGTACAGAAAGGTACATGAGGTGACTAGGAAGAGTCCGGAAGAACAGAATTCGGACTCACACTCCAACTGCAAGGAACTGGATAGTCTGAGAATTCACAATGTGAGTAATGAAGCTGACCGACAAGCTATCTGGATCACACTACAGATTGCAAAAGTCCAAGTGAAAATGGAAGTGGACACCGGATCGGCGTTGACGGCCATGAATAAGCATGATTATAAAAAGTTACTCAAGCATATTCCCCTACGGGATACGGAACTAGTATTGAAGACATACACGGGGCACAAAGTATACCCCATCGGAAAGATAGAAGTCAAGGTGAGATACAAGGACAAAGAGCACCAAAGGATGGACCTGTATGTGTTGCCTGAGGGAGGTCCACCACTTCTGGGATGGGAGTGGATCAGGAAAATAAAGATAGACTGGCATTCACTAAACACCATGACGGTAGATTCCGGAAAGGAAGATGTCAAACCTGAACGGTTGTCCAGAATATTAGACGAAGCTAAAGAGGTATTCCAGCAAGGACTGGGAACACTGCGAGGAATTAAAGCAAAGGTTAAGATTGCAGAACATGCAAGCCCAACATTTTTCAAAGCCAGATCGGTACCTTACGCGATACGACCTGCTGTGGAGGCAGAACTGGAAGAACTTGAATGATCAGGGGTACTGTCAAAAGTGGACTGGAGTGAGTGGGCCACGCCCATTGTTCCCGTCATGAAGTCTTCACCAAGTAACAAGCCAGGGGGACCGGGGAAGGTCCGCATCTGCGGAGACTTCAAGATCACAGTGAATCCGGTGCTTCACACGGTACAATACCCGCTTCCGCGGATTGAAGATATCTTTGCTTCGTTGGCTGGAGGGAAACACTTCACCAAGATAGACCTGGCACAGGCATACTTACAAATGGAAGTCGAGGAAGAGTCGCATCAGTACCTCACCATCAACACACACAGAGGCTTGTATCGTTATAATAGACTGGTTTTTGGGGTAGCTTCGGCTCCAGCAATTTGGCAGAGGGCCATGTATGCAGGTATTACAAGGAATTCCAAGCACGCAGTGTTACTTAGACGATATCCTGATTACGGGAGAAGACGAGGAAGAACACCTCACAAATTTGAAACTGGTGCTCACTAGGTTGAAGGAATATGGCCTTCGAGTTAATCGCAAGATATGTGAGTTCTTCCAAAAACGGATCTCGTACTGCGGCCATGTCATTGACCGAGAGGGGCTGCACAAGTCACCTGACAAGATAGAAGCTGTCGTGAAGGCCCCCGCTCCGGAAAACGTATCACAGTTAAGATCATTCTTGGGGTTGATTAATTATTATCACAAGTTTCTGCCGAATCTATCCACGGTGCTGCATCCGCTGAATGCTCTGTTGCGGAAAGAAGTACCATGGAAGTGGAGTGAGGAATGTAAAAAGGCCTTTCGCAGAAGCAAGGCGTTGATTACCTCTGAAGAAGGGTTGGCTCATTTCAACCCAACGTTACCTCTTCGTCTAGCTTGTGATGCTTCCCCCTATGGAATTGGAGCAGTACTTTCACACAAGTTACCAAATGGCTCGGAAAGGCCAGTGGCATTCGCGTCCCGATCATTGACCTCCGCGGAGCGAAATTATGCTCAAATAGATAGGGAGGCCCTCAGCCTTGTGTGGGGCGTAAAGAAATTCAATCATTACCTGCAGGGCAAGAAGTTCACATTACTGACAGACCACCAGCCGTTGGTGTCCATATTCAACCCTAACAAGGCCGTTTCCACCATGACAGCGCAAAGGTTACAGAGGTGGTCCGTGTTACTTGGGGCACACCAATATGACATCGAATACAAAAGGTCCAAACAGCATGGAAATGCTGATGGGTTATCGCGCTTGCCATTGCCGATAGTAGAAGAAGCGACTACAGTGGACCCGGTAGAGATGTTCCACTCATCCATAGTGGAATGTCTACCAGTAACAAATTCGATGATCGAAAACGAAACAAGAAATGACCCGACTCTCTCACGAGTCTATGATTTAATGGTGGAGGGATGGCCAGCACAGGGCGAACCAACGCTGCCAGCATTTTCGCAGAGAAAAGAACAGCTGTCAGTGTGTCGAGGAACCCTGATGTGTGGATCTAGAGTGGTGATTCCACCCAAACTTCAACAGAAGGTGTTAAAGGAGCTGCATGAGGGACATCTGGGTGGAGTGAAAATGAAGAACCTAGCAAGAGCGTTTGTGTGGTGGCCAGGCATTGATGGGGACATCGAAGAAATCACTAAGAGCTGTCTAGGATGCCAGAAGGTCCAAAACGCGCCACCACAGGCTCCTCTGCATCCATGGGAGTGGCTCTCATCTCCTTGGCAAAGGGTACACATCGACTTTGCTGGTCCATTTATGGACTCAATGTTTCTAATAGCGGTGGATGCACACTCCAAGTGGCCGGAGGTAATAAAGATGTCCACCACCACCACGGAAAAAACCATCACAGTGTTAAGGACCATGTTTGCTAGGAATGGGCTGCCGGAACAGATCTGTTCTGATAATGGACCGCAATTTGTGTCCGAAGAATTCAAGAAATTCTTAAAGAGCAATGGGGTTAAGCACTACACGTCAGCCCCATACCATCCCGCCTCCAATGGATTGGCTGAAAGGTTTGTCCAGACCTTCAAGAAGGCCATAAAGGCCATGGGTAATGAAGCCATTAACTTACAACATAAGGTGGATAGCTTCTTGTTGGCGTGCAGGAATGCAACACATGCGGTCACAAATCAAACTCCCGCCATGATGTTTTTTAATAGACGACTAAGATGCCGGCTGGATTTGCTTAAGCCAAACGTCAGAAGGGACGTAGAGAACCGGCAATTCCAGGGCATGAATGAAAGGCCAACTAGATCTTTTCAGACAGGTCAACAAGTTTTGGCCCGGGACTACCGTACCGAGAAATGGCAGCCTGGAACTATTGGAAAAAGGCTAGGGCCGTTGATGTATACGGTGGACATTGGGGACAGTATAATAAGGTGCCATGTTGACCAGATCATAGGGTCAGCCACAAATGGCCAACCTACTCCACCACCTTACACGGTTAATGTTGAGACAGAGATACCCAGAACACCTACCTCCGATCTGGTAATACTGGAATCAGGATGAAGCACTTAAAGTCTAAGGAACATAGGGAGATGGTGGCGCTACAGCTGGCAGCGGATAAGGGAGCCCCGAGAGTCTCCAAGAAGCAGAAAAGAAAAAGACGAAGCAGAAGACGATAACCATCTAAATCATTATCACTTCTATCAGATCATGCACGTGGGCCCTACGAAGGGGGCCAAATCAGTTAGAAAGTAGGAAAAATTACCAAGGCAGTCCAGCTGTTTGTAAAAGTCAGCACTGCTGGTTCAGCAGGACGGAAGTTCAAGCTGTTAAGCCAAGGGAAAGACTATTGGATGAGTCACGCTAGAAATGTGAACCGGCTACACCACAGAGATGTTGTTCGGACCGAGTCAAGACCAGAGACTGAATCTGTGAACTGTTCCCGCAGAGACTGAATCTGTGAACTGTTTCCCGCAGAGACTATATCTGTGAATTGTTTTACATGAAGTTGATTATATGTTATGTTTAATGGGGAATAAGTATGTGTAAGCTAAAAAGGGAGGATTGTAGTGTATGTACCCGTCTACCTTTAAGAGAACTATTGTATGTAACCGTTCACCTTTAAGAGAACTATTTTAGGTGTGGCACTACTTTGTTTGGTTTCTGTATACTGTAATACCGACGGTGACCACACCAGTATATAAGTGTTGTGTCAGGATTTATTGGGCAGATTCGCCCTGACCTTCGAATAGTAAAGTCCTGTTTTAAGTTACTCTGGTAGTCTGTGTATTAATTAACTAAACAACCCACAGACTTTACAGACCACGGCCGGGGAAAGGAGCCGGACAGAAGTCGGGGCCAGAGGCACTGAGACTGGGGCAGCGTAAGGCACGGGAGCCGTGGTGAATGCAAACGCAGCCGGTGTAAAAGACCGGGCTGCAAGCGGGCTGGGAGACGCAACAGCGTCAAGAGAGAGCTCGACCGCGACCGGTGAAAAAGGCCGGGCAGCTACCGAGGCCGCGAGGCGCAGCGACCGGGTCAGCGTAAGGCGCGGGAGAAAATTTAAAAAAAACGCGGAGAACTCAGCCGCAGCCGGGGGAAAGGACTGGACTGCAAGAGGGGCTGGGCAGGGTGAACGCAGCAATATGGCAATCGCCATTACAGCCAGCGGGGGAGAAGACAAGCGCGGGAAACCGCCATTAAAAAAAAAATATAAAAGAAAAATTTCTTTTTGTTTCTCAAGAAGATTGCGAGGATGCCTAAGCGTGGTAACATCAACGATTTCGATCCCGATGTTGAAGATTTGGCCACGTTTGTAGAACGCATAGAGATATATTGTAAGGCAAATAAAATATCAGATGAAGATAAAGCACTAACCTTACTAAACTCAATGGGTGCGAAGACATACGGGTTATTGAAGCACCTTCTATCACCAGCTAAACCGGCGGATCAGACTTTCGCTAAAATTGTTGCTGTCCTGAAAAATCATTTGAACCCCACACCGCTGATGTTAGCGGAACGATTTAAATTTTATGCGAGAACGCAACTGAAAGAGGAAAGCAACGCGGAGTATTTAATTGAACTGCGTAAGCTAGCGAAATACTGTCAGTTTGGGGAAAGTCTGACAGAGGCACTGAGAGACAAATTCGTGTGTGGATTGTCGAAAGAAGGAACGCAAAAGTGGTTGCTTGAAGAGAATGATCTTACACTTGATAAGGCTGTCACTATTGCAGCATCGCACGAAGCCGCAGCGAGAGGCACTGCGGAAATGCAGCTGAAGGCAGCGGTACTCAGCGTAGATCAAATGGCTTTGGGTACAACGAAATGTTATCGTTGTGGAAAGACAACACACAATCAGAACCAATGCTGGTTTAAAAACCAGGAATGTAGAAAATGTGGCAAGCTTGGTCATATAGCTAAAGTATGCCGGTCAGGAAAGAAGACCAGCAACAAAAAGTCACCGCAGGAAAAGTGCAGAAAGGTACATAAGGTGGCTGAGAAGAGTTCGGATGAACAGAATTCGGATTCAGACTCCAACAGCAAGGAACTGGGTAGTCTGAGAATTCACAATGTGAGTAAGGAAGCTGACCGACAAACTATCTGGGTCACACTACAGATAGCAGGAGTCCAAGTGAAGATGGAATTGGACACCGGATCGGCATTGACGGTCATGAATAAGCAAGATTACAAAAGGTTATTCACACATATTCCCCTACGGGATACGGAGATAGTATTGCAGACATACACGGGGCAAAAAGTATACCCCATCGGAAAGATAAAAGTCAAGGTGATACACAAGGGCAAAGAACACCAAGGAATGGACTTATATGTACTACCTGAGGGAGGTCCACCACTTCTGGGACGGGAGTGGATCAGGAAAATAAATATGGACTGGCACTCCCTAAAAGCAATAACGGTAGATTCCGGAAAGAAAGATGTCAAACCTGAACGATTGTCCAGAATATTGGATGAGGCTAAAGAGGTGTTCCAACAGGGACTGGGAACACTGAGAGGAATTAAGGCAAAAATCAAGATTGCAGAACATGCAAACCCAAAATTTTTCAAAGCCAGATCGGTACCTTATGCGATACGACCTGCTGTGGAAGCTGAGCTGGAAGGGCTTGAATGTTCAAGAGTACTGTCTAAGGTGGACTGGAGTGAGTGGGCCACGCCCATTGTTCCCGTCATGAAGCGTTCATCGAGTAACAAGCCAGGGGAACCGGGGAAGGTCCGCATCTGTGGAGACTTCAAGATCACAGTTAATCCGGTGCTTCACACGGTGCAATATCCGCTTCCGCAGATTGAGGATATCTTTGCTTCATTGTCTGGCGGGAAACACTTCACCAAGATAGACCTGGCGCAAGCGTACTTACAGATGGAAGTTGAGGAAGAGTCGCGCCAGTATCTCACAATCAACACGCACAGAGGCTTGTATCGATAAAGTAGACTGGTTTTTGGAGTGGCTTCGGCTCCAGCAATTTGGCAGAGGGCCATGGAGCAGGTATTACAGGGAATTCCAAGCACTCAATGTTACTTGGACGATATCCTGATTACAGGAGATGACGATGAGGAACACCTTGCAAATTTGAAACTAGTGCTCACCAGGTTGAAGGAATATGGCCTTCGAGTTAATCGCCAGAAATGTGAGTTCTTTCAGAAACGGATCTCGTACTGTGGTCATGTCATTGACCAGGAGGGGCTGCACAAGTCACCTGACAAGATCGAAGCTGTTGTGAAGGCTCCCGCTCCGGAAAATGTACCCCAGTTGAGGTCGTTCCTAGGGTTGATTAACTATTACCATAAGTTTCTGTCAAATCTATCCACGGTGCTGCACCCGCTGAATGCTCTTTTGCAGAAAGAAGTACCATGGAAGTGGAGCGAGGACTGTAAGAAGGCCTTTCGCAAAAGCAAGGCATTGATCACCTCAGAGGAAGTGTTGGCTCACTTCAACCCAACGCTACCTATTCGCTTAGCTTGTGATGCTTCTCCTTATGGTATTGGAGCAGTACTCTCACACAAGTTGCCAAATGGCTCGGAAAGGCCAGTCGCATTTGCATCCAGATCATTGACCTCCGCTGAGAGCAACTATGCTCAGATAGATAGGGAGGCTCTCAGCCTTGTGTGGGGAGTAAAGAAGTTTAATCATTACCTGCAGGGCAAGAAGTTTACACTGCTGACAGACCACCAGCCGTTGGTATCCATATTCAACCCTAAAAAGGGCGTTTCCATTATGACAGCGCAAAGGCTACAGAGGTGGTCCCTTTGCCTAGGGGCACACCAATATGACATAGAATACAAAGGATCAAAACAGCATGGGAATGCTGACGGTTTATCGCACCTACCGTTGCCAACGGTAGAAGAGGCACCTACAGTGGACCCAGTGGAGATGTTCCACTCAACCATAGTGGAATGTCTACCAGTAACAAATTCTACCATCGAAAAGGAAACGAGAAATGACCCGACTCTCTCACGAGTCTACGATTTAACGGTGAAGGGATGGCCAGCACATGGCGAACCACTGTTGCCAGCATTTTAGCAAAGAAGAGAACAGCTGTCAGTGTGCCGAGGAACTTTGATGTGTGGATCCAGAGTGGTGATTCCACCCAAACTCCAGCATAAAGTGCTAAAGGAGCTCCACGAGGGGCATCTGGGTGGAGTGAAAATGAAGAACTTAGCCAGAGCGTTTGTGTGGTGGCCAGGTATCGATGGAGACATTGAAGAAATGACCAAGAGCTGCCTAGGATGTCAGAAGGTCCAAAACGCCCACCACAAGCCCCTCTACATCCATGGGAGTGGCCCTCATCTCCATGGCAAAGGGTACATATCGACTTTGCTGGTCCATTTATGGACTCAATGTTCTTAATCGCGGTGGATGCACACTCCAAGTGGCCGGAGGTAATAAAGATGTCCTCCACCACCACGGAAAAAACCATCACAGTATTAAGGACCATATTTGCCAGGAATGGGCTGCCGGAACAGATCTGTTCTGATAATGGACCGCAATTTGTGTCCGAAGAATTCAAGAAGTTCTTAAAAAACAATGGGGTTAAGCACTACACGTCCGCCCCATACCATCCCGCCACCAATGGATTAGCTGAAAGGTTTGTCCAGACCTTCAAGAAGGCCATAAAGGCCATGGGCAATGAAGACATAAATCTACAACATAAGGTAGATAACTTCTTGTTGGCATACAGGAATGCAACACATGTGGTTACAAACCAAACTCCCGCCATGATGTTTTTCAATAGAAGACTAAGATGCCGGCTGGATTTGATCAAGCCAAACATCAGAAGGGACGTAGAGAACCGGCAATTTCAAGGCATGAATGAAAGGCCAACTAGAACCTTCCAGATAGGTCAACAAATTTTGGCCCGGGACTACCGTACCGAGAAATGGCAGCCTGGAACTATTTGCACACGACTAGGACCGCTGATGTATACCGTGGACATTGGTGAAAGCATAATAAGGCGCCATGTTGACCAGATCATAGAGTCATCCGAAAAGGGACAACCTACTCCACAACTCTATATGCCTAATGATGAAGCAGAGATACCCATAGTATCTACCTCCGATCCAGTGATACTGGAATCAGATGAACCCGACACTGGCATTCAAGCCGAATCGGCCTTGCCAAAAGAACCTACTACACCACCGAAAACTACTACACCACCGAGGCGTTATCCGGACCGAGTCAGGAAGCCTCCAGAGAGACTGAATCTGTGAACTGTTTTTACATGAAGTTGTGTATATATTTTATTATGTTATGTTAATGGGGAATATATACTGTTAAGCTAAAAAGGGAGGATTGTGGTGTATGTAACCGTTCCACCTTTAAGAGAACTATTTTAAGAGTTGCACTACTTTATCTTGGCTGCTGTATACTGTAATACCGGTGGTGACCACACCGGTATATAAGTGCTGTGTAATGATTTATTGGGCAGTTCCGCCCTGACCTTCGACTAGTAAAGACCTGTTGATATTTACTCTTGTGGTCTGTGTAGTAATTCTCAATATAACACACAGACTTAACACATTCCACCTGGGATACCCCAGTAATGCCATAAAAAGTGCCCACTAAATTACCTCATCTGATACTGGCATTAAACAATGCACTAAAGTATTTGACCTGATCACTAAAAATATCAAATCTCAATCTCTGTGTTTTGTAAAAAGACAGAACTCACGTGGACCTAACATGATAGTTATGAATATGGATTTTCATAACTACCACAGTAAAACAGACAGCCAGTATGACTATTGCAGGTTTTGAATGTCACAATACAATGATAACTTGGTATATGATACCTACTAAATTGCCTTAGGCTTCTCACCAGCACTGTGTCCAATAATCGAGAGAATGTTAAAGTGGGACCTATAGAAACGGCTTTTGACTCTGGATTCAAACTCCAGAATGGACCCAATAAACACCCAGAAGAACAAAAACCAGAAATCGCAGCTTCAGAGAAAAGCGGAAGTAAAGCGCACAACAGAATAAATGGTAGGGAATTAGATCCCATGTTCTTTTAATGGTGGATGGTTTCCAGGCCTGTGCCAGTGGATACAGTATAAATTGGTATTGGTACTCAACCAGACTGGTCGATCATTGCTAATGAAATATCATACTCAAACCATATTGACCAAAAACTGTCAATACTGCACATCCCTAGTTGCCGGAATGTGTTCTCTTGATGCTCTTTTTATGTCCTGTCTATCACATACACCTAGTGACCTGCCTGATGCTGTAAATTCCAGTAATCTGTGAAATCTGAAAGGTTAAAAATAATTAGAATATGCTAGTAGTGCATTTCCAAGCTGGCTAAAGAGTAGAGTAAGCATTATCTACTTAGGATAAAAGGTTGTTGGTCTGCACACTTCTAATTGTAGCATTACAGTTTAATGGGGGTCCACTCTACATTGATTTCCTGTGGTACTGCATTTCTGTAACATGATTCACGGCGTCAGACTTCTTTAGAGGTTGTTTATTTCCTATATCTTTTATGCAGTAAACTGTCAGCGCGGTGTCAATTGCAAGATTTAAGTAACCCGAAGGTGGAGGTGTTAGCTGGGGTCAGGGGAAGACAAACTGCAGGATGTGGCTGGCAATGGAAAAGGAAGAAAGTGCACATTGCACACTTTCCGAGGGATACTTTCAAGCCAGTTTTTGCCTTGTTATCACTGCAGCATTCCAGTGATAATTCAGAGAGCTCTTGTTGAGATTCAGATTTGATGTATTGATTTTCTTTTTCTCTGAGATGTTGGTGAGCCACTCTATTCACTCCTTCAGTAACACCATTTGTTAACAATGTCCTACTTCATTTAGTGAATCTTACCGATGATTTCAGTGTTATGTAATATGTAATATTGTTGGTGATTTTATTTCCAGAAATTATTTCAATTTCCTCTCCACCTCAGGGACACACACACATATGTAATGTGACTTAATATACAAAGGAGTAAAACAAGGTTCTACAATGAAACATTAATGTCCCCAGTACTGTGAAGTTAGCAAAAAACATTGGCCGGAATTTTCCGGGGTGGTAGCGGGCCCGATCGATGGCGGGTCGGGTAGGAAAGTTGTTATTTTTGACAGGGGATCGGGAGCCCGCTGTCATCCCGCCCCCACGCGTCTTTCCCCCAGGCACATCTGTCATCGCGGAGCCGACCCAACCGGCAGCGGTGGGCGACCCAATTGAGATGATTAACAGCTAGTTGTCAGGCCTTTAACAGGCTTTTTTTCAACTTACTTTTTTAATTTAACTGCATGGCCACGGCAACCACACTGCTCGGGAGGCACACCTGTCAACCTGAGGCGGGAGTTCCATGGCCATTGCTCCAGCTGATTACTTGACAGCATCAAATGGACAGTAAAAGCTCCCACCTGACAGATGATCACTTTCCTCAGGCAGAAGCTGTTGCTCAGTCCATTCCCAGCACAGATTCTGCAGGCTGCAAGTCTTTCCAGCAAAGTCTCCATCCAGTGTCACCTCATTGGAAGAACTTGTTCACCATTAACAGAATGTCATCTGTACTTCACCTGCCATCTATTTCATCAACATGGGTGCCGTTTATACTGACTCACCTTGGTCCTCAGAATCGGACTACGATCAATCCCAACACCAGCAGCACCAGCAACAACACCAACCTTCTCCGCAATCACCTGCTGCTGCACAGGACACAGGGCATCAGCACCCGAGCACATTGCTGCCTGGAAGACCCAGGGATCAACTCATCATGGCCAGATTTAGTTAACTTTACACTGTACAACCATATGGCTGCCACATGATGTGCCAGGTTGGCACCACCCCACACCAACACCATAAAGCATCCCACCATGACCAAGCCCTTCCTTTCACACTCATCACCATTGCGGAGGGTACTGTTATGTCTCACCATTTAATGCAACTCACTAAGCCACTTCCAAAGGTACACACAAATCTGGCCAAGCCTGGAAAATGTTGAAAATAAAGATTTTTATGTTTGATACCACATTAACAGAAACTTTACATAAACATTGGATAAAACACCCAAGTGGCTACCCTTGTGTGTTGTTAGTTGGTATGATTGCACTAGGATGAGGGTGAGTGTGAGGGGTGGCTAGTGAGATGGGGAAGTGATAATATAGATAGAGAGGGATGGGTGGAGGTGCAAGGTATGTTGGTGTGAGTAAGGATGTGCAGGATTAGGGTAGGGAAGGCAGAGTGATGGGGATGTGATGAGAGGCACATAGAAACTTAGAAGATAGGAGCAGGAGTAGGCCATTCGGCCCCTCGAGCCTGCTCCGCCATTATGAGATCATGGCTGATCATCCAAATTCAGTACCCTGTACCTGCTTTCGCCCCATATCCCTTGATCCCTTTAGCCTTAAGAAATATATCTAACTCCTTCTTGAATATATTTAATGAATTAGCCTCAACTGCCTTCTGTGGTAGAGAATTCCACAGGTTCACCACTCTCTGGGTGAAGAAATTCCTCCTCATCTTAGTCCTAAGTGGCTTACCCCTTATCCTTAGACTGTGACCCCTGGTTCTGGACTCCCCCGCCATCAGGAACATCCTTCCTGAATCTAGTCTGTCTAGTCCTGTTAGAATTTTATAAGTTTCAATGAGATTCCCTCTCATTCTTCTAAACTCTCGCGAATACAAGCCCAATCGACCCAATCTCTCTTCATACGTCATCCTGCCATCCCAGGTACCAGTCTGAATGAAGTTGAGTGTGGCTTTGTACTAACGTTTTGTGATCTAATGAGATCATTGAAATGTTTGCGGCACTGCACCCAGGTTCTCCTGACCACATCCCTGCTTGTGACCTCCTCTGCAATCTGCAACCAGGCTGTCTTGGTCTTCTGGGGAGGTCTCTTCCGCCCATGGGAAGGGAAGAGGACCTCCCTGCGTGCTGAGACTCCCTCCAGAAGCATATGGAGGCAGTCATTGCAGAACCTGGGTGCAGCTCTCTGCTTCTGTGCAGCCATTGTCAGTGTTTGCAGCACTCCAATGCTGTTGTGCACTGACAGCACTATGTTAGATTAAACTTCAAATGTAATGTGGCCATGGTTCCTTTAAAGATCCCGGCCAAAAATGTGTCGTGATTGACGTCACCAGACCCGCTCCATCTAATAGGGCCAGGTGACACGCTGGCCAGACTTAATAGGCCTCATTAAGGTAAGTTCGTTTTCAGCAGTGGGATGGAGCCAGCAGCGGGGTCGCGACCCACCACGGACACCGCCCGCACCGGACCCACCGGGGTAGACAAAATTCCAGCCATTGAAATAGTTGCTCCCAGTAACTATCCATTGAAGAAGCACTGCAAATTCATTTTTGTTTGCTTATAATACTTAGTGACATTTCTAGCCCAAAACTTACAGAAGAATTTCTATCCACATGTAAAAACAAACCTTCCAGGGGCTGATCCTTTATAATTCTTATCAAAGTGGCATGAAGACAATCAGTGTGGCATGAAGACAATCAGTGAAGAAATTAACTGTTTGAACTGGCTGCAGTGGTTCAAATTGAAGAATGAAATGAAAGTTGAGCTTTCAGTTGGAAATATGATAAGAAGCCTCGTTTTATCTTTGTCTTATTCTCCCGCAGCATTCTAATTGTCAGAACTATCATTGCTAATGATGTTAGTTAATGGGAAACTCCATATAATTTGAAATAAAGTGGCACATTCTGTACTTAAGCTATTACATTTTAATGAGTTTTCTGTATGATAAACAGTGCTTTATTTTATTTTGCCTTCCATTTTATTTTTATTGGCAGCGTACAAAGTGAGAAAGAGGTTTAACGTATCATATATGACTATATTTAAAAGAAAATCATAACCACACAGTAAAATCAGACATCGGTAGACTTCGACAGAAGTGATCTGATTCCAGGTGTATTGGGGTGCGTGTGGGGACATGCAGCAAAGGAAAGTGCTGAATCTGATTGATGTAACCAAGCAATCACTGCACTAACATCATTACGTTTATGTTTCTGGCATCATCTTTATTTGTTCTCAGCAGGCTTTTTATTCCCAATGAACATCTAACTTATTTTCTACAATGGCTTAGTTAATCCGACCCTCCCATTCGCATCCGACACTGATGTATTAATGTTCTTGACTAAAATTACTGAATTACCCCAGGACATTCCTGCAGACTTCAGTCTGCCTAACTGACACTGCCTCTACCATCAACCCTGCCTGTCTCCTACTACTTGTAACATTAATACGTCCCTTCTGACAATCTCAAGTTCTATGTCTGTACTTCAATGTTTACCTTCCTGATACTTAGCCTTGATGAAAATGCAGGAGGAGTCTTGTCTACTGCCTGATCTGGTGCTCCTTCTAAGTGCTTCGCAGCAGGAGGAGCAAGTTTGGACGCAGCCTACTGCTCTGCAATGGGAGCTTCATGACATGACTTGTGGTGCTGCACCTCTTTCTGTCAGGTCATGAGATGGCACTGAACTCCTGCCAGCAATTTGGCCACTTTGCTGACTGGCTGCTCTTGTCTGCTACCTGCTGATTCTTCAGTCCTCTGAAGGGGTTGGCTGGTTAGGTGTATGGAGCATCACCCTGTGGGTTAACTGTTTCATCTGTGTCTCTACCTGCTATGCCCCAGTTGCTGATGCCACTTCCTAAAGACCAGAACTTTGTGTAGGATATACCCATGGTCATCACTGGCTTGCCATCGAGCTTCTCTTAAGCCAACTGTCTAGCCTTTTGAACCAGAAATAAGAGCCTTCTATAAATTGGAGCCCAGGTCTCAAGAGTGGCAAGTCACAGCAATGCCACGCAAATCTATGGGGTAGAAATTAGTATGCGTTGCGTCCGTTTCTCGGTTGTAAAACAAGTGCAATGGTGAGGCAAGTGGCTCAACATTCGTGACCCACAATTTGTGATCTGCTTGTGGAGGCGCGATAGGCCCTGGCGGCTCGCACACAAAATGAGGCCCGAGGTCCAATTTCAGGCTGGCCTTGAGCCTCTTGGTTCAGGCACATTGCTTCCATAGCACCGAATCTGGACCTGAAAATGGACACAGTTTGGACCTCTGTCCTCAGGAGATTCCCGCGCAGAAGACTGTGGAGTTAACATTAACTCCATCCTAAGTCTCTTTATCATGCAGGGAGTTCTGAAAATTCCAAAAGAATTGCATGAAGTGCTCTTGCTGATTAATAAGTCCAAGTCTGTGTGTCTTCTTCTTCTTAGGCAGTCCCTCGGAACTGAGGATGACTTGCTTCCACATTAAAAATGAGTTCTCAGGTGACTGATGAGTCCAATGCGGGACCTACAGTCTCTGTCACAGGTGGGGCAGATGGTGGTTGAAGGGACGGGTGGGTGGGGTGCTTGGGTTGACGTGCGCTCCTTGTGCTGCCTGCGCTTGGCTTCCGCTTGCTCCCGGCGAAGAGACTCGAGGTGTTCGGCGCCTTCCCAGATGCTTCTCCTCCACTTTGTGCGGTCTTGGGCCAGGGATTCCCAGGTGTCAGTGGGGATGTTACACTTTTTCAAGGAGGCTTTGAGGGTGTCCTTGAAACATTTCCTCTGCCCACCTGGGGCTCTCTTGCCGTGCCGGAGCTCCGAGTAGAGCGCTTGTTTTGGGAGTCTCGTATCGGGCATGCGGACAATGTGACCCGTCCATCGGAGCTGATTGAGCGTGGTCAGAGCTTCGATGCTGGGGATGTTGGCCTGAGCGAGAACACTGACATTGGTGCGCCTATCCTGCCAATGGATTTGCAGGATCTTGCAGAGGCAGCGTTGGTGGTACCTCTCCAGTGCTTTGAGGTGCCTGCTGTACATGGTCCATGTCTCTGAGGCATACAGCAGGGCAGGTATCAGTCCAAGTCTGTGTGTAGCCCCTGTAAGGCAGGAATCCATGGGCCCTGTTGCAGATGAAGGACGTAACCTTCCCTTCACCTCTGCTGCCACCTTGACTTGTTCCTTTTCATGTGCTAGATGCTTCACCTGATGATTTCTTATAATGGGCCAGATTTTGCTGGAGTGGGGCATCTCGCGGCGTGCTCCATTAGTTAGACTTGTTCGTGCATGTTTAAGTTTTAAAATATTTTGTCCACAAAGTTGCTGGAATTGTGAGCTGATAATGGCACAGCGAAGGTAACAGGGCATCTGGGAACCTGGTGAACAACAGAGGAAGGATTGAGAAGGAGGATTACATAGGATAGACAACGCAGAAACAGGCCATTCGGCCCAACCAGTCCATGCCGGCATTTATGCTGCACTCGAGCCTCCTCCCGCCTTTCCTCCTCTAACTCTATCAGCATAGCCCTCTATTCCCTTCTCCCTCATATGCTTATCTAACCACCCCTTAAATCCATTTATACTATTCGCCTCAACCACTCCCTCTGGTAGCGAGTTCCACATTCTCACCACTCTCTGGGTAAAGAAGTTTCTTCTGAATTCCCTATTGGATTTCTTGGTGACTATCTTATATTGATGGCCTCTCATTTTGCTCTTCCCCACAAGTGGAAACACTTTCTCTGTATCTACTCTATCAAAACCTTTCATAATTTTAAAGACCTCTATTAGGTCACCCCTCAGCCTTCTCTTTTCAAGAGAAAAGAGAACCAGCCTGTTCATCTTTTCCTGATAGATATACTCTCGCATTTCTGGTATCATCCTTGTAAATCTTTTTTGCACGCTCTCCAGTGCCACGATATCCTTTTTATAATATGGCTACCAGAATTGTACGCATTACTCCAAGTGTGGTCTAACCAAGATTCCATACAAGTTTGGCATGACTTCACTACTTTTCAATTATATTCCTCTAGAAATAAACCTTAGTGTTTGGTTTGCTTTTTTTTATAGCCTTGTTAACCTGTGTTACTACTTTTAGTGAGTTGTGTATTTGTACTCTGAGATCCCTTTGCTCTTCTACTTCATTTAGATTTGTATTTTCCAAGTAATATGTGACCTCCCTCTTTTTCTTACCAAAATGCAATACCTCACATTTATTTGTGCTGAAATTCATTTGCCAATTATATGCCCATTCTGCAAGTTTATTAATGTCTTCCTGCAATTTGTTGCAGTGCTCCTCGGTATTGACTATCCTCCCAATTTGGTGTCATCCGCAAATTTAGAAATTGTGGTTTTGATTGTCAGCAACAGTGGTCCAAGCACTGATCCTTGTGTAACACCATTTCCCACCTTCTGCCACTCTGAATAGCTACCCTTTACCCCTACTCTCTGCTTTCTGTCAGCTAGCTATCCATTCTGCTACTTGTCCCCTGACTCTACATTCTCTGACCTTATTCATTAGTCTATTATGTGGTACCTTATTGAAGGCCTTTTGAAAATCTAGATAAATTACATCTACTACATTACCCTTGTCTATTCTCTCTGTTACCTCTTCAAAACTTTCATTGAGGTTGGTCAAGCAAGAGCTTCCCTTTTTGAAATCCATGCTGACTATTCATTATTATGTTTTTGGTTTCTAGATGATCTTCTATTTTCTCCTTTAGTAGGGATTCCATTATTTTTCCTACCACCGATGTTAAGCTGACTGGTCTATAGTTCCCTGGACATGTTCTATCTCCCTTATTAAAATATAGGTATTATGTTAGCTAGCCTCCAGTCCTCTGTCACTACACCTTTTTCTAATGAATTATTAAATATGTGTAGTAATGCCTCTGCTATCTCTTCCCTGGATTCTTTTAAAATGCGTGGATGTAATCCATCCGGACCAGGGGTTTTATCCTCTTTGAGTTTGTTTCGTTTATTTAATATATCTCTTTCTATTTTAAACGCAGTTATCTCATTTCTAATCTCATCATCCGATGTCATATCCACATGTTCTGTCTCCCTGATAAATACTGAAGCGAAATAATTATTTAATGTTTCTGCCATCTCTCTATCGCTGCCTGTGGTATTACCCTGTCCATCCCTTAATGGCCCTATTCCCATCCCGACCTTCCTTTTTTTATTGATGTGTTTGTAGGTTGGGTGGTGGGGAGGGGCACAGCACAGCCTGTGGATGAGCAGTGAATAACAGACTGCAACTTCAGAATTTCCGCATTAGGCTGCAATGGACTAAATCCTGAAGTTGCAGTCAGTTTCAAAGGTGAAATGACAGAACGTCAAATTCCAGGCCATTAAATTTCACATTTGTAAAATCTCCTAAAACAATTCACAACCTGAAGGATTGAGACTATACACTTATAATTGTTTACTTTCTGGGCAAGAGAGGATAATTAGCAGTCATTAACAATTATCACGTCGTTAACTGGGTACTTACGCTGAGAATTACTAGACTTAACTCTCTGTGGTGAGTTTATTGGGCAATTAATGCACAAAAGCAGTAACTTCATGAAAATCATGGATAGGTTAAGTGGGAGATGCCATTTTCGCAAAGCTAACAGTGGAGTGGCGCAAATCAGCCAGCAACTTGTGGCGATTCGCAATTCATGGGGTTTGCATTTCCTTGCCAAAAGCACATTAATAACTGAGTGCATCATTCAGATGCTGTTATCTTTTCAGCAAACTCTGGCCCGATATGATGCTACTCCTAATTGAAACTTCCATTTTTATAATGGAACATTGTTTATGTGAGACTACTAGAAATGCAAACTTCAATAAATAAAATAAGTGTAGCTAGACAATATACAAGTTATGATAAGAATCAATTAATCCTATATTATAGAATTAGGGGCTCGTTTTGGCCAAAGGGTGAAAACAGGCGCTGAATGGGTGCTGTGCTAATAAGAAACGCCTGTTTGAAAGTCTGGATTTAGCACGCAATTTTTGGGCTAATTGATGATTATCATGATTTGAACGTGCCTGCAGGCACTAACCAGAAACCAGCAGGTTTAGCACTCAGAACATAAGAACATAAGAAGTAGGAGCAGGAGTAGGCCATACGGCCCCTCGGGTCTGCTCCGCCATTCAATAGGATCATGGCTGATCCAAATCTAGACTCACGTCCACTTCCCTGCCCTCTCCCCGTAACCCCTAATTCCCTTATCAGCTAGGAAACTGTCTATCTCCGTTTTAAATTTATTTAATGTTGCAGCTTCCACAGCTCTCCGGGGTAGCAAATTCCATAAATTTACTACCCTCTGAGTGAAGAAGTTTCTCCTCATCTCAGTTTTGAAAGGGCAGCCCCTTATTCTAAGATTATGCCCCCTAGTTCTAGTCTCACCCATCAGTGGAAACATCCTCACCGCATCCACCCGATCAAGCCCCCTCACAATCTTATATGTTTCGATAAGATCGCCTCTCATTCTTCTGAACTCCAATGAGTAGAGGCCCAACTTACTCAACCTTTCCTAATACGTCAACCCCCTCATCTCCGGAATCAACCGAGTGAACCTTCTCTGAACCGCCTCGAGAGCAAGTATATCTTTTCTTAAATATGGAAACCAAAACTGCACGCAGTATTCCAGGTGTGGCCTCACCAATACCCTGTATAACTGCAGCAAGACTTCCCTGTTTTTATACTCCATCCCCCTTACAATAAAAGCCAAGATTCCATTGGCCTTCCTGATCACCTGCTGCACCTGCATATTAACTTTTTGTGTTTCATGCACCAGGACCCCCAGATCCCTTTATACTGTAGCACTTTGCAGTTTCTCTCCATTTAGATAATAACTTGCTCTTTGATTTTTTTCTGCCAAAGTGCATAACCTCACACTTTCCAATATCATATTCCATCTGCCAAATCTCTGCCCACTCACTTAGCCTGTCTATGTCCTTTTGCAGCTTTTTTATGTCCTCCTCACTCACTGCTTTCCCTCCCATCTTTGTATCGTTGGCAAACTTGGATATGTTGCACTCGGTCCCTTCCTCCAAATCGTTAATATAGATTGTAAAGAGTTGGGGTCCCAGCACTGACCCCTGCGGAACACCACTAGTTACTGATTGCCAGCCCGAGAACGAACCATTTATCCCAACTCTTTGTTTTCTGCTAGATAGCCAATCTTCCACCCATGCCAGTATATTACCCCCAATCCCGTGATTTTTTATCTTGATCAGTAATCAGGTGCTGATTAGATGCAATTTTCGTGAAGCAGCATATGTGGGCTCCTCGCACCCACTTCCACTGATGGTGTGGAGTGCTCTTGCAGGCAGACAGCGGCAGGTTTAGATTGGTTCAAGGACCGAGGGAGAGGGTGCACAGGTTCTCCGATGTGGCTCTGGAGGTCCTCGGGGAGGAGGTCCAGTGAAGGAGGGATGCCCTGAACCCGCAGGGATTATTTTCCAATGGTCTTCAATTTTGGTGTCTAATTACAATTAACATTATGGGCTTGTTTTGAACAATGCATTTTAATGTCAGGTGTTTATTAAAGATGTGATATGGCTCCAGAAATATTCAATACAGTCATGAACAGAATTATGCTTGAGTCACTGGCTGGAATTCACATCAATGCACATTTATAACCACTTCTACTCTATTGATGTGATTGTCATTTTTGCTGAAAACAAACAGTCTTCTATTCAAAGAAAATGGCAAGTTTGGAATAAGAATTACTAGGCTAAATCAGAAATAACGCCATTGACTAGTTCTACTACAACAAGAGCATTACTGTAGAAGTGAACTAAAGAATTGGTTTTGCTTCGATCATTCCAGTCTTCAACAGTAGACTGTGGCAGAGTAGAACATTTTGCCTGAAGATAAAGCTTCACATCTTTGGTGCTGCCATACTACTCATTTTCCTGTATGAGGCCAGAAATTGGACTCTGGTTAGCACCCAACTAAGGCCAATAATGTCAACCTAGTCCGCATCAACTAGCAGCATCAATACATCACAAATGCCACTTGGACTAATGCTGATCCATTACTTGCAATACTGGCCAACCTATTATTATGTTACGATAGCAAAATACTGCAAATGCTGGAAATCAGAAATAACAACAGAAATTGCTGGAAAAACTCAGCAGGTCAGGCAACATCCGTGGAGAGAAATTTGAGTTGATGTTTCGGGTCGAAACCCTTCTTCAAAACTGGAAAGAAAAGAAAATAGATCTAAGGCAGGGCTGCGATCGAACAAATCAGATCATAACCTCGGCCCCTATTACTTTTTTACTTATAATTTTTTCCACCCCTTTGTTTTGGGTCTTCCTTTCCCCCCCTCCCCACTTTCCTTTTGTTTCTCTCTCCCACCTGGCAGCTGTCTCCTATCTTGCCAGTACACTTCACACCTAATCTCAGCTGTCTTTTGTCTCCTCTGGCCTATTACCGTCTCCTCTGGTTTCGAATACCTTTTATTGTCTCTTTTACTTCTTTTGTTCGATCGCAGCCCTGCCTTCGATCTATTTTCTTTTCTTTCCAGTTTTGAAGAAGGGTTTCGACCTGAAACATCAACTCAAATTTCTCTCCACGGATGTTGCCTGACCTGCTGAGTTTTTCCAGCAATTTCTGTTTGTTATTTCTATTATTATGTTATTTGGACATGCTGCTTGACAGTCCATAGAGGCACTGGTTAATCAGATCTTCTTTGCCAACCTGTGACCAACAAAATGTGAAGCATTCACAAAGATGAGCACATGCTTGCTGGGCTGGTCAATTCAAGATCATTAGATACGCTGATCAACATCATACACAGCAGAAGGACCTGGCTTTATTGTGTCTCTGAGTCCACTATGACTTTATCGGCCATGTGTAATTGATTGATAAATAGTCATATTCATATAAAATCATAATGACGCAAACAACCATGGAGGGAGGAAATACTGCATTAGTCGCTGTGTAGTGACAAATGTGAACACATTCACCTAGAATGTGCTTACGATTTCACTCATGACAAGAACAATTCTTCCACTGTAATTTTAAATTAGAATATTGATGCAACAAATTCTATTGGTAACAATACTGTACTCACTTCTACAGCCACCATTCTAAAATGAAGAGTTTATTTAGATTTCTAATTTAATTTGGTGATTTCAATATTAAATTTACAAAGATTAAAGGTTGATACACCTTTCATACAGTAATACATTTGTGCCCAGGAGTGTTATTTGTCTATAAACAAAAAACTGGAGATTTTTCTCCGTAATTAGCAACGTGCTAACAAAATCACGTCATCAAAATTCCTACGTTTCAAAACCAAGCCTTCCTGTAATTTTGTTAATAAAAATCGTTAGCTGTGGAGGAAAACTGGCCAACAGATGCCTGAAGCATACTTAGTAATTAGTATTTTCAAACTATTCCAATGACATCTAGAGGCAGAATGTCATGCTGCACCACCTGTTTAAAATAATTTTAATAACTTGCTCAACAGGTATTGCTTAGATATTTTCTTTAGTGCATAGTTGAAATTTAGCAGGTAGATCAAATATCTTTGTAATGTTTATACAATTTATTCTTCCATCTACACATTTATATCTCTCAATTGTTTTTTCACCAAAAAACTCTCCCGCTCCCTCTTGAACTTGCTGATTCGAAAGTCTAGATTTTCCAACTGACGTTATTTAGCACTGGTGTTAAAATATTTATTTTAAATGATTTGATGCTGATGTTGTTCAGATGAAGTGGGCCTAACTGCCTCCATTGTCTTCTTGGGCAGTCTTTTCACGCATTTAACATGCACTTGGTGAAGTCGTAATCTAAACTGTTAGTTCACCTTCCTGCTCTTCACCTAGAATAGTGTCCTCTGGTCACAGAAATCACGGTTATGTCAAACAGCTTATATATACCCCATCGAATCTTAAAAACTTTGATAAGATCGCCCCTTGAGCTTTCTTTTCTCTAGTGTAACCATTCGCAGCTTCTTTAATCTCTCCTCCAAGCTCAGATGCCTATCCTCCAGCATTACCTTCCTAGCCCTCCTTTGTACCACCTTCAAAGCCAGAATGCCCGACTGTATGGTGACCAGAATAGTGCACAGTACTCCAGATAGGACTAAAGTAGTGCTTAATACAAGATCATTATTGCACTCTGGGTCTTGTGTTCTATCCATCTGGCTGTGAGCTCTCAAATTTAGTTTGCCACCTTCACTGCTATCCCACATTATGCTGATGGTTTCAACAAGCCAATCACCATTTTCTCCCAATTCCCTCTCCTGTGTTGTACCCTGTAAACTACTACCATTTGTCTCATTTTCTCTGTAACCAATTGATTTTTGAAGCAGGCACTGATAGTGAGAGTACTGAATGGACATTTTTAATATTTGTATTAAAATAATATAATGTACCATTTCATCAAATTAAAAGCATTGAATTTCCTAGCATTCTGGTAAAATATATATTGAAATAAATGGTTTAGCTTCTTTAATATCTACATTCTATTATGGTAACTATACTATTAGAACAATATTGTATGGTAACTAAAGTAAATTCATATGTAAAGCCCTATGGTAATGGCAATCATGGGAATTCCTAAAGATTAATTAAACTGAGAGCTGGAGGGAACCATAACAATCTCTTTGCTTTAAGAAAATAACATTTCATTGAAGACGAGACAGATGAAGGACAGCAGACTGGGTTACCTCTGGTCAATGGAGTTGGTTGCATGTTCTCAATTTGATGGGGCTGAGGAGCTGTTCCTCAATGCCATTGACTACCTGCATGTTCTTCAGTCTTCCCGTACACTGGGTTTAGTTGTGTTGTACTTTTATCCCCCTCCAAATACCAAAAATAATAAGTCGTAAAAAGACAGGATTAATTATACAGTATTCTGCAATGATTAATATGTTATGATTTTAAAACACCATGAAAGGTAACTGTAAACATTTTTGTATGCAATTATAGGAACATAGGAATGGGAGGAGGCCATTGAGCCCCTCGAGCCTGTTCCTCCGTTTAGTGAGATCATGGCTGATCTGTGACCTAACTCCATATGCCCGCCTTTGGCCCATATCGCTTAATACCTTCAGTTAACAAAAAGCTATCAATCTCTGATTTAAAATTAACAATTGATCTAGCATCAATTGCCATTTGCGGAAGAGAGTTCCAAACTTCTACCACCCTTTGTGTGTAGAAGTGTTTCCTGAAAGGTCTGGCTCTAATTTTTAGACTATGCCCCCTAGTTCTAGAATCCCCAACCAGTGGAAATAGTTTCTCTCTATCGACCCTATCTGTTCCCCTTAATATCTTGAAAACTTCGATCAGATCACCCCTTAACCTTCTAAATTCTAGGGAATACAACCCTAATTTGTGTAATCTCTCCCTGTGACTTAACCTTTGAAGTCCGGGTATCATCCTGGTAAACCTACGCTGCACTCCCTCCATTGAATAGTAAGCTTATGTGAATAATGCGACTATTCACTGCCTATGAAAGGTTTAAAAGTGAAGGTGGCAGCTAACAAAAGACCATCCTTTAGATTCAATTAAAGCTCATTAGCAAAGGTGGTGAAGGAAACATATTTTGCAGCCACTTATTTCAGATCCTGAGAGCGCATCTATTCATCACTGTGTTAATGGGTAAAAATATAATGATTACACTTTGCAAGAACAGCATGGACAAAAAACATGTGCCAAAAAAAAACCCCTATCAATATGAATCACAAAGAAAAACCAGTAAATTTGCTTTTTAAATGGCTTGGAGACACTGGTAGATTTTAACTCTGTTACTGCCTAGTGTCATCATGAGTGCCATATCTATTAATGCACCAAATGGTGGCCCAGAAATTCGGGTCGGGGGCTTCCCGCGGGTGCAAGCCCCCGACCTACACTTACCTAGCGCGCCGGCAGTTGAGCTCTGGGCCTGCGTAGAATTCCTCTCCGGGGCCTGGCCCAGAGGCCGGCGTGCTGTGCTTGCGTGTCCCGGGGCGTAGTTAGTGCAATGCGTCCCCTGGGATCACGTGAGCCATGGGCAGCCAATCGGAGGAGGGAAAAGCCCATTCATAAGATTGACAGAAAGACCTGTCAAAACGTATGAATGCTGAGGGCCCAAAACAGTAGTTAACCTTCAAATAAATTGAAAAAAAAATCACACTTTTTAAATAAACTATAAATTACATTAAATAACTATTTTAAACAATAATTTAAATTTTTGAAAAAAATAATTTTATAAAAAAACGGGGCTAAAAATAAACTTACCTTGCTTTAAAGTATTTAAAAATAATAAACTTGTGGAAAAAATGTTTTAATTTTAATTAATTGACCACTTACCTTTTAAAATGCAGTCCTTACGCCTAGTTTTTACATTTCTAAAATCTAAAGACTTACCCTCACGGAAAAACCTGTAAAAAAAACGTAAGTTCAAAGCGCACGCGTAGACTCCCGCACGCACTCGTTCGACCTCTGAACCCCTTCGTTCAGAGGATCGGAAGTGCTGGTTTCCCGCGCATGCGTAGTGCATGCAAGAAACCGGCACTTTCATCGGGTCCATGCGTGAGTACCCCGTGCGTACTCACGCGTTGGGACCCGAATTTCTGGGCCAATGGTGTCTTTATTGCAGCTGCCATAGCACATTTAGCAAAAGTAGTGTCGGGAATGATTTTAAAAAATGATAAAATTACTATGCATTTTTAAACTGGTTTAAAAATTCTATAATTGTTTTTAACTTGTAAACTGTTTTCTATTTAATTTCATAGTAAATTATTATTCAAAAAAACACGCCAAACTTTATGCAAAAACATATTCAAATAATAAGATCTCAAGTAAAAGATCTGCGGAAGAGAGTTCCAAACTTCGACCACCCTTTGTGTGTAGAAGTGTTTCCTGAAAGGTCTGGCTCTAATTTTTAGACAATGCCCCCTAGTCCTAGAATCCCCAACCAGTGTAAATAGTTTCTCTCTGTCTACCCTATCTGTTCCCCTTAATATCTTGAAAACTTCGATCAGATCACCCCTTAACCTTCTAAATTCTAGGAAATACATGGCCTGGGGTTAAAATCGAGTCATGGTCCAAATGACATAATTGGACTGTGACTTTGATTTAGTGAGGCCCTCATCTGCCTGTTTCGCTGGCTAAAACGTTCCTATAAAAATGGTGCATGCCAGAACGAGGACATGGATCCGGTGAGTGGGACATTGCTCTAATTTTCCCGCTCCTCCCGGCCCCACAAAAATACAGCAAAACGTATAGGTGGGCCCCTCTTTGGCTGGACAGCCAGCTAATACTGGAGGGAGCCTGCACCACACACACTCCGACCGGCACCATCTTAAAATGGCATAGGACCCTGATTTGCATAGTAAAAGGGCTTACCGCCTGATTCAGGTGGGCAATCCAGGCGCCCAATGAGAAGCCCAGGAGATGATTGCTGCCAATGTGATGGCGAGAATGGGGCAGTAAGTCATTCCCCAACATTTTTTGGGGAACTACCGTCCCATTTTCCACCAACAAGCGGGTCTCAAGATCTCCCCCCATAGAAAATCCTGGCTCAAAGTTTCGCTGTCTTTGCACTATATTTTCTTCCATTTTCCAACTTTATTGAAACGGGAGAGATTAATAAAAAGGGAATAACACCGCTTTATACTCACATCTACTTTGTTTCTAAAATTAGTGAACAGAGGAAAATCTCCTGTTCAGAAGGAGGCATTCAGTGTATTAACCACATCAAGAACTGAAAGAAGAGACAGAAAAAAGTGACAAGGGCAGCACTGGATAAAATAATAGTTTAATGGTTTACCAATTCCTAAGTTCATCATAGACCATATTTTCATCATGATTGTAATTAAAAATAACAGGTCAAAAGTGATACACCTATCAATTCATTCCATGAAAAGCGACGAGTTAAGATTGTAACTATAGGCTTTTATTGGCTAAATAACAGAGCCCACCCTCGTGGGTGATCGGATCCAACAAGGAGGAATACCAGCCAGTCGACCACCTTTATACCTGGGCAAGCAGGCGGAGCCATGGGCGGAGTCAGCTGTGGTCAGCCCAGGTATAACAGCGTGGCAAGAGGTGACCTTGTGTAGAGATACAACAGTGTAAACAGTGATAACCATAGTGTAACGATATAAACAGTGATAACCATAGTGTAACGATAGTGAACGATAAAAGTGGTTTACCACATTCACCCCTTGTTTAAATTTGAGTTCGGCGGGGTGAAGTGTACTACCAGTTCGGGTATGTCAGTCTGTCCGGAGGCCTCGTAAGCCTTCCTGATCGGCGCAGCAGCGGCGGCGGTGGTGCAGTATCCGATGTTAATGCTGGTGTCTGCGTGGTCAGCGAAGGCTCGTGGGGTTCCGGCATGCCGTCTACCTGGGCTGGATTTGGGGGGGTGGTGGGGGGTAACGGTGGTGTCTCAGGGGTGCCCGAGGACACAAGGTCTCGTAAGGAGACTGTGTCCTCCCGCCCGTCTGGGTATGCCACATAGGCGTACTGGGGGTTGGCGTGCAGGAGGTCCACCCTCTCGACCAGGGGGTCCGTTTTATGGGCCCTCACGTGCTTTCGCAGCAAGACGGGCCCCGGGGAAGTCAGCCATGTTGGTAGCGAGGTTCCTGTAGTCGACTTCCTGGGGAAAACAAACATTCGTTCATGGGGGGTGGCGTTAATGGCAGTGCAAAGCAGTGACCGGATGGAATGCAGCGCTGCCGGGAGGACTTCCTGCCAGCGAGAGGTTGGGAGGCCCTTAGACTTTAAGGCTAAGAGAACGGCCTTCCAGACAGTCGTGTTCTCTCTTTCCACCTGGCCGTTCCCTCGGGGGTTGTAGCTGGTGGTCCTGCTTGCAGCAATACCTCTCGCTAGTAGGAACTGGCGAAGTTCCTCGCTCATGAAGGATGAGCCCCGGTCGCTATGTATGTAGTTCGGGAACCCGAACAAGGCGAAGAGGTCGTTCAGGCATTTGATGACCGTGGTACTGGTTATGTCTGGGCAGGGGAAGGCAAAGGGGAAACGGGAGTACTCATCAATAATGTTGAGGAAGTACACATTACGGTCAGAGGACGGGAGGGGCCCCTTAAAATCGATGCTCAAGCGCTCGAAGGGGCGGGTGGCCTTGATCAGGCTTGCTCTGTCCGGCCTAAAGAAATGCGGTTTGCATTCGGCACAGGTTTGGCAGTTCCTGGTCATGGTCCTGACCTCCTCGATGGAGTAGGGCAGGTTGCGGGCCTTAATGAAGTGGTAAAGTCTGGTGACCCCGGGGTGGCAGAGGTCGTTGTGGAGGGTCTGCAGTCTATCAATTTGCGCGTTGGCGCATGTACTTCGTGATAGAGCATCTGGGGGTTCGTTCAGTTTACCAGGCCGGTACAAGATATCATAATCGTAGGTGGAGAGCTCGATTCTCCACCTCAAGATCTTTTCGTTCTTGATTTTGCCCCTCAGCTTGTTATTAAACATAAAAGCGACCGAGTGCTGGTCGGTGAGGAGGGTAAATCGTTTGCCTGCCAGGTAATGCCTCCAGCGTCGTACTGCCTCCACGATCGCCTGGGCCTCCTTCTCGACCGAAGAGTGTCGGATCTCAGGGCCCTGGAGGGTCCTTGAGAAGAAGGCCACAGGTCTCCCCGCCTGGTTAAGGGTTGCAGCTAGGGCGAAGTCAGATGCATCGCTCTCCACTTGGAAAGGGATAGACTCATCCACCGCGTGCATTGTGGCCTTAGCAAAGTCTCCCTTTATGAGGGAGAAGGCTGCGCATGCTTCTGCCGTCAGGGGGAAGGAGGTGGACTTCATGAGGGGTCTGGCTTTGTCCGCATAATTGGGCACCCATTGGGCATAGTAGGCGAAGAGCCCCAGGGTTCTCTTCAGCGCCTTTGGACAGTGGGGGAGGGGAAGCTCCATGAGGGGGCGCATTCTTTCGGGGTCGGGGCCGATGACTCCGTTCTCTACTACGCAGCCGAGGATGGCAAGGCACAAGGTGTTAAACACACATTTCTCCTTATTGTAGGTGAGGTTCAGCCATTGGGCCGTACGGAGGAATCTCTCCAGATTAACATCATGGTCCTGCCGGTCACGGCCGCAGATGGTGACGTTATCTAGATAAGGGAACGTGGCATGCAGCCCGTTCTGGTCAACCATCCGGTCCATCTCCCTTTGGAAGACCGAAACCCCGTTGGTAACGCCGAAGGGAACCCTAAGGAAGTGGTAGAGGCGGCCATTCGCCTCAAAGGCGGTATACTGGCGGTCCTCAGGGCGGATAGGGAGTTGGTGATAGGCCGACTTAAGGTCAATGGTAGAAAATACCCGGTACTGTGCAATCTGATTGACCATATCAGATATGCGGGGAAGGGGGTATGCGTCCAGCTGGGTGTACCGGTTTATGGTTTGGCTGTAGTCGATGACCAGGCGGTGTTTATCGCCGGTCTTAACGACTACGACCTGGGCACGCCAGGGGCTGTTGCTTCTCTCGATGATGCCCTCCTTCAGGAGTCGCTGCACCTCGGAGCTAATAAAAGCTCTGTCCCCGGCGCTGTACCGCCTGCTCTTGGTAGCGACGGGTTTACAGTCGCGGGTGAGGTTAGCGAACAGGGAGGGGGCGGGACCTTGAGGGTGGCTAGGCCGCAGGTGGTACGCGGTGGGCGGTTTAAAAGCTGCTGGTTGTAGACTGAGTGGGGGGAGGGGTCCACCGTATGCCAAAGTGACACTTTGAAGGTGGGATTGGAAATCCAGCCCTAGTAGGACGGCAGCGCAGAGCTGGGGCAGAACGAGGAGTTTAAAATTTTTATACTCCGTGCCCCTAACCGACAGGGTCACAACACAGTAGCCGCTGATGTCTGTAGAATGAGACCTCGACGCCATCGAGATCCGGTTGTGCGTTGGCCGGACAGTGAGGGAGTAGTGGCTCACCGTGTCTGGATGGATGAAACTCTCCGTGCTTCCGCTGTCGAACAGGCAGGTCGTGGCGTGGCCGTTTACTTTGATGTCCATCATGGACTTGGACAGGTGATGCGGGCGAGCTTGGTCAAGTGTGACGGAGGCTAGTGTATGGCTGAGCGAGCTGCTGTAGCCTGCGGGTGAGGCGGTGGTCAAGTCTGGAGACGAGGTGGCGGTCGAGTGTGGTGAACAAAATGGCGGCACCCACGACGTTGAATAAAATGGTGGAGAAGATGGCCGCCCCCACAGCTCACATGAGGCACTGCCGGCGTCGGTGGCCTTGATCAAAGATGGCCGCCCCACGACTCACATGAGGGGATACTGGCATCTGTGGCCTTGATGAAAGATGGCCGCCCCCACAACCCGCATGAGGCACTGCTGGCGTCTGTGCCTTTCCCCCTGCAGGCCTTCGCGAAGTGGCCTTTCTTGTGGCAGTCGGAGCAGGTCGCGTTTCTTGCAGGGCAGCGCGCCCTCGGGTGTTTCGCCTGGCCACAGAAGAAGCAGCCGGCGGCCCGATCGCGGGGCTCTGATGTCGCAGCCGGTACCGGGGGTGGCGGTCCCGATCGGTTCCGGGACACCGACGCTGTGGTAGGTCCCAGAGGCGGTGGTGCGAGGGGTATTGCGGCCGGGGTCGGGCCCGAGTCCCAGGGTCGCGCAGCACAGTACCTGGAGTACGCCTCGAGGTCCCAATGGGCCACTTCCAGGGAGCAAGCGAGGGCTGCAGTTGTATTCAAGTCGAGGTCCTTTGATTCGAGCAGTCTTTGCCGTGAGTAGTCGGACCGAAGGCCTTTCACGAAGGCATCGCGGATATTTCCTTCAGTATTTTCTGCAGCCGTTACAGCTTTAAAGTCACAGTCCCTGCCGAGTGTTTGTAGCGCCCGTAAAAATTCATCTACAGACTCTCCTGGTTGTTGCGAGCGGGATCTTAGGAGATGTCTGGCATACATAGAATTTACAGGGCTCCGGTACTGCTCTTTTAGCAGGTTGAGGGCGTCCTCGTATGTAGCAAGGTCCCGGATGAATGCAAATACTTTAGGGCTCACCTGGGCAGTCAGAACTCTTAGTTTGGATCCCGGAGGCACGCCGGATTCTCCCAGGTAGGATTCGAAACAGCTCAGCCAGTGTTCGAAGTCGAGGGCTGAGTTCGCTGCCTGTGGGTTTAGATCCAGGTACGGCGGTCGGAGGGCTCGCAGCCAGGCCGGCTGCTGGGGCTGTTGTAGTTGGTCGTTTGCCATTTCAAAATTTAGCCAATAAAATTGATATACCTATCAATTCATTCCATGAAAAGCGACGAGTTAAGATTGTAACTATAGGCTTTTATTGGCTAAATAACAGAGCCCACCCTCGTGGGTGATCGGATCCAACAAGGAGGAATACCAGCCAGTCGACCACCTTTATACCTGGGCAAGCAGGCGGAGCCATGGGCGGAGTCAGCTGTGGTCAGCCCAGGTATAACAGCGTGGCAAGAGGTGACCTTGTGTAGAGATACAACAGTGTAAACAGTGATAACCATAGTGTAACGATAGTGAACGATAAAAGTGGTTTACCACAAAAAGGAAATCTCCCACTTGGAAACGCTCCGTTCTCACATATTAGTCTAGTTGGTTTAGTGAAGGAGGTTATTGGAAAGAAGAATTTAATGGAATTTCAGAAAATTTCTTAAGCACAACAATCCAGCAGCCACTTGTGTTTCCATTTATCATAATGCTTCCTCCAGATCCCGAAGGAGTGCAAAAGAATTACAAGGAAGCAATATGTTTAGCACAAGTGTGTAAGCCTCTGCAAATAATTCACTCATTACACAATAGTGCGTATGGCAATGCTGGGCTGGCCGTGACCACCCTGTATTGCGTTGGTACTTCGTGTTGAGAGGATGAAGGTGAGAAAATGTTGGTATTTCTTATATCCCATTATCTTCCAGAAGAAATTGCACAGCCAAAGACAAGACTTGCTCAAAATAGTCTGCAGGCCAGGCATCACTAGGCCGATGGTCATATTATTCATGTACCGCTGTAGAGATTCGCATATCTCTGGTAAAACGGATCGAGCGCAAACCAATATGGTGGGTATATTGTGTTTAATTAGAGTTTAGGGCGGAATATAACACACTAGTAATACAGCAAAAACATACGACTGTGACAAGCAGCTGGTGCCGGACCCGGTCGGACAGGCGGCTGGCGTGCGTGAGCAGTTCTCTGGCTTCTGGCCTCTCTCTTGTGCTCTCTCTCTCTCTCTCTCTCTCTCTCTAGGGCCTTCGATGGTGAGCATGGGATCACTCTCAAAAGAGTGTTCGACCAGCCCAACTTCTCTTTGCAACTGCTGTTCGGCTCTCCCCTCCATCGTCTGTGTGGGCAAGCCCTCGGGCTGTCACTTTTATTCTCTTTTTAGGGGTGGGCCTGAGACCAAGTTATTGACAAGACCATTTAACCTATAGAGGTTCCTCTAAAACCTCATCACCCAATGACACCTCAAGTTCTTTGTCTTGGTTCTTGGATAAAAGCCCTCCCCAAAAGAGGGTCTCATTACTTCATCCAATTTGCCTTATTGTTTAATCTTTCTGAAGGTTTTTCCTTTGGAATTTGTGTCTTATCTCTCTTGTCTCTATCCTCCTTGATCCAGCAAGTACAAGGCCTGACCTTCTTAATCATGGCCCCAGCCAGAGCTGTCGCATGTTAGCCAGTCGCTATCTCACCTTCATCTAGCAAATGACCCATTCTAAGATGGATACCTTAGCCTCCTCAAATTCCTTTCATTCTATGTCTTTTCCTAATTAACTTTTAATTATCTTGGCAAGCAATTCTGCTAAACAAACTCCAAATTCTATCTGTAGAGATTATAATATGGTTATTAGTAATAATGGAAGAAACATAGGTTGGGCCTTCACTGGCCAAATTAAAGATACATTAACAAAGTCAAAGCCCTAACTTACAAGCAACAGATAACTAGCCTGGCAGGGCCATCCTATGGGCCCCCGTGTGGAATGTTTATGCCTCACCTAATCTAACTGATTAAAAAGACTGTCTCAAATTCTAATGCAAGTTTTCCAGGAAAACAAAACTTAATCAATCCCGTTACTTGTCTCGAACCAAAACATACAATCATTTAAACACAGTATTATTCGTGTAGCCATATACATTTTTAGGCACCCCTAGTTTCTAATACTGCTACCAACTGCCTACTTTGCCTTTTTGTTTTTGTGACGAGCATCACAGTATGACTGTAAAATTTTCACCACCCCATGTGAGACAATGGGGGCTGGTACAGAAATTCTACTGTCTGCCGATATTACAGAATAAGTAAATTTCTCCCTACTTATTGGTGACCCTTCTCAAGGACAAAAGATCTCAGCTGAACCATGTGATGATGTAAATATTCATGTTCAGATTTAATGGGAAGGTTAATATTTCTTTTTGGGAAAATCAAAAGGTATTTGTGTTTGTAACTTGAAAATCCATCTCCAAATGAGTGGCTTTGATGACAAAAATACCTTTTGACTTTATGGGAACCAATTTGATTTCTGACATGAGTACATGATATTCAGTCTCACTCGATAGTGATAATTATAAATGTCTTTTTTGGGCATGTTAAGAAACATTCCTGAGGCTCTGGGAATGTTCAAAAGGTATGAAGGAGCTTCAAGAATTCCTGGTCAATAAAAACTGGAGGTGGAGAGTTTCTAACCATGAATAGTAACCATGGGAACACTTGACATCAGGAGGAGTGAATCAATTGCAAATAGGAAGCAGGCAATGCAGTAGAAATTAGTATAAAATGTAGCTGAACACTCAACACAAACGGTTTTTGGTTTGCCACATGCAACCATGGAGAAATGAGGTGGAAGAAAGAAATATATCGCAGCCTATTAAACATCCACTGTAACCCCTCCAGTTCCTCAGATAAGTTATCTGTAGATGAGTCTGATATCAGCCCAAGTGCATTTTAATAAAAGGATGGGGAGGCAGGCCACTCAGGAGAATTCTGCTGTAGAGGACCATCTGTGCCTCTTTGTAATTTTCCCCATAACACAGATACTTACCCCATTCTTGCTCATCAAATGTGCATGTGCTCCTCTGTTAGAGTCAACTGAATAAGAGTCAGTTTGCACCGTGTACTTTTTTGTTTCTGATTCATTTCTATTATACTGAGGCCTAATTTCTTTAAATGATCATAAAAGGATAGGCGCTCCAACGTCAGTGTTCTTGCTCAGCCAACATCCCCAGCATCGAAGCTTTGAGCACGCTCAACCAGCTCAGATGGACGGGTCACATTGTCCGCATGCCTGATACAAGACTCCCAAAACAAGCGCTCTACTCGGAGCTCCGGCAAGGCAAGAGAGCTCCAGGTGGGCAGAGGAAATGCTTCAAGGTCACCCACAAAGCCTCCTTGAAAAAGTGTAACATCCCCACCGACACCTGGGAATCCCTGGCCCAAGACCGCACAAAGTGGAGGAGAAGCATCCGGGAAGGCGCCGAACACCTCGAGTCTCTTTGCCGGGAGCAAGCAGAAGCCAAGCGCAGGCAGCGCAAGGAGCGCATGTCAACCCAAGCACCCCACCCACCCGCCCCTTCGACCACCGTCTGCCCCACCTGTGACGGAGACTGCAGGTCCCACATTGGACTCATCAGTCACCTGCAAACTCATTTTTAATGTGGAAGCAAGTCATCCTCGGTTCCGAAGGACTGCCTAAGAAGAGACAATATAACATCCCAGAAGTTACACTATCCAATATTATTATATGAATGCACAGAAGGTGAGATTCCTCTGTGCCAGTAGTGTAAAATGGGCTCATAGCGAATTAACAGCCTCCTTTACACCAGATCTGATTTTCCTTTCCATTGCAGTCAATGGAAAATAAAATTGGGCGCTGTGTAAAAGGGACCAGTTTGCTATTATCCCATTTCACGTTACAGTTGAGTGTCCTCATCGGGAAGTATTAAATACAGCAGTAGCATCAGGTTAGTGTGTTCTACACAAGAACTGACAGATACTGTGTCACAGCCTACTAACCAGCTGATTTCATCTAGAATGAAAGTAGGGTTGCTTGTTCAAATGATCATTCCACCCATCCAATGCAGCTGAGTGCAGAACACTAGCCGGGTAGCATAAATTAAACAGAATTCCAAATTACTGTTAGCATCCCCTGTCATAAACAAGGTGCAGCACCATTACAAATTATATAACCTCATGTTGGTTACTTAAATATAAAATACACGGGGTAGTGAAAAGTCTCCTCATATATATGAGATCCATTGCAAGCTGATCTCAAATAGAAACTCCAATAATAATCTTTGCTCCCACAATATGCACTGTACAGACAGTTAGGATGCTCAATTGTTTCTTCCCCCTTCCACTGGTTTCTTTTAATAACTCACATGATAAATTTATTCTTATTTCTTATTTACTTTTGCTTTATATTTCTTCTTTAGTCCATTTTTGTAATCTTAATTTATCACAACATGTGTTCAGTGTGTGTTATGATCATATATTTATCTCTGTTACATCATTCAAACCAGTGACAAGTTAATACCAAACAAAAACTCTTGTCTCAGTCTCTTCTGCCAATTACATGATGATGTAATCCCACATTTGTTAATGCCACAAAAAGAGTTTGAATGTCTTTTAACTAATGTTAACACAATGCTCACATTAAAAACTAAAATATAAAAACAGGCATTAAAAAGGTTATAAATGCCAGGAGGAATTTCAAGGTTGGAACAAACTTCTGAGATGTAAATTACTTTTGTTAACTCCTTGAGATTTGCTCTTGTATATCCAGCTTATATGCATTGGTTACGGGATTGATCGAATACAATTGCTTACCTTACAACAGTCACTGAAATCACTTTACAAGGATATGAGGCAACTCTGAATACTGGTAAATCATTGGAAATTCATCATTAGTACTAACAAAGTAAATCAAACTATATACTCAAAGAATAAGAGTGTTTGATTAGAGCAGGAGAGGCTTGAGGGCAGTAATGCAAGGGGTAAATTTCCACTTTTGTGCTCTCGACACGGTAACACAGGAGCGCCTGTTGGGATATTGGACGGGGGGAACCACACACAGCCTGCCTGATTTTCTGTCCATTACTTTAAATGGATGGGAAATCAGACAGGCTGAATAACAAACATGCTATGAGCCTAATTTTCCAGTATGTGCTCCTGGCCACACGCTGCTCTGCACCAGGAACACACAACCAGAACATTTATCATGTAACCTTTGGCTGTACTATGTATACACAAGGCAAGCTTCACAGCTGTCTAACGGTGTCTTAACCATGGATGCTTTCCTATCAGGTAGCTCCTCCCAGGTATCTTTCTCCAAAGTATATAAAATCCTCGGTGTCAGCTCTCCTAGTGTAGTACTAAGCCATACAGACCAGGAAGGTCCTAGGTTCAATCCTTGACTTTATGTTGATTTGGCTGATCTAAAGACAGTAGTCGTGGGGCTACAATTGGTGTCAGTGCACCTGGGCAAGGAGGGGAAAAATCTGCCAGGGTTCCAGCTCCTGCTCGCTATACCTGTGCCCTCGGCTGGAAAGTGTGTGTGTACATCAGGTGAAGACAGGATTGGACTTGGCTTGCATGCCTCCCATAGTTGAACAGCCTGTCAGCACTCATTTCTGAGCTCACACCTGAAAAAACAATAACTTGGGTTGCGTACCAGAAGACAACACCTTTGGAACCATATGCCAGTATGAATATGTATTCAGGAGAGGAGCAAGAAAGGGGATGAAACTGTACAAGTCAAATGATACACAATAAGAGTCTTAACTTTGAAACTCACCACATGCAGTAACATTTTTAAATGTATGTATTACCCAGTTCAAACACAGGGGCCAAATGTGGTTTATGCTCAGTAACAATGGCAACAGGAAAGGCGATGCGCTGCACTCTTTTCACACTATCAGATCGTTTTCACTGCGGCAGCCGACAAGGGCTGCTGGTGCTGAAGTTGATTAGATGCTTATTCTATCAAGCCACGCTTGATTGTGTAAATGGTAATGGATCGAGCTTGAGAAAGCAGGAGGAGGTAGATAAGGCTGGAGAGTGATAATCATCACCATAGTGAAGTGTGTCCTGAAAGTGCACTTCTCCTCAAATCTGTGGTGCGTTATAGATTTTTGGATTGGAGGTGACCGGTGCTGAGAGGGGCCTGAGATGCTCAGGTCAGGGCTTGCCTATCGATCGGATTCATCTCTGATCTGCAGAGCCATTGGCTTTCTCTGTTCATGTCTGCACATTATGCCAGAAATCTATAAGGAAGCTATGCTCATCCAAGAAAGTAAATTAAATACTGTATTATGAAACAGTCTTGGCGCACGAGTCTAAGCCTATTTATCTTGATCTAAAATGCCTTGCTGACTCTTCATCTCAGTGAAATGGGCTCATGAATAGCTTCTTGAATAGAAGATGGTATAGTGCTCACATATCAACTATTAATGTGACACGCAGGTACAGGAAAGCGCTGTCTGCACAAAGCAAGTGCTAAACTTTTTAGACTTTGGAAGATTTTATCGATACAGGAAACATTTTAGAAAATAAATAAAATATAATACCCACAGAGCATTAATGTTCGAATGAACAGCAGCTTTAATGCTCTATGTTCATAGGTACTTCATTTAGATAGTTTGTGATCTAATATTCTAATATCTTGGCTACATTTTGCAGAATAGAACAAAATATAGACCTGGGTGACAAAGTTAAAACACAGATACATTAAATTAGGTGACTGAATACCTGTACATTATTATATTATTTTATGCATTTCCTGAGATTGGTTTAAGATGTAAAAAATACACATAAAAGCTTATTCTGATGCACCCCAATGTATCTTTGGTTACTTAATAAAGGTGATTCAAATAGTACAAGATGTATAAGCTGAAAGTGGCTTTTAAAATGAAACTATATTGAAGTTCAATGTGGTGGGAACAGTGGGACACTAAGATTATTCCACTGGTGAATAGATCTTCAATAAACTCCTTGTGAATTGTGAAGGTCTTCATCCCTGTGGAATGAACTGCCTTTGTCACTTTTCCCATAATATATCCTTTGTTTGTTTAGCATAGCAAAGGTTAAAACTTCTCTGAATGGAACTAAATCCATTGCCAAAGACTACCCATTGTATTCATTCCTGTTAATTGAACACTTTTAGTGACATATTGCTACTAACCCAGACTAGACAGTTCCCCTGGTTTACAGTCCACGTTACACACAATTACACTCACCATGTTCCATAGAGCAGTTGGTTCAGTAACGTTCTGTTGTAATATAAAGGATACCTCCCAGTCAGAAAGCCTTTTGGCCAGACTCTTCCCCACGTGAAAGACCAACAATTTCTGAAAGTTACTGGTGGACCTTAGTTAGGACAAACTTTTACTTGAGTGAAAGATGCCTGCAGCTCCAAAATAGTTAGTTTATTCTGTGGGTTTATGTTTTCTGGGAAAAATTTAAACATTTCCATAAATGAAGACTGGAACACAGCAGGATAGTTATTGACTGTTAACAACAACAACAACTTGTATTTATATAGCACCTTTAATGTAGTAAAACATCCCAAGGTGCTGCACAGGAGTATTATAAGACAAAAAAATTGACACCAAGCCACATAAGAATAAATTAGGGCAGGTGACCAAAAGCTTGGTCAAAGAGGTAGGCTTTAAGGAGCGTCTTAAAAGAAGAAAGAGAGGTAGCGAGGCGGAGAGGTTTAGGCAGGGAATCCCAGAGCTTAGGGCCGAGGCAACAGAAGGCACGGCCACCAATGGCTGAGCAATTATAATCAGGGATGCTCAAGAGGGCAGAATTGGAGGAGCGCAGATATCTCGGGGGGGTTGTGGGTATTATGTCCGTGAATGATTGCGACACGGACAGCAGGAGTTGAACAAAACAAGTCTTTACTGGTTGAAGTCAATCGGGAAATTGAAACTACAGAGGCTCACTAGCGCCTTTTATACAGGGGTGGTCACTGCCGGTACGGCAGTCTGAGACCAGTTATTCTCTTAAAGGTACATACACAACAATTCCTCCCCTTTTAGATAAACAGTACATAACATTCATTTAACAACTAAATGATAACTAATTACAATCACAATTACGGTTGCTAGATACATTGGTTAAGTTTAAGCAATTATAAGTTCAGTCTTTGAGGAGGCTTCCTGATTCTGTCTGGATAACGCCTCTTTGGGGTATCAGGTTCTTCTGGCAAGGTTGAGTCGGGATCAATGTCGTTGTTTGGTTCATCTGCTTCCAATATCACCGATTCTGTGGTAGCTGCAATTGGTACGTCGATTTCATTGCCTGGTGTATCAGAGCGTAGTGTGGAGTTGACGTTTTCCAGTGACTCTAGAATCTGGTCAGCATGGCATCTTACAATGCTCTCTCCAACGTCCACGGTATACATGAGAGGTCCTTGCCGTGTACAAATCGTTCCTGGCTGCCATTTCTCAGTGCGGTAGTCCCGGGCCAAAACTGGTTGACCTATCTTAAAACTCCTGGTCGGCCTTTCATTCATATTCTGAAACTGCCTGTTCTCCACATCTCTTCGGACGTTTGGCTTAACCAAATCCAAGCGGCATCGTAGTCTTCGATTGAAGAACATCATGGCTGGAGTTTGGTTGGTAACCGCATGTGTCGCATTCCGGTAGGCAAACAAGAAGTTGTCCACCTTGTGTTGTAGGGGTATATCTTCATTACACATTGCCTTGATAGCCTGCTTGAATGTTTGAACAAACCTCTCGGCCAATCCATTAGTGGCTGGATGATATGGGGCAGATGTGTAATGCTTAACACCATTGTTCTTTAAGAACCTCCGGAACTCTTCAGACACAAACTGTGGTCCATTGTCAGAGCAAATCTGTTCAGGCAGCCCATTCCTGGCGAATATGGTTTGCAAAACTGTGATAGTTTTTTCCGTGGTGGTTGAGGACATTTTTATTACCTCTGGCCACTTTGAATGTGCATCCACCGCAATTAAAAACATCGAGTCCATGAAGGGACCAGCAAAATCAATGTGCACCCTTTGCCATGGAGATGAGGGCCACTCCCATGGATGTAGAGGGACTTGTGGTGGGGCGTTTTGGACCTTCTGGCATCCTGCACAGCTCTTGGTCATCTCTTCGATTTCTCTATCGATTCCCAGCCACCACACAAAAGCTCTGGCTAAGTTCTTCATTTTTACCCCACCCAGATGACCCTCATGAAGCTCATTGAGCACTCTATCCGTCAACTTGGGTGGAATTACTACTCTAGATCCACACATCAAGGTTCCTCTGCACACTGACAGCTGTTCTCTTCTCGGCGAGAATGCTGGCAGCAGTGGTTCGCCATGTGCTGGCCATCCCTTCACCGTTAAATCATAGACCCGTGATAGTGTCGGGTCATTCCGTGTTTCCTTTTCTATGTTTGCATTCGTCACAGGGAGACATTCGACTATGGTCGAGTGGAATAACTCCATTGGATCCACTGCAAGGTCTTCTTCTTCCACCGTCGGCAAAACAAGTCTTTACTGGTTGAAGTCAATCAGGAAACTGAAACTACAGAGGCTCACTAGCGCCTTTTATACAGGTGTGGTCACTGCCAGTACTGCAGTCTGAGACCAGTTATTCTCTTAAAGGTACATACACAACAGTGGGGCTGAAGGAGATTACAGAGATAGGGAGGGGCAAGGCCGTGGAGGGATTTGAAAACCAGGATGAGAATTTTGAAATCAAGGCGTTGCTTAACCGGGAGCCAAAGTAGGTCAGCGAGCACAGGGGTGATGGGCGAATGGGACTTGGTGCGAGTTAGGACACGGGTAGCCGAGTTTTGGATGACCTCAAGTTTACATAGGGTAGAATGTGGGAGGCCAGCCAGGAGTGGGTTGGAATAGTCAAGTCTAGAGGTAACAAAGGCATGGATGAAGGTTTCAGCAGCGGATGAGCTGAGGCAAGGGCAGAGACGGGCGATGTTATGATGGTGGAAATAGGCGGTCTTTGTTATGCTGCGGATATGTGGTCGGAAGCTCATTTCAGGGTCAAATATGACACCAAGGTTGTGAACAGCGTGTTTCAGTCTCAGACAGATGTTCGGGAGAGGGATGGAGTCAGTGGCTAGGGAATGGAGTTTGTGACGGGGACCGAAAACAATGGCTTCGGTCTTCCCAATATTTAATTGGAGAAAATTTTTGCTCATCCTGAACTGGATGTCGGACAAGCAGTCTGACAATTTAGAGACCGTGGAGGGGTCGAGAGAAGTGGTAATGGGGTAGAGCTGGGTGTCGTCAGCGTACATGTGGAAACTGACACTGTGTTTTCGGATGATGTCGCCAAGGGGCAACATGTAGATGAGAAATAGGAGGGGCCAAGGATAGATCCTTGGGGGACACCAGAGGTAACGATGCAGGAGTGGGAAGAGAAGCCGTTGCAGGTGATTCTCTGGCTACGATTAGATAGATAAGAATGGAAACAGGCGAGTGCAGTCCCACCCAGCTGGATGACAGTGGAGAGGCGTTGAAGAAGGATGGAGTGGTCAACCGTGCCAAAGGCTGCAGACAAGTAATATTTTGATTTCACACATATGTAACCTGGTCATTTATACCTGTGGATGAAGAAAAGCTGTTAATCTATAATTAGGATATGGTCTTTATTTTATAAATACAGGTAATTTGAATTGCACCACAATGTAAATTTTCTTCAGACAAATTGTTTAAAAGTACTACCAGATCTCCCATAGCATTGCTCATGGTAAATCAAGTGATAGGATATTTCATAAGGTTAGGAGTGCTATTTTATGTAATGCACAATGCACTCTTCAGCTAACTAGTGCTAAATACATAGAGCTTCAAATTCAGGGTTTAACTGGTTAGTGAGGGAACTGTACAAGGTCATGTCAATTAGAGTTTAATTGCTTTTCGAGTTACAGGTCAGAACTCAGGATGAAATGCTTGGCTTTGTTAGGCTATAGTCAGATTAGGGTAGATTTTCAGGTCATCTGCCCCAGTTGTGCAGATGCAGTAAAGATGGAGGGGAATTGGAACATGGATGGAGCAGGCCTAGGTTAGTTTTGCTCCCAAATCCTCCTGCCCCCGATTTTCCATCTGACTGCATTTTCGTGCTAGAGTGCTGACACAGATTTCATGTAATAGCCCCATTAAAGACCCAGAATGCAAACAAACGTATTGAAATGAGCACCTCTGGAATGTCTGTAGCTGTTCTGGTGCTTGCAAAAGTTGGTGAGAAGAATTCTAGGGGGAAAAGTTCATTTGGTTAGTGCCTCCCATTAGCACCTGCAGCTGGCACTAATGGGGCGCTGATGCAGTAGCGCTGGGGCGAGGTGAATCCAGCGACTCACGGCAAATCTGGTCCCCCCGCTGTGCCGCTGGGGACTTCAACGCCAGGCAGATTGTGATGACAGTGAGTGTGCAACGCTCACTGGGCGCCCGATCTGCAAAGTTGATTTTCGCCACCTACCTTAGCGCTTCGACCAAATAGCGAAAAGGAGAGGAGGCATCAAGCAGATGGAAGCCGGCTCCAGGGATGTTATTTAAAGGGATCATGAGTAATGAGTCCCAGCTGACAGGTTAGTGGAGTTTCAGTGCTTTCTTCTCAGTTTGACATTCTGCAACAGTTTAATTCAATAATTTAAAGGTTCTTCTGTATCAGGAGTGTTGTGGTAACTAAAAAATAGTTACATTTATTCTTAAAATATATCAAAGTGCTACACGTGGCTTACGTTAATGGGTGCTGTATTGGCAGTCGATCTCGCCTTCCAGGATCTATAGCGGAGGGAGGGGAGGCAGCAAGAAAGAGTGGAACATGTGGCCAGAGGGAGGAAGAGGGCCATCAGGGTTCTCAACAGGAGGTCTTACCCTCTGAGGGTATTCCAAGAGCACTTCTCCTACCTCCAATTAAGTGAGGAGCAGTGTATTAGAAATCTCTGCTTCACCAAGGAGGTGATCACAGAACTCTGCCACCTCATGCAACCAGACCTCCAGCCTCAGATCACAGCTCTCCCAGTGGCAGTCAAGGTCACCGTCGCCCTCAATTTCTTCACCAGCGGATCCTTCCAGTCTGCAACAGGAGACATAGCTAACATCTCGCAGTTCGCTGTCCATTGCTGCATCCAGGAGGTCGCAGAGGTTCTCTACAGTAGGAGAAGGGACTACATTTCCTTCCACATCACCAGAGAGAAGCAGGACGAGCATGCATGTGGCTTTGCCAGGAAAGCGGGATTCCCCATGGTGCAGGACGCCATTGACTGCACCCACTTGGCTTTGCGGATACCGCATAACAATCCTGACATCTTCTGTAACCGCAAAGACTACCACTCACTTAATATGCAGTTGGCGTGCGACCACAGACAGCAAATCCTCAATGTCAATGCCTGCTTTCCTGTCAGCAACCATGATGCCTTCATCCTGTGCCAGACTGGTGTGCCAGCACTCTTCCAGCCACCACATCAAGCTCGCAGCTGTCTGGTCGGAGACAAGGGCTATCCGCTCTCCACCTGGCTCATGACTCCCCGCTGCAACCCCAACACTCCTGCCCAGCACTCATATAATGAGAGCCATACTGCCACCAGGAACATCAACGAGCAGACCGTTGGCCTGCTCAAGCAACAGTTCCACTGTCGGTGGCCATGGCGCCTACCACCTGGTGCCCAATGATCGCCAGCACTCTATTTTCCAGCACAGACAGTGGTTGGGTGTCGGCTTGTCCTCCACCTGTGCGATCCTGCTCCCTCCTGTTGTGAGCCACCTTGGCCTGTAAGAGAAAGGAAAGTGTGTAAGTGAGTGTGGAGCAATGTGTTTGGGTGATGCGCCTGCCATAGTTAAATAACTGTCATTGTCTGCAAGGTGTGTGATGTGGGTGTGAGTGTTGGTGGGTGGAGACTGTTGGTGGGTGAGTGCTGGGGGTGTGGTGCTTTGGGCAGTGTGAAGACTGTTCAGATGGTGGTATGTAGCATTTGTGAAGCATTCACTCACCCTGACCACCCAAGTGAGGCTGTTAAATTTCTTCCTGCACTGTGTGTGGGTCCTGGGGACCACAGTGCTGCCCGAGAGGTGCTATGTTACCTCCCCCCACATGGTGCGGAAGACTTGCGCTGAGGTCCCCCTGACACTTGCTGGGTACAGCACCGCCCTCCATCTCTCCAGAGCGAACACCAACACCTCCAATGTTTGATCGCAGAATCTCTCCCTGGGGCGTGGATCGCCCATCAGTGCAGGAGTCATTCGGCTCCTTCTACTTGACCTGCTGCTGCTTGCTGAGGCAGCTACACAGCCAGCAATGCTGAGAATGAGGTTCTGCAGTATCAATGAACCTCCTCTTTAAGAACTGGAAAAAGCCTGTGGCAATGATGACTTGCGATTAGACTGCACCTGATATTGGTCCACCGTTTGAGTGTAACGCCAATGAGTTTGGGCTTTAAGGCTTGGCTTAGCGTGCCAATCGTTTCTATGAGCAGAGAGACTTAATTTTGCGTAAGTCGAAAGCATTAGTGCCTGGCGCTAATTCTCAAACTTTTCTAAAGAAACCGCCCATTCCTGGGCTATAATGAATTTCTAGCCCTAGAATCATAGGCCTAGAACTTCGGTTGAGGCGCCAAAGTGGTGCCAAGTTCGCCTGGGCGCTGATTTTTGCGCAGCGTTCGGAGTAATACCGATCGCCAGAAATTCAGTTTCAGCGCCCCTAGAGGGACACGGGCCGAGGCTCGAGGCGCTCCGCGTCCCTCTTAGGGCGTTGAAACTGAATATCGCAGCGCAACGTGCCGCAGCGCCACACGCTGCGGCATGGCAAGCTGCGGTACTGCAGGCCTTCCTCCCATTGTTAAGGGGGAGGGGCCTGCAACAGCGCGATCTCCGATCGCGAGTGCCGGCAAAAGAGCCCGGCACCGAGGAGAAGTGCCGGGCTCTCGGGAAACAGCCGGCAATGCCGCGGGGGGGTTGGGGGGGTGATCAGGAGGCCGGGGACGGAGGTGCTGGCAGGCGGCCGCCGAAAAAGCAGCCGCCCCGCACCTCCACCTTAACTTGCGCCACTGCCGGCACAGCAAGGCCCCGTGAACCGGGCGTGGGTAGCGAATGGCGCTACAGCGGCGTTCGCTACCAGATATCGCGATCGGGGCGCTAATGGGGCACTGCGCACACTGATGACGTCATCGGTGGCGGCGCAGCGCAACAGGCTAACGCCACCATTAGCGCCCCTGCTGAATATCGCGGGAGGCGCGGCCAGTGGCGCTACAGCCACTGACTGCCTCTTTAGGTGCTAACAGGTGGCGCTACATACCCAATTTCTCCCCCATAGAAACTTACAGCACAGAAGGAGGCCATTCGGCCTGTCGTGCCTGTGCTGGCTCTTTGAAAGTGCAGTCATGCTTAGTCCCACATCCCCCCTTTTTGTCCGTAACCCTGTAAGTTCCTCATCCTCAAGTACCCGTCCAACTCCCTTTTAAAATTATTTATGGAATCAGCTTCCACCACCTTTTCAGGTAGAGCGTTCCAGATCCTGACAACTCTTGAGTGAAAATTTTTTCCTCATCTCCCCTCTAGATCTTTTTCCAATGATTTTGAATCTATGACCTCTAGTTATTGACCCACTCGCCAGAGAATGCAGGGTGTTGTGAAGGGCTGTTATGCCCTGGCCCACTGGCAGGCCTGCAATGATAGAAAAGTGACCAATGTTACTGGAGACAATTGGCGACAGAGCTTGTATTATGATACTGCGGGGCGATTTTCATCTGCCTACTGCCCTGGTCACGCTGAAAAATGGGCAGCAGGCAGACAATTAAAAAAAAAATCTACAGCTCACTGGCAAACCAAGGCCTACCCAACTTGAATTAAAAAAAAAATATATTAGTCATTCTTTGATTGTAGGCATCGCTGGCAGGGCTGGCACTTTTTGCTCATCCTTGGTTGCCCTGAGGTTTGATACAACTGAATGACTTGCTCGGCCACTTCAGAGGGCAGGTAAGAATCAACTACATTGGTCTGGGACACATGTAGGCCAGGCCAGGTAAGGAGGGCCGGTTTCCTTCTCTAAAGGACATTAATGAATCCATTGGGTTTGTACAACAATCCGACAGCTTCATGGTCACTTTTACTGATACATATTCAGATGAAATAGCAACCAAAAAATGAAAAGACCTGGGCCTAGAAATTCACTAGCCTTAGCGCCGCTTTTGAGGCGCTAGAGGGACTAGCGCCAGAGTTATGGCCAGTTGAAAAATTCCCTGGGGCCCTAAAGCGGCGTTGCACCGGTAGCGCTGCGCCGGCACCGATGACGTCATCGGTGTGCGCAGCGTCCCGGTTGCCATGCCGACGGCCTCCAGCGCCGAAATTCAGTTGCGGCCGCCTCGCCCGTGGCAGCCGCAACTAAGACTCTGGCAACAGAGTCCAACACGTGTTTGCGCCGGCGCATTAAAGGCCCCGCGGCGGCCGGCCGCTTTCCCGCCGGCCGCCTGCCCGCAGCTCCCTCCCCGGACTTCTCCCCCCCCCCCCCGGAACAGATGCAAGCCCGGCACTTGTCCGAGGTGCCGGGCTCATTTTTAGACAGATTTGCGCGGGCCGCGTCCGGGTGCAGGCAGCTCCTCCTTAACGGAAGGAGGAGGCCTGCACTTCCCCAGCCTGCCGCACCGCATCGGGTGCCGCAGCGCCGGAATTGCAGCGCTAAACGGCAGTTAGCGCCCTTTTCCAGGCGCGAAGACCCTTCAGTAGCGCCGGCAGCCGTTTGGGCGCGGCGCTACTGAATTTTTGGCGCGCGCAGGGGGACTTAGCGCCGGCACTAACTTCCGGCGCTAAAGCCCTGGCTAAGCCAAAACCCAATTTCTAGGCCAAGATCCTCATAAAAGTTGGCTTGGCGAGGATAATTTTTTAGTACAGATATTGAACGCACATTGTTGTGTCCACTCGCAACACTTGCCAGCACAAAATTTAAAATAGAAAGCTGAAGACAATTTCTTTTAGAAAAGCTTGTCAGAGCAGTCAACACTGGCAGAGTTACACATTTTTTCATTGCTTTATACATACAGCACTAAAACGAGAAAATTCAACAGGAAAATCATAATACAGTATCTCTACTTCAGTTCTCTTCAATCACCATTGCAGACAGCCCCTTTCCCTCTTGATCTTTAATTAAATGCGTATCATGAAATGGATAACAAGCTTCAATAGGATCTCAGCGTAACAGAGTTTTGGATTCACTCTGCTGAGTGGCTATGCCATTGAAATCATTACGCCTTTAAGTATCAATTAGACAGAAAGATGAAAGGGATGCGAACTGTACCATGGGTACATTATAACATCTTGAAAATTGATCAGAGATGCTCTTAAACCACTCTGGAAGTGAAAAGGAGAGCTAACCATTATTCGAAACATCATGTAAGTGATATGAAAACATTTTTAGTATGGCGTATAGAATTATTGATAAACTGCTTATAGCAATGTTTGTGCTACACTCCACTCTGATTATATTGTTGCATAATTGCACCCAAAACATTAGACCCTGTTACTTGTGAATTTGTTTCAATAATTGTTCTGACAGGTTGCTATCAAACACAATGTTAAATTTGCTTCAAGTTACAAAAATGAATTATCCTATTGACAAAATCTGAAAGAAAAGAATAATAAGACACATGGTGACAAGATGTGTTAACTGTACAATTGGGATCAAGTATTTTGGCCTTGTTCAGTAAGATAATAAAATATTAACTTTAAGCTGCATTATCCATTTTCAATGAAAAATATAAAATCAATTCTTGAAACTGGAAATCTGACCAACCCACAATCTGTAATGAAAATATATATAAAAAACTTAAAAAATCATTAATATAAAATAATGCATGAATTAGAAAAGGTTATAGTTTACTTCAGCAAACAAATTCAATCCGAATCAAAAGCTCCTGGGAGAGATACAACTGATCCCTCTTAAAGGAACATTTCTTCCTCATTGCTGCCAAGGACTATTTTATAGTTTGGAAAGAGTTACCAGAAAAATTGCCACCCTTACTGCGGAAGCATAAAGCTTTGACATTTTTAAAATCCGGTTCAGACTTGCTAAGTTGGCTGCTTTCATTGCAGCAGAACCGTTTCTGCGTTTATTCACCACTCACCACACCATTGACCATTCATTATTGGTTTCCTGTCCTCCCCTTCGACGACAGACCACATTGCACTCTCTGTAGCCTCCAGTCCCCAGTACTGCAATACAGCTTTTAAAGAGATTATTTTTTGCAGTTTAACTTTGCAAATGTTTTTAAATTTGTGGGTTTGAGTGATTCTACCTGCACAGATTTTCATGTTTTCTTGTCATTGTTATGCTTGTATTTAAATGTGGCAATGTTCATTAGAGCTCAGTTCATGGTGCTATTCATTAGTGCCATTTACCTGATCTGCAATTTGCAACCTGCCAATCACCTACTGTAGCATGTAAACCCTGTAAATTCTGGTCATGCTCAGCAACCTCAATGGAGTGCTGCTATTTTGCTGTAGTTAAGCACATCACAGAAAAGGAAGACATCAGACAGGTGCAAAATAGTACTTTGATCTACCAGATAAGAAATAAGAAAGCAAGGAACAAGAAAAGGTCAATTGAAGCATTGAGCCCATGTCTTTCAATGGGCCATGAGTATGCATGGAACAGAACAGAAAACAAACATGTCAGGAAAACTTTGAGAAAGTTCACAGCTCCTGGACCCTGGTGAGCTCCCAAACATCAATCCCAAAATTGCACTAAAAGCTTACACGTTGAGGGTAGAGAGCATGTTTAATCTTAAGGGCATATTTCCATAGTGATGTGAAAGCTCTTTGTTGGTTTAATACAGTAAGACACCGTACAACGAAAGGATCCTTTCCAGGCTCATCACAGCAATGTTTAAATGGCTAGCAAGCAATCAATACAACAACGTCCATTGTGAGCTTGTGTTTCTGTTTGAAGTGTCATGTTCAGAGGCCACATCACTTCCTGTTGTCATCGGGGAGGGAATTTAGCAAACCTCTTACGGAATTAGTCATTTAGTAGTGTGCTGCAAGAAATACTAATCTGTACTAAAATTATCTACAAATTAAACAGACCCCATTTTGGTCACGGGGACCTGAAGGAAGATGAGCAAATTAGGAAGTTAAAAATAGATCGTGTCAGACAGGATTGCTCCTTTAAAGAGGCACCACTTGCAAAGCAAAATGTCAAACCAGAGCTGGAAGAGCCATGTGCCATTTTATGATGACATCACATGCAAGCAACAAGATTATGTTCTGATACATTTTATATCACTGCATCATATGTGTGCAAACAAGTAGAAAAAGTTTCACCATTTTTTCATGAAGGTCGTGTCCCTTTGAAAGGGAATAAGACTTACTAAAGAATTAACTCTCCTCAGGACTCCTACTTCCACTATTAATATTGATCTGAAAATTTGCAAATAGTAAATCAGACTGAAACCATTTGACTTTTTAAAAATATAACCTGCTTTATAAATCACACCAAGAGCACCAGACAATTAGATCATAGCAGCAGCTGGCAGGTCAATGCATCTTATATTTTAGCTAGACACTTAACCCAGAAATTCAGGGAACTCCACTCCCCCGGATGAGTTCCACTTATCCATCTGCCCTGGCTGTGACTTCATCCGCAACCTTGGGAGCAGGGTCATTTGCATAGTAAGGGACGGGGCAGGGGGTTGGGGGGTGGGGGGTGGCTCCTCTGCTTTTCACAGCACTACTGTGGTGCCTGGCCCACAGGGCCACCAGGATTATGTAGTGGAACCTCGCCACTCTTAGGAGGAGTGTGGCTCAGTCTAGCTTAGGTTTTTCAACAGAAAAATGTCTTGCTCCTGGTCTCTCCTCCAATGATGTGCCACTCTCGTAATGCCATTTGATATCTCTGAGGATCAATTGTCATTGGGACCCAATTACAGCTGTTGTATGGTAATTATGCCTGCTCTATCCAGATGTATTTACCATTGACAGTATGCTGGTGGGATTTCTGAGGGAGCGGCACTAAGACGGCGGGGGCAAGGGGAAGAAGAGTTTGGCCCCCCACCTGTCTGAATTTCTCGCAGAGGTCCCACTTGCCCAGATTCTGATGATTCCGCACCTAAAACAGGCTGCAATTTTGTATCTTTTGTTGCCAGATAGTGCGCTTAATATTTTTGTTTTTTTAACATGAAACTCTGCTAAAATATTAATAAAAAAATAAAATTTTGTTTGAGCTATAAAATTGCTGTGATTTGAACTCATGATGATCTATCTATTAAAAGTAATGGTTATGTTGGCTGTTCCTGTGTAGATTCGGGACGTTCCCTGTTATGGATACGTATGGCAGAGTTTTGGACAAGTTAGAGTTGAGGGAGGGTGGAGAGTGAGAGGCCAGTTGGGAGAGTGTTCCAATCGCGACGGGCATGTATAACAGGTTCAGCAGTGGAGGGGCTGAAATAAGGGGCAGAAGCAGGTAATGTTGCAGCAGTGGGGGTAACATTTCTGGATGGTGGATGCATTGGAATTATATCCTTGGATAAGGAATTGTGTATAATGAGAATCTGTTTAATCCCGTAGGCTCCCAACAGAAATTATATAGAGTGGAAATAGTTTTGGTGCACAGAAATAATAGCTTTAATCAGGAATTCTATGTAATGGGAGTTGATTAGGTTGGTGGGAATTCTAGGCTGGGATCAACATGCATTTGTCTGGAGTGGACAGTATTGATATTCTATAATACAAAAGTGTCTTCAATGTGTGAATAGTAAAAATGAAACATACAGCTGTAAATAGCACATTAGGGGCTAGATTTTCAGTTGCTTGCGCCAGCAGTTAGCGCCTTAAGAGAAGTGATTTTCGGGCGCTATGCGTGTAGCGCCTGGGCGCAGCGCAGTTTGCGCCCCGCCCCAAATTAAGTTGCCCGTTAGCGCCGGCGCAAAGTTTAGCGGCCGCCCGGATGCGCGCGCAGAAAATGACGTCACATCCTCGTGCAACGCCCTTTGGCCGCCCCGAATCCAAACTTCAGTCGGACCGCCCCATTGTGCGGCTGGCGTCCAGAGCGTTTGTAAAATGGAACGCAACACACCCTGGGGAGCGCAAATTAAAGGGCACTCGTACAAAAGGCACTCTGCATGTGTTGTGTGGAAGTAAGCAGTGTTGTTGTGAACGGTCTATTTATGTTTCCGGGCACCAATCATCTCCTCCTCCTCCTCCTCCTCCTCCTCCTCCTCCTCCTCCTCCTCCTCCTCCTCCTCCTCATCATCATCATCATCATCATCATCATCATCATCATCATCATCATCATCATCATCATCCCGTTTCCCCCCAGACTTTGCATTTGAAAAAAATACATGCACCCTTCCCCTTTAAGAGCTCACTGGCACCAGAGTGTCTGCCGTGCGCTGCGCCCGAGCTCGGGTGTTGCGCTCTCCACCGCCGGCTTAGCGCCTAAAGATACTAGTGGAACGCCTCTTTTAGCGCTCCACCAACCTCTTTGGGCGAAGCCACTGAATTTCCGGCAACGGGGCGCTACTTTGGGGCGGGCGATAACTTCGGGCGGGCGCTAAGCTTAGCGCCCCAAAACTGTCTATACTGAAAATCTAGCCCTAGATTTTTTAAAATACATATTTATATGGAGGTAGTGAACCTGATATTTTACTGTTAAAAAAACCTTGTAAATGGATAGAATAGTTACATTACTGATATCATGGCCTAGAAATTCACTAGCCTTAGCGCCGCTTTTGAGGCGCTAGAGGGACTAGCGCCAGAGTTATGGCCAGTTGAAAAATTCCCTGGGGCCCTAAAGCGGCGTTGCACCGGTAGCGCTGCGCCGGCACTGATGACGTCATCGGTGTGCGCAGCGTCCCGGTTGCCATGCCGACGGGCCCCAGCGCCGAAATTCAGTTGCGGCCGCCTCGCCCGTGGCAGCCGCAACTAAGACTCTGGCAACAGAGTCCAACACGTGTTTGCGCCGGCGCATTAAAGGCCCCGCGGCGGCCGGCCGCTTTCCCGCCGGCCGCCTGCCCGCAGCTCCCTCCCCGGACTTCTCCCCCCCCCCCCCCGGAACAGATGCAAGCCCGGCACTTGTCCGAGGTGCCGGGCTCATTTTTAAACAGATTTGCGCGGGCCGCGTCTGGGTGCAGGCAGCTCCTCCTTAACGGAAGGAGGAGGCCTGCACTTCCCCAGCCTGCCGCACCGCATCGGGTGCCGCAGCGCCGGAATTGCGGCGCTAAACGGCAGTTAGCGCCCTTTTCCAGGCGCTAAGACCCTTCAGTAGCGCCGGCAGCCGTTTGGGCGCGGCGCTACTGAATTTTTGGCGCGCGCAGGGGGACTTAGCGCCGGCACTAACTTCCGGCGCTAAAGCCCTGGCTAAGCCAAAACCCAATTTCTAGGCCCATGTATTTGCTTATGTTACAATCCAGGTAACATCCATTCACTCATCCCACTGCATTAAGATTACTATGCTGTCCTGGAACAGAAAAAACACAAATACTAAAACAGCTATCTAAAAACTCACAATAAAGATAAAAAATGGAAAAAGAAAATAAAAATACCTGCAGCAAAACAAAAAGAAGCACATAACCCAGTGGAAGTGCCATTGTGTCCCTCAAAGTGACTTTTTCCCAGCTGGACAACAAACTCATTCCCACATCACAGACAGAGTATAATTCTCTGCCCACAGACCTTGATTACACTGCTTTTTGATAACAATAACATGGGTTTTGGTTCATAATTTAAAACAAAATCCCAGCAAAATAAATAATGGTAAGACACAAGTATAAACATATTGGCCTAGAAATTGGGTTTTGGCTTAGCCAGGGCTTTAGCGCCGGAAGTTAGTGCCGGCGCTAAGTCCCCCTGCGCGCGCCAAAAATTCAGTAGCGCCGCGCCCAAACGGCTGCCGGCGCTACTGAAGGGTCTTAGCGCCTGGAAAAGGGCGCTAACTGCCGTTTAGCGCCGCAATTCCGGCGCTGCGGCACCCGATGCGGTGCGGCAGGCTGGGGAAGTGCAGGCCTCCTCCTTCCGTTAAGGAGGAGCTGCCTGCACCCGGCCGCGGCCCGCGCAAATCTGTTTAAAAATGAGCCCGGCACCTCGGACAAGTGCCGGGCTTGCATCTGTTCCGGGGGGGGGGGGGGGGAGAAGAAGTCCGGGGAGGGAGCTGCGGGCAGGCGGCCGGCGGGAAAGCGGCCGGCCGCCGCGGGGCCTTTAATGCGCCGGCGCAAACACGTGTTGGACTCTGTTGCCAGAGTCTTAGTTGCGGCTGCCACGGGCGAGGCGGCCGCAACTGAATTTCGGCGCTGGGGCCCGTCGGCATGGCAACCGGGACGCTGCGCACACCGATGACGTCATCGGTGCCGGCGCAGCGCTACCGGTGCAACGCCGCTTTAGGGCCCCAGGGAATTTTTCAACTGGCCATAACTCTGGCGCTAGTCCCTCTAGCGCCTCAAAAGCGGCGCTAAGGCTAGTGAATTTCTAGGCCATTAATTCTAAAATACTTTAGTTAGGGATGCCAACAACATGAAACATTAAGCACAGCATGTGATTAATTGTTCAATAAATAACTGTTTATGAGGTGGATAATGGAAATCATTCTGTATCTCTGTAGTCCTTTGGAAATGCATCATTTGTGAATCCACTTTAGATCAGGGAGTAGTTTCTCATCAAATATTTTAGGTGATAAATGCATGACATATGTAAAAGGATTAGTGGAGATAGCATTTCATTCCATTGTGTTACATACTTCTCTGTAATGTGCTGAGAACTGATCCTTTCATTCGGATACATGTTGGCCCTCCATTATTTTTGTTGGGATCTTTCTGGTAATTAAAAAAAATATTCTCACGATGTGGGTGATCCTGACAAGGCAGTATTTATTGCCCATTTCTAGTTGGGATTTCAGAATCACATGCAGGCCAGACTAGGTAGGCAGATTCCCTATCCTGAAGGATATTGGTCAGCCAGTTAGGTGTTTGTCACAATCCGACATATTTCACGGCCATTTTCTGCTGCTGGCCCATATGTTATTGGATTTATTGGGCCAGTTTTTGCTGTAGCAGGGCATTTAACAGCATCTGCTGTTAGTTAGACTTGCCCTTGCACGTTTAGCTTTTAAACATTTTTGCATGGCAAGTTGCTGAAAGTGCAAGCTGATAAAGGTGCAGCGAGAGAAACAGGACATCTGGGACCTGAGTGAACAGGGCAAACAACTGTGCATCTCTATAACCAATCAGATTGAAGGATTGATAAATTAACAAAGGAAGTGTAAATTAGAATGGCTAAATTCAATGTCAAATCAGGTACAGAAAGAGAAATAAAGAAAGCGAAAGAAAGATTAGATTAAAAGAGAGAGAAAAAAGAGACAGAAAGGAAAAGTAAATGAAAATTCTTCAAATTCTTTAAAATCTTCAACAACAGTTAATAGCTGAAGGAATGAGACTACACACTTATAATAGTTCATTTTCAGTGCCAGAGAGGTTGATTGGCAGAAATTAACAGTTATCATGTCGCTAAAAGGGTACTTGCGCTTGTAATGACAAGACTTAACTTTCTGTGGCAAGTTTAGTTTGTATCTACCGTGCAAACACAGCAACGTCATGCCATTCAATGCATTGCAATGGGGAGGCAGACAGCGAGATGCTGTTTTCGCAAAGCTAATGGCGAAGTGGCACAACTCGGGCAACAACTTTTGGGTATTGGCATTTAACCGTGCATCTGCCCCTCACCTGAAGTTGCTGTACTAATTTGCGCTTAAGTAGCAGCTAGTGTTATTAGTCGCACCATTACAGGAAACTCTTTTTTATCCGTCACCGACGGGACTGGCGTGGTGCCGGTTGATCAAAAAGTCCAGATTACAGAGCGGTATACTTACCAAGGTACGAGAGCCCCGTACAGGTGCAGGAGCCCCGGTTACACGGCACTTGTGCAGGAGTCCCGGTTACACGGCCACTAATATATAGTAAAACTTACCTGAACCTACTGCTGAATTTTGCCGGTTAAGAGAGATTTCCGGATATTTAGGTGCCGGTTAAAAGAGAGTTTCCTGTACTTTGACAGCAACATCTGGACCATTGAATTGAATTTCACGATTTGCAATGGGTGGTGGGGAGGGGCGGGGTGGGGGCGGTGGGTGCTGGGGATTTGAACTTCTGGGTTGGTAACACTGGTACCATAATCACTAGGCTACCAGGATTGTGTTTGTGTTTTGTGCATCCAGGGGGAGGGAATCTGGAGCAGTTGCTGTAAATTGAAACAAAGCAAAATTTAAAATAACGAGGCATACAGAAGCAATAATACAGTTGAGTTTGATAATAAATAATGATTTAAATAATCTGAGTTTCAGATAATGCAAGCAAACCAATTAAACTTCACTCTTAAAAGTTTGTGATGTCAGCTGATTGTGTCAGCCATGGCCCTTTATATTGTACCAGGGATGGATGCAGCTTTGCGCAAAGGCATCTTTAAACAGTAAGATCAGCACATGTACTTTGGGAACAGATACCAAGTAATGTTGCTGCTGGATGTCTGAACCATTAGGGGATCCCAGTAGCACAGGTGATCGTTTTCCTCTTTCCGACTCGGATATTCCAGCTTCAAGGCCCAAGGCTCCCTGTCACTCAAACGCCTCTCCCACTGATTCCCACTGGAATGCCTTCCTTGGGAAGAATCCGTGCGAAGAAAAATACCACAATGCAACTATAACTTCAATTTTTTTTTGTTCATCTAACAAATCCCTTGAAGATTATCGTGTTCTGGCAGTCTCTGTATTTGACAAAATGTACATTAAAATGCAGATAAGTTGAGCGGTTCTAAATATACCAATGGTTGAAAATTAAATTAAAGTTTGAAAACTGCAAAATCATTCAGCAATCAAAGAGTTAAACACAATTCTACAGATGTGTAACAATAACCATTTGACAAATGATTTTCTGGTTAACCGTTACAAAAAACAGTCCAAACAGATAAAATGCAACGAATCAAACAGTGTCCTAATTCAAATCCTTCAGGTTCCTTTTAGTTAATCTCATTGAATCCTCTCACACAAATGGTGCATCCTATAGGATTTTGATTATACCTCTCCAGCTCTAATAGGATCATATGAAAATGATGTTAGTTAGGAGGACGCAGCAGGCTGAGTATCTCCCAGTTCTTCAATGCCCCAATGAAAGAAGGGAGCTAATTAATCGAAGGATTTAAACGCATTACTGTGGACAACTGTAAAGAAGTTTGGAATAAAATTTTAATGATCTTGAATGGGCATCATTTCTGAAAACAACAGAGAGTATGAGGGACTCTGGAGTAGTTGGCTTGCTGCCAATGCAGATCCTTAGGATACTAAAGGGGGTATTTATTTTGTTAAAATGTGTGGTAATGGACAGCACCTTGGAGATTCAATAAGTGGGTGGGGGGGGCGGGGGCGGAGGGGGTGGGGGACAGTTTCAAGAATTACGCCAGCAACAGAAATGTTTTGGTTTTCAGGAAAATGGAAACGCAGCCATTGCTCCACGATGAGTGGCAGTTTTGCTTGAGGAGCTTCACACAAAGGAACTGCCTGAAAAGGTGGGGGGAGGGGGGAGGTGGAAATCAATATGAAGTACTGCAGAGTGTAAGTAAGCATTTTGAGGCAGGTTTGAACAAGAGTAAATTGTGGGGAGGAAATGGGGAATCCGAAGCAGTAATTCAACATATTTGTTTTTGTTTTTATTGGGTACGTATCAGTTTTCCTCTGATTTAGTAAACCCCGATGAGCACATGACATAGTGTTCATTATAGCCGTTAGATCATTTGGCTTCTTCACGATATTTAGCCTAGAAATTATTGCTTGCTCTATCAATGTATAAGCGTTTAATGCATTAAAATGACATTCCTCTGTCCACTGTTTCATTAACTTGTTCATTTTAAATGAGCAACACTTCAGTTGAACCAGCAGACAGAGAAATGCCTTGACCATGGTAAGCATCTATGTGCTAATGTGGCAAATTGTAATTTCTAAGCTTTTGTTTCACAAGTTTTTTTGGGGGCTAAAATAAATAAATATGATTTCATACAGAGAGAAATACTGAAATTCAAAATTTATGTTCTTAGTCTCTATAGTGAGGGTGGGGGGAGGGGATATATTGCTATCAATTCCAATCAATGTTTTGCCATTGTTTTACTAGTCCTGTAATTCTATTTATGACAAATTGTAGGGATGAAAAAATGATGCCATGACACTACAGTCAGATGTATAGACATATCAGCTTGCACCCTGGTAACATCACATCCAGAATTTCACCACATAAGGGCCTAGAAATTCAGTATCGCCACGTTTGGGACGCTGCAGCCGGGCGTTCGCTAAATTTAGTGCCCGGCGCAACTTAGCGCCACCTTCGCCGAAATTGAGTTGCATCGCCCCAAGAGGTTGCTGCTGCGCTAAAGCAGGCGATGCACGACTATCATAAGGCACTAAGCTGGCGTGCCGAGGCGCTAACACTGAGGGCGTGCACAGTGCAGGTGCGGTGAGTTGCTGATTGAAGGCAGACACGCTGGCACGGTCAACTCTCAAAGGGGGAGGGTCGATTTGTTTGGCTGGCATGCCCTGCACACTGCAGCCCTGAAGCAAGGCCTGACCATTGCTGGTTCATCAGCTCTACGCCCAGGACCATAGAGACGCCCGCTATTCTTCCAAATCCCATTGCACGCTCTTGCTGCTTGTCCAGGGTCATGGGGAAGGAGATGTACTGACATCTCCTTCTGAAAAGGGCATTGGTCACCTGGCGGATGCAGCAATGTACTGCGAACTGGGAGATGTTGGCAATGTCCCCAGTAGCGGATTGGAAGGAGCCGGTGGCATAGAAGTTGAGAGCCACCGTCACCTTCACTACCACCAACAGAGACGTCCTGCTCCTCAGCTGTGGCTGCAGATCTCTGCGAAGCAGGTGGCAGATCTCAGAGACCACCTCCCTTCTGAATCACAGCCTCCGAACACACTGCTCCTCAGACATGTTCAGATATGAGAACTGCTGGCGGTATACACTGGGTGGGTAAGGCCTCCTGTACCGACGCCTGTTGGCCCTTCTCCGTCTGGCCATGACTGGCACTCTCTCACGGCGTCTCTGAGCCCTTTGCATGCAATGGAGAAGCCCAACGTTTCCACCCATTGCAGCCCCCATTATATGTGGCGACTCAAGGCTATGGCACTGAAAGTTAAATCCAAGTGCAAAGCTCTGGCCTGAAGCCAGAAGTACCTGTGCGAGCGCTGAGTCAAAGCAGAAAGCTCTCTCCCTTTGTCTCTCTCCAAATATCCGTCTCTCACACAGAAGGATTGGCACAAAATGGCTGCCACTTATAATGCAGGAGGCGTCCCCTTTAAATAGCGCCCCGCAGCGACTGGGGACCATTCCCCTCTACCAGTCGCTGGGGGCGCCAGGCGCACAGAAGGGCGGTGCCACTGAAGTTCTGGTTCGGGGCGCACCAAGGGCGTTGCACCATGAAATGACGTCAGGATCTGCGCACGCAGCTGAGTGGGCGCTGCGGTTTTATGCCGCCGCTAAATCCTGAGTGAAGTTCGCGAGAGGCGCAGATCGCGCCGCTTAGCGCCCCACTTCTCCTCCTCCTAAGGCGCTAGCGGCTGGCGCTAACAACTGAACTTCTAGGCCAAGATTTTTTAAAATAGCAAAAAAAGAGTTATTAATGTGAAGTCATGCCAGCTGGCTCTAGGCAAGAGCACTGCACTGGACTCACACCCTAGTCTGTCTCATCCACTCGGTCTAACAGCATTGCACAGACCTCACTCACTCTCTCTCCACCTTCACCCCAACTCACCAAAAGCACAGCAAGCAGCATCATTGCAGGCATGGTGTGGGGCTACATTTTTCACCCATTCATAGTCAATGAACAGAAAACCTAGCCCATAATGTTTGAAACTTGCTGCATTTATTTCGATACTTATTTCAGTACATGGATTCAATGGTCAGCAGGAAATCACCGTAGTGGAGATCCTGACCAATTTCTGCCAGCAGCAATGTAAGATACCCTAGTAGTGTATATACATATAGATGTATGGTTAGGAGTTGGTTTAATCTTGTATGACTAAGGTTTTTGCTTTCTTTTTATTTATAAATAGCTTGTGGATTTGTATTGTAGCTAGAAATAATGAAATGGTTAAAGTTGTTCATTCCCAGGACGCTTTAAGGGTTAATGTGTCCGGGTACAATTTAGCTGACTGTGCTGTTTATACTTCTGCTGAAAGTGTAGGATGTGTGATTCGTGCCTGTTGACTTATTTTTGTGGCTGCATTGTGAAACAAGATAGCCAAGGCAGTCTTACAATAGGAAGTGGGACAATGGAGTTCAGGATGATTAGCTACATCCTAGATGGTAAACATGTTGGCATCTGGTGTTTTGAAGGAAATATCTAATTTCTGGGGGTCTTGTTCACAATAACACTTGTCATGCCATAATGAATTAGCAATGACCATAATCATGAGAGATGGCCTATAAAGAACTTAAGCTTTCCTTAACAATTTGTAGAGAGAGTTAGGATTAAAAGGATCGACAAAGTTTACATCTCTACCTGGGGAAAAACGGGGTAATTGCATTTATTTCTCTGTATGTCTACTGCTTAAATACATTGTGTGTGTCTGGACTTGGTCGAATACAATAAGTGGATTCTTTTTGTTGCAACCATATTTGGTGTTGGATTCGAACTGTCTTACAGTATAGCTTTGATTCTACCCAATGGGAGATAGGTCTACAAAAAAAGTCTTTGTAAATTTTTCTGCAAAACATTAGGCTTTATCTGTATAGTGAGAATGTTTGACAATAACAGATATCATACCGCGTTGGAAAATGGTGATTGGAAAGTGTCCAATATTCTGTGACAGACAGGCCTACCAACACTTTCGTATTTGGCAGGGGTCACACTTGGGAAATTTCTATTTCTCTACGTCTCTATTGCACCTATCTAAGGATTGTGATCTCGTATGTGCATAGACTGTGCTGGTAATTCCTAGTAAGAGATAACTATGGTAGCTTGGCTACCCCACCATTCATTTGATACTGAAAGTCCTTTGTTAAAATACTAGGGGCTAGAAATTTGGTGCCATAGCACCTTCCGTTAGCGCCTTTGGGGGGCCGATAACGGGGCGCTAAGGACTTACCACCCAGGCGCGGCGATGTTACCGGCGCCCGCGAAATTCACCTGCTGATTTGCGGCGGCAGTAACCCCTAGCCCCATGATCTCCTGCGCCCGGAGACCGTGATGTCATCCAGCTGTGCATCGCCCCGGTAGCGCCCTGGAACTGAAATTCATTTCTGCCCCCTGCAGCATCGCCGGGCAATGACACCACCAGCTGCAGGAGGTGTTGATCAGGAGGCCGGGCGCATCGGGGGTGATACTTAAAGGGAAGGTGGCTGAGGTAGGTTAAAAAAAAATCTGAAATGCTCTTTGCATTTTTTTTGTTTCATTGCAAGCCACCGATCAGCCCGGCACTCTGCTGCAGTGCATGGGGCTGATCGGGCCGCATCACGGCTGCTGTCGGGGACCAGGTAAGTTTTTTCCTCGCAGGGTCTGCAGTGATGGCCCTTCCCTTTAAGGGAGGGAAGGAGCCTTCCAACGCGGCAGCGCTGCACAACCTCCGCCCCGCCTGCTGCCTGTTGCACTCCAGGAATGAAGTGGAGGGCTTGATTTAGCACCCCTCTTCCTTCCTGGAGCGCAAAAGCAAATTTTTCAAAAGCTGGGAACCATTAGCGCCTGGCGCTAAGTTTCCCAGCTTTGGAAAGTTACCGCCCCCAAATGGGACAATACTGAATTTCTACCCCTAGGTCCTATAATTTTAATAAAAGACTTCCACTACTGCTATGAATCCTGGAATAATCCTGTCTCCGTAGATATATCTTGCTTTCTCTCAGTCTACAGCACTAGACAGCTATGGAAGCAAAGTGATAGTGAAAGCCCTCTGTTAAACGTATAGTGTTAATAGGATGTCACCATGGCTGGCTCCATCACTGTCTCTTGCTTTCCCTCACTCTCCAGTAAGATAAGGCAAGAGAAAACATTTGCAAATGCCGCAGCCAGGCAGACATTGAAGAGAGAAAAATACAGTGAAAAAGAACGAAAGCAACAAAAAGACAAGTGAAGAGAATGAGTGAGAAAAAGAGAAGACGAGAGAGGGAAGAGAAAGATGAACATTGTGCGAGAGCTGTAGCTTGCTACTTTGTAACCATGCTTATGTTTTTGGTGCGAGGCAAGGCCTCCTAGTTATGGCTCTTGACCAAGATTCTCATGCCTAGGATTTGTCCAATGTTGACAAAGGGAGTACCATGTATAAGAGTTACATATGAAATACATATCTTAAAATAGATACTTTCTACACGCTTAGATTTTTAAAAATATACTTCAGAGTGCACTTTCAAATATTTAGGAATAAACAGTATATAAGAGACCAGTTTTATGGTTCCAACCACATGTCAAATACTGGGCGTTTGTACCTTTTCCATATAAGACACAGATGAGAGGAAAGTAGCAACAGCGTGCTCTTCTCTGGCTTGTTCAGCTGCTATAAATCCATTCCTTGCAGCCGAGAGGTTCTGTAAATAACTCCATTGATCCCATATTTGAAACCCAATTTGAAGCTCTGAGAGATTGCCGGTGCCAAATCATTCACTGCCAGGTTAAAAACTCTTCCAGCGCTACTGCTGGCTGAGACATTGGACATTGTATTTTCGAGTCTTCGGTAATCTTTTTTCACAGTTAATTGAGGGTCTACTTTACAAATGGTTTCTACTGATTATATAAGCCATCTGCTGTGAAGCTTTATATGCAGAAAAATAACTTATCAGGACTAAGCAATAATGACTTGTTTAAGCAATATTATAGATTATGTATAAATATACAGCCAAGTCCATCTATATCCTGGAATAAATCAGTTCCTATTTTAAGCAAATTTGTACTAAGACCCACTTAGCTCTTGCCTGGTCGGAGCTAGTAGAACTATTCCTGTTACAGTAGATGTCTTTCAATGCGAACACCTTCAGAGTGACTGGAATATTACCTTTATCCACTTGTTTACATTCAGTAATTGCTGTGGAAGCTATAGGTATTAAGCCTAGGATAAATGTAGGTTCTCTTTAAATGAGTGTTCTTATTTAACAAGGTGCTTGTCTTTGAACATTCCAAGGTTGTTTTCAATAAAGAGTGTCACACTATACTTCTTACATGAAGGAGGTTGGTGACATTCTTTATTGCTCATATTCTTGATCTGCCTCGCAGTATGGTAAAATATATCACACCAATTACTCTTAAATTTTTTATACAGAATATCTTTGCAATTTGAACATATCAGAAATAAATATGTAAAAACTACAGAATATTTTATCCCATAACAAATCTCATGATTTTTCTAGCCCTATTGTGACAAGTATGATATAGCAAATGATTAGGAGGGATATACTTGCATTGGAGGCAGTTCACTAGGTTAATTCCTGAGATGAAGGGGTTGTCTTATGAAGAAAGATTGGGCCTATACTCATTGGAGTTTAGAAGAATGAGAGGTGATCTTATTGAAACATATTCTGAGGGGCCTTGACAGGGTAGATGCAGAGAGGATGTTCCCCCTCGTGGGGGTATCTAGAACTAGGGGGCATCATTTCAGGATAAGGGGTCGCCCATTTAAGACGGAGATGAGGAGGAATTTCTTCTCTCAGAGGGTCTTGAATCTTTGGAATTCTCTATCCCAGAGAGCTGTGGAGGCGGGGTCATTGAATAGATTTAAGGTGGAGATAGACAGATTTTTGAATAGGGAGTCGAGGGTGCAGGCAGGAAAGTGGAGTTGAGGGCCAAGACCAGATCAGCCATGATCTTATCGAATGGCGGAGCAGGCTCGAGGGGCCGAATGGCCTACTCCTATTTCTTATGTTCTTATGTTATGTTCTTATAATTAGTACTATTTTTATGAATTTCAATATTGGATATAGATTCATTCTAAATGCCTTGTATAATATGCAGTAGTTTTATAAGGTGGAAGCATGTTGTCGTCGTCAATCTGCGCACATGTCAACGTGACAATGCACTGTACGGTCAGCCTGCTCAATGAACCAATAAAAAATAAGCATATTAAAGATTTCCTCACTCAAGATCACAGTATTATTTCTGTTCAACACTTCCGCCTAAAATCATATTTGGGGAGGAAAATGTTCTGCTTTTGGCGTTCCTAGAACAGACCTGAGCCCGCTGAGAGACCATATCGACAAATTGCGAGCCCCAAGCCCATGATTTCCTATCCATTAATACCCATATAAGGGTAAGAAAATCCAAAACAAATAGCGTTCTTTTTATCTGAAACTATACATTTATACAACAAAAAATAACAAATAGCTGATTCAGTCCCTGGGCTCCGTTGATATTTATAAACTAGATTATAACATACGCTGAACTCAGTTGAATTCTTGCCATGGGCAGCGATACTTTCTGTGTATTGATAATTATGTGTGACTTTTGTTCTGCTGATTTTCTTCATATTGAAAAGATGCAAAGCGAATTTAAAATGTTTAGAAATATATTTTGTTTCTACATTGTTCAAAATGCAGCTGAACGCTCTGATATATTACAACTGCTGACACTATATCCTTTTCTACAACTCCCTCGCTAACTGACAATCCATATATGCCTCACCGTGCTTTAAACTGTCTCTCCACAACAGCCTAATAAAGAAGCTCCACCCTATATAATTCACAACTTCCCACTTTGTGATTTATGTGAACTGAATGTCAGCTTGTGAATGTGGATAATTGGTTATACTCGCCAGTTAAAAATCAGTGCATTCAGTGGAATTAAGATTAAATGGATAAGGCCATATATTTAGTCCTTAACCCTTTCCACTTTCCTCACACTGCTGTCTAATGACAGATCACTGTACAGTCTCAGCATATTTGCATTTTTCTTAATTGATAACTTTTAAATTTATTGCTGCTGCTTCTAGTTAAAAAAATGAAACTCCCTTCAATTAAAAAAGATCCGTCATCCATAAATGTTGATGGAACGTGTTAAAATCGCTCAATTCCAAGTGAGCAGAAAATTTGGATTTAGCCCCTTCAAGGGCATCCTTTTGCAATTGGCAAAATTAACTTGTTTTCTCCTCCAGCTTGAAATGACCTGTTACGGTATCTTTTACTGTAGCCATGTGTGCTGCTCCACTGCACTTCTGTAAGATGATGCACTTTGATGTCAGGCCTTGGATCTTGTCTATGACTTGACTCGCCTGCCACAGTGGGTGAGGTTCAGTAGATCTTTCTTAGCCAGGCCACTAGGTGGAGTGCCACACACAAATAGACTTATCTCAAACAGTCGGGGGGGGGGGGGGGGGGGAAGAAAACCTTTGGCTTGCTTGTTTCTAGTATATGTTGGCTTTCTTTCACCTGAACACACAACGGTACTAGCAATGATCATATTAAAGTTAGTGGCTTGAATCACTATGTGCTCACTTTAACCAGGCTCAGGAGATTGCACAGAGGAGATGAACTTAGGAAGCAAGACAAAGGAATGCATGGGGAGAAACAATATAAATGAAATTAAATTGCGAATGAAGGGACAATAATAAATAATAGCAAGTAGCTGCCATATTGAGGTAGGTAATATATGTTAGCAACAGAGCCTTTACAATAGGTAAAATAATTACACAACAGTGTTATCAGTCAATCTTCTTTGTTGTTGCACACACGAGAAGGTTAATTTTGACTTTGTGCGATAGTGTACAACGAGCAATAGCAAATCGCCAGCTGGTTTTACACCTCTCCCGATTTTCATTTCAATTGAAGTCAAAAGACTATCGCACAAAGTCAAAATTACACCCCAGGGAGTCAAGACCAAGTGTAGTCTTCAGGTGAAATGGCGTTTTATAATGCGGCACAATTATACCAGGACACAAACATAATAAATTGCCATTTTAAAGTCATACCAATAGTCCTTATTTTTACGTAATGTTTGATTTGAAATGGTTATCTATGATATATAAAACATCTTGGGGGTGAAATTGCACTTGGCCGGGTATGCAAAATAGGCAGAATTACTTTCAATGCCCGTTATACCACACAACAACAACATTTACATAGCATTTATATAGCACCTTTAACATAGTAATATGTTCCAAAGCGCTTTACAGGAGCGTGATCAAACAAAATTTGACACTGAGCCACAAAAGGCGATATTAGGACACGTGAACAAAAGAGGTAGGTTTTAAGGAGCATCTTAAAGGAGGAGAGAGAGGTAGAGAGGCGGAGAGGTTTAGGGAGGGAATTCCAGAGCTTAGGACCTAGACAGCTGAAGGCACGGCCGCCAATGGTGGAGCGATTAAAATCAATGGAACTGAATATTGTACGTGTCGTAGAACAGGCGACCAGTGCTTCGCATCTCTCCCCCCATGTCCAATTTGAGCCCCCTTACCTTTACATGCACTTTCTGTCAACTTTTCAAAATAATAAATTCCTGGCCTAGGAAGTCTGGCAGTTAAACTGGGCATCAGCTCCCTGTGCAGCGTCACTGACTCTGCAGAGTGGGTCGGGAGCAAGTCTTCTTCAGTTTGGCGGGAGCATCAGTGGCGCCCCCATCTGGCCCGGCAGTGGGTGTTACTAGGCCAATACCCATTAATAATCACTATCCAAAAAAGAGCCACCAAATTTTGGAATCACCTACAAATGAGCAACCCCCAATGCTATCACTACGACGCCCTGAAATGCCAAGAGCTGACCATAAAGAAGAATACCCTCAGTCAACTAGTCCTGGGACTCAATAAAGTAACTAATAACAATACTAACAATAACCAGCCCCAGGACAGTGACAGGGTAACACAAAGAATTCGACCCAACACAATCGTCGCTAAGCAAAAGGAAAAATATCTGTCATATTGGGCAGAAACAACAAAAACCCAAAGCAAACTCAATTGCTACTTGGCCCTAAACAGACAATAAAACATAGCTGATTACCTGACCATGGTAAAGGATAACAAACTGAGAAGAACCTTGACAAGGTACAGACTTAGCGAACATAGCCTAGCGATCGAAAAAGGCAGACACAGGCAGACCAGGCTGCCAAGAGAAGACAGGATATGCTCTCACTGCAGTCAGGGAGTAGTTGAGACAGAGATGCACTTCCTCACAGCCTGTGGAAAATATCAGGGCATCAGAGAGAATTTCTATCAAAAATTCTCACAAATATGCCCTGAATTCAGAAATCTGACTGACAACCAAAAACTCCCATTCCTACTGGGGGAGGAGAGAAGCTGTGTAACACTGGCGGCACACTATGTTACAGCTTGCCATGAACAGAGGGACAACCAGTAAACTAAGACAAGAGTATATATAAACAAGGCGAAAATATATTTATAAACTCAGGGATATACCTGTTTATACACTGTATGAATGGAACCGCGTTTATGTGTTCAACCATAAATGTATTTTGATGCTTTGGCAACATAAGATGTACCTTATCATGCCAATAAAGCGATTTGTATTGTATTGTATTGTATTGGGTGTTGGGTTGCCTTCTCCACGGAAGTACAATCTGCTTGCCTCCAGCTGGGATCTGGCTTTTTCACATCTCAGCTGAGCTCGTGGGCATTCTGGTGGCCTCTCGCTGTACTTATGGTGGGAGTGTGCCGAACGGCTGTAGCTTTTCAGGGTCTTATGTCCAGTGGAAGGTGTTTATACAGCATAACAAGCTTGCAAAGGCCGTTTCCAGGATATATATGAACATATGAATTTATAATGGGAATGTCTGGCAGGAAGTGTGCGGATGTAAGATAAATATATATATAAATTTATTTTTTTAAACTGAGGGTACACATTAAAGTGCACCAGCGTTAGAAGTAAATACCTATTGAATAGAATTCTAATGGCAGCTGTGGCTCAGTTGGCAGCACTCTTGCCTTCAAGTTAGGTTGTGGGTTCAAACCCCACTCCAGAGACTTGAGCACATAATCTAGGCTGACACGTCAGTGCAGTGCTGAGGGAGCGCTGCACTGTTGCAGATGTTGTCGTTCGGATGAGATGTTAAACCGGGTCCTCGTCTGCCCTTTCAGGTGGCCGTAAAAGATCCCATGGGAGCATTCAAAGAGGAATTTTCCAGATGTCCTGGCCAATATTTGTCCCTCAACCAAGACTTGAAACATATGATTTGGTCATTTATTTAATTGCTGCTTGCTGTGCGCAAATTGGCCACTGCGTTTCCTACATTACAACAGTGACTACACTTCAAAAATACTTCATTGGCTGTAAGGAGCTTTGGGACGTCCTGAGGTAGTGAAAGGCGCTATAGAAATGCAAGACTTTCTTTTTTTCTTTGAGGGGGTAGGATCCTTTCCTGCTGGAATTGGCTGAGGCCTGACAGAGCTTGGGAATGATGGCATCAAGTAGCATTGAAGAGGGACAGGGGACAGGCAAATGGGGTGTGGGCCTTCTTGAACCACCTGTCCTGTGAAAGACAATTTCTCAGCACTGAGCTGGAAACCAGATTTCAGCAGATTAAAGTACTTAGTGAATTTTTAACGGGTATTTTTACGAAAGGACATGTGGTTGCAGAATCATCTCTGTGCTTTTATAGTTGTATCTCTGACCCGTGCTCCCACCTAGTGAGGCTTCAAACTGGGAACCTTGCCTCACAAAAATTGCCCTTTTTAATTGTTTTGCCAGCTTACAGTAAAAGCACATTAAGGGTTTCAATCAGCTTACAGCTGGTTCCTGGTTGCATGCTGGGAAACCAGCCTTTAAATGCAGTTAGCCACCATCGAGCCTCCTGACCCCCCTCACTCTCTATCCATCATCAGACCTCCTGTGACCATGGCTACCATCTGCCCACCCACAATATGGCTCCTTGCTCTCCAACCAAGCTTGCTGTCACTCTTCCGTTGAGTTCTGACCACTGAGCCCGGAACCGACTGTAAGTTGATTTAAAAGCTATTTTGCACTTTAACTGGATTTGCTGATTGCGCACTGGCAAAAATATAATAGCGGGGGATTTTACGAACATACGAATTAGGAGCAGGATTAGGCCTCTCGGCCCCTCGAGCCTGCTCCGCCATTCAATAAGATCATGGCTGATCTGATTACTCCACATTCCCGCCTACCCCCGATAACCTTTCACCCCCTTGCTTATCAAGAATCTATCTACCTCTGCCTTAAAAATATTCAAAGACTCTGCTTCCACCGCCCTCTGAGGGAGAGATTTTCTGAGGCGAGGGTTCTGGCGTGGAGTAAAAGCACACCAAACGCTCTACTCAACTTACTGGTTCAATGTTGGGAAGTTGGTGGGAGCAGGAAGGGACATGTTGCAGGGAGGCTGATTATGCCTGACAGCTGGACAGTAGTGGGAGGTCCTTTGATGACTGGCAAGAGGCACTTGGCTAGAAATCACATAAAACTGTTGCTTAAAATGCAGGGCTGAGAGGCCAGATGGTGGCTGACAAGAGGATGTGAGCGGGCGGGCAGAGAATTTAGTTGGACTGCAAGGAGGAATTGAAAGGGAATGGAAGGAAAGAAATAATGGCCGAACAAGCTGAGGAGGGAGAGTGAGAATGGCAACAGGAAGGAGTTAGGGAGAGAAGAAAAGAGGAATGGCAGAACAAGGCGGAACAAGCAAGGCGAGCAGAACAGATCTAGGGGACAGAACTAGGAAGACCATCCTGTGAATAGGTCATATGGGAAGAATTAGCCAAGCAGAGGTAAGTAGAAATATGGCAACAGTTTTAGGTTTAAGCATGACAGGACAATGTGACAGAAAGATGTGATAGAAAATAGTGACAGAAACTTGTTGCATTTGCAGGAAGTGAATTCTGTATGCAAACTTTTAATCTATTACTAGCTATGAGTCAGAGATTTATCTTGTTTAATGCTATGCAATGTACAATGTATTATCAGCACCATTGATATATGGTGATTGAATAAGCCAAATTGCATTTTTATTACAGAGCATTTTAGGAGTGCTAGTGATATTTTTGGGCTTGAATTTTTATGATGATGTGCATACTTGTATGGAAACTGTAAATTGGTGGCCTTAATTACTTTTAAAAGATAGTTTAACAATGCAGTTAATGTTATCTGTTACTTTTCTCTAAAGCTGAGGCAATTGGTGGGAAAGATAAGGTTGCAGATAGGTAGCAGATAGGTTGTTGTAACTGCATGTACCGGTAGTGGGGATCTGGGGAGGGGCTGCGTAGGTTGGTAGTGTTGGAGGGTAGTCCTGAGTTTCAGAGTGGGGTTCATTGAGTTTGGCAGCATTGGAGGGGGAGGTTGCAAGGGTCTGGAAAAACTGAGATGGTGGGGTTTAGGATATAGCAGCACCTGGATGTATGGCTGCTGGTGGCAGACCTGGGGAGTGGTAATGGTTGGAAAGTGGGCTTGGGGTGTTGTGGGCTAGTTATGGTGACAGGTGGAGCATGGGGGAAACGTGGGCACTTGGATGTTGGGGTGTTGGGTGGGAGATGGGTTGCGGGGAGCAGGAGTACTGGGAGGAGGTTTTGGGGTGTGCCTCCCAATAATAGGGTGATAGGGTTTTCACTTGGGGAAGGTCAGCATTGGGGAGATAGTCATGTGTTTGACATTGGGGAACATGGCAAGTGATGTCATTAGGGAACAAAGAGTGGGTCTTCAAAGTGGGGAATCTAGAAAGAAAGAAAAAGAAAGAAAGGCTTGCATTTATATAGTGCCTTTCATGACCTCAGGATGTCCCAAAGCGCTTTACAGCCAATTAAATACTTTTGAAGTGTAATCACTGTTGTAATGTAAGAAATGCGGCAGCCAATTTGCACACCGCAAGTTCCCACAAATAGCAATGTGATAATGACCAGATAATCTGTTTTTTAATGTTGATTGAGGGATAAATATTGACCAGGACATCGGGGATAACTCTCCTGCTCTTCTTCAAAATAGTGCCTTGTGATCTTTTACGTCCACCTGAGAGAGCAGATGGGGCCTTGGTTTAACATCTCATCTGAAAGACGGCACCTCCGACAGTGCAGCACTCCCTCAGCACTGCACTGGAGTGTCAGCCTAGATTTTTGTGCTCAAATTTCTGGAGTGGGACCATGAACCCACAACCTTCTGACTCAGAGGTGAGAGTGCTGCCCACTGAGCCACGGCTGACAGTAGATACAGCAGTGGGTGCAGTAGTGATGAGAGGGGCCAGATTCTGATGGGGGCCAATGAATTCATAAACGGGTTTCCCAAGCAGTTTCTTGGAGAAGCCTGTATTATTTAAAATACAGTTGTGTATTTATTTTAAATAACATACAGGCTTCTGATCAGAGCCAAATTAAGAATTCTTGGGGCCCTGGGCTCCAAGAAGACTGAAGGCCCCACTGCATACCCCACACCCCGATCCATTAAAACCTACCCCTACAGAGGAGGCTGGGCTGCTGCCCTCCAGTGCTGAGACTCATAGGTGTTGGCGCCTTTTTGCTCAAATGGGATGGGGAGGCTGAGTCCTTGCTTTGTAACTGGTGGGCTGCTTATTGGGCATGGCTCCCCACCATTGCTGGGGGGGGCCCATATTTTGCTGAGGCCCCTGAGCACCGGTCCCGTAGGCCCGTGTGTTAATGCGCCCCTACTTCTGATTAAGTATTCCCCACCCACCACCGCCAATCTCCCGCACTTTGACAGATTCCTCCCCCTGCTGCCAAAACGACCCCGAACTGACCTCTGGGATAGGCATCAAAGGTCAAAGCTCAGGGTCCAGCTGGGAGGACGGCGATCCAGTTGCAAGGTGCAAACATGAAAGGGGGCAGCCACGTTGGACAAACTGGACCAATCAACAGAATTACAGAGGGCCACGCGTTGCTTAGTTACACTTGAACAAGGTTCAAGTTCTGAGGCGAGCTTGTGGGATTATGTGACTCATTTTCTGTTAACGCATTGGAAAGTGCACCGTGATAATCTGACAACCCAGGTGCCCACCTTTCCCCTATGCTCTATGCTCCACACGTCACCACAACCAGCCCACAATACCCCAGGCCACTTTCTGAACACTGCCAATCTCTTGGTCTGCCACCAGCAGCCGTATATCCAGGTGCTGCTATATCCTGTAAACCCACTGTCTCAGTTTTTCCAGACCCTTGCAACCTCCCCCTTCAATGCTGCCAAACTCAATGAACCCCACTCTGAAACTCCAGGACTACCCTCCCAACACTACCAGCCTACACAGCCCCTCCCCAGATCCCTACTATTGCTACACGTGGCAGTGTGGTCACAGAGGCTGGTCACAGAGGCTGGGCACACGAAGGATTTCTTAAAAGGATTTGGCCAGCAGCAACTGGGGAAACCTATATTGTGCTGAGTATTTAATTAAGCTAAAACAGGTTCCCGCTCCCCCTGCTGGGGAAGCCCATTTGAGGAATTCACCCCCTTGCTGCTGATCGACCCTTGCCCTGCCTTGACCAGCTTCTCTGCCCATGCCACGACCACCCTGCCATGGTTGGATGTCTCAGCTCAGGATCTAATCATGGGTGGGGGAAGGGTTCTGCTCAAGGCACAGGAGAGTTCTTAAAAGGATTTTCACCGCACGGGTAAACCTGCAATTATTTACAATAAATGGTCAGCTGAGTATTTATTTTAAATAATTCACATGTCCGCACTGCTAGGGTAACCCTTTCAACAAATCACCCTGGCCCCACTGTGACCCGACCTGACCCGACCTGACCTGTCATAACCTCCAGCCGCTAGTCCTGAGGTCTGACACTGTGAGCTCCCCCATCCCCCATGCCTGGACAGAAAGGCACGTTCCCAGTCATTGCCAGTAGCTGGATTCGAGACCTTATACGAATGTTGAAAGCACTGAAAAACTTGAAGCCAATTCATGGCAGTGGCTGGGAACAAGGCATTTGGCCAAACTCGAGGAGCCGTTGGGCCTTGGGGTTTGAAGCTTGAGGTCAGGTCAGGGTTTCAGTAGGGAAGGGCATCTATTCACAGGCTGTGCCGGGTCGCAGGCTTACGGCGGGAGGGGATCCAGGTATGGAAGGTGGGAGTCAGCAGCTGAGGGAGGCAGCTTTCAGAGCTCCAAGGTGGGTAGTGCTGTGAAGAACACAATCGTGCATTGACGTGTCATGACCAAGTGTTCATAAACAAGCTCCAACAACACTCAAGAAGCTCGACACCATCCAGGACAAAGCAGCCCATTTGATTGGCACCCCATCCACCACCTTAAACAATCACTCCCTCCACCACCGGCGTACCGTGGCTGCAGTGTGTACTGCAGCAACTCGCCAAGGCTCCTTCGGCAGCACCTCCCAAACCCGCGACCTCTTCCACCTAGAAGGACAAGGGCAGCAGGCGCATGGGAGCACCACGACCTCCAAGTTCCCCTCCAAGTCACACACCATCCGTACTTGGATGTATATCGCCGTTCCTTCATCGTCGCTGGGTCAAAATCCTGAAACTCCCTCCCTAACAGCACTGTGGGAGTACCTTCACCACACGGACTGCAGTGGTTCAAGAAGGGGGCTCACCACCACCTTCTCAAGGGCAACTAGGGATGGGCAATAAATGCTGGCCTTGCCAGCGATGCCCACATCCCATGATCGAATAAAAAAAAGCAGGTTTTCTAAACATTTGGACAAAGACCTTTACAGAAATTATAGACATTGGAGGGTATCCTGTGGCATTGCTTATGATGAGTTGAGGATATGCTTTTTTTTATCTCATGTGCTTTACAGTATATTATTAGGGCTCTGACTTACAGTGATTAAATAAAGTGAAACTTAATTTCTATTACACAGCACATTATGGGACTGCTAACAGTAATTTTGGCTTCATACGCAGTTGGAAAATACTGTAATAATGTATTAAGGCTGACAACACCACCTAGAAAGTTGTGATGGCTTGCAAGGGGCTGAACTGGGTGTGGGGAGCAGGAAGGAAGGAAGCAGTGTAGGAGAGGAGCAGTACTTGGAGTGAGCGAGAGTGCGCGGGGTGGGGGAGAAGCACATCAAATCTCAGGATGGTGGAAGGCAGCAGCAAGGAGGAGGAAACGGAAGAGGCGGCATCAGATAAGAGGCCCAATTTTTCCCAACTCTGAAGCGAGTGGTGCTGTGAGGATTGGAGCACAGTTTCACCTATGTTGGGATATCTGAGGTAAGTTTGTAGTAAATAGGTGATGGAAATAGTTGGACACCAAAGTTCTACAAGAAGCATTAGACTTGTAGGAAGTGTATGCCATATGTAAAATACTTTTAATACATTGTATAGTTAGACATATGGATAATCTCTTAAAGGCTTTAGTATGGAACTCTCAAAATGATCTCTCTAATGGTGCAGCAACTGAGGATCGGCACCCTGTTAGAATATTCTAGAATATGGTAAGACCTGGGACGCGATGTTGCCAGCCCTGGGGAGGCGGGTATGGAGGCAGGACTGCTGGGAAAATGGCAGAATCTGGGGGTGGGTGCCCATCCCGCCCCCAACCCACCTCCATGCCATCTTCCCAGGAGGTGGGTGGCGCAGGGTCCCGTCTCCTGGAGGCGGGAAGGAGATTACAGCCACTTAACTGCCCATTAACAGGTAGTTTGACAGCTTCACAGAGCTGTCAAATGATAACAATTCATCTGTCAAAAATTTTTGACAGGTGAAACATCATACGCTGACGTTCTTTGTAACCGCTTCCCCTTAATTTGCCTGCTAAGCCCGCTGGGTGGGCTTAACAAGGTCAATCAAGGGAAAATAGCGTGAGTTGGCCAGAAGTCGATGGAGGCGGGACTAAAACCAAACAAGTGGGAGTCCCGCCTCCAAAAGCTCCCCATTGGCAAAATCCAGCCCCTAATATTTGTGGTTCAGGACTACATTCCCTCCCCAGTTCATAAGGTCTCATTATGAATCCAAACACTGAAACAAATGACATTAGTGCCACACAAGGGAGGCTGGAGAGAAAACAGTTTAGGGCTACTAAAGAAGTGGATGTGTCACATTGCCAGGGAAACTAATGCCTCAAATCATAGAGCACTTCCTCAGATCACTACAGAAGTCACATGGATCAGATGCACTCAAAACAGGAAAAAACAAGGGATAAAGATTTACTTATCACTCCCTGCCAGCTCCAGACATCAGAAACTCACAGAGAAACAATTCCTCACTGCTCTTTAATGTATGGCCATTTTTCTTAAAGGGACAGGTCATCCGAACCCTTCCAAATGTACAAATGGACCTACTGGGGGGGAAAAAAGCTCACAGCTGCAAGAATTCTGCATGACCTATTTGGAAAACAAATACATCCCCAGATGGCCATGCAAACACACTAATGTTTTTTTTCCAAAAAATTAGGCCCATATATCTGCATCTCTTTGGTAAGCTGAAAAGCAGCAGTAAATATGTGGTCTAAACTGTGTGCAAGAAAATGTAGGTAATGAATACATTATACAGCATACTTAAGGGAGAACACACATGGTCACAAAGCTGTGGGAAAAGCAATCCAGTATCTCCAATAATAGAGGCCTTTCTAGAACTAATTAACCACTCTATTGTGTTAACTGTAATTTGATGTATGCATAGCTTTAACTAATAATTTATTAGCTTTGCTGATGTTTTGTCAATATTAATTCATTTGTTTAAACAAATCAAAGCCTCAATAAAGATGTTCGTTCTCAGTAATAGGCCTCGAAGCCAATGCTTTGCCCAGGCGTTTACTACTGTTCCTTATGTTATTAAAAAAGGTGGAAGAACATAGGTTATTTTCAGATTTGTTATAATTATAAATGTCTCACCAGCAAATCATTGATGTGATTTATGAAGTGTCAAAAAAGAGAGTAAGGGTGCATTTAATATTAATTGCTCATTTGAATGTTTGTATGTGGATTTCTGTTCCTTTATCGAATGTCTCATGATCTTAAAACCCAAGTGGAGCATGTCAGATTAAGGGGTAAACGATAACACATTTCTTAAACAGGAAGATATATCCTTTTAAACAGTTTTTAACACTTTAAATGGGGGGGGGGGGAAGATGTGCATTTTAATGATTCTAAATGATTTTTTACAATCCTTTTTAAAATCTACATATCATTGTAATGTTTCCTTTTTCTCTTTTGATTCCATGCACTTAAGCAATATAAGGATGATCCGTTCTCTGGCCAGATTTTCTTCTTTTCCTCAAAGTAGGAAAAGTTGCCTCTGAGGACAAGCCAGAATGTCAGTTGAGACTTAACTTAAAGTATGTCCGCCAAGAGTCAACTGCTTTGCAGTTGGGCATTCGCCCTTCCTTTCATTAAGTCCTCACTGCGATGCAACTTTCGTACAGCAGATAATAAAGTGATGTGCTCAGTCCTCAGCATTCTACAGTGCTTCCAATCCAACACAGCCTTGCAGCTTGACCGACAGGAAACATACTTTTATATGAGTTCACCATCTGACCGTGGCTTGTTACCAATCACTTGGAAAACAAACATTCTGTGTAGATGGAATTAATTTTTAGTGGGTGTCTTTCAACACAAACCTGAGAACGCCATATGTCAAGCAGATATTATCATTAAATATAATCACATTCGCTCAATGCCTTTAAATTGCTGCAAGGTAGTTTTTGTATAATGCAATAGCAGTGCCCCCAGCAAAAACACAGTGGGTAGAAAACTAATTTTGTGGGTCAGGATGGAATATTGTAGGAGGCCTTTAACCTCTCACATATTTCTTGTTCATGAGTATTTTAGATTGATCTCACCGCTCCATAAAGTCCCCATTGCAAGTAGTTTGGTCAGTTGCCAGCGTCTCTGTCACTTGGTGGGCAATGTTCCCAGCTGTGCGCACTGGCACGGCTTCTGTTTGCTGTAGCACAAAGGTATTTTCAGGCCAGTGCATTCAGTCGTTATTCCACAGCAAACAGAGATGGGTTACTTGCCTTCTCAGGAGTGCCAGTTCCAGATATAAAGTGGGGGGGAGAGAGTTGGTCAGGACAAAGCCGGGTGCTCTTCTGTATTGTAGATTTCCTGGTTTTACTCAGTGTTTGAAACAAATATATGTGCAGCTTCCTGTCTGCGGCCTGAAAGGAGTCCAGGACCATCTTTTACTTTATAGAAAAATACAAATAAAGAAAACCATGGACATCTCATTACTTGCTTTTGTTTTGCTTAAGGTGCGTCAATGTAATAATTACAGCAGACAACAAATGATACAATGCAGCAAAAAATACCCTTGGTTTAATTTATTTATCATGTGGCTATATGTTACATCTTTGAGTGTTTTCATTCCACAGTCTAACAGCAGTTCCCATAAGTGGATTTTATCCCCACCGTCCAGAAACTCTGCTCTTTGGTAATCTGTCTTTAGCAGGGTGCTTACCTGAGGATTAACAGAGTCTTGTGTTACACCATTAAACTCTCTTCCAAATGGCAGATATAGGCAGGGCAACTTTGGTTGGTTTCATTTATTTGTAAAGCCTTCTGTATTAAATTACCCATGCTGGTAGTAAAACTTGTGCTTATTATCGGATCAAACACCAAAATTTAACAAAAGATGCAGTCATATTGCAAACGCCAGTTGCCAAGGTATCGAGCTCCATGCTTCTGCTAAATTTTGTAAAGGGTATTTTTACCTTGATCATGCTAATGCGTACTAATCAATCTCCCATCGTGTTTGCAATCAACGCCCATTATACACCCCGCCCAATTTTTTTTCTATTGGCTTCAATGGAAAGGAGAATCGGCGGAGTGCATAATGGGTGGCCGATCTGATATCACCTGTTTTTCACCATCGCCGAAAGTTATAATTATCCCCAAGGAGTCAAGACCAGGGGAACTGAGGTTACAGGCTGGTGGATAATTGGACCAGGTCATGCAGACGTAATTCAGTCGCCATTTTAAAGTCGTACGCTCAGTACTTACTTTGGGAAGTGAATTACACAGAATTAGATAGAATTACATAGAACATATGAAATAGGAGCAGGAGTAGGCCAAATACAGCACAGAAACAGGCCATTCGGCCCAATCAGTCCATGCCGGCGTTTATGCTCCACTCGAGCCTCCTCCCATCCTTCCTCATCTAACTTTATCAGCATAACCCTCTCTTCCCTTCTCCCTCATATGCTTATCTAGCTTCCCCTTAAATGCATCTATACTTTTCACCTCAACTACTCCTTGTGGTAGCGAGTTCCACATTCTCACCACTCTCTGGGTAAAGAAGTTTCTTCTGAATTCCCTGTTTGATTTCTTGGTGACTATTTTATATTGATGGCCTTTCGTTTTGCTCTTTGTAGAAATAGAGTTGTTTGGAACATAAACGTTCCCCCACAGTGCAGGGTGTGGAGCTTGGGGATGCAAAACTGAGGCAGTACAGTGCCACCGCTGGTGTGACTACAGCATGACAAGTTTACATAGGCAATTTTCATTATAAATGCAGACAGGGGAAATTATCATGGGTTAAAGGGTGACACAAAAATGTGACAACAGGAAGTAAGGTTTGGTATACAGGAAGTGTCACAGAGTTAAGATTTTTAATACAATACATATGATTAATGTGTCAGAGGATCACACAGACCTGTCCGTGGAATTATAAATATATCTTACAAGGTGGCATTAATCCTACAAAAACATACAGAGGAGAAAACAGTTTCTTACACATCAAGGGTACATAGCTATAATTATATCAAGGAAAGATACCCATTTGATGTTTTGATCAAAGGGCATGGACTGACCTTTCAGTGATTGAAACCAACAATTCAAACTTTCAGATATTTGGGGTAAATTTCTGCTCCTGCTGGGAAGCCTCACCCACCAGCAGTACATATCTTCTGGCTATCTAAATTAATGGTCAGAAGATCGTGTGTAGCATACACCTACCTTTCAAAAATGCACTGCCGGCAAGCTTTTCACTTTGTGCTCTGCGTTATTAGTGCATAAAAAAAACAGCAATTTGTGGTGAGAGATACGCGGAGAGATACCCGAGTTGCAAATCACCACAAATTGCTGAACGATTTGTGCTGTTCCACCGTTAGCCTCACAAAAATGGGAGCTCGCCTGCAACCTCCCAATGAGTTTCAAGAAGTTCTGACGAAGGGTACAACCTGAAACGTTGACTCTGTTTCTCTCTCCTCGATGCTGCCTGCCCCGCTGAGTATTTCCAGTATTTTCTGTTGTTATTTCAGATTTCCAGCATCTACAGTGTTTTACTATTGTAGTAGTTTCAAGAAATTTCTGGATTTGTGGCGTAAATACGAATTAAACTTGCTGCAGAAAGTTAGGGCTGGTATTTAATGATGCAAGGCTCCTTGTAATGATGAGGTTTATGTTCCTGCCATACCACTAAACCTCTCTGGCCCAGAAAGGTGACAATTGAAACTGTGGAGTCTCACTCGTGCAGTTAGTAAATTGTTCCGAAAGGTTCTTTTAATTTTTTTTCTTATTGTTCCTTTCTGGCTCTTCTTATCCTTTCATTCTTAATCCAATCTCTTTCCCTCTCTATATTTCTCTTTCTGTATCTAATTTGACTTTAACTCACCCTATTTACTTCTCTGTCACTCACTCGCTTTCTTTCTTTATCCTTAAACTTCATTGGTTAAGGAGATAGACTGTCGGTCCCGTTGTTCACCGAGGTCCATAGACTGTCAGTCCCGTTGTTCACCAAGATGCATAGACTGTCAGTCCCGTTGTTCACCGAGGTCCATAGACTGTCGGTCCCATTGTTCACCAAGGTCCATAGACTGTCGGTCCTGTTGTTCACCAAGGTCCATAGACTGTCGGTCCCATTGTTCACCAAGGTCCATAGACTGTCAGTCCCGTTGTTCACCAAGGTCCAGAGACTGTTGGTCCTGTTGTTCACCAAGGTCCATAGACTGTCGGTCCCGTTGTTCACCGAGGTCCATAGACTGTCGGTCCCATTGTTCACAAGGTCCATAGACTGTCGGTCCTGTTGTTCACCAAGGTCTTAGATGCCCCGTTGACCTCGCCACGCCGTTAACAGCTCGTGCTTCCAGCAATTCGCGGAGCAAAAAATCTTCAAGCTGAAGGGTGAGGAAAAAAATCCAGCTCCTTGGGCACGCTGCGAGACACCCCACTCTCGCAAATTCTGGCCCAATCTGTCTGTCAGACTGCATTGCATACTTGTTCAGCACTGACTGCCTTGGAGGGGCAATTAATATAATTTGTGTTAACATGTGGGAGGCAGGCGTTACAACTCACAAGTGATAATTTACTTCAGACCCTTCCATGGTATATTTTATTTGTAACCCTTCTGCCATCTTAGATAATTTAAATCCGGATTGTCAAACCCATTTTATATGGTGAGCCTGATCTGATATTCAGCCAGATTCAGCACAACTTATTAAAATATAAGATAAAGATAAACCATGCTGATACTTACTTACATTTAGATTTTATTTACTGCTACTGCTGCTCCCAGATACCTCTCAGCTTGAATCATTGTATCAATATGTATAGGAACATAGGAACAGGAGCAGGCCTTTCAGCCCCTCAAGCCTGCTCCACCATTCAATTTGATCATGTCTGATCTGTACCTCAACTCCATTTACCCACGTATCCCCATCCCTTTATACCCTTACATAACAAAATTCTATCAAACTCAGTCTTGAAAATTTCAATTGACTCAGCGAAGATTCACCAGGCTGATATCTGGGATGGCAGGAATGACGTATGAGGAGAGATTGTGTCGATTGGGCTTATACTCACTGGAGTTTAGAAGATTGAGAGGGGATCTCATCGAAACCTATAAAATTCTGTCAGGTCTGGACAGACTAGATGCAGGAAGGATGTTTCTGATGGCCGGGGAGTCCAGAACCAGGGGTCATAGTCTAAGGATAAGGGGTAAGCCATTTAGGACTGAAATGAGGAGGAATTTCTTCACCCAGAGAGTGGTGAACCTGTTGAATTCTCTGCCACAGAGGGCGGTGGAGGCCAGTTCATTAAATATATTCAAGAAAGAGTTGGATATATTTCTTGAGGCTAAAGGGATCAAGGGATATGGGGAGAAGGCAGGGACAGGGTACTGAAATTGGATGATCAGCCATGATCTCATTGAATGGCGGAGCAGGGTCGAAGGGCCGAATGGCCTACTCCTGCTCCTATCTTCTATGTTTTCTATGAATCCCAGCCTTTTGGGGAGAGAATTTTGCATTTCACTACCCTTCACTTCTAAATGGCCTACCTTTAATTTTAAGACTTCCCCACCTTGTTCTGGGTTCCCCACCAAAGGAAATAGATTCTCTGGATCTATACAATTGAATCCCTTTATCATTTTAAATACCTTGATTAGATCACTCCTCAGCTTTCTAGACTAAAGGGAATAGAAGCCAAGTTTATGCAACATATCCTCATAATTTAACCCTTTAAAGCTTGGTATCATTCTGGTGAATCTACGCTTTACCCCTTCCAAGGCCAATATAGCTTTCCTGAGATAAAAACATCAAATGCTGGAAATATTCAGCAGGTCAGGCAGCATCCGTAGAGAGAGAAACAGAGTTAACAGCTGCGATTTTATCAATGGAGGCGGGTTGGGTGCGGGTCAGGTGGTTTCCAGCTTCCCATCCCGCCCCCAACTGCATCCGGCCCACAGACGTGATTTTACGTTGATTGCCCTTGTTAAGCCCGCCCTGCAGGCTTGTCGGCCAATTAAGAGGAAGCCAGTCAGATGATGTCATTTGATGACGCATCACCAGCCGGTTTCCTTAAAGGGACTACGCACATTTTCTTTTTGGCAGTTGATTTCTCAGTGTTTGACAGCATTGAGGTGCTGCAAACACCGACAATCACTGCACAAAGGTCACCTCTTGCACCAGGCTCTCCAATGACTCCCTCCATAGGCTCGAATAGATGGCAGCTGCAGGTGAGGTGACAGAAGTGATCTGTCACTGGTGAGAGAGGTTCTCCCAATGAGGTGGCACTGGACATGGATTTCAAAACTTGTAACCTAAAGAAATGTGCAAATGTATTAAACATGTGTTTCCCAACATTTTCTTACCTCTGAGACTCACCAGTGCAACATTGGATCCTTCACACCACTTCTGCAGCTGTCATCAATCCAGAAACATTACAGCAGACTCACAACACGCCACACTTACTTGGCGTGGTGTCCGGACATTGGGAAACCTGAGGCAGAAGTGGTAGAATTCAAAAATAGCCTGTCAACTACCAACAACTGCCTGTTAATAGGCAGGTAATTGCCTTTAATCCTTTTCCGATCGCAACCCGCCGTCAATCAAAATGATTTTACCCTTTGACCTGCCTCCAAACCTGCTCTCTGAGCACTGGCAAAATCATGGCCAACGTTTCAGGTCGATGCCCCTTCGTCAGAAGTTCTCGACCTGTAACGTTAACTCTGTTTCTCTCTCTACAGATGCTGTCTGACCTGCTGAGTATTTCCAGCATTTTCTGTTTTTATTTCAGATTTCCAGCATCCGCAGTATTTTGCTTTTGCGTATATCTTTCCTGAGGTTCAGTGCCCAAAACAGAACGTAGTAATTCAGATGGGATTTGACCAAAGCTCTGTACAACTGAAGCTTCCTCACTTTTGTATTCCAACCCCCTTGACTGGGTTGATTCTGTCTTGGATGACAAGAGGGTCACTTGTCACTACAGAACTTTATGCCTCGGCCATTAACCTTGGGTGTAAGTTCCACGGCCTCACAATTCTGTGCAAAGAAGTTTCTGTGCTTCCTGTTCTAAATCTCTTACATATAATCTTGCATCTATGGACCCTCGTTCTTGATCCCTCAATCAGTGGAAATAGTCTGCTTCCAGCTAAACAATAAACTCCATTGAGTATGAGAAGGATGAGTGCAAAGTTAGAATGGGCTTGAGACTGAGCCACTGATCATTCTGGTCAAGAATGCACCCATCTTGTTTGGTTTCCCTTCTGCCATCTTAGATTCTAATCTGTTATACAACCACAACTGGCTGCCTTAGTGATTATTAACTATAAACTACAAGCACATAACACTCTCTGCTGCACATAACTTGTAAGCAGTACCTCTTGGTCATCCACAGTGGGGAGGAGAAGAGGAGCCCTTCTTTCCCATGGCAATCTGTGTGCTTTACTCTGTAACCTTTCCTGTTCAAATAAAATAACTCCCTTCTGGCTTTTTTCAAGCTTTTTTTGGCTGACCTTCTGCCCTTTATTCATTTCCTCTTTCTTACCTCATACAAACAAGTCACAGAATGGGCTCATGAATTGTTCATTCAAGGAATCTTCTTCTCGATTTACTCCCTTCTTTCACATCTCTACATTTTGCACCGAGAAAGATATCGGGGACATGAGACTTTTTTGGATTTTGGCACAAGAACATGTAGATCTAGGTGTTACTCTGGTTACATTCAATCATTGGCCTGCCTGCAAGGGGCTTCTGAGAATAACATGTCACCAGGCCCACGAGTTGTCACCTGATTCCACCTTCATCCATTATCCATCTTTCGCCTTCACTAGAGATGGTTTCCCCATCAAATCAATTCCCCATACTGAGGTACTCTTAAATAGTTCTCAGTAAAAGTGGTCTCTGGATTTGGTCTCAGGGGGCGAACTTCCCCTTGTTTGCACCTCTGGTGGGAGGCACTAATGGGGCGCGAATGGCTTTGCGTCCCCTCCCCCACCGAGGCGATAACCACGTCTCCCGGGAGGTTAGCGGCGGTAGTACCCCAATCTTCTGCGCCCAGAGATCAAGACATCACCTCCGGGCGTAGCGCCTTGGAAGAAAAATTCATAATCGCGTCCTGCAACAGCGCCGGATGATCTTACCGACTGCTGTAGGGGTCGCGAACACTGAAGCCGGCCACTCGCGGGGCGCAACTTAAAGGTGCGGTGGGTGCCCGGCCAAAAGAATCTGCCGATTTTTAAAATATTTGTTTCCAGCCACTGATTGTGGCGTCCGTGCTGCGATCAGCCAGCCTGGCACTCTGCATGAGTACTGGGCTGATCACGCGGCACTCCCGCTCCCTGGTGGCCCACATATCTAAAAATAAACCTGCAGATCTCGCAGCGTGGGGCCTTTCCCTTTAATGCAGGGAAGAGCCCCTGCAATGTGACAGCGCCACACTTGGTCACTTGTGGCGCTGCTGAGCATTTCGCGCCATATTGGGACAGTCCCCGCCTCCTGCGCTGCAAGGAGCAAGTGGAGCTTGATTTAACGCTTCACTTCTCTCTCGGAAGAAAAAATGGGAATTTAACTAATGTTTGAAAAGGTTAGCGCCTGGCACTAACTTTCCAAACATTTTTTACTTAGCGCCCCAAACGGCCCTCCAGGGGAATTTCACCCCTCAAAGGCTCGGAGAGGAAGCTTGCTTTCACCACCTCCCCATCTGAATCCGTTTCACTCAACTTTTGATCTTTTTCTCAGCTCTTTCTTTTTACTGCTTTTGTTTATGTTCCTTTTAAATTTGGGGCAAAGCTGGACTTCTCCCCAGTGAGCCCACTCTGCTTTTCCATTTCCATCCTCCACTGTTTGCGCCTTATCTCTTCTCAAACTTCTCAGTCCCTGGGTAGAGAGAGTCCTTCAACGTCAGTCTGTCGAGCAGACTTCAGGTGGTGGAATCTGTTTTTCCATCCTGCCAAATTGTATCAGATATATTTAATTTAAAATGGTATTATCTGCAGAGCAGAGGGGCACAGGCTTGACTGCAGATTGTGATAGTGGCCGTGTAGGAGGAAGCTCTGGTCAGACTGAGGAATGATGTGGTATACCGTGACCCTCCACAAGACTTTGGACAAAGCTCCACACAAAAGTCAATTAATTAAACTCTACGCTGTAGGGATTCAGGGTAAACCCTGGGAATGGATAGGAAGCTGTTTGAAAGATAGGGTACAATGAGTACTCAGTAGACGAGTGTGGGAAGTACTGTGTATGGTGTCTCAGGGCTCAGTACTGGGACCACGACTGTTTTTTAAATTGACATAAATGAGCTGGATTCAGAATCTCAGTGCTAAGCGATCAAACTTGTACATGACAGCAATCTAGAAGAGGCAGTGGGTATGGTAGCATAGTGGTTATGTTGCTAGATTAGTAATCCAGAGGCCTGGACTCATAATCCAGTAGACGTGAGTTCATAATCCCACCATGGAAGCTGGGGGAGTTTAAATCCAGTTAATTAAATAAATTAGGAATTAAAAAGAAAAGCTAGTATCAGTAATGGTGACCATGAAACTACCTGATTGTCAGAAAAACCCATTTGGTTCACTAATGTCCTTTAGGGAAGGAAATCTGCCGTCCTTACCCGATCTGGCCTATATGTAACTCCAAACCCACAGCAATTTGGTTGACTCTGAAATGGCCTAGCAAGCCACTCAGTTATACCAAACTGCTATGACAAAGTCAGCACTGTGGGATTACCTTCACCACAGGGACTGCAGCGGTTCAAGAAGGCGGCTGAGCACCACCTTCTCAAGGGCAATTAGGGATGGGCAATAAATGCTGGCCTTGCCAGCGACGCCCATATCCTGTGAAGGAATAAATGATCTAGAGGAAGGAAAATGAATTGGACACGACATGTAAGTGGGCAGAACAATGGCAAATGAAATTTAATGCAAACAAATGTCAAGAGCTACACATAGGAAGAAAAAATAGACATCATGAGTACACCATGAATGGTGTTGAAATAGCTAAGGATGAAACTGAAATAGACCTAGGAATCTTTGTAGACTCGATGCTAAACATGTCCAACCAATGCAGCGCAGCAATTAACAAAGACAATAGGATATTCAACTACATCGCCAATATGTTAGAATATAAGTCAGAGGAGGTAGTGATCAAACGTTATAACTTTCTAGTCAGGTTTCACCTTGTATATTCCTCCTGGTCACCGAGCTACATGAGAGCCATTCAAGTCCTGGAGGCAGTGCAGAGAAGAGCCACAAAGCTAATCCCCAATGTCAAGGGTATGAGTTATGAGAAAGGATTGGAGGCGATGTTGTGAGAGGCGATCTTATAGAAGTATATAAGATTGTTAAGGGTATAGAAGAAGTTTACCGGGAATATTACTTTAAATTAAACTGGAGGAGTAGAACGAGGGGACACAGGTTCAAGCTAGAGAAGGGTACTTTCAGGACAGATATCAGGAAGGATTTCCTCACACAAAGACTGATCAACATGTGGAATAAACTTCAAGAAAGAGTAGTGGAGTTAATAACTCTGGAATTATTTCAGAAATAATTGGATGCTACAATGTGTGTGGGTGGGGGGGGGGATATTAAGATCTCTCTGGAGGATCAATCAAGATGGCCTTCCTCGTCCATAATTGTTTTGTGATCTTGTGATTATCATTAGATGCTCTCTTTAACCAAAGAGGACATTTCTATTAAAGGAGCACGTATATCTTCAGCAAAACCTTTATAGAATTTAAAATTACATCATTAAATTTAACTTCTTACAGACTTAATTACTATTGTTTTCCCAACTATCAATTTTATTGTTTGTTGATCAGAGTCTTTCTAATCTTTTGGATGTCTTAATCAATGAGAAATCTCTGTGTAAAGAATGTTAACCACTGTGGTTTAAACAGTGCTTTTAGCATCCATCTGTATTGACACTAAGGCCAGCTACATAACGATGTGTGTACGCTCTCAGGCACTCATAGAACAATCCAGCCTGACCATATTCGCTTAAAATTAATACCTAACTAAATATTCTGTCACATAATTAATGCATTTTTAAAACAATGCATTATAATTCACCACATAGCGCTCACTGCTCCATTTGGAATCCACATGTGATCATTCTAACATAGACTCTTCTCCACCCACCCCCACCCACCCCCACCTTTTCACAACTGCTTATCCCCTCTTCTGTTGATACCCTTGTGCCAGCAAAACCTTCACCGATCATTCCCCTGGTAAGGCCTCCATCCTCGCTATTTTAAGTCCAGACTTGAGCATTTCTGGTGTATAACTAGCTTAGCCATTCATCACCAGATCTGGCTCGACCACATCAATCTCCACTGGGCCTCACTCTCCTCCGTCAAAACCTTCCACTACTCTAGAATCATCTTGGAGAATAAAGATAACCCTGTGTCTTTTGTCCTTCACTACCAGACCTCCTTAAAGCTTTGTCCTCGCCACCCTTACTTCTAGCAACAAGTGCAAAAAGCTTGGACTTCTTTGTTACTGAGATAAGAACAGAAGAACATAAGAATTAGGAGCAGGAGTAGGCCATACAGCCCCTTGAGCCTGCTCTGCCATTCAATTAGATCATGGCTGATCTTCGACCTCAATTCCACTTTTCTGCCCGATCCCCAAATCACTTGATTCCCCTGGAGTCCAAATATCTATCTATCTAAGCCTTGAATATATTCAATGACTCAGCATCCACAGCCCTTTGGGGTAGAGAATTCCAAAGATTCACAACCCTCTGAGTGAAGAAATTCCTCCTCATCTTAGTCTTAAATGGCCGACCCCTTATCCTGAGACTATGCCCTCTAGTTCTAGACTCTCCAGCCAGGGGAAACAACCTCTCAGCATTTACCCTGTCAATCCCCCTCAGAATCTTGTATGTTCAACGAGATTACCTCTCATTCTTCTAAACTCCAGAGAGTATAGGCCCAGTCTGCTCAATCTCTCCTCATAGGACAACCCTCTCAACCCAGGGATCAGTCTAGTGAACCTTTGTTGCACCGCCTCAAAGGCAAGTGTGTCCTTTCTCAGATAAGGAGACCAAAACTGTGCACAGTACTCCAGGTGTGGTCTCACCAAAGCCCTGTACAATTGTAGTAAGACTTCCTTACTCTTGCACTCCATCCCCCTTGCAATAAAGGCCAACATGCCATTTTCCTTCCTAATTCCTTGCTGTACCTGCATTCTAACTCTGTTTCTTGTACGAGGACACATAAATCTCTCTCAACACCAACATTTAATAGTTTCTCACCATTTAAAAAATATTCTGTTTTTCTATTTTTCCTACCAAAGTGAAATAACCTCACATTTCCCCACATTATACTCCATCTGCCACCTTATTGCCACTCACTTAACCTGTCTATATCCCTTTGCAGGCTCTTTGTGTCCTCCTCACAGCTTAATTTCCCACCTAGCTTTGTATCATCAGCAAACTTGGAATCATTGCACTTGGTCCCTTCATCTAAGTCATTAATATAGATTGTAAATAGCTGAGGCCCAAGCACTGATCCTTGCAGCAACCCACCTGTTACAGCCTAACTAACAGAGATAGAGATCATCTGTTCAGCTGCCTTTGCCACTTCTCCCCTTCCTCTCGCCCACCAAGCCAAAATTTACCCTGGGCAGCCTTTGCCCTAGACTTGAACCTCCATCTCTCACTAATTTCTGTCCCATCTCTCCCATACCCTCTCTGAAGGCATCTCATCCATGAAACTGCTCATCTCACAGCTTCCCTTCCTGGCCTCCATGCTACCTGACATTGAAAATGGTCCCTCTCCTTTGGCACTGTCCCTTTCCTTTCAAAAACAACATCATCACCCTTTTCCTCAAAAAAACCTCACCCTCGATCCCTCTATCCTTGCAAACAACTGCCCTATAGCCAACTCCCTTTCCAAAGTTATCAAGCAGGTTGTCTCCCATCAGATCCGCGCCCATCTCTTCCTCAATTCTTTGTTTGAATCTCTTCAATCAGGTTTCTGCTCCTCCCACAGCACCAAAACAGTCCTAATCAAAATTAGAAACGACATTCCCTGTGACGATAATGATAGTACATTATCCCTCCTCACCAACCTCATCCGCTCTGCAGCCATTGACACAGTAAATCACACCATCCTCTTCCAATTCCTCTCTTCTGTTGTCCAACTCAGTGGAACGGCAGGCCTGGTTCCATTGTTACCTATTTGATCGTAGCTGGAGCATTTCTACTACTGCCTTGTCTCCCAAGCCCCTGTACCATCACCTCAGGAGTCCCCTAAGGATCCATATTCTTGCCACACTCCTCTTTCTTATCTATTTGCTGCTCAGTGGTGACATCATCCACAGACGCAGGATCAGCTTCTACACGTACGTTGCTGGTACCAGCTGTACCTCTCCACCATCTCTCTCCACCCCTCCACTGTCTCTATGCTGTCAGACTGCTTGTCTGCTATCCATTCTTGGATGAGCTGCAACTTCCTCCAGCTAAACATCAGGAAGACCAAAGCCATCATCTTCATCCCCTGCCGCAAACTCCATACCCTCGCCATCAACTCTGTCCCCCTCCCTGGTCACTGTCGTAGGCTGAAGCGCTATATAAACGCAAGTTTTGTTGTTGTTGTTGTTGAAGCAGACTGTTCGCAACCTTAGGGGGAGAAATTCGGTTTGTTGCACCACCCATTAGCGCCTAAAGAGGCCGAGAACTGGGGCGGTAACCAACTAGCGCCCGGGCACAGCGAACCCTGCGCCTCCTCCCATATTGAGCGGACATTTTGCGCCGGCGCTAAACCTTAGCGCCCGCTCACGGGCGCAGGCAGATCATGACGTCATTTCAGTGTGCAACGCCTTTTGGGTGCCCCGGACTGGAAATTCAGTGGTGCGCCCCTCCGTTCCGCCTGGCGCTAATAAGGACAGCTTACCTGGAACAATCCCCAGTCGCTGTGAGGCTGGGTGGGGCGTTCTTTAAAGGGGACTGCTGTGGTATAAAAGCGGCAGCCATTTTTGGAGCACAACTTCTTCGAGAGTTAGAGAGAGTTGCTGAGCTGCACACTGAGAACCATTTCACCACTGAGCCAGCGCTGGCAGAAGAACTTCAGCCTTCTGACCATCACCTTGCTGTTGGTGAGCATATCAAACGGGGAGAATTTCTGTGCGCACTTATTATGGGGGCTGCATTGGAGGGGAACGTCCTGCTGCTAAATCATCTGGAAAGGGCACAGAGACGCAGGGAGAGAGGGGCAGGCCTGGCCAGACGGAGGAGGGCCAACAGACGTCGCCACACCAGACCTTACGCTGCCAGGGTTTTCCGACAGCAGTTTTCCTACTTGAACATGTCGGAGGAGCAGTGTATCAGAAGGCTGCGCTTTAGAAAGGAGGTGGTGACTGAGCTGTGCCACCTGCTTCAGCCAGATCTGCAGCCTCAGATAAGGTGTAGGACATCTCTGTCGGTGGCTGTGAAGATGCCTGTTGCCCCAAATTTCTATGCAAGCAGCTCCTTTCAGGCCGCAACTGGGGACATAACCAACATCTCGCAGTTTGCGGTGCATTGCTGCATCTGTCAAGTGACTGATGCCCTGTTTAAAAGGAGGCGGCAGTACATCTCCTTCCCAATGACCCTGGACAAGCAGCGGGAGCGCGCAGAGGGCTTCGCAGCAATAGCGGACTTCCCCATGGTGCAGGGTGCCATTGATTGCATGCACGTGGCTTTGCGGGCGCCTGTATTGAATCCGGAGGAGTTCCGCAACCGCAAGGGGTTCCATTCCTTGAATGTCCAGCTGCTCTGTGACCACCGACAGCTGATCCTCGCAGTGAATGCACAGTTTCCAGGCAGCAGCCACGATGCCTTCATTCTGTTGCAGACCTTTTCGAGGCCCCGGCTCACCCAGAAGGCTGGCTTCTTGGGGACAAGGGCTATCCTCTGTGCCCGTGGCTGATGACCCCGCTCCGTTCGCCCAGCACCCCTACTGAAGAACGCTACAATGCGAGCCATCAGGCGACGAGGAACATTGTGGAGCACACAATCGGCGTGCTGAAGCAGCGGTTCCGCTGTCTGGACCATTCCGGAGGAGCCCTGCAGTACTCGCATGAGCGAGTCTCCCACTTCGTGATTGTGTGTTGCATGCTCCATAACCTCGCTATCCTACGGACCCAGCCAATGCCACCAGACATTGAAGCACTAGCAGAGGAGGAGGAGGAGGAGGAGCAGGACCATGATGGGAGGGAGGCACACACTGGAAGGGCCGTCTATCAGAGGCTGATCAGAAGTCGCTTCTAGGCCCCTCTCACGGAATGCATGCTGACATTCCAAGAAGACGAATGGAACCGTTCTGATACCCCAAAGCCTGTGAAGGGCAAAATGCATGTAAATAGCAGACATGGCCATTGTAAATAAAGAAAGTTTTTTATTGTACAAAATGTGCTTCCTTCCAACAAGACAAAGCAATGGCAACTGAAAGCAAAACTAACACACTGACACATAAGTGGCTCGCACACCCAGGAGACTGTCCAGAACATAACTAACATTCAGACCAGCATCCTCGGCCTTGATTTCTACAAATAAGTCATTTCAGCAGCACCTTCTACTCTTTCCCCCTTGATGGTGATCTGCTTCTCTTGCGAGATTGGCCCCTTCCCTCCCTGCAGCTCCTCCGTAATGGGACCCCAGTGGCTGCAGCAAGGCTGGGGGAGGCCTGCTGACTGTCTGAAAGTGCAGATGCCCCTGAGGGACGGCCTGGACGACCTCTGGGCCTGGAGGGCCCGGCTGCTGACTGCTCCATCTGTGCATGGGTGGAAGCAGTCTGTCCTGCAGGTGGTGGCAGCTGCAGTGGAGACGTGTCAGCGGTGGCATCAGGAATGCTGTCATCCTGAGAGCGGACAGCAGCTCCCTGGTCGGCTGACACACTGGCACTCTGACGGGGCAGCACCGCAGCATGCGCAGCAATCGGATGGTCCACAGATTGCTGGCCTGCTGTGGTGCTGCAAGGGCCCCGGGTAATCCTGCCTGATCCAGCGAGGGTGGCAGCAGTCAGTGGTCGCGTGGCCTCAATCTGCGTCTGCATTAGACCAGCGAGTGACTGCGTGGCAGCACACAGCAGTTGCGTGGCAGATGCCAGTGCTTCGGTGAAGCCTGGACAGTCCGTTCCAGTGCTATCCCGAAGCCCTGGACAGTCCTTTCCAGTGCTGTCCCGAAGTCCTGCGCACTCCTTGCCTGTGCTGCGCCGAAGTCTTGGACACTCCTTGCCAGTGTCTCGATGGATTCAGGCATCCTTGCCACTGCAGCCATGAGCTCAGTGTGCCTCAGCCCAGCCTGGGTGCTCATTTCTGCGAGGGCACGCACCTCTTCTGCGCTCTGTGCAGCAGCACTCGCGGCCTGACTCGCCCTCCGGGGAGACGGCCCCCGAGCTTCCCTACCCCCCTTGCGTTGCTGCAGCCCGCTGGTTCCTGGAACTGGTTCCTCCTCAGAGCATTCCCCCCCCCGCTCCCCTCCAGGGAAGTAGTCTCCCCAGTCTGCAGAGGGGCTGGCTCGCCTGAGGGTGGTAGGGATGGTCCGGCTTCCTCCTGCTCATCGCTTCCAGAGTCAGTGGCAGTGGCAGCTTGAGGGCCCGGCTCCCGAGCTGGTGATGCAGCATCTGAAAGCAGGGAGGTTGAAGAGTGGCTTTAGCGAAAGGACAGGGTGGCAGCAAGGGATGCATGAGTGCTGCAATGCACTGACTTAGCTCCAAAGTGAAAAAGCATGCTGGTGGGGGGAACAAGTGGAAGGAGAGAGTTCAAAAAGGTGATGACCTTACCATCGCTGTGCACAATGGGGTCGGCAGCTCCAGAGGTGACAGGACCACTCATCCAGCTTCCAACAATTTGGTGGACTCGCCCCTTGAGGTCTGTGAGGGTCTGCAGGTGAGGCCGGCCTCCTCCGGTACGAAGCTGCTCCCTACGGTTCCTGGCCAGCTTGGCCTGCAGGAGAAAGGACGGAAAGTGATGAAACATGCTGCCCAGAGCTGACATTACATGCCCCCCATGGTAGAATAGCCCTTACATTATGCACTGAGCTGAATGTGCGTGTGTGTTTCCAGAAAGGGCCATGGGTGCTGGCTGGCAGATGGCCATTGGGACTTTGCGCACCCTCTGGCCATAAAGTCAGGTGCAGATGGAGGGGTGAAGATGAATGTGAAAAAGGCACTCACCCTAACGACCCGAGTGAGGTCATTGAACTTCTTCCTGCATTGCACAGGAGTCCTGGGCACCACGCTGCTGGAGGTGACTCTTTGGGCAACATCCCTCCAAGCTCTGCGGTATTCGCTCTGATGAGGCCTCCTGCCATTCTCGGGGTACAGCACAGCTCGCCGGCGCTCCACTGCGCCAACCAGATCATCCAATGCCCCATCGCTAAAGCGCTCCGCTCTCTGCCTGACCCTCTCCATGTCTTGGAAGTTTTGAATGCCACAGGTAGGTCACCGCCGATTTTGAGGCCTACAAGGTGTAGAGTGTCGCTGTTGCTGTTAATTGACCCGCCCCTTTAAGAGCTGGCCGGCGCCAGCGTGTCTCGGGGAAATCGATTATTGACAGCACCTGTGCTGCGCCCGGCCGCCGAGAAATTGAGTAGCGCCGCCGGGTTAGCGCCTTAAGAGTACCGTGCAGCGCCTGATTTAGCGCCGCAATCACCTTCAGGGGCGCTGCAACCCAATATTGCTCGAGGTGGCGATAAGTTGTGCCTGGCGCTAAACTTTGCGTACCGCCAATACTAGCACCCCAAGCGGGGCGATACCGAATTTATCCCCCACAGTGTCTTATTCAATCCAGAGCTGAGCTTCTGACCCCGTATCTTCTCCATTACAAAGAGCACCTACTTCCACCCCTGTAACACTGCCCGGTTCCACCCCTACCTCAGCCCATCTGCCTTTGAAACCCTTATCCATGCCTTTGTGATCTCCAGACTCGACTATTCCAATGCTTTCCTCACCAGCCGGCCATCCTACACCCTACAGCTCATCCAAAACTCTGCTACTTTTATCCAATCTTGTACCAAGTCCTTCTCACCCAGAAATCTGCCCTTGCTGAATTATATTGAATCCTGGTCCACCCAACACCTCAAATTCTCATCCTTGTGTTTAAATCTCTCTATGGCTGCAACCTCCCTATATCTATAACTGCCGTTTCTGCTGCTAATTAACAGTAAAGGAAATGGAATAAATGGCTTTGGTGGCCTATATTTGTCTGGTATCAGACTGCGGATGTGGTGTATGTACCTTTAAGAGGAACTATGTTTTTTTGAAGCCCCTGGGTACTGTAGTACCGGTAGTGACCACTCGGGTATATAAGCCTGTATAGCGTCTTGTATAGTTAGTTCACCTCCAGACTTTGTTCAGTAAACACTTGTTGAATCAACTCCTGCTTCCGGGTCTTCATTAACATATGGATACAACAGTGGCGACGAGTTAGAAACGAACTTACCTGCAATTCGGCAGCACCTCAAGGAGATCGATTCCTAAACTGTGGTTTCACCAGCTAAACGGGCTGGTGGCAGGTAGTGCACTGATCCTTCCTGGGCGACGGGCTGGGGCTCGATCGGGTAGCCCTGCAGCGGGGCCGGGCAGCGAGTCGTAAGGCAGAAGCAAACAGAGACAGAGGGTGGAGCACTCAGGACACGGCCGGCGCTGCAAAGCAGGTCGGCGTTCGAACCAAGCAAAGGGAGGGGAAAGTCCCAGAGAGTCCGACAGGAACGATTCTCCAAGTGACGGAGAAACTGTTTAAAAATATATATGTGAATAAAAACCGCAGAGAACAGCGTTGGCAGCAGCGGCAGCGGCGGGAAAGCGCGGGAGGCGCCATCTTGACTCGGCAGGGAAGAAGGGAAAGCACGGGAGGCGCCATTTTTGATTTTCAGGATGCCTAAGACTGGCAATATTACTGCTTTCGATAGTAATATAGAGGATTGGACCACATATGTGGAAAGAGTGGAGGTATATTGCAAGGCGAATGAAGTAGCGGATGATAAAAAGGCATCGGTACTTCTAAATCTGATGGGCGCAAGGACATACGGGCTGTTACGAAACTTGATCACTCCAGCCAAACCGATGGACAAGAATTTTAAGGAGATTGTTGATACCCTACAGGAGCACTTAAACCCAACACCGCTGCTGATAGCGGAATGATTCAAATTCTTCAGGAGGAATCAGCACAAGAATGAAAGTAACGCTGATTACCTCACCGAATTATGAAAGCTGTCTAAGCACTGCCAATTTGGGGCAGGACTGGCAGATTCTCTACGAGACAAATTCGTCTGTGGTCTCCTAAGCGAAGGAACACAGAAAAGACTACTTTCTGAGAAAGATTTGACACTGGACAAGGCTTTCAGTGTGGCTGTATCATACGAAGCAGCAGCAAGAGGAGCTGCAGAGATACAGCAAAAGCCACAGGACTTCGGCACCCATGAAATGATACGGGGTTTCGAGAGATGTTATCGCTGCGGCAGATCCACCCATGACCAGAAGGACTGCTGGTTCAAGGACAAAGCATGCAGGCAATGCGGAAAGATGGGACACATTGCACGTGTATGCCGATCTGGAAAAAAATCCGCTGACAGTAAAAAGGTCAATAAGGAAAAGTACAGGAAGGTACAAATGATGACGGACAGTAGCTCCGAAGACCAGAAGAGCGATAGCGACTCCGAAAACAAGAGACTAAGCTGTCTCAAATTACATAATGTAATTGCCAAAGAAGATTACCAGACCATTTGGGTTACCCTCACAATAGCGGGATCCCCAGTTAAAATGGAGCTAGATACAGGATCAGCTCTGACCGTCATAAGTCGACGGGATTACGAGCGGCTATTTCCGCATATACCTTTGAAAGACACATCCATTATCTTGAAGACATATACGGGGCAGAAAGTATACCCCAGAGGGAACATAAGGGTGCCTGTTGTATACAACGGCAAGGAAATACAGAAGTTGTATTTATACGTTCTGCAAGATGGTGGTCCACCGTTGTTGGGACGTGAATGGATCAGAAAGATACGTTTGGACTGGCACTCCATTCAGGCACTGACGGTGACCAGTAAGAAAAAAAATGATGATGACGTCATCCCTGGACAATTAAAAGAAATCTTGGCTAACGCCAAAGAAGTGTTTCAACAGGAACTAGGAACCCTGAAAGGCGCCACTGCCTCAATAAAAGTGGAAGATGCGGCAATTCCCAAGTTTTTTAAGGCCAGGCCGGTGCCATACGCAATTCGTTCAGCAGTCGAGGCAGAGCTGGAGAATTTGGAAAAAGCAGGCGTGTTATCCAAGGTAGATTGGAGCGAGTGGGCAACGCCCATCGTCCCGGTCATGAAGAAAACGTTGAATAATGATAAATCTGAAGAACAGAGAAAAATTCGCATCTGTGGGGACTTCAAGGTGACTGTAAACCCAGTTCTTCATACGGTACAGTATCCTCTTCCGAGGATAGAAGATATTTTCGCCTCACTATCCGGAGGGAAACGTTTCACCAAAATTGACTTGGCACAGGCATATCTACAGATGGAGGTTGAGGAGACCTCTAAAAAATATCTCACGATAAACACACACAAAGGCCTGTACCAGTACAATCAGCTAGTTTTTGGAGTAGCATCAGCTCCAGCTATCTGGCAAAGAGCTATGGAGCAAGTACTGCAAGGGATCCGGGGACTCAATGCTACCTAGACGACATCCTTGTAACAGGAGAAAATGACAATGAGCACCTTGCCAATTTGGAGCAGGTGCTCACGAGGCTGAGAGAACAGGGCCTACGAGCAAATCGCCCCAAGTGCGAATTTTCCAGAAACAAATATCATATTGTGGCCATGTCATTAACGAAGAAGGGTTGCATAAATCACCTGAAAAAATTGAAGCGGTCGTAAAAGCCCCAGCACCTGAAAATGTCTCACAATTAAGATTGTTCCTGGGATTAATAAATTACTATCATAAATTTTTACCGAACTTATCAACGGTTCTGCACCCTCTTAATGTACTGCTACAAACGGGAGTAATTTGGAAATGGAGCGAAGACTGTAAAAGTGCCTTCCATAAATGCAAAGGCTTGATCACGTCCAAGGAAGTGTTGGCTCATTACAACCCATCACTGCCAATCAGGCTGGCGTGCGATGCATCCCCTTATGGCGTGGGAGCGGTATTATCGCATAAATTCCCTGATGGCTCGGAGCGGCCGATAGCTTTTGCGTCACGCTCATTGAATTCGGCTGAGCGTAACTATGCCCAGATCGACAGGGAGGCACTCAGCCTGGTGTGGGGGGTGAAGAAATTCAACCATTACCTACACGGACAAAAATTTACCTTGTTGACTGACCATCAACACCTCGTCTCCATATTCAACCCTAAAAAGGGCGTTCCCATTATGACAGCACAAAGGCTACAGAGGTGGTCCCTTTTCCTAGGGGCACACCAATATGACATAGAGTACAAAGGAACAAAACAGCATGGGAAGTCTGATGGTTTATTGCGCCTACCGTTACCAACAGTAGAAGAGACACCTACAGTGGACCCAGTGGAGATGTTCCACTCGACCATAGTTGAATGTCTACCAGTGACAAATTCTACCATTGAAAAGGAAACGAGAAATGACCCGACTCTCTCACGAGTCTACGATTTAATGGTGAAGGGATGGCCAGCACATGGCGAACCACTGTTGCCAGCATTCTCGCAAAGAAGAGAACAGCTGTCAGTGTGCCGAGGAACCTTGATGTGTGGATCCAGAGTGGTGATTCCACCCAAACTCCAGGATAAAGTGCTAAAGGAGCTTCACGAGGGGCATCTGGGTGGAGTGAAAATGAAGAACTTAGCCAGAGCGTTTGTGTGGTGGCCAGGTATCGATGGAGACATTGAAGAAATGACCAAGAGCTGTCTAGGATGCCAGAAGGTCCAAAACGCCCCACCACAAGCCCCTCTACATCCATGGGAGTGGCCCTCATCTCCCTGGCAAAGGGTACATATCGACTTTGCTGGTCCATTTATGGACTCAATGTTCTTAATCGCGGTTGATGCACACTCCAAGTGGCCGGAGGTAATAAAGATGTCCTCCACCACCGCAGAAAAAACCATCACAGTATTCAGGACCATATTCGCCAGGAATGGGCTGCCTGAACAGATCTGTTCTGATAATGGACCGCAATTTGTATCCGAAGAATTCAGGAAGTTCTTAAAAAACAATGGGGTTAAGCACTACACGTCCGCCCCATACCATCCCGCCACCAATGGATTAGCTGAAAGGTTTGTCCAGACCTTCAAGAAGGCCATAAAGGCCATGGGTAATGAAGACATAAATCTACAACATAAGGTAGATAACTTCTTGTTTGCATACAGGAATGCAACACATGTGGTTACAAACCAAACCCCCGCCATGATGTTTTTCAATAGAAGACTAAGATGCCGGCTGGATTTGATCAAGCCAAACATCAGAAGGGACGTAGAGAACCGGCAATTTCAAGGCATGAATGAAAGGCCAACTAGAACCTTCCAGATAGGTCAACAAGTTTTGGCCCGGGACTACCGTACCGAGAAATGGCAGCCTGGAACTATTTGCACACGGCTAGGACCGCTGATGTATACCGTGGACATTGGAGAAAGCATAATAAGGCGCCATGCTGACCAGATCATAGAGTCATCCGAAAAGGTACAACATACACCACAACTCTATATGCCTAATGATGAAGCAGAGATACCCATAGTATCTACCCCCGATCCGGTGATACTGGAACCAGATGAACCCGACACTGGCATTCAAGCCGAATCGACCTTGCCAAAAGAACCTACTACACCACCGAGGCGTTATCCGGACCGAGTCAGGAAGCCTCCAGAGAGACTGAATTTGTAATTAATTAACTTCAGCAAATGTGTAGATTATTGTTCTTGTAAAAATGTTAATTAATGATTACTTAAAATATTGTGTGCTGTTTATCTAAAAGGGGAGAGGAATTGTGGTGTATGTGCCTTTAAGAGGAACTATGTTTTTTTAAAGTCCCTGGGTACTGTAGTACCGGTAGTGACCACTCGGGTATATAAGCCTGTATAGCGTCTTGTATAGTTAGTTCACCTCCAGACTTTGTTCAGTAAACACTTGTTGAATCAAGTCCTGCTTCCGGGTCTTCATTAACAGACGGATACAACAGCGGAGGATCATTATTACCTACAGCAACTTTTTTTTTACCGGAGTTCTGTAGAACAGGAAGAAACTTAAAGGAGATGGTGGATGCTGAAAATCCACAGACCTGCTGGCGTACTCCCGCCTAACTCCAGCAGGAATACAGTGGAAGAACCAGAAATACACTGGGCCCCAGCCCTCCACGGGAGTTCCCACTCAGTTTTCTGGGGCAGAGCCCATACCTGCCCTAAGCAAGGCCAATGGCGTAGGAGGGGGCTGGGCTGGGCTGGGCTGGGCTGGGTGTGGGGAGGTGCCAACGTGTCCCAGGCTCTCATCAGCTGGTGGGCGACACATCTTGTAAAACCAGGCACACCAGACTGCCAAATCGTGGGTGTATATTTCATGGACATTGTGATATTGTATACTTTAGTGGGAGACTATCCCAGCATTGTGTATTGATTTTGAATTCTAATGGAATGATCTCTTTGCTGATGGCCCCACTTGAAGCACATTCCAAGTACATAAGGATTTGGAGTCTATAAAACTGCATGAAATGTTGTTTCAGAGACAGGAGAATTTTTATTAAGGCTTCTAAAAATCCTCAGATCATTGCAATAGATTTTTAACAATGGTGGTCTCTCATGTTTTTATATATTGTGTCCAGTTTTGGTCTCCTTACCTAAGGAAATATTTACTTGCCATAGAGGGAGTGCAACGAAGGTTCACCAGGCTGGTTCCTGGGATGGGGCGATTATCCTATGAGGACAGATTGAGTAGACTAGGTCTATATTATCTAGAGTTTAGAAGAATGAGAGGTGATCTCATTGAAACATACAAAATTCTTACAGGGCTTGACAGGGTAGATGCAGGGAGGATGTTTCCCCTGGCTAGGGAGTCCAGAACCAGGGGTCACAGCCTCAGAATAAGGGGTCGGCCATTTAGGAATGAGATGAGGAGAAATGTCTTCACTCAGAGGGTGGTGAATCTTTGGAATTCTCTACCCCAGAGGGCTGTGGAGGCTCAGTCGTTGAGTATATTTAAGACAGAGATCGATAGATTTTTGAATATTAAGGGAATCAAGGGATATGGGGATAGTGCAGGAAAGTGGAGATGAGGTAGAAGATCAGCGATGATCTTATTGAATGGCGGAGCAGGCTCGAAGGGCCAAATGGCTGACTCCTGCTCCTATTTCTTATGTTCTTATGTTCTTATGTTTGTGACCTTTTCCATTCAGTGGTTCTTTCATTCCTGACTGTTATCATGATGTCGCTGCAGAGAGAGGCAGATGCAAACAATCGGGATAGTTTAGCGACCAAATTTTCTATTAAAGAAAAAGAAAGAAAGCCTTGCATTACAGCCAATGAAGTAATTTTGAAGTGTAGTCACTGTTGAAATGTAGGAAACAGGCAGCCAATTTGTGCACAGCAAGCTCCCACAAACAGCAATGTGATAATGACCAGATAATCTGTTTTTTTTGGTGATGTTGATTGAGGGATAAATATTGGCCAGGACGCCGGGATAACTCCCTTACCCTTCTTTGGAATAGTGCTATGGGATCTTTTATGCCCTCAGTACTGCATTAGAGTGTCAGCCTAGATTTTTGTGCTTAAGTCTCTGGAGTGGAACCCACAACCCTTCTGACTCCGAGGCGAGGGTGCTACCAACTGAGCCACAGCTGACACTATTAAGAGAACATTCTCTGGGGACTGATTGTATAACTAACTGGGGCTAACATGAACTGATATATAATGCACAACAAAAGAACAGATATCTCACAGTTAGAAACATAGATGAGTAAGGAATGCATTGCATCACATTGACAAATGTTACAGAGAGTGTAAATGTCCATTCGCCCCTGTGGGTGAGTTGTTTATATTACTTTTGCAGATGCAAGTCTGTTTTGTTTAATTTATTTCCCCTCTCGTTCTCTATCTTGATAGTATTGTTGCTCACTTTGCATGCTTGCCCAGCTGAAAGAATGGAGCAGCCTTGGCAGTCAATCCTGCAACCTAATTAGTGAGCAGCAGGGATGTTTCAAGCAGAACAAACAGAAAACTAGTCGGTGTTGGCTCTTCTTTTCTTCTCCAATGTGCTTCAATGCCGCGCACTATGAGATGATTGGATGTTGATTTGTACTTGTGATTCTCACATGGTGCGCTCTCGATCTCCGCCTCGCCATTACGAAAGGCAGTGAGCAAAAGCTAGTTGTTTCCCTCAAGTCACACTAACCTACTAGGAAGAGAACATGTTATTTGTTTATCTCTCTGGATCACTAAGAAAGATACAGTTCAGCAGCTGAAATGGAACAAGTTGTGCATCTCTAATTTAGGCTGTTGGTTTGTCACCACAGTGATAGATTTCAGTAATTAAGTTTGAAGGAGTAATGTATTCTGGTAATGGTACTGGACTAGGGAGGAGGGGTAATGAAATAGGAAGGAGCCATGTGTAGTGGTAATGGTACTGGAGAGGAAGCGCAATTACATTGTAAGGAGTAGCATGTACTGGTGATGGGAGGAGGAGGTGAACACATTAATGCTACATTTTCCTTCAAATGTTCAAGATCTATAAGATTGAAAGGTGCCTTAGGATTCAGCCACATGGACCTCTTATGACTGAAAAAAATAATCAAATATATGTGTGAAAGCACTGACATTCTCACCACAAAGAATAGAATGTCCTGGAAAAAGTGATGACATTTGTTCCCTTGTGTCTTCCGCGCTATTATGGCCCAAATTTTGCATGTCAGCGGCAAAGTGACGGTGCTCGCCGCTGACCTCGAAGAAAGCTGCCCACAAATTTTTAGCAGTCACTGTGGTGTGGATTTCACTTTTCCTGACATTAATTTCATTCTGGTGCTATCTATAGGGGATCTCTGGTGTCCAGCAAGCAGGCTAGGCAGCCAATCTATTTGAAGTATTCTCACAGACAGCAAACCAAGAAGTAACAAGCAGGTTTTAATATTCATGTTTTATATTTTTACAGAAAGTGAAATAAAGATTGGGACATACACATGGGATCAAGGTAGAAGCTGAAATATCACAAACAAACTTTAAAAAATAAAATCAGAATTAATTTTTATTATTAAAAACTATGGAATTTTTATTACAGAATGGAGAAATGGAGAAATTTAACTTTCCACAAATATAAAATTAGCATTTCAGGTCCAAAGAGATTGTTCAACAGTAATTATGACTTAGTACACCATTAAAAACTCAGTTACACCTCATTCAACAAGGCTTAACTATTTCAAGGCTTTTTACAGTGAGAATAGAGTGTAAAAAATGGAAGTTCTTGATAAATCAAGTGATTCTAATTGATTCAATCAGCGAGGACTCCAACAGCGCACCGTGGGGAGGAGCAGGGTATCGCTGACAGCAATGTCAGGATTTCCGCATTTAAATGTGCATGTGCAGATGCCAGAAGTTGCTGTCAGTTTTACACAGTAATGATGGTGAGCACTGATAGTTTCATCGTCATTACAACGGCAAATTCCGGGCCATGCTTTTTGATTTAAAAAAAAATAAATTCTATGATTGCAACTAATTTATATGCTGTATTAAAATGTTATCCATCTAGATGCAACCAATAGACACAACATTTGGAATGATAATATATTAAGCAATTACACTAATTGCACAAATGCAAATGAAGGTTGTTAGAAAATAAACTTTCCTCAATAACTCAAACACACTAAGTCCTTTTTTACAAAGGGTATAATCACTAAACTATTAGGGATAACATATTAACTAATTGTGCTCATTAGGCCTGATGCATAGTTGGTGCACATTTGTAAGTAACATTAATTAGGAAGTAGGTCTACGCCCATAATTCACAAACGCACACAGTTAAATAAATTAGGACAGAACCAGAAACACAGTATGCTCCTTTATTCAGTACTACTTCAGAGTCAATGCTCACCAAACGCTCTCTGCAAAATCCAGTAAGACAGCTAATGCAGTGAATCTACACCTTCCTCGAGTTTAAGCTTGACCTAACTTTAGAGAACAATAGAGGATATTTCCTCTGTGAACCAGATATAGCAAAATCATAAAACCTGTTCTTTATAAACAGGGTTATAACTTTGGTACATTTAGTGCACAGAAGAAACCTGCCCTATGTTTCTTAGTACATTTTCAAAGTAAGTTTTAGTTATGTGTGAACCCTATTTTATGAAGTTGAATATACCTATTATACATCATTGTGTTAAGGAAAAGCAATTCCCTTTTAAAACCTATTGCACAGTCAAGAACCATTATGATCAAGTTAAAGTTTCTAATTTCTTCCTCCTTAAGATATCTTGGTTAAACACAGCTTGCTTCATCCAAAGCAGAAAGCTCCAGTTCCAGGTCTACAGGTTTATCCACTACTGCCACTGTACAGCTTGTTGATCAACCTATAGACACTGTACTTATAACTGGATATGATGGGGAGGTACTGTACGTTTTTCTTCCCTCTGCCAGTGAAACACTACTACTGCCAACGCCTCTGTTGACTGCTGTTACGTTTTAGTCTCAAAGGAGTGAGGCAGGAATTATTGTTCTGCTTTCTTTATAAGTGTCCTCATACATGTTTTCAACTTCCCCCCCATTTGCCATCTGTACTTGAATTACAATAACACGGATGAAATTCTGAGGGAGAAATTTAACTTACGGTTGCCCGTTTTGCGAAATTCTGGGTCTGGAACTGTCACGCCCGATTTGGACTGAAAATGCGTTGGACGTCATATTGGCTTGGGCGACTTTTAGTTTTCTGTTCTGTCACTGAGTGTCTTACTTATGGCTGGATCTCAGACTTCTCCACAACTGCTGTTAATGCTGCTTTCTGATTGGCCTGCTTCTTCCAGTGTTTTCTCTCTTTTGAGATGGGGCACTCCACCTCCACTAGTGCCCAGCTAAGAACTGTTGGAAACCAAGAATAAAGGAAAGCCAATTCAAATGTTCACTGAGGCTGGTTCTGAACCCATGACCCTTTGGATGAAGGACAGCTGTGTCTCAGCACAGCTACTGAACCACCAAGATCAAGCACAAAGATTCTTGGAAGGTGCCTTTATGCTAGTGTTGGTGCCCGTCATTTCAGTGCTGCAGGTGGGCTTCTAAACTGTGGATATTGCAAAGGAACAGGAATTGACAAGATTTACACATGACGGGGGTCATTTTACCTTTTGCTGATAGTGTAAAACTGGTGCTATCGATCAGCCGCCTGTTATAAAAGTGGCTCAATTTGAGTAGAAAGAAAAATCGGGCGGGATGTATAACTGGTGGCCAATCCAGTATTGCCCATCTTACATCATCGGCAAAAGTTAAAATTACATCCGGCATCTTTACAAGCTGAAGTACATCATGACTTCATTTCGGATTTTCATTGTTTCTATGTAAGCTTTACATTGGTATGTATGGATTAAAAACAAAAACATGGCTCAAACAGTGTAAGTTTATTAAAATAACAGCCTAGAAACTGTTGTTTAAAACACTAACATTATTTGAAATAAACGGGTTAATGCTTCCATTAACAGACAAAGGAATGTTAAGCATTCATTGCTAATACTGCAAAACAGTAATTTTTAGGTTAAGGTGTATTATGAAGCCTGATATCACACTTTGATTTAAGTTTTCATTAATCATTGTTCCACATTTATTATTGTATATTTTTTTGTTACTTCACACACATAGACACCAGTCTTTACATTAAATGAGTAAATGCAATAATATACGTGAACAGAAAAAAGGATTCATTTATAAAAGAGATGTGACTCAATTACTTCACAATCCTGTTAGCTGCTGCTGAATGGCATACCATTCCCTTAAAGCTGCACCCTATTGATTTTAAAGGTTTATGGAAATGTTTTTAATCAACAGAAAAAGAAAGTATCTGCAGTCAGGATTTGGGATGCACCCCTTCAGAGTGTTCCAGTAATCAGGCTTTTTACATTAAGTAGAAAAAATTGTTTGAATTGATCTATTTTATTTTCAAAGGTTTTCTTTTTATTAGATTCCCTGATACAGCTTTATACCATAATCTGTTTACCTCTATGGTCTGATTGTGACATGAACGTCCATTTTCAGAGCTCGAACCCGTGCTCATCCAGAGAGGTTAAACTTGCCCATCTAACTGGTCTCCATTTCAGTCCAGGCGTCATGCCCTTTTTATTTTCTATTTTTAAGTAACTATCCACAAAGCAACGCACAAATGTTGCTATAATGTGATGTATCCTCCAGCAATACCATCTTTCAGCCTGCAAACCAGCCACACACACACAGGGCAATGTGCTGACGAGCCTGCTCATTTATTGGTTATGTTGGATGTACTTTACCATTTTTTGTTTCATTGATTAATATTGTTCACCAGCTGTTAACTACTGTCATTTTATTTCATAAACAACTGCGAAGTAAAAATGGCAATTGATAGGAAATCATTTGCGCAAATATTACAAGAAAGCATAGATTTTGAAAGATCAAAAACTCTTTCTCAAAAAGTCAACAGAAAGTTGCATTTAAATATTGATTTTGCTTCTTATAGCAACCTGACTGTTGTATTATTCATTGTACTCAATCATTTTCTAATATACACAGGGCTATTATAGGAGCAACGAGTTTTATTTTTTAAATACTCCATTTTCCCCTTATTTAATATTATAACCCACCAATTAAAAAAGCATGTCTTTGTGTTGTATGATGTGAGGCAGCATGTCGGACCCCCATTGCCGTCATAGTGGTGTGTAATGGTGAAGAGGAACTGCTGTCCGCACTAACAGAAAACATGTCCAACCGCAAATGGGGAAACTCAGTATCTCCTTAATGGCCGAATGCGTACTTTATCAAATAAGATTATAAAATGCAGGCTGTGTGCATGGTGCTCGAATTCCCTCTAACATTCAGGAAAAAATGCAATTGTTCTGCTGTTTGAATCATGTGATGCAATTGTGGGCGGGGCTGTCATCCATTTGCAGTGAACTATTGTCACTAAATGGAGATTTCTTACAGTCGTTTTGTAAAGAACAATAAGAAATGACTTATTCTGTATATACAATAATGAATTACACCAGTGGAGTGCGCTTCAAGGCAGTAACAAATCGCATGATTCAGCAGACTTTGATAAACTATTTGAGCTTCGCCACTTCCATTTAATTTGTAGCTGAAACCCTCGATGTATTACTGTGCAACACTGTAACATCCTCCCATTGCTTTCATCAACTACCAAATGTTTGCTTATTTGTCTCATTATTGTATTCTGCTATGATTTGGGTTGCGAATTTTATTAAATAGAATAAAATACCTGTAATTGTATAAACTGGGCCATCAACCTAACACAAAAATATTCACATTACAGGAATTTTCAGTTAAAGTATTCAGATATCAGCAGCGAATAAGTAAATAAAAAACAAAGTGGATTTATTTACAGTCAGAATGGACCATCCCAAACATATGTAGGGTATTAAAAAAAAACAGAGACTCCTAGAACAGTCCTTGCTGCTATTAAGCAAATAGCACTCAGAAGGCTAATTGCATTTTGCCTTCATTTCAGGGAGTATGTATTTTTCCTATTGCTCTAACATTCCTCAGCCTATCATTATGTCCACAGATAGCCAAACACTTGAACAGAACCTAATAATGTTGAAAGCAGAGCCCATTATTCAGCTTGCCCTGTCCCTGAGGAGCAGTCATGAGGTCAGTAGCACAGACTGCCCTAGCACTATCCAGAGATCAGGCCAGGTCACATTCTGCTGACCACAGCTCAACCACTCTCCAGTGTAATAAATTCAGCCACCAGCAATTTCCCAATATCATATATCCAGCTCTGACCATTCCACCTTTCTTCATGCACTGCACACTTGCTTTACAATATTTGCTTTAATGAATGAAAGTGGATAAAAATTTCCATTTTTATTTGGTTAAATTAGATGATTATAGTATTTATTTTTATAACCAATGTGTTTGAGAGGAGAGGGGGTGGTTTCTGTTAGGTGCAGATTTAAAGGTTTTGGAGTTAATGCAGATAGCGTTTATTGATCTTCTTGAGGTAAGTCTTTCCTGTCTGGTGGCTGTACACAGATCTGTCTGTGCGGTGCTGATAGGATTGCTAGCTCATGGGATTAGATGTTAGTGATGAGGAAATCCATAAACATCTGGATCCTAGTCCAAATCCAACTTTCAACTGTTGATCCGAATGTTTCTGTTCCCAGTCCAGTCCTGCTTGTAGTATATTTTTCCACAGTGATGTTATTGCGGCTTCTTGTTGCTAAAATTCTAGGATTATCAAAGATTTGTAGTGCTGGATTGAAAGGTGGAAGATAGTTTGCAATAATATTCTGAGGTTGAAATTATTTTAGGAATAAAAGAGAAATGTTTGTATTTATTTAAATAAAGAGAAAGCTCTGAACGCAGACCAGGTTTATAACCACTTGATCCCAGCACTATTCTGGAACTTGTTAGTCACAATTAATACTTCATGAAATTTCCAATAAAACAAAATGTGATTAAGAAGCAATAATATTCCAAAGTGAGAGTTTATTGTTTATTGCCACTTTTGCTTACCAATTTAAGTACTGAATGTTATTTGTGTGTATGTTTTGGATACTGTGGAGATGCTGTTGGAGTTACTAAAGGTCATTCATCTGGTATATCACCTCAGAAAATGTATCACCAGGTTAGTGAAAATAGCCGCACTTCATGGTGAAACTACTGACATTGCTGCATCGCCGATCACAAATTCCAAACTGATATTTATGGAAGGCGTTGCAAAAGTTAATCATGGAACAGATATAATAAAAGCAACTGAAGTGCAGATATAACCTTGCAGCCAACTCCAGGAATTATTCGATGCAGTCAGAAAGCCCCTTCAATGTACTGACTGAAATCCTTGAGGATGAAAAAGGTCAATGGCTCTCTTCAGGATGCTTAGAAATTCTTGGCTAGTCTAATAGTTGGAATGCCTGACAGAGGTGGAGTACTGCAACTTGGATAGTGTCTTCTGCTGTTACGTGGTTGTATCCTCCCAGGCAATCACAGAACACCTCTGTACCCTGACAAGGTCCACAACCCGCCTGGCTGAAAGAGATGGAATTGAAAGCAGTGGAAGCTAAAGAGTAAAAATGCGATCGACTGAAAGGTTCAATAAAATGAGCTGATTCTATGGTGTATCCATGTTACATTTTTATTTTGCCACTGCCCACAGTCCTGTTGCCGACGTCTCTTTCTCATATACCTGGCGCTGGCTGTTGAAACATTCTCTCATTCCTGACCTCATGTCCCTGAGGTTTTATCGCTGATGGTTATATTGGAGACAGTCCTTTAAAAAGAAATGCACGTGGTCACTCTAATTAAAGGGCCTTTTGAGTATTTGTAAAATGACACATTCCATCACTAAATGAATTCAAGTCATAAGTAATTTTGATTTTAAAAAGATGTAAATTTTTCAATTCATTTTGGTTTTGTAAAATTGACTGTTGCTCATCCTGCTGAAATAATTAGACGTGTAAAACTGAAAGTGAAAGACAAGCGAATTTAAGAATGTGTTGTTCTAAATAACAGCTTAAAAATCTATTTTAAGGTGATGTATCCTGAAAACTCAGTCTACATTGTCTAATAAGAGGACCAGGAAGTGGTTCATATATATTCTGCTGTTGAATTTATGGATGGTTTTAAATAAATTTATATAAAATAATTGGATGTTCCCTTTGTTTTTGCTGGTGTTCATGACAGTTTAACATTAGTATGATCTCTATAGCTATACTGATACTCTACAGAGTCTTGTGTATTGGAAACATTTAAACTAAATTGAGTTCACCCTGTACTTTTTCACAAATAAGTAAGAGTAAATTGTACATTATACCACAGACTGGACATTGAGAATTACAGGATGGATTGTGCTGAGGAGAATGATATAGAACATAAAATTAGACTTAGTAAGTTCAGATAAAAGCTTTCAAGCAGTCAACAATTATTCTTTCTTACATGATGTATTCAAATTAATCCAATCCATGTATTCCACCTTAATAGTGCATAATTTTTGTACAGTAAATACAAATTTTTATAAAACTACTAAGGTGAAATTCTTAATGTTAAGGCCTCGCTGTTAGTTACCTGAATATTTAAAGAAATGTTCTGTGACCAAGCAACCGAAAACTGGACATTGTCATTTTGGTTTCCAATTATTACAGGCAAATAAATAAAAACTCTACAATTATTTAACTTTCACATCCTAATTATAGTCTGTTGTTTGGATTTAATCCCTACCTAAGGATACTTCCTTGTTCAGCAATCATTATCCAATAGAATTCTTGAGGTAAATTGAGAAGGTAAACAAAGCAAATCATCGACACAATTTAATACTTGAACCCTTTGTAATTAGAATGTCACGTTTTATTTGTAAGGGAGCCGATTACTTATTAAATTAAAGCCCAGAATTCAAAGAATTATCCATTCATTTTCTGTTAGTAGCTGGTGTGATGTAGGAGAACATTTTACTGGAAAACCACCAAAAAAATGATGAACCTTCAAGATTTTAAACCTTTCCTTGGCAGCAGCATTTTAATATAAGGGTAAGATGACACACATCATTTAGGACAGTTTGATCTCTGAGCTCTATGATACAAGTTCATTTGGCCAGGCATGAATAATCTGAGGATTTACTTTTATCATAAAAATTAAGATTACAAGATGTGCTGGTTCAAGTATTATGTATTTGCAAAATCGGCAGATAATATAAGGCAGAACAGAAACTCTAAACCAGTTCTAAACTGATCTTGTAATTAGAGGTTTGTATTTATAATGCAGCAGTAACTTCTAGAATTGTTTTTATGATCATTTATTACAGAGAAAATATTTCACTTGTAAATATTTATTTTCAACTGATCTAAATATTAAGTAAAATGTGTATTTGTAATAAAAAGGAATTGAATGGGAGCTGCTCAGCTCTTGGCAGTTAGAAGCTATCCTTGCTGTTTATTTAACTTTTCATTTCAGAAATATATCACCCTATGTTAACATATATATCAGTGCCAAACAGTACTTGGTAATACCTGATCGATACTATGTATGTCAAACAATTCTATCACCATTTGTTTCCTATGAGTTGATAAAAGTTGATACAGAATCCAGCACATTTGGAATCAGACAGCATGATACTGTTTCCAGGAACATATTTTATTGGAGTTACAATTTACACGTAAATAGCTATCCGTTACAAAATGCAACACAACAGAAGATTTTCACCCTGCTATACTTTTAAAATATATATTTTCGAAACAAAGGATCTATATATGTATATCCAAAACAATGAGAAGTCTTTTCATTATAACAGGAGAATTTGTTCAGCATATTGTATTGAAATATTATAAGGCTTCTACGTCAGTTCCTGAAGTTCGCCCCCCCCCCCGCATTTATTAATATATTTAAATATGAGAAGCTGCAGATAATTTAAACTGAAAATCGTTTGTTAATGATTCGCCAAAATTGCTGAACAAACTAACTTGTTATTAAAAATGGATTGCAAGTAGCATTACCATGCTGTAGATGATGTGCAGATTATTCAATATAAACCAGACACTTAAGCTTTAGCATGTTCTGAATGTCCACTGCTACATTTGTAATTGTTAAGAAATTTGGTATCATACAATCACAATTTTTTACATGCATTTGTGTTAGAAGTGGATATTTACATTATTTTTTAGTGTATTATAAGTGCTATCAAATTTCAACCAAATTATTTTTAAATTGCTACCTAAACGTTGTTGGGTTGTAAGTGCATATTTAAAAGACCTTTAAATGCAGGAATAATCTGTACCTATTTTTAGATGTAAATGGATAATTGGCATTAAGCTATATGCAAGTTTGCTCTGCCATGTTCAGTGCTGTACGATGTGATCAGAAGGACATTTTGTGAACAGAACACACCGGGCCCAGGCACAAATCGTTTTACTACAAATCACTCATTAGAAACTTTCAAGTAAATTTCACTGCTGCCAAAAAGCAGGATTGTAAGAGAAAAGATTCCAATGGGAAGAAAAAGGGGGTTGAGTGTGTCAATAATAAATGGTTTAAAAGGAAAACAATTCAAATTTCCACAAGACTAACACTGACATTGTCTCTTTCAAAATTGATTGGCCAAGAGATATTACGATCTGGCAGTAAGAATTTTTTTTTATGGTTTGAAAAATAGCTTCTACAAAGTGTAACACATAAGAATTGCACGTCTGTGGAAGTGTGAGATACTAACTGAACGATAGTTACTTAGCAACAACAAAAGAAGAAACAATAAAAATGTATGCAGATGTAAGTTCAATCGAAGAATGCAGTGTGCTGTGGTCCATGCATGTCTTCTATTTTATTTTATTATGTTCAGCATTCAAATGAACAGAGGAAAGGTGATTCTGAAGCCAGCCAATTCCAATCAGGGCTCAAAGAAATAACATTACAGCAGATGGATTAGCACAGGACAAACACAGCACTGTGGGCTGGCTGTGGATGATGACAATATATATTGTGAGCATGTTCAAACAATAACATTGCAATAATAAGTGGCTTCAATCGCTTCAATGTAAATGTCCTAATGGAAGTGAGACAAAAGAACCGGAACTAGTGAATGTGGTACAAGGTTGACCCAATATATTAAAGATTCCACTAGGGGTACCTAGCATCTTGATCTAGTTCTTCCAAGTGATCAGGGTAGCATCCATAACATAGAAGAGATGGAATCTCGAGGGGCTGGTGGCCACAGCATGATTAAATTTGAGATTATCTAGCAATCAGCGGCAGTAAGGGCCAGCACAGAAACATATGATTGTAAAATGGCAAACTTCAAAAGGGAGGAGGGAGCAACTTAAAAGATTTAACTGGGAAATACAGCAGTAAGATATTTAATTTGGGGAAAAAATGGAATACCTTTTAAAATTAGAATGCTGAATATGCAAGATAAGCCGAAGAAAATTAAGTGTAAGCTGAAAAAGCAGCCCCCAAATGGATCAATAGGTCAATTAAAATGGGAATAAGAGAAAAAAAAACTATACAATAGATGCAGGGAAAAGGAGGGGGAGAAAGCTCATAGAAGCATAGAAATTTGCTAAAACAGGTAATTAGAGAATCAAAAAGGGCTCAAAGTATTAATCACAATTTTAAACTATTCTTTCAGTATTAGGAAAGAGTTGAGATATTAAAATGAATAGATTGCTGTTTCCTAGGAATACTAAGGAGAACAGTACTAACTAAATACCCAACCCAGTATCCTTGGGGATTTTGAAATTATTATTATAGCAAAGCTACTTGATAAATTAAAGGCTCGTAGGACTAAAACATTCGCTGGATGTGGTTGCATATTTCCTAGGGCGCTGAAGGAAGGAATTTGTCGGGTGCTGATCATTACCAAGAATGAATCATTGGGCACCATTGAGATTCCACAGGTTGGAGGCAAACACATGTGGTGACGAATCTAACTTGGACAAGTACAGGCCCCTCATCAGTAATACATAGCACAGAAACAGGCCATTCGGCCCAACCAGTCCATGCCGGCGTTTATGCTCCACTCGAGCCTCCACCCATCTTTCTTCATCTAAATCTATCAGCATAACCCTCTATTCCCTTCTCCCTCATATGCTTGTCTAGACTCCCCTTAAATGCATCTATACTGTTCGTTTCAACCACTCCCTGTGGTAGCGAGTTCCACATTCTCACCACTCTTTGGGTAAAGAAGTTTCTTCTGAATTCTCTATTGGATTTCTTGGTGACTATCTTATATTGATGGCCTAGTTATGCTCTTCCCTACAAGTGGAAACATTCTCTCTGTATCCACTCTATCAAAACCTTTCATAATTTTAAAGACCTCTATTAGGCCACCCCTCAGCCTTTTTTCAAGAGAAAAGAGACCCAGCCTGTTCATCCTTTCCTGATATGTATACCCTCGCATTTCTGGTATCATCCTTGTAAATATTCTCTGCACCCTCTCCAGTGCCTCTATATCCTTTTTATAATATGGCGACCAGAACTGTACGCAGTACTCTAAGTGTGGCCTAGCCAAGGTTCGATACAGGTTTAGCATAACTTCCCTACTTTTCAATTCTATCCCTCTAGAAATAAACCCTAGTGCTTGGTTTGCTTTTTTTATGGTCTTGCTAACCTGTATCGCAACTTTTAGTGATTTGTGTATTTATACTCCGAGATCCCTTTGTTCCTCTACCCCACCTAGACTTGCACCTCCAAGTAGTAAGTGACCTCCGTATTCTTCCTACCAAAATATAATACCTTACATTTATCTGTGTTGAACTTCATTTGCCAATTATATGCCCATTCTTCAAGTTTATTAATGTCCTCCTGTAATTTGTTGCAGTCCTCTTCAGTATTGACTATCCCCTCCAATTTGGTGTCATCCGCAAATTTAGAAATTGTGTTTTTGATTCCAAAGTCTAAATCGTTAATATAAATTGTGAACAACAGTGGTCCCAGCACTGATCCTTGTGGAACACCACTAGCCACCTTCTGCCACTGTAAATAGTTACCTTTTACCCCTACTCTCTGCTTTCTGTCCTGAAGCCAGCTAGCTATCCATTCTGCTACTTGTCCCCTGACTCCACATTCTCTGACCTTGTTCATCAGTCTATTATGGGGTACCTTATCGAAGGCCTTTTGAAAATCTAGATAAAACCTGCAGGGCTACAGACCAAGAGCTGGGAAGTGGGATTAGGCTGGCTAGCTCTTTGTTGGCCGACGCAGACACGATGGGCCGAAATGGCCTCCTTCCGTGCTGTAACGTTCTATGCTTCTATGATAAATTACATCTACTGCATTACCATTGTCTACTCTTTCTGTTACCTCTTCAAAAAATTCAATGAGTTTGGTCAAGCAAGACTGTCCCTTTTGAAATCATGCTGACTATTCATTACTATGTTTTTGGTTTCTAGATGTTCTTCGATTTTCTCCTTTAGTAGGGATTCCATTATTTTCCCTACCATCGATGTTAAGCTGACTGGTCTATAATTCCCTGGACATGTTCTATCCACCTTCTTAAATATAGGTATTACGTTAGCTATCCGCCAGTCCTCTGGCACTACACCTTTTTCTCATGAATTATTAAATATTTGCAGTAATGCCTCTGCTATCTCTTCCCTAGATTCTTTTAAAATGCATGGATGCAATCCATCCAGCCCAGGGGTTTTATCCTCTTTGAGTTTGATTAGTTTATTTAATAATATCCCCTCTTTTTATTTTAAATACACATATCTCATTACTAATCTCATCATCCAATGCCATGTCCTCCTGTTCTATCTCCCTGGTAAATACTGAAGCAAAATAATTATTTAATATTTCTGCCATCCCTCTATCGTTACCTGTGGTATTGTCCTGTCTATCCCTTAATGGCCCTATTCCCATCCCAACTTTCCTTTTGTTATTGATGTGCCTGTAAAATATTTTAATATTTTGCTTTATGTTTCTTGATAATTGAATTTCATAGTTCCTCTTTGCCTTCCTAATAGTTTTTTTTTACTTCTCTCCTAATCTCTTTGTATTCTCCCTTATTATGCACTCCTCTGCTGTCTATGGACTTAATGTATGCCTCTTTTCTTACCCTCAAATTGTTCCCTTATGGCTTTATTCATTCATGGATGTCTCATTAGTGTTCAGTTTGTTCTTTCCTTTTAGCGGAATATATTGTTCCTGCACTCTGTTGAACTAGGTAAACTAAAGGAAACTATTCTAAGGGCTATACTGAAAGAAGACCTATTACTAATAGCTTAACAAGAAACAGCTGGCATCGATTTTGAAGTTGCTACCTGACCAACATTCTTGACATTTTTGAAGGTCTCACCAATAAAGAAAGAAAGACTTGCATTTATATAGCGCCTTTCATGACCACTGGACGTCTCAAAGCGCTTTACAGCCAATGAAGTACTTTTGAAGTGGAGTCACTGTTGTAATGTGAGAAGATAGTTTAATATACCATATGATACACGTCAGTGGAACTTTCAGAAAGCTTTTGACATGGTTCCACATGAAAGACTAATTAAACTAAGGGGGTGATTTTGCCAGCCCTGGGGAGGAGGGTATGGAGGCAGGACTGCCGGGAAAATGGCAGAATTTGGGGGCGGGAGCCTAACCCGCCCCCAACCCGCCTCTGTGCCATCTTGCCAGGAGACGGGTTGCCGACCCACGCCGGGTTCCATCTCCTTGGCTCCGAAACCCGCAAGGGTCAGCGAGGCAAGCAGTGGGTCTGCGGGGGTCAGAGGGGTCCAAAAGTGCACTGTGGAGGTAAGTGATGGGTGCAATTGTGGAGAGGTGTGTATCTGAGGTAAGTGCAAAGTGTTATTAAAAGTGTACTTACCTTTGGTTCTTCCTGCAGGCTTCAATCAGTGGGTATGCGGAGAGTCTCGCACCTCCGCGGTAGAGATGACAGATGGCCGTTGCACTCTCCAATGCAGTAACCATCTAATTTCTACAAAAGAAAGAGGTTTGATGAGGTCTTGAATTCAAGAACTCATCAAACTGCAGAGATTGTCAGTGTTTGACAGCTTCACAGAGCTGTCAAACGATGACAATTCATCTGTCAAAATTTTTTAACAGATGAAACGTCATACGTTGACGTTCTCTGTAACCGGCTTTCCCTTAATTGGCCTGCTAAGCCCGCTGGGCAGGCTTAACAAGGTCAATCAAGGGAAAATAGCATGGGTTGGCCAGAAGTTGATGGAGGCGGGACTGAAACCTGACAAGTGGAAGTCCCGCCTCCAAAAGCTCCCCATTGGCAAAATCCAGCCCTAAAAGCCACAGAGTAGGACACAGAAAATTGCTTAAAAAACAGAAAACAATCAGTACTCATAAGAATTAGAATGTCAAGTCTCACAGGGGTCAGTTCGAGAACCTTCAATGCTTTTAATTTGCATAAATGACGTGGATACTAAAAGCGGGTGTAGGCTTGTCAAATTTGCCGATGACACAAAGATATTAACAGTAGACATGGGATACATTTCCAATTTTGCTACACATTGTGCATACAGAAAATATTTCCCCAATGAGTGGAATTAAATTAACAGAGGGACTTAGAAAAGCACCTGGTGATGATTTTAGAAAATATGACAATGCAATTAAAAAGTTAATAGAATCCTGGAATTTATGGTCAGAACAGTTGAATACAGATATTCAAAGGTTATGCTAAGGTTTAACAGGGTGCTGGGCAGATGATACTTAGAGCACTAAGTATGTTCTAAGCAGTTCAGTGACTTTCTCTTCCAATTCCTTGGAGCAAACTGAAATTGTGAGGTAGACCCCAATATTTTCCTCTGTGGGCTACTCCTCAACAAATTTGTGAAGAAATTGCTCATAAGCATGTTTATGAAATTGTTAAAACTAATTTATGGGGGAAAGTATCAGGGATAGTCTACTATGTGATGTGAAAAATGTGTTGTGAAAAATAAGTCACGTTGTAGGGCTAGAAGGACATACGTTTATTGGTGTAAAGCAAATTTAAATCAGATATTAGGAAGAACGTTTTTACTCAAAGGATAATAATCTGTCAAACAGGTTACGGAAACATTAGCAATGTTCAAACAGCAGTTGGGCGGTAAGGTGGGAGAGTTGGGTACTAGAGCGATGAGTTTTGATAGGCTGAATGGCTGCCTCTTGTCCTTGACTTTCCTTATGAAAACTCTGACAACAATTAGACTACAGCGTAATGTGAGTTACAGATCAGGGTAATGTCTGACTTCTTGCCACTGGCAGAGAGCCTTGGCTGCTTGGAGCACTTCTTGGAAATTTGGGCACTGATGTGCACAATTTTTTTATGACCAGTCATTTCAAATAGAAAGACTTCCACTAATATAGCACCTTTCATGCCCTTAAGACTTCCAAAGTGCTTTACCCCCAATGAAGTATTTTTGAAGTGAAATGCAGCAGCAATTTGTACTCAGCAAGGCCCCACAAGTAGCAATGAAATTAATGACCAGGTAATTGGTTTTTGGGGATGTTAGATGAGTGATGAATATTGGCTAAGGCATCAGGAGAACTCTTCTGCTCTTTTTCAAACAGTGCCATGGGATCTTTTATGATCTTATATTGGGCCTCAGCTTAACATCTCATCCAAAGGTTGGCACCTCTGACAGTGCAGATCTTCCTTAGTACTGCACTGAAGTGCCAGCCTAGATTATATACTCAATTCACCAGAGTGGGGCTTGAACCTACTACCTTCTGATTCAGAGGCAAGAGTCCCACCACTGAACCAACACTGACACAAAGGATGAGCCCAAATGTCTGACGTGCTCCTGGCAGAAGAGGCTCTGTACCAGGAAAGCAATGTTGGAAAATTATTCCAATCATTTCAGTCTTTGGTTTGTGCTTGTTGAGGCAGAGATTTCCAAGGACGGCAGCCTTTTATTCTGTCTTATACTGTATTAGAAGTTCAAGGTACTATTTTACTATTAGGGCTTAATTCAGAACCAAATTGAACATTCTAATCAATTTGAATTGGGCATACGCAAATTATGCAGACACATGTACGATGCTGTTTTCTATATTTTCCCCTGTTCTTGACCAATTTGGCCCAAATGTTTTCAGGTATTGTCAAGGACCTAAAGTGTGTCAGAACAGACAACAAGTGCTTTATAAAATACATTTTTTCCTTCTAGTATGCAGTATTTAGTATCAAATCTCCTTCATAGTCTAACACCTAGGGTTAGATTTTTATCCTTTTCAAAAAAATAGTGAAATGCCTAATTTCAAGATAATTTACAACGTGCTCTTGAAATCAGTTTTGAAACATGTTTTTTGAGAATACAGTTCCATTCAGTGTAATGAAAATCTAGCAGCCAGCAGTCATGCACTTTGGATCCAAGAAAGACAAATCGGAATATTTTCTTAATGGTGAGAGATTAGGAGTTGTGCAGGAGCAAAGGGATTTATGTGTCCATGTACACAAATCACTAAAAGCTAGTAGACAGCTACAAAAAGCAATCTAAAAGCCTAATGGAATGTTGGCCTTTATCTCAAGGGGACAATATTTTACCTTTGGCAGACTGAGTCTATGGGGGTCCAGGCCAAGACATAGGCCTAGGTCCCCAGGCAGGCCCCACTTCCACCCCAAGTAAGGCTGGTACTCCTTCTTTTGGGGATGAGGAAATTCCTGGCCTGGTAGTCCCCTCTCTCACGACCATGCTCCTTCTGACAAAGGTGTCCTTATTTGCAGTGGAATGAGATTCCTCTACAATCCTCCATTAATAAGGTCCTGAGGAGACTGGCACAGAAGGTGGGAACCAGGCGTACCCAGGTCCCAGCCTAATTCCAGGGTCTTCTGCCACACTCCCGCTGGACTTAGAGTTGGAATACACTGGTGGCCCACAGAAATTCAGGGGCTCTGCTTCAATCCCCACTGTTTTTATGTTTAAAGGCAAAATTGGCACAGTGTAAGGTAGATGGTGGATTCTATCAACAAGAAACTCACTCCATATAAGGAAGCAATCAATTTATTTGAGAGGGAGAGTCTGGAAGGTGTTGGGAATAAGAGATTGGAGGGTTGCATAGAACTATTGTTATCTACCATATTATTCCTATATTCTTTGATTTACATGATATGTTGCATCAATGTGCCCACATACACTGATTGTTATTATATGGTTAGGAAATACAAATATTTTAGGTTTGCCAACCTGAGAAGAACATTTGACTCCTCTAAAACATTCAGTTAAATCTTGTAAGTTTATTTTTGCATCATAAGCAAAAACGTGATTGTTCTCCCCATGACTAAGAAAGACACACAGAAAGCAGTCCGCATCAGAATGATCTGAAGTAGCCACTTCATGAATTATCTCCAACACTCCTGTCGCTTTGAGGTTATCATAAGGACGTACACTTGTGCACAATGAAGTACTCACATGGATAAGTGTGCATGGATGTCCATTCTACTTTTTCACTGAGCAAGGAGAACCCAGCAGTCAACAAAAGGACCACTCACTTTAGCACCAACCACCACTCCCCTCAAGCATCAGTTCAGATGTGCACACTACAGGAGAAGATCAGAGTGATTGGAGGAGGAAGAAGAAGGTGGGATACTAAGTGCTGGTGATGAAGAGGTAGCAGTGGTGGGACTGATGAAGGACCAGATAGTGCATGGTAAAGATTCAGAAGGCTGAGTGCCATTCCTCAATTGGAAAGGGATATAGATCTCAGTGGTCATATTTTCCAACTGAAGCAATAAGAAATCAAGTTTCGTGTGGAACCTTCATAACATGACGTAACACGTGGTAAAACACAACCAGATACAGCATGAACCTTCATCTATTCTTCCCCAGCAATGGACCTTAACCCCTAACTTTAAAACAACATCAGTTTTTAAAATTTGTCCTTAGGATATGGGCGTCGCTGGCAAAGCCAACATTTATTGCCCATCCCTAATTGGTGGTGGTAGCCGCCTTCTTGAACCGCTACAGTCCGTGTGGTGAAGGTACTCCCACTGTGCTGTTGGGGAGGAATTTCCAGGATTTTGACCCAGTGACTATGAAGGGACGGCAATATACTTCCAAGTTAGGATGGTGTGTGACTTGGAGGGGAACTTGCAGTGCATCTTGTAGATGGTACACACTGCAGCCACGGTGCGGCGGTGGTGGAGGGATTGAATGTTTAAGGTGGTGGATGGGCTGCCAATCAAGCGGGCTGCTTTGTCCTGGATGGTGGCGAGCTTCTTGAATGTTGTTGGAGCTGCATTCAGGTAGCTAAAGTGAACATTGGTCCCTTAGACGATGAGACTGGGGAATTAATAATGTGGAACAGGGAATTGGCAGAGACTCTGAACAAATATTTTGTATCTGTCTTCATGGTAGAAGACACTAACAACATCCCAATAATGGATAATCAAGGGGCCACAGGGAGGGGGGAACTAAAGACAATCACTATCATTAAGGAAATATTACTTGGTAAAATAATAGGACTAAAAGATGACAAGTCCCCCTGGATCAGATGGCCTGCATCCCAGGGTCTTAAAAGAAGTGGCTGCAGAGATAATGGATGTATTGGTTGCAATATACCAAAATTCCCTGGACTCTGGAGAGGTCCCAGTGGATTGGAAAACCGCAAATGTAACACCCCTATTTAAGAAAGGAGGGAGACAAAAAGCAGGAAACTATAGACCACTTAGCCTAACATCTATTGTTGGGAAAATGTTGGAGTCCTTCATTAAGGAAGCAGTGGCAGGGCATTTGGAAAATCATAATGCAGTCAAACAGAGTCAGCATGGTTTTATGAAAGGGAAATCATGTTTAACAAAGTTGCTGGAGTTCTTTGAGGAGGTAACGAGCAGGGTGGACAAAGGTGAACCAGTGGATGTGGTGTATTTGGATTTCCAGAAGGCATTTGATAAGGTGCCACATAAAAGGTTACTGCATAAGATAACACCTCACGGAATTGGGGGTAAGGGCCCCGAAATTCCGTTCCCTACGGGTGTGTACGCACTGTGTACTCACCCGTAGGGCCAACGGAAGTGGCGGTTTCACGCATGCACTGCGCATGTGCTGGAAACCGGAGCTTCCGTTCTGTGAAGAAAGGGGTTTGCAGGTCAAACGCCTGCGCCAGAGAGGCAGTGTGTACGCCTGGAACATCCATTTTTTTCGAGGTTGATGCAGTCCGGGTAAGTCGGTAGCAGCTGCGCCTGGAAAAGCAGGCGCAAGGCCTGCTTTTAACAAGGTAAGAGGTGATATCAGTAAAAGAAAACATTTTTTTAAACTTATTTATCATTTTAAAATACTTTAAAGAAAGGTAAGTTTATTTTTAGCCCCGTTAAAAACTTTAATTATTTTTTTCAAAAATTAAAATTTTTGTTTAAAATAGTTAATTTATGTAATTTATAGTCATTTTAAAAATGTGATTTTCTTTTAAATTTATTTGAAGTTTTACTTATGTTTTGAGGGTGATCTCTATTCATAGATTTGACAGGCCTTCCTGTCAAATCCATGAATGGAGATTCCCTGATCTGATTGGCTCCCCATGGCCCACATGATCCCAGGGACGCTGCGAACTAGCTGCGCCCCTGGGATACGCGTACCCTGCACACCGGCAGTTTGAGGAGGCACATCAATGGAATTCTATGCCGGCCCAGAGAATTATAGTCGACGCGGTTCGTTTGTGCAGGTCGGGGGCTTACGCCCGCGAGAAGCCTCCGACCAGAATTTCTGGGCCAATATATTAGCATGGATAGAGAATTGGCTAACTAACAGAAAGCAGAGAGCCGGGATAAATGGGTAATTTTCCGGTTGGTAAACGGTAACTAGTGGGGTGCCACAGGGATCAGTGCTGGGGCCTCAATATTTACAAACTACATTAATGACTTGGATGAAGGGACCGAGTGTAATGTAGCCAAGTTTGCAGGTGATACAAAGATGGGTGGGAAAGCAAGTTGTGCAGAGGACTCAAAGAACCTGCAAAGGGATATAGACAGGCTAAGTGAGTGGGCAAACATTTGGCAGATGGAGTATAATGTGGGAAAGTGCGAGGTTATACACTTTGGCAGGAAAAATAAAAAAGCAAATTATTATTTAAATGGAGAGAGATTACAAAATTCTACAGTTCAGAGGGACCTGGGGGTCCTTGTGCATGAAACACAAAAAGTTAGCATGCAGGTACAGCAAGTAATCAAAAAGGCAAATGGAATGTTGGCCTTTATTTCAAAGGGGTTGGAGTATAAAAGCAGGGAAGTTCTGCTACAACTGTACAGGGTATTGGTGAGACCACACCTTGAGTACTGCATACAGTTTTGGTCTCCTTATTTAAGGAAGGATATACTTGCATTGGAGGCAGTTCAGAGATGATTCACTAGGTTAATTCCAGAGATGAGGGGGTTGACTTATGAGGAAAGGTTGAGCAGGCTGGGCCTATACTCATTGGAATTTAGAAGAATGAGAGGTGATCTTATTGAAACATATAAGATACTGAGGGGGCTCGACAAGGTAGATGCAGAGAGGATGTTTCCCCTCGTGGGGAAATCTAGAACGCAGGGGCACAGCTTTAGAATAAAGGGTCGCCCTTTTAGAACTGAGATGAGGAGGAATTTCTTCTCTCAGAGGGTCGTAAATTTGTGGAATTCTCTGCCCCAGAGAGCTGTGAAGGCTGGGTCATTAAATACATTTAAGGTGGAGATAGACAAATTTTTGCAAGATAAGGCAATGAAGGGTTATGGGGAGCAGGCAGGGAAGTGGTTTTGAGGTCAAGATCAGCCATGATCTTATTGAATAGCGGAGCAGGCTCGAGGGGCCAAGTGGCCTAGTCCTGCTCTTATTTCTTATGTTTTTATATTCTTATGTTCATCCAGGCAAGTGGAGAATATTCCATCACACTCCTGACTTGTGCATTGTAGATGGTGGAAAGGTTTTGGGGAGACAGGAGGTGAGACACTCGCCACACAATACCCAACCTCTGATGTATGAATCATTTCTAGCCATACTAGTGCTCTTTTAAATGGCATTGCCAATTTATGGACAGTTTTGTATTATGAACTTATGACCATTAGGAACTGGGTCAAGACAGCTCAAAGCCATCTTACATAGAACCCTAACAGCCAGCAGACAGGAGAGATTTCCATCCTGTCAGTTTGGGTAGCACTCAAAGTGAGGCTCAAAAGATGAAAGGACAGTGGCCTAGAAATTGGGTTTTGGCTTAGCCAGGGCTTTAGCGCCGGAAGTTAGTGCCGGCGCTAGTCCCCCTGCGCGCGCCAAAAATTCAGTAGCGCCGCGCCCAAACGGCTGCCGGTGCTACTGAAGGGTCTTAGCGCCTGGAAAAGGGTGCTAACTGCCATTTAGCGCCGCAATTCCGGCGCTGCGGCACCCGATGCGGTGCGGCAGGCTGGGGAAGTGCAGGCCTCCTCCTTCCGTTAAGGAGGAGCTGCCTGCACCCGGCCGTGGCCCGCGCAAATCTGTTTAAAAATGAGCCCGGCACCTCGGACAAGTGCCGGGCTTGCATCTGTTCGGGGGGGGGGGGGGGAGAAGTCCGGGGAGGGAGCTGCGGGCAGGCGGCCAGCGGGAAAGCGGCCGGCCGCCGCGGGGCCTTTAATGCGCCGGCGCAAACACATGTTGGACTCTGTTGCCAGAGTCTTAGTTGCGGCTGCCACGGGCGAGGCGGCCGCAACTGAATGTCGGCGCTGGGGCCCGTCGGCATGGCAACCGGGACGCTGCGCACACCGATGACGTCATCGGTGCCGGCGCAGCGCTACCGGTGCAACGCCGCTTTAGGGCCCCAGGGAATTTTTCAACTGGCCATAACTCTGGCGCTAGTCCCTCTAGCGCCTCAAAAGCGGTGCTAAGGCTAGTGAATTTCTAGGCCAGTGTGTGTTAACACACCATGGCCTAGAAATTCATTAAGGCGCTGCCAGCTTTGCGGCCAGTTACCGCCTAAAGAGGGCTTCTGTGCCAAAAATGAGTTTGCGCTGATATTCAGCGCAGCGGTATTGGCGGCGGTAGCCGTTAGCGCTGCGCCGGCACTGATGACGTCATCGGTGTGCGCAGTGCCCTGGTTCCGCCCCGAAACCGGCCCGATCCCCATATTTAGTAGCGGCCGCCTCCTCCGAAGCGGCCGCAAACAGCGACCAGAAAACGGGGCCATGCTGTAGCCTTAGTGGGGCACTTTAAAGGGGAAGGTGCGGCCGGCCGCTTTTTCAGCAGCCGCCTGCCCGCACCTCCTTCCCCGGCCTCCTCCACACCCCCCCCCCCCGCGGCATTGCCGGCTGCTTTCCGCGAACCCGGCACTTCTCCGTGGTGCCGGGCTCATTTGCCGGCACTCTCCAGCGGCGATCTCCCCGTTGCAGGCAGCTCCCCCTTAAGAGAAGGAGGAGGCCTGCAGTACCGCAGCCTGCCGCTCCGCAGCGGCTGGCGCAGCGGCGCCAAGAGCGCTGAAATTCAGTGTCAGCGCCCCAAGCGGAGGCGGGCACACCCTGGTATAGCGCCTGGTTCTGAATTGGGGCGCAAACACTGAATATCTGACGATCGCTAATGGCTCCCCGCCCAGCGCTAACTTTTGGGCGCGAGCGAGCTGACCGCCCCAAAGTGAATTTCTAGGCCTATGTCATCCAATCGCCCACTGTGAAATAATGTTCTATTATCCATTCCATCCTATTAAGAAAGCAGTGTTGAGCATAAATTGGAGTAAAATATCCTTTAAAATAAATCTTCAGATTAAGAAGGTCTTCATTAGAAAGATTTTTTACAATGCTAAAAAACTAGCTTTGCATTTTCTAAGTTTATTTTAAGAGGACCACTACAATGATCTATTGTCTACTTTATTTCCATTTTACACAACTCAGATTTATTTAATCAATTTATTTAATCACAAATGTGTTTCTTTGTTGCAAAACACAGGGCAGTTTAGGTTCTCAAAGGGACAACAGCATGATGTTCATACTTGAACAAACTCTTTCATGTCCACTAGCTTCATCCTGAAAAGAAAATCAGATGGCAGTGACATCCCCTGTAATTTGTTTCTAATGTCACAGTAAGTAATCAGATGTGTGCCGCTATTGCGCACACACGGTCTCACGCGTGCTCTGTTGCTGGGCATTTTGTGCCTGATTTGCCATGAATGTGAGTCAAGTTGCTCCTGTCAGTAATGCTGTGTGCACTCCCTAAAGAGAGTTTTGAGGCTGAACTAATGTCTTTTTCTGTTTTGTTCTTTAACTGACTTGAAAACACTGGTCTCTCTTCATCTATGGCTCCACTGAACTGGAAACCTTAACCTACTGGGCACTCAATTTCCATTTGAAACTCTCCATAAAACTTGTGTCCGATATTATACAAAAGAATAACATTCAGTCGCACAAAATGTTTTAAGCAATATCAGAATAACAAGTATATGTATGATAATGGAGAATTAACATTAGGGTAGGCAATTATAGGACTGGATCTGATGGACTTGTTCTTCAATTGACCCACCCATGCTTACATTCCTCCTCCCTACTACAGTCCGAGTCCAAGTTCATTCATGCTATTCAATTGCACCTCTTAAAAATCTGAATGGAAAAATGTTATGCTTGTTTGATGAAAAATAATCCACATTGTGTTGCTGTGCTACTGACAGCTTGCTTCCTGAGGGTATCCTGAATCGTGTCAAGGTATCCTCAATTGACTTTGAATGGATAATGCTTAGCCAGTTGGTATACTGAATTTCACGTAAGTATGATCGAATCTGCTTTAAACACTTGGCTGCTCATTTTGTAAGAATTTTATTTATCATAAATGTCTTGTTAAATCCTTCATAGGACTCCAAATGCATGCCTGTACCACAGCCTAAAAGAATGGAGTACACAAAGAGGGGTCGGATGGTGCAGTGAGTTAGCGCACTGACCTTACAGCTTTGGGACCTCTCAGGTGGACGGAAAAGATCCCATGGCACTATTTGAAGAAGATCAGGGGGCATTCTCCCTGGTGTCCTGGCAAATATTTATCCCTCAATCAACATCGTTAAAACAGATTATCTGGTTATTATCACATTTCTGTATGTGAGACATTGCTGTGTGCAAATTGACTGTCGCGTTTCCTACATTGCAACAGTGACTGCACTTCCATGAAGTACTTCATTGGCTATAAAGCGCATTGGAACGTCCTGAGGTCGTGAAAGGCCCTATATAAATACAAAATCTTTCTGTTTGCAGTAAGCACAACTCCAAAGAATAAGAAACTGACAATAATGCAACATTCTTTAACAGTCTCAGTCAGAGACCCTGGTCATTGTTAGTGTGGAAATGAGAAATTCACGCTGCTGTAATAGAAGATCCTGGCTGGTATTTAATGCTTGGAAAATCGCGGGCTGCGGGCGTGCACTTTCCTGGTATGCACTCCCGATGTGTGCAGGGACGCTGCTATTCAGAAACTGGGGTTAAAATAGAATTTATATTTTTGGGGCAGAGGCAAAGGAGCTCCACTCAGCATCTCATATATTCTTTACCTGATCTGAAAGTGCGAGATGCTGACACTAGGTACAAGCAGTGTGAAAATGTTCCCTTTCTCAGTACTGATAATTTTCATCTTGAACACAAAAATACCACTTAACAAGAAACAAAAAAAGTGTACATATCATTGCTGCCCTTTTTTGAGACCTGTCTAAGCATCTTAAGGTTTTTAAACTACTTGGCCATATAATGGGACACAATTGTGACAAAAATAAAACATTTTTGTCTATGATAGTTTCAGCCTTGGCTCAGTGGTGGCACGTTTGACTCTGAATTAGAAGTCATGCATTCAAGCCCAACTCTAGAGACGGGTTAGTGGGGGGGGGGGGAGAGTGGGTGGGGGTCGGGGGGGGGTGCGGGTGGAGGGGTGGGAGGGTTTTTTTTCAACACCCGGACAATTAATTAACAGACATGAAAATATAGGCTAGGGATCCACAATTTCTCAGGGTGCCATTCTGGGCCTAGAAATTGGATCATACCCGCATCGGGGCATTATCCCAGTGCAGCGCCTAATGAGACCGGTAGCAGGACCACGGCAATTTGTTCCACCAACCTTATTAGGATAGTACCGACGAGCTGCGGCCATCAGTTGCTGCCCCAGGTGAAGGGTGTCAGGTCTTCCTGGATAGTTGAGATAAGATGGGCCAAATGGCCTCCCTCATCTGTATCTATCCAGTTCGACCCAGTTCAATGCTAAAGTCGGAGATAATTAAAAACCGTGCCGCATATAATGGTACTAGATGTTCAGTTTTCTGTTAATTAATGAAGGTAGAAAGGCTTTGTGGCACTCAGAGCAATTTCTCAGGGTCACACCGAGTTTCAAATTTAAGAGCTGCAGCTCTTCCAGGGCCACTAACTACTTCAGTACTCAAGTTGTCGAAATTTCATTAATTTTTAAAGTCACACACAACACACATAAAAATAAAAGAGCTGGCCAGGCAGAGTAATCCTGGCATTTATTTCAGTCATGAAAAGAACATAAAAGACTTATTCACCCCATGGCTCTTTTAATTTATACAGTCTTTACACTCATGAAATAAAAGTCAGGTGTAGCAACTGTGTTATCCAGTGTGTAACTGAGATGGACTATCTAAAAGACAGTACAAAGAGATGAAATGGGGTTGAATTGCTAAGGTAAATTCACTGGTGCCGCACTCCCAGTGGAAACCGCGCTTAAGACAATGTGGTTCTGAGAATTGGTGCTACAGTGCTGTAGCCCTATCTCTGACCCGTGCTTCCTTCGATCACGGCTCCTTGCTGGGAGCAGAGGATCTGTCTGTACTTTTTTGAAAGGTATTGGGGCCAGTATTAAATATCATTGCATGGCGGGGAGTCGCTTTGGACATTTCATCTGAATCTGGAGGCTTATTTCCCTTTCCAAGTCACGAGTTGGTCATTGAACAACCGAATGGTCTTAAACCTTTTTAGGTGAATAGCAGGAACTAGTAGCTCCTCGTGAGTGGCATTGTGAGCAATAAAATGGACCTTGAGATGTGACCCTCCTGAACATAGCATGGGCGCATACCATAACTTATTGGAGTACGTAAACTTGAGGTCATCCAAAACTCGGCTGCCCGTGTCCTAACTCGCACCAAGTCCCGTTCTCCCATCACCCCTGTGCTTGCTGACCTAAATTGGCTCCTGGTTAAGCAGCTCCTTGATTTCAAAATTCTCATCCATGTTTTCAAATCCCTCCATGGCTTCGCCCCTCCCTACCTCTGTAATCTCCTTCAGCCCCACAACCCCCCGAGATATCTGCGCTCCTCTAATTCTACCCTCTTGAGCATCCCTGATTATAATCGCTCAACCATCGGTGACCGTGCCTTCTGTTGCCTAGGCCCTAAGCTCTGGAATTCCCTGCCTAAACCTCTCCGCCTCTCTACCTCTCTTTCCTCCTTTAAGACGCTCCTTAAAACCTACCTCTATGACCAAGCTTTTGGTCACCTGCCCTAATTTCTCCTTATGTGGCTCGGTGTCAAAATTGTTGTTTTATAATACTCCTGTGCAGCGCCTTGGGACGTTTTACTACGTTAAAGGCGCTACATAAATACAAGTTGTTGTTGACAGTGGTTCCAGCAGATGGAGATCTACAGTTTCAGCAGCAGTTGCTCTTCTTGCTGCAGCCCGACCATGATTGGCACTGAACACCGGATACATGAGCGTTCACACACCTGACCTGCAGGTGACACCTACCAGCAGCAGTCATCCCAAGTCTCGGAGTTTTCCTACCAGCTATACAACGGACGTTATTGTTTTCGGTGTGGTAGAAAGGGCTGACATGGAAAATAAAGTGCAGGCAAATAACAGCTGTTGTTGTGTATAAAATTGGATTCGGAAGGAAATTGAAGCGAAGCCATTCCTTTTACAGGATCACTAGCTCTGTTTTTATTGCTTTGTTTCAGCAGCACATTTCCTAACTGGCTGGTCACCTGCATCTCAACTAAGACATGATAGCATTCCCTCCATGACTAGTTCCCTCTATTTTGCAGAATATTAGCTTAGAAATTCCTCCTCTGCTGGCATGATCTGGGCAAACGGAGCCTGGATAATTGTGAGTTCCAAACGCTCATGGCAACCCATGCTATTTTCCTATCCAGGTTTTCTGCCCTTACCATTTTTTAAAAATTTGTTTGTGGGATGTGGGCGTCGCTGGCGAGGCCAGCATTTATTGCCCATCCCTAATTGCCCTTGAGAAGGGCAGATTCCCTTTGAGTTTCCTATTTTTTCCACACTGCTTCCACCTTGTGCCAGGCTTGTCCATTTCAAGTGGGCATTAAAGTCCAGCAAGGCTATTCTCTGTAGGGAAAGGAGGCCTTAAAGCTACTCGTTAGTTTATTTTCACTGCCAGACAATTGAAAAGCTTGGGGATTGCTTTCAGTGCTGCCTGCCACAAAATATAATGCAATAGGATGAAGGAAAACAAAAAAGATATGATAGGGAGATCGGGTGGCACTCTAATCCGCCATTATGCCACCAACTTCTTTACCCAAAGAGTGGTGAGAATGTGGAACTCGCTACTACAGGGAGTGGTTGAAGTGAATAGTATAGATGCATTTAAGGGGAGGCTTGAGAAGCATATGAGGGCAAAGGGAATAGAGGGTTACGCTGATAGATTTAGATGAGGAAAGACGGGAGGAGGCTCGAGTGGAGCATAAACGCCGGCATGGACTGGTTGGGCCGAATGGCCTGTTTCGGTGCCGTATATCGTATGTAGTCCTGTGTACTCCAACTGTATCTATAGACCCAGGCACAGCTATCTGGAAATGATAGAAAAGTACTGTCTCCTTAGGCTCCTGTTCAGTAGAGAGATTGTTTTAGAGCTGTGTCAATTGTTTCACCTGCAGTCAACCTCCATCATATGAACAATTCCCCTAGTGGCAGTCAAGATAAACCACCACCCTCAATTTTTCTGCCTCGAGCTCTTTCCAGGCTAGTGCATGATTTAAGCAGCATTAAACAATTTGCAGTCCACAAATATATCCAACAGGTGACGGATACATTATTCCTGACGAAGGGTTTCGACCTGAAATGTTGACTCTCTTTCTCTCTCTACGGATGTTGCCTGGCCTGCTGAGTTTTTCCAGCATTTTCTGTTATTATTTCGGATTTCCAGCATCCGCAGTATTTTGCTATCGATACATTATTCATTTGGGCCTGTACTTTCTTTTCCTTTTCCACTGACCAGCAATAATAGTATGACAGGGGTGTCCAATTTCACCACATGGCTGGCTATCTTATAGTACAGAGAGCCATTGAGGGTGTCCACGTGGCCACCCAGGACCCTAGGCACAATACTGTGGCTTACATGCACATAAAGGGGTTTTACTTAATCAACAGCAGCTGATCAATGACCACCAACACCGTGGCATGCAAGTCAATGCCCTCTGTCCAAGCACCAGTCATGATACTTTCATTTTAAGACAGTCATGTGTGCTAGACTTATTTGAATGCAAAGACAGGTTGGAAGGATGGCTCCTCGAGACCAAAGATATTCTTTTCAGTCCTGGCTTCTGATACTTTTGTGCCAACTGCAGACAGAAGCTTTTCCTACAATCAGAATTATTATTAAATATTTTAAATATATATTATTGGTATCTTCAAGTATCACTGCACATATCTGGACCAATACGGAGCAGCCATTATGTGCAATCCTACCCAATGTTTTCAGAATAATTATCACCTGCTGCATGCTATAAATCTTCCGTTTGAGAAGAGGTGTCAGCATGTAATTTGATGAGCAGAATGGCAATGCTATGGCAGAATAAATGGTTGAAAATGCCAAATAAGAATCAGCAATGGTACCAGCAATGTAGCAAGAGAGACCAATGCACCAAGCATTAATTTCAGATGACATTTAAAGAGGGCCACAGCCACGGCATTTCATAAAGGGTCAAATTACATGTGCTAAGTTACAGTGCCAAATCATCTTGTTGTATACTTCCATGCTCAGTTGTTTAAGCACCATTGATTACAAGTGATGACATTTAGTTCCTCTATTGTGTAGAGTGAATATTGGCAGCTTGAGTAGGCAGGGTGCTGTTGCCTAGTGCTTGTGCTTTATATCAAACATGCGATGCCTAACCTACTACACTTAACTGATTTCCTTGTGGAAGAAGTGTGTTGGCAAGCTGCAGGGTTTCTCACACAGCCTGCTAGGAATCTGGTGGCTCTGAACTTCCCTAGACTAGGCATTAGCGTGGCATTGCATGTGAGTCAGCTACATCCAGGTCTGTGGTGCCTGACTGGTGTCCATCGGTAACTTTATTTGAACTGTTAAAACTAGAACTGATTGATGTAACTATAATAAAAACAGAAAATGCTGGTATGCAGGTCAGGCAGCATCTGTGGAGAGAGAAACAGAGTTAACGTTTCAGGTCGATGACCTTTTGATGTAATCTATATATTGATATAGATTATTGTTGGTGAAATGTTCTTATTTAAAGATTTATTTTCTTTTGCCTGTTTCTCATGCTACCTACCATTTGCCTGTACAGTGATACTTTATCACAGATTCTAGCAGAGTATCTTTCTTTGTTTCCTTTAAGCACCTCTGAAGTTGCATACTGTGTGGTGATGAATTCTTCAGCCAACTTTAAACTGCAGCTCCCAGCGAGTCTGGGGTTAGGTATCATGGCATGCAATCTGCTGGATTATCTTTATCCGTGTGGTGCTCTACAGTCCTGTTGCACAATTACATTTCAAAAGACATCACTGTATCCAGAGTGAAGGGTTCATCAGCTTTCCAAAGATAGATGCAAAGAGTAGTGTCTGTGATAACCTTGAACTACAACCCCTCCATACATGTTGAAATATTACACTCTTCATGATATTACAAGTAGATCTCAAACAAGCTGATTATACTGTTATTCTGTGAGATGGCGGGAACAACTAGATAACTGATGGCCGTTGTGTAGTGGGCCGGACCAATTTCAGTTAGCATTGCGTCATGACCACCAGGACTCTCATCCACCTGGAATTCTATAATTGTCTTAGTATTTCAGTTTCAATTTACAGTCCTTCAACCACTAAGATTTTGTAAAGGTCATCAGTTGTCTAGTTGTTCCCTTCATTGGAATTTTGTATCTTTCAAATTAGTTCTCACCGTGGATCTGTGATAGACGTGAGGTTAGGGACAAAGTATACATTGCATATGATCATCCCTGTCAGCTTCTCATCTCCGTGATGCTTTGTGGTGTTCCTGTTTTCTGGAGAGTTTCCACTTTCTTTGGTTCTGCTGACATGCCGTTTTCCACAAATATCAAACTAATGAAATGAGTTTCTTCTTACTAAATTCACATTTTTCACGAGTAAAATGTCCCTCCAATGATTTCTTCGAATATTGTTGTTCTCATTCAATTGCTTTGTTGGCAGCACATATGTCCACACAGAACTGGGCATCATCAGGCTTTCTCAGTTTTAGCCACTGTTGGTGACACGCAAGAAGTAGGACTATCTGACACTTCAATCATATTGTTATCCATTAATTCATTCAGCTTTATTTCAATTTTCCTTTCTACAAAAGGAACACGAGTTTATTTTGTTGTGCAACAGGTTGCGTACATTCATCTCTGTGTAGTGTCATTTGCACAACCTTTAGCTTTGACGCCTACTGACTTGTTGGAATGTAATGTATGCTTCATTAACAATGCTTCTGCCCTTCACTTTGTGTCATCATTCAAAGACAGTAACAGCAACTCTTGTGCTTCCTGCAACTTTAGCAGAAAGCCTGCATTGCTCTCCACAATGCGCGTTGCCCTCCTTGTGATCCTCTTTTGTGCCTTATTGTTCCCATGAGTTTGTTGAGCATTGACAGAGGTGTGACAGAATCTTATGGAAACAGCTCTACTGAGTGTGTCTGTAGTTCCAACTTTGAAGTAGTCCATTCAATTTCCTACAGTCACTAAGAACATTTCTTAGGCACCAAGTCAATCACCACTTTCATTGATACACCTTCAATCTGTATAACGGTGTTGCTTTCTTATTTGGCACAGCGTTCACCTTTTCTCCAGTTTTCTCTTTTGCATATTTCTTATCTTCCGAATTGCTATCAGCTGTGTCCCGTGAAATGTTTCTAAATTGGTGCATTTTGACATTTTGTTCACTCTCCTTGTTTTGTGATTTTTATCTCAGCTCTCTGGGTCTTTATCCTACTTTTTGCTTTGAAAGTGACAGCAGTCTGTAAAATGGTTTGTCTTTTGAAGGAGAACCTGATTTTGCTTTTCTAGACATTCACCCTCATAAGGATATGCAGCACACATTGACCTCCTCCCCCTTGCCTTAACCCGGGGTGTCCTTTTCTTCTGGTTTCCATTGCTTAATATTCAACTTCCTAACGGTGGGACTTGATCAATTTGCTACGCCTGATAGTGCAAGCCACTGCCAACTGAAAATCTCCACTCAGGGCAGCCTTTCTCTAAAGCATATTGATGGAACTTCTTTGAAGATCAGCATTCAGTCATTTGTTTTTCAAGTTCATTATTCACATTCTGCAACTTTAATTTCATTGCTAACTGCCTTAGTCATACACAAAACTGGCCCACTGTTTCTCTCTCATTCTATTGAACTCAATGAAAGACAATTCATTTGTAGATAGTTTTTTGAATGTGTAATAATTGGTACATGCTATTTTGCCACTGGCATAATCATTACTCTCCCCCTCACGAGTTAGAGCATCGAAGATTTCTTGTAACTCCAACCTAGCCTTGTGCAGTCATATTAAATCTGATTATTGTCCTTTCAAGTTTATTGGCCACTTTGGCCAGTGATGAGCAGCTGAAAATAGGTGAGAATGTGCATCAAATACAGGAAGGCTAGACAGCATTGATGTCATTTTGATAGCAGGCACACATGTCATGTTTATTTTTAACATCGATCTTAGTGCTTTTGCAAATCCTTGTCACCAGTGTCATGTTTGGTTCTGAATAAAACAGAAAAGAAACTGCTCCTTTTACTGGACCACTGTTTCTGTCTTTATCCCTTGTTTCAGAAGGGCATTTTCTAACTGACCACATGTAACTCAGCCAGGACATGATAGCATTACCTTTACGACTAGCCTTCCCTGCTAAATACATATACAATTCCATAATACAGCTCAAGGAACAGCATCTCATCTTTTGATTAGGCACTTTACAGCCTTCTGGACTCAACATTGAGTTCAACAATTTCAGACTATAACCCCCCTGCCCCCATTCTTCAGGCCGTATGATTTTGCCATCCCTGTTGTGTATGTAATATGTGTGCTACTTTGAACCTATGGACAGGACTGCACTACTTGTAGGGCGTAGTGATACGCAGTACCACTCCTGGCCATAGGGGTATAAATAGTACTGTGGGTACTGATCTCCCCTCAGTTCCCGCCTGTGGGCATGAAGTAAAGACCTACGTATAGTCCCTACCTCCAACCAGTAAAGACCTGTTTTATTGTTACTGATTAAGTCTGAGTATTAATTACTTGAACAACTCACAGATTTAACAATCCCCATTTGCAACATTTTACCTTTCCTGCCTCCTGCCTTAGCACAGAATGTTCCTTCAATTCCTTCCCCGCCTCTGTACCTGCTTAAAATCTGTTACATCTCCAGCTTTTTCCAGTTCTGATTAAGGGTCCCAGACCTGAAACGTTAACTCTGTTTCTCTCTCCACGGATGCTGCCTGGCCTGCTGAGTGTTTCCCGCATTTTCTGTTGTTATTTCAAATTTCCAGCATCCGCAGCATTTTGCTATTCCATAATATAGTACTGTATTAAACACTGCACCCAAGTCCTCGTTTACATAAAATATAATACCATGGATGTATCACCAACAATACCATGGGCCAATCATGAACATCAGGACATATGTTCATGAGAATGGAGCAGAATTGTCACTGTTCATTTAGACATCACAAATAGGTTGTATTTTTTACTCCTGCCCATCATCACATATATTATATATGCCCTATATCCTATGCCCTAATCTTCAGATTTTTCCATTAGCTTAATGTGACACAACCGCTTAAGGGGTTAGTGCAAATACTTGGTGCTATTGAATCAATGTGTAGTGTTGCAGCATTATTCATTCTCCTACTGATATAGCAATTTAATTCATATAAAAATGACAACCCACACGCATTCAAATACCTAATCCAGTACATGTTCACTTGTAGTGTGTCCTTAGTGTATTGAACATTAGGATTCTCTAAGTTACGTCTACAAATGCTTTAAACAAAGCCTTGTTAATGAAAGGCATCAGTCACTGGCAACAGCTGAGCATCTTCCACAGAGTCATCAGGTTCTCTAAGCTCTGTAATTAAAAGAGGCACATCATCAAACAAATCTACAACATAAACCCTCACACTTTATTCTTCATTAAACGTCCTATGTCTTTGAGGCATCAAATAAATTAGAACATTTTAGATTGTTTAAAAAAAAGCCCATTTGATGGAAAAACAAAGACTAAGAAATCTATCAACACTTGAACACAGATAAACAGTCCATTTAAGGTTGGCTTTTAATTTTAGCTCCAGCTCGGAAATAACAATTCTTTTACAAAATAACACAACCTCCTCATATATTTGTAGAAGTGTTTGTTTCTTCACAATGAGTTAAAGCATTTTGACTACTGGCATAAATCAGTTTGAAATGGTTAAGAACTGATGCTAATCTCAGCAGGATGGTGATGTTCTAATAGCACTTAACTTTGTGGGTCATTCTATTTGCATAATTATTCGCAGAGATTCAGGTGCAGATTTTGCAAATCTTCATCAACAGTGTTGTGGTACTGGATTCTGAATAAAACTGAAGAGAAATCATTCCTTTTACTGTTTTTGTTTTTATCCCTTTGTTTCAGCAGCACATATTTCCAACTGACCACTAGCAAATCAGCTACGGTGTGGCAGCATTTCCTTCATGATTGGCTCCCTCTGCTAAATACGTATACAATTACATAATGTTGTTTTAAACACTACACTCCCAGCCTCTTTTGCATAAAATTAATGCCATGGGCATATTGCCAACATGGGTGGGTCAACTGAAAATGGAAAATCAGGAAATATGTTCATGACAATGGGATAAATTGCTGAAAGCTTCAAAAAGTTTCTCAATCCATTAGGAGTCTTTGCCAAGGCCGAAAGGGTAGAGGATTAAGAAGTGATGGTCAAAAATGAAGGGAAAGGAAACCCAAGATGCAAGCATGAGTCTGCAGGCAAGTGACAGAACACCTGATCCTCTATTTGATTACTTTTTTTTTATTCCTTCACAGGATGTGGGCATCGCTGGCAGGGCCAGCATTTATTGCCCATCCCTAATTTCCCTTGAGAAGGTGGTGGTGAGCCACTTTATACAACTGAGTGGCTTGCTAGGCCGTTTCAAAGGGCAGTTAAGAGATAATCACATTGCTGTGGGTCTGGAGTCACATATAGGCCAGACCAGGTAAGGACAGCAGATTTCCTTCCCTAAAGGACATTAGTTTTTGCGACAATCCGGTAGTTTCATGTTCACCATTACTGAAACTAGCTTTTTAATTCCAGATTTATTTAATTAATTGAATTTAAATTCCCCAACTGCCATGGTGGGATGTGAACTCATATCTCCAAGAATCATTATTCCAGGCCTACTAGGCCAGTAACAGAATCACTATGCTACCGTACCCCGACTACTAAAGTGGAGTTGCTGTTGCATGAGCTAATTGTGAGGAGGGTTGTCCTTTGTGCTAACATCCTTATAAATCTGCATGCTTGGAAGAAGGTGGGGCAAGACGATGCTGCAGCTGAACTATACTGCCACTGGCCATGTCAGCCTTATGGCGCATGTTAGCGTGTCCATACAGCATATGCTATGGCTCTGCATCTGGCTGTCTGCTAACCTGGATACTGTGAAGATAGTTTCCTACTGTCGTTTCCAGTTAAGTGCAACAATGCCTGGCTTATATGGTGAGGTGGCACCTCGGGCGGTGCGACCAATCAGGACTTGCGGCCCTATGATCAACCCTGCCATTCCTTCTTTTATACAGTGGCATGTAAACAATGGCATGCTGTGGTTGGAGTTCTTCGGAAGAACCATCTAGTATTATCGTTAGTCAGTTCTTCCCATGTATCTGTGCCATCGGGCCTGCTGTCACAACCTACCTTGAGGGATAAAACCTCCGCATGCACTAATTGACATAAGAAAACTACTAGGCACTTGGTATAAGCATTAAACAAAGCTTTAATCAACTGTTTTACAACATGGAGGTCTAGTTGTGTCCTTCACTAGTTCCTGTTACGAATGTCCTGCGCAAGCGGAGCTCGTGCCCGAGTAAGTATACTCTCCCTGGACAGCGCCACCCGCAGGCCACTCAGTATTATTTCATAAGTCTTTCTTTCATGAATGACTGATTCATGTCACTAATCATCTACTAAAGGGAGGTATGTTCGCCTCCGTCTCCAGATACAGGTGTGTGGATGCCAGCAGGCGGGTACAGAACACCACGCCTTCTCCCAAGCATCTCATTTGCACCAGTATCACTGCTGGGGAGGGAAGAAAATTGACACAAAGACTCAGGAGAACATATGCATGAGCGGAGATAGAAGAAAACAAAAGAAAATGAAGAAAAATGGGACAGAAATGGCCTAAAAATGATCAAATGAATCTTCTTATTGGCCCTTGAAACTTACTTCTCAGTCACTGGCAATTCTGGACGGCCGTTTATAGGGGAATGATTTGAAAGCAGCGTGGGCCTGCCGGAAAAAGGTGCGGGAGGTGTTATTATGTCTCTCCCACATGATTTGAATATAATAATGAAGTTCCTGCCTGATTTAGGTGGGTGGTGTCCTTCACCCACTCTCCACACTGCTAGAAATGCATGTCATGCGCAATAGGGGCAGAAATCTGGCGGTACAGATCTCCGCCCCTTTTCAGCGCCGTAATGCGCCATGTACTGGTACACATGGGGTATTCACAAGATTAGAATCAGCCCCATGAGCTCATGAATCACATTGTATTCTTTGTTATTAAGCTGTATCAGTTTCTTATGTCCGGTCCTTCCCTTACAATCGAAGGCTGTACAGCAAAGCTAAATGGCAAAACAGCAAACAGGAAAGCTTGTACACTGGAACAGATGGAAGAACAGCATTTATTATAAAATATCAACAATGATTGTAAGTATTTTTAATACTGTAAGACACTTAAAGGGTTTGAACGACTGTATAAACTGCTCAGGCTTAGTTTATGATGTCATTTTAAGCCAGTCAAGTGTGTTACAGCCTTGTAAAATGTTCCCAGCCATTTGTTATTCTCTGTATAAAATGACACAGGTTTTAACTTATTGATTGCACAAAACACTGCAAATAGCACTGCCTATTGTTGAAGCCATTGTAGCAGCATTTTGTTCAAGTCTATATATCGAGGATGCATGTTGGGGACAGGAGGCGATGAATTGCAGAAAATAAACTATCTGATAGTGCAAGGCTGTATAACTTACAACTGCCACTATTATAACAGTGAGTTATGCGAGGCGCACAATGTGTCCTTCGTTTATGTTGCATGCCCCGGAGTGTTTATTTAAAATATGTAACATTAATTGCTCTGTGGTGCCATTTTTCAAGATTTTTCTGCTATCCCATGCTGCACAGAGATGGGGTGGTTGATGAGTTAATATTATTTGTGCTATGGGTCACCTAGGGTCAATGCGTTTGGACTCAGTCTGTGGTAATGGGACCCAGTGGTCATTCTGTGTAAAATAAGCCCAAAATAGAAAGATAGCAGTGGGGAGGAATGAGGACCGGGAAAGATAAAGGCGGGAACAAGAGTAAGAGCGGGGCAGGTCCGAGGAGAGGCTGAGAGACAATCTGGGAAAAAGAGAGAAGGCGAATAACTCAGCTTCAGGTTTGGTGACAAGGGGTTCGGGAATGTGTGATCACATTGCCAGAGCTCCTGGAGTAGGTGGGAGACATACAACCCACTAGTGAAACACACTGAGTAAACCTCACACATGTAGTGTGAATAGGCTTATATGCCAATAAAGCCTTTCAGTACAAAAATATGATTTATCAGAGTTCTGGCACACATCTATATACAGTGAAGGAACCTGCTGCAGCTAATCAGTGTATTGCCTTGGCAACATACATTGCCAATAAAATACATGCTGTAATGTTATTATATAGATATAATCTACTAAATGAAAGGTGCGAGTATCAGAATAGTAAATTGGGTAATGAACTGAATTAAAGCCTCCAGAGAGATTTATTTTCCTGGACTTCATCCCAAAAGGGTCTAGGACAAGAATTAAATATGTTTGGCCATTCTCCATTAGGCCCTTAATGTTTATTTTGCTGAATGAAATATAAATAAAGCAGCTGGTAATGATACTATTTTCTGATAATGTGCCACTTCTGATCTGACACACATCGCTCACTCACTGAAAAACCACAGCAAAGTTCTCCGCTGTAACTCAATTCTTTGCAAGGTTTCCAAAGCCGAGGTTTTTTGTAAATTGATTTCAGAGGTCGAGCTGTCAGGAATAAAGGAAAAAGTTGCTGAGAAGTGTAGTGTCCGTGTGTTGATAGAGACACTGAAGACAGGAGTTGGTTCATAGGTGTTTACTAAGCAAAGTCTGGGGGGGTACTAACGGATATAACACAATATACAGGCTTATATAGCCCGAGTGGCCATTACCGGCATTACAGCACACATGGGGCTCTTAAAGGCGCATACACTACAATTCCTCCCCTTTTAGCTAACCAGTACATCATATTTTAAGTAATTATTAATTACATGTTATAAGAAAAATAATATACACATTGCTGTAGTTAATTAATTATAAGTCAGTCTCTCAGGAGGCTTCCTGACTCGGTCCGGATAACGCCTCGGTGGTGTAGTAGTTTCTGGCGGTGTAGTAGGTTCTTTTGGCAAGGCTGATTCAGCTTGAATGCCAGTGTCGGGTTCATCGGGTTCCAGTATCACCGGATCGGAGGTAGATATGGGTATCTCTACTTCATCATTAGGCGTATAGAGTTGTGGTGTAGGTTGTCCCTTTTCGGATGACTCTATGATTTGGTCAGCATGGCACCTTATTATGCTTTCTCCGATGTCCACGGTATACATCAGTGGTCCTAGTCGTGTGCAGATAGTTCCAGGCTGCCATTTCTCGGTACGGTAGTCCCGGGCCAAAACTTGTTGACCTATCTGGAAGGTTCTAGTTGGCCTTTCATTCATGCCTTGAAACTGCCGGTTCTCCATGTCCCTTCTGATGTTGGGCTTGACCAAATCCAGCCGGCATCTTAGGTTTCTATTGAAGAACATCATGGCGGGAGTTTGGTTGGTAACCATATGTGTTGCATTCCTGTATGCGAACAAGAAGTTATCCACCTTGTGCTGAAGTTTTATGTCTTCATTACCCATGGCCTTTATGGCCTTCTTGAAGGTCTGGACAAACCTTTCAGCCAATCCATTGGTGGCAGGATGGTATGGGGCGGACGTGTAGTGCTTAACCCCATTGTTTTTTAAGAACTTCCTGAATTCTTCGGACACAAATTGCGGTCCATTATCAGAACAGATCTGTTCTGGCAGCCCATTCCTGGCGAATATGGTCCTTAATACTGTGATGGTTTTTTCCGTGGTGGTGGAGGACATCTTTATTACCTCCGGCCACTTGGAGTGTGCATCAACCGCGATTAAGAACATTGAGTCCATAAATGGACCAGCAAAGTCGATGTGTACCCTTTGCCAGGGAGATGAGAGCCACTCCCATGGATGTAGAGGGGCTTGTGGTGGAGCGTTTTGGACCTTCTGGTATCCTAGGCAGCTCTTGGTCATTTCTTCGATGTCTCCATCGATACCTGGCCACCATACAAACGCCCTGGCTAGGTTCTTCATTTTCACTCCACCCAGATGCCCCTCATGAAGCTCCTTTAGCACTTTATCCTGGAGTTTGGGTGGAATCACCACTCTGGATCCACACATCAAGGTTCCTCGGCACACCGACAGCTGTTCTCTTCTTTGCGAGAATGCTGGCAACAGTGGTTCGCCATGTACTGGCCATCCCTTCACTGTTAAATCGTAGACCCATGAGAGAGTTGGGTCATTTCTTGTCTCCCTTTCAATGGCAGAATTTGTTACTGGTAGACATTCCACTATGGTAGAGTGGAACATCTCCACTGGGTCTACTGTAGGTGCCTCTTCTACCGTTGGCAACGGTAGGCGCGATAAACCGTCAGCATTCCCATGCTGTTTTGATCCTTTGTATTCTATGTTGTATTGGTGTGCCCCTAGAAAAAGGGACCACCTCTGTAGCCTTTGCGCTGTCATAATGGGAACACCCTTTTTAGGGTTGAATATGGAGATGAGGGGTTGATGGTCAGTCAACAAGGTAAATTTTTGTCCGTGTAGGTAATGGTTGAATTTCTTCACTCCCCATACCAGGCTGAGTGCTTCCCTGTCGATTTGGGCATAGTTACGCTCAGCTGAGTTCAATGAGTGTGACGCAAAAGCTATCGGCCGTTCCGAGCCATCAGGGAATTTATGCGATAATACTGCTCCTATGCCGTAAGGGGATGCATCGCACGCCAGTCTGATTGGCAGTGATGGGTTGTAATGAGCCAAAACTTCTTCGGATGTGATTAAGTCTTTGCATTTATGGAAGGCACGTTTACAGTCTTCGTTCCATTTCCAAATTACTCCTGTTTGTAGCAGTTCATTAAGAGGGTGTAGAAGAGTTGATAAGTTCAGTAAAAATTTATGATAGTAATTTATTAATCCCAGGAACGACCTTAATTGTGAAACATTTTCAGGTGCTGGGGCTTTTATGACCGCTTCAATTTTTTCAGGTGATTTATGCAACCCTTCCTTATTTATTATGTGGCCACAATATGATATTTGATTTCGGAAAAATTCGCACTGGGGCGATTTGCTCGTAGGCCCCGTTCTCTCAGCCTAGTGAGCACCTGCTCCAAATTGGCAAGGTGCTCGTTGTCGTTTTCTCCTGTTACAAGGATGTCGTCCAGGTAGCATTGAGTACCCAGAATCCCTTGGAGGACTTGCTCCATAGCTCTTTGCCAGATAGCTGGAGTGGATGCTACTCCGAAAACTAGTCGATTGTACTGGTACAGACCTTTGTGCGTATTTATCGTGAGATATTTTTTTAGAGGCCTCTTCAACCTCCATCTGTAGATATGCCTGTGCCAAGTCAATTTTGGTGAAATGTTTCCCTCCGGATAGTGAGGTAAAAATATCTTCTATCCTCGGAAGAGGATACTGTACCATGTGAAGGACTGGGTTTACCGTCACCTTGAAGTCTGCACAGATGCAAATTTTTCTCTGTTCTTCAGATTTATTATTATTCAATGCTTTCTTCATGACTGGAACGATGGGTGTTGCCCACTCGCTCCAATCTATTTTGGATAATACGCCTGCATTTTCCAAATTCTCCAGCTCTGCCTCGACTGCTGGACGAATTGCGTATGGCACTGGTCTTGCTTTAAAAAACTTGGGAATTGCTGCATCTTCCACTTTTATTGAGGCGGTGATGCCTTTCAAGGTTCCTAGTTTCTCTTGAAACACTTCTTTGGCGTTGGCCAAGATGTCTTTTAATCGTTCGGGTATGATGTCATCATCGTTTTTTTCCTTACTGGTCACCGTCAGTGCCTGAATGGAGTGCCAGTCTAAACGTATTTTCCTGATCCATTCACGTCCTAACAGCGGTGGGCCACCATCTTGTAGAATGTATAAATAAAACTTTTGTATTTCCTTGCCATTGTATACAACAGGCACCCTTATTTTTCCTTTGGGGTATACTTTCTGCCCCGTATATGTTTTTAAGATAATGGATGTGTCTTTTAAAGGTATATGCGGAAATAGCCTCTCATAATCCCGTCGATTTATTACGGTCAGAGCTGATCCTGTATCTAGCTCCATTTTAACTGGAGACCCTGCTATCGTGAGGGTAACCCAAATGGTCTGGTAATCATCTTTGGCAAGTACATTATGTAATTTGAGACAGCTTAGTCTCTTGTTTTCGGAGTCGCTATCGCTCTTCTGGTCTTCGGAGCTACTGTCCGTCATCATTTGTACCTTTCTGTACTTTTCTTTATTGACTTTTTTTTTCCTGTCTGTGGATTTATTTTGTCCAGATCGGCATACCCGTGCAATGTGTCCAATCTTTCCACATTGCCTGCATGCTTTGTCCTTGAACCAGCAGTCCCTCTGGTTATGGGTGGATCTGCCGCAGCGATAACATCTTTCAAAACCCTGTGTCATTTCATGGGTGCCGAAGTCCTGTGTCTTTTGTTGTATCTCTGCAGCTCCTCTTGCTGCTGCTTCGTATGATACAGCCATGCTGAAAGCCTTGTCCAGTGTTAAATCTTTTTCAGAAAGCAGCCTTTTCTGTGTTCCTTCACTTAAGAGACCGCAGACGAATTGTCTCGAAGATAATCTGCTAGTCCTGCCCCGAATTGGCAATATTTTGATAGCTTTCTTAATTCGGTGAGGTAATCAGCGTTACTTTCATTCTTGTGTTGATTTCTCTTGAAGAATTTGAATCGTTCCGCTATCAGCAGCGGTGTTGGGTTTAAGTGCTCCTGCAGGGTATCAACAATTTCTTTAAAATCCTTGTCCTTTGGTTTGGCTGGAGTGATTAACTTTCGTAACAGCCCGTATGCCTTTGCACCCACTAGATTCAGCAGTACTGAAGCTTTTTTTTCATCTTCTGTTCCATTTGCAGTGCAATATACCTCTACCCTTTCCACATATGTGGTCCAATCCTCTATTTCACTATCAAAAGCATCAATATTGCCAGACTTAGGCATCTTAGAAAAGATATGGCGCTTCCCGCGCTTTTCTTTCTTTTCTGCAGAAAAGATATGGCGCTTCCCGCACTTTCCTGCCGCTGCTGCCGATGACAACGCTGTTTCCCGCGGTTTCCGTTCTTTTTTTTCTTTTTTTCTTTATTTACAGTTGGCGACTCGTTCCCGCCGGACTTTCTCTCTAGGTCTGAACGCCGACCTGCTTGCAGCGCTGGCCATCTCCCGAGTGCTCCCTCCCCGTCTGTTATTGCTTGCCTCCGATTTCGCTGCTTGTCCCAGCTGTAGAGCCAGCCGCTGGAGCCCCAGCCTGACGCCCAGGAAGGATTAGCACAGTACCTGCCACCAGCTTGGCCAGCTGGTGAAACCACAGCTTCTTTCACTTTCTTGAGTCTTCTGGACGTCCGAGGAATCGATGTCCTTGAGGTGCTGCCGAATTGCGGGTAAGTCCGTTTCCACTTCGTCGCCACTGTAGTGTCCGTGTGTTGATAGAGATACTGAAGACAGGAGTTGGTTCATAGGTGTTTACTAAGCAAAGTCTGGGGGGGTACTAACGGATATAACACAATATACAGGCTTATATAGCCCAAGTGGCCATTACCGGCATTACAGCACACATGGGGCTCTTAAAGGCACATACACTACAATTAGCATGACATTTTCCAGTGAATTCTATACTCAAGCAAAACCATTGTTACAATTCAGGGCTCCTCCCAACAGGCAGCTTCTATAAGCAAGCCCACGGTTCCTATGAACTAAATTGTAACTTTAATGTGTCGGAGGATGGGCTGTAAGGACCCCAGGTGAGCCATCTACCCTTTTATTGTAATCCTGCCACTGGATAGTATGTAGGATTCCATTACACCTCACGCCACTTGACAAGACAGATAATATCAACCGTAATATCACCTTTTCGCAACAGATTAATTTACAAAATAGAAATATTTACAGAACTAAGCAATGCAGGTGAAGCATGAAACTGGACAATACAGTACAAGGGGCTAATCAAACAAACCAGTCAGACAAGTCCTTTTGTGATGCTTTTCGCTGATCTTGAGTCAAACTGCTTCTTAGAAATAAGAATGATCGTTGGAGGACAATTTACATAATCACCAGTTTGTGGAATTTAGAATTTCCCCATGCACCGCAGCAGGTTGACCAAATTGCTTGTTGCACGAAATGTCCTGACTTATTCTAATAATCCCTTTTGAAGAACAGCCACTTGCTTTGAAATTAGGTCAACTAAAAATGCTAACAAAGCTTACAATCTTTTTAACAGAAGGTGACCACATGGGGTATTGATGAGAGCATTAATATGCCTTGTCTGGGATTGAGTAATTCATTGTGATCCAACCAACAATAGACAGTAGATACATTCTTTGTACACTTGGTTCTAAGCACTTTTAACTTAATTCACTTTATGATCAAAAGCTATGGCCAGGAAATTCCTCACAGCTGCTTCCGTTCCGTTCGTGTTACTTCCCCAGAAGTTCACCGGAAACCCCGTTTACGTGCACATGTAATGCCGGTGGAGTGGGAGCATCTCCGAGGAATTTCCGGGCCCTTGATCCTGTATTTGAGATGACATCAGTTGCCCTCCTGAAGTCTTGTAAACAGCACAGTTTCCATTTTGGATAATTGTATTGCTCGTGTTTCCACTAAAAGACAAGAATATTCATTTTGTCACAACCATTATTGGAAAATGCATTTTTAATGCTAACGTAAGGGCAATATTCTACTAGTAAATTAACATACAGATTATTTAATCAGTACAGCATATTTTAAGTCTGCCTCTTAGCTTTGTGAAAATGCCCCACAACATATAACATAAAATGCCCAATGAAATTGTTTGTTCCTTGTGCATAATCTCTGAGTATCTCTAAAAGCTGTAACTCCTAATGAGGTGAAATTATTCTATACATTTAAGCAAACACAGAGTATTTTTGTGTAGTATTTGAAACCTACTTTTTGTGATATTGTCAGATGAAGGTTTAGCATGCTTGTATAAAATTCCTTGGCCCATTTTTTTAACAAAAGTATTGAAGATCAAAACGTAATTCCTTTGTTAAAACAGTGAGCAGAGGACTGCCATACAAATGGATGAAACGTCCCTACGCTAATATCGCAAATAGTAATTCCTAGGTTTTGGTGTGTTAACGTTTATGGAGCATTAATTCATTTTGTTCATTTTTCTAAAATTCTCCCCAGGATTAAACCCATTTCATGCAAGTAAGTGCTAAGGGCTGTGTTAATGCTTTTAGGCTTATTAGATCATTTATTTTAAATGGAATAACACCTGCTTAAAAATTGTGCAGAGGAATGTAATGTAAGTGCATTAAATGTTTCGATGTGAACTTTGCTGATCAGAAAATATGACACTTAATGAAAAGTACTCATTAAAGTTAAATCCCTTAGGGAACGCTGCTGAAGTGTTACCAATTTTAACATTGGCTGGGAATTTTGTCGGAGCTGCTCCCGCATCACTGCTGTAACTTTGCCGGAAGTGTGGTGGAAACCTCGTTTACATACGATAGGGGATAACTATCAGGAAAGACTGAACCGGCTGGACCTCTTTTCAATAGCAAAGCGAAGGCTAAGGGATGACTTAATAGAGGTTTTTAAAATTATGAAGGGGTTTGATAAGGTAGACGTAGAGAAGATGTTTCCATGGGGGAATCCAAAACTAGGGGCCATAAATATAAGATAGTCATTAATAAATCCAATAGGGAATTCAGGAAAAACTTCTTTACCCAGAGAGTGGTGAGAATGTGGAACATGGAGGCGAATTGGCATAGATGTATTTAAGGGGAAGCTACAGGAGGGAGAAAGGAATAGAAGACTACGTTGATAGGGTTAGATGAAGTAGGGTGAGAGGAGGCTCGTGTGGAGCATAAACACCGGCATGGACCAGTTGGGCAGAATAGTCTGTTCTGTGCTGTAAATTCAAAGTAATTCTATGTAAACACAGTTTCTGACGCACTTCTGGCAAAGTTATAGGGGCAGAGTGGGAGTAGCTCCGAGGCCATTATTATCTTTCATTTCCTGGTCCTGGGTTATTACAGGTTCCACCGCCAATGGTATTTTCAGCCTTGTAATGCAGCAGTTGCAGTTATACCCAGCGTACAATTTACCTTCTCTGTTCACTACCAGCAGCAGGGAAATGCTGATGGGTTTGATGAAGGGGAGTGCCACTAAGCAGAGATTCCAAATTTGCTCTGTACCTCGGAACGAAGAGACCAGTTCAATAGGAGGCAGCTTTTGTTCCTGTTTCATTTAGTATCCAATCCTGGGATCTCTGTGCCAAAATGAGAACCAGTAATCCCTGTCCTTGGCAGAACATGTTGGAATTACAAAATCCTGTAAGATTGTTTGGTTAGGAAAGGTGAGCACTTAATTTGAATTGGTACAATGAGCTATTTGCTTTATCTGTTTTGCCATAGACACACAAAATAAAGCACAAACCTAGTCCATGCAAGCTGACTTAAAAATAACACAATTAATGTTTAGCTACCTCAGTAGCACCAACAGTAAAATATCAGAATTTCATGGACGCTCCCTCCTGCTCCATTTCTGTCTTACAATATTATGCAGCTGCACTTCAACATCCAAACTATTGTGAAGTCACATCGTTGCCGTTTAAATATTCAATATTGTTTGAGTGACCTTCTAAATGGGGTCATTGTGTCATATTTGCAGATTATGGCAGGTATGGATTTTACAGCAGTGCATTAATATTGCAATAATTATAAATATTCACTGCTGATTAACTGCAAGCTGCAATCAATTATTATATCTAGAGTGTCTTTTAGCCCTTTCCCCTCTCAAATAAAATTATCATATCAGCTGGTTTGCCTCCCCTGCTGGCCCATTTTTACAAATAAAGCAATGTCATGCGTACAGCTTAGGGCATTTTCAATGACATTGGGAGCTGCTTGCAATTTGTTTTGAGCTTTTCCAAATTTTCCAGTCAGGTTGTATAACATTAAACATTATCCCTTACATCTTTGTCATTCTGAACTGGCTGTCTTTCATAATAGATTCCTTATTTTGGATAAATTGAAAGTAAAATATCTTGCAGTATCCCAATGAGGGAAGAAGGTGACATCCTCCTTGCTGGCTATGAGACAGCCTCCATTTTGCTGGTTATCATTTGAGTGCAGAGTTAACACTGAGGTACAAGAGCTGTCCAAACAACATGGCTGCCATCATTATTAGGCAATCAATTGTCTGCTCCCAGTGAAGAAAGGAACATTTTTGCACTGTGCATGGTTACTACAAGCAAACCTAGCTTAGGTAAAAATGGTCTGTGCTGTATCACTACGAGGCATCACCCTGCATTACCTTCAGCCAGATCAGTTGGGTATGGCACAGAATGGCTGAAGTTCAATCGTGGTAATTTGTTTCAAATTATCCCAACAATCCATCTCATCCTCAGCCTGAAAAAGGTGATCCTCACTTCATCAAAATAACATTGGCATTAAAACTAGACAAGACTGCCAAAATATTTGTTGCTCTTGTGTGCTTTTTTGAATAATTCATTGGAGAGATTACTCTTTCACAGGCAGGCAACACTGCCATTATCGTCAAACAGGATAGCCAGAAATTAGTTGCACCTATTGTTTGGGCGCTATGGGTACCGAATTGGGACCAAAATGGCGTCCGAGCAGCATGTGCACCCTTTTGGTGCAGGCTGCGCTGGATGCGGCCTTGGTGAGGGTGGTAGGGCGGCCGTTAGGAGCGTGTGCTAGAAGAATGGCAAGTCGGCAGATTGTGACAGCAAATCAGTGTGCAATGCTGATTTGACGCATGTGCTGCCATTTTTGTCGTCATTGTTGGAGCTAATGCCCTCTCTTAACATGTGTTCAGCAGTAGGAAGTGTGATGAAATATATTCCATTCATCACTGCCTGTTTTCTGTGTCTTCTAACTGCCTGCTTTCTGTGTCTTTTCCCTTCCCCCAGTCCTCATGTATTATGCATTGGAATGTGCTGGAACTGGTTGTGTGCAGGGCTCCGCCCATACCTGGCTCCTTTGTAATCTAACTTCAGTCCGGCATCAGCCTCCTGAAGGTAGACATCTCTCTATTTTACGTGTTATGTTCTGAGTTAATAAAAGCCTTACTTTTGTTCTGCTAACTTCGAGTCTCGGAATAATTGAGGCACATCAATTTTATTAACTCAATTTTCAACACTATGGATCAACTCCTGAAACCCGAACGTTTGGATTTGGATCAACATGCTCCGGACGCATCAGCACGCTTCGGACACTGGTTTGACTGTATGGAATTCTTCCTGGACAATTCCGCAGCCGTCAAAGACGCTACGGACACTGCGAAGATGAGACTCGGAATGCTACGGAATTGGGTAAGCCACCGGGTTTACCCCCTCATCCAAGACGCCGATACGTACCTGGCCGCCTGCAACACCTTAAAGGCACATTACCAGCAGCCTACGAATGAGGTGTATGCTAGGCATCTACTCGCTACTCGCGCACAGCGACCTGGGGAATCGGTGGAGGAGTTCCTAAGCATCCTGAAAAAGCTTGGCAAGGACTGTAAGTGCCGAGATGTAAAAGCCGCAGTGTACACCGACGAGCTTGTTCGCGATGCCTTTATCACAGGCCTCAGCTCCACTCACATCCGGCAAAGACTGCTGGAAAAAACGGGGTTGGACCTGAAACAGGCTGCGGACACCGCGCGGTCCCTGGAGATGGCCCAGAGAAACTCGGACGCCTACTCTTCAGCCCGCGCTGCCCACGCCGCCACGTGTGCGCCGAGGGCACCGCCATCTTGGAAGGCATCTTCCCCGCCCGGCAGCCCGACACCGGCGGGGCCCAGCTCTCCCCCCAGAAGCCCTACGACAGCCGCGACGCGTCAAGGACCCAACTGCTACTTCTGCGGGCAGCCAAAGCACACCAGAAACCTGTGCCCGGCGAAAGGCACCACCTGCTTTAAGTGCGGTAAGAAGGGGCACTTCGGGAAGGTGTGCAGAGGGAACCCCGCCGGAAAACCAACCGCCGGAAAACCCGCCACCGCCGCGTGTGCGCCGTGGGAGCGGCCATCTTGGACGCCATCTTGCCCGACCTCGTGGGGTCCGCCATCTTATGAGCAGACAGCGTGGACGCCATCTTGTCTCGATCAGGGCCCTACAGTGGCATCGGTCACAGTGGACCAGACCAGGCCGCATCCGCTATCCAAATCAATGGTGGACATCGAGGTAAACGGGTGCCGGGTTAAATGCTTAATTGACAGTGGAAGCACGGAGAGTTTTATCCACCCTGAACTGGCACAACAACTCTCCCTAAAGGTGGTCCCTGCTCAGGGTACCATCTCTATGGCCGATAAAACCCAGACATCGACCATTCTGGGTTACTGCACGGTACAATTGTGCGTTAACGGAACTGTGTATGATAATTTTAAAGTATTAATCATGAAGAATCTATGTGCGAGCGTGATCTTGGGTTTGGATTTCCAGTGCAACCACCAAAGCATCACGCTCAAGTACGGTGGGTCCCAGCCGCCCCTCACAGTGTGCGGTCTGGCTACCCTGAAGGTAAAGCCGCCTTCGCTATTCGCGAACCTTACCCCTAACTGCCGGCCAATAGCGACCAAAAGCAGGAGGTACAGCTGGGAGGACAGGCGGTTTACCGCGACCGAGGTAGACAGGCTCCTGAAAGAGCGCATTATTGAACACAGCAACAGCCCGTGGCGCGCCCAAGTGGTAGTGGTAAGGGGTAGCGAGAAGAAACGGATGGTGATCGACTATAGTCAAACGATCAACAGGTACACCCTACTAGACGCCTACCCGCTACCCCGCATATCAGAAATGGTGAACCAAATCGCCCAATACCGGGTGTTCTCCACCATCGACCTCAAGTCAGCGTACCACCAGCTCCCTATCAGACCAGAGGACCGCCCGTACACCGCCTTCGAGGCGAACGGACGCCTCTACCAATTCCTCAGAGTCTCCTTTGGGGTGACGAACGGGGTCTCGGTCTTTCAGAGGGAGATGGATCGCATGGTCGATGACCACCACTTGCAGGCAACCTTCCCCTACCTCGACAACGTCACCATCTGCGGTCACAACCAGCAGGATCACGACTCGAACCTCGAGAGGTTCCTGAAAACCGCACAAAAACTCAACCTCACCTATAACGAGGACAAGTGCGTTTTCAACACCACGCGCCTCTGCATACTGGGCAGCGTGGTGGAGAATGGGGAAATCGGACCAGACCCCGACCGATTGCGCCCCCTACGGGAGCTGCCCCTGCCCAACACTCCCAAAGCCCTGAAAAGGTGCCTGGGGTCATTTTCTTACTATTCCCAATGGGTCCCCAACTACTCCGACAAAGCCCGCCCCCTCTTGAAAGCATCCTCTTTTCCGCTCTCTGCTGAGGCCCACGCCGCCTTCAAAAGCATTAAGCAGGATATTGAGCGGGCCACGCTACAGGCAGTGGACGAGAACACTCCATTTCAAGTGGAAAGTGATGCGTCCGACTTCGCCTTGGCGGCCACCCTCAACCAGGCGGGGCGGCCCGTAGCTTTCTTCTCGAGGACCCTCCAAGGCCCCGAGATCAGACACTCCTCCGTGGAAAAGGAGGCCCAAGCCATCGTGGAGGCAGTGCGCCACTGGCGCCACTACCTAGCCGGCAAACGCTTCACCCTACTTACCGACCAGCGATCGGTAGCGTTTATGTTCAACAATAAACAGAGGGGGAAGATTAAAAATGATAAGATTCTTAGGTGGCGGATCGAGCTCTCCACTTTCGAGTACGACATCATTTACCGGCCAGGGGCCCTTAACGAATCCCCTGACGCCCTCTCACGAGGGATGTGTGCCAGCGCCACCGAGGATCGGCTACAGACCCTCCACAACGACCTCTGCCACCCAGGGGTCACGCGGCTGTTCCACTTCATAAAGTCCCGTAACTTACCCTACTCGATTGAGGAAGTTCGGTCTCTGACCAGGAACTGCCGCACTTGCGCTGAGTGCAAGCCTCGGTTCTACCGCCCAGATAGAGCCCACTTAATCAAAGCTACACGGCCCTTCGAGCGGCTCAGCTTAGATTTCAAGGGCCCCCTCCCGTCCGTCGACCGCAATGTTTACTTCCTGAACATTGTGGACGAATACTCCCGTTTCCCATTCGCCTTCCCCTGCCCAGACATGACCAGCGCCACGGTCATTAAATGCCTCAACAGCCTGTTCTGCCTGTTCGGTATGCCGAGCTATATCCACACGGATAGGGGGGCGTCCTTCATGAGTGAAGAGCTACGCCAGTACATGCTGTCCAAGGGGATCGCCACGAGCCGTACCACCAGCTACAACCCCCGGGGTAACGGCCAGGTGGAGCGAGAGAACGGGACAGTGTGGAAAGCAGTCACTCTAGCTCTAAGGACCAAGGGCCTCCCTATCTCCCGCTGGCAGGAAGTCCTCTCGGATGTGCTCCATTCGATACGGTCGCTATTGTGTACGGCCACTAATACCACGCCTCATGAACGAATGTTTGTCTTTCCCCGGAAATCCACCTCGGGCGTATCCATGCCGTCATGGCTCTCCACCCCAGGTCCGGTACTCGTGCGAAGGCATGTGAGGGGCCACAAGACGGACCCTCTCGTGGAGCCAGTACACCTACTCCACGCCAACCCCCAATACGCATATGTCCGGCACGCTGACGGAAGGGAGGACACCGTGTCCATAAAAGACGTCGCCCCAGCCGGCATCGACAACAACCACGGCAATAGCAGCGACGACGATCACAGCAACCCTTACCCACCCACTATTCTTTCATCACCCCCGGAAGAACATCGACCAACGGCACCCCCACCAACTACCCCTTCAACAACCCCGGCGGCACCCCCGGCAGAGACCCAGGAGGCTACCGGGGACACCCAGCCGACACCCGCGGCACCACAACAGCCACGTCGGTCACAGAGGACTATCAAACCCCCGAACAGACTAAATCTATAGAAGGGGTGAATGTGATGAAATATATTCCATTCATCACTGCCTGTTTTCTGTGTCTTCTAACTGCCTGCTTTCTGTGTCTTTTCCCTTCCCCCAGTCCTCATGTATTATGCATTGGAATGTGCTGGAACTGGTTGTGTGCAGGGCTCCGCCCATACCTGGCTCCTTTGTAATCTAACTTCAGTCCGGCATCAGCCTCCTGAAGGTAGACATCTCTCTATTTTACGTGTTATGTTCTGAGTTAATAAAAGCCTTACTTTTGTTCTGCTAACTTCGAGTCTCGGAATAATTGAGGCACATCAGGAAGGACCCCCCATCAGCGCTGTTTAAATCACCAACTTTCAGGTAACTTGCTTTTATTTTTCTACTGGCTCTGTGTAAATTTGCAACTTTCTAGAGTTATTTAAAGCTGGCAAGGTGACAAGGAGTGCTGCAGCAAGTGGAGAAGGCCTTGATTCTGAGTTCAAGGGTTCTGGACAGGCCACTTGCTCCCAGTCATGGGTGCTCTAGTTATCATCCCCCTTGGCCTGCAGCATGACAGGGAGATGGAGCAGAGGCAGTGAAGAAGAGGACAAGCTGCTCACAGAGGGAGGAAGAGGAAATAGAAAAGGGTTCTCAGCAGGATGCCTTACCCACGTAGGGTCTTCCGAGAGCAATTCTCTTACCTCAACATGAGCCAGGAGCAATGTCTGAGGCGTCTGCGCATTACGAAGGAGGTGCTCATGGAACTCTGCCACTTCTTGCAACCAGACCTGCAGCCTCATTCCAGAGCAAGGACAGTGCTGCCAGTGGCTGTGAAGGTCACCGTGGCCCTGAATTTCTTCGTGTTGGGATCCTTCCAGGCTGGAGCAGGCAACATCTGTAACATCTCACAATTCAGGAGGGTTTAAATTAATTTGGCAGGGAGATGGGCACCAGGATGTAACATTAGAAAGGGTAAATAAAGTGCTCAAAGGATTGGCAGACGCAGAAAGCACTAAAGTAAGAAATAGTAAGGTATTAGGTGGGGTCCAACTAAGAGAGAATACAGGATGGTCCAAGATGGGTTTACAGTGTATGTATGTGAACACATGAAGTGTAGTAAACAAGGTAAGTGAGCTGCAGGCACAAATAGCCACATGGGAATATGGGGGAAAAAATTTGGTTGCTTTGCGCCTCCCGTTCGCGCCCCAAGAGGGCACTAACGGGGCCCAAAGCAACTAGCGCCCGGGCATGGCACTGCCTACACCTCCCGTGAAATTCAGCAGGAGGTTAGCGGCGGCACTAACTGTTAGCGCCCTGCAGCGCTGTGCCGCCAGCGATGACATCATCGCCGTGCACAGCGCCCTGGCCCCGATCTTCGGTAGCACCCCCTGACTTACCGCCGGATGCTATGTCCAATGGGGTCAGGGAGGCTTACCTGTGGCCGGGGCGGCACTATTTAAAGGCGAGGTGCTGGGCGGACATTTTTGTTGCTGGCCGCCTGCCAGCACCTACCTCCGCTGCCATTCCCGGCCTCCTAACCCGCCCCCCTGCGGAGTGCCGGCTGCGCTCCATGAGCCCGGCACTTCTCTTGAGCGCCGCGATACTCCCTTGCACCACCCCAAGAGGGAGGCAGGGTGCTTTCAGTAGCGCTCCGCTTCTGTCATGGGGCGCTACCACTCAATTTCGGCCGCGGGGGCGCTAAAAGTAGCAATTTTGTATGATCTTAATGATCTCTGAGTTCTTGGACAAGACACCAATAGACAGCAGCCAATATTTTTGAGCAATAGATCAAGATTTATTAAGCTTACAGCGTAATCAATACTTAACAAAAGGCGATGGTTTTAACGAGTAGCTCACAGCCCTTGGTCTCTGGAACCTCTCGGACACAGATGATGTCATCTTAAGTCTGTTCCTTTGTGCTCGCAGTAAGTCTGTGTAAAGTTGTTCTTTGAGTATTGAGGTATTGACCCTTTTCTTATCAAAGGTTGGTTTGGCCAGTGTCCGTATATGGTCTTTAACAAAATCACCTTTTTTAATTGGTTCTAATGGTCAAAATACCATTGTCACTCAAACTAAGGTAGCATCCCGCCTTTCCAGTATTTTTCCGTCAACCCTATTCTGCTGTCTTGTTATCTTGTTTATAGTTTTTCACCCCATTGGAATTTACCATATCTCTTTCATTTCATAGCCTCCCTGGTACAAGGCCTTTCTACACCAAGGGCCCATATTAGCGCTGTTTCACTAGTCTTGAGGTATCCAAACTATCTCACTTTAATCTACCAGATAAATAGCTTATCTCCATGATCTCTCAATTTTTCCCCCATGATGTTGTGGCAGTAACTGAGACCTGGCTCAAAAAAGGGCAGGATTGGGTAATAAATATTCCTGGTTATAAAGTGTTCAGGAAAGATAGGGAAGGAAAGATAGGAGGTGGTGTGGCAGTATTGTTTAAGGAGAATGTTACAGTGCTGAAGAGGGAGGATGTCCAGGAGGGGTCAAGGAATGAATCGATATGGCTAGAGTTAAGAAATAATAGAGGTGCCATTAGAGTACTAGGTGTATTCTATAGACCACCAAAGAGTGGTAAAGATATGGAGGTGCAAATTTGCAGAGAATTTACAGAGAAGTGCAAGAGCTATAGAATAGTAATAATGAGGGATGTCAACTATCCTAATATAGACTGGGATCGTAATAGTGTTAAGGGCAGAGAAGGGGAAGAATTTATGATGTGTGTTCAGGAGAACTTTCTTGATCAGCATGTTTCTGGCCTGACGAGGGAGGAGGCATTGCTGGATCTGGTCCTGGAGAATGAGGTAGGTCAAGTGGAGCAAGTGCCAGTAGGTGAACATTTAGGGAACAGTGATCATAATATCATACGGTTTAGGTTAACTATGGAAAAGGACAGGGAGCAATCTAGAGTAAAAATGTTTAACTGGGGGAAGGCTAATTTCAGTGGGATGAGAACGGATCTGGCCCGGGTAAACTGGAATCAAAGATTGGCAGGCAAAACTATCGTGAAACAATGGGCTGCTTTTTAAGTGGAAATAGTTTGGGTACAGTCAAGATACATTCCCATGAGGGAGAAAGGTAGGGCAACTAATATCAGAGCTCCCTGGATGACAAAACAGATAGAGAATATGATGAAGCAGAAAAAGAACGCGTATGACAGATGTCAGGTTGCAAATACATCTGAGAATCATGCTATATATAGAAAGGTTGGAGGAGAAGTGAAAAAGGAAATTGTGTATAACTAACTTCGTTGAGTTTTTTGATGAGGTAACAGAGAGGGTTGATGAGGGTAATGCAGTTGACGTGGTGAACATGGATTTCCAAAAGACGTTCGACAAAGTGCCACATAATAAGCTTGCCAGCAAAATTGAAGCCCATGGAATAAAAGGGACAGTGGCAGCCTGGATATGAAATTGGCTAAGTGACAGGAAACAGAGATTAGTGGTGAACGGTTGTTTTTTGGACTGGAGGAACATATACAGTGGTGTTCCCCAGGGGTCGGTTCTAGGACCACTGCTTTTCTTGATATATAATGGCCCAGTAATTCCTGTCGGGGGCTTGCCGCGCGTGCAAGCCCCCGATGTGCACTTACCCGGCGCGCTGACATCTGAAACCTGGCCCGCAGTGGATTTCCTGTAAGTGTCCCGGTTCTGATCTCGGCGCGCTGTGCTAACCTGACCCAGCAGCGTAGTTAGTGCGATGTGCCGGCTGGGATCAGGTGAGCACTGTTCAGCCAATCAGGGGAGGGGAAACTTCATTCATAAGTTTGATAGTAAAGACTGTCAAACTCATGAAAAGTACGGCACCCCAAAACACTACTTAAACTTTAAATAAAATTTTAAAAAGCATCCCAATAATTAAATTCACTATGAATAACTTTAAAAAACTATTTTAAACAATTAATCAAATTTTTGAAAAAAATAAATTTTTAAAAAATAGGGTCTAAAACTAAACTTACCTTACTGTAGATTCTTTAAAAATAATAAACCTGTGGAAAAAAAAATTCTAAATTGTACTAAAAGACCACTTACCTGTAAAACTAAGTACTTACGTGTGGTTTTTCAATGCGTAAAAACCGGAGCCCTTTACACATGCGCAAATCTGTAAAAATACAGGAAATCCAAGTCGCACGCGCGGCCCAATACCGCGCATGCGTTCAGCCTCTTAACCCCTTGGGTCAGAGGACAGGAAATGCCGGTTTTCAGCACATGCGCTGTGCATGCTGAAAACCGGCAATTCCTCCTGGCACACGCGTGAGTACCCCGTCCTTACTCACGCGTTGTGACAGGAATTACTGGGCCATTAATGACTTTGTCGTGGGTGTACAGGGCACCATTTCAAAATTCGCAGATGCCAAAAAACTTGGAAGTATCGTGAACAGTGAGGAGGAGAGTGATAGATTTCAGCAAGACATAGGCTGGTGAAATGGGCGGACATGTGGCAGATGAAATTTAGCGCAGAAAAGTGTGAAGTGATGCATTTTGGTAGAAAGAATGAGGAGAGGTGTTGTGTCGGTACCTTTCTACCGAGACACAATTAGAACTCAGAACCCAGAGATTCAAACATGAAGTGCTTTATTCAGGAAGGAAAGGAAAGTTCTGGAGAGTTCCGAACAAAGAGAGCTAAACTTAACCAAGAGAACACCCAACCATGTATCTGCTGTGACAGCGCCACCACAGGTGGGAGGAGAACACACAATACATAACATATTCCTCCCCTCTTAAATGAAAGGTCCACATTATTCCTCAACAGGTCATTTACTTTCAATGCACTCAACTAACCAAGGGTAGAGGTAGATTGCCTCAAACCCTGACTTTACCCTGGGGTTTATTCTGCCCCAGTCTTGTGGGTAAGTCACTAAGCCTACAGATCCAAGCGTCTTGGAGGCCGCCGCTCTCTGACAGGATACCGGCGGTCATCGCTGGCTTCCACAGCAGTAGGCATTGACACAGGCCTAGATAGAGAAGGTGCCTGTGTCAGTCGAAAGTCAGGAGTTTGCACAGGTGGAACAGTCTCTATGACTTCCTATGTTGGAGAAGAGCACTGTGGCAAAGGATGCTGGTTTGCGGTATCATCCGGAAACAGTTCAGGCCAACCAGCCGTTGGAGCCTCTGTGGCTGTCTCTGCTCCTAGCAACAGTTGATCTGTGTGTCTTCTCCAGATGACATCCTCAGCAGTCTCAACCGTGTAAGACGCAGGGCCCGTCTGCGCGATCACCATAGCAGGAACCCATTTCGGTCCAGTGTTGTAGTTTCGAGCTAGGACGTGCTCTCCAGGGTGAAACCGTCTCTCCTTGGCTCTTTTCTCTCTCTTTTCAACTTGAGCTTGTTGTTGACAATGGACAATCTGTTCTGCCCTTGGAGGTTTGAGTAAGTCAAAACTTGTCCGCAACTGCCTCTTCATCATGAGTGAAGCGGGGGAAGTTTTGGTTGTGGCATGCGGCTCGTTCCTGTAGGACAACAGGAAGCTGTTCAGATGTTGGTGGATTGAGCCCATACCTTGCGATGCCTTCAAGGCGTGCTTCAAAGTTTGCACGAACCTTTCTGCCAGGCCGTTAGTAGAGGGATGATAGGGCGCAGACCTGATGTGTTGGACACCATTCACATGCAGGAAGGTTGCAAACTCCTGTGATACAAATTGTGGACCGTTGTCACTTACGAGTTGTTCCGGTGAGCCATAACGGCTGAACATCTCACCAAGTTTCTCAATTGTTTTCTCTGCCGTGGTAGACCTCATCACAGCGACCTCCGGCCACTTGCTACGAGCATCCACAACCACCATAAACATCTTCTCTTCGAAAGGACCAGCGAAGTCCACATGTACTCGCTGCCACACTTCTGCAGGCCAATCCCAGAGGTGTAGGGTTGCCAGCTGTGGAACATTCCGGACCCTTTGACATAGGGAACATGTTTTGGCTTTCTCCTCAATATTTCCATCGAGACCTGGCCACCAGAAGTAGCTTCTTGCCATTTCCTTCATCCGAACCATCCCACTGTGGCCTGTATGAAGTTGTTGCAGTATAGGTTCCCTCAGAGGTGGCGGAATGATGACACAGCATCCCCAAAGAAGACAACCTGCCTGGACGGAGAGCTCATTTCTTTTTGAAACGTAAGGTTTCAAACTAGGAGAATCTCCTATAGCTCTCCCTCGAATGACATCGTCCATTACCTCAGACAGGACTGGATCGTTGCGGGTGTACCTTCGCACCTGAACTGCTGTGACAGGTGCTCCCTCCACTTGTCTAAAGTAGAAGATGTCGATCTGACGAGGCTCTGGGGGAGTAACAGGCAAGGGTAGCCTTGAGAGACCGTCTGCATTGCCGTGCAAGTCTGATTTGCGATATTTGATGTCGTATGTGTGTCCTGACAACAGTAAAGCCCACCTTTGCATCCTGCTTGCAGCAAGAGATGGAATTCCGGTGTGGGGCCCGAAGATTGAAGTCAATGGACGGTGGTCCGTCAGGAGTGTGAACCTTCTCCCAAATAGGTACTGATGAAATTTTCGAATTCCAAAAACGTTTCCCAAGGCCTCGCGCTCAATCTGTGCATAGTTACTCTCGGCCTTGTTCAAGGTGCGTGATGCGAAGGCGATAGGTTTCTCTTCACCAGAAGGCATGATGTGGGATATGACTGCTCCCACACCATATGGTGATGCATCACATGCTAGCTGCATGGGTAGCTTTGGGTCGAAGTGTGTCAGGACCTCCGATTTCAGCAATGCTTTCTTTGCTTGGGCGAAAGCTTCGTTGCACAGTTCAGTCCATTTCCATGTTTTGCCTTGACATAGCAACTGATGTAACGGCTTCAGCAATGTTGCTAAGTCTGGAATAAACTTCCCATAGTAGTTAAGTAGCCCCAGAAATGAACGTAACTGGCTCACATTCTGGGGTGCTGGGGCCTCCACGATCGCCTTGACCTTTGACGGTGCCTTATGCAGGTCAATAGCGTCAGTCACATGCCCCAGGTACTCAACTGAAGACTGAAAGAATTCACATTTGTCTTTACGAACTCTCAGTCCGTACTCTTTCAGTCGTTGTAGTGTCGCATCCAAGTTCAGAAGATGATCCTCCTCATTTGTCCCAGTGACAAGGATGTCATCCAGGTAGCACTGGACTCCTGGCAGTCCACTCAAAATCTGATCCATTGCCCTTTGGAATAGAGCAGGGGCTGACGTAATTCCAAACGGAAGGCGGCAGTACCTGTATAGCCCCTTGTGTGTCACAATTGTCAGCAGCTCCTTTGATTTGTCATCGACATGCATTTGTAGATAAGCCTGGCATAAGTCTATTTTGCTGAACTTTTGCCCTCCGGCCAGGCCCGTAAAAAGATCATCAATGAGGGGAAGAGGGTACTGTTCCACAGACAGCACCGGGTTAATAGTCACTTTAAAATCCCCGCAGATTCGAACAGATCCATCCTTTTTCAGGACAGGAACAATGGGCGTGGCCCATTTGCTCACGCTCACAGGCTCCAGGACTCCATTCTCGACTAAGGCCTCCAAGTTAGCCTCAACTTTTGGCCTAATTGCATAGGGTACAGGTCGGGCTTTGTGAAACTTCGGCTTGCTGTCAGGTTTAATGTCCAGTCTCACGCTGATCTTTTTCATGCTCCCAAGTTCCCCATTGAAGAGTTCTGCATGTTTGTTTAAAACTGCAGTCAGACGTGACTCCCCTTTTGACATCATGCGGACTGCAGGCCAGTCCAGCGTGATTTTCTCTTGCCACGCACGTCCCAGTAGCGATGGGTAATTTCCCTTTACTACATATAGTGGCAGTTTCGCAGTCTGTCCGTTCAATTTAACTGTCACCTCAATGGCGCCTCTCATGGCCACAGGTTCGCCAGTATATGTCTTTAGCACAATGTTTGTTGGCTGAAGGGTAAGATGCTTTGGCATTTTGTTGTAGACAGTGTCTGAAACAAGGGACACAGCCGCGCCTGTGTCCACCTCCATCCGCACTGATTGTTCCTCCACCAGTGGTGACCCCAGTAGCCATTTGAACCACCTGCAACCGTCAGTATGTGCACCTCTTCCTCCTCAGAGGTGTCGCTCCCCTCTGTTTTACTTGTTCCATCACACTGCACTGAATGAACACTCTTTTTCCTCTCTTGTCCAAATACAGACATTTTGCTTTCATGCTCCCCAGCTCTGTCTGTTCTTTTTTTACCTCTACAGGCGCGTTCAATGTGACCCTTTTTGCCACAATTTCGGCATTCCAGCTCTGTACACCAGCAGCCATTAGCGTGATGGCCCGTTTTCCCACAATGGTAACATGTGCCGTTCCGCGCACCTTTAGGCTCAGACGACACCTTGTGAACTCTTCCTGTTGAACTCAACTGGTGAGCCTCCTTTTCCGCCATCTCCATGGAGACACTAACTTCAATGGCCTTTTCAAGAGTAAGGTTGTCCTCAGTAAGAAGGCGCTTCTGTGTGGCTGCACTTTGCAGACCACACACAAGTCTGTCTCTAATGGTGTCATTCAGCACCTCCTTGAACTCGCAGTGTTCTGACAACCTTTTTAAAGCAGCAATAAACATCATCACTGATTCCCCCTCCTCTTGATTCCGTTTGTGAAACCTAAATCTCTCAGCAATAACCAGAGGTTTTGGTGAAAAATGTGCTCCAAGAATTTCCACTAGTTGCTTATATGTTTGAGTTCCTGGCTTATCTGGCTGCACAAGGCTGCAAAGTAATTTGAATGTCTTCAGCCCCATTACACTCAAAAAGGTAGGCACAACCTTTTCGTTTGCCACCGCATTCGCCAATACAAAATAGTCAAAACGTTCCGTATAAGCGCTCCATTGCTCCACATTTTCATCAAAATCACCAATGTTTCCTAATATAGTAGCCATCTCACGTTTCAAATTAAAATTTCTGTTTACTCACTGCATCCGTAACGTTAATGTGATGCTGCAATCTCTGTTCTGAGTGTTTTATAGTCGAAAACAAGAAAGTTCCCACAACGCAGATTCACCCGATTCTCGTCGCCACTTTGTTGTGTCGGTACCTTTCTACCTAGACACAATTAGAACTCAGAACCCAGAGATTCAACCATGAAGTGCTTTATTCAGGAAGGAAAGGAAAGTTCTGGAGAGTTCCAAACAAAGAGAGCTAAACATAACCAAGAGAACACCCAACCATGTATCTGCTGTGACAGCGCCACCACAGGTGGGAGGAGAACACACAATACATAACAAGAGGACATATAAACTAAAAGGTACAATCCTAAAGGGGGTGAATGAACAGAGAAACCTGGGAGTATGTGTGCATAAATCATTGAAGGTGGCAGGGCAGGTTAAGAAAGCAGTTATAAAGGCTTATGGGATCCTGGGCTTCATAAATAGAGGTATAGAGTACAAAAGTGTGGAAGTTATGATGAATCTTTATATAACATTGGTTCGGCCCCAACTGGAGTATTGTGTCCAATTCTGCGCACCGCACTTTAGGAAGGATGTGAAGGCCTTGGAGAGGGTGCAGAAAAGTTTTACGAGAATTATTCCAGGAATGAGGGACTTCAGTTATGTTGCTAGACTGGAGAAGCTGGGGTTGTTCTCCTTAGAGCAGAGAAGGTTGAGAGGAGATTTAATTGAGGTGTTCAAAATCATGAGGGGTTTGGACAGGGTAGATAGAGAGAAACTGTTCCCATTGGCGGAATGGTTGAGAACCAGAGGACACAGATTTCAGGTGATTGGCAAAAGAACCAAAGGCGACGTAAGAAAAACTTTTTTACACAGCGAGTGGTTAAGATCTGGAATGCACTGCCTGAAAGGGTGGTGGAAGCTCACTCCATTTTATCTTTCAAAAGGGAGTTGGATAAGTATCTGAAGGAAAAAAAAATGTCAGAGCTACGGGGAAAGGGCAGGGGAGTGGGTCTAGCTGAGAGTCAGCACGGGCTCGAGGGGCCAAATGACCACCTTCCGTGCAGTGACCATTCTATGATTCTATGATTCTATTCGCTGTCCACTGCTGCATAAGAGAAGTGACAGACGCTCTTTATGACAGAAGAGGGGACTTTATTGTCTTCTCTCTGAACAGAGAAGCAGAAGGAGCTGTGCATGTAGCTTTGCCAGGATAGCAGACTTCCCCATCGTGTAGAGTGTCATTGACTGCACGCACGTGGCTTTGCGGGCACCGTATATAAATACTGAGATGTGCTGCAACCACAAAGGTTTCCACTTGCTGAATGTGCAGTTGGTGTGTGACCATGCTCAGCGTATCATGATGATGAATGCCTGGTACCCTGGCAGCAGTCATGCTGCTTTTATTCTGTGCCAGTCCACTGTTCCCTCAGTCTTTGAGCCACCAAGACAAACCACGTGGCTCATGACTCCGCTCCACAACCCAACAACATGTGGCCAGCATGCGTACAACGAGAACCATGCTGCCACACAAAACATCATAGATCAGACCATTGGGGTGCTCAAGCAACAGTTCCGCTGCCTGTGCCACTCTGGAGGAGCCCTACAGTACTCACCGGAGCATGTCCCCCGATTCGTCGTGGTCTGCTGTATCCTCCACAAACTGGGCATCATGAGGGCACAGCCCTTGCTGCCAGTGATATGGCCACCAGCCCAGGAGTAGGAGGAAGGGGAGGAGGAGGCAGAAGAGGAGGAGGAGGAAGTGGAAGAAAGGAGGCAACCCAGACAGCCCCTTTCTGGCCGGGATATTCGGGAGTGAGTCATCCGCCTGCATTACAAGTGAATACAACCCCAATTGCCCATTCAACATTAGTCCCACACCTTACTTTTCCTCTGTTACTGACCATCACAGCATCCTCTTGGCCACAATGCTGAAATAAAAGCCACCACAAAGCAAACATTCCAATCAAACTTTATCTATCCATCCATCCAATATTACATCAAAAAATCAAGTAATCATCCTTGTGCATTCCCTTAGTGACTGTCCTGCGTGTGCCTTTGCCCATCCTAGTGCTCCGATGCAGCGCTACCCCAGTGGCTGCAACATGGCTGGTGGAAGGCTGCTGGCTTTCAGTGAGGTAGACTACAGATGGCCTTGCAGGATGATCTCAAGGAGCTCTGGGACTTGTAGGCCTGGCTTCGGACTGCACCACCTCAGCATGGGCGGCAGTAGTCTGGGCTGGCTGGCTGATAGGCAACATCAAGGGCACTGGCGGAGTGGTAGTGGTAGGAGGATGAATGATGTTATCCTGAGAGAGGACAGCAGGGTTGTCCTCCATGGAGCCACTGCCACTCCCCTGGGGCAGCGCCTCAGCAATCCTAGTAATCTGCTGGAGTAAAGACTGCTGTGACAGTCTGCAAGCCCCTTTGAGCACCGGTAAACCCTGCCATGATGACAGCAGTCTGTGACGTAAAAAGACTACTGAGCACTTGGTTTGAGTATAAAACAAGGCTTTAATCAACTGTTTCAAAACCATGAGATTCTAGTTACATCACTAGTTCCTGGTTACAGAAACATCCTGAGCAAGCTGGGCCCACGCCCGTGTATTTATACTCCTTGGACAGCGCCACCAGCTGGCCGCCCAGTGTTACTTCACGAGTCATGATAAGATTCATGACAGTCTGTGCTTGCAGGACCTTAGTCTGAGCTTCCATTGCAGCACTCAGACGTTGGGCGGCTTCTGCTTGTGCTGCAGTAGTAGCCGAGACTTCGGCCATCAGACGCGGCGTGATGGTTGGGTCCACAAGTGCATTAATGGTTCTGCCCAGCTCTTCCAGGCTGGAAAGGATGGGAGCCAAGCTTTGCCTAAAGCCCAGTGCAAGGTTGGAGCTGGACTCCTCCATGCTCCTTGACATTGCACTCAGGCTTTCTGGCAGACCTGACAATGCACCAAGCATTTCATTGTGCATACCCTTCAGCATTCTTCTGTAGGCCACACCATCGAGGTCTTCATCTGAGTCCTGTGCAGCAAAACTCGTGTGCAATATCTCCCATTGGGATGCAGGCCATTCGTGTCCAGTGTCTCACCACGTGCAGATCCTGCGTCTAACATCTCCTCTAAAGTGCACGGAGTGTCAGTATCGGAGCTGGTGGCTGAGAGTGTGAAATTGAGTGGCGATGTTGCTTCTTCTTCTTCACTCTCCTCTCCCTGTTGTTGTTCAACCACTGGCTGGGCAAGCTGGATTTCTTGGGTGTCTGAAATGAGAAAGGCACAAGGGTAGGGTTGTGGTGAGGGGGGGTGGGGGGAAGCAAGAGGTGCATGCTTACACCTTGTGCAGCTTGTAAATCAGAAGAGCTTGTGGGAAGTGAGATGTGAGAAGGAGGATAACGTATGAGGATACCGGCTATACTGCTAGCATTGATTACATCAGCTATCTACTCTTACTGCAGTCTTGTCTGCTGCCTGAAGGGCCTCCTGGCCCTCTGTGGAAAGAGGACCTCTCTTCGGCAGTTGACCTCCTGGACCAAGGCCTCCAGTGCTACATCTGAGATCCTAGGTGCTCGCTCTCTCCCCTGTTGTGCCATCATTAGAGCTTTCTTCTCCAATGTCCTCCCAGCCACTTCAATCATCTGCTACAGGTAGAAGGCTCCTCCCCTTTAAGAGGTGCAGGCTACCTTTAAGTAGTGCAGGCTAGCTTTAATTGGAGCTCGCCTCACACGAACTTGGGCCCCCTGCGAAGCGTTCAGCCACTCAGCAGTGTGTTCAGCACTCGGCTGAATGCTACGATCATGTTAATTAGCAGGCAGCATGAATTTTACATGTTGCCTGCAATCCTCCGCGCGGGCTGGGGTTGCTGTCGCATCACAATCCCCACGCCCGTTTTCGGGGGATACCGATTTTCTAGACCGAAATATCTTTTGAACACTAGTGGAGCTCCTGCAGTGTTGCTCACTGGGCTTTGAACCCACGCTGACTCCTATTCTAGGCTCTAACTTGTTCAGCCCCCACTCCAGCCCAAGCCTGTTTAGCCTGCTCCTGGAAGTGATGGAGGGAGCAGATGGCCTAGGAAGGGAGCCTGAGCACTAAAAGTGAGCTTCCAACATGGGGAAAGTGGAAGGTTGGGTCCTGCCATTAGCGCTGAGTCAGAGGGATCGAGCAGTAGCCCAGGCGCAAAGGGAGCGAACAAGGTGTTGGGGGGAAGAATGGAGCGCAAAGGTGAGCTGATTTGCTATCCCATTGCAGCTCCCATCTGCCAGCTAGAGCTGAGTGAGGAGGTCAGGTAGAATCAGACCAGTGACTATAGATTAACCAAAGGCTACTGCTTAAGCTTGAAGAGGTAGGATTCAAGGTACAACTTGGGACTGGATAAGAAATTGGGTGAAGGGTAGGAAGCAGCAGATACTCGTTCAAGGAGTTATGTTGGTGTTCTAGATGGGGCAGCTGTGGAGTTTAAAATGAGTTGGACAAAACATATGTGAGCAGAACAATGCTAGATAAAATAGTAAAATGTCCAAGTGTAAATACTGCACATAGAAAGAAAAAAAGTGTTTCATGAATGGTGTTGAAATAGATAAAGGTGACGTTGAAAGAGATCTTGGGGTTTGAGTGAACTTGGTGTTCAACATGTCCAATTGCTACAGAGCAGTAATCAAAGCAAATAGAATGAAGAACCATATAGCTAAAGTAGTAGAGTAGACATTAATGGAAATCAAGGTTAAACTCTACAGTGCTTTGATCAGCCAACATCTTGAGTACTGCATCCAGTTCTGGTCACTGACACAAAGAAGACATTCTAGTCCTGGAGGTGGGTTCAGAGAAGGGCCACAAGGCTAATCCCTAGTATCAGAGGGCTAAGTTATGAGCAAAGATTAGAGAAACTTGGGTTTTTCAGTTTTGCATAGATGTTGCTGTGAGGTGACATTATAAAAGTATGTACAGGAACAGGAATAGGGCCGTCAGCCCCTCGAGCCTGCCCTGCCATTCAATTAGAGCTTGACTGATCGGTACCTCAACTCCATTTACCCGCCTTAGCTCCTTATCCCGTGATATCCCTACCTAACAAAAATCTATCGGTCTCACTCTTAAAAGCTCCAATTGACCCAGCATCCACCGCCTTTTGGGGGAGAGAATTCCAAATTTCTACTACACTTTGTGTGAAAAATTGTAATGCACTATTACTTCCTGATATATGTGCAATGACATTTAGAACAATAAGGGGGGAAAATTCAGTTGGTTTGCGCCTCCCGTTAGCACCTTAAGAGGGCGCTAATGGGGCGCAAAGCAACTAGCGCCCGTGCGCAGCGATGTTTGCGCCGCTCACAAAATTAACTAGACATTTTGCGGCGGCGCTAAACACTACCGCCACGATCTCCTGCGCCAGCAGATCATGACGTCAGTCGAGTGTGCAACGCCCCGGTAGCGCCCCGGACCGGATATTGAGTGGCGCCCCCTACCTTACTGCCTGCTGCTAGCAACGACAGGTTGAGGGGAGCGTTTTGCAGTCAGGAAGAGACTGGGGGAGCACTATTTAAAGGCGACCGCTTCCTGCCTTTTTTTGTTGGTGGCATTCTGAGAGAGAGAGAGACTTCTGGAGAGATTCAACGCTGTGTGAAGGAGTTTTGGGTACTGAGCAGCACTTTGCAGGTTCATTTTGATTTGCCCTTCCTTGTATCGATTTAGCAGAGACTGTGGGGGCTGCACTCTGAGCTCTTTCCCTGGGCCTCTCCATTGTTCTTTCCAGCAGATTTGATGTACAGGTCTCTCCAGGCCGAGATTCAAGGCTGCAATGAGCAGGATGTGGATGGAGAGCAAGATGATCCCTCCCCTTTAAGAACTGGCCGGCGCCATTGTGTCTGTGTTCCATTGCTGACTGACATCACGCGAGCTTTGCCAGCGCTCTGAGGTAGCGCCTCGCTTCTCGGCCTTTGCACCTTAAGAGAGGTGTGTAGCACCTGATTTAGTGCTCCAATCAACTCCAGGAGCGATAAAAGCCAAGTTTGCAGTTGGAGGCGATAATTAGTGCCAGGCGCTAAACTTTGTGCCCGGCCGATAATCGCGCCCCAAACGGAGCGATACTGAATTTTTCTCCCTAAGTATTTACCTTTGTATAGCACTTTTCACATAACAAAATGTCCCAAGGTACTTTATAGAGACATTAGTGGAGAGTAATGGTGTCACAATTGTTAGTCCTACATTCTCACAGAATATTATTTGAGTGTAGACTGGCAGTCACTACTGGCACAATACAGAATAGAATCATTTCACAAAATTAAAACAGTTTCTACTTTAAAAAAACAGATACCCTACAATCTAGTCTTGGTTTAGATGATGGGTATAAGCCACTCAATTTTCATTCTTCTTGTTGATGATGTCATCTGGACTGGATTTCTGCCTTTAAATCACTCCCCCGTGTCCATTATTCTCAATATAAATCATGTTTTTTTTTAACTGTACTCCTCACTTCCTATCTCCAGGGCGGTCGTGTGCCAGCATCAGTGGGAGAAGCAGCAGGAACCACCGTAATGGCTTTCAAAACTCTCCCTGCCATTACTTTGAACAAATGGCTCACTTGAGTTCGAAATATTGAAATCCTATCGTTCAAACACTTCAATAGTTTAATTATGCGAGGCACACTCACAGCAGCCAATACTGCAACCTGATTTATAATCATTAGATGAGGGTTTTACTGAATTAAAGCTGCATCATCCCACAATGGCCCTTAATCACTTCTAGAGTACTTCTCAAAATTTCTCTTCTTTAAAAAAAAAATCCTCACTATATATAAATAAAAATGTTCTAATGTTCAGTGTCTGTGTCCATCACACGTCAAAGGCTTCACACTTTGTCACATATGCAAATTTCTGTGTCACACTTAAAAAAAAGTATAAAAAAGACAAAGAACGCTAGTAATTTACTCTTGGCGTCAGAGAAACTTCCCAACAGCAGTACTCTAATTGACTTCAGGATGTGGCTAAGAGCAATTAGTCTCTAACTGACCTCAAAATACATCTATAAAGCAATTAGATCCAGGAACTTGGAGGAACATACCAGTTATACACAGCTCCACCTTAGCAGAAGAAGAATACATTGTGTGTTACGTGGTAAAATGGTCGAGTCCTTAAAGCAAAAGCAAATCCTCTGACTTGCCATGGGCAATGCTCTGGAAGATCCTTTAGTTCTGCTATAAAGTTGTGTAGAGTTTGTTGTAATTGTCAGTCAGCCACGTAGTTGGAATCAGGATCAGAACCTTTAGCTTGGCTAGAACTGAGGTCCATGCCGTACCCTCAGCTTTCACTTACAGCTTGAAATACACCAGAATTAATATTAATATATCTGCGGATTTAATTGGTGGTATTTGTTTCTAAGTTGCAGTAAAAGTAACTAAAGCATAATGAACCTGTTCACATTGCTTTTGTGTTGACAAATTTGCTGTCAGATAGGTTTTTTTTTCTGTTTTAGCAACCAGTCCTCTGAATTATAAGATGTGATCACTGAGAACAGGGATCTCACTATCTTCTGAGGCTCGACTCCCAATGTGGAGCCTCACTGGAGGTGAGATTTAATCAAAGCATTGAGCCTGTAGGCCCATACGTTGGGGCAAAGCTATGGCACATTTTGGGGCTGTGGGAGGCGCTGTGCTGTGGGCCATGCACAAGATGCACCAATCGTGGCGTGGATGTCTGCAAACAATCCGACAATGAGGTGACCTCCCCTTGACTCCAAATGCTTTGGTGGGGTCAGGGGCAGAGGTCACAGGCACCTGTTCTGCTACAATTCTGCCAGAGGACAGCTCTGTGCATTTCTGGGCCCAGGGATGGCTCTTCCTCGAGCAGTCATTAAGCTTTTATGGTAATGGCTCATTTCACACCGCTGCAGGGGAACATTTGCCAGATCAGCCATGAAAAGAAGGATGTTAGCTGAACATCTACGAACAGGCTGTGAGAATAATTTCCCAGAACATGCAGCAAATGACAGGGGTCATGGTGGAGTCCACTGCCCTCCTCATATACAGTAACATCAGGAAAGCCGTTTCTGCATTGCAGACATCTATGGGCCACATGACAGCTTCACTGTAACCTACAGCTATCTGCCCCCTACCCCCACTCGCCACAGCAGGACAAGTTAGTGTCTCTTCTTCCTCATCAGAAGCCCAAACCACAGCCCAGGAGGTAGTGGAGGACAGGCTTGAGTGGGATCTGCATTCTGACTTTCAGACATGGGGCTGGTTTGCAGGAGACTCACTCAGAGTTTTCAGGATTGGGTGAGTGCCATAGATCTGCGATTCCATTGAGTTGTGGACACTGGGCCAGTGCCGGCGGCATAGCTGGAATCGTCCGACGCGAGGTTGCTGTTTCTCAGGCTAACAGCACATGCCAGAACGCCAGCCTAGGGCATCAGGGGCCTGCTGAAAGAATATGTAGGATGCAGGACCAGGCTACCCAGGCAGTTGCACAAGCGGTGCAGCTCACAGCTGGCCTACTTGCTTCATTTGGGCGAGCTCATCTGTTAGCCTGCCCTGTGATGAGGTCAGACTTCAGTCGAAAGCTTGTATGGCAGCTGTCCAAGCCACCATAACAGCCTCAGTTGCAAGGGGCTCTGCTGTGAATGGCCCTGGACTTTCCACTCCTGCTAAGGTTGACTGCATGATTTCCATGCTATGCCTCAGCACCCCACACTTGCAGGTTGTGGATTCCTCCACACTTACTGCCATGCCTTGAAAGTTTCTGATCGTATCCCTCAAACTATCCAATATATTGCCAAAAAAAAACAATCTTAATGTTTCATGTATTTTGAAAGCTAATGGCAGGATTCTGTGAAATGCCTTGTTCAATTTCTGGCACCTTGTAGAAAGCCCCAGCCAGCTGGATTGTTCCTATTGTCCCCGATCCCTGCAATTGCCTTCATCTGTGGACAAAGCTCTGCAGGTTTCCTGCAGCCTGTTCTCATCTCCAAGGGACGTTGCTAAATGTGGTTTGCATTCAACATTTACCACTGGGACCACTAGAAGCACAATTCTAGTTAATTCTCCGTAAAAGTTCATGGTATTGATTCACTGTCTTTTTATTTTAACTATGCACACATAAGTTTGATATACAATTTACACCATTGTTCCTGAGTTTAGAGTAATGGGGGAGAAGAAGCGAGGAAGTCAATCATGCAAGTAAAAAAATGTAAAAATTAATGGTAAGGATTAGCCAGAGGCAGTAATGATTTGTATTTCATCAAATGTTCCTTTCTAGTTAGACATTACATAAAATTACATAGAATCTATAGACACATACCATTCGGCCCAACTGATCTATGATGGTGTTTACAGGCCACATGAGCCTCCTCCCACTCTGATTACCTCTTCCCACACTTCCCTCATATCCCTCTATTCCCTTCACCCTCATGTGTGCATCAAGTCTCCCCTTAAATGTGTCAATACTATCTGCACGTTCTCACCGCTCTCTGTATGCAGAAAATTGTTCCTAAATTCTTCATTTGATCTCTTTGTGGCTAGCTTATATTTATGCCTCCTTGTCCTGGACTCACCCACAAGTAGAAACAGTTTCTCCACATCCACCCTCTCGAATCCCTGCACAATTTTTAAAGACCTCTAATAAGTCTCCTCTTTGTCTTTTTCTAGTGAAAAGAGACCCAGCCTGCTCAATCCTTCCTGATGGCTCCATCCTCTCAATTCTTGTAACACCTTTGTAAATCTTTACTGTACTTTCTCCAGTGCTTCAATATCCTTTTAATAGTATGGAGCCCAGAACTGTGCACAGTGCTCCATGTGGACTAAGGTTCTATATAAATTTAACATTACTTCCTTGTTTTTCTATTCTATTCCTCTAGAACTGAACCTTTGTTTGCACCTTTATGGCCTTATTGATTTGTGTTGCTACTTTTAGTGATTTGCTACTTTCAGTGATCAGCAACATAGAATAGCTATGATTTTGAATTGCAGATACTGTATAAAGTTGGGAACAGATCCCGGGGGCAGTGAGAGCAGTGAAGAGACTGGGGCAGATTTTCGTGTGACGTTGTCCATCGAGCGGGAGGCAGGCAGTGCGGCCGAGCTTGCCTCCCGTCCAATTGGAGTGCTCTGAGGCCCGAACCAATATCACAGTTAGGTCCCCTCTATATATTAATGGCGAGCTGCTAGCCCCAAACAAGCTCTGATAGGCAGCTCGCCGATCATAGGGGCTGAGAAATCCAGCGGCTTCTCTGTCGAGTTGAGCCGGTCGTGGTAAGTAAACGGGAGGCGCAGATAATCCCGAGGGAGAGTCGGGCATTGTGGCCGGTGGGGGGGGGGTGGAAACTGATAAAATATAAAACCAATCCTCCCTGTATGAGTGGACACTATTTTCATGAAATAGGATTTGGAAAACTTTTTTTGTTGCCATTTACAAACTGACAATGCAATGATGTAAATCTTGTCAAAATCCATCATTTGCATATGCATTAAAATAATGCATGACTTTCCTGATCCTTCTCCATCCTCAGACAATAAAGGGTTGGAAACACCTTTTTTAGAAAACCTTTATTTTAGATTTTTTTTTGATCCTGATAATAATAAAGAGAAAACGGCAGTTGTAGCTCCTTCTAATGCTCATTTATTTGCACAGAATATATGTTTGTATCAAAAAATTCTAATTTTAAGTTGTCTGGTTTTTTATTTTGCACTTTCTATATATGGTATAATATAAAGCTAAACAAGTTAAAGCATTTCTGTTTGCTGTATTGCACTAAAGGAGCATAAACTTCAGAAAGTGTTTAGTAAACACACAACAATGATAAAAGGCATCATCCTGTCTTCTATGCATTATGTTATTTTCTGGGTCTTCTCAATGTTTGAACAAGAGAAGGTTTGTCCCACACTTCTTTTGTGCCCCTTTAAATGGCTGGGCTTATGTCGGCCTTTGTCGTTAGTTCACCCTCAGTTGTCCCATTTTGTGCAGATTCCTCACCTTTAATCTACATTTTTAATAGGAAATATGAAGATTTGAGGATCAAAGCAATCTAGTTTGAATATTACATCACATAGCAGATTCATTGACACCTGTACTGTTAATATATTTTAAAAAAATCAGTGGCATTGTAGATTTGACAACTTCTTACAGGGTTAATATCCTGAAGACTAAAGGGGTAGAGAATAAAAATGGGGTAAAAAAAAAAATCACAAACCAACGGATTGTTGAAATCATAAAAAAATATTCAACTACAATTCAGCCTGTTTGTGTTCAGCTCTATTTTCTCTCTGCAGCAGATCTGCACACTAATTCAATTTCCCCAAATCCCGATTTGCAGTCTTGTTTGACAGAGGTGGCAACTGTATCAGTGCAGTAAACAAAGCAATCCACCAGGGCTTTAGGCAGCAGCACAGCCGGGGAAGCACGGGAGCATTGCTCCCACCGCCGTATTGATTTGCCCTTCAGCTGTTTGAACAATGAATAGCTGTGTTGCCCTGTTGCTCCTTATCTTCCCAATGCCTCTGTGTGCATTGGCAATCCAGCTGCAGTTACTTTAGAGACACAACCTCACCCCTGTTACTATAGTGATCACAACATAACTGAGGAAGTCACATTCCGTTTGGTCTCTGTATGGAAACTAGGGTGTTGCTAGTAGGGCTCAGGATCGTAATGACTCTGACCTTGATTGGTCAAGACCAAGTCTTGGGACATTAGAAAAACAAATAGTTGTGCCATGTGATATGTTTGTTGGTTCGTAAGCTACTGCAATTCCCTTCAATGCGGCAGGATGACAAGAACTATGAATTTAGCAGCCTAAGGGCTTTGAAAGTATTTTGTTGTAAAAAAAACAATTAAGTTCACTTGTTCCTATCTTTTTAAAAAATTTAAGTCCCACTTTTTATGGTTTAATTATGCTATGTTTCCAAGACTTGGCTTAATTTATAATTTTCTTTTCAGATATCCAATATTAAATTAATTGGTGGGGGGGTAATTTTGACTTTGGGCTATAGTCAATATCGATTCAGCCGCCCATTATATATCTCTCCTGATTTTCAATTCCATTGAAGTCAATGGTAATGAAGATCGGAAGAGATGTAAAACGGGTGGCTGATCCGATATCACCAGTGTAGCCCAAGGTTAAAATGACCCCCCATTGTGTCTTATTAACAAAGTTCCACCACTTTTCTTGACACACCTCCCTTGAGTCTTACTATGTAGTGCACACTATAGCACTCCTGGACTGGCTGCTTGCCGGCCCTCTTGAAATAGTGGCCTGGTTCAAGGTGTGAGACTGACATGGTTCAGGGTGTGAAACTGATCTGGGCTCATGGTTTCAGTATGTGACAGTGGCCTGAGCTCAGAATCTGAGTGGCCTGGGTGTAGGGTGTGAGATTGTTAGGGTTCAGGATGTGGGAGTAGCCTGGGATCAGGGTGTGGGAGTAGCCTGGATTTGGAGTGTGAAAAACTCTACTGAATGCATAATCTTCTGACTCAACATTGAGATTGCTATCAACTGAGCCAAGTTGACACCACTATAGGTTATAAAAAGGAATGGCAACCAAGTAAATGGAGCAATATTGAGAAATTGGCATTTAGGAAAATAGTGCAGGGATCAGTGCAGAAAACCATATATCATAAAAACAGAGGTAAGGGAGGCTGAGGCTTCCAAAATGTCCTGTCTGAAGTTTGCTGTGTTTATGCTGTTGGGGCAAAGTGCAATCCAGCTATTGTCTACTTATCTCCTATTGTACCACAGCAAGGGCTACTATAGAGATGTTTCGTCCTGCACTATTCCATTACAGCAGAGACTGATTTCACCCTGCTCTATTCGATTACTGAAGTGGCTATTCCTCTCTTGCTCTAGTGGGTACTCAGTACTACTCCACTTCATTACAACACTGATTACTCCTTTCCTATTCTTCCCTTATGTCTTTTACTTAGGTGTAATTCTTGACTCAGTGGCAGCACTCTTGTCTCTGTGTCAGATGGTTGTGGGTTCAAGCCCTACTCCAGAGACTTGAGCACATAATCCAAACACTTCAGTGTAGTACCGAGTGACTGCTGCACTCCTGTCTTTCAAATGAGACATTAAACAAGATCCTGTTCTTCCTCTCAGATGAATTGTAAAAGATCTCATAACACTATTCAAAGAAGAGCAGGGGTGTTCTGGCCAATATTTATCCGTCATCCAACACTACCAAAACAGATTATCTGGTCATTTATCTCATTGCTCTTTGTGGGGCCTAGCTGTATGCAAATTTGCTTTTGCGTTTGTCTACATTACTACAGTGACTACATTTTAGAAGTACTTCATGGCTGTGAAGTGCGTTGGGACGTCCTGAGGAATTATATAAATGAAAGTTCTTTCTTTCTTTACTCACTTCATTTTCGCACTGAGTGTTTCTCTCTTCCTCTCCCCCAATACAGTAGTGACTGCTTCCCTCCTGCTCTTCTCCATTACAGTGAGGGCTGCTTTCTTCCTACAGGTGCACGATAAAAATTTGCAAACTGTCCAGCAGAACCAGCTTGTGACCATGTCCTTCATGGGCTATGAGTCGACATCATTTTTAAAAAATTCATTCACAGGATGTGGGCATCGCTGGTGAGGCTCAGCATTTATTGCCCATCCCTAGTTGCCCTTGAGAAGGTTGTGGTGAGCCGCCTTCTTGAACTGCTGCAGTCCGTTTGGTGTTGGTATTCCCACAGTGCTGTTAGGGAGGGAGTTCCAGGATTTTGACCCAGTGACGATGAAGGATCGGCAATATATTTCCGAGTCAGGGTGGTTTGTGACTCGGAGGGGAACTTGGAGGTGGTGGTGTTCCCATGTGCCTGCTGCTCTTGTCCTTCTAGGTGGTAGAGGTCGCGGGTTTGTGAGGTGCTGCCGAAGAAGCCTTGGCGAGTTGCTGCAGTGCATCTTGTAGATGGTACACACTGCAGTCACGGTGCGCCGGCGGTGGAGGGAGTGAATGTTTAAGGTGGTGGATGGGGTGCCAATCAAGCGGGCTGCTTTGTCCTGGGTGGTGTCGAGCTTCTTGAGTGTTGTTGGAGCTGCACTCATCCAGGCAAGTGGAGAGTATTCCATCACACTCCTGGCTTGAGCCTTGTAGATGGTGGAAAGGCTTATTTACAAAATAAAATCTCTCACCACAGCTGGCAGCTGAACATAATAATGTAGGTGGATATCTGAGTATTTTACTGCTACAAGTTGTATCATTGCAACTCTGTAGAACTTGTTCTTGGTTTCATGACCTTGGGGTGCCAAAGGAAGGTTGACAGTTGCACTATTTAATATTCCTCTCTCTGAAATATCAGTTTCAATGATCTGTGCACCAATTCACAGATTTTCAATTAGTGAACATTTGAAACCAAATGATCTTTATAATGTTGTACCACTGGTGCAGATTAAAGTAGACATTTGGTGAAACCCTGCACCACCACTGATGCCTCACATGCGCACATTGGATCATTGTGGGCATGCTTCCACTTATTTCAATGGACAGAAAATCATGGTCAGTGTGCCTGTGCATGTGGTGTAGGGTCTGGTAAAATTTCCCCTTAAGAGGGTTGTCAGTAGAATGTCAGTAAAGTGTATTTGTGAGCCTATCAGACCTTTGTATTAAATCGACTTAAAAATACCCAGCTGTATAATTCTGGGTTTTGTCCTCCAGACGTGGGTTATGTCTAGAGAAAGCATTTTGAGCGTTAAAATGTACTGGAGCGCACTGGTACTGACGTGCTAAATAAGCCTAATGGTAAGACTGGATTCATTTGTATTTTATTCCTATAATTTGTAACCCTGCTCTGATACTACAGTGTCATGTAAAACTTGACTTATCCACAGAGAAAGGCTGAAGAATCACCTTCAGACTGCTCAAGGTACATTGCTGTGCAATGCAGCATTAAGATCCCCAAGAGCCAGCAATCTAAATCCCTTCAAGGTCTCTCCTGCATCTCTCCAAAGGCACCTTTATCCCATGGACAGGAGCTGAGGAGGCGAGGCAGCTTCTTCCTTTGATCTCCTTCCATTAACTGGTGTCTGACAGGTTGCAGCACTCTTAATGATTTTGAGGAACCCTTGTTCTTTTGAAGTGTGGCTTTTGCTGGTTGATGCTCCTTGTTTCGGTATTTCTTTCCCTGAGAGAATATCTCGGGCTCAGCATTCCATTACCATTGCCCTTTTGGTCTCGCTAAACTGTACACGTCGCAAGTGCAGTTACAGCTAAAAAAAAAATAAAGCAGAATAAAGCACAAACCCCCTCGTATCATCACTGTTCACACGGGATGGAATTATGATTGGAGGTAATGTGTCATTTTGATTTAATCAGCCTCTGATTTTGACTTAAGTTGATTAACGTGTGATTTCAAATAAAGAAACAGAAAATGCTCAAAAAAGCACAGCAGGTTGATCAGCATCTGAAAGGGTACGAAAGGTTAATGTAGGTTAATCTCTGAGTTCTGATGAGGGGTTACTCCCCAGATGTGAGCCTGTCTTTCTCTGTCAGGTGCTGATTAACCGTTTTTTTCTACCTCTAATGTGTGACGTTGTTATTTTTACTTTTGATATCCTCCTACGATTACAATGGTTCTGCTGCTCCCTTAAATGGGATTATTCTGATTTGATTGGATATTAATACAGTGAAATGCTTCGGTGTAAATGAATTGTATGATTTCTGAGCTGTTGGACCATCAATTTAAACGGAAAGTGTTTTTTTTTCAATTATTCGAAACATTTTCATTTATTACCAGCTGCAAATTCAAGCACAATTGGGCCTGAATTGGGTCCGATGACAATAGTTTATTAGTTGTGTTGATGGTACAAAGCAATGTTAAAGCCACAATGGTGCATACATAGAAACAAACTTCATCCTGCTTTGTACAGCTCCCGTGGCCATTTCATACTGCACCTGGATGGTTTGACAGATCACACATTTTCTGGAACAACCCCCTCAGAGCATCAACTGAAGACAAGGAAGCATCCAGGTGATCCATCCTACCTATGTCTCTTACACAAATGCTGTTGGGAAAGGACTGCCTGAGATGCTCAAACCACCACAATACTAGAAAGAAAGCGCCTTTCACAACCTCAGGGCATCCCAAAGGGCTTTACAGCCAATTATGTACTTTTGGAGTGTAGTCACTGTTGTAATGTAGGAAACATGGCAGCCAATCAGCGCACAGCAAGCTCCCACAAACAGCAATGTGATAATGACCAGATAATCTGTTTTTTAGTGATGTTGATTGAGGGATAAATATTGGCCAGGACACCCCGGGGGTAACTCCTGTGCTTTTCTTCGAAGTAATGCCATGGGACCTTTTACATCCACCTGAGCGAGCAGACGGGGCCTCGGTTTAACGTCTCTTCCGATAAGATTCGTACTAGTGGGGAAATGGAAATGCAAAGGCTCTGGCACAGGTACCAGCTCTTCATTTGCTCCTGTACCAAGATTAAAAAACCTCCGTTTGCTCATGCAATTTGCACCTATGGACCCAGAGGAAGAATGGGGGTAATTTTGACTTTTGGCGATAGTGTGGAACAGGCAATATCGGATTGCCCGCCTGTTAAACATCTCTCCTGATTTTTGATTCCATTCAAGTCAATGGAAAAGAAAATCAGCAGAGGTTTGCATCTGGCGGCTGATCCAACGTCACCCATTTTACACTATCGGGCAAAGTTAAAATGACCCCCAATTAGTCTAATGTCGCTTTTGTATAAAGTACAGGGGTGGTTGTGTGAGAGATAGAGTCCTCTATAAATTGAAAACCTGAGTATCATTCAATGGTTAAGAGAATTGTGCAATGAACACACTTACTTGGAAATTTAATTTATTTGCTAAACCTCCTTTAAGTGGAGACAAACGTGCACACTAAAAGCCAATAAGTGATTGAACCTTGTCAGAAATGGTCCGTTAGCAGTTTGGTTTTCTAGGCTTGTTTTGCAGTAACACCGCATGATGCATAGCAAGAAGCAAGCTACACTACAGTGCTATAAATCTTCACTGATTAACCATATCAATGTAGATGTCATTGGGGAAGATTTTAACGATAAGAAAGAAAGATTTGCATTTATATAGCACCTTTCATGACCACTGGATGTCCCCAAAGCACTTTACAGCCAATGAAGTACTTTTAAAGTGCAAATATTGGTTAGGATACCGGTGATAACTCCCCTGCTCTTCTTCAAAATAGTTCCATAGGATCTTTTACGTCCACCTGAGAGAGCAGATGGGGCCTAGGTTTAACATCGCATCCGAAAGACAGCACCTCCGACAGTGCAGCACTCAATTCACAATTCACAATTCAAATCGCTTTATTGGCATGATAAGTTACATCTTATGTTGCCAAAGCATCAAAATACATTTATGGTTTAGCACATAAACGCAGTTCTATTCATACATTGTATAAACAGGTATATCCCTGAGTGTATAAATATACATTCGCATTGTTTATATATATTCTTTTCTTAGTTTACTGGTTGTCCCTCTGTTCATGGCAAGCTGTAACATAGTGTGCCGCCAGTGTTATACAGCTTCTCTCCTCTCCCAGTAGGAATGGGAGTTTTTGGTTGTCATTCAGATTTCTGAGCACTCCCTCAGCACTGCACTGGAGAGTCAGCCTAGATTTTTGTGCTCAGGTCCCTGGAGTGGGACTTGAACCCACAACCTTCTGACTCCGAGATGACAGTGCTACCCACTGAGCCACTGGCTGACACTATGGGGGGAATGTGAGAGGTGGCTGGTGAAGCACTCACGTCACCCGCTCGAAGTCCCTAGGGAGAGGTCCCTGAGCCATTTTGGGGACCGGACCTCATTTCCATAATCCCAGCGAGCTGCAAGCGTTGTTCAGTGGCAGCTTGGTGGTTGGACGGGGTGGGAATTCCGATAGCTCCATTGGGGAGCCAAGCCGGAAATCGTCTTGGCGGAGGGGGAGATAATCATGTGGGGAGGCGGGGGAGGCATGGCCTGGCCAGCAGTGAGCTAGAAGATTTTTGTGGGGCCAGGAGGAACACTCTTTGAGATAGATTCTGATTCAAATAACATGTACAAGGCAATTACGGCTTAAAATTTTATGATAACAAATGTAGAAATTAAAATAAACATGCTACACTGCACAAAGGAGAGGTGACAGGATCCAGACTTGAACTTCATAATCAGAGATTTAAAAGTGAATTCCAAAATGGATGTTTACCGAGACTGAGATGCTGTTCACTCTGGCTGCACACATCACTAACCTGTGTTATTCTGAAAACTTCTGCTATTTACATCTATTTAGAACCCCTCCCACCCCCAAAAAAAGGTATCCTTATTGTGTATTATACTTTAAAGCATTCACATTTGTTTAATTCTAACCATTGCTGATAAATATCCAAAGATGGTATTATCAGAAACTTTCAGGAAAGGCTTGCTGGTTATTTTCCATTCCTGCAATTGCGTGGTTTTAGCATTTATGCTTGACATTTTCATACTGTTTTACTACCCATTAGCAGCCCAGGTAGCCAGTAATACCTGCACTACCAAAACGTAACAATTTTATTGCTGTAAATGTTAATCTCCATGTTTTCTTTTATCGTTTACAATTTCTGCAGTATGTGTACTCCCCCTGTGCTCGCTTTCTAATTGCCTTTCAATTGGTTTGCCCTCTAATGGTGCTGGCTGGAACATCCTGGTGTTCTTTTGTTGCACCACCCACATGATTGGCTGAGCATTCTTCTCAACAAGGGGTCGCCTGATGTCTGCCAGGTGTCTGATTGGTCATGCCTAAATCAATTATTGACCCTGAAATTGTTCGTTAATGTTTGGGCCAAATCATCATTTGACCACATAGTTTGATAATAATTGATATTATTAATCATTAATTCTTTCGCCACTTTTCAGCCCTGCATAATCTATGCATCTTACTCCAATAGATAAATTAAAACACTATCATCAATTCTTGGACAACTAAAACAAACCTGCCTTATCTCCAAGTGAGCTGATATGAGATAGTGGTGTTAGAGAAATGTAATTGATGACCTGTATTGGTTTGGGAGATAATTTATTAAACTCCCCTCTGGTCCATGTTTAACTACTTTTAATGAAAATAACTTGGACATTAGTCATCTTTCAAGAACACAAATATACAAAGTTCAATATTTCATTCCCACTGCAAAAATTTAGAGTTAAACCAAAACAAGCTGTATCGCCAAGCATTTCAGACTTGCAAGCTAGAAACTCATAGTTGCAGCCATCCTAATGTGATGATATACCAGCCATTTCCAGCTGCAGGCTGCATGCCACATTTTTATCCCAGTTACATCCACCGTCACAGAGATATCGCTGAGACAATATCAACTTCAGCCATTCCAGACTATTGCAACTGTTGAGAAGACCACAGACTGGTGTGATGTGGGATCCAATTGCACTCTATTTAGACACAGGGCATTGAGTTTTACATAATTGCTTCCATTTTACATTCCAACCAGCAAGGTTTTCTGATGAGCATCCATAAAAAAAAGTAGCCATTGAAAGCAATACATCCTCCACTCTCCCACCTGAAAAGATGTTTTGTTATTTACGCACAGGAGGAGTGCATAACCCCAGCTCCAACCATCTGCTCTTTTGTGAAAATCCACATTGGCTACAAACTAAACTGTTTTTTACATGAAGGGCCTCCCCAGCACACCCCTGTATTTCATACACCATCAGCACACTAACATGCTGTGCCACTGGCCTGCCAACCTATCATATTTTCAAATCAATTTTTCTCTTTCTTTGTGTGAGGGTGACTTTCCTTAAATGCAAATCAAGTTGTTGGGTTATGTACTTTTTCAGAAATAAGTACTTAATGCTTGAAAGGGATAAATCCAATCCAAATGGCTATAAGTCTTTCACCACCGCAATCATTAAACCTCTACCATCAAGTCTCACTGTAACAAAGTCTGGTATTATAATCTTCTATTATAGCACTATTTTTTTCGACTCACAATTGAATCCCTGTCAAAGCCAGTAAGTTCAATAAGATGAAGCCCTGATAAAGAAGGATGACTTTGTTAGTCCACCCAAATTTTTCATAATGAGGTTTGGCTTATTCTAGAATGTAAAAATGATCATTCTAGCTTGCAGAAAGCCATGTTCTAGTGTTTACTAACTGTTTTACTTTACTGCTCAATCCAAGAAATGTATCTACACCGCACTGTAGAAATATGGTGCATTTGGGAGTTAATAAAATGCACAAACCAATGATAAATGTAAACAATAATGGTGACAAATAACATTGTTAGCAGAATTCACAAACAACTAGTCAGTCACCCGTGGGGTTGCTCACAGGAAGTGAAGATCAAGTATCGTAGACAGAGAGAAACTATTTCTGCTGGCTGGAGAGTCTAGGACTAGGGGACATAGTCTAAAAATTAGAGCCAGACCTTTCAGGAGTGAAATTAGGAAACACTTCTACACACAAAGGGTGGTAGAATTTGGGAACCCTCTTCCGCGAATGGCAATTGATGCTAGATCAATTGTTAATTTTAAATTTGAGATTAATAGATTTTTGTTAACCAAAGTTATTAAGGGATATGGGACAAAGGCGGGTATATGAAGTTAGGTTGCAGATCAGCCATGATCTCATTGAATGGCGGAACAGGCTTGAGGGGCTAAATGGCCTCCTCCTGCTCCTATGTTCGTCTTCAGGTGAAAGGGCATTCGAGGGTGAGGGATCATTTCACCAGGGCATGTAGACATAATTCAGACCCCATTTTAAAGTCATATTTTTGGTCCTTTTTAAAAATAATGCTTTGATTTTATATTATTATTTATAATGAAACAGCAAAACATACAGCAATTTGAGAAGCAGAGAGATTCTCTGCAGTACAGGCCGAGGAGCTGAGAGATGCAAAACTGAGGCGCTACAGCACCACCACTGATGGAAGGATGTAATTACAGTGTGACAAGTTTCCACAGGCAGTTTTCCTTATAATTGTGAACATAGGAATTTATAATGATATAAAAGTTGACAGAAGTGCACGGAGATATAAGATTTTAATGTGTTATAGAAGTATTACCAAAGCAAATTTGCAACTGGAACTAAGCCATAAGAAAAGGTTTTACTGAAACACTATGGATTGGTCAATGGGTCAAGAAACAGGTATAATAGTCCCTTAACTAAAAATTATATCAGAGATAATTCATCTTGTGTGGTAGTGAATCGGCAGCCAGTTTTGCACTCTGTCCGATTTTATTTCCCATTGACTTCAATTAATTTCCAATAAGAATGGGAATATTTCCATTTGTAACATTTACTTAGGATGCGATCTTGCCGGCACTCAGAGGGTGGGTTTGGAGGCGGGTGAGGTGTCAAAATGGCAAAGATTGGCAGCGGGTAGGGAACCCGCTGTCAACCCGCCTCCACGCGAGTCTCCCAGGTGTCGGGTCAGTCGGAGCAAAACAGACCCGACACCAAGCGGCGGGCGAGGCAATTCAAATCATTAACTGGGTTGTTACCATCCAATTAATTGCTATTTTAAGGCTACATTTCAATTTTATATGCTCCCCCATGGGTTACCCGCTGCTTGGGGAACACGTCAGCTCACCATCTCGTGAGTTGAGTTTGCATTGCATTAACTAATTACCTGACAGCTGCAGAAGTTCTATAAAGGATACCATATTGCAGCCATTCACTTTAAGAGCTCAGAACCTGTTGGTTACTGCATTTGGAAGACATATACAGCCTTGTGCAGCTTGCAAGTGTTTGGAGCCAAATCTCTATCCAGTTCCACCTCATTGGAACAACCTTTCTCAGCATTCACAGATTTGCTTCTGTCATCTCTCTGTCACCTGCCATCTGTTACATCAGTACAATAGCAAAATACTGCAGATGCTGGAAATCTGAAATAACAACAGAAAACGCTGGAAAGACTCAGCAGCCCAGGCAGCATCCGTGGAGAAAGAAACAGAGTTAACGTTTCAGGTCGAAGACCTTTCGTCTGACGAAAGGTCTTCGACCTGAAACGTTAACTCTGTTTCTCTCTCCACGGATGCTGCCTGACCTGCTGAGTTTTTCCAGCATTTTCTGTTGTTATCTATTACATCAGAATGGGTACAGTTTACACTCTCTCACCTTGGTCCTCAGCATCTGACCACGAAGAGCCCCAACGCCAGCAGAACCAGGCACCCCAGCAGCCACAACAACAGCAAGAGCGCCAACCTTCGCCTCAACCACCTGATGCTACACAGGGCAGAGGGCATCAGGCACAGGGCTGGCCTTTGCCAGAGGCGCTACCCCCAGCACAGGGTTTACAGGCAGAGGATGAGCTTCCTCAACATGACTGAGCAGCAGTGCCAACCGAGGCTTAGGCTAGCACGCCAGGACGTGGCGGACATTTGCACACTGCTGGAGCAAGAGCTGCAACCCAGAGGAGCGGGTGGACACACCTTATCAGTAGCTGTGAAAATCACCCTTGCCCTCAACTTCTTCGCCTCAGGCTCCTTCCAGGCATCTGCAGCAGACATTTGCGGTATCTCACAGTCGGCTGCACACAGATGCATTACGCAGGTGACTGATGCCCTATTTGACAAGTCAGCAAATTAAATAAACTTTGTAACTGATGAAGCCAGTGCTGTTGGCTTTGCAGCTCTGGCTGGATTCCCATGGGTGCAGGGCATAATCGACTGCACACATGTGGTCATCAGGGCACCCCATCATAACCCAGCAATGTTTATCAACCGCAAGGGCTTCCACTCCCTCAATGTGCAGCTGGTCTGCAACCATAGGAAGATCATTCTCCATGTGTACGCCAAGTTCCCTGGGAGCTGCCATGACTCCTACATCCTGCTCCACTCCACCATTCCCCAGCTCTTCATACCTCCAAACAGTCTTTCCGACTGGCTGCTTGGAGACAAGGGCTTTCCATTAAAGACGTGGCTCATGACACCTTTGAGGAGGACAGCAAATCAGGCTGAGGAACATTACAATCAAAGCCTGATCTCTACCAGAAGTGTCATAGAGCAGACAATAGGGTTGCTTAAAATGTGCTTCAGATGCCTGGACTGATCTGGAGGAGCCCTTCAGTACACACCAGCCAGGGTCTCCAGAATCATCGTGGTCTGCTGTGTCCTGCACAAAATAGTGCAGTAGCGAGGATTAGCGCTGCATGAGGAAGAAGGTGCAGAGCACACAGCCTCTTCAGAGGAGGAGGATGAGTTTGAGGACGACGATGAGGAAGACCTTGATGAGCTGGTGGTACCAATGCCACCAGTACACGAACACATTGCTGCCCGTGAGGCTAGGAATCACCTCATCATGGCCAGATTTAGCTATGTTCACGCTGACGTAAGAAAACTACTAGGCACTTGGTTTAAGCGTTAAACAAAGCTTTAATCAACTGTTTTACAACATGGAGGTCAAGTTGTGTCCTTCACTAGTCCCTGTTAAGAATGTCCTGCGCAAGCTGGGCCCATGCCCGAGTATTTATACTCTCCCTGGACAGCGCCACCCGTAGGCCGCTCAGTATTATTTCCTAAGTCTTTCTTTCATGAATGACTGATTCATGTCACACGCTACACAGACATGTGGCTACCACATGCATTGGCACATTGGCATCAGCCCACATCAACACCATTAACCATCCCTACAATGACCAGTCCTACCTTATCAATCTCACCACCATCGATGGAGATTAAAGTATCCCTGACCATCCACTCTGCCACTTCCAAGTGTCAACACACAATTGCGAAGGAACAATATTTGAATGAATTAAAGATTTATTCCACAAAATAAGATGAGCAGAAACTTGTCATTAACATTGAAAGAGACACCCAAGTGACTACCCTTGTGACTCTATTTGTGTGCCAACTTTCTTTTCCGAGCGCTTCTACGTGGTGCAATCCCTGTGGCTTCAGCAGAGGTAGAGGCAGGCTGCTCACTTCCCTGCTGTGACTGCTTAGACGCCTTTAGCGGTCGTCCTCTGGGCTTTGGAGCCTGTGTGGGCTCCTCCTGCGACTGTGCAGTGGCAGACTCAACCATCGCTGTCCGTGGAGGCATCTAGGGCTCTGATTGAGGGGTAGGCAAGGGGGTGGAAATGTGAGCACTTAGAGAGGAGCCCCCACTTCCATGTGCCCTCCCATCATCATCCCTCTCATGGGCTACCTGCACTTCTCTGCTAGCAAGTAGCTGGAGAGCACCTTCCTGCAGATCAGTGGGGCCATGAGGACCCATGATTATACTGTCATTCCTCCTAGCAAGGACCTCTATGAGCCTAGAGCAGCTATTCTAGGCCATTTCATGAGCTGGCCAACTGTACTCCCCAGCTGATAAGTTGCCTTTCATATAATTCTTCTGTAGCGCTGAAGGGCTGAGATGAAGGGGTTGTCTTATGAAGAAAGGTTGGGCCTATACTCATTGGAGTTTAGAAGAATGAGAGGTGATCTTATTGAAACATATAAGATGCTGAGGGGGCTTGACAAGGTAGATGCAGAGAGGATGTTTCTCCTCATGGGGGAATCTAGAACTAGGGGGCATAGTTTCAGAATAAGGGGTCGCCCATTTAAAACAGAGATGAGGAGGAATTTATTCTCTCAGAGGGTCATGAATCTGTGGAATTCTCTACCACAGAGTGCTGTGGAGGCTGGGTCATTGAATATGTTTAAGGTGGAGATAGACAGATTTTTGAATGGTAAGGGAGTCAAGGGCTATGGGGAGCGGGCAGCGAAGTGTTGAGGCCAAGATCAGATCAGCCATGATCTTATTGAATGGCAGAGCAGGCTCGAGGGGCCAAATGACCTACTCTTGCTCCTACGTCTTATTTTCTTATGAGCCTTTGGTTTCTCTCCTCCATAGAAGCCCATCTATTTTGAAGGGAGACCATGTGCTCATGCAACTGGTGGATTAGGTCCTCCATGCAGGTGGCCATCCTATCCATGGAGGAACCAACAGTCGCGAGTGTGTGCACCAGGGTGGTGCTCCTGCTTGAGAAGGACTCCTCCATTCTCTGCACACTCACAGTCACCCTGGTTGCAAAACCTGTCAGAGCCTCCTGCACGTGTTGCTCCAGCTCCAGGACCGCCCTCTTCCTTGATGGCCCCTGAGGCTCAGCGTCTACATGCAGCTGAGCAGAGCTAGGAGATTCCTGCGCCCTCTGACGAGGTGACTCCACTGCTGACCCTGTCTCCACCATCTGCTGTTGCTCATGTGTGATGTGTGAGACACCAGGTGACAACACTACTCTATCTCGTGACGGACCCACCAAGGTGATTGTATCTGTACTGGTGCTGGCTTGCCTTGTCTCAGGTGATGCTGCGCCCTCAGTGGTTGGAGTCTCCTCTGAGGTGTGCTCCTCCAGTTCCTCATGGACATTGGGAGGGGCTCTTGATGGACCTGTGGGAGAGTAATGACATCAGTTAGATATATGATATGTACATTGCACACACATACCATGATGCACATTATGAGCAATCAATTCCTGTTGACAGCAGCCTCCATATGAGTGACTGATGAATGACATGTGGGTATATGGGAAATGATTCTGGTACCAGGTTGTTCAGATGAGCCCCTCTCTCCATCCCGGCTGGTCCACCGCTCCAGTGATCTCCAGGGCAGCCTCCGCTGCAAGAGTCAGAATGGCCAATGACTGAGGGCCACCTCCTGTTCTCTCCCTCTCCCTCATGTAGTGGGCTCTCTTCTCCTGAAAGGAGGGAAAGAAGAGAAGGTTGAGTGAGACTGATGGAATGAGTGTAAGGAATGGATGTGTTAGATTTTTATAGGGAGACTATAATGGAGTGGGGTGGCTGTAACAAGTCGCATCCTTTACTGTTGCTAATTGGTGTCATTACATTAGGATGAGGGTGAGTGTGAGGGGTGCATAGTAAGATTGGGATGCAATAATGTACATAGATAGAGAGGGATGGGTTAAGGTCCAAGGAATGTTGCATCAAGTTGCGATGTGCAGGAGTAGGGTTGGGAATGCTGAGTGATGGGGAAGTGATAACAGGCACAGCAGCATGAAGGTAAGTGTGGCTTTATACTCACTTTTCCAGATCGTAGAAGATCATGAAAACACTTGTGGCACTGAACTCAGGTCCTCATCACCTCACACCTGCCTGTTACCTCCTCAGTTTTTTGCAGCCAGGTTGCCTTGTTCTCCTGGGGAGGTCTCTTCCGCCCACTGGCAGGGAAGAGAAACTCCCTGCGCGCTCAGACTTCTTCCACAAGAACATGGAGGGAGTCATCACTGAAGCGAGGAGCATCCCTCTGCCTTTCTGAGGCCATTCTTGGAGCAGAACAAGGTATATAGAATCACAGAAATTTACAGCACGGAAGGAGGCCATTTCAGCCCGTCGTGTCTGCGCAGGCCGACAAAGAGCTATCCAGCCTAATCCCACTTTCCAACTCTTGGTCTGTAGCCCTGTAGGTTACGGCACTTCAAGTGCACACCCAAGCGCTTTTTAAATGTGGTGAGGGTTTCTGCCTCTACCACCTTTTCAGGCAGTGAGTTCCAGACCTCCACCATCCTCTGGGTGAAGAAATTTCTCCTCAAATCCCCTCTAAGCCTACCAATTACTTTAAACCTATGCCCCCTGGTTTTTGACCCTTCTGCTAAGGGAAATAGGTCCTTCCTATCCACTTTATCTAGGCCCTTCATAATTTTATACACCTCAATAAGGTCTCCCTAGCCTCCTCTGTTCCAAACTAAACAACCCCAGCCTATCCAATCTTTCCTCATAGCTAACATTCTCCAGTCTAGGCAACATCCTCGTTAATGTCCTCTGTACCCTCTCTAGTGCAATCACATCATTCCTGTAATGTGGTGACCAGAACTACATGCAGTACAGGTAGACTACCCTTTATCCGAACTTCCGAAAACCGAAACCCTCTAAAAACCGAAGGTTTTTTCGGTCAGCGTAAGTCGTGCGCACGACATGACCAGAGTGGTGCACGACTTACGCTGAGCAGGGCAGAGTGTCACTGAGTTCCCTCCTGGGTAGGAGATTGCAGGCCTAGCCGGATAAGGGATAGTGTAGCATTTTTCCGCACTTCTGAAAACCGAAATCGTTCAGCGTAAGTCGTGCGCACGACCCCGGCCCCCGCCGACCCCCACCGCCGACCCCGACCCCCACCGACCCCGACCCCGACCCCCGCCGACCCCCGACCGCCCCACCGACCCCCGGCCCCCTCCCCCTTTCGGATAAGATATAGTGTACCAGCCTTTATCCGCACATCCGAAAACAGAAAACCTCTGAAAGCCGAAAGTGGTGCAAAACATGACCCGACGCTGCCGATGCTTGACCCACACAGGTGTTATGCTGCTCTGTTTGATTGTTGCTGCTCTCTGATATTTGCTGCTCTCTTTGATATTTGCTGCTCTCTTTGATATTTGCTGCTCTATTTATTTATCCCACTCAGGTATTCATAAGGTCCGCCGACCCCCACCCTTTTGGATAAGGGATAGTGTATCCTTTATCCGCACTCCCGAAAACCGAATTAATCTGAAAACCGAAGTGTTTTCGCTCAGCGTAAGTCGTGCGCACGACCCCGACCCCCGCCGACCCCCACCCTTGCCGACCCCCACCCCCGACCCCCCCCGAGCACGACCCCCCGCCGACCCCCTCGCCAACCCCGACCCCCCGCCGACCCCCCACCCTTTCGGATAAGGGATAGTGTATCCTTTATCCGCACTCCCGAAAACCGAATTACTCTGAAAACCGAAGTGTTTTCGCTCACCTTCCGAAACTGAAATTTTCCGAAAACCAAAACATGGCTGGTCCCGAGGTTTTCGGATAAAGGATAGTCTACCTGTACTCTAGTTGTGGCCTAACTATTGGGCCGGATATTCCGGTCCCTACAGGTGGGTACGCACTGTGTACTCACCCGTAGGGACATCGGAAATGCCGGTTTCAGGCATGCACTGCGCATGCGCTGGAAAGCTCTTGACAGATCCTCCGGCTGTGCTGGAACAGGGCCATTGCGGGTGGAGAGTTCCATTTTTTGGAGACCCTCCGCCTGCAGAAAACACTTACAATTCTTGCGCCTGGTAAAAGCAGGCATAAGGCCTGCTTTTACCAGGATAAGAGTTGAAAAAAGTTTTTTTTTAATTTTCCATTGATTTATATCATTTAAAAATAGTTTAAAGAAAGGTAAGTTTATTTTTAGCCCCGTTAAAAACTTTAATTATTTTTTTCAAAAATTTAATTTTTTGTTTAAAGTACTTAATTTATGCAATTTATAGTCATTTTAAAAATGTGATTTAAAAAAAAAATGTATTTAAAGTTTTACTATGTTTTGGGGGTGATTCCCATTCATATATTGACAGGTCTTCCTGTCAAATGTATGAATGGAGATTCCCTTCTCTGATTGGCTCCCCATGGCCCACGTGATCCCAGGGATGCTGCGAACCGCCTGCGCCTCTGGGATACGTGTGCCCTGCGCACCGGCAGTTTGGAGAGGTCCAGCAACGGAACTCTGCACCTCCCAGGAGCCCTCCGGTCTTGGCGCAGTTTTTTCCAGATTGCAGCCCTCCGCCCGCGGGAGGCCGGTGAACGGAATTTCTGAGCCAATGTTTGATACAGTTCAAGCATAACCTCCCTGCTCTTGTATTCTATGCCTCGGCTGATAAAGACAAGTATTCCGTATGCCTTCTTAACCACCTTATCTACTTGGCCTGCTACCTTCAAGGATTTGTGGACATGCACTTCAAGGTCCCTCTGATCCTTTGCACTTCTCAGTGTCCTACCATTTAATGTGTATTCCCTTTCCTTGTTCGCCCTCCCCAAATGCATTACCTCACACTTCTCCGGATTGAATTCCATTTGTCACTGTTTTGCCCACCTGACCAGTTCATTGATATCTTCCTGCAGTCTACAGCTTTCTTCTTCATTATCAACCACACAGCCGATTTTAGTATCATCTGCAAATTTCTTAATCATACCCCCTACATTGAAGTCTAAATCATTAATATATACCACAAAAAGCAAGGGACCTATTACTGAGCCCTGTGGAACCCCACTGGAAACAGCCTTCCAGTCACAAAAACACCCTTCGACCATTACCCTTTGCTTCTTGCCTCTGAGCCAATTTTGGATCCAACTTGCCACTTTGCCCTGGATCCCATGGGCTTTCACTTTCATGACCAGTCTGCCATGTGGGACTTCATCAAAAGCCTTGCTAAAATCCATATACACTACATCAAACGCACTACCCTCATCGACCCTCCTTGTTACCTCCTCAAAAAATTCTATCAAGTTAGTCAGACACGACCTTCCCTTAACAAATCCATGCTGACTGTCCTTGATTAATCCGTGTCTTTCTAAATGAAGATTTATCCTGTCCCTCAGAACTTTTTCCAATAATTTTCCCACCACCGAGGTTAGGCTGACTGCCCTGTAATTACTCAGTCTATCTCTTTCTCTCTTTTTAAACAAAGGTACAACGTTAGCGGTCCTCCAGTCCTCCGACACCACGCCTGTAGCCAGAGAGAATTGGAAGATGATGGTCAGAGCCTGTATATCTGTAATGTATGCTTTAAATGGAGCAAATGAAATGAAGTGGGGCCATGAGTCCTTTAAATGTGCCATAAAAAGTAGCGTCAGCGCTGACGACACCTGACCCACACCTTGTAATAGGTTCGGGGAGTGCAAAGGGCGGGCTTAACAAGGCCCATTAATGGAAAATCTTTTTTCCAGGGGGGATGTAGATGGCAGCGGGCTCGTAGCCTGACAACGACCTCTCCCACCCCAGTCCCGCCTCGGCCGGCAAGATCGCGGCCATAGTGTTTGTCAGTCATTTGAAGAGCTATTATACTTTGTTAACCTCATTTTACCTTTTAAAATTCATTCTCAGGATGTGGGTGGCGCTGGTAAAGCCAGCATTTATTACCCATCCCTAGTTGTCCTTGAGAAGGTGGTGGTAAGCCTTCTTCTTGAACAGCTGCAGTCCGTGTGGTGAATGTACTCCCACAGTGCTGTTAGGGAGGGAGCTCCAGGATTTTGACCCAGAGACGATGAAGGAACGGTGATATATGTCTGAATGGTGTGTGACTTGGAACTTGGAGGTGAAGGTATTCCTATGCACCTGCTGCCCTTGTCCTTCGAGGTGGTGGAGGCCACGGGTCTGGGAGGTGCTGTTGAAGGTGCTTTGCTCCCCCTAATTAGACTGTAGGATTGCATGAACTATTCCTTGGCTAAGAGGGTAGGTGAGCAAACAACTTGCTCCCACACCGCTGTTAAATTCTGCTCTTCATGTGGATGTGAGGTAGGGTCGCCAACTCTGATTGGACGTATTCCTGGAAGTTTCATCACATGACCTCCCGCCTCCATCCTCTGGACTGTCTATCCAGTCAAACAGTATTTTGTCCCCACCTCAAATACTTTTATAACTATTTGCGGTGAGGAACTAATTGAGGTTTAAAGGGACTGAAAAAAAGCACAATTGTTTATTAACGCCCCTATGATTTTTCTCCCGGGTTGCTCACAGCAGAGTCCTGGAAATTAATCTTTAAACTTAACTGGACCAGCCACATCAATACTGTGGCAACAAGAGCAGGTCAGAGGTTGGGTATTCTGCGACGAGTGTCTCACCTCTTGACTCCCCAAAGCCTTTCCACCATCTACAAGGCACAAGTAAGGAGTGTGATGGAATACTCTCCACTTGCCTGGATGAGTGCAGCTCCAACAACACTCAAGAAGTTCGATACCATCCAGGACAAAGCAGCCTGCTTGATTGGCACCCCATCCACCACCTTAAACATTCACTCCCTCCATCACCGGCATACCGTGGCTGCAGTGTGTACCATCTACAAGATGCACTGCAGCAACTCGCCAAGGCTTCTTCAGCAGCACCTCCCAAACCTGCGACCTCTACCACCTAGAAGGACAAGGGCAGCAAGCGCATGGGAATACCACCACCTCCAAGTTCCCCTCCAAGTCACACACCATCCTGAATTCGAAGTATGTCGCCGATGCTTCATTGTCGCTGGGTCAAAAACCTGGAACTCCCTACCTAACAACACTGCGGGAGTACCTTCACCACACGGACTGCAGCGGTTCAAGACGGCGGCTCACCACCACCATCCCGAGGCCAATTAGGGATGGGCAATAAATGCTGGCCTTACCAGCGATGCCCACAGCCCATAAACAAATATAAAAAAATTCCTGGAGACTCTAGGCCAATCGTGGAGGGTTGGCAACCTAAGAGGGTCAACAGCTGCCTAGGTTGGCTCACCCTCTGTCTATCTGTCCTTCCCCATGGTGAGGAGCTGCCATCTCCTTGGCACTTCTCCCTACAGCATAACTAAAATGCAGAGGGATTCACTAGTAAGCCAACTTGCATATTGATACAGCAATGCACTGTTCTGTTGTGCCACCATGATATTACATTAATTCTATTAACAGTCTGTCTCGGGCTCATAAATTCACATTCACCCGACAGTGACCTCTGAGTGTACACAGGCTCTGTTTTTAATTTAAGCAAGCATTTATTACTTAAATAACATTAAAACATGATCAAAGGGAAGTAATTAGCTGAATTCATTTAGGAAGGATCTGACGTTTAATTTTCTGTTGAGGAAAAGGTATTCTGTCTGAACAAATTAGAACTTTGTAAATTAGTTCTCAGTATTTACTAGGATCATGTCAGTGAAACTGTGCTTCTGCTTGGTGTTAGCTTGTATGGACTACATTTAAAAGCAGTTAGCAATGTGCCTTATTGATGGTCCCTGAGGGCCTCGTAGGCAAAGGCACTGCCTGGTGAGCATACATAGATCAGAACATTGCAGGTTCAAATCCTGCATTGTGCTGAGGATCAAGGATTGTTTTTTTAGGTCTCAACCAGGGCCACAGGTAGGATGCTGAAAATGACCTCAGCATTCAACATTCCTGCCCCTATTTATTATCCGGTGACCCCCCTGGGTGGAAAATCCAGATGTGTGGATGTTGGATGAGAACAGGATTATCTTGGTTGTGATGCACCAACTCCCTGCCAATAATCAGTGTCTAGGCTCACACATGAAGAACTGGAGTGAGATACCAAAGGGCTGGTGCTACCCATGGAAATGTTCCTCCAACAACAGTCAGTGCCTTCAGGACAGGAGGGAAGAGAGAAAAATTGGGACCAAATTTCCTCCTCTGATAGTAAACTGGACAGGACAGGAAAACTGGGCAGGGAGCAATCACTGACTCTCCATCACCCAATGCCACCTCGGGGATTTTCTGCCAGAAGTAACATTGGGTGTGTAATATATCCATCCAAATTTTATGATTGCCAACTTCCTTTTCTGGCTCCCACATTAGCTGACATTGTTAACGGTTCTCTCTCCTCAGGTACTTTCTTCCTCTTCCTCAAATCTGCCATCATCACCCCTCTCCTAAAAAAACAATCCTTGATCCCCTCTGTCATTGCAAACTACCGCCCCATCTCCAACCTCCCTTTCCTCTCCAAAGTCCTTGAACATATTGTCGCCTCCCAAATCTGTGCCCATCTTTCCCGCAACTCCATTTTGAATCCCTCCAATTAGGTTTCCACCCCGCCACAGTACCAAAAAGGCTCTCATCAAAGTCACAAATGATATCCTTTGTGACCGTGACAAAGGTAAACTATCACTCCTCATCCTTCTCGACTTGTCTGCAGCCTTCGACACGGTTGACCACTCCATCGTCCTCCAACGCCCCTCCACCCTCGTCCAGCTGGGTGGGACTGCACTCGCCTGGTTCCATTCTTATCTATCTAATCGTAGCCAGAGAATCACCTGCAATGGCTTCTATCCCCGCTCCCACATCGTTACATCTGGTGTTCCCCCATGGATCTATCCTTGGCCCCCTCCTATTTCTCATCTACATGCTGCCCCTTGGCGACATCATCTGAAAACACAGCATCAGTTTCCACATGTACACTGGTGACACCCAGCCCTACCTCACTACCACTTCCCTCGACCCCTCCACGGTCTCTAACTTGTCAGACTGCTTGTCCGACATCCAGTACTGGATGAGCAGAAATTTTCTCCAATTAAATATTGGAAGACCAAAGCCATTGTTTTTGGTCCCCGCCACAAACTCCATTCCCTAGCCACTCACTCCTCCCCTCTCCCTAACATCTGTCTGTGGCTAAACATCACTGTTTGCAACCTTGGTGGCATATTTGACCCTGAAATGAGCTTCTGACCACATATTCGCGGCATAACTAAGACCGCCTATTTCCACCTCCGTAACATCGCCCGTCTCCATCGCTGCCTCAGCTTATCAGTTGCTGAAACCCCCATCCATGCCTTTGTTACCTCTAGACTTGACTATTCCATTGCACTCCTGGCTGGCCTCCCATGTTCTACCCTACGTAAACTTGAGGTCATCCAAAATTCGACTGCCCATGTCCTTACTCGCATCAAGTCCTGTTCACCCATCACCCCTGTGCTCGCTGACCTATATTGGCTCCCGGTTAAGCAACGCCTGGATTTCAAAATTATCATCCTTGTTTTCAAATCCCTCCATGGCCTTGCCCCTCTCTATCTCTGTAATCTCCTCCAGCCCCACAACCCCCTGAGCTACCTGCTCTCCTCTAATTCTGCCCTCTTGAGCATCCCTGATTATAATCGCTCAACCTTTGGTGGCCGTGCCTTCTGTTGCCTGTAATGATCAGTAACATGTCATTCTAGAATGGTACACTAGGTGGAGCTGTATGTTTAGTAGTGGGCTACCCACAAGGCAGTAGTCAAGATGGATGCCTGTACACTAGTCCACATGGCTGAATAAATGACTAGCTCAAGCTAGCTGTTCATAATGAAAACGTCTATTTATTTATGAACATGGTGTGGAGATGCTGGAGTTGGACTGGGGTGGACACCTCTGCCGAGGTGCGATAAATGGCAGTTGGAAAGGTTACCTGTAAACATCTGACATGATTCTCTGACTATATAAGCTGTGTCTTTATGCATTTCTCCTCTTCACCTGAAGAAGGAGCAGCGCTCCGAAAGCTTGTGATTTCAAATAAAGCTGTTGGACTATAACCTGGTGTTGTGTGATTTCTTATATTTATGAACATAACATGGTACCAGGATTGGTAATATCTGCTGAATATTGTGAAACGCGACAAGGAGAATTTGAAGCCACCAGAGGGTTTGAAACTCACGGGGAATGTCAACTGCAATTGGTGGACTTTCAAACAACAATTCGAACTCTACATTGCCGCCATCGGGTTCGGTACGATGCCAGACGCAAGGAAAATAGCGTTACTGCTCAAGGTTGCAGGCCCGCAGGTGATAGAGGTATTTAACACATTTGTATTTGATCAAGAGGAGGACAGAGAAAAAATGGACGATGCGCTAAAGAAGTTTGATACACATTGTTCTCCCAAAAAGAACGAGACCTATGAGAGGTACATGTTCCGTTCACAGACACAACAGCAAAATGAGACCTTTGATAGCTTTGTGACCGATCTGAAACTGAAAGCACAGACATGTAATTTCTCTGAACTGAAATCATCCATGATTCGTGACCAGATTGTGTTTGGTATTCATGATAAAAAGGTCAGGGAACGTCTGTTGAGAGAAACCGAACTAACATTGGAGAATGCTGTGAAAATATGCCATGCCAGTGAGCTAGCTCAAAAGCACGAAAAGGCTTTCAGTGAAATTAATAATAATGCGACTGTAATGAGTGACTGTGCTGCTGTCAGTGCTGTGTTCTGCAAGGGGAAGAAACAGGGGCAGAACAGAAATGCAAAGCAATCAGAGGATGGAACTTTTAATTGTAAATGCTGTGGTTACCAGCACCAGTCAAGACAATGCCCAGCATTTGGGAAAATGTGCACAAAATGTAATGGAAAGAATCACTTTGCCAAACAATGCTTTTCAAAAGTAAAAACAAAGAAAGGGCAACAAGTCAATGTGATTGAGGACACTGATTTAAGTGAGACATTTTTTGTAGGAATGGTGTTATGTGACAATATCGAAAAGGATACAGAAAATGTGCAGCCCTCAGGAATGGACAATGCTGAACATAAAGTTAATGCAGTAAAAGAGGACAAATGGATGATGCCACTGCAGGTAAATGGAGCATTAGTTACATTGAAACTAGACACTGGGGCAAAAGCAAACTTAATCAGTATGAGTGACATTAAAAATATGAAAGAAAAGCCCAAAATACAGAAAAAGTCAGTACTACTGAAGAACTATAATGGACAGAAAATAGATAGCTTAGGTGTATGCAGACTTAAAGTGACAGTCAAAGACAAAGTGCATCATCTCATGTTTTCTGTTGTGGCTGAAGGACTTGATTCACTACTAGGTGACAAAGCTTGTGAGGACTTAGAACTGGTCAAGAGAGTCTACCGTATAAACTGTGCCATAAGCAGACCAGATGACTCAGTGGATTCTGTAGTGAGTAATTTCCAGGATGTGTTCAAAGGATTTGGAGTTCTACCATTCACTTACAAGATCCAGCTAAAGGAGGGTGCTCAGCCAGTGGTACATGCTCCACGGAGAGTTCCAGCACCCCTGCGTGACCGCTTCAAGAAAGAACTGGACAGAATGACCACACTAGGAGTCATCAGGAAAGTCAAAGAGCCAACAGACTGGGTTAACTCCATGGTATGTGTAAAGAAAAAGAACAATGATCTAAGAGTATGCATGGATCCAAAGGACTTAAATGCAAACATAAAACGTGAACACTACCAGATTCCCAAGCGAGAAGAAATCACCAGTGAAATGTCAGGTGCCAGATACTTCACAAAGCTCGATGCCTCACAAGGATTTTGGCAACTAAAACTGGATGAAGAGAGCACCAAATACTGTACCTTCAACACACCATTTGGCAGGTATTGTTTCCTCAGAATGCCTTTCGGGATAATATCTGCATCTGAAATCTTTCATAGAGCGATGGAATACATAATTGAAGGTCTGGAAGGAGTTCGGGTCTATGTTGATGACATCATCATCTGGGGCTCCACACTGAAAGAGCACAATGAGAGACTGACTAAAGTGCTACAGAGCATATGCCGGAATGGACTGAAGCTCAACAAAGCCAAGTGTCAGTTTGGCGTCCAGGAAGTCACTTTCCTAGGAGATAATCTATCTGGTAAAGGAATAGAGCCAGATATGGAAAAAGTAAACGCCATACTCAACATGCCCCGACCCACTGACAAAAAAGGAGTGCTATGCATCATGGGGATGATAAACTTCATTGGAAAGTTCATTCCTAACTTGTCAGCCAAGACAGCCTGTCTGCGAGACCTGCTACATAAAACAAATGAGTTCGCATGGACAGAAAGACATGAACAAGAGTGGATGAACCTCAAAACAGTGCTGACAACCACACCTGTACTCACCTTCTTTGACCCAACAAAGAGAATCAAAGTGTCAACGGATGCATCAAAAGATGGCCTAGGTGCAGGCTTGCTACAAGCAGAGGGTGAAGATTGGAAGCCTGTTGCCTATGCCTCCAGGTCTATGACTAACTCTGAGTGTCGATAAGCCCAGATTGAAAAGGAATGTCTAGGCTTGGTAGTTGGACTAGAAAAGTTCCATGGCTACATATATGGACTTCCCACCTTCACAGTTGAGATAGACCACTGCCCACTGGTTGCCATCATAAAAAAAATCTGAATGAGATGTCTCCAAGGATTCAACGACTCATGATGAAGCTGCAAAGATATGACTTTGAACTGATCTACACACCAGGCAAACACATCGTGTTAGCAGATGCACTATCCCGAGCACCCACAATGAGTCATGTGAGCTCTACTGAGGAAGACGTGGATGTTCATGTGAGTATGGTCACTGCTGCGCTGCCCGTGTCAGACACAAAATCAAAGCAAATAGCAGAAGAAACAGTAAAAGATACAGTGTTACAAACAGTAATAGAGAACATTCATCACGGTTGGCCAAAAGGTTCCTGTCCAAAGTACTATCACATCAGGTCAGAGTTAAGTATCGCAAGTGGACTATTACTAAAACAGAACAGAATAGTCATTCCACAGGCTCTACGTCAAGACATGCTCAAAAGGATTCATGAGGGACACCTCGGAATTGAAAAATGCAAAAGGAGAGCAAGAGACACTGTTTATTGGCCTTGCATAAATAAGGACATTGAGTACATGATAGGCATATGTGAGACATGTCAGAAACACCAAAACAAACAAGCAAAGGAACCAATGATAGTAGCTGACTTACCAACAGCACCATGGCAAAAGGTTGGTATGGACCTCTTTCATTTGAATGCTAAAGACTATCTAATAGTGATTGACTAGTATTCTAACTATCCTGAGATGGCGCTGCTCTCAAGCACATCAGCAAGCAGTGTCATAATGCATGTTAAATCCATCTTTGCCAGACAGGGAATTCCCAGGATTGCCGTTAGCGACAATGGTCCGTGCTTCAACTGTAAGGAGTGGCAACAGTTTGCAGCACATTATGACTTTCAACACATCACATCCAGTTGAATGATAAGGCAGAGAAAGGTATTCAAGTCCTCAAACAGCTACTGAAGAATGCAACAGAAAGCAAGTCTGATCCTTATCTCGCCCTGCTGAGCTGCCGAGCCTCCCCTTTAGACTATGGTTCTTCACCTGCTGAACTTCTAATGGGTCGCAAGTTGCGCACCACGCTACCCTGCTGTGCAAAAGAAAAGCATAGTAAGGAACTAAGACAGAGACTTCAACTGTTAAAGCTGAAACAGAAATCACACTATGACAAGTCATCCAAAACTCTGAAACCATTGACAAGGGATGATGTTGTCAGGATTGAGGATCCAGATGCATGGAACAGGAAAGCTACAGTTCTTGAGGAAGTAGGACCAAGGTCATACACTGTTAGAACTGAGGAAGGACAGATTCTCAGGAGGAACCGCCGTTCCCTCCTGAAAACACAAGAAACTATCCAAGAGCAAATCGATGACAATGCCGCAACTGAATCTTGTCACTCACCACCAGAACAATCTAACACAAACACACATACAGGCTCTCATGAAAACACATCAGACTTACCTGTGCTGAGAAGATCCACACGTGAAGTAAAAAAGCCTGATAGACTTAATCTTTGAGTACAAAGAAAACTATAATAAAAGAATGAAAAGCTTAGAGTTCATAAAGTAAAGCTTTGAAAATGTGTTGACTGTTGTGAAGATGTTTATGTCGTTATGATTGATTGATATTGATTTTGTTTAACCTCTAAGGAAGGGGGATGTAATGATCAGTAACATGTCATTCTAGAATGGTACACTAGATGGAGCTGTATGTTTAGTAGGGGGCTACCCACAAGGCAGTAGTCAAGATGGATGCTTGTGCACTAGTCCACATGGCTGAATAAATGACTAGCTCAAGCTAGCTGTTCATAATGAAAACGTCTATTTATTTATGAACATAACATTGCCTAGGCCCTAAGCTGTAGAATTCCCTGCCTAAACCTCTCCACCTCTCTACCTCTCTTTCCTCCTTTAAGACGCTGCTTAAAACCTACCTCTTTGACCCAGCTTTTGGTCATCTGCCCTAATTTCTCCTTATGTGGCTCAGTGTCAAATTTATTGTCTTATAATACTCCTGTGAAGTGCCTTGGGATATTTTACTACTTTAAAGGTGCTATATAAATACAAGTTTTTGTTGATGATTAGATACAAATAGCATCGTCTTTCCCATCATTTTCACCTCTAGTGCAAGCTGCTAGGATTACATAGTCTGCAGTAGAGGGTGGAATTTAAATTTTAAAGGGCTGCCTTTGTTAATTCAATTGATCACAAAATTTAAAAGGAGTAGAGGAACATGAATACTTAAGACTTCAGATTCGCAAATCTTTAAAAGTGGGAGGACAAGTTGATAAAAGTTATAAAAAACAGCATATGCGATCTTAGGTTTTAAACTTATGGCACAGAGTTCAGTGCTAAACTTACACAAATCATTGCTAAGGCTGAATTTGGAACATTGTGTCCCGTTTTGAGTACCCTAATTTGGGAATGTCATCAAAGTCATTGTTAGGGTACAGAAGAGATTTACAAGGATAATACCCAAGAGCTTCTAGTTCTGAGAAGAGATTAGAGAAACTGGGGCTCTTTCCATTAGAACAGAGAAAGTTAAGAGCAGAGCTGATGGAGGAGTGCAAAATGATCAAATGTTTTGGTAAGGTTAATAGGAAAGAACTATTTCCACTGGTCTGTAAGTAGAAGCCATAAATTTAAGATCGCCACCAAAAGAACAAAAGGAGAGGTTAGGAGAACACAGAAAGTCATTAGGACATCAAATTCCCTACCAGAAACTGTGCTGGAAGCAGGATCCATAATAGGTTTGAAAAGAACATTTTTAAAGGGTATAGAGAAAAGGCAGGGGAATGGGACTAAGTGGATGGCTCTTTCTGAGAGCTAGGACAGGCTTGATGGGTCGAATGGCCTCCTTCTTTTCTGTGAAATTCTAGTATTCTATCTCCCTTGTCAAATGAAACAGGAAACTTGGTGGCAGTGGAAATGCTGCTGGAGTCCACCCAAGTAATTCAAATGAAATTGGTTGATGTCAGGGCCATGGGATGGTGTAAGTCTCACCCAGCGAAAACTCGGTCAGCTGGGAGGAAAATTTGCCCCACAATTTATTTAATTTAGTGGATGTCTCATAAAAATTTGATAAATTCCTGGACAAAATTTGATTAACGTTCAGAAATATGAGTTGGTAAATAATGATTTGGTAAAACCCATCCCAGTGTATTTATAAACATTCATTTTGTCTAATCATTAAAAAAGTGCAAACCTAAAAACAATACACATTGGGGTAGAGTTTCTGCTCTGGGTGCAATTGGCGATCCAGGCACAAATTGCGATCAAAATTGCGCTGCTTTTGAGAAATATATTTTTTTCTCAAGTTTCCGCTCAAATTTGCATATCGCCAAACGCAAAATCTGCCATGAACCAGCGCAATCAGGCAGCGTTTAACACATTAAAAAAAAATTCTGCTTCAAAATATAATCCTTGATATATTTTATAGTGGTAACTTGGTGCAGTTTGATTAATATGGCGGAAAATGGGTTTATCACCAGAAATAAGCATTTTTAATCACAGTGTCAGTCCACCACCTGTGAGTAAGCCAGTTTGAAATGACTAGAAATGACTTTTAAAAACTATACAGAACAATTTGCTAGTTATATTGGGGTACAGTAGTCAGTTTCTTAGTAAATTTTAAAAAAATTACTTTAAAAGCTTTTAAAATGTGTGTGTTAGTGTCCTTGCACCCAAAAGATCCAGCTTAATTTTAGAGCCTCCTCATTTGCCTGCAATTCAACAGAACAATAGTAATTTCAGCAAAACATCTAAAACAAGCCTCAGAAATTGAGTTTAAAAAGTCCTGCTGTATTAAGTCCTATAGGGCAGCGTTTAACCTGAACAAAATAAAATCTTCTGGCGAAGGCAAGTATGTCCAAACAAAGAGGAAGAGACATTATCAAGACTCCGTTTTAAAAATAAAACAGCTACAAACGATTAACTTTAAACGAGGCTGACTTCATGAAAAACTTCAAAATGTTTTCAATGTAACTGTTGGTGTATGCCATTATGACAGGTACATATGGCGTCAAGTTGAAATGGCACGTGACTCTTCTGCCGCCCTAACAAAGCCACTTTAATTTCTATTGATATTTTCAAATATTTTTTAATTAAACAGTAATTATTTATAACAATACCAGGAGCTGGTTGGGAGGAGTTATTGAGTCTGATGGTATATGAGAGCAGAATTTAATACATGATTGAAATTGTACAAGCCTAGAAATTACTATCAATTAACAGATGAATGATTAATACATTTGTATGACATTCCTTTGTCTGCTATTTTAGTTCATGTAAAATAAACAGTGTTAAAATAGCGGACAGAGGAACACGTGAACATGACGAGTGTTCAACCACCAACAGTAGTTTCTAGGCTATGATCTTTAAAGTCATGTCAGTAAATTCATTTCCCTCACAACAAGTCCCTGCTATTGTTGAAAGTAGCATAAAAATGTAAACTGATTTCAAAATGATTCAATTACAAGATCAAACCATTTTGATAAAATATGCTAAACAAACCTAGCTGTATAATCCCAGTACACTGGTGCATATTGTATAATCTGCTCTACAATCCCAGTACACTGGTGCATATTGTATAATCTGCTCTACAATCCCAGTATACTGGTGCATATTGTATAATCTGCTCTACAATCCCAGTATACTGGTGCATATTGTATAATCTGCTCTACAATCCCAGTATACTGGTGCCCATTGAACTAGAATATTAACTGTTCTATAATCCCAGTTTACTGGTGCACATTATACTAGAATAATAACTACTTATTTCCTGGTGCAAAAAGTACCCTTGTGGTGGATGTCAGAGAAACAATAGAAGTTTATGACAACATAAAAAAATTTTTTTTGAAATGAGCTTATGATATTTAAGTTCTGTGGCAGTGCCCACATTTGATCCGTTGCTCTTCAGTTCTGTATTTTCTCTCATGCCTCCTCATTTTCATTCATTTATTTTCAGCCAGGAGCCTGTGAGAACAGCAGGCTGCTAATCCCTCACAACCTGCAGCATCTGCGCCTCTCCTTGAATGTCTGATGGAAGGCCCAGTGACTGCTGCGCATTCTGGGCAGGGTGTAAGTTATTCCCGGCAACTAACCCTAACCTTAAACCTTGCACCATCCAGCTGACCTGACATGTGGCTGGCAAACAGGAGCATCTGCCACATCTGGGATTCAAACATGCATAGCAACTCATGCTCAGTGCTGGCACACTGCTTGTATGTAGAACTGAAAGACAGTCTCCAGAATGAAAGGGACACTGCCTCTTTACTTTTTTTTGACGTGCTCCGATTGCTGAGAATGCTACTGTATGGGAAGCAGATTAAGTTGCTTGATTTGATCTTATGGCATGCGGTTTGAAGGCCGATTCGGAGACCGCAATCAATTTCTTCTTTATGTCCTGTCCCTTTAGTTGTTACATCACAAAGTTCCTTTGAGCCCAAATGGTGGCAGCACTTTCACAGTTCCACAGGTTCAGAATGATGTTACTCAGCCAGCGATCGGAATACATATGGATCTTTGCCTGACCAACACGTAATGTGTATAATATCTATCACATTACATAATGGCCCGTAATTTCCGATAGGAGGCTTCCTGCATGCGGAGGCCTCCTATCGGAAAAAAATCTACAAGGGCTCCCGAGGTGCGTACACTTCCGCTCCTGGGCCTCTCCAAACCCGAAATGTGCAGGGCCCACGTATCCCAGAAGCGCAGGCCGTTCGCAAGCGTCCCTGGGATCACGTGGGCCAGGCCAGCCAATAGGAGAAGGGAATCTCCCTTCATACTTTTGACAGACAGACCTGTCAAATATATGAATGGAGATCACTCCAAAAAACATCAAAACATTAAATACATTTGTAAAAAACCATCACGTTTTTAAAATGTGTTAAAATGACCATAAATTCAATATTTTAAACAAAAATTAAATTTTTTGAAAAAAGTTAAAGTTTTGTACAGGGCTAAAAATAAGCTTACGTTTTTTAAAAGTATTTAAAAATTATAAATGGTTGAAAAATAATTTTATTTTTACTTTTTTCAACTCTTATGCTGGTAAAAGCAGGCTTTATACACAGCTCGTACACACCCGTAGGCATCGGAAAATAGGGGCCAATGTGCATAATGACGACCTCAATGCATAATGTATTTAATATTATAATGTGTAAATATTATATATGCTTCATTATATGTGTATATTATCTATCTCATTACATAATGTGTACAACATATATCTCATTGAATAATGTGCATAATATCTAAGTACATAAAGCACCAAAAATCTGTGGAGTTTTTGCTGGTCTCTCCCATGGAACTCCAAGGGGAGACTGGTGGAACCAACTACAAAATGGCAAGGACCCAGTTGTGCCAGATCTCTGCCTTTTCCAAGATTTTCCGACATGCCCAGTTAAGGGTGGAACGTCCGTCCACTCCACACGAGGCAAACGACATTGGGGGGGTGGTGGAGCTGGGGGTGTGGGGATTCACACCTGGTTACCTGGTGTTGTACTGGAGGCCAGTATGCCAATTGAGATTAGGTGTATTGGCCTCCAGGCGGGCAAAAATGGGTGCTGTCGGGGTGGGTTTCCAGACTAAGGAAGTGGCCTGGGCCACCTCAAAGAAAGGGAATTTGTTTTGATTGGGGCATAGGAGGCTGAGGGGGACTTGGCTGGGATCTTGGAGGTGCTGGGGGCGGGGGGAAGAGAGCTCCATTATGGTGAGCAGAGCTGGAATTTCTGGCTGCATGAGGCAGGCGAGTACCAGCAAAGTATTCGCTGTGGTGCTTGTGCCTGATTGTCTCCTGCAAATGATATCTCTTATACAATGTGTATAATATCTATCTCAATATATCATGTGTGTAAATATCCATACAATAATTATTGTGTTTGTAGTAAATGTTAATAGTCTTTGAATATTGGTTAAGTTTATGTGCCTTTTCTACTTTGTAGTCAGTTATTTTCTATTATTGATATCTCACCAATCATACTGCACAAAATCGTTCTCCCCAAACCTTTCAATTTTCTTCTCAATCACATTGTACCTGGGCCTCAGAAACATGCCCAACCTTGGGCATTGGTGCACTGATCATTTACCACCCACCCTGTCTTGCTTAACGTGCTGAGGTCCCACATAAAGAATTGCCCCACTTAAGGAATCCATGCCCATGGTGAAGGGTAGCACAGCTCAGCCTGGCTTTGCATCTGCCTCCTAGTCTAAATCCTAGGTAGCCATAAGACATGGTTTTTTGTAAGAACATAAGAACATAAGAAATAGGAGCATGAGTAGGCCATTCAGCCCTTCGAGCCTGCTCCGCCATTCAATGAGATCATGGCTGATCTTCTGTCTCAACTCCATTCACCGGCCCTATCGCCATATCCCTTGATGCCCTTACTAGTCAGAAATCTATCGACTTCTGTTCTGAATGTACTCAATGACTGAGCCTCCACAGCCCTCTGGGGTAGAGAACTCCAAAGATTCACTGCCCTCTGTGTGAAGAAATGTCTTCACATCTCAGTCCTGAATGGCCTACCCTTTATCTTGAGGCTGTGGCCCCTGGTTCTAGGCTCCCCAGCCAAGGGAAATATTCTCCCAGCATCCATCCTATCAAGCCCTGTAATAATTTTGTATGCTTCAATGAGATCCCCTCGCATTCTTCTTATACGGCAGTCCCGCCATCCCAGGAATCAATCTCGTGAACCTTCGTTGCACTCCCTCTATGGCAAGTATATCCTTCCTTAGGTAAGGAGACCAAAATTGTACATGTACTCCAGGTGTGGTCTCACCAAGGCCCTATATAACTGGAGTAAGACTTCTTTACTCCTGTACTCAAATCCTCTTGTAATGAAGGCCAGCATACCATTTGCCTTCCTAATGGCTTGCTGCAACTGCACATTCACTTTCAGTGACTCATGTACAAGGGCACCCAGGTCCCTTTGAGCATCTGCATTCCCCAATCTTTCACCATTTAGGAAATACTCTGCCTTTCTGTTTTTTCTACCAAAGTGGATAACTTCACATTTATCCACATTATATTCCATCTTCCATGTTCTCGCCCACTCACTGAACCTGTCGAGTTCCCCTTGAAGCCTCTTCACATCCTCTTTACAACTGACACTGCCACCTAACTTTGTATCATCAGCAAATTTGGAAATGTTACATTTAGTCCCCTCATCCAAATCATTGATATAGATTGTGAATAGTTGGGGCCCAAGCACCAATCCTTGTGATACCCCACTAGTCACAGCCTGCCATCCTGAAAAAGACCCGTTTATCCCTACTGTTTGTTTTCTGTCTCTTAACCAATTCTCAATCCATGCTAGTATATTACCCCCAATTCCATGTGCCCTAATTTTGTTCACCAACCTCTTGTGTGGGACCTTATCGAAGGCCTTCTGAAAATCCAGATACATAAGAACATAAGAACATAAGAAATAGGAGCAGGAGTAGGCCATAGGAGCAGGAGTAGGCCATACGGCCCCTCGGGCCTGCTCCGCCATTCAATAGGATCATGGCTGATCTGAACCTAGACTCACGTCCACTTCCCTGCCCTCTCCCCGTAACCCCTAATTCCCTTATCTGCTAGGAAAATGTCTATCTCCATTTTAAATTTATTTAATGTTGCAGTTTCCACAGCTCTCTGGGGTAGCAAATTCCATAGATTTACTACCCTCTGAGTGAAGAAGTTTCTCCTCATCTCAGTTTTGAAAGGGCAGCCCCTTATTCTAAGATTATGCCCCCTAGTTCTAGTCTCACCCATCAGTGGAAACATCCTCACCGCATCCACCCGATCAAGCCCCCTCACAATCTTATATGTTTCGATAAGATCGCCTCTCATTCTTCTGAACTCCAATGAGTAGAGTCCCAACCTACTCAACCTTTCCTCATACGTCAACCCCCTCATCTCTGGAATCAACCGAGTGAACCTTCTCTGAACCGCCTCGAGAGCAAGTATATCTTTTCTTAAATATGGAAACAAAAACTGCACGCAGTATTCCAGGTGTGGCCTCACCAATACCCTGTATAACTGCAGCAAGACTTCCCTGCTTTTATACTCCATCCCCCTTGCAATAAAAGCCAAGATTTCATTGGCCTTCCTGATCACCTGCTGCACCTGCATACTAACTTTATGTGTTTCATGCACCAGGACCCCCAGATCCCTTTGTACTGTAGCACTTTGCAGTTTCTCTCCATTTAGATAATAACTTGCTCTTTGATTTTTTCTGCCAAAGTGCATAACCTCACACTTTCCAACATTATATTGCATCTGCCAAATCTCTGCCCACTCACGTAGCCTGGCTATGTCCTTTTGCAGGTTTTTTATGTCCTCCTCACTCACTGCTTTCCCTCCCATCTTTGTACCATCGGCAAACTTGGATATGTTGCACTCGGTCCCTTCCTCCAAATCATTAATATAGATTGTAAAGAGTTGGGGTCCCAGCACTGACCCCTGCGGAACACCACTAGTTACTGATTGCCAGCCCAAGAACGAACCATTTATCCCAACTCTTTGTTTTCTGTTAGATAGCCAATCTTCCACCCATGCCAGTATATTACCCCCAATCCCGTGATTTTTTATCTTGATCAGTAATCTTTTGTGTGGAACCTTGTCAAATGCCTTTCGGAAGTCCAAATACACTACATCCACTGGTTCCCCTTTATCCACCCTGTATGTTACATCCTCAAAGAATTCGAGCAAATTTGTCAAACATGACTTCCCCTTCGTAAAACCATGCTGACTCTGTCCTATTAAATTATGTTTATCCAAATGCTCTGTTACTGTTTCCTTAATAATGGACTCCAACATTTTGCCAACCACAGATGTTAGGCTAACTGGTCTATAGTTTTCAGCTTTTTGTCTACTTCCCTTCTTAAATAAGGGTGTTACATTAGCAGTTTTCCAATCTGCCGGGACCTTTCCTGAGTCCAGGGAGTTCTGGAAAATGATCACCAATGCATCCACAATCCCTACCGCCACTTCTCTCAAGACCCTAGGATGTAGGCCATCAGGTCCGGGGGATTTATCCGCCTTAAGTCCCATTATTTTACTGAGTACCATCTCCTTAGTGATTTTAATCGTGTTTAGCTCCTCCCCCCCCCCCATTGCCCCCTGTTTGTCCAGTGTTGGGATATTTTTAGTGTCCTCTACTGTAAAGACTGATACACCACATCTACCGGTTCCCCTTTGTCTACTCCACTAGTTACATCCTCAAAGAACTCCAATAGGTATGTCAAACAGGATTTCCCTTTCATAAATCCATGTTGACTCTGCCCAATCTTACTATTAGTTTCTAAGTGCCCTGTTATTGCATCCTTTATAATAGATTCCAGTATTTTCCCAACTACTGATGTGAGGCAACAGGTCTGTAGTTCCCCGTTTTCTCTCTCCCTCCTTTCTTAAATAGCGGGGTTACATTTGCTATCCTCCAATCTGCAGGAACCATTCCAGAATCTATAGAATTTTGGAAGATGACAACCAATGCGTCCACTATTCCAATGGCCACCTCTTTCAAAACCCTAGGATGTGGCCTTTTCTCACCTTCAGTCCTGAAGAACCTCAATGAATAAGATAAGTGCCATTCAGGTAGCACGCTGAACATCCCAAAATAAAACACCAGCACAAGCAACTGATTTGCCACTGGGAAATAAAACAGACAATGCTGCCAGCTCTCTCAAAATGAGTACCCTTGGCTGACATGTGGCTCCCACTTCTAGCAGCACTCCTCTCCCAGGATCCACCTTAACAATGCACAATACTGCTTTGGCTGATTCAGCTGCAGCTGAGGTCAGTCAAATAAGTACCATGCATTCCTGAGGCAGATCCCAAATGGGATGGAGGGGTGCTGCTGGAAGTGGGAAGCAGCTGTCAGGCTTGCATTATGCCCAGCACTGAGCTGAGAGTTTAGGAGGCCACTGAGAAAAAAGCAATAGACGGCCCCAGGAATACCAGGAGAGCCTTCCTGCTGAGCTGGGGAACATCTGAAGTGATGTGCTGGTAGGTAAGAGGACTGGATGGCGGTGAGCGCAGATAATTGCATCCAATTCTGGGCACCACGCTATAGGAAGGATGTGAAGGCCTTGGTGAAGGTGCGGAGGAGATTAGCTAGAATGGTATCAGGGATAAGGACTTCAGTTATGTGCAGAGACTGGAGCAGCTGGGATTATTCTCCTTAGAGCAGTGAAAGTTAAGAGGAGATCTAATAGAAGTGTTCAAAATTATGATGGTTTTGATAGAGTAAGTAAGGAAAAACTGCTTCCACTGGCAGGAGGGTCAGTAATCAAAGGACACAGATTTAAGATAATTGGCAAAAGAACCAGGGGGAGATGATGAGAATTTGTTTTACGCAGTGAGTTATGATGATCTGGAATGCATTGCCTGAAGCAGATTCAATAGTAACTTTCAAAAGGGAATTGAATATATGCTTGAAAAGGAAAAAAAAATGCAGGTCTATGGGGAAAGAGCAGGGGAGTGGGGCTAATTGGATAGCTCTTTCAATGAGCCAACACAAATCTGATGGGCTGAATGGTCTCCTTCTGTGCTGTAACATTCTATGATTCTATAATGCACAGATACCCTATTACGTGTGACCTATAATGGAGATAGAAATAATTTGATTAATTGAACAACAGTTTAAGATTATAGAAACATAGAAACATAGAAGATAGGAGCAGGAGTAGGCCATTCGGCCCCTCTAGCCTGCTCCGCCATTCAATGCGATCATGGCTGATCATCCAAGTTCAGTACCCGGTCCCTGCTTTCTCCCCATATCCCTTGATCCCTTTAGCTTTAAGAAATATATCCAACTCCTTCTTGAATATATTTAATGAATTGGCCTCTACTGCCGTCTGTGGTAGAGAATTCCACAGGTTCACCACTCTCTGGGTGAAGAAATTCCTCCTAATTTCTGTCCTAAAAGGCCTACCCCTTATCCTTAGACTGTGACCCCTGGTTCTGGGCTCCCCGACCATCGGAACGTCCTCCCTGCATCTAGTCTGTCCAGTCCTGCCAGAATTTTATAAGTTTCAATGAGATCCCCTCTCATTCTTCTAAACTCCAGCGAGTACAAGCCCAATCGACCCAATCTCTCCTCATACGTCATTCCTGCCATCCCAGGTATCAGCCTGGTGAATCTTCGCTGAACTCCTTCCATGGCAAGAATATCCTTCCTTAGATAAGGCGACCAAAACTATACACAATACTCAAGGTGTGGTCTCACCAAGGCCCTGTACAACTGCAGCAAGACATCCTTGTTCTTGTACTCAAACCCTCTCGCTATGAAGGCCAACATACCATTTGCCTTCTTAACCACCTGCTGCACCTGCATGCTTACCTTCAGCGACTGGTGCACAAGGACACCCAGATCAGGGCGTTTAGAAGGATTCTTTCTGCATGAACTTACCTTATCTTTACTTTCCTTTTTTACATGCGTATCGTATTGATTGTCAGACAGCAGCAGCTCCCCTTGTCTCTCTGCCTGCCCTTAGTACATGTGATCAGATTCCTCTCCCCCATCCACCTCTAATGCATCTTCCTTGCTCCTGGTGTGACTCCAAATGGTGATCTTTCCACCCGTATCTGAGGCCAGAAGGTGAGAGGAAAACGAAAGATCGGGAGACACATTGAAAGAGTAAGACACACATACAAAGAGTTTGGACACAAACGGTGTGAGAACCATACAGAAGGAACATAGAAACAGGAGTAGGCCATTCAGCTCCTCGAGCCTGCTCTGCCATTCTATGAGAACATGGCTGATCTGCGATCTAACTCCATATACCCACCTTTGTCCCATATCCCTCAATACCTTTGGTTAACAAAAATCTATCAATCTCCGATTTAAAATTAACAACTGATCTAGCATCAATTGCTGTTGGCAGAAGAGAGTTCCAAACTTCTACCATCCTTTGTGTGTAGAAGTGTTTCCTAATTTCACTCCTGAAAGGTCTGGCTCTAATTTTTAGTCTATGCCCCCAGTCTTAGAATCCCCAACCAACGAAAATAGTTTCTCTTTATCTACCCTATCTGTTCCCCATAATATCCTGAAAACTTCGATCAGATCACCCCTTAACCTTCTAAATTCTAGGGAATATAACCCTAATTTGTGTAATCTCTCCTCATAACTTAATCCTTGAAGTCCGGGTATCAGTCTGGAAGGGAGAGAAAAGTAGAGCAGAATATCTTATTTTGGGGAAATTTTAATGATTGGTTAGGCTGAGGAATTGGATTGTTTTAATGAGAGAATTCACATGACATTCATAACTTAAACAGGAAGTTGTTGTTCCTAAACAGACCTCTTAGAAATAAATATATGCAATATATACCAGCTGGTTTATTTGCTAGGGTGTTATACTCTGGGAATCAATCGTGGATTACTATTAAATAAACTTGCAGTGATTACATTAAAACTCTTCAGTGTGGACATCAACCATCAACTACACAGAGAACACTGGCTGCCGGTGTTACGCTGACTCCCACCAGCTGCAGAAGAAAAAGAATGAAGCTGTCTCGCAAATTCCACAGTGAATATTGTGAGAGCAACAGATTTGTGGGAATGGTTTCAAGGCAGTAATCTCATTTTAGGGTTCAGATGATGGTTATAAGCTTCTCCTGCTCCACATCACGGTCTATGATGTCATCTGTACCTCTTGATTAGATTACTGGCTGGTAATTGCTCCCAAGTATCCATTACTCTCTATTTAATCCTTTTCTTTTCTCAGCCTTGACAGAAAGTGCAAGGTGAAACCTGTTCTTATTAAGTGAATAGCTTGTTCACAAATAAAATATCAACTTTTTATTAGGAGCATCAAGGTAACAAGATTTAACTTTGGCATGTTTGTATGTTTATTTATTTTTGTCACTGCAACTTCTCTTGTGGATAGACCTAGCTGACAATGGTTCAGATATCCTTATGAGCTACAACAGCAGGGTGCCTTGGGCTGGTTCGTGCCCAAATTACAATGGTGCCGTCAAAAATATTAGACGCAGCCCCAATAGTTAATAAGAGGGAGTGGAACTGAACTTGCGCAGAATGACAACATTGGCAGTGGCTTTTGTAATCTGAAATCATAGCAATAAAAAGTACATCAGTGAAAAACTGATCCGAATGTCTTTGTTGGATCACTGCCCAGGAATTATTCCCCAATCTCCAGGAAACCCTCAAAGAACAGCCTATATACAGATACCAGAAAGAAAAAGGAGAAAGTTGGTGATCTCCAGCGAAAGAAAGATGAGAGAAAAAGAAGGTGGACCTTGGTGGCCCATTAGCAGCCAAGGAACATCCTACTAATAAACTGAAGTGATTTTAAAACTTATAGGGGGGAAAATTGGGTGGCGCCCATTTTGGGGTGCTAACGTCGCCAGGGTGCTAATTTTAGCACACCACAAAAATTACCGCCCCTCCGGCATAAATTCAGTAGTAGCGCCCCAAGCAGGAAAGCGCTCCACCTTCTGCTTAGGGCGCTACTGCTGAATTTCACGGCGCTGTATGCAGCAGCGCCATGCGGGGTGGCACATAGCGGCACGTCGATGCAGTCCTCCTCCCCTGATTAAAGGGGAGGGGCCTTGCGCTGCGCGCACCGGGGCCCTGCTGGACCACTGGGGAGCGGGGTGCCGTAAGTGATCGTGGCCGGCACCCCGCATAAAAAAGGGAAAGGGGGCAGGTGCTGCCAGTCGGCGGTTGGTCATCATCGGCGGCGCAGCACTGCGGGGCGCTACTGGCTACCGCCGCCGTTAACCTCCCGCTGAATTTCGTTAGTCGTGCTGCGCCTGGGCGCTAGGAGATTTGCGCCTCGCATTAGTGAGGCGCAAACCAGCCCAATTTTTCCCCCATAGAGTGCATGAAACACCCAAGGCAGGACATGTTAATCGACCATCAGTATGTAAGCAGTTATCTCTCAAGTGTAGAGTGGTATTTATGGGTTAATGCGATGCACCATGGATAACCAGCACCACATTTTGTATCCCTATTATTTAATAATCAAATCTAAAAAATTTATTGTTTCCAGACTTTGCTTGGTGTGTTTTCATTTCTGTGGTCACAAAGGGGAAGAATAAAGGGAAAACAAGGAATACAGGAAAACAGGGATGTTGGATCAGTGAACAAATAAATACATTGGATCTAAATGTTTTCTCTCTATACGTAGGAGTCCATTTGATTGTTTCTGTACTTTCTCTGGTATGTACTTCTCTGCATAAAGGGACATGTACAGGAAAAACACTGCCGATACACAGGGCATACAAGCCCAAATGTATTGGACTAATGAGAGCTGAATATTCTATAGAGTGGAGAACAAGAAACAAATTCAGCCTCATAATGCTACCTTCTGTCATACTATTGTTTGTTTGGGCATTCCAGTTAGGAACCACCTTAAAGATTTTACACAAAAATAATAATAACAGCCATTTTGTGAAAGTACATTTAATACACGCTTATCTTTCCACAAGTATTTAGGAGTGAGCTTGGTCAAGAAAAATATCGGCCAAATAGAATCATTTGTATTTCGCTTAACTGAATCGGGACAGAGCTGACAGTTGCTGTGCTTGGAAATCATCAAAGGAGTGTAAAATGTTCAGTCATTATATGTGGTTGTAATGGGCCTCTGGCCCAGTGAATTCTGCTACCCTCTGAAGGTATCAAGGAACACACGAGGGAAGGGAAGATTTATGAAAATTGAGGTCAATTAACTCACGGAGAACTGAATTTTCATCACTGTTTACAGCTTATTTAATTCTGTGAATTGTCTATATAAGAGCTCAGGTGTCCGCACAAGTTTTCTAAAATTATACTAAATGAAAAGCAAAGACGAGCAAATCATTGGACAGAGTGCACGTTGAGAAAAAAATCTACTGTTCACATTATGTCCTGTGAGAATCAATAACACTTCATAAAAATCATAGATTAAATCGAATTTGTTTCTAAAGAATGTGCAGTGTTTCTTTTAGCTGATCCTGTAGGATCCTATGAGATTTTAGTATTTTATTCTCTCCTGTGCTATATTTTAGTGGGGAAATGTAGAAAGAAAATTGTTTGCATTTATATAGCACCTAATCAGATCTCTCCGCACTTAACATACATTGAGTTACTTTGAACTGCCATTACTGTTGTAACGGAGTCAAGCACTGCAGCTGTTTTTCACATGGCAAGATCCCACAAACAGCAATGAGATTTGTGTTGGCCAGGTTAACTCCTTGTTAACTCCTTGCTTCTCAAATAGTGCCACAGGGTCAGTAACAACCAACTGAGACACCAGGACAGGCAGGCCAGGCCTCAGTTTAATATCTCTTCCAAGAGATAGCACCCTTGACAATGTGGCACTGGAGTATCAGCCTAAATCGTGCACTCAGATCCTGAGGTGAGGCTTGAACTCACAACCTCTCAATCAAAAGGTGAGACTGCTATCAAATGAGCTGAGCTGACACCACTAAATAGCTCTTCAATTGAGAAAAGATTCAAACTCTGTTTAGTACAAACTTTCAAGTATAAATCGGAGATAATAGTACAGGAAACTCATTTTTATCCGGCACCGACGGGACCGGCGTGGTGCCGGTTGATCAAAAAGTTCGGATTACAGAGAGGTATACTTACTAAGGTACGAGAGCCCCGTACACAGCCACAGATCCAGGCATCCCTGTTGCATGGCAACAGGTGCAGGAACCCCGGTTACACGGCCACTAATATGAAGTAAAACTTACCTGAACCTACTCCTGAATTTTGCCGGTTAAGAGAAATTTCCGGCTATTTAGGTGCTGGTAAAAAGAGAGATTCCTGTATAACTTTAAAATTCTGAACGAGTTGCACTACAACCGGTTATTTGGCATATCCTGAATCAACCAGCAATTATAATGGCTTCAAATATAGAAAATAATTGTTGGTTGTATTATGTAAAATATTTTAAAGAGTGCTTTAAAGAGTAAATTTTACAAGGGTCCATGTCCTCAACAAGACCTTTGAAGCTGCCAGGGCATATTGAAAAAATTGCTGCTTGTGATTTTTCATCCATTGGTGTCAATAGTCAGAAAATCCCCAGCTATAGTGTGAGACCCTGCACCACTGGCGGGGCCTCACAAGACCCTTTTAATTAGTGTAGCCAAGAAAAATACTGCTTCCTAATTGGATAAGGGCTGTGCCTTTAATTGTGATTGAGGATCGTTAAAGTTTATCACTCAGTATAACTGAGGGCTCACTCATGCAGTGAATACCATAGCGATCCTGAGGGACTGGGCTGTGGGAAGGTGGGGCAACATCTCCTCCCACCCTCGGGGAAGGGGAGGGGGAGGGGGAAGTTGGGTATGTAAGGAAAAACCCAGAATGTTCTGAAAAAAGGAGAGAAGAACGAGGTGAAAGGCAGAGTTCTGTTGTTGGCTTGCATCATGTTCCAGTTATTATCATGTTCTGTGTACATAATGGTACTTGGAGTTTTATCTGAAATAAGTTAAAGCCCATGTTACCTGCAATTATGTGGGTCTTCACAATATGTTGCTATAGTAGAAAGTGCAGCAATTAAGCAATGGTGGGAGGAGAAAGAATTGCTGCCTGTTAAAATATGATTCTTCTGATTTTTGTCTGAGAGATTTGATTAAATTACAATATTGGGCTTATTATTAAAAAAATAATGAAAGGGGCAACATCCTGTACGTGGCCCTGAAGGCTATTTTGGGAGTAAGTATCTCATCCAAAAACACGTACCCAGAAATTTATATTTTCATAACTATGCAGATAATGCATGTAGTTCCATGACCACAGCAACTGCTATCCTCATGTCTGAACAGTAACACAAAGCAAAGGGAGTAAAAGACAGATTAAAAGGAAGGGGTGGATACCACTGGCAGATAGGAATGCATTTAGTGTCGGAGGGCTATAACGGCATCTAGAAGATAAAGCCTGGAGAAAGACTCCAAGACCCCTCATAAAAGGATACATTCACTTGCACTGGAGAAAGATAAAGGGACATTATAAACACGTGGAACAGGAATTGACCCCAGCCCCCGATTTGAGACAGCACACTCTCTGAGGATTCAGGGCACTAAAAACGTATTTTTTTAAAGAAAATACTTTCCACTATGTCTTTCATTCATCAAATGTAAGGTATTAAAAAGTAGAATATAATCACTGCCCATAGATTTAAGAAAATCGCTTCATTCAAACCTCACGCCTAGACCTCAGAAATTCATAATGGGTATTCTTGGCTAGATTGTGTTTTCTTATCATTATAGAAAAAGGTCAATTGAATAAAAATGTCAGTAATCTCTAAGACAGATCATATTTTTACCATGATTCCTGCATCAATCTCAATTTTTTTCCAGCCGCCCTGTGTAAGATGTTCTTATGCAGGGGAGTGAGTAAACTCACAATAACCCTACTTCTAACAGAAATACACTGGCCACCTCACAAGTATTTCATTTCATATATGATTGCTGGTCTTCTCCAGAATAGGACTAAATTTGTTGGATACTGAAAGATTTCAAAACACTTACAATTCGTGTAAATCATTTTCTAGTTTAATTCAGACAAGCACGAAGCTCAACCTTACTTTTGATGGCTTCAACTAGGTGTTTAATAAGACCATATCATACTTCGAGCTTCCTTCTCTAAGTAACTTAACTGATAGAAATCAGTATTAGGATGAGGTGGCAGTACACATCACTCTATATTGTAGGACCGGAGAAATGGTGCTTTTCCAGGGCACACTTTTAAAAGTGTAAGTAGGACAAAAGTTCCAGTTTTAAGTTGCAGTTTGAATTTAAATTCGAAGCTTGACAAAAATATTAATTGCCAACATACTTTTGTTGCATAACTGCACTATTATGGTCTCTCAGAGGGTTAGAAACATAGAAACATAGAAGATAGGAGCAGGAGTAGGCCATTCTGCCCCTCAAGCCTGTTCCAACATTTAATGAGATCATGGCTGATCATCCAAATTCAGTACCCTGTCCCTGCTTTCTCCCCATATCCCTTGATCCCTTTATCCTTAAGAAATATATTTAACTCCTTCTTGAATATATTTAATGAATTGGCCTCAACTGCCTTGTGTGGTAGAGAATTCCACAGGTTCACCACTCTCTGGGTGAAGAAATTCCTCCTCATCTCAGTCCTAAATGGCTTACCCCTTATCCTTAGACTGTGACCCCTGGTTCTGGACTCCCCCGCCATCGGGAACATCCTTCCTGCATCTAGGTTAAGCTGCATTGGTGCATATTCATGAAACATTGTTTTATAATTTATAGATAGATTGAAATGGTTTATTTTGTAATAAAGCAATTTTATTATTTGCCCAACCTATTCAAGAATATTAAAAGTTTTTTATAAATTAAAATAGCTAATTATTAAATAATTACATCTTTGCTATTGCAATATTATCAGAAGAGGTTGCCATAAAGCCCTAATAATGTTGCATGGCCTACTGATGTAATCGAATGTGTTTATCATATTTTGGTTCATTTTAACCAGCAGAAACTTTTAGGACAGCAGAGTTGCGATTATTAAAAAATCATCTTTCAATGGTGCTTTGAATTGTATTAGCGACTGAAATTTCTGCATGAAGTTGCATTTTTATTTGTTCCCCATTTCATTCACAAAATGTCATAAAGGTGTTAAATGTCAGAGCTTAAGCCAAAAATAGTAATTAGCAGCACAAACAGAATCAAGTTAGTATCATCTGCAGGTTCATTTAAACTTACGTGCTACTGAAAGGGTTAAATCTGAACTAAATTCACCAGTGCACCCTGGCAAATAACCTCTCTGTCTGCTTGATTGGGCTTCTTTTTGTGATTGGGTTTGAATTGTACCATTTACTACCATTTGGAATAGCATATTGGAAGATGGTCAATTATATGACATGTTTGATGGTTCCAGCAGAGGTTTATTTCCCTCATGAGCCAATGCTGGAAATACTCACTGATTCCACTATAATGTGTGGCATGAAATAAATAAATGACTTGGGAGGAGTGGTTTATTGAAAAATAAACCACCTCATGAATATTTGAACTTCAGAACCCATTCACATTTCAAACTAATGGCTTATGTGGTCTGGTGTCACTCAGCGGTTCATTTCTCAGTACCTCATTGCACACTTACCTATCTGAATAATGTGAAAAATAATATTCTGCCTTTAAGAGCATCCTACCTGAAAGACGTTACTAGCATTTTTTTGTGAATTAAACTACAGCAGCCATTCAACACTCATGCAAGAAGAGGACCACCGTGTGAATATTTTTAATTAAAGTTTCAATTGGCCATTAAACAAGGACTGTTCCCTTTCACACAAATGCATTGTTGCCGCTACATGCCTAATTGTGATAGGGGTGGAGTTGATGTGGGTGAGCAGGAGGGGTTGTGAGAGGGGGGGAAAAAGATGCAAGCTTTGACTTTTCAGGCACTTTGAGTGTTCGTGAAATGGTCAGTAAAGCAGAAAGAGCTCACCAATAATGATTTGATCAATCAGGACAGAGTCAATCTGCCCATAGGACATGGCTGAGATAACAAATCACCCTCGCTCTGAAAGGATAGTACCGCACAGTTCACTGTTCCACACATCTTTCATCTTTATAGCTACAGTGACCTGCATCAAAGCAATCCATCACCAAAAGCTTTTACAGTGAAAATGTCTATGTAGTGCAAAAATAGTTTCAATCAATTTGCATAAGATATAAAAAAAAGTATTAAAAAGTGTGTCCCATGCATGTCTCAGGTACAAAAGGTATTTTTAGCCACGGAGAGACTTGTTTTTGAAAATCCAAATGATAGATTACGGAAAGGTGGCTTAGGGTTTAGAACATTTTTAAGACACAAATCATTCTGTATAGATTGTTGTTAATGATGTGCAATAGAGGTGTGTCAAAGAGGAGATGCATTAGGATTTAACACTGTATTTTGTAGTAAGCATACATAATGATGTAATGGGAAAGTTAGAAATTCTTTACATGTGATTGGCTGAGTACTTACCATGGCAACCAAGTCATCATTGGTCAGTCAAGGTCTCAGTTCACTAATGTACCAATATGGAGTAATTGAAGAATCCTTCAGTTTAACAGGTTAGGATGCTGTAACCCTTGTGATTTATATCTAGAATGACAATGGTGTGGTGGAAAATATGTTAGATATCAATTTTTTGCAGGAATATTGGCCAACTGTACAATAGAGCTCACTTAAGATCACCTTATATAAACTCCTATTCTTAAATGAACTAATAGTTCAGGAAGGTTCCATTAAAACTATCTGTGATGTTAATATAGTGAATGTTCTTTTTTTTAAATTTTACATCATTTTTGTATTAGGGGCGCAGGGTAATCAATTGTTTTAAAACAATGCCTTTTAACCTTTGGCACTGAGTTTGAATCCAGCCATCACAGATGGGATGAAGTTCCTGTCTGACAGCTGTTGAAGGCCCTAAGTAAAATGAGTTTGGGCTACTCCAACCCAGTTCCCAGTAGACATGGGTGGAGAGTTCACAGAGAGAGAAAAAACTATGCTAAGACCAGTACAAAATATTATAAATTCACCAATTTCACACAAAGAAGCAATATAGATAGAAAGTGTGAGGTATACAACTGTCATGATAGCACAAAAATGAGAGCTAAAGGCTTGTATGGGGTAAATTTTCATGGCCCTGTTTTGGTCAAACTACAGCTTTTAGAATCTGGAAAGACCTGTGATCTAATTATATATTTTGCAGCCTGTTTCGCCAACTTGTTCTGCTCAGGATTAGGCTTCAGTCTGGTCTGGCACACATTCGCCTGATAGAATAATGTATTTACAATATTACATAATACTTGCAAAAAAGGATTCAAAACGATTCAATGTTGAAAATCTTTATTTCGGACATCACTCTCATGCCGCAAAACAAGTAGTATCTGGAAAACCTGCAGAAAACCAACCCTGACACTGGACCTTAAGTGAGCTGGTACAAATTTGCTAGAATTAGATTTATAAACGGTTGTTAATTCAGAATCCAATTGATACAAACATATGGCTAACAAATCAGCATTTTCACAAATCATCAGGATTAGATTCTTATTTTTTCTATTTTGTTGTTTGTTAACAATAAGATTTTAATTGTATTTGTTTTTTTACTGATTTGGTTGAATTTGATTATGGACATAATAAAGCTATTAACTCTAAACTAATATAATTGTGTCAGCTTGGCTAATTTAGTAGCACTCTTTCCCCTGAATCAGAAGATTCAAGCCCCACTCCAAGGCTTGCACCCAAAATCTAGGCCGATACATCAGTGCAGTATTGAAAAACGCTGCATGGTCAGAGTGCTGTATTCAGATGAGGTATTATACTGAGGCCCATGTCTGCTGGTACAGGTTGGAAGTTAAAGACCCTATGGCTCTATTTGACAAAGAGAGTAGGAAGTTATCCTGGACAATATTCCTCCAATAATTGGTTGCTTGTATTATTGCTGTTTGTGGGACATTGCTGTGTTCAAAATGGCTACTGTGTTTGTCTATAACACCTGTGACTGCTCTTCAAAACAGTGGATTGCATTAAAATGCTTTGGGATGTTTCTGAGACACATAACGAGGTGCGATATAAATGCAAGTTAATCAAAAATGTTTGATATAAGTACCTTTTATGATGTCTAATTTATGGCCGAGCCATTCCTTCATTTCTATTTACATGTAGTTCTGGTACATTTCCCAGATAGGCAAGATATCCTTGTGTATCATAAGCCCACGCAGATGTCTAGTGGGAGCTCTTTTAGAGATGGGGAGCAGGTACATTGTCAGGAAGAAAGCTTTGAAATTCATCTTGATACAGGAATGATTGATGATGTCACTGGGTGTAAAGTGGAACATGTCCCATTTTCCCCAGCACTGTTCTTCTTTAATGAGCACAATACCCCCTCCCCAATCAATATAAAATCACTTTTAGAATGTGAACAGACAAAATGTAACAGACTGGGTGATTCACACATCTGTCAACTGTTCTGGTAGGGTGGTGTGGTATATGTTCAATACTGGTTCGCCTTAAAGAGACAGGAAAGGCTCATGATATAAATATTTGTGGGCAGGTAGATGTTATCTGTATTTTTGTAAATTGGGAAATTTTTGCTGTCCAATAAATTTTGCAAGGCGCGAACATTTTTTGATTTTCGTCAATCTCTGAATATGTTGAGTTCCTGACAAAACCCTTTGGCCCCAAAATCCAACTATGATTCTATGTGTAAACGATGTTATAGGATCCAAAGTTATGCGGCTGCTTCTTTTTGGCGGCCAATTCTGAAATTCTGTTAAAGTGAGTTGCCAGCCTAGACTTTCTGATATGGGTACAGTATGGACCCAAGTGGTTAGATGTAAGTTTTAGACAGACTCAAATGAAAGTGTGCTGTTTGCACTCAATTTTCTGAGATTGGCTCATGAGCATAGCTCCAGGTGGAGAATGAAATGCATGGAGGGAGCACACCAGTGGTGGGAGTGAAAAATATTGTGTTAGTAAACTTTAAAGGGAACTGAGCAATTAAAGGGCAGTGTAAGAATAGGGGACAACAGCTCGGAAAGCCTTTGGAAAGGCTCAGAAGGCATGTCAACCCATTAGCAGCTTTTGCCAAAGCTGAAGGTCGAGGTGACTAAGAAGTGAGGCAAAAATAAAGGGACAAGAAACCCAAGGTGCAAGCATGAGATTACAAGCAAGTGGTGGAGCAGTGCAGCAGCTGAGCCCTTGCTCGATGGCTGCTGAAGTGGAGGTAATGCTGCATGAGCTGGTTTCAAGAAGGTTGCTTCTGTACCACTCTATAGCTCAATCTTCATAGATCAATATTGCAGCACGCTTGCAAAGAGATGGAACCATGTTTCAGGCCACATTGACCATTACTGCCTGTTCTATATTAGCTGCAGATCTCGGAGAAGCAAATGACACAACTCTGCAATTGGCTTTCTGATGGCTTGAAACCTGTGAAGACAATTCCCCACAGTCATGAATACAATAGCAAAATACTGCGGATGCTGGAAATCTGAAGTAAAAACAGAAAGTGCTGGAAATACTCAGCAGGTCAGGCAGCATCTGTGGAGAGAGAAACAGAGTGCGATTTTGGCAGCCCTGGGGAGGCGAGTTTAGAGGCGGAACTGCCGGTAAAATGGCAGAATTTGGGGGCGGGTACCCATCCCACCCCCAACCCGCCTCTGTGCCATCTTCCCAGGAGGTGGGTACCCGACCCGCGCTGGGTCCCGTCTCCTTGGAGGCAGGAAGGGGATTACAGCCACTTACCTGCCTGTTAACAGGTAGTTAACAGTCAGTTAAGAGGATTATCCCCATTTTTCCAACAGAGGTGCAGGTTTCCCGACATCGGGAAGCCCCGCCAGGGTCAGCGAGGCGAGCAGTGGGTCTGCGGGGGTGAGAGGGGTCCAAAAGTGCGCTGTGGAAATGAGTGATGGGTGCAAGTGTGGAGAGGTGAGTATGTGAGGTGAGTGAAAAGTGTTAGAAAAGTTTACTTACCTTTGTTTCTTCCTGCAGGCTTCAATCGTTGGTGATCCATGGCAGAGATGAGAGAATGGCTGCTGAGTACAAGGGCTCACCAAACAACAGAGAATGTCAGTGTTTGACAGCTTCTCAAAGCTGACGTTCTCTGTCACCGGCTTTCCCTTAATTGGCCTGCTAAGGCAGGCTTAACATAGTCAATCAAGGGAAAATAGCGTGGGTTGGCCAGACGTCGATGGAGGCGGGACTAAAACCCGACAAGGAGCAGACTCGCCTCCAACGTGCCCCCATTGGCAAAATCACCCCCAACGTTTCAGGTCGATGGCCTTTCATCAGAACGAGAAAAAGTTAGAGATGTAACAGTTTTTAAGCAATAGAGAGGCAGGGAAAGTGGGAGGGGAGGAAAGAACAAAACTGAAGGTCTGTGATAGGGTGGAAGGCAGGAGAGATTAAATGACAAAAGGGATGATGGTGCAAGGCAAAAGGAGATGGTAATGGAACAAGTAAAGAAACAAAAGATGGGTCTAGAGGAGGTGTAAATGGGAATCATCAACAGCTGCCATCTGAAAAAATGGGGGCAGAGGTTATGACCTGAAATTGTTGAACGTGATGTTGAGTCTGGAAGGCTGCAAAGTGCCTAATCAAAAGATGAGGTGCTGTTCTTCAAGCTTATGTTGAGCTTCGTTGGAACAGTGTAGGAGGCCGTGGTCAGAGTGGGAGTGGGGCGGAGAATTAAAATGATAGGCGACCGGAAGCTCAGGGTCACGCTTGCAGACTAAATGGAGTTGTTCCGCAATGTGGCCACCCAATCTACGTTTGGTCTCCCCAATGTAGAGGAGACCACATCGTGAGCAGTGAATACAGTATACTAAATTGAAAGAAGTACAAGTAAATCACTTTTACACCTGGAAGGTGTGTTTGAGGCCCTGGACGTCGGGAAGGGAGGAGGTAAAAGGGCAGGTGCTGCATCTCCTGTGCTTGCACTCCTTCCAGGTGAAACAGTGATTTTTTTGTACTTAATTCCCAGCAGAAAAAATAAAGAGAAATGGTCAGGGAAGTGGCTGAAATTGATTTACCTTAATAGTAGCTGAAGTTCCATATATTTATCACGACCTAGCAATCCTGGATGCCCAGTTCATTAAGAATGCACGCCCTGCACATGAGAATGTTGGGAAATGGTGTGCAGCACATCCCTGCACTTGCATTGATATTTAAAATAAACTGGGCGCTTCTGACGACAGCCATTTCCTGCCCCCAGAAACATGTGCGAGAGACAAAGTGGGTGGAAATCTGACATAACAGGTGTAAATCGGGTGAACTCAATCAGAAAAGTAGTTGCTGTTGAGTCTAATAGTAATGCAGACCACATGTATTGGAGTTGATAATTGCTGGGTAAAAGCCATTTCAAACATTCAGTGTGAATCCCATTACTTAGCATCTCATTAAACATGTACTGGGATCTTCCATAATAGTTTAGTGGTACGGCAGAATTCAGACAGCTGAGTAAAGTTGTGAAGGTTTTGCTTTGGTACTTAAGTTCATGTCTGGGTCAAAGCGGAACGTACAAACATACGAAAACCTCGGACAAGGACAGACCAGCTGGTCCAAATAGCCTATCCCATAGTTTTGATGCATCATAAGAACACATACTATAGACTCCTTACCACCTAAATGCCAAGTAATCCCTGGGACAGACAAAAAAAAGATTAAAACCCCAAGACCAATTAGGGGAAAAAATTCTGGAAAATTCCTCTCCGATCGCTAAACGAATAAAACTAGTCCAGGAGACCACATCGACCATCACTTATATTATTTGGTCCCTACCACTTGTATGCTGAAATCTTTGCCCCAGCCAGGAACTAGTCCAGCTCTCTCGTGAAGGTATACATGTAAAGGAAATAGCCATATTCCAAGAGATACCCCATCCTATGAATGGAATTTTGACTTTACTAAAACATGACATACTGGGTTTAAAAATCTAAAAAGCCTCAACGACACCAGCTGCAAACAGAATACAGGCTTCTGAGATAAGATGAAGTGTTAACACAAAAGCTGTAAACACCATACAAGCTTTTGAAATGGGAATGGGTTATTGACAATAAAACAATGGCCCTATTGAAGCAAACCATTGGCGTTTCCAGAAAGTCTGCAGTTTGGGAGAAACACAATACCATTGCCCAGTTTAAAGTGTTATAAACTAACACTCCGGGAAACAGAAACTTAGAACATTAAACAACCATATGCCTTCATAATAACACATCAAATGAAACAAGCAGACACGATGTCTATGGTATAACCATTGAGATAGTTAGAAAACAAGTAAATACTCGGTTGAAGTGTTTTCAATTTACATGTAAAATATACAAACAGAAGACTTTGTAGATATGAAATCAAAAGATGCGCCAAGCAATCACATTGTGTTTGTGTTGAACTTGGAACACATAGGAGTCACGACATCTGCTTCCAAACAGCTAGGTGATTTTAGAATTGAATGGAAGACCTTCGATAAAAATGGCATCACATAGATACATAAGTTATAACCATTTTTTATGATACGTTTTGAACACCTAAACAACAGACAGGATTCTGAGAGTTGGCAGCTGAATTGACAATAAGAGTAGAAAAAAGTCAACAGGAAGATGACTAGAGATAATTAGCTTACTTCAGCAGAAAACTTCAAAGGATAAATCACTAAAAAAAGGTAAAAATAGAGCTTTTCAGATGGAAAGTCAGAAGTCGCTGAAAGGGGAAAAGTGATTCTCTCACTCTTCAGAGGCATCTCTGTAAGTTTTTAACTCTTTGAGTCTCAGGGATCAAAAAGGTACTCTTATTTGATTTTGGTGGATATTCTGGATTAGAAATAATAAGAAATGTAAAAATGTATGAAGTTAAGATTTGAGAATAAGGATCTCTGAGGATAAGAAATGTAAGCTATTTGTTTTTGAACTGTTAATGTTGTGACTGAATTCACCAGCTGTTAACTACATGTCGGTTCTTTAATAAATCTATGTTTTTTTTAGAATTGTTTCACAGAGTACTTCTGTATCAAACTCATGAACTCAATCTCTGTACACTCTTTGGTGAGGAGTTGCAGATTCTGGGGGAGTATTCCGGACCCTCATAAGATCCGGTCTAGTTAAACTTATTAAAGTGCTATCTGGAGGATGGTAACATCTTCAGGTCGTTCCTTTCCTTTAGAGAGAGATAGTCTGGACCTTTAGACCCAATTAAGGGTCTTATAGAATTCGGCTACCTCTAACATTAGTTGAAGGTGAACATCTGGGGAATATGTTTGATCTGGGGTAGCCCTAAAGGGCTAGGACTGTAATCATCCCTTCATACAGTGAATCAGCACTCACTGCACAAGCTGGCAACTTGTTCCTTAGGTCCACTATTCTCTGAGAATACATCCATTATGCATTGGATTGTAACTACAATTTGAATAACTATATGGATTCTTGGCTTTATAATTAAAGGCTTCGAGTATAAAGGCAAGAAAGTTATGCTAAACCCTTATAAATGACTTGTTAGGCCTCAGCTAGTGTATTGTGTCCAATTCTAGGCACCACACTTTAGAAAAGATGTCAAAGCCCTGGAGAGGATGCAGCGGAGATTTACAAGAATGATAACAAGGATGAGGAACTTTAGTTATGTGGAGAGGCTATAGAAACTGGAATTGTTCGCCTTAGAGCAGCGAAGCGTAAGGGAAGATTTAATAGTGATGTTCAAAATGATGAGGTATTTTGATTTATTCATTCTCGGGATATGAGCTTTGCCAGCAATGGCAGCATTTTATTGCCCATCCCTAGTTGCCCTTGAGAAGGTGGTGGCGAGCCATCTTCTTGAACTGCTGCAGTCCATGAGGTGCTTGAGTAAATAGGGAGAAACTGTTTCCACTGGCATGTGGGTGGATAACCAGAGGACACAGGTTTAAGATGATTGGCAAAAGAACAAGAAGGGAGATGAGGAGAATTTTTTTTACACAGCGAGTTGTTATGACCTGGAATGCAATGTCTGAAAGGGTGTTGGAAGCAGATTAAATAGTAACTTTCAAAAGGGAATTGGATATATACTTCAAAAGGAAAAAAATTGCAGGGCTATGGGGAAAGAGCGAGGGGAGCAGGACAAATTGGAGAGCTCTTTCAAAGAGCTGTCACAGTGGGCTGAATGGCCTCCTTCTGTGCTGTAGCATTGTACTTGCCTTGGGAGGATTTGTTAAAGCTGTGGGAAACTGCACAGTGTGGAAGCAATGAGTTATGGATAGAATGATTAATTATGCAGATAGAATGTAATTTTATATAAAGAAAGAAAGACTTGCATTTATATAGCGCCTTTCACGACCACCGGACATCTCAAAGAGCCAATCAAGTACTTTTGGAGTATCGTCACTGTTGCAATGTAGGAAACGCAGCAGCCCATTCGCGCACAGCAAGCTCCCGCAATCCAGATAATCTGTTCTTTTAGTGATGTTGATTGAGGGATAAATAGGCCAGGACACCGGGGATACTCCCCTGCCCTTCTCCGAAATAGTGCCATGGGATCTTTTACATCCACCTGAGAGAGCAGTATATGGAAAATATACTGGTCTCTTCAGCTGCTCAACACTGAAGGAAAGATTCAGAAAGCCGGCACTAGCTCAGCAAACCTTTACTCAGAAATCCATTTTTCTTTGATCCATCTGGAGCCCACTTTATGGGGACTCAGTAAAAGCACTATTCGGTGATAAAAATTAGTGGGAAGACCCTTCAATTATCATTTAGTACAATTACACCAATGTTTTATGACAACTCATTTTACTACAGCCTACCTAGATATTTCTAGAATTCATATACATTTACAGATTTTTCAGTTTTCCTCTTTATTGAATGACAATCATTTTTATTAGAACACATATTAAAAATGAGCTAAAATAAGGTAGGTAAAGTATATTAAGATCATTTTATTGTTCGCAGTCAATATGAAGGAAACAAATGGCATTGATATTATTCATACATTTTATTGGAAGTTTGCATTTACTTCTGTCACATTACTTCTGCCAATAAAATTTGATGCAATTTTCAGTGTAACTGTGAACACAGGTTAATGTGTTTGACAGGCAGAAATGGAAATAGAATTCATTATAAATGCAAGTTGTTGTTGTAGAGCTCTTCAAACTAGCTATTTTCAATTACATTTTGAAGTGAAATGAATAGTTTTAGCTAAATGGTTTCCATTATTCTTCCCTCTGGAATTTGCTACCCAGTTCCCTCTGCCTTGCCACCTTGCTCCCTGCTTTCAAGAACCTCCTCAAAATGTTCCTCTTTGAATCACGTCCTCTTTCCCTAAGCTCTGTGTCCACTGTATCCCTTGGCTCCTTATTGTAAAGTGCTCTGAGATGCCTTCTTGTATGTGAGGAGTCCTACATAAATGCAAGTGGTTGTCAAAAAGTAGGCCCCACTCCAAGTACTGAAGCTGCAACACCTTTAGGTTTCTATTCTCGCATATTGCTGATAAGTGTAATAATGCCATTACCAAATTTACTATCCAGTAGATCAGCATTAAAGAATTTAAGGTATTTTTATTGTAATCCTTTGCTTCCAGAAATCAATGGGCAACGTCATGAGCTAGGAGAGGTGACGATAAGAATGGACCAGATATAATAGGGAATGAAATTTGTAGGGCTAAATCTACAACAAAAAATAAAATTCCATCCCTCCACTGAAATTTTAATAACATTTTACTGCTAAACCCAATTAAGCTCCCAATCCAATGATTTAGTGGAATAGGAAGGAGTGTAAACAAAAATTCTGGTAGAACTGTATGAGCCCCAAAAAAGAAGGCCTGATATAACAATAACCTTATATAGCATCTTTAACATAGCAAAAGATCCCAAGGGTGGGGTTCAGGACACTGAGGAAGAGTTTGGAGAGTATGGGGAGGTGACCAAAATCATCATTGAAGAGGTAGGGGGCTTTTGAAGATGGTGAGAGAAGCAACGAGGTGGAGGGGTTGTTCAGTGGTGTGACAGTTGAAATCTATGATAGCAGTGGATGAGCCAGGGAGACGTACGTAGAGTAGACCAAAGTCAGAAGAGTGGAGGGCACAAGCTAGGATATCGGGCAAGAAGAGCTTGTAGAGGCAGATGCTCACGGTGATCACATTTGCAGTAAGTGTTGGCTGCTCGAGGAACTCCGGCTCCGTGTTGAAGAGCTGGAGTCCAAGCTTCAAACACTGAGAAACATCAGGGAGGGGGAGAGTTACCTGGACTCTGTGTATCACAAGGTAGTCACACCAATTAGATTAATTAATTCAGATGTAGTCCGTGGCCAGGGTCAGGATGGTGTGACTAGAAGCGAGGCAGGTACGGGGATCCAGGAGGTAGTGTTGGAGGAGCCGCAGCCCTTGCACTTGTCCAACAGGTTCGAGGCTCTTACTACCTGTGGGGACAGGAGCAGGGACTGCAGGGAGGATGAGCAACCTGGCCACAGCACCGTGGAGCAGGGGGCCATTCAAGTGGGGGGAGTTGAATGTTGTAGTGGTAGGGGATAGTATCGTTAGGGGGATAGATAGAGTTCTTTGCAGCCGAGAGCGAGAGTCCCGAAGGCTGTGTTGCCTGCCCGGTGCCAGGGTTAAGGACATCTCCTCTGGACTGGAGAGAAACTTGGAGTGGGAGGGGGAGGATCCAGTTGTCGTGGTCCATGTTGGTACCAACGACATAGATAGGACAAGGAAGGAGGTTCTGCTGAGGGAGTTTGAGCAGCTAGGGGCCAAATTAAAAAGCAGAACCACAAGGGTAATAATCTCTGGATTATTACCTGAGCCACGAGCGAATTTGACTAGGACAAATAAAATTAGAGAGTTAAATGCGTGGCTCAAAGACTGGTGTGGGAGAAATGGGTTTTGCTTCCAGGGACACTGGCACCAGTACTGGGGCAGGAGGGAGCTGTTCTGTTGGGACGGGCTTCACTTGGCCAGTGCTGGGACTAGAGTCCTGGCGGATCATATAACTAGGGCTGTAGAGAGGGCTTTAAACTAACTAGTGGGGGGGAGGTTCCTAGAGAGCAAATAATAAAAATGACAACAGAGAAGGTCATAGACTTAGGTAGCAGTGGGGAAATTAAAAACCAGAGCGTGTCAGGAAGGGGCAGAAGGTATGGAGTAAAAGGTAAAGTAATAAAAAGGGCAAAAGCAGGAACTAAGTGTCACAAAACATCTTTGAAAGTTCTCTATCTGAATGCACGTAGCATTCGTAACAAAATAGACGAGTTAATGGCACAAATAACTACATATGGGTATGATCTTGTGGCCATTACAGAAACATGGCTGCAGGGTGACAATGCCTGGGAATTAAACATACCAGGTTATTTAACGATCAGGAAGGACAGGCAGGAAGGAAGGGGAGGTGGGGTGGCTATGTTAATAAAGGAAGGAATCACTGTAATACAGAGAAATGATATTGGGTCAAAAGATCAGGATAATGAAACAGTTTGGGTGGAGGTAAGGAATAATAAGGGGAAAAAAACACTAGTGGGCATAGTCTATAGGCCTCCGAACAGTGGCAACTCTGTTGGACGGAGTATCAATCAGGAAATAGTTGAGGCTTGTAATAAGGGAACATCTATAATTATGGGGGATTTTAACTATCATATTAATTGGACAAATCAAATTGGGCAGGGCAGCCTTGAGGATGAGTTCATTGAATGTATTAGGGATGGGTTTCTTGAGCAGTATATAACTGAACCGACCAGGGGGCAAGCAACCTTAGATCTGGTCCTGTGTAACGAGACGGGATTAATTAAAAATGTCCTAGTAAAGGATCCCCTTGGAATGAGTGACCATAACATGGTTGAATTCCATATTCAATTAGAGGGTGAGAAGGTTGGATCTCAAACAAGCGTGCTAAGCTTGAATAAAGGAGACTATGAAGGTATGAGAGCGGAATTGAGTAGAGTGGATTGGGAAAATAGATTAAAGGGTAAGACGATACATGATCAGTGGTGTACATTTAAGGAGTTATTTTACAACTTCCAAAAAAAATATATTCCACTGAGAAGAAAAGGGTGTAAAAGAAAAGACAGCCATCCGTGGCTAAGTAAAGAAATTAAGGATAGTATTCGACTAAAAACAAGGGCATATAAGGTAGCCAAATCTAGTGGGAGGATAGAGGATTGGAAAAACTTTAAAAGACAGCAAAAAATAACAAAAAGATTGATTAAGAAAGGGAAGATAGATTATGAAAGTAAATTAGCAAAAAATATAAAAACAGATAGTAAGAGTTTTTATAGTTATATAAAAAGAAAAAGGGTGGCTAAAGTAAATGTTGGTCCCTTAGAGGATGAGACCAGGAAATTAATGGTGGGAAATATGGAGATGGCAAAAACACTGAATGAATATTTTACATCAGTCTTTACAGTAGAAGACACTAAGAATATCCCAACACTGGACAAACAGGGGGCTAAAGGGGGGGGAGGAGCTAAACACGATCAAAATCACTAAGGAAGTGGTACTTGGTAAAATAATGGGACTCAAGGCGGATAAATCACCTGGACCTGATGGCTTACATCCTAGGGTCTTGAGGGAAGTGGCGGTAGGGATTGTGGATGCATTGGTAATAATTTTCCAAAACTCCCTGGACTCGGCAAAGGTCCCGGCAGACTGGAAAACTGCTAATGTAACACCCTTATTTAAAAAGGGCAGTAGACAGAAGGCTGGAAACTATAGACCGGTTAGCCTAACATCTGTGGTAGGTAAAATTTTGGAGTCCATTATTAAGGAGACAGTAACAGGACATTTGGATAATCATAATTTAATAGGGCAAAGTCAGCATGGTTTTATGAAGGGGAAGTCATGTTTGACAAATTTGCTGGAGTTCTTTGAGGAAGTAACGTATAGGGTGGATAAAGTGGAACCAGTGGACGTAGTGTATTTAGACTTCCAAAAGGCATTTGACAAGGTGTCACACAAAAGATTATTGCTTAAGATAAAAAATCACGGGATTGGGGGTAATATTCTGGCATGGATAGAGGATTGGCTATCTAACAGAAGGCAGAGAGTTGGGATAAATGGTTCATTCTCAGACTGGCAATCAGTAACCAGTGGTGTTCCGCAGGGGTCAGTGCTGGGTCCCCAACTCTTTACAATCTATATTAACGATTTGGAGGAGGGGACCGAGTGTAACATATCAAAGTTTGCAGATGATACTAAGATGGGAGGGAAAGTAGTGAGTGAGGAGGACATAAAAAACCTGCAAGGGGACATCGACAGGCTAAGTAAGTGGGCAGAGATTTGGCAGATGGAATACAATACTGGAAAGTGTGAGGTTATGCACTTTGGCAGGAAAAATCGTAGAGCAAGTTATTATCTTAATGGCAAGAAACTGGAAAGTATTGAAGTACAAAGGGATCTGGGGGTCCTGGTGCACGAAACTCAAAAGGTTAGTATGCAGGTGCAGCAAGTGATTAAGAAGGCCAATGGAATGTTGGCTTTCATTGCTAGGGGGATAGAATATAAAAATAGGGAGGTATTGCTTCAGTTGTACAAGGTATTGGTGAGACCGCACCTGGAATACTGCGTACAGTTTTGGTGTCCATACTTAAGAAAGGACATACTTGCTCTCGAGTCAGTACAAAGAAGGTTCACTCGGTTAATCCCGGGGATGAGGGGATGGACATATGAGGAGAGGTTGAGTAGATTGGGACTCTACTCATTGGAGTTCAGAAGAATGAGAGGCGATCTTATTGAAACATATAAGATTGTGAAGGGGTTGGATCGGGTGGATGCGGGGAAGATGTTCCCGATGATGGGTGAAACTAGAACTAGGGGGCATAGTCTTAGAATAAGGGGCTGCTCTTTCAAAACTGAGATGAGGAGGAACTACTTCACTCAGAGGGTGGTAGGTCCGTGGAATATGCTGCCCCAAAAAGCTGTAGAAGCTACATCATTACATAAATTTAAAACAGAAATAGACAGTTTCCTAGAAGTAAAGGGAATTAAGGGTTACGGGGAGCGGGCAGGAATTTGGACATGAGTCTAGGTTCGGATCGGTCATGGCCCTGTGGGTAGCGGAGCGGGCCCAGGGGCCGTGTAGCCTGATCCTGCTCCTATTTCGTGTGTCTAATTCTGTTAGATTCAGGAGATGGTTCTGTGATATTGGATTGGCGGTTAGGATCAGATCAGCCATGATCTTATTGAATGGTGGAGCAGGCTCGAGGGGCCGATTGGCCTACTCCTGCTCCTATTTCTTATGTTCTTATGTTCTTATGAAGTAATGCCATGGAAAGATTTGTAAATGACAATGAGGAGAGAGAACAATTAAATGTACTTTTGATCCTATGGAACAGGAATGGCAGACCTACTAATTATCAAAAACTGCTTTTTGAGTGAGAAAATCTAATTTTGTTGGAGCTATTTTCCAATCCCAAAAAAAGAAAGTTATAGGGGTCGATTTTCGTTCAGGTGTGGGGAATTGGCAGTTTCCCCGAATTTAGTGATTCCGACACGATTGTAAATGGGTCTGTGAGATTGATGCAAATTTAATACAATTGGCCAATTGATTTCCAGCGTGTGGGAAGCCTTGGCAATTGAGTATTTCCAGTCAGAAAGTCGCAGAATATGACGTCATCATTGCTGCTGCTTTTAAGGTTCACAGCAAGCCTTGCTTCCTCTGCAGGCTTCCAACCTTCCACATTAAGATGGCACAGGAGCCTGCAGGAGGAACGGCCAGCGAGAGGGCCAGATCTGCACCCAAATTTGATGAGGCTTCACTACAGGCATTATTGGATAGTGCTAGGGCCCACAGGGAGGTCCTCTTCCCTTCTTCAGGGAGGAAGAGGCCTCCCAGTCAGACCAAGGCTATGTGGCTACAGGTGGCAGGTTAAGTCAACTCCTTGGGGCTAACACGAAGAACGTGGTTGCAGTGCAGGAAAAGATTCCATGACTTTCTTCGCACTGGAAAAGTAAGTACTGTATGATGTTTCCATCACCCTCAATCTGATCCCCATTGCCTTTCCTCACCAGCACTCAGCTTTAGCAATCTCTTCCTGCACATCCCACTAGACACTCACATCCATGCACCCTTACCCATTCCCTCTCTCTATGCTCACATTCACAGAACTATACCACCATGCAGCCCTCACACTCCCTCTCACTTTGATGCTTTGAATACAACTGACAACACACAGGGAGGGCCCTTGGTCTTGCAACCTCACTCCATCTTTGTCTCCTTCTAAGTATCTATGCTATGCAATCTCTGCACTCACTCCTTCATTCTCACTCAACCTCCACTTGTCTCCCTCATTGCAGGAAAAGAGCTCACAACAGGAGAGAGCGAGCCAGGACAGGATGAGGGCCGCCCTCATTAGCCCAGCTCACTCCCTGGGAGGAAGGCGTCCTGGAGATTGCCGGGGCTGACCGAGATGTGGACGTTGGGGAAGGACAGGCAGGAGCATCCCCGCAAGCTGGTGACAGAATAGTTTTCCATCTCTCTCATTGGCATTGCATGAGTCGCTGATAATGATTCTGAAGCTACATCATATGGACTTATGATCATCTGCAGAATGCAATGTGCATGTAACCTTGGCATCACATCTCTAACTCTTTCCTTGACTCCCCCACAGGACCATCGAGAGCCCCTGTCCCCACTCTGCAGGAGGAAGAGCCTGAGCAGCCAGACTCCTCAGAGGAATCTGCAACCTCTGAGGGCACAGTGTCATCAGCAATAAGCGCACCCAGCACCAGCACAGACACTCACACCTAAGTGGGACCTTCGGGACATAGGCCTAGAAATTCGGCGGGGCGCCAAGCTCGCCTGGGCGCCGGAATTTCCACTCCGGTTGGAGCTGCTTGCGCCAGGGCGATATTCAGTTTCAGCGCCCAAACGGAAACGGGGCGCTGCTCGAGGCGCCCCGCGTCCCTCTTGGGGCGCTGAAACTGAATATCGCAGTGCAACATGCTGCAGCGCCACACGCTGCGGCACGGCGCGCTGCGGTACTGCAGGCCTTCCTCCCCTTCTTAAAGGGGAGGGGCTTGCACCAGCGCGATCTCCGATCGCGAGTGCCGGCAAAAGAGCCCGGCACCGAGGAGAAGTGCCGGGCTCTTGGGACACAGCCGGCACTGCCCGGGGCGGGGGGGGATCAGGAGGCCGGGGAGGGCCACAGGTAGGCCCCCCTGAACCCGTCGCGAATTGCGACTGGCGCTACAGGGGGGGGCGCGACCCAATATCGCATTCGGGGCAGTGGTGGGGCGCTGCGCACACCGATGACGTCATCGGTGGTGTATGTAACCTGTACCACCTTAAGAGACTACCTTAAGAGATGGACTACTTTCTCTTGGCTACTGTATATTGTAGTACCGGTGGTGACCACACCGGTATATAAACTCTGTGTAGTAATTTGCTAAGCAGTTCAGCCCTGACCTTCGATTAGTAAAGACCTGTTTAAGTTATTCTTGTTGTCTGTGTCCAGTGATTTAGAATAAGCATATCTGAGACACTCAGACTCAACAGTGGCGACGAGTCCCATCTTACCCTGCGGCAGTTTTGCATCCAAGGCAGCTTCGTCCTCAGAACGGGCGTCGAGAAGAGGCATCCGCCCTCATCAGCCTGCTGAGCACCGCATCGCACGGGAGGCATCGAGAACCCGGGTTGAAATTACTGACCATGAAGTCCTCCATCAGTGACAGGCAATAATCATCCTTCTACCACGGTGGTGGGTAAGCCGATCTAGCGACACGGGCAGAAAGTCGGCCGCGTTGTCAGTGGAGAAGGGGAGGGAAACCGGAGGAAAAAGGGCGGAGAACTCGACCGCAGCCGGTGAAAAGGGCCGGGCTGCAATCGGGGCCGAGAGGCGCAGCGACAAGGGCAGCGTTAATGCCACGAGAACCGCGGAGAACTCGACCGCAGCCGGTGTAAAGGGCCGGGCTGCAATTGGGGCTGAGAGGTGCAACAACGAGGGAAGCGTTAATGCCCACGAGAACCGCGGGGGGAGCAAAAGCAGCGTCGGGGAAATTAAGAACCGCTGGGAGGCGAGAACGGCAACAGCGCGGTCATCGCCATTGTAGCCAGCGGGGGAAGAAGACAAGCGCGGGAAGCCGCCATTGTAGTCGGCGGGGGAAGAAGACAAGCGCAGGAAAAGCCGCCAAGCGCGGGAAGCCGCCATTTTAGTAGGCGGGGGAAGAAGACAAGCGCGGGAAGCCGCCATTTTGGGAAAATAAAATATTTAAAGAAATTCTCAAGGATGCCTAAACACGGTAACATCACTGCTTTTGATAGCGATGTTGAAGATTGGGCCACGTATGTAGAACGCATTGGAGTTTATTGTACAGCAAATGAGGTACCAGATGATAAGAAAGCAATAACCTTATTAAACTCAATGGGTGCGAAGACGTACGGGTTATTGAGGCACCTTGTAACACCACATAAACCGGCGGATCAGACTTTCGCGAATATTGTTACTATCCTGCAAGAACATTTAAACCCCACGCCGCTGCTGATAGCGGAACGATTTAAATTTTACAGAAGAACGCAGCTGAAAGAGGAAAGCAATGCTGAATTCTTAATTGAACTGCGCAAGCTATCAAAGTACTGTCAGTTTGGTACAGGACTAGCAGATGCTCTGAGAGATAAATTCGTGTGTGGATTACTAAAAGAAGGAACTCAAAAGCGACTGCTAGAGGAAAAGGACCTTACGCTTGATAAAGCTGTCACCATTGCAGCATCGCACGAGGCCGCAGCAAGAGGCACCGCGGAAATGCAGCTAAGGTCATCGGAACTCAGCACCAATCGAATGGCATTGGGTGCAGTAAAGTGTTATCGTTGCGGAAGGACAACGCACGATCAGAACCAGTGCTGGTTCAAAAATCAGGAATGCAGAAAATGTGGCAGGCTAGGTCACATAGCTAAAGTATGCCGGTCAGGAAAGAAGACCAGCAACAAAAAGTCACCACAGGGAAAGTGCAAAAAGGTACACAAGGTGACAGAGAACAGTTCGGATGAACAGAAGACAGATTCAGACTCCAGCAGTAAGGAACTGGGTTGTCTAAGAATACATAATGTGGGTAACACAGCAGACCACCAAACTATCTGGGTCACACTTCAGATAGCAGGAGTCCAAGTGAAGATGGAATTGGACACTAGATCGGCATTGACAGTCATGAATAAGCAAGATTACAAAAGGTTATTTCCACACATTCCCCTAAGGGATACGGAGATTGTATTGAAAACATACACGGGGCAAAGAGTATACCCCATTGGAAAGATAAAGGTAAAGGTGGTCCACAAGGGTAAAGAAAGCCGAGGAATGGACTTATATGTGTTACCTGAGGGAGGTCCACCACTACTGGGACGGGAATGGATCAGGAGAATAAATATGGACTGGCATTCCTTAAAAGCACTAACTGTAGATTCCGGTAGAAAGGACGATGTCAAACCTAAACGACTGTCCAGAATATTGGACGATGCTAAAGAGGTGTTCCAGCAGGGACTGGGAACACTGAAAGGAATTACGGCAAACATCAAGGTTGATGAACATGCAAACCCGAAATTTTTCAAAGCTAGACCGGTACCTTATGCGATACGACCTGCTGTGGAAGCTGAGCTGGAGGGACTAGAACGTTTCGGAGTACTGTCAAAGGTGGACTGGAGTGAATGGGCTACGCCCATTGTTCGTGTCATGAAGCGTTCATCGAGTAACAAGCCGGGGGAACCGGGGAAGGTTCGCATCTGTGGCGATTTCAAGATCACTGTTAATCCGGTGCTTCACACGGTGCAATATCCGCTTCCACGGATTGAGGATATCTTCACTTCGTTGTCTGGCGGGAAACACTTCACCAAGATAGACCTGGCGCAGGCGTACTTACAGATGGAAGTTGATGAAGCGTCACGCCAGTATCTCACGATCAACACGCATAAGGGCTTATATCGGTATAATAGACTGTTTTTTGGAGTGGCATCGGCTCCAGCGATTTGGCAAAGGGCCATGGAGCAGGTATTACAGGGAATTCCAGGCACACAATGCTACCTGGACGACATTCTGATTACAGGAGATGATGATGAGGAACACCTTACAAATTTGGAACAGGTGCTCACCAGATTGAAAGAATATGGACTCAGAGTTAATCGCCAGAAATGTGAGTTCTTTCAGAAGCAAATCTCGTACTGTGGTCACGTCATTGACCAGGAGGGGCTTCACAAGTCACCTGACAAGATCGAAGCTGTTGTGAAGGCTCCCGCTCCGGAAAATGTATCCCAGTTGAGGTCGTTCCTAGGGTTGATTAACTATTACCATAAGTTTCTGCCAAATTTATCCACGGTGCTACACCCGCTGAACGCTCTTTTGCAGAAGGGAGTGCCATGGAAGTGGAGCGAGGACTGTAAGCGGGCCTTTCACAAAAGCAAGGCATTGATCACCTCTAAGGAAGTGTTGGCTCACTTTAACCCAACGCTGCCCATTCGTTTAGCTTGTGATGCTTCTCCATATGGTATTGGGGCGGTGCTCTCACATAAGTTGCCAAATGGCTTGGAAAGACCAGTCGTGTTCGCATCCAGATCATTGACCTCCGCTGAGCGCAACTATGCTCAGATAGATAGGGAGGCTCTCAGCCTTGTGTGGGGAGTAAATAATTTTAATCATTACCTGCAAGGGCAAAAGTTTACGCTGCTGACAGACCACCAGCCGTTGGTTTCCATTTTTAACCCTAAGAAGGGTGTTTCGGTGATGACAGCGCAGAGGCTCCAGAGATGGTCCCTTTTCCTAGGGGCACATCAATATCAGATCGAATTCAAAGGTACAAAGCAACATGGTAATGCTGATGGGCTGTCGCGCCTGCCACTACCTACAGCAGAAGAGGCACCGACAGTTGACCCTGTTGAGTTATTTCACTCAACCATCATCGAATGTTTACCAGTCACCAATGCAAGTATTGAGAGAGAAACCAGGAACGACCCGACACTGTCTCGGGTCTACGAATTGACAGTGAAGGGATGGCCAGCTCATGGTGAACCACTGTTACCGGCATTCTCAGCCAGACGAGAACAGCTGTCCGTCTGTCAAGGAACATTGATGTATGGAACAAGGGTGATTATTCCTCCTAAATTAAGGGAGAGAGTTCTAAAGGAACTGCATGAAGGTCATCTGGGGGGAGTCAAGATGAAAAGCCTTGCTAGGGCTTGTGTGTGGTGGCCAGGTATCGACCAACAAATAGAGGATCTGACTAAAAGCTGCTCAGGGTGCCAAAAAGTTCAAAATGCACCTCCAATTGCACCACTGCATCCATGGGAATGGCCTTCAACCCCATGGCAACGTGTACATATTGACTTCGCAGGTCCATTCATGGACTCCATGTTTTTAATTGCGGTAGACGCACATTCTAAATGGCCAGAAGTGATTAAGATGGCGACCACTACCTCGGAAAAGACGATCGCAGTTCTAAGAACGATATTCGCAAGAAATGGATTGCCAGAACAAATATGTTCAGACAACGGACCGCAGTTCGTGTCAGAAGAATTCCAGAAATTCATGAAGAAGAATGGGGTGAAACATTATGCCTCTGCCCCATATCATCCGGCTACAAATGGGTTGGCCGAGAGATTTGTACAAACGTTCAAAAAGGCGATAAAGGCCATGAGCGAAGACCAGATTCCACTACAACACAAGGTGGACAATTTCCTAATGGCATATCGAAACGCCACTCATGCAGTGACAAATCAAAGCCCTGCCATGATGTTCTATAACAGGAGGTTGCGGTCCAGGTTGGACTTGTTAAAACCAAATGTGCGGAGGGAAGTCGAAAACAAACAGTTCCAGCATATAAATAACAAGACCACTCGGAGTTTCGAAATAGGACAACCAGTGTTAGCCCGGGACTATAAGAATGAGAAATGGCAATCTGGAACAATTCGTGCCAGACAAGGACCCCTGATGTACACGGTAGATATTGGTGAAAACGTAAAACGACGTCATGCTGACCAACTTGTAGAATCGAGAACAAGGGTCGAACCCATGACTACGACAGAGACACCAGTGGAAGAAGTTAGTGAACCTGAAGCATCTACCTCAGACGCCAATGTATCTGATGATGTCCAATCCATAAGAGATCAACTAGATGAGTCACCCCAGCAACGAGAATCAGAGACCCCTGAAAGGCGTTATCCAACTCGGATCAGGAGGCCTCCTCAGAGACTGAATCTTTGAACAGTTTTGCATGAAGTTGTATATATGTTATCCATGTTATGTTTAAATTGGGATGTACACTGTTAAGCTAAAAAGGGAGGAATTGTGGTGTATGTAACCTGTACCACCTTAAGAGACTACCTTAAGAGATGGACTACTTTCCCTTGGCTACTGTATATTGTAGTACCGGTGGTGACCACACCGGTATATAAACTCTGTGTAGTAATTTGCTAAGCAGTTCAGCCCTGACCTTCGATTAGTAAAGACCTGTTTAAGTTATTCTTGTTGTCTGTGTCCAGTGATTTAGAATAAGCATATCTGGGACACTCAGACTCAACAGGTGGCGGCACAGCGCTACAGGCTAACGCCGCCATTAGCGTCCCGCTAAATTTTGTGGGAGGCATGGCCAGTGGCGCTAAAGCCACTGAGTGCCCTCTTTAGGCGCCAGCTGGTGGCGCAGCCCACCGAATTTCTAGGCCATAGAGTAAAGTTGTCACCTAGTGTATCACAGCACACAAGTGAGCATCAGCAGATTGCGGAGACAGGGACAGCAGTGGAGAGTCCTCGCCGGAGGGCGCAGGACTCTGCCAGCTTGGCTCAGCTGCATGTCGACCCTCTGCCTCTGGGTCCATCCGTAAGATCAGAGGTGATGGAACTCCAGGCACAGATGCAGGAGTCTCTGGCAAGTTTTGTCTCCAGGGTCGCTGCGAGTGTGGAGCGAATGGCGAACATGAGCAGAGCCTTTGTGGCGCATGAACGCATCACCACGGAAAGGATGGCAACCTCCGTGGAAAGGATGGCTACAGTAGAGGAGAGGATGGCTACGGCCATGGAGGAGCTAAGTCGCCAGAGTGTTGAAAACATGGTGAGTGTTCAGAATAGACTGACATCTCTGGAGGAGCAATGGTCAGCTATTGAACAGAGAAACCAGACCTTCATGGCAGGCCCTCTGAGTAGGACTGCCATTGTAGAAACGGGTCCCCATGGCCCCCCCTGATGTGCAGCAAGCTGCTCTCAAGCCACTTGCAGGCACTGAAGGGGACCTGACCCATGAGAGGGAGGTTGGTGGCAGAACTCAAGGAAGTGGGGGCTCCTCTCCAAGCGCTCACACTTCCATGCCACTGCAGAGCCCTCGGTCAGAGCCCCGCCGGAGTACACACCCAATGGAGATAGAGGTCTCAACCCCTGCACAGCCGCAGGAGCAGCAGACTGCTGGCGAGCCCTCACAGGCTCGCCATCCCAGAGGACGCCCGCCAAAGGTGTCGAGAAAGGAGCAGCAGGAAAGTGAGCAAGGGGCCTCCACATCTGCTGAAGCCATAGGGGAACCACTACGTAGGAGCACGCGTAAGAGGAAAATAAAGCACTAATAGTCACAAGGGTAGTCACTTGGGTGAAATGTTTTGTTTATTTTAAAAATGCCATCAGTTGGTTATTGTAAATAAAATTTCTGATGGCAACTTCTGCAGTTGTGGCGTGTGTCATTTCGCGAATGGGGCTGGAGGTCCTCTAATGCCAAGAGGGGAAGGAAAAAAAGGCCTCCCATGCTTCTGGTAGGTGCCTCAGTTGAGGACACGCTGAGTGAGGGTGGCGAGAGGGATCTCGCAGGAGGTCATACTGGAGAAGTGTGTGAGGCTCCAAACTTCCACAGCTGTGGTTATGCCTTCTAAAAGTTCCCCCAGGCCTGAGACAACAAATCCTGCCACCTGCAAATGATGACTGATCAAATATCCTCTTTAATGTTGGACCTACAGCTGATAGTCAGCAAGCCAATAGTGCTAACGCCAGGTTTCACAGGCGTCATCCCCACCAGGCGCGTTTTGCGTGGGAAAAGGGTTAAACAGGCAAGGGCCTGTTAAAATGGGATTATAAAGGCCAATCAGTGCAGCTTAAGGGCCCTAAAGACCAGTCCCGCCTGTTGCAGGTGGGACTGATTCGGGTCAATCAGGCACACCTAGGTTACAATGGCGTGGAGGCGGGAACCAGGCCGGGGGGGTGGGGGATCGTGACCCATAGGTTTTACGTTTTTAACCCCCCGCACGCCTAAAAGCCCGCCTCACGGCCCAATGAAAATCAAGGCTATAATCTTTAAATCATCCATTGGTAATTACTTGGAAGACAGGCCAGTCTGCTAATAGCATGGGCATGCTTTACTGTGATAGTAAGGACTGTAATGTGAAATTTCATCAGCACTTGCAAAATTAATTCTAATGGTTTAGAGATTGAGCTCATGGTGCAGCACTTGCCGAGATACCATCTAACCCAAAGGTTCACCTCTTGCCCAAACCCAAGCTATCTAAGAGTTCAAGAATGTTTTGCTAATTTATCTAGTAATATACCAGTGAAGAACCTTAAGAGGATTGTCTCCTAAAATTATTTGTGTTTGAAACCAATTTGTAATGGTTCTGGGATTGACTGACAGGAAAACATATTGGGCTCGAATTTCCAAGCCCCGTGGAGGCGGGTTTGGAGGCGGGAGTGGGGGGCACGAACCCTTCCCGCCTCCATGCCTGTTTCCCAGGAGGCGGGTACCCGACCTGTGCTGGGAGCCGCCTCCCTGAAGCGGGAAGGGGATTAGTGCCAATTAACTGCCTGTTAACAGGTAGTTAACAGGCAGTTTTTGGCCTAATCGCTATTTTTTGCCCTGAAGTGTGGGCTGCCCGACGGCTCCAAACCACGCCAAGTTAGCGAGGTGGACCATCGGGCTGAAGGGCTTGGAGTGTTCGAGATGTCCGGTGTTCAGGTGAGTGATGGGTGCATGAGTGTAGAGGTAAGTGTGTTTGGTGTGTGTAAAGTGTTTAAATAAGTTTTACTTACCTTTACTTACTAATGCAGGCTTCCTTCCTTCAGGTCTCAGGAGTCCCTCATCTCACCGGCACAGAAAGCAGAATGGCCGCGAGCTGTCAAAAGTTGCAGCATTCTGCTTTCTGTTCTGGAGAGATTTCTAACTGAGTCTGTGGAGAAGGACTCAAGTTAGAAGTCAGATTGTCAATGTTTGACAGCTTCACAGAGCTGTCAAACGCTGATGTTTCATCTGTCAAAAGCTCTTGACAGATGAAATGTCAATCCCTGACGTCACCTGTAACCGGGTGTCCCTTAATTGGCCTGCTGAGCCCGCTGGGCAGGCTCAACAAGGTCAATCAAGGGAAAATCACGTGGGTTGGCCACAAATCAATGGAGGCGGGACTACAACCCAAAAAGTGGGAGTCCCACCTCCATCACGTCCCCATTGACAAAATCCAGCCCATTAAGTCCTTTATATATCACTTATTTTGGTGGGGAAAGAGCAAGCTTTCTGATTGAAATTTCAGATTGCTTTGAGCTTTTCCTGGTTTGCTCAAATGAACCACATTTGGATTAAATGGGATATCTGGTTTGGGATCTCTCATTCCTACAGGAAATTGGCTGGGAAGAAATGGGAGCAGAAATGAAATGTTGAATGTGTTACTTTTTTTTAAATTCATTTATGGGATGTGGGCGCCGCTGGCAAGGTCAGCATTTATTGCCCATCCCTAATTGCCCTTGAGAAGATGGTGGTGAGCTGCCTTCTTCAACTGCTGCAGTCCGTGTGGTGAAGGTACTCCCACAGTGCTGTTAGGTAAGGAGTTCCAGGATTTTGACCCAGCGACGATGAAGGATCGGCGATATCTTTCCAAGTCAGGATGGTGTGTGACTTGGAGGGGAACTTGGAGGTGGTGGTGTTCCCATGCGCCTGCTGCCCTTGTCCTTCTTGGTGGAAGAGGTTGCGGGTTTGGGAGGTGCTGCCGAAGAAGCCTTGGTGAGTTGCTGCAGTGCATCTTGTAGATGGTACACACTGCAGCCATGGTACGCCGGTGGTGGAGGGAGTGAATGTTTGAGGTGGTGGATGGGGTGCTAATCAAACGGGCTGCTTTGTCCTGGATGGTGTCGAGCTTCTTGAGTGTCATTGGAGCTGCACTCATCCAGGCAAGTGGAGAGTATTCCATCACACTCCTGACTTGTGCCTTGTAGATGGTAGAAAGGCTTTGGGGAGTCAGAAGGTGAGACACTCTCCGCAGAATACCTAGCCTCTGACCTGCTCTTGTTGCCACAATATTTATGTGGCTGGTCCAGTTAAGTTTCTGGTGAATGGTGACCCCCCAGGATGTGAATGGTGGGGGATTCAGCGATGGTAATGCCGTTGAATGTCAAGGGGAGGTGGTTAGACTCTCGCTTGTTGGAGATAGTCATTGCCTGGCACTTCTGTGGCGTGTATGTTACCTGCCACTTATCAGCCCAAGCCTGAACGTCATCCAGGTATTGTTGCATGTGGGCATGGACTGCTTCATTATCTGAGGAGTTGTGAATGGCGCTAAACACTGCAGTCATCAGCAAACATCCCCACTTCTGACCTTATGTTGGAGGGAAGGTCTTTGACGAAGCAGCTGATGGAAGAGCCTAGGACACTGCCCTAAGGAACTCCTGCAGTGATGTCTTGGGGCTGTGACGATTGACCTTCAACCACCTTCCTTTGTGCTAGGTATGACTCCAGCCAGTGGAGCATTTTCCCCCTGATTTCCCATTGACTTCAGTTTTACTGGGGCTCCTTGATGCCACACTCAGTCAAATGCTGCCTTGATGTCCAGGGCAGTCACACTCTCACCTCACCAATTCAGCTCCTTTGTCCATGCTTGGACAAAGGCTGTAATGATTTCGGAAGCCGAGTGGTCCTGGCGGAACCCAAACTAGGCATCAATGAGTAGGTTATTGGTGAGTAAGTGCCGCTTGATAGCACTGTCGATGACACTTTGCTGATGATTGAGAGAAGACTGATGGGGCAGTAATTGGCCGGGTTGGATTTGTCCTGCTTTTTGTGGACAGGACATACCTGGGCAGTTTTCCACATTGTCGGGTAGATACCAGTGTTACCAGCTTGGCTAGCGGCGTGGCTAATTCTGGAGCACCAGTCTTCAGCACGATAGCTGGGATGTTGTCGGGGTCCATTGCGCTCAGCCATTTCTTGATATCATGTGGAGTGAATCAGAATTGGCTGAAGACTGGCTTCTGTAATGGTGGGGACCTCGGGAGGCGGTTGAAGTTGGTTGCAAACACCTACTGGTGATGGGGGAGTTTGGGACATTGGCTGAAAGGTATGATTCTGTGAGTATGACTTTGTCAGGCTTGACTAGTCTGTGGGACAGCTCTCCCAATTTTGGCACAGGTCCCCAAATGTTCATGAGGAGGATTGGGCTGGGTGTGCCGAGGTCGATGCCACGTGGTCTGCTAGGCCATTTCAGAGGGTAGTTGAGAACACTTAATGCATTTGTTTGACATTCTTCTGTTTGTTATTTTAATGGAGTTATTAACCTGTTTATTTTAAATGGGTTAACGCCTCTGTTGTAATAGCAGACAGAAGAATGTCACAATAAGCATTCATACACAAATATCACAAACAGTAATTTCTAAGCTATTAAGTTTAAGACTTCAACGAACAAATTGTTTCTAATCTGTGTGTGAAAATACCAGGGCACAAAGGCTTACTCTGAAGTATATTCTGAAGCAGCACCATTTTGATTTAAGGAGTGAATATCTGTAAACTGCTGGGGATCAATGAAATTATTTATTTTAGACATTAATTTCAATAGCCTACTTCACGTAAGTGTAGACACTCCCTAAATGCATGCATTTTTAAAAGCCCGCATTGCCCTCATTCATTTCTATGGAGACCTGATCTGCTGGGTGTATAATTAAGGATAAGTTTTAAGTGTATAATTTTGCAATCTATACGCACAAGCCAGGACATCTTTCTAAAGTGGTCTAATTACCCAGTTATTGCCTTAACAGATATGGCTTTGTTTGTTGTTCAGATAAATCTTTTCATTCATTAACTAGTGCAAATATCCTTAACTATCATAATGGAAGTATAAAACTGAATTTATTCATTTTTATAAAATAGTGCACTTTATATATCATTTTCTTCAGTCTGTGCCGCTGCTAAATGTAGAATAAAACAATGCGCAGTTTTAGCTCAACAGGAGTATACACCATTGGAACATGAACAAAAGTTGGCTCCTCAAAATCTGCTGTGCCGTATTAAGCATAATTTAATGTTAGTGGCTATCTTACAAGATAATAACGTGGCAGATAAGGTATAACAGACAAAGCCTGCAAAAATTTCAAAACAGATTTTTCCTCACCCTGACTTTATATATTAGGTTCTTGAATAAAATAATGTCTCTCACCATATTCACCAAAAACCTATTTTTATTTAATAGTCTGTGTCTGTGCCTGCTGTATATTTGGCCTATAAAACACTCACTGGTATTTACACATTTTTCAACAAAGTGAAGTTGCTGCATTTATTTATTTATTTCCTTTCTTTCCTTCCCAGAGTTGCTAAGCCTCGCACCATCCTCCGCCAGCGAGAGGTGTGATCTTATCTTTGATTCAAAGGTTTATAATGATTTAGGAAGTCCATGTTCATGGGCCGAGACTGGAGTGACAGTACTTCCCTGGCGAGTGAACTGATAAAACTCACACCATGCATTGGCTGGCGGGTTCGAGTGTCAGTCCCCACTGGCACACAAACCTGTGACAGTACAGATGTGAAGCAGTGGTGAGTGAATGCTGCGCCAAACTATGGAGGCATAAAATTCCACCTGGATCACTCTAGGAGGCTGGCGGTATTCGCTTCGTAGCGTACTCGACTACTGAAAACTGAATGATGTGCGTGTTTGCAGGGACCCAGCCCCTTGCTGGTTCATCTGATTTTACTTTCCACTCAGCGCTGTTCAAAGCAAGCTTCGAATACAATTTCACTGATTCGTACCGCATTTCAAATCGCCGGCGGTTTCACAACAGCAGCTTGCTTTGCTGATTTTTTTTTCCTTTAATTTTGCTTTTTTTTACAAAATCCTTGTAGCCAACCCTGTGGGAATTCTTATGATGGAATTCGAAACGGGGAGGGAAAAAAAATCATTGATTATGAAAAAGTCATGAACCTCCCCTCCCCCCAATCAGCAGCGAAGAAAAATGTGTTGCATTCAACCGATGCTAATGTCCTGAACATCTGACCAGAAAGCAGTGTCAGACTGTGGTAAATCAGCAGTAAACCCGGAGGCCACCAACAGCTCCGGCATAATCTGCTGTGCTGTGCAGAGCCTATTTTGAGAACTTTAAGGCTGGCCTAAAAGCATTGATGGGTTCTATCGTGATCAATACAGTTATATTACTGAAAGATGGTTCTGTGCACCTGCAATGATTATAGGAGTGCAGCGACTGTACTGCGGTTTGATTAATAATCAATCACATTGAATAACATACTGAAAATATGCATAGCTGATTACAGTAATTAATGGAATATTAGTTGGACTGACTTTTACCATTCAGAACTTTGTTGAATTTTGCTGATAGCCTGTATTTAAAGCAGCATTAAAAAAAATTGGTGTCACAATTTTTCTATAGATCATACGTTCTGGCAATTGTTAAGGACGGCTAAGCGAGATCGTGAGGGCAGTTAAGTGTACAGTAGGGTGTGTGTGTGTGTATAGTGAATCTCCCATGGCACTACCCACGGGAAGTCAAGGCAGAGCGAATTTCCCTGACAGTGCATTACTGATGGTGTAGGTATCGGTGTGGGGATCGCAACTTCTGTAAGTAAAGAAGCTCCGCCTAATGGTAGATGCGTGCAGCTGCAGGTGTGACTGTGTGGTACATGATGGTCTTGATCACTGACACAACCATCTCAGACCACTCACTTGCATCCCTCACTGCCCACATCCTCCTAGCCCCTTCCTACGCCACTTCCTTCTGCTCCTGCAAAAGAAAACATCACCCCAAATCACTTATAACTAGACTTTGAAATTTCCAACTGCTTAGCCTTTGGCCTTCCATTTGCCATGATACTTCTACAGCAGTCAATTTACACAACCTTTACCCTTACCTCCACTTTTGATGCTCTTGTCACCAGCAAAACCATTACTCTCTCCCGTTCAGGTCATTTCTTCTGCTATGGCCTCCATCAGTGCCCCCTCAAGTCCAAGAGGCACAGATTTGAGTGTATCTGGTACACAACTGGCTTAGCCATCCATCATCAGATCTGGCTGGACTGCATCAAGCGCCTTCAGGCCGCACTGTGTGAAAACCACCCACTACTCCAGGGATATCCTGGAGTGAAAATCTAATATCCGGCCGCTTTTTTGCACTACCAATCATCTTCTTAAACCTCTGTGCCCTGCTTCTTCCACCTTCACCTCCAACAACAAATGCAAGGAGCTCATGGACTTCTTTTTCACTAAGACTGAGACCATCTATTTAGCTGTCTCTGCTGCTTTCCTCCCTTCCCCTTATCCATCAAGCCACACCACCACAAACACCGCCACCCCCCCCCCCCCGCAAAGCCAAGGTTCCCCCGGTTTAACCCTGAACCCATGTCTCTCTCTAGTTTCTGTCACATCTCCCTCATGGCCTTTCAGAGCTCACCTCTCCTCAGGTACTGTCCCCCTCCCTTTTCAAAAATGCCCTCTTCAAAAAACACACTGTCGTCCCATCTCCAACTTCCCTTTCCTCTCCAATGTTCTTTAATGCATAATTGCCTCCCAAATTTGTGCCCATCCTTCCTGCAATTCTCTGTTTGAATCTCTCCAATCAGGATTCCACTCGAGAAGCATCATCAAAATGACCCTAACCAAAGTCACAAATGACATCCACTGGGACTGTGACCATGATGCATTATCTCTCCTTGTCCTTCTCAACCTTTCTGCAGCCTTTGTCACAGTCAACCATCCCATCCTCCACCAATGCTTCTCATCCAATGTTGGGTTCAGTGCGACTGCCTTCATTTGGTTCCACTCTCACTTATCTGGTTGTAGGCAGAGCATTTCCAGCAATGGCTTCTATTCCCGGCCCCGCTTCATTACCTCTGGAGATTCCCAATGATAAATCTTTAACACCTCCTCCCTCCATTTCCTTACCAACATGCTGCCCCTTGGCGATATCATCCACAGACACGGGGCCAAGTTCCTCATGTATGCTGAGGCAACCCAGCTCTACCTCTCCACCACTTCTCTTGACCCCTCCACTGTTTTTGAGTTGTCAGACTAATCAAGTATTGGATAATCCACAATTTCCTCCAGAACAATATTGTGAAGACCAAAGTCATCGGCCTAGAAATTCATTGACGCCACTTTTGGGGTGCTAAAGTGGGGCGTCCACTAAAGTTAGCGGCCGCCTCCAAATCTAGGCCACTTCTCCGATATTCATTAGCTTCGCCCTACTAGTTCGGGCGAGCGCTAAAACTGCTGTTGGACGCCTCTCTTTGGGCGCTAAGCCGGAGGTGGTGATCGATAGCGCCGAGGCCGGGCGCAGCGCAGGTGCGGCCATCTCGTGACTGACAGCAGACACCCTGGCGCCGGCCAGCTCTTAAGGGGGAAGGGTCGACTGTGTCTGCTGCCACGCCCTGGATAGTGGAGCCCTCCAGCTAGGCCTGAACACTGCTGCTGGACCCAAATAGCGCCTGAAGACATGGAGAAGGCCCGTGAACGTGCGCAGCGCTTCTCAGAGCGTGATCTGAGTGTGCTGCTTGCTGCTGTGGAGAAGAGGCGCCATGTTTTGTACCCGGACAATGGCAAGAAGGCGACGGTCCGCGTCTACAGGAGAGCCTGGAGGCATGTCGCCAGCAAGCTGTCAGCCAACAGCGACGTCCCCAGGACCGGTGCCCAATGCTGCAAAAAGATAAATGACCTCACACGCATTGTCAGGATGAGTACCCTTTCCAATGACCTCCTCATCCTTGCATGTGCACCTCACATTATGGGCAAAGGGACCTGAAAGCTCTAATGGCCAGCCTTCATCCAGCAGCTATGGCACAGGCATGAGCATCAATTGCACATTCTGCACTGAACACACTGGCCAAGCTATTCCACCATGGGAGGCAGTGCACACCAGATCATGGCGACACACTGGCCAGGCTATTCCACCATGGGAGGCAGTGCACAGCAGATCATGGCGACACACTGGCCAGGCTATTCCACCATGGGAGGCAGTGCACACAAGATCACGGCGACACACTGTACTTAGAGGCCGTCCTTTCTCTTGCAGGCCAAGCTGGCGAATAATCGCAGGAGCCGGACTGCGACCGGGGGAGGCCGACCCCATATCCAGCCACTCACCGACCTGCAACATCGCATGGAGCGCCTCATGGGTCGCCGGGTGATTGGGCCCGTTGCATGTGGAGATGCCGACCCTGTTCTGGGAAGCAATGGTAAGGACATCACCTTTTGCACCTCTCTCGTCCCACTTGCGCATCAGATCTACATCCTTTGCCACTGTCCGACCAATGCGCTGAATGCCACCACTCATGCATCCCGCACTGACGCCCTCTCCTCACTCTAAAGCTACTCTTGTGCCTTCCTGCTTTCAGATGGTCAAGAGGAGGTCCCTCAACTTGCCAGTGACAGACCCTCCGAGGAGGAGCAAGAGGAAGGCAGCCCATCAGGGGAACCCTCAGCCGCGGCCACCCAGGCCAATGTAGGGGACACGTCTTCCCTGGAGGGCAGCATGGCGGAAGTGTCGAAGGGGAGTGGAGCTCTTGGGACCTGCGTGCTGCAGAAAGGCGGGAGGGGGGTGGAAGCTCGGCGGCCTTCTCCCCAGAGGGGGGATGCGTCGGAGGGGAGTCCAATTGCTGGGCCCAGCGGCCTCCAGCAACGCAGGAAGGGTCGGCTAGCTCGGCGGCCTTCTCCCCAGAGGGAGAGTCCGGCCTCCAGTCAGGAGATACTCTTCGCCGAGGAGATGGAACGCCTCGAAGACTTGTCCGCGGACTCGGAGCGCCGGCACACGGACCTCATGGCAGTAGTGTCACGGTTGCCTGAGTCCATCGATTCCCTCTCTCGGAGTGTGGCCGAGTTCGGGCCCTTAGAGGCCACCAGTCGGGCGGAATACCGGGCAGATCTTGCAGCGACTGGCCAGGTGATCAGTGGTGCCGTCCAGTCACTGGCTGCTCTGCTGCGGGCAGTGAACAGGTCAACACGGGCACTCACTGCTGCCACACTCGCTGTGTCAGCCAGGCATCGCCAGGGCACCCGGCGCGCTGCAGCAGCACATCGGTCTGTCCCTCGGCAGATTGGTGCGCATGCTGCAGTGCTGGCCCGGGCGAGTGCCAGTGTCTCAGGCGACCAGCGAGCGCCTGCCACCCGCCAGCTTGCCGCCATTCCTCCAGCCGCCACTGCCACTCCCCCAGTGGAGCTGCCAGGAGCTGCTGCAGCGACTGATGCTGGCCAGCCACAGCTGCAGCAATCAACAGCCGGCCGCTCGACGCCCAGACCTCAACTAGGCCGACCCCCAAGGGCATCTGCCGTCATGACATGTGCCCCTCAGGAGCCTGCCCCCAGCCTTGCAGCAGCCAATGGCCTTACTTTGAGGCGGAGCAGCAGGGCGGGCAGGGGCCACCCAAAGATGGCCAAGGCATCGCCCTAGCGGGCCAAATATTCGAATGTGTGGCCATTTGTGTTTGTTTCTTGAGGCCGAGAATTGGATGTTAGTTTTTTGAAGGCCGATGATGTGATGTTTGTTTTGGACGAAGGCCGACAATGACGGCCATTTTAGTTGCCCTATTTTGTTAATCCTCCCCAGGTTGTGGGAGCGAGTAATGTGTTTGAGTGTTTTTTGGGGGTTTCCTCTGTTTTTGGTTTTCTTGTGGGAAGGGCCCAGAGTTTGTACAATAAAGCATTTTATTTATTCACATTGTCCATGTTTGATCTTTGAAGTGTTTGTTGCCTTAACCGGCTGAGGGCTTGCGGAGCGGCTGCAATCATGTTCTATCATTGGCACAAGCCATTCCCTGACAGGGGGCCTAGAAGTGACGTTCAATAAGCCGACGACGGGCGGCCCTTGGACCTTGCGCGTCCCTCCTGGGCTGGTACTCCTCGTCCTCGTCGTCCTCATGCTCCTCCTGCTCCTCCTCCTGAGGTGGTGGTCCAACGTGAGGTGGCAGTGCCTGAGTCCTGCGGATAGCCAGGTTGTGCAGCATGCAGCAAACGACGACGAATTGGGAGACTCGATCCTCCGAATACTGGAGGGCTCCCCCGGAGCGATCGAGACAGCGGAACCGTTGCTTGAGCACGCCGATTGTTTGTTCTATGAGGTTCCTCGTCGCTTGATGGCTCTCGTTGTATGCCTCTTCAGCAATGGTCGTGGGCGCGCGGAGCGGGGTCATGAGCCAGGTACACAAAGGATAGCCTTTGTCCCCGATAAGCCATCCTCTTGGGGGAGGCTGTGCCTGGAACATGTCAGCCACAGTTGTCTGTCGCAGGATAAAGGCATCGTGGCTGCTGCCTGGAAAGTGGGCATTGACAGCTAGGATGCGCTGCCTGTGGTCACACACCAGCTGTACATTGAGGGAATGGTAGCCCTTCCGGTTGCGGTAATCCTCGGCATGCTCAAGAGGTGCCCGCAAAGCCACATGCGTGCAGTCAATGGCGCCCTGCACCATGGGGAAGCCCGCTATTCTTGCAAACCCCACTGCACGCTGTTGCTGCTTGTCCAGGGTCATGGGGAAGGAGATGAATTGATGTCTCCTTCTGAAAAGGGCTTCGGTCACCTGGCGGATGCAGCAATGCACGGCGAACTGGGAGATGTTAGCGATGTCCCCAGTAGCGGATTGGAAGGAGCCGGAGGCATAGAAGTTGAGAGCCACCGTCACCTTCACTGCCACCGACAGAGACGTCCTGCGCATCAGCTGTGGCTGCAGATCTCTCTGAAGCAGCCGGCAGATGTCTGTAACCACCTCCCTTCGGAATCGCAGCCTCCTAACACACATCGCGGCAGACATGGTCAGATAGGAGGTCTGCTGGCGGTATACCCTGCGTGGGTAAGGCCTCAGTTGGCGACGCCTTTTGCCCCCTCTGCGTCTAGCCAGGGCTGCCACTCTCTCACGGCGTCTGTAAGCCCTTCTGGCGTAAGGCTGAAATTCAGCGTTGCCACCCAATGCAGCCCCCATTATATGCTGGCAAACACTGAGCTCTGAATGAAGGCTAAGATAATTGGTAAGCTCTGGCCTGAGCCAAAAATACCTGTCCAAGTGTTGGTCCAAACCAGTAAACTCTCCTCCTTGGTCTCTGTCCAAAAAACCGTTGCACAAGAGTGAATGCTGCAAAATGGCTGGCCTTTATACTGCTGGGTAAGTGCCCTTTAATTAGCGCTCCCCCCGGCCCGGCTGGCCTGTGTACCGTTCCACTTCACAGTCGCTCGGGACGCCCGGTGCACAATGGGCCGGCACGAGTGAAGTTCCGGTTTGGGGCGCACAAAGGGTGTTGCACTATTATATGACGTCATGATCTGCACGCGCAGCAGGGCGCGCGCTAAGACTTTGCGCCGGCGCTAAATGTGTCCTGAAGTTGGGGAGAGGCGCAGATCGCGCTGCGCCCGGGCGATAAGCGCCTAGCGCTCGAGATCTACGCCCCCTAAGGCGCTAACGGCTGGCGCGCCCAACTGAATTTCTAGGCCATCGTCTTTGGCCCCCATCGCAAACTCCGTACTCTTGCCATCAATTCCATCCGCCGTCCCAGCCACCACCTCAGGCTGAACTAGACTGCTTGCAACATTGGCGTCCCATGCGGAGATTCCCACTCCATCTCCTCTCCATCACAAAGATCGCCAACTTTCACCTCTGTAATACTACTCATCTCAACCCATCTGCTGCTGAAACCCTCATTCATGCTTTTGTCATCTTCAGACATGACTATTCCAATGCTCTCTTGGCTGACTTCCCATCTGTGCTACCCGTATCCTATCGCACACCTGGACCTGCTTACCCATCACCCCTGTCCTCGCTGACCTACACTGGCTCTCGGTCCCCACTGCCTCAAATATAAATTCTTATCCTTATGTTTATATTCCTTCATGGCCTCACCCTTCATTATGTCTGTAAGCTCTTCCAGCTCTAACACTCTCCACAAACTCTTTGGGCTGGATATTTACTGGTATTTATTGGGGCGGGTTGCGTAGGCGGGGGAGCGGGGGCGGAGTTTCGGATGGGAAACCCAGAAGTCTGCGTTTCCCCGCATGCTATGAAGTTTTAGCGTGCAACATTTGTCCCTGACAGTTTCCCTGCCGCAAGTCAGCCTGATTACCAGGTAAGTCCGATCACCGACCCCGGAGGGAGAGGTGGGGGGGGGGCGGGTGGTGCGGTGCGGGGGCGTGGGGGGGGTCCGATTCCAAGGTGGGTCCGATTCCCTTGGCAGTCCAATCCTCGACCCTGGGTTGTGGGGTACGATCCCCCACCCTGGAGGAGTCCAATCCCTGACCCCAGGGGGGTCCAATTCCAACGGGAGGGGGTGTGATCCCCGACCTCGGGGGGGGGGGTCCAATCCCAACAGGAGGGGGTGTGATCCCCGACCCCAGGGGGGTCCAATCCCCGATCCCGAGGGGGTCCAATCCCCGACCCCGGGGGGCCCAACCCCCGATCCCGAGTGGGTCCAATCCCCGAACCCGGGGGAGTCCAATCCCAACGGGAGGGGGTGCGATCCCCGACCCCGGTAGGGGTCTGATCCCCGACCCCGGTGGGGGTCCAATCCCCGACCCCGGGGCCTCCAATCCCCGATCCCGAGGGGGTCCAATCCCCAACCCCGGGGGAGTCCAATCCCAACGGGAGGGGGTGCGATCCCTGACCCCGGGGGGGTCCAATCCCCGACCCTGGGGGAGTCCAATCCCCAACCCCAGGGGGAGTCCAATCCCCGATCCCGAGGGGGTCCAATCCCCGACTCCGGCGGGGTCCAATCCCCGACCCCAGCGGGGTCCAATCCCAATGGGAGGGGGTGCGATCCCCGACCTCGGGGGTGGAGAGAATCCAATCTGATCCTAGGGTAGTGGTGTGGTCTGATGGTGGGGTTGCTTGGGGGACCAGGAGGAAGCACTCGTGCTCCTCCTGCCCCAATTAACTTCTCCCGGAGGCTGTCCTCACCTCACTGCATCTGTTGGGTTTCCTGAGGCTTGTAGGATTCGCAAAATTGAACTTTATATTATAAAGGGTCAAATGGCAGAAGAGGCCATGATTTTAAAGACTGTTTTAAAAGAAGCCTAGGAAAAAGGGGCATTCAAAATGGCCACCAGACCCCATGACCAACTTATTGGGACACTTTAAAATGGTTCCTGCAGTCCTCAGACAGCTTTGTGGATTCAACCCACAGTAAGTTCTGGAAGCCGTTTCTGAGAGAACGAAACCAGACATCCACACATACATATAGATTGGATGCAGATCCAGTCAAGATCGACCTGTAGATAAAGGCCATCTAAATGTTTAACCAGACAAAAGGGAACAGTTTCATATTCATGAGAAGAGCATCAAGGACCCGTTAAGGACATCACCAGGACATTAAAAACAATGAAGGTCATTCCAGGCCAGAGATGGCCCGTTACCGGCCATCCAAGAACAGTTTAAAATATAATAACTACCCTGTTGTGCTCCCAGCCCGCCAAAATTAAAACAAAAGACTAACCTGATTTGGCACGAGATAAGGGCTTCTGATGAGAAGTATATCTGGGAACCCAGAGGTAGAAAGATTTTTGCATCGTGGAAAATGGGAGGAAGCCTTAAACGGAGCGGCCATCATCGGAGAGAAAGAAGAAGAAGACAGTTCGAGCCGGCATCCCGCCCCGGGGTAAAACATCAGGAGATCATCGACCAACCCCGGGCCGTTGACGAAACGAGAGGCCATCGACCCACTCTGGCTCGGGAGAAGAGACAATAAGAAACTGAAGAAACGATGGGGGCCAGCCCGAGGCTCCTCTGACCGGGGTCGAGCAAACGATCCCCGACCCCGCTGACATCCAGACCAGCCGGTGTCCAGCCGTCCCCGACCCCCTCCTCAGGAGAGAGGTGTGGCGCAGTTCGCTGGGGCCCCAACAACCACGTGGAGACGGGACGCCTGAAAGGGTCAAACGCAGACCTGTTTCAAAACCTTGCACTTCCTAGTGGGATTGGTGAGCATGTTTCTGGCCCTTCATAAACAGATCTAGATAGGTTTAAGGGGGTGGCCATTTAAGGGTATAATTAACATGAGTTGTTGTCCCTCGATGTTCTGTGTGTTTTCCCCATTTCATGATGATCTTTGTAGAGTATAATATGCCTGTATTTGCCTTAGTTAGTACTGTGTCGTTATGATTTGTTTGTGTTTTCCCCTCCCATGTATCTTCTTATTTGCTTGCATCTTGATTTGTTTTACATTATGCAATAAAATTCCATTTTGTTTCATCAAACTTGGTCTATAAGAGTTTTCTCTACATTGTAGTTCCTGCCCCAAAGTCCAGAGTACAGAATCTAAGGGGCGAGTGGGTCGAACCACTCACGGTTTTACTGTGCAAGAGAGAGAGGCCTCTAGAGAGAGAAACCTCTGCGATCTAAAGCCCCTTACAGGCTCGAGAAACCACATTAACATATTTAAAATGGCAACCTGCCTCTTGGGAGCGGGTTGGCTGTCCGCCCCTTGCCCCGCCTCAGAAAAACCCAGAAGTCGGCAAGTTGGAGCCAGCATCTCGATGCGCTCGGAATTTTTGCCCATTAAACCCCCACCCCCACCCAATCCCACCCGCTCACCCGTGGTAACATTCCCCTCTTTGTTCCTCTGACTGGCGTCTTTTACATTAACTCCACCCCACCCCACCCCACTATTGGCAGCCGTGCCTTCAGCAGTCTAGACCTCACGCCCTGGAATTCCACTGCTAAACCCCTCTGCCTCTCCACCTCCCTCTCCTCCTTTGAAACCCTTGTGAGGGCATGTGCAAAAGCTCACGTTCGAATTAAAAGCTTGTTTATTTGTAAACAACATTTTAATCCTATTGAGTCTCATGTATTTCAGAGTTTTGATACCTTTATGTGAGTCGAATGCTTAAAAGTTAGGGTCTGATGCAGTCATGATTCTTCTCGCCTACCATTTACCAAATACAGATCATCACAGTTGTCCAGGCTCCTCAATTTTGCGCCTAGAGATTTCCTCTCTAGCCTAACTTGACTTTAGCTCACAGATACTTTGCACGATGAATGTATGTTACATGATCAGCAGGCCTGTAATCCTAACGACATGGCTAAAGCAATGTTTTAGCCATTAGCAGAGATAGTTCCATATCGTTTGCTCCTTGTTGATGTTCTGGTCAACAGCTAACCTCTTACAAGTCGGGCTTTATTACAACAATGCAGCAGCAGCAATTCATTTTGAGTTTCCTTTCCCATTGAAATGAATGAGGATCTGACGTTTGTCAGTTCAGTGAGCCAGTGCCACATTGTCACAGTCCATGTCAGGCATATTCTTGAGAGCAGAGTTGCATACTGTATCACCTTGACAAGTTAATTCTACTTAAATCATATGCAAACAGCATATTTGTAACAGCTTCAGTGCCAACTTATTTAAAAGCTTGTGCGTTCTGCTCCTTGGACTCTTGTCTCTTTTAGATGTATTTTGCAGATATGCGGTAATCTATTGCTAATACTGTGAGTGTGCACAAGTTTAAAGGTAATCATTTAAAAATAAATCTTATCGTGGCTTCCAAGAACAATCTATCCTTGTCTCAGAATGCACACTGAATTCTCATGTGCAGGAGCACAGAGTTAGACCTCACTGCGTTTTCAAGGCAACAGATGCTCAGTTGTCTCCACTCACTCGGCTTTAAGGAATTAAGTAATTTAACAACAATTGATTTTCCCAAATAGTGAGCAGTCATCCTTTCCCGAATGAGAGCTGTTATTTTCTGTTTCTGAAGCATAGGGAGGCAAGCTGCTGAAAGGTTATTACAAAAGGGGTACCCATAATGGATGAAAGTCAGATATTGAGTGACAGACTCTGCACACTTTCTCTGATAAATGCACTTTCATACATGAGAACCCAAGGTCAGTTTGTGCCTAAAGCAGCGGCCCTTCCACCACCATTGTCAGCTGCTTCACTCTTCTGACTTTTAAAGCATTTTAGAATGAGCCTTTAGGGTGCTTTGGGTGCATTGATTATGCCAATACACTTCATTGCATTACAGTGAATGGATAATACAACTAACTCATATCTCTAATAAGTACCTAGATCATGAGAAAAAACAATTTCTATCTGCATCATTGTCTTAACTTCTATTAACTTGGTAGACTTACCTCTAAATTTTAAGGCTGTTTTTCTCCACCTAATTTCCTTCCACTGAAGGGCATGTACCTTCCTTAAGACTGAAAGTTCTCTGCATCATTAGTCAATGCTACTTCATAACTGGCCAATTGTTGCTCAATCTCACGTCCCATTCGAGAACTGATTAGAGTCCGCTACCCAAGGCAGGTGAGCTTGAACGACAGCCGGATCATAGACTCGAGCTCACCACTTTCCAACTGGACCTCAAGTGCTCTACAGTCAAGCATCTGGTTCACCCTTAGCTGTGAACTTCTATTAATTGAATACCTATGTGCCACTGTTATATCCTTTTACTGTAGTTAAATTATACAGAATCACATCCTGCGCTATTGTAAAGCGCATGTGTAATTACAAAATTGTTTTTCAACCAATCAATGTTTTTTATCCCTGTTTCATCCCCTTTATCGCCCTGCAGGAGATTCTCATCACCGTGCAGCTATCTTCAGCTGGAAAGGAGGAACAGAGTGAACTGCAGCCTTTTCCAATATCTGTCATCAATAGTGCTTGAGGACTGGCTGACAGGAGGTGCACTTACAGTGGGGTAAATTGCTGTTATTTTGTCCCCAAACTGAGTTGGAGTCTTTCATCATTTTACTTCCAGATGTATACTTCTATTATCATGAGGTGATGTTACATTTATTTGGCAGAGGTGTGGAAATCTTATCGAATAACATCATTAGAGCAGGGAATGATTGAGATCTAGAGCAAAATATAAGCTTAGAAAAGACTATTTACGATATTAGAGTACTTATTCTTTACACGTTCCTATCACATACTTTTGTCTGCTATCTTAATGCTATTTTATTTTAAATGGTTTAATGTCTCTGTTAAAATAGCAGACAATGGAATATTATATGAATACATAAAACATTAAATGCAATTATCACAAACAATCATTACTAAACTATGATCTTGTCATTTCTATCTTCCAGTTAAAAACCTTTGCTCCACCGTACACACTTTCACTAAGTTTGCACCAAGGTAGACAGGGTTTAAAGTGTAATTATGCATTGGAGAGAATTAAGAAAAAAGGGTCAAGAACTTTTATCAACAGAATTGATTCTGTTCTCAGTGTAGAAAAGAAGTTTGGTATGATCTTGGTCGTGAATCTTTGGAATTCTCTTCCCCAGAGTGCTGTGGAGGCTGGGTCATTGAACATATTTAAGGTGGAGAAGGACAGATTTTTGAAAGGTAAGGGAGTCAAGGGTTATGGGGAGCGGGCAGGGAAGTGGAGTTGAGGCCAAGATCAGATCAGCCATGATCTTATTGAATGGCAGAGCAGGCTCGAGGGGCCAAATGACCTACTCCTGCTCCTATTTCTTATGTCTTATGATTCACCTTTAGAAAATGTACTGGGTAAAAGACATGGGTCAAAGAAATTACCAACCTATCATCTAATGTTTCCATTCTTTATGACGATGGGAGATATAACCCAGTGAGGTTTATCTTATTTCCAAACTGCTTTAGTTCTTTTTGTACGTAAACTCATTCTCCAACAATCTCAAGAGGGTCGATCGAGTTAAAGGTGTTTGAGCCACATGTCAATGTGATTTGTGAAATGGCCCAAACACAGACAGTGCACATCAAACACCACAGGCCAGCACTGTCATGTCTTTATGTTTATAAGTTGTCAAGATTGTAGGCATTGTTCAAGAAGATTATCTTTTCAAGGCAGAGCCTGTTTTGCAAAGACTTTCACAGGAATATCACAGTTCAAGTATCAACAGCTAATGAACTCTTGTCTTGCCATGAGACATGTTGATGGAATATGACTCAATGGCCTAGAAATTCAGTTGGCTGCGCCAGCCGTTAGCGCCTTAGGAGGAGTAGATCTCGAGCGCTAGGCGCTTAGCGCCCGGGCACAGTGCGATCTGCGCCTCGCCCCAACTTCAGTAGACATTTAGCGCCGGCGCAAAGTCATTGCGCGCGCTCATCTGCGCGCGCAGATCATGATGTCATTTCGTCGTGCAACGCCCTTTGTGCGCCCGGAACCGGAACTTCACTCGCGCCGCCCCATTGTGCGCCGGGCGGCCCTAACGACTGTTGAGTGGAACGTTGCTCAGCTGATGCGGGCCACGGGGAGCGCAAATTAAAGGGCACTTCCCCTGCACTAGAAACGGCAGCCGTGTTGCAACACTCCTTTTTGTGAGAGACGGATCTAACACAGGAGGAGGAGGAGGAGGAGGAGGAGCTAATGTCGGCCTTGCAAAAACACAAATGCACCCTCCCCCTTTAAGAGCTCACCGGCGCCAGAGTGTCTGCCGTCAATCAGCAACTCGCCGCACCTGCCCTGCACCCGACTTCTGGGGTTTCGCCCCGGGCCGCCGGCTTAGTGCCTAATGATAGTTGTGCATCGCCTGCTTTAGCGCAGCAGCAACCTCTTAGGGCGATGCGACTGAATATCAGCGAAGGGGGCTCGACTTTGCGCCGGGCGCAAACTTTAGCGGCCGCCCGACTTTACCGCCCCAAAAGTGGCTATACTGAATTTCTAGGCCAATGACTTTGTTCTCACGTAATTCCTGCAAAGTTCATATTCCATATGTTCCCTGACAAATAAATCTGCTATTTCCATCTGAAAATATTTTTATTTAAAGGTCTACAAGGAAGTTTTCACAGGATCTCTCCTGGCTGGTTTGTCTATTTAACACTTCAGGAGCTATTTCCAGATGGCTGTTTTTGGACTGATTTCAATATCTCATTTTGATTACTTGCTAAATATCTCTGTTCTTGAGCAAATGTTCATTAGTCTTGCCTTTTTACAAAAAGTGTCTGCAATAGCTAATATTGTCGATCTTCTGAAGTAACGTGAGATGTAGTGGAATTCGTAAACGCTATAACAATGAAAGGTTCGTTGCTCACCCAGGGCATGCTATTCCAAATTACTTCTCACATAAGGACACATTTTGTTTCATAGGGAGTAGACCTTTTGCATCAAGCGTGAGGAAAGAAATATGTGGAATAAGCCCCCATCAAAGCAAGAAATAAAATTAAGAAACAGATTAGGTGACATTTTTGGTCAATACAAATTTTGCATTACGATTTACATGTAAGATATGTTCAGGGAGATATCAGCAGATGTTTGATGTTAATTTGTTTGCCACATAGTAGCTGCTAATTGTTGGTGTGCACATTTAATGTTAGAAGGATTCAAAACTAATGGTTACATTACTTCCTTGAAATCACCCCCAATACTTGCTGTTTATAATATAGATTCTTTCAATTTTGTCAGGATTCTGTTCTGTCACTGGTCAGTTTTTGTACTGCTAGGAAAGTCTTGTAAAGACATGGCTCTCAGGATACTTCTCATCCTCCACATCTGATACTGGCCACAATAGAAGATTAACAACTGTGGCATCATTAGTGCAGATCTATCAAGTAATAATTAACCATCAGCTACTACAAAATTCTAAAACCACACATATTGTATAGAGTACACACAATCTATCCTGCTATAAATCCTAAACAAGAGAAACCATATTCCTTTGGCACAGCTTCAAACACCACCTTGTCTAATATCTAAACCAGGGCCACCAGAGATCTATGTCGGCTGAAGAGAAAAGAACATCCTTCACCCTCCCCAAGAGTTCATCCCCAGATGCCTCTGTTGCCCATTGAATACATACAGTACATTAACATTTAGTTAATTAAACCCCAGTTGAAAAGATGAGTTAGAAGTCTTGGTGGACTAGCTGCGGCCTATCTGCCATTTATAAATTAAGAAAAGAACAGAATTCATTTTAACTCTGCAACGGTATAATTTAACAATACACACAAGCCTGATAGCACAAACGTTTCCATTTTCCTTACACTTGGGAATAGCTTTAAAGCTGTATATGAATCATAATTAATGTAAATTAAACCCATTTTGATCCATTTGGATTATTCATAAATTTACCCAGTTACTATCAGTGGTAACTTTGGGTGCTACTTGCGCTCATTCCAGTGCAGCTAACACCATAAGCGCTGATTTGTCTGAAACTTCAGCAGAGCAGGACTGAGGGTCACTGGTGAGTCAGGTTTACAAGCGCTCACTTTCAATGACCAAAAGAAGCCCGATAATCGTGCCCTGCCTCTCTGCCTGGTGGTAATCTGCTGGGCTCCTTCAAACAGCCACAGGAGAGCCTTGGATCTGAGTTGCCAACTCACTGAAATCCGATGCTCTTGAGCTGGCGCAGACACTGAAATCAATGGAAAGGGAAATCGGGCGGGGTGTATAACAGCCGGCTGATCTGTTACCACTCATTTTACTCCTTCGACTGAAGTTGCAAGTCCTGCCCCATGGTACAGACTGAGGTTGCAGCTCACGACGCACTGTGTATGTTTTTGCCATAAACTCTACTTGGGGGAGCAGTTTCAAGGCAGGTCAAGTGGGCTCAAATCAGATTGTTGTAAAAACTCTACAAAGTCAAAGAACAATTGCAATAAAAAGTACTGAGGGGAGGTTTCATTAGAACAGGAAGTGAAACGTGTTTCTACCATCTAAGGTCTTACAGCCTCACTATATACGGAAAAATTGGGTTGCTTTGTGCCTCCCGGTGCTAACGGAGCGCAAAACACCTAGCGCCTGGGCGCGGCGCCACTAACGCCACCCACGAAATTCAGTGGCAGGTTAGCGCCAGCGGTAGCGCCCCGCAGCACTGTGCCTCCAGCGTTGACATCATCGGCATGTGCAGCGCCCCGCTCCGGTCCCGGCCGCAAACTTCACTCGCACCCCCTGAACTACCGCTGGACGCTATGTCCTACAGGGTCAGAGTGCCATGTTTGCGGCCGGGGTAGCGCAAATTAAAGGGCAGGTGTCGGGCAGCCATTTTTTTTGGGCCGCCTGCCAGCACCTGTCCCCTCTCGCCTCCTCCTGCGGGGTGCCGGCCGCGATCGGTCAGCCCAGCACTCCTCTTGAGTGCCAGGCTCTTTTGCCAGCTCCCTGCTCCCCGGTGGTCCAGCAGGGTCCTGGTGCGCACTGCGCTAGGCCTCTCCCCTTTAATTAGGGGAGGGAGGCCTGCACTCCATTCCGACATGTGTGGCGCTGCTGCACGTAGCACCACGATATTGAAGGGTAGCGCCCCAAGAGGGAAGGGGAGCGCTTCCAGTAGCCCCGCCTCCTGCTTGGGGCACTACCATTCAATTTCCGGCGTGGGGGCGCTAACTTTTTTAGGGCCCTAAAACTAGTGCCCCGGCGAAGTTAGCGGCCCAAAGGGAGCGCGAGCCAATTTTTCCCCTATTTGGTTTGATGGCTGCTGTCGTAGACAACTGAAGCAAAGCACAAACAATATAATTAGATGTAACTAGGATTTAAATAAAGTTTGTGCTGTCAGGGGTTCTGCCCCGATCACAGTACAGGATGTTCCGACTCCTTGATGCCGTCCCATGTTTGTGCCCCAGCTGACCTGAAAAATACCGAAACTCTGTTACTTCACCCTTCATTCAGCTACCTTCCCTTCACACACTCTGGGCCAGATTTTCATTCAGAAGTCGGGAAGGAGGCGGGACTACAACTTTCGGGTTGTAGTCCCGCCTCCATCGAGATGCGGCCAATCCACGCGATTTTCACTTGATTGACCTTGTTGAGCCCGCCCAGTGGGCTCAGCAGGCCAATTAAGGGCCACCCGGCAACAGGTGACGTCACAGACTGAAATTTCATCTGACAAGACGTGTTGACAGATGAAATATCAGCGTTTCACAGCTGTTTGAAGCTGTCAAACACTGACAGTCTGACTTCTAACCTGAGTCCTTCTACGCAGACTCAGTTAGAAATCTCGCCGGCACTGAAAGCTGCAGGCTGTCACTTTTGACAGATCGCAGCCATTCTGCTTTCTGTGCCGGCTGAATGATGGACTCCCGAAGCCTAGAGGAAGGAAGGCTGTAAAGGTAAGTACAGGTAATTTAAACTACTTTACACACTTTAGACACACCAAACACACTTACCTTTGCACTCATGCACCCATCACTCACCTGAACACCGACATCCCAACCCCTCCGAGTCCTTCAACCCGACGGCCCGACTCCTCTAACCTGGCGTGGTTTGGAGCTGTCGGGAATCCCACACGACAACCTTCAAAATAGGGATTAGGCTAAAAACTGCCTGTTAACTACCTTTTAACAGGCAGTTAATTGGCACTAATCCCTTCCCGCCTTGGGTCGGCGGGTCCCAGTGCGGGGCGGGTACCCGCCTCCCTTGAAACTTACATGGAGGCGGGTTTTGGGCCGGATGGTGTCGGGACCACCGAATTCGGGATTTTAGCCCCCCGCACGCCTAAAAGCCCACCTCACGGCACACTGAAAATCGACCCCTCTGCCTTAGTGCATCGTTAAACATGCCCAAAGCAAAAGAACAGCAGCTTCTGGGAAACTGAAACGAAAATGGAAATTGATGAAAACACAGAGCAGGCCAGTCAGCATCTGTGGAGGGAACAGAGAAGTTTCCATTTCAGATGTGAACACTTTGTCAGAGCTGCCAGTCCATTCCTGAAATGTTAATTTGTCTGTTCTTTCCACGGATGCTGATGACCTGCTGAGTGTTTCCATTAAACGTACCCAGTTATCCTTTTACATTTATTTGCTAAACAACAAGGAAGTCAATTATTTTTTTTCTGAACACTACAACTTTTAAAGGTAACCTATTTGAATTGACTATCCTGATCAATACATTGGAAAATAGAAAGAAAATCTTTGAGGTTATAAAGATCAAACCATACGTATTTTACAGGAAAATCAAAGGTTTATGGTGGGGAGGTGGAAATCAGACACTGAGGCCCTGGTATTAATTGGGAGATGCGCTGGGAGCGGGGGCTGGTGGGCAGGGGTCCGATATCGCATGGGTCAGTTGCTGTCGGCGGCTTTTTGATGCGGCCACCTCATTGTCATTTTACTTCCGGGATCCCCGTCCAATCAACGGCAGCGGACATGATGAGGACCCGCATGATGCGATCTCAACATCAGTATTTAAAGGGATAATCCAAAGATGCAATTTGGAGGAGTTGGAGTTGGCAAGAAGCGAGGAGGAAGTTCCCGAAAGTATGCGAGATGTTGAAAGGTTGTGCCCCGGTTGACTGATGCCTCCCTTGATGCGCTGCTGGAGTCGGTGAGGAACCAGAGGGACATACTATTCCCCAGCAATGGGAGGAAAAAACCTGCGGCAGAAAAAAAGAAGGCATGATTGGAGGTGGTCCAGGAGGTCCACAGCAGGGGCCTAGTGCCATGCTCCTGGATGCAGTGCAGGAAGCGGTTTAACCAGGTCAGGAAAGGTGAGTACAGTTGCACACTCACCTACACCCTGCTGTGCGCATAACCCACCCCCTCACTCTGCCTTCTCAAGCCTACTCCAGCACATCACTCCTCACACCCATTACCTTGCAGGTGCACCCATCCTTCTCTTTCTATGCACTTCCACACATCCCCACCTATCCATCCACCACTGCTACTCACCCTCATCTTTATGCAATTTAATGCCTCTCCCTGATACTCACCCTCACCAAATGAACTCCATCCATCGGCTGAGCACATGCCATTACAATCAGTCATTGGTCTGTTCTTTCCCTCGTTGCAGGAGAAGAGAGCGCAGAACGCCAGGGAGAGGGAGAGAACTGGAGGTGGCCCTCCAACCATCTGACAACTAACAACTGCAGAGGAGAAGGCACTGGAGATCAGTGGAGTTTCGGCATGCCTGGCCATCGGAGATGGGGCGACAAGGAGCTCCCAGCTACCTGGTGATGCAATCAAATATCAGCCACCCACATGACATACGGCACTCACTCATGTTGACTCGATTTCAACAGTGAGTGAAATATGCTCATCTTCATAATGATAACTTGCAACATTCTTACCTTGCCAGTACTCATTCGTGTCTTTTATCTCTGACAGGGCCTTCAGGCATGCAGTAGGAGTTGCTGCAAGTCGCGGATGACGATTCCTCAGAGGAGCCGAATCCTTCTGAGGGTGCACCGTCACAAGTCTCATGCACACCATGCACCAGCTCAGATACTCGCACTTCGGTGGGCCCTCATAGACAGATAGTTGGGTTTTCACCTGGTGACTCACACTTCACAAGTGAGCAAGAGCGGATGGTGATAGAAGATAGGAGCAGGAGTAGGCCATTCGGCCCTTCAATTGTATTTTGAAAAACAGACAGCAGGAGACAGATCAGAGACAGATCAAAACCAGTGAGGCCTATACTTGAGGCCATCAAGTTGTTTGCATAAATAATCGGAAACAGCTTAAGGAAGCCATCGAGGCTGGACAGGTCGATTAAAATGCATTAATAACAATACAGCTCAGACATCAGGCCAGTAGGTGCGATCAACGGCCATCTAAAAACAGTTAGTTTAGATGTTTAGATTGCTACAATTATTTAAACTAGCTCGCCAAGATTGGAACAATGAACTAACCTGATTTGGCGCACAGATAAGGGTTTTCGTGAGGAGTATAACTGGAGGCCCCGGGTAGCAATCACTCTCTTGACTCTGCTCTCTCTCTTGTGCTTGGCCCTCGCTCTTGGTTCTTGGCTCACTCGTGCCCTGGCCTCGTGTCAGGTCTCTCCTCGCTCACCGCAGTGAAATTTCAGCAGTCAAAGACACCATACCAACAGCAGGGGAGGGGAACGAGACCCGAGTCCCTAGTCAGCCGGGATGCCCAGGCCACAGAAAGGGGCGAGACGAAGTCGAGCAGGTAGCCCAGGACTTGTATAGTAGTCCGGCGAGATGAGACGAGTGGAGACGAAGAAGACGATAATAACTCGATAAGGGCAGAGCAAGGCAGCAAAAAATGTATCGATAAAAAAACCAAGTGCCTAGTTATAAGCTGGCGTTTGGGAAGACAAGTATCTCGTTGAACACTGCAATAACGCAGGTGGCCACGCCACGACGAATAGACTGGCGTTCTTAAGCTTGGGTAGGAAAATCTAGGCAGTTAAAACTGCCAACTGCTCTGTAGGCACAACGGTGCCGCCGACGACCGCACGAGGGAGAAGAAGAGGAGAACCCATCGTGACAAGACGACGACAGCAGCGGAGGGGAGAAGGTGTGTCGCAGTAGCAGACCCAGCACCGCACCCCTGAAGACCATGTGGCGACGGGGTACCTAGAAGGACCAGAGGCCAGACTTCAAAACTCGCACTCGTTAACAGTTGGCTTTATTTTTGGATTGGTGAGCATGAATTCTGGCCCCTCATAGCTTAATCTAGTTAGGTATAAGGGGTGGGATAAGGATAAGGGGATTGTTAATATAGTTGTTTTCCCTCGATGTGCCGTGTGTTCCCCATTCCCTGTATAAGTAGTTATTTTGTATTTGCCTGTAATTTTATACCAGTAACTTCTCATAAGACTGTGTTAATTTCCATTTCAATAAAATCTTGGTTTTCTCACATCCAAACCAGCTGTCTACTCGAGTCTTTTCTGTATCGCCGCCTGTACCTAAGTCTGGTGTCTAGAACCCAGGGGCGTGGGAGCGATTCGAACCGCTCACAAACAGTCAGAGGCATAACTGACTGAGTGCACGCGCCAACCACACCACCCCCTACAGCCCTCACTGGCTCCAAAACCCAGAGGGCGCAGCCAAGAGCATCTCAGCCATCAGAACAGGGATCTGAGCAGCCTGCCTCTACCTCTGCTCAAGCCGCAGGGGTTGTACCACATAGGAGTAGTAGGAAAGGGAAGAGTAAGGCTTTGTAGTTGCACAAGGGTATGCATGTGGGTGTATGAGAAAATGTTGTGTTGTTAAGTTTCTGTTCTTTAGTTAAGTCACATAAATATTGACCCGGATTTTGTGGTGGGTATGACTTTCTGCAGTGCACAGTATTTATTTAGAAGTGGGAATTATGAGTAATGAAGTGGATTCCCACAATTAAAGCTAAATCTGTATGTATTTTAAAGGCTGCAGTAATGAAGTAATGTAGTAATTTAAATGAATGAAAGACAATCTGTTTTCTGATTGGAGGACCAGGCCCATGTGATCCCATAGGCTGCATCCCTGGGATCTGTTGTAGGAAAAATGATTCCTTAGAAACTAGACTTTGAGTAAGAGAGACAACTTTATTAAATGACAGAGCTCTGGGAGAAGAGTCTGCAACCACGCGGTCTGCGAGAGCACCTTCTCCCCGATTGTAGTATGTGCCGAGCTTATATACAATTCCAAGAAGTTGGTTTTAGAGCATTTACATTCATCCAATCAATTCGTTTATTAGCGCATATCGTTATTTTCCTCCAGTCAGGAGTTTACACACTTGTGTTGCCAATTCTGCCTCTTCAGGTCTTCGTTCCGTCTTGTTCCCCGGCGGAATGTGATTAGTTCGATAATAGGATACAAGTGATTAGTTCGATGATAGGATACCAGTGAACCTTGTTAGTCCTCAGTGATCCAATTAGTCCCAGTCAGGACATGAGACGAACTTTGTTCCAGCCATGCGTAAGCGTGGCATGTCTCACTGTGCAGTGATTCAATTAGTCCCAGTCAGCAAATTTGTTGTTTGTGTCTTTTCCAGCAAAATCTTGTCCAGCAATCTTGTCCAGCAAAATTTTATTCTAACAATCCCTCCTCTTGGTCCTGGAGCACGATTCATTTGCTCCCAGATGACCATCCTCAGTCCCCCTTTCGTCGGTGCTTACAGCCACTGGCTTATGTCCGGGGGTTCGGTTGTTCCTTCGACAGTGTCGTATTGGTGTTCTTCGTCCCTTGGTAGCAGGTTGGTGTGTTCCACCTCGATAGAGGCGATCGGCATCACGGTTTTCATAGCAGTTTGGCAACACAACTTTATAAGGCTCAGCGCACAACACATCAACATACAAATTACAACTATTATTATTATCCCTTGCATCATCCACGCTCCCCACCCGGTTTTCCCTAGCAACCAATCAAGCCACCCTGTGCTTGTGGGTTGATGGAGCTTCTTTATTTCTTCTTGGATATGATTTGCTAGGCTCGTGATATTCTCGGAGCTATCTGGGACATATGTACAGCAGTCTGTCCCGATCAGGGCACAGGTGCCTCCTCGTGCCGCCAACAGATAATCTAGGGCTATCCTATTCTGTAAGGCGGTGGTCCGGATCGCCACCATTTCGGCACTCATTTCTCTCAGGGACCCAGCCGTATCGTTGGCTATTTGTTCGAGCACTGCTGCCATGTTTATGGATTCCCTTGCTATTTTTCCTGTTCTGTACCAGGGGAATGCTATAGCCCAGAATCTTTCGGTTTCCGTAATAGCTCTCTTAACATGCTTGGCTGGTTGCCATAACGACTGGTACCCGTAGTGGTGGGTTAGGGAGGATAAATAATGGATGTATGGTACTACGTATCCTATATAGCATGACCCAGTCCAGGTTCGTGGAAGCCATGGATACACCTTATATCCGCAAATGAAATAGGTATTATTATAGGCCTCAAATTTGTTCCAAAGTTGGTACATGATCCCAGGTATTCCCCTCCAGGGTAGATTGCTAGTCCGGTTTAGCACTTCGGATAAATTAAACGTTCCCACGTAGGGCCATTCTAGAGCACCTGGTGGTTTAGTACTGGTTTTGGTTAAAGTGTAATTATACTTGCACTTACTCCATCCAACCACTAACCCTGTCTCGTCATAGTTTACCAAGCAGACTTCCCCCTCAGCATTGTTTAGTTTTCCCCCTGTGCTGACTAATAGCTCTTCTGGATACCTTCGATTATCGTACTGGGGACGAAACCATCCTTTAAAGTTCGTGGGGTTATACCCTGCCTGTTTCCACTCATGTTCCAGCTGATCTGGATTCAAGCTATTTTGGGTTTGTATGGTATCCTCCTTATTCCAGGTGGTATTAGAGTATAATAACCACCCTACCATCTCCTCTACCTTAAAGGGGATAGGCCTTAATGGGATTCCTCCCCCCGTATGGGTGGGCACATGGGCGCACACCCAGCAGGAGCTTTGGCCCATTTTTTTCGCATAGACATATGACATATACAGAAAGATATTTACATGCAATCCTCTCTCTTCACGTAAATGGGGTACCGCGCTTCCCGTGACAATATGAAATAACGCCATTACCCATAATACTCTAAACATGATTAATATATCACTACAGTCCAGTCTTTACAGGAATTTTATGACAAAGGGTATGCAGATCACCTGTAAAACAGATTCAGAAAGTAGCCAGTCAGTTGTCTTTATATACTTTCAATTGTGTCCAATGCTTCCATACTCCTTTACCCCTTATGTCTAGACAGGCACAGGTATCCCCACTGATTATGATTTCATATGGCCCACTCCATTTTGGGGTGAACCCTGGTTTGCTGGGCAGAGTTTTCACCATGACTTTACTACCCGCTGAGGGAACATAAGCCGTCATTGTGAGCTCTTGTGCCCGATCCTTGTCCTCCTGATTATCGCGGACATTCTTTCGCATCTCCTTTAATTGAGTGCTAAGTTCCAGAACGTATCGTTTTAGTCTATCTTTTAAAGGGCCTACATCGGCCCCACCTGTTATGATGCCTTCTGGCAATTGCATCGCCCTTCCTGTCATCAATTCATAAGGGGTCAAGCCTGTCGTTCGGTTTTCAGTGGCTCGCAGCTTCATTAGGATAATGGGCAATACTTCAGTCCAGGTTTTCCCCGACGTCTGCATTGCCTTTGCCAATGCATTTTTAAGGGTTCGGTTCATTCGTTCCACCATGCCCGAACTTTGAGGGTGGTATGTGTTAAGTCCGTGAATGATTGAGACACGGACTAGCAGGAGAGAAAACAAAACGATCTTTACTGGTGGAAGGCATAAACGAATCTAACCAACAGAGGCTCTCTAGCGCCTTTTATACAGGGGTGGTCACTGCCGGTACTGCAGTCTGAGACCAGTTATTCTCTTAAAGGTACATACACAACACTTCCTCCCCTTTTAGATAAACAGTACATAACATTCATTTAACAACTAATGATAACGAATTACTATTGCTAGATACATTGGTTAAGTTTAAGCAATTATAGGTTCAGTCTTTCAGGAGGCTTCCTGATTCTGTCTGGATAACGCCTCTTTGGAGTATCAGGTTCTTCTGGCAATGTTGAGTCGGAATCAATGTCGTTGTTTGGTTCATCTGCTTCCAATATTACCGGTTCTGCGGTAGCTGCAATTGGAACGTCGATTTCATTACCAGGTGTATCAGATCGTGGTGTGGAGTTGACGTTTTCCAGTGACTCTAGAATCTGGTCAGCATGGCGTCTTACAATGCTCTCTCCAACGTCCACGGTATACATGAGAGGTCCTTGTCGTGTACAAATCGTTCCTGGCTGCCATTTCTCAGTGCGGTAGTCCCGGGCCAAAACTGGTTGACCTATCTTAAAACTCCTGGTCGGCCTTTCATTCATATTCTGAAACTGCCTGTTCTCCACATCTCTTCGGACGTTTGGCTTAACCAAATCCAAGCGGCATCGTAGTCTTCGATTGAAGAACATCATGGCTGGAGTTTGGTTGGTAACCGCATGTGTCACACTCCGGTAGGCAAACAAGAAGTTGTCCACCTTGTGTTGTAGGGGTATATCTTCATTACACATTGCCTTGATAGCCTTCTTGAATGTTTGGACAAACCTCTCGGCCAATCCATTAGTGGCTGGATGATATGGGGCAGATGTGTAATGCTTAACACCATTGTTCTTTAAGAACCTCCGGAACTCTTCAGACACAAACTGTGGTCCATTGTCAGAGCAAATCTGTTCAGGCAGCCCATTCCTGGCGAATATGGTTCGTAAAACTGCGATAGTTTTTTCCGTGGTGGTTGAGGACATTTTTATTACCTCTGGCCACTTTGAATGTGCATCCACCGCAATTAAAAACATCGAGTCCATGAAGGGACCAGCAAAATCAATGTGCACCCTTTGCCATGGAGATGAGGGCCACTCCCATGGATGCAGAGGAGCTTGTGGTGGGGCGTTTTGGACCTTCTGGCATCCTGCACAGCTCTTGGTCATCTCTTCGATTTCTCTATCGATTCCCGGCCACCACACAAACGCTCTGGCTAAGCTCTTCATTTTTACCCCACCCAGATGACCCTCATGAAGCTCATTGAGCACTCTATCCATCAACTTAGGTGGAATTACTACTCTGGATCCACACATCAAGGTTCCTCTGCACACTGACAGCTGTTCTCTTCTTGGCGAAAATGCTGGCAGCAGTGGTTCGCCATGTGCTGGCCATCCCTTCACCATTAAATCATAGACCCGTGATAGTGTCGGGTCATTCCGTGTTTCCTTTTCTATGTTTGCATTCGTCACAGGGAGACATTCGACTATGGTCGAGTGGAATAACTCCATTGGATCCACTGCAAGGTCTTCTTCTTCCACCGTCGGCAACGGTAGACGTGACAATCCATCAGCATTTCCATGCTGTTTAGTTCCCCTGTACTCGATGTCATATTGGTGTGCCCCTAGGAAAAGGGACCATCTCTGCAGCCGTTGTGCTGTCATTCTCGGTACGCCCTTCTGAGGGTTGAAAATGGAGACAAGAGGTTGATGATCGGTTATTAGAGTAAATTTTTGACCGTGCAGATAGTGATTGAACTTCTTCACCCCCCACACTAGGCTGAGGGCCTCTCTGTCAATCTGGGCGTAGTTACGCTCGGCAGAAGTTAACGAGCGTGACGCAAAAGCTATCGGCCTCTCCAAACCATCAAGGAATTTATGTGACAGTACCGCCCCAATGCCGTAGGGAGACGCATCACACGCCAGCCTGATTGGCAGTGCTGGGTTGTAGTGAGCCAATACTTCCTTCGAAGTGATTAAGTCCTTACTCTTCTGAAAAGCACGTTTACAATCATCACTCCATTTCCATGCTACCCCCGTTCGTAGCAGGGCGTTCAGTGGATGCAGAATTGTCGACAAATTCGGCAAAAACTTATGATAGTAATTCACCAACCCGAGGAATGACCTCAGTTGCGACACATTTTCAGGCGCTGGGGCCTTAACAACCGCTTCAATTTTGTCAGGGGACTTATGTAACCCCTCTTCATCAATCACGTGGCCACAATACGATATCTGTTTCTTAAAAAATTCGCACTTGGGGCGGTTGGCTCGCAGCCCATGTTCCCGTAGTCTAGTGAGCACCTGTTCTAGGTTGTTAAGGTGTTCACTGTCATCTTCACCTGTTACAAGGATGTCGTCCAAGTAACACTGAGTCCCCGGAATCCCTTGCAGGACTTGTTCCATCGCTCTTTGCCATATTGCCGGAGCCGATGCTACTCCGAATACCAATCGATGATACTGGTAAAGACCTTTGTGAGTGTTTATCGTGAGATACTTCCTAGAGGACTCTTCAACCTCCATCTGCAAATATGCTTGTGCTAGGTCAATTTTTGTAAAACGCTTCCCTCCAGACAGTGAGGCGAAGATGTCTTCTATCCTTGGAAGAGGATATTGTACTGTGTGAAGGACAGGGTTCACCGTCACCTTGAAATCCCCACAGATGCGAATCTTCCTTGGCTCTCCGGACTTACCGCGTAACGTTTTCTTCATGACAGGAACGATGGGTGTCGCCCACTCGCTCCAGTCGACCTTAGACAACACGCCCGCCTTCTCCAGATTCTCCAGCTCTGCCTCGACGGCTGGACAAATTGCATATGGTACCGGTCTCGCTTTGAAAAACTTGGGAACTGCATTCTCTTCTATTTTTAACGAGGCGGTTACGCCTTTAAGCGTGCCCAGTTCTTGCTGAAATACCTCTTTGGCGTTAGCTAAGATTGTTGACAATCGTCCAGGAGTGACGTCTTCATCTTTTTTACCGTCCACCGTCATTGCATGAATGGAATGCCAATCTAAGTTTATCTTCCTGATCCATTCCCGTCCCAATAACGGTGGTCCACCATTTGGCAGTATGTAGAGATACAATTTCCGTATTTTCTTGCCATTGTATTCGACAGGCACCCTTATTTTTCCTCTGGGGTATACTTTTTGCCCCGTATACGTCGTCAAGACGATGGATGCCTCTCTCACGGGTATGTGTGAAAATAGCCGCTCATAGTCTCGTCGATTCATGGCGGTTAGCGCTGATCCTGTATCCAATTCCATTTTAACTTGGGACCCTGCTATCGTGAGAGTGACCCAAATGGTTCGGTGATCCTCTTTTGCGATTACATTGTGAAGTTTGAGACAGCTTAATCTCCTGTTCTCGGATTCACTATCGTTCATCTGGTCTTCGGAACTACTGTCCGTCATCTTTTGTACTTTCTTGTACGGTTCCTTAGTAGCCTTTTTGTTGTAGCTGGTCTTCTTCCCAGACCTACAAACTCGTGCAATGTGTCCAATCTTCCCGCATTGTCTGCATATTTTGTCTTTGGACCAGCAGTCCTTCTGGTCATGGTTAGTTCTGCCGCAGCGATAACATTTTGCAAATCCCCGTGTCATTTCATGGGTGCCGTATTCCTGTGGTTTTTGTTGAATTTCTGCAGCTCTCCTGGCTGCTGCTTCATACGATACTGCCACGCTGAAAGCCTTATCTAGTGTCAGCTCTTTTTCTGCGAGTAACTTCTTCTGTGTTCCTTCACTCAGGAGTCCACAGACAAATTTGTCCCGTAGGGTATCTGCCAGTCCTGCACCGAACTGGCAGTGCTTTGATAGCTTGCGTAGTTCCGTAAGATACTCAGCATTGCTCTCATCTTTGTGCTGAGTTCTCCTGTGGAATTTAAATCTTTCTGCTATCAACAGCGGTGCAGGGTTTAAGTGCTCCTGTAGAACAGCAACAATTTCGTTAAAACTCTTCGCCTTTGGTTTGGCTGGAGTAATCAGATCCCGCAATAGGCCGTATGTTCTAGCGCCCATTACGTTTAGCAATATTGATGCCTTTTTCCCCTCCGCTATTTCATTTGCCTCGAAATATACCTCGACTCTTTCCACATACGTGGTCCAGTCCTCTAATGTATTATCAAAAGCAGTGATACAGCCAGACTTCGGCATCTTGCAAATCTAAAATGGCATCTCCCGCGCTTTGCCTTCTTCCCCGATTTAACAAAATGGCGCCTCCCGCGCTTTGTCTTCTTCCCCGCTGTTGTTAGCGCTGCTTTCCACGGTTTCCTGCGCGTTAAATATTAATTCGTTTTCTTTTATTATCTTCCCGTCGTGGAGCGGACCCTCTGGGACACTTCCCTCCCTCTTCTGAGGTCCGAATGCTGCCCAGCTTCGAAACACCGGCCGCGCCCTGTATGCTCCACCCTCTCTCTCACTCCTCGCTGCCCGGCCCCGTTGAAAGGCCACCCGATCGAGCTTCAGCCCACCGCAGCCCAGGAAGGATCAGAGCACTACCTGCCACCAGCCCGATTAGCTGGGAAACCACGGACCGAGGAACCCAGCCTGGCTCTGGACAGTCTCTCCTGCAAAGCCTTGAACCCGATGATTGACGGTCGACGCTCGTTGCTCGAGTTTCAATGGACTCTCTTTTTTTTTTTCTTCTGGCTCCGACCTTCAACAACGTCGTCGGAGCTGTTGCTGAGTTGCAGGTAAGTTCGTTTCTAACTCGTCGCCAGTGTTAAGTCCGTGAATGATTGAGACACGGACTAGCAGGAGAGAAAACAAAACAATCTTTACTGGTGGAAGGCATAAACGAATCTAACCAACAGAGGCTCTCTAGCGCCTTTTATACAGGGGTGGTCACTGCCGGTACTGCAGTCTGAGACCAGTTATTCTCTTAAAGGTACATACACAACAGTATGGGATGTGGAATTTTTGTTTAATTCCCATTAATTGGCATACCGTTTCTATGACACTCCCGGTAAAGTGGGTACCTTGATCAGAGTCCATTTGAATTGGTATTCCCCACCTGGGGATTACTTCTTCAGCTAAGACTCTGGCAACCGTCAAAGCGGTGCAATTTCGCGTGGGGAAAGCCTCTACCCAGCGGGTGAATTGGTCCATGACCACGAGGCAGTATGTTTTGCCGTGTGACGGTGGAAGGGGACCTGTGAAGTCTATTTGTATATGCTCCCAGGGCCCTCGTGGCCTTGGTTGATGTCCCATTTTGACCTTTATGGGTCGCCCGGGGTTATACTGCACACAGGTGATACATCGATGGCAGTATCTCGCGATATCTCTTCCCATCCCCTTCCACCACCATTCTTTGCTGAGGCTTCCCATCATCGCTTCTCTCCCTGAGTGTACAAGCCCATGGTGGAGTTCTAATAGCGTATTTTGAATGCACTTGGGGGCCATTACCCTGTTATCCTTTCGCCAGACATTATCGCTTCCCCGCTTTGCGCCTTGTTCTTCCCACGTACCTTTTTCGACGTCGGGGGTGTCCTCATGGAGTTCGGCAATACTTATCTCGTCCTCGGAGCTGCTCACAACGGCTATTGGTACTTCTTCGATCCTTTCTTGCTCTAGCGCCCTTTGTGCTGCTTGGTCCGCAGCCTGGTTCCCCTGGTGATTTAACCAGTCCGGGCTAGTCCGGTCCGGTTCCCTCTGATGTGACTTAATCTTAATTACTGCTACCTGTTGGGGTTTGTTGCTAGCTTCTAGGAGGGCTTCTATCCTCAGCTGGTGTTTTATGGGATTGCCTCCCGTAGTAATGAATCCCCTCCTCCCCCATGCAGTCATATAATCGTGGACCACCCCAAAGGCATACCTACTATCTGTGTAAATGTTCACGATTTTATTCTCTGACAACTCTAGTGCCCTGGTGAGAGCCACTAGCTCTGCTACTTGGGCCGATAGGCCTCCATCAATCCATCCTGACTCTACGGTTTTTAATTCGCCATTAACCACCACCCACCCCGTTCGGGGCAGCCCATCTATATACTTGCATGAACCATCTACGTACAACGTCTCTTCCGCTGTCGCTAAAGGGGTGTCTTTTATCCTATCTCCTTCCAGGTTCATATCTACGCCCCCACAGTTGTGGGGCTCCCCAGTTCCCAGTATTCCTTCTGCCGGGTTCTCCCCTGTGTCTCTAACAATGGTTACTGCTTTACTCGGAGGGAGGAGGACGGCCTCCCACTTGGCACGTCTCATGTTCGAGACGGATCTTAATTTCCCGGTATTCAGCATCTCTACCAGAGTGTGTTTAGTGTGCAATATAATGTTTCCTGTCATTACTATCGGCTCACTAACCTTTACTGCCCAAGCCGCACAATCCAATGCAGCTATGCACCGGGAGAGCCCTGTGACTACCGGTCCCTCCGCTGTGGAATAGTAGGCGACGGGCCTTCTTTTATCCCCATGATCCTGTGTAACTACTGCTGTGTAAAACCCTTCTTCATTGTTGCAATGTATGTGGAAGTCCTTACTCATATCTGGCAGTCCTAGCCCTGGGGCTGATACTAGCTCAGACTTTAGTTGAGTATAAGCTTCCTCTTGTTCCGGTCCCCAATCTATCGGTTCCAACGCGGGTTTACCCCCTTTCACTAATCTTTGTATAGGTTCTGCTAATTTAGTGAACCCCGGGATAAAATTTCGACTGTAATTAAAGAGCCCCAGTACCTTCCTGACTCCGCGTACTGTTACGGGTCTCGGCATGCCCTGGACAGCATGTTTCCTGTCCTGTGGCATTTCTTTAAGTCCTTGGGAGATTAGATATCCCAGGTATAGGACCTGAGTTTTTCCTGTCTGTGCTTTTTTTAGGGCTTACCTTGAGGCCAGCCGTCTCTAGGGCCCTTAGTACTAAATATAGGGTTGCCAGATGGTCTGCCTTCGTTTCCGAGGCTATTAGTATGTCGTCGACGTACTGCAAAATAGTGCTTCCTTTAGGTACTTCTATCTGTTTTAGGATATCACTCATGACGCGGTGAAAAATAGCTGGGCTATTATGGAATCCCTGTGGCAATCGGGTCCACGTATATTGTTTATCCCCTACTGTGAATGCAAATTTCTCTTGTGATTCCGGATCTAATGGGAGTGCCCAGAATCCGTTAGTTATGTCTAAAATGGTGAATATCTTCTGTTCAGGGGATAGCCCATTCAAAATTGTTGAGGGGCTGGCAACGATGGGGTGTAATTTAGGAGTGACCCTGTTGAGGGCCGTATAGTCTATAGTCAACCTATAGCTCCCATCAGGTTTCTCTACTGGCCATGTGGGGGAATTAGTAGGGCTCGTGGTTTCCCTCAGGATACCCCTTTCTACTAGCCCCTTCACTATGTCCACGACTGCCTTCCTGGCCTCCGCCTTTATTGGGTACTGGCAGTGGGATTTGTGTTCTGGTCCGGGAATCTTAATAGGGTCGATACTAGCTTTTCCTGTATCTAACTTTGTTTCAGCCCATACCCCAATCACAGAATCACAAATGGCTCCGTATCCTCCCGTATCTTCGTGCCAGTCCCTGGTAGTTACGGTGGCCACCCCAAGGGTGCCAGTGTTATTTGCCAGTTGCCTAATCTTTTCCTTACGGCCATCCGCCTTTGGCCATGTTAACCTTCCTTTGCCACAATCAATTATTGCTTTGTACTCGCTCATTATATCATTACCTAATATTGTACCTTCATTATTTTTACACACATAGAATTTCATGGGGAGGTATATATTATCGATTTCCACCAGCTGCGAGGTGCTCAAGTGAGCTGGCACTTTAGTGCCATTGAGTCCTCGCAGGAGTATTGACTTACTAGTCGTGGGGAGGGGGAGGTTAGTGACGGAAACTGATGCGCCTGTGTCCACCAGCATTTCACATTGTCGGCCCCCTACTAGTGCAGACACATAAATTCTCCCCTCCCTTTTACCTTTTATGGGGGCCACCGGACAACAACTACTACGCTTATATTCCTGCCATTCCTTATATTCTTCGGCGGTTAGGGTGTTTTGCCCCTCACTAGGCCTGCTGTGTTTTCCGTAACAGGCGGCCTCTAGGTGCCCCTGTTTTCCGCAATAATTGCACTGTTTGTCAACTTTCTTCCCTTTGCATTCTTTTGCAAAGTGGCCCATCTTTCCACAGTTGTGGCATGGTCCTTTCTTGGGTCGGGTTCCAGATTCCCAATTAGTCACGGCTGCTACCATCTCTTGCTTTACCTTAACCTTATCCTTGTCCTTATCCTCCATCCCACTTCCATCTACCCCACTAGCCCATTCTACCAGGTCATCATAGTTTCTGGCGGTTACTACCCCCATCTTAATGATGCCTTGGTGTCTGGGTGACAAGCCATCCTTAAATGCCTGTATAAAGGCCGGGTCCGTCCTAATGGCATTTTGTTGGCCCGAGCTCTCTTGGTAGATATTGAATAATCGTTCTCCATATTCTGACGCTCCCTCACCCTTTTGTTGTTTGGTTGTTGTGATTCTATTCCAATTCGTGGGGGAATCACCTAGGACCCTCTGGACTTCTGTCTTAAAAAGGGCAAATGCCGGCTGTTGGGCATCCATTTCGTCAGTGAGGGCTACCGCGTGTGTCCAACGCCCTCCGCTGTAGTCTTGAGCGGGTTGAACTGCATGCCCGCCTGCCACAAGTCGCCACTTGTCCGCAGGGCAGGCTGCTCGGACCAATTGGTGAATATCCCTTAGGTGCAACTGGTGCCCTACCCAGATGGCATTAAGTTCCGTCCAGAATTTAACATTCTGGCTCCGGGGCTGGAGTTTTCCTAAGACGGTCATGATCTGTTGTCTTTCCCCGGGAGTGAATGGTTTGTAACTGGCGGTGGGATTAGCCAATGTCCCGCCCCGACTCACAGGAGCCATCTCGACTATTTCAACGTCCCCCTCGCCTGCAGGGGCTGTTGGTTCTGCACTGTAATATGGGGGAAGGGAGGTGGTGACTGGGCAGGTCCCCATTCGCCCCCCCTCGTATACCTTACACTCTAATTCCTTTATAATCTTTGCTTGACATTTCGCCTTTGTCTCTAGTTCCGTAACCATCTGTACTTTGTCTTGTGCAACTTTCTTTATTACGTTTACTTGTTCAATGAGTCCTGCTAGTTGGTGTACTAATAACACTCCTGCCTTCTTGGTTTTATCCTTTGTCTGTTTAGTCAACCAGCTTCTCTGGAGTTCTAAAGTCTGTGACGCATCCCAACCGTCTTTCTGCATCTTCTTAATTAACGACTGTCGGTTTGTCATATAAGAATATGTGAGGGAGCCCGAAGGTCCCCTCTTAACTTCCTCACCTGACATCGCCGCTGCTTCACCGATCGTTCCTTCATGTCTGGAGATCTGTTCCTTAGAGAGCCCCCCTATTCTTTCCTTCCGAGAATATCCGAGCTTCTTGTCGCACTCTATGCCAGCGTTCTCAGAGGTCCGGGTTTGTCTTTCTCTCAAAACTGCCTGGACGTGTAACGCTTGCTTGTTGGACGGGGTTTCTACCCCTCCCCGATGTCTGTTTACCTGATCAGGGTCCTACAACACCGACACTAATAATCTCCTAGTTCACTTAGCAACATGATATAATGCAGAAAAATGTTAACCGTACTCGACTAGTATCACGACTTTAGAACACCTTGGAGTCTCGGCACCTACTTCATGGTCCTGGCCTTCGCGTGGGGCATTTGCCCTCTTAACAACCGGCCTGAGGCTAGGTATCTGAGACAAGTGTCCTCCTGGTCCGAGGTTTTTCTTAGTTACTATTACACAAATACAAATACACAAATACAAATACACAAATACAAATCAAGTAGTGTCTCTTACCCACTCAGTCTGTGTCCCAGATTCGTTTTGGTGCCGCTTCGCCGTTCAGTCGCCTTGTCGAGTGTCTCTGATTTATGGGCGGTCAAAAATCTGACTACTCACCCTGGTCACTGATTCGAATGAGTGTTCAGCTCCGTGGTACCCTGCTCGCAGCGCCAATTTGTTGTAGGAAAAATGATTCCTCGGAAACTCGACTTTGAGTAAGAGAGACAACTTTATTAAATGACAGAGCTCTGGGAGAAGAGTCTGCAACCACGCGGTCTGCGAGAGCACCTTCTCCCCGATTGTAGTACATGCCGAGCTTATATACAATTCCAAGAAGTTGGTTTTAGATCATTTACATTCATCCAATCAATTCGTTTGTTAGCGCATATCGTTATTTTCCTCCAGTCAGGAGTTTACACACTTGTGTTGCCAATTCTGCCTCTTCAGGTCTTCGTTCCGTCTTGTTCCCCGGCGGAATGTGATTAGTTCGATAATAGGATACAAGTGATTAGTTCGATGATAGGATACCAGTGAACCTTGTTAGTCCTCAGTGATCCAATTAGTCCCAGTCAGGACACGAGACGAACTTTGTTCCAGCCATGCGTAAGCGTGGCATGTCTCACTGTGCAGTGATTCAATTAGTCCCAGTCAGCAAATTTGTTGTTTGTGTCTTTTCCAGCAAAATCTTGTCCAGCAATCTTGTCCAGCAAAATTTTATTCTAACAGATCCATGGACCATTACGTTCACCTCCTACTCGCAGCGTCAGAGCGCATCTTTATGCAGGAGGGCTGCCACCAGGTAGGTGCGTATTCCTTTTGCAGGTCGGCAGCGCACTCCGGAGGGACGCCGCAGACTGCAATTTTTGGCCCATTATTCTTTTGCACCATTTTCCCGTTGTGTCTGGGTGCTGGGTGGCAAGTTGCTTTTTAAACTTATTTGATGATGAATGGGAAGACATGAATTGACGGGGACCAATGTGGGGGATGTTCAAGGGGTGGTTGGTTTTTTGCAGGACTGCTTTATGTCTGTGGCATTGTGCTGGTATGGCGGGAAGAGTGGCCGTTACATGTGCTTGTGAGATTGGTCCACTGATGCAACCTAAGTGAACCTTGCATTAGTGTGGAGATGCCGGAGTTGGACTGGGGTGGACAAATGTAAGGAATCACACAACACCAGGTTATAGTCCAACAGCTTTATTTGAAATCACAAGCTTTCGGAGCGCTGCTCCTTCTTCAGGTGAAGTGGAGAAATGCATAATTGATTCTCTGACTATATAAGCTGTGTCTTTATGCATTTCTCCACTTCACCTGAAGAAGGAGCAGCGCTCCGAAAGCTTGTGATTTCAAAAAAAGCTGTTGGACTATAACCTGGTGTTGTGTGATTTCTTAACCTTGCATTAGTCAGGGAATCCCCTGACAGCAATGTGGGCAACTCAGGATGCATTGCCATGGTCACCTCCCTCCTCCTCGTCTTCCTTCTCCTCTTCTAGCCTTCTTCTAGGAGGCTGCAGATGTCTGCCACCACCTGACATGACAACCCGTGCCTCCTGAGACACTGCTGTTCAGACATGTCAAGGAAACTGAGCCTCTGCCTGTAGACCAATGTTCCCACTAATTTTGTTTGGCCTTTAAGGGGCTCCGCGGGCCATTCAAAATACCACGCATGCCTGCTTTTTGTATTGAAAAGCTGGCAAGCCGGCTGCACGTGTTCCCTGGAGTGCCACGTGGCTGCGCAGCTAAAGCGGATCATTGCTGAAGACCCTGTTTCGCAGGTAGTGCCTCCTGTGAGCTACACCTCTCTGCTGCTCTCCTCGCTACTGCTCCCCTCTCTACTGCTTCCCTCTCTGCTGCTGCCCTCTCTGCTGCTCCCTTATCTGCTGCTACACCTCTCTGCTGCTCCCCTCTCTGCTGCTGCCCTCTCTGCGGCTCCCCTCTCTGCTGCTGCCCTCTCTGCTGCCCTCTCTGCTGCTCCCCTTTCTACTGCTGCCCTCTCTGCTGCTGCCCTCTCTGCTGCTGCCCTCTCTGCTGCTGCCCTCTCTGCTGTTGCCCTCTCTGCTGTTGCCCTCTCTGCTGCTGCCCTCTCTGCTGCTGCCCTCTCTGCTGCTGCCCTCTCTGCTGCTGCCCTCTCTGCTGCTGCGCTCTCTGCTGCTGCGCTCTCTGCTGCTGCGCTCTCTGCTGCTGCCCTCTCTGCTGCTCCCCTCTCTGCTGCTCCCCTCTCTGCTGCTCCCCTTTCTGCTGCCTTCTCTGCTGCTGTCGAAGTCTCGACTCCCTAGTAAGACTCTTAAACACAAAGTATCGTTAAAGACAGGCTTTATTTGCTTGCAAGGGAAGAGTTGTGTAGACAAGGGCTACATCAGACCTCTTCAAAGTAATACAGAAATTGTAACATATTTATACAGTAAAAAGCAAAACAGGCTTTCTATGCCACATGACATAGTATTGAATCATAACTGATTACAAAGGCACAGACCTTGCGAATTATTGAAACAACGTATTCCGGGCTGCGTTAGAATAACGAACGGAAATACCTTGGGATAAGATTAACTAATCCTTTATTATGGGATCTCTCTGTTCCCTCTGTTCTCTCACTGTACCAACTGGACCCGTGGGCCGATATTTACCTTATCATGTCCTTGGCTGTTTGTTTGGTAACTGAGGCTCCTTGTTAAGCTTGTCACAGATAAGGAGTATGTATGTCTCATCCCCTTGCCTTTAGTGAATCATGCTGTCGGCCATTTGAGTTTTTATTCTATGCCTAGGAAGCCATTTTGTGTCTAAGTGAGAAACTGTACTTCCACATTCTTCCCTTTTGTCCTTACTAGGACAACATAACTGAAATTAACCTCTTCCTATCGGTCCTCGTACTAAATTTAGATTTTAGCCAAGGATACCGACTTCTTTTCCGTTTGGAACCATCCCTGGGATTTACCTGTATTGATGGTTGACCTTGTTTAAGATCGTCTTTCTTCTCTGTCTATTCTTAGTCTTTGGGCGTGTGTTTTTGTAGGGTTTAATTATGTTTGATTTGATTTCAGGTTTATGTCTTTGTATTTCTGCAGCTTATATTAGCCTGCAGTGTTCTAATTTCCCTGCAGCTTATATTAGCCTGCAGTGCGGGTGCCACTATGCACTTTCTAAAAGACAGGGAACAGCAGCTTATAGAGGAGGACTAATTCATGGCCCACACAGTTTATAACTAACCTGTGGGGTTCTCCTAAGCACAAGTGCTTCTATGTAAGCCCCCAAAGTGCGGACCAAGTGATATACAAAGTCGACGACACTGGCTTGTTGTTGAAGGGAGTCCTCTCTCTTTTTCCTAGCCTGCAGTTCCCATTTGAAATGGAAAATGTGTTTTGCAGAAAGAGGAGAGCATGTGGAATATATATATATATGTATATATTTGTCTAAGTTTTCTAATCCCTATAATTGTATTTTATTCAATCGTTTCAGTTCCTCATCCAGGGGACCAGTCTTTTCCTCTACTGACCTTACTTCTCTCTGTATCATCATATTCATCGTGGGCAAGACTGCCTTGCCCAACCTATTGCAACAACACTTAATCGTTGTGACAAACAGAGCAATGCATACAATCAGGGCTATTACTACTACCAGTCCATGCAATAATATTTGTCCTACTGATCCCAGCCATCCTCCCAATATCCAGTCAGCCCAGCCTTGGTTCTTTGGGTTTTCATACTGACTTACTGCGTCTAGCACATTCGTAAGACATGTACAAAAAAGTATTCACGTGTAATTCTCGTTTCTTTCGGGATCTTTCCCCATCTCCTTGGCATATTAGACTCAGTAGTCCGATTAGTATACAAAATATAAGTAACGTCTTCATTGTTAGAGTCTTTCAAAATTCAATTGTCTCTATTCGGTGCCTTCTTGCAGTGGGATGCGTGAATCCAGGAAGATCTTTCCTTGACTTTTACGGCTGTGTTTGTAGTCAGGAGCACTTGATATGGTCCTTCGAAGCGTGGTTGTAGATCTTTTAAAAACCTTCACGTAGACGTCATCTCCTGGTTCCAAGTCGTGGCACTTTCCCTCTGCTGGACTCGTTTGAGCTTCCTTTACCTGTTGGTGAAAGCTGGAAATACATTTAGTTAATGCAATGCAATAGTTTAGCATAGCCTCGTCCATTTTATGAATGTCCATTTGTTTCACCGTAAATGGTGCCGAAAATGGCAGTCTTAGGGGTCGTCCCATAACAATCTCATGTGGAGACTGTCCATTTGTCCTGTTAGTTGCTGCTCGCATTATCATCAATGCTAAGGGTAATAGTTCGACCCATTTAAGTCCGGTTTCATTGCAAAGTTTAGAAAGTTTATTCTTCAGCACCAGTCCTGCGGATTGTGGATGATAACTGCAGTGAAGATGCTGGTTAATCTGCAAAGCTTTACATAGTTCTTTTATAATTGCTCCAGTGAAATGCGATCCTCTGTCGCTTGAAAGCTGCATAGGTATTCCAAACCTTGGTATGATTTCTTTTAACAAGCACTTTGCTACTGTTACAGCATCATTCTTTTTACATGGGAAAGCTTCAACCCATCTTGAAAACATATCTATAATTACTAACACATACTTAAATCCTAAACATGGAGGTAATTCAATAAAATCCATTTGTAAATGTACGAAAGGGCCTGATGGATTTGGGCGGGAGGCAGCCTGTACTTTCTCTGTCTTGCCTGGATTCATTTCCTGGCAAATGGTGCATCTTTCACTAATTTGTTTTGCAATTGCCGAAATACCTGGTGCATACCATGTTTGATTAATATAGTCTGCCATCCCCCCTTTGCCCGCATGCGTGAACACATGAACGCATCGGGCAATCCATGGGAGTAAAGATTTAGGCGCCACCATGCGGCCGTCATGGTGAACCCATACCCCTTCAGGCGTTTTAAAGCAAGAATCCCTTGCCCAAGCTAACACTTCGTCCGGGTTAGCCTGTGACTGAAAGGCTAAAACATCATTAATAGAAGGTGGGTCATTATCTGATTTTTGTTGACGCAAAACAAAGGCTGAGACCATTGGCCCTGTATCTGACAGAGCGGCTGATTTAGCAGCTCTATCTGATCGCTCGTTACCCAAGGATATCTGATCCTGACTACCTGTATGAGCCTGACATTTAATAACTGAAATCTTAGCGGGACACACTAGAGCCTTTAAAAGATTATTGATTTGCTCAGCATTCTCAATAGTTGATCCTGAGGAAGTTAGAAACCCCCTTAATTTCCAGATCTGTCCATAATCGTGAGCAACTCCAAAAGCATACCTGGAGTCAGTATAAATGTTAACAGTTTGATCAGTAGCCAATATACAAGCTCTGGTAAGAGCGAAGAGTTCTGCTTGTTGCGCTGAAAAGGATTGAGGTAGTGAGAGTGCTTCCACAACTGAATGATCATCTGATATGGCATATCCAGCCCTAGGTGATCCCTTGTCATCCCTAAGGGCTGACCCGTCTACGTAGTACGCTAAGTCACTATTGGAGATAGGAGTTTCTGATAAATTTGTTCGGGGCTTAGTCACCAATTGGGTGATCATTTCGCAGCAATGTGGAGTTCCGTCTTCTTCTGTGGGTAGCAGCGTGGCTGGATTCAAGGCCGAACACCTTTGAATTAGGAGATTAGAGTTGGATAATAACTCAACCTCATATTTACTGCTACGGGCTGACGTTAGATGCTGAGTGGCGTATTTTGATAACAGAACTTCCACTGAATGTGGTACAAACAAAACAGTTCGGTGATTAAGCGTGATGCCTTGAGCCTGTTGTACAGCGTAATAGGCAGCAGTTAGAATTGGCAAGCATCCAGGCAGGCCGCATGCAATGGGATCCAATTGAGTAACTGTCTTTTATAGTTGTGTCTTTTCCCGTGCCTTCATAAAAAAGCAGTGCAATGCAGATTCATGTGCCAGCTGTTCTTGTAAAAGGCACATAGTACATCTATCGGTCGGAACGTGTATCTGCAGTCCCTTTTCTGAACAAATTATTGTTGCCTGCATTTTGCACAACAAGTCTCTCCCTAAAAGGTTCATGGGGGCGTCGTCTGATAACAAAAAAGCATGTTGGCCAGAAAAATTATCTGCTCGTATTTGTAACGGTTGTGACCATGTCAGAGTCTGTGAGACACCAGAAAGTCCTATGCAGGTAACATCCTTGTCAGTGCATGGAATTCCTGTAGCGTATTGTTTTGTCAATAGTGAGGTTGTGGCTCCTGTGTCGACGAGAAAAGGGACTTTCTTGCCTTGCATATTTATGGATAGATATGGCTCATCTCTAGAATTTAGTGATACTAAGGGTAACTGCAGGAGGTGGGTAACGTCTGAGGCTGCGTCTCTGCGTCATGCTGAATAATTTTGCACTGGCATTCCGGATTGTCCTTCCGTAATCTGACCTCCCCAAGGATCCCCTGTTGTAAAGCCTGCTTGTGGACGAGTGTGAACCTGGGCTTGGGTATTTGTATTTACTGGGGCACCTCCCCAGCCTTGATTTTGCTGTTTGGGGAACGGGCAATTGGACTTCCAGTGTCCGATCTGACCACAGTTAAAACACGGAGAGTTTGTGCCTCTTCCGTTCCACTGGCCTCTGCCAGTCCCTCCTCTACTATTTCCTCTAAATCCGCCTCTGTTATATCCTCTACCTCGTCCCCTGTTCTGACCCTGGTAGTAAATAGTAGTCTGGGCGGTCGGGGCTGGAGAAGCTGCCTGCTCCATTAACAAAGAAATTTTACTCTGATCTTTATTCCTTTCCTGTATTCCTTTCAAGATTTGTGTCAATTCAGGAATGGTTTTATGTCTCCAGTCAAGGCAAACTAAAGTCAACGGTTCCTTAAGTTCTGTTCTGAGGCTGTTTACAAGGGCGTTAATTAAAGGGATTTGGTAATTTTAATAATTTTGTCATACCCGAATGCTGTCCCATAACTGCTTCTATTCTTTCTATATAATCCTCAATGTCTTCATCCCTTTTCTGAGTTGTCTCAATTATCTTATCTAGTGTTGATTATATTCTCCTGACTTACAGCACTGGGGTCGGGTGATTCACCAGCTGCTGCGGCTGGTTGTTGTGCTTCGTAGTCAGGAGGCGGGGCTGGTCTTCTGAACCATCCCTCATCCTCGTCATTACTGGAATGAGTCGTGGGAATGGGAGGATATTCACAAGGAGGGGCGGTAGGCTTCGGGTTTTGTCTTAAAGGCATTAGCGTAACCTTTTCTTGTTTAATCAATTTATTCATTAGATCTTTTTTTCTTATTTTTGTTCTCAATTTTGCTAGTTAATATGCTGCGTTCCTTACGTTTTTCTGCTTCCCTTTTCCAGTCTGAGAAGGCAGACCAATTTACTGATTTTGCACCCCTTCTATGTGGGTCTCTGCCTGCTAGGCAGTTTTCTAGACACGTGATTCTATCTAGATTGAATGTACCATCCAAGGGGAAAGGGTGTCTGTCTTTCTTTGTCCATTTAGCCCACTTAGGTAAATCATTTGTAGATATCTGACCATAGTAGGTAAAGACATAAGAAGCGGGAGTTCCCTTTTCTGGGATCTTGCTCTGTGCAGCTCCCACCTTAGTCTGTTTGGTGTTGTTTTTTTTTAAACTAGGCTCTCTTCTTCTAGATCGCAAGTTTCACCCCTTACCCCCTTACGATTATTACTGACTGTCCAAAGGACCACAAGTGATGAAAAATAACAAGTAATAACAACAGTCAAAGAAATGATAAGCAATGCAGCTGCCCAAACAGGCAAACAGACCAAATATTCAGACATTTATCTTATACTTTAAACTAAACAAATAGTCAATTCTCAGTTTGCGTTATACGCCGCTACAAACTGAGTCCTTAACGTTTAACTTATACTTTATGTGAGAGTTTTCTGTCTTAATGCTGTCAATAGTCAACAAAAAAAATGGAAAACAATAGAATCCTTATGCTTTAATGCGAGGGGCTTGAACCCTCGTAGAAGGTATCTCAACGGAGAAAAATCCTGAACCTGATAATACAAATCTTAAAAAATTACAGTGACAATTCTCAAACGATACTTTCTGCCGCGGGACTCAGCCCCGGCTCAAAGGACCCACCCTTGATCAAGGGACCCACCCTTGATACTGCAGTTTTAACTTGGTACCTTATGGGACATAGCCCTGTCGACTTTCCTCTTGCCTTCTGTGCCCGATACTTTTTTCTTTAAAGACTTGAGTTGTCAGTATTCTCCTCCTTTCAGTGGTCAACAATAAAAGAAGCAAAAGTTACAGGATTCAACTCAAGTCTAAAACATGAGTCTTAACTAGATCGCAGTACTCCCGTCGGAAGAAACAGACCACACCAACTTAATATCTAATGAGAAATCCTTTTATGTGATAAAGCATCACTGTGGCCATTCAGGATCTGTCATTAGAGATTCACGATGCCCATGTCCGTGACTTACCGAAAGGCAGCAAGCGATCTCGGTGGAACCTCCAAGTAACTGTCGAAGTCTCGACTCCCTAGTAAGACTCTTAAACACAAAGTATCGTTAAAGACAGGCTTTATTTGCTTGCAAGGGAAGAGTTGTGTAGACAAGGGCTACATCAGACCTCTTCAAAGTAATACAGAAATTGTAACATATTTATACAGTAAAAAGCAAAACAGGCTTTCTATGCCACATGACATAGTATTGAATCATAACTGATTACAAAGGCACAGACCTTGCGAATTATTGAAACAACGTATTCCGGGCTGCGTTAGAATAACGAACGGAAATACCTTGGGATAAGATTAACTAATCCTTTATTATGGGATCTCTCTGTTCCCTCTGTTCTCTCACTGTACCAACTGGACCCGTGGGCCGATATTTACCTTATCATGTCCTTGGCTGTTTGTTTGGTAACTGAGGCTCCTTGTTAAGCTTGTCACAGATAAGGAGTATGTATGTCTCATCCCCTTGCCTTTAGTGAATCATGCTGTCGGCCATTTGAGTTTTTATTCTATGCCTAGGAAGCCATTGTGTGTCTAAGTGAGAAACTGTACTTCCACACTGCTCCCCTTTCTGTTGCTGCCCTCTTTCTTGTGCAGCTACAGGTCTGTGGCCAGCAGACTGCTGGTGGTGGTGCTGCTGCTGGTCATATTGCTCATCTGAGATCCAACTTAAGGCAGCCAAAGCGCCACCCATCCTGACGTGATAGAACAAATCTCCAAAGTGTAGAAAGTAAACTCTCAGCAAAAGTACTGTGAACACCCTTTCCCACTAGCAGATAAGAAAGCAACTGTGAGTATTGAGTATTTATTGCCATATTTCCATGCGATGGATTGACCCCCTCAATTGCTGCTGTCTTCTCGCCTTGCTTTCACTGGCGAGTGTCAGGAAGCCCGGGAAACCCGTGAACCTGACATTAAAGCCAAAATTCTGTCTAAATTTAGCTCTAATTGAGCGAGTAACATATTTTAATTGCCATTCCACCTCTCCCGAGGGGGTTGCGTACATGTAGCCTAATGCGCTGGAGTGAAATGTGGAAGTCGGCAGGTTGGACCCCCACCCACTCCCAAACCCATGCACTCCTCCATGTTAAAACTCCCTCCTGAGGGTCAAGAATGCAGCAAATTCATTCCTCGATGACTATCGCTGAAATGGAAACACACCTTTCACTGTTTTCAAAATGTGAGGTAAGGATCCTTTACTTTCTAAATTAAGATCTCAATAGTGCAGACGTAAAGCTTGTTTTGCTCTGAATATCGCACCTAAAGCCAAATAAGATTACGCACTAACTGAAATGCTCGGTGTAATGATGATGAGTCTTTCACTTATTGTCAAAGCAGGAAGCAGCTACTTAGCATGATGTCACTGCTTTGAATCGGTCAATAAATGAGAGAACTTGTCGGTAATTTGTCATGTGAAGTATCTAACAAACCAGAAAAAGCTGGAGACACACAGCAGGTCAGAAGGTATTTGCGAGGGAACAGACAAGTCGATGTTTCAGGCTGGGCCCTTCTTCAGAGCTTCGTGAGTATTCCTTTAGTTTGTATTGATGATATTGGTATAACAAAGTTTCAGCAGGGTTTTGTATGTTAAGACTATGAAACTGTTAGTCATACTGACAAAGTTACATAATTTTGCTAAAATATGTGCCTTCAACACAAAGTCTTCAAAGCATGTTTTATTACTTAAATTGTGATCATCAAATACTGTTTTAAAGTGTTTGCTATTTTGGATTAATCAGAATAAAATAATATTCATATTTCATTTCAATTACCAATAATTATACAGAATAATATGGATGGTCGTGTCTATATAACCCAAGTTCTCCCAGTGTCCTGGCTAACCTTCATCTCTCAACCAACCTTACCAAAACAGATTAACTGGTCATTTATCTCATTGTTGTTTGCAGGAGCTTACTGTATACAAAATTGGTGACCATGTTTGCCTACATAACAACACTTGAAAATTAATTTATTGGCTGTGATGAAGAGATTTAGGCCGTCTTGAGGATATGAGAACTGTCATGTAGCTGCAAGTTCTATCTCTCCTTCATACTTACATGAATTATCTAAACCATTTGCGCAATGATGTAATCAAAAGAACCATAATGTCACCGAACACACAGGATTCAGTTGTAAAATGTAATGTTCCGTGACATAAACTGGATGCTCAAGAAAGTAGAATAAAGCACACTGTAGATTTCTGGACAGATACAAGTCTTCAAAATAACAACAGAAAACGCTGGAAAAACTCAGCAGGCCAGGGCAGCATCCGGGGAGAGAGAAACAGAGTTAACGTTTCAGGTCGATGAACTTTCATCAGAACTGGAAAAAAGCAGGAAATGGAAAGCAGGCTTAGGAGCTGGGAAAAGGGGGAAGGGATGAAAGAACAAAAGGGAAGGTCAGTGATAGGATAGAAAGCAGGAGAGATTAAGAGATATTGAGAGACATTAAGAGATATTCAAGGCGAGAGGAGGTGGTAATGGGACAGGTTAAGGAACAAAGGATGGCTCTAGGTGAGGAGTGAATTGCGCTGGCAGAATGAAGGACATCTGCCATGTGGGAGGGAAGAAGAAAAAAAGAACATATATATATGTGATAGGGGCCGAGGTTATGATCTGAAATTGTTGAATTCTATGTTGAGTCCAGAGGGCTGTAGATTGCCTAATCGAAAGATGAGTTGCTGTTCCTCGAGCTTACGCTGAGGTTCCGTGGAACAATGCAAGAGGCCGAGGACGGTGAGGTCTGAGCGGGAATGGAGTGGTGAATTAAAGTGACAGGCCACCGGGAGCTCGGGGTCCCCCTTACGGACTGAACGGAGGTGTTCCGCAAAGCGGTCACCCAATCTGCGTTTGGTCTCCCCAATGTAGAGGAGACCGCATCGTGAGCAGCGAACACAGTATACTAAATTGCAAGAAGTAGAAGTAAATCGCTATTTCACCTGGAAGGGGTGTTTGGGGTCCCGGACAGTGGAAAAGGGGGAGGTATAAGGGCATGTGTTGCATCTCCTGCGCTTGCACGGGAAGGTGCCGGGCGAAGGGGGAGGGGTGCTGGGGGTGGTAGAGGAGTGGACTAGGGTGTCGCGGAGGGAGCGGTCCCTACGGAATGCTGAAAGGGGAGGTGAGTGGAAGATGCATTTGGTGGTGGGATCATGCTGGAGGTGGCGGGAATGGCGGAGGCTGATCCGCTGAATGTGGATGCTGGTGGGGTGAAAGGTGAGGACAAGGGGAACTCTATCGTGGTTCCGGGAGGGAGGGGCAGGGGTGAGGGCAGAAGTGTGGGAGATAGAACGGACACGGTCGAGGGCCATGTCAACCATAGTAGAGGGGAATCCTCGGTTGAGGAAAAAGGAAGACATGTCGGAAGCACTGGTATGGAAGGTGGCATCGTCGGAGCAGATGCGGCAGAGACGGAGAAACTGGGAGAATGGAATAGAGTCCTTACAGGAGGCGGGGTGGGAGGAAGTGCAGTCCAGGTAGCTGTGGGAGTCAGTGGGCTTGTAGTGAATGTTAGTCAATAACCTATCCCCAGAGATGGAGACGGAGAAGTCGAAGAAGGGAAGAGTCAGAGATGGACCATGTGAAGGTGAGGGAAGGGTGGAAATTGGAAGCAAAGTGAATGAAATTTTCTAGTTCAGGCGAGAGCAGGAGACGGCACCGATACAGTCATCAATGTACCGGAAAAAGAGGTAAGGGAGGGGACCCGAGTAGGACTGGAACAAAGAGTGTTCCACATATCCCACGAAAACACAGGCATAGCTAGGACCCATGCAGATACCCATAGCAACACCTTTGATTTGGAGGAAATGAGTGGAGTCAAAGGAGAAGTTGTTCAATGTGAGAACAAGTTCAGCCAGGCGGAGGAGGGTGGTGATGGATGGGGACTGGTTGGGCCTCTGTTCAAGGAAGAAGCGGAGCGCCCTCAAGCCATCCTGGTGGGGGATGGAGGTGTAGAGGGATTGTATGTCCATAGTGAAAAGGTGGAGGTTGGGGCCGGGAAACTGGAAACTGTTAAAGTGGCGGAGGGCGTCGAAAGAGTTGTGGATGTAGGTGGGAAGAGACTGGACAAGGGGAGAAAAAATAGAGTCGAGATAGGAAGAGATAAGTTCCGTGGGGCAAGAACAGGCTGAAACGATGGGTCTACCAAGGCAGTCCTGTTTGTGGATCTTGGGAAGGAGGCAGAAGCGGGCTGTGCGGGGTTGGGGAACTATGAGGTTGGCAGCCGTGGAGGGAAGATCTCCACAGGAGATGGGGTCAGTGACAGTCTTGGAAACGGTGGCTTGATGTTCGATAGTGGGGTCATGGTCCAGGTGGAGGTAGGAGGAGGTGTTGGAGAGTTGGCGTTCAGCTTCCGCTAGGTAGAGGTCGGTTCACCAAATAACAACAGCACCACCCTTGTCAGCAGGTTTAATGACAATGTCGGGGTTGGATCTGAGAGAATGGAGTGCTGCAAGTTCAGAGGAGGTAGGTCGGAGTGAGTGAGGGGAGCAGAGAAATGGAGACGGCTGATGTCACGGCAGCAGTTTTCCCTTTATATGGCACATTTCACATGACATCCCGCGGCACTTTACAAAGGATTGGAGGACACCTAGCAGGCAGGAAACATTAAACTGAACAGGGCGAAGAATACAGATTTTTATATTATCAGTTCTCAAATCATTAAACTTAAGGATCAGAGTGTAAATGATTTAGATCATCATTGTAGCCTTTGACCTCTTCCCGTTCACTGATGACCTATTACTGTTAGATATGTCTGCTGTAATCATTTCCTTAACTTTTAAAGTTGCGATCTTTTAGCGATATGTTCCTAATTATTATTATCATCATCAATTGATCTCGCCACATCTGTCTCAGCTGCATCAAGGGCTGACAAATTCTTTCAGTGTAAATATAGCTCTACCAAAACAACCGGCAGCCAGCTTCATGCGCAGCATACTACTTTTCACTAAATTGAAATTTTTTAATATTCTGTCAGGTAACTAATATGTCCCAAACTGAGGAAGAAAACAGGAACAAAAATTGGTGCGTGAGGAATTAAGTGTCTGATTGTTGGATCAGAGTTGGAGGAAGCTGCAGATGTTTATTGTAAAGGGAAATCACTGTACCTGTCTTTCTGCCCATTAATGGCAGCTGGTCATAGACAGTGCTCCTCTATCGTGGTCCCTCCAAATTTAGCACAAGTCAACAATTATAGTCTTATCAGCTGCTCCTGTAGATATATAGATATATATATATGATGCAAACTGAGCAAGTTGTACACTCCTTGCAGCAGAACAGGACGAGACAGATTGGTGGCAGTGGAGTCAGTATTTATTTTACTTTATCTCAGAAATTCCTTACAAATTATGCGTTTCTCCTATATGAACAATGCATTCAAATAATGAAATAACAAACAACCCCCATATTATACGTGTCATAGGTGTAGAGTGTTTTCCTCATTGTGTGTATTGTAATTGACGTACATCTCCACCATGTTAGCTGTATTGCTGAGAATGTATCATATTAAACAAAATGTAGTGCAATTGATCGTCAAATACATATAGCTCTTGGATAAAATAGATGAAGTCACCATTGTCTTTCTTTAACAGGAGTAAAGCATTGTGTTGTTCAAGCAAAATCAATATTCAAAGATTGAAGGAAGCCATGTTTTGATTCCTTCCACAATGATTTTATGCATGTTTACTTCCACTAGCATGTTTCTTTGATTTTCTCTTAACTATGGTAGACTTCTCTTATCAGAATAAATTGATCTGTAGTTAGATCCCCACAGTAAGCCTGCTAATGTTGAATCAAGAGATAGCATCTTATTGCTGTGTCCAAGCTATTCTTTAAAGTTCATGATGTGACCTAGGTTGGATTTGCTTTGTAATTATAGGAGGCAGGAGTAGGGAGTGCAGACATTACTAATTCTATGCTGTCATTGGACTCCCATGCTGTTCCAAATCACAACACTTAGGTTGATGTACTAGATGCACCTCAGTTGTGTTGGACATGTTAAATTTGTGACACAGTTCTTCTGGATATATCCAGATACCAGTTTAAAGTTCTACTCAGAAAGAGCACTGCCACCACAAATAGTATGCAGGCCTTTTTGCAAAGCCCCAGCACAGGGAGTGAGGTGAACTAGACACTGGAGTGGTGTTTGAGGTAGTCACCACTGCTAGTCACTTCATAAATTGTCTGTGCTCCTCGACCCACAGGCATGGAGAAGACCAGGATGGGCAGAGGAGCAGCCATGCTGAAGCAGCTATCAAAATATGAGGAGCTGGCCCTGGCCCTTTTTGACCATGAATCTGGGAAGGGTATCAGTGAGGTTGAGTTTGCAAGAGTGATCAAGCATTTTCCATTGAGTATTATCCTTCCTACACTGGCTTACTTTCTCAGCTATCACAGCACGGGATACATTGCTTAGCACGCGCGTGTGATGCACAGAAGACCTTATTACCTTACCGCTCCCTGAAGGCAGGGTGTTGGGAGTACATTCTTCCTTTTCTCTTCCTCAAGGGTTCATCCCAAGATTGGCCTTCCAAACAAAGCCAGGTTTGTGCTCTACAGTTCTGGCTTTAACTTGCCCCACTTAATGCTAACTGCAGCTGGAGCCACGTCAAGAAAGTTCCTTTCAAAATTATTTTTTGCTCTTTATAATATAGCTGCCACCTGACAAACTAATATAAGGAGTCTGATTGTTGGTGGAATGTGCATCTAACTGGGAGTCCAGTGGAATGTGAATGCAACAGGTCATAACTTGTGTATCTAATGGAAGAGGTGTGCAGTCTTGTTGAATTTATGCACCGCTCCAATTGATAGCAGTCTAGTGGAAGGGTACGTATCTTTGTGGAAGCTGTGTATTAATCCGATCTCCAATCAATAATAATTTAATGATGAAGGTGAGAGGTTATTCCATTTTAATGGTAAATCCAAATCCGTCATAGAAGAGAGCACAAAATGGCAGCAGCCACTGGGTTCATCTTTGATATTGTGAATATACAAAGATTTGATATTTGAATCTAAATTAAATTAAATATTCCACAGAAAGAAAGCTTGTTAATACAGATCAAGAAGCCATCATGGAATAAGAAAGATGGCAAAAGAACTGATATTAAAACAATTGAGGTTTGATCTGAAATAGGATTTGACTTTGTATTGCTTATTTTATACCTTATGTCATTGCAGTGAATAGCAAAGGTTTGATATGTTAAAAATGAAATATAAGTGGGATTTGATTTTGATAGTGTCAATGTTGAGTGGACTTTACTGTAATAAAAAATATGAACAATTTGAAAGAGGGCAAGAAAATACCAGTTTCAAAATATTAAAGACTCCAGTGCAAGAGCCAGGGTTATTGTTAGAGTCACAGAGACCACACCCTTCCTCGCTCTGATACCCCAAAGATCAGACAATATTGGGTTGAGAGGATTTCAGTTGGAGAGAGGCAAGAAACTGTGAATGATATATGTGCCAGATGGCAAAGATGTGTTGTCATTTCCTGACAAATAAACACGTTTCATTGATCTCTCTCTGTATCAGCAGCAATGCTGTCTACATCGCTTCCAAGGATCACAGATTCCAACTAGGATGTGAATAATCACTCGTGTCTATTGGAAAAAAATCCACACTTAGTTCCAGCCAGGTTTGTCAACCAGTTGCTGAAGTCTTTTTAGCAGTGGCTCGATTGTTGAATGACTTATGGACTGTAGGAGCCATTAACCGTGCACTACATCACATCGCAAAGGATTTATTTGTAAAGTTTTAGTGTGGGAATTCTTGCGTTGGTCTATGAACTAGCCGCTCATTACAGGGATAAATTGTAAAGTTTTGTTTCCTAATCGAAAGTAATTCGAATTTATAGAATCATAGAATTTTACAGCACAGGAGGCCATTTATTCCGCCACACTTGTACCTATTCACTGAAAGAGTTGGTACTATTTCACTGCCCTTACGCCGTATCCATTTTTTTTTCTTTTTCAAATATTTATGCATTTCCCTCCATTCACTCTGCTTCCACCAATGTTTCTGATAGGGCATTCCATGGCCTAACAACCCTCTGCATAACAAAAGTTTTTCACAACCTCTCCCTTTAGTTTCGGTGATGATTTAAACTGTATACCTTCTAATTACTGTCTCAATGAAAGGAAGAAAGAACTTGCAATTATAGCACCTTTCATGACCTCAGATGCCTCAAAGAGCTTTACCGCCAATGAAGTGCTTTCGAAATGTACATACTGTAGTGTTCTAATGTAGCAAACTCGACAGCCAAGTTGCACACAGCAAGGCCCCACAAAAAGCAATGAAATAAATGACCATATCATCCAATTTTAGGTGTTGGTTGAGGGATAAATGTTGGCCAAGACTTCGGGAGAACTCTGTTGCTTTTCTTTGAATGATGCCATGGGAACTTCTTTGTCCACCTAAGAAGGCAGACGGGGACTCGGTTTACATAGGACTACATAGGATATACAGCACAGAAAGTGGCCATTCGGCCCAACCAATCCATGCCAGTTTTTATGCTCCACTCGAGCCTCCTCCCATCTTTCCTCATCTAAATCGATCAGCATAACCCTCTATTCCCATCTCCCTCATATGCTTGTCCAGCCTCCCCTTAAATGCATCTATACTGTTCGCTTCAACCACTCCCTGTGATAGCGAGTTCCACATTCTCACCACTCTTTGGGTAAGAAGCTTCTTCTGAATTCCCTATTGGATTTCTTGGTGACTATCTTATATTGATGGCCTCTACTTATGCTCTTCTCCACAAGTGGAAACATTGGGCTGGATTTTGTCAGCCCGAGGAGCTGGGTATGGAGGCGGGACTGCCGGTACAGTTGCAGGATTTGGGGGCGGCAGGCAAACCCGCCCCTAACCCGCCTCCATGCCCTTTTGCCAGGAGGCGGGAAGCCATCCTGCCCTGGGTCCTGTCTCCTCGAGGTGGGAAAGGGATTAAATCCGATTAACTGCCTGTTAACAGGTAGTTAACAGGCAGAAAAAAGGATTATCCCTATTTTTAGCTCCAAAGTGCAGGCTTCCCGACCTTGGAGAACCTCGCCAGGGTGCAGGAGATGAGAAGGAGGTCTGCGGGGATCAGAGAGGTTTGGAAAGTGAGATGTAGAGGTGAGTGATGGGTGCAAGTGTGGTGTGGTAAGTATGTAAGGTGAGTGTTAAGTGTTATAAAATGTTCATTTACCTTTGTTTCTACCTACAGCCTTCAGACGCTGTGGATCTGGAGTCCCGACATCTTCATTGTAGATTTCACAGACTGGCTGTTGGATCCTCCGAACCAACAGCCAGGTGATTTCTGCAAAGTTGAAAGGTTTGATGAGTCCTGAACACAAGGACTCATCAAACTACACAGAATGTCAGTGTTTGACAGCTTCACAGAGCTGTTAAATGCTGACATTTCTTCTTACAAGAAATCTTGACAGATAGCACGTCAGACGTTGACGTGCTCTGTCAGTGACTTCCCCCTAATTGGCCTGCTGAGCCCGCAGGGCGGGCTTAAAAAGGTCAATCAGGGGAAAATCCCGCTGGTTGGCCAGAAACTGATGGAGGCGGGATTGAAAGCCGGCAAGCAGCAGTCCCGCCTCCAAAAGCTTCCCATTGCCAAAATCCAACCCTCTGTCTCTGTATCCACTTTATCAACATTTTTCATAATTTTAAAGACCTCTATTAGGTCACCCCTCAGCCTTCTTTTTTCAAGAGAAAGGAGACCCAGCCTGTTCATCCTTGTAAATATTCTCTGCACCCTCTCCAGTGCCTCTATATCCTTTTTATAATATGGCGACCAGAACTGCCCACAGGACTCTAAGTGTGGTCTAACCAAGGTTAGATACAGGTTTAGCATAACTTCCCTACTATTCAATTCTATCCTTCTAGAAATAAACCCTAGTGCATGGTTTGCTTTAATTTTTACGGCTTTGCTAACCTGTGTTGCAACTTTTAGTGATTTGTGCATTTGTACTCTGAAATCCCTTTGTTCCTCTACCCCACCTAGACTCGTACCCTCCAAGTGATAAGTGACCTCCCTATTCTTCCTACCAAAATGTAATACCTCACATTTATCTGTGTTGAACTTCATTTGCCAATTATTTGCCCATTCTGCAAGTTTATTAATGTCCTCCTGTAATTTGTTGCAGTCCTCCTCGGTATTGACTATCATATTAACGTATGAAGAGAGATTGGGTCGATTAGGCTTATATTCGCTAGAGTTTAGAAGAATGAGAGGGGATCTCATTGAAACTTATAAAATTCTAACAGGACTAGACAGACTAGATGCAGGAAGGATGTTCCCGATGGCAGGGGAGTCCAGAACCAGGGGTCACAGTCTAAGGATAAGGGGTAAGCCATTTAGGACTGAGATGAGGAGGAATTTCTTCACCCAGAGAGTGGTGAACCTGTGGAATTCTCTACCACAGAAGGCAATTGAGGCCAACTTATTAAATATGTTCAAGAAGGAGTTAGATATATTTCTTAAGGCTAAAGGGATCAAGGGATATGGGGAGAAAGCAGGGACAGGGTACTGAATTTGGATGATCAGCCATGATCTCATTAAATGGCGGAACAGGCTCGAGGGGCCGAATGGCCTACTCCTGCTCCTATCTTCTATGTTTCCCCCAATTTGGTGTCATCTGCAAATTTAGAAATTGTGTTTTTGATTCCTAAGTCTAAATCGGCAATGTAAATTGTGAACAGCAGTGGTCCCAGCACTGATCCTTGTGGAACACCACTACCCACCTTCTGCCACTGTGAATAGCTACCCTTTACTCCCACTCTCTGCTTTCTGTCCTGAAGCCAGCTAGCTATCCATTCTGCTGCTTGTCCCCTGACACCACATTCTCTGACATTATTTATTAGTCTATTATGGGGTACCTTATCGAAGGCCTTTTGAAAATCTAGATAAATTTCATCTACTGCATTAACATTGTCTACTCTCTCTGTTACCTCTTCAAAAAATTAAATAAGGTTGGTCAAGCAAGATTTTCCCTTTTGAAATCCATGCTGACTATTCATTATTGAGCTGGATTTTCCGATCGGAGGCTTCCGACGGATGGCCACCTACAATCTGAAAAACTCTACGCACTTACATGCTGGCTCCATAGGTCCTGAGACTTCTGACCCTGGGCCTCTGCTCTACGAAATGCACAGAGGCCCAGGTATTCCAGGGGCGCATGCAGTTCGCAAGCATCGGTGGGATCACGTGAGCCATGGGGAACCAATCAAAGAAGGGACTCCCCTTCACACATTTGACAAGTCTCTATGCACAGATCTGTCAAAAGTATGAATGGGGATCACTTAAAAAACAGTTAATCATTAAAAAAAATGTTAAATAATGTATTTTAAATTAGTTAAAATTACATTAAATTAAATATTTTAAACAAAAATTTTTTTTTTTTTAAAAGCTGAAGTTTTTTACGGGGCTAAAAATAAACTTGCCTTTTTTAAAAGTATTTTTAAATTATAAATGAGTGAATTTTTTTTATTTTTTTTAACTCTTATGCTGGTGAAAGCAGGCCTTACGCCTTTTACCAGGCGTAAGATTTTTAAAGATTTTCAGTGGGCGGAAGTTGTGCAGAAAGCGAAACTCTCTGCCCGCGGAGGCCCTTCTCCAGGGCAGGTGGATGATCTGTCAAGAGAATTCTTGAAAGATTGGAAGTGCCGGGTTTTAGCGCATACGCTTCACATGCCTGAAACCGGCACTTGCGAGGCCCCTACGGGTGCGTACACACCAATGGGGGTCAAAAAATCCAGCCCATTATGTTTTTTGTTTCTAGATGTTTTTCTATTCTCTCCTTTAGTAGGGATTCCATTATTTTTCCTACTACTGATGTTAAGCTGACTGGTCTATAATTCCCTGGACATGTTCTATCCCCCTTCTTAAATATAGGTATTAAGTTAGCTGTCCGCCAGTCCTCTGGCACTACACCTTTTTCTAATGAATTATTAAATATGTGTAGTAATGCCTTTGCTATCTCTTCCCTATATTCTTTTAAAATACGTGGATGCAATCCATCCGGACCAGCGGTTTTATCCTCTTTGAGTTTGATTAGTTTATTTACTATATATCCCCTTTTTTAATTTTAAATGTACTTATCTCATTACTCATTAGTCATCTCATCATCCAATGTCATGTCCACCTGTTCTATCTCCCTGGTAAATACTGAAGCGAAATAATGATTTAATATTTCTGCCATCTCCCTATTGTTACCTGTGGCCTTGTTCTGTCTATCCATTAATGGCCCTATTCTCAACCCAACCTTCCTTTTGTTATTGATGTGCCTGTAAAATTACTATTTTGTTTTATGTTCCTTGATAATTTAATTTCATAGTTCCTCTTTGACGTCCTAATCCCTTTGTATTCTCTCTTATCATGCGCTCCTCTGCTGTCTATGTACTTAATGTATGCCTCTTTCCTTACCCTCAATTGTTCCCTTATATCTTTATTCCTGGGATGGCAGTACTGTCGTATGAGAAGAGGTTGGGTCGACTAGGCCTGTATTCACTCGAGTTTAGAAGAATGAGAGGGGATCTCATTGAAACGTATAAAATTCTGACAGGGCTAGACAGACTGGATGCAGGGAGGATGTTTCCCCTGGCTGGGGGCTCTAGAACGAGGGGTCACAGTCTCAGGATACAGGGTAGGACATTTAGGACTGAGATGCGGAGAAATTTCTTCACTCAGAGGGTGGTGAACCTGGAGAATTCTCTACCACAGAAGGCTGTGGAGGCCAAGTCACTGAATATATTTAAGAAGGAGATAGATAGATTTCTAGACACAAAAGGCATCAAGGGGTATGGGGAGAGAGCTGGAATATAGTATCGAGATAGAGGATCAGCCATGATCATATTGAATGGTGGAGCAGGCTCGAAGGGCCAAATGGCCTACTCCTGCTCCTATGTTTCTATGTTTCTATTCATCCATGCAGTCTCATTAGTGTTTAGTTTGTTCTTTCCTTTTAGCGGAATATATTTTTCCTGCACTCTGTTGAATATCATTTTAAATGTTTCCCATTGCTGTTCTACATCGTTATTTGCTAATATTGTTGCCCATTTTATTTTCCCAAGTTCTATTCTCAGCCCCTCAAAATCAGCTTTTCTCCAATCTATTAACCTGGTTTTTGTCATACTTATGTCCTTCTCTATTATCATCTTAAGCATATTATATTATGGTCACTATTGCCTATATGTTCCCTTACATTTACTTCTCTTATCTGCTCTGGCTCATTCCCCATAACTAGATCCAATAGTGAATCCTCCCTTGTTGGGCTTTTTACATATTGGGTTAGAAAGGAGTCCTGTAGACATTGAAGGAACTCCATTCCCTTATCACCTTTACCTACCTCTTCTGTCCAATTAATATCTTGGTAGTTGAAATTCCCCATGATTATTATTCTATGTTTTATACTCATTTCTCCAGTTTGTCTGTATATTTCTTCCTCCACCTCCCTTCCACTATTAGGTGGTCTGTAGACTATGCCTATTAATGTGATGGATTCTTTATTAACTTTTATCTCTATCCATATAGATTCTATTTTTGTCTTGCTGATATCTATGTCCCTTTTTTCTACTGTTATTATGTTTCCCCTAAAAGGATTAATTAGCAATCTTGTTGTACGAGGCCCCTTGGGTCGGAGCGATCATAATATGATCGAATTCTTCATGAAGATGGAGAATGAAGTAGTTGACTCAGAGACTAGGGTCCTGAATTTAAATAAAGGAAACTACGATGGTCTGAGGCGCGAGTTGGGTAGGATTGATTGGGGAATGTCACTCAAAGGGTTGACGGTGGATAAGCAATGGCAAACATTCAAAGACCACATGGGTGAACTACAGAATTTGTTCATCCCAGTTTGGCATAAAAATAAAAATAAAAAGGTGACTCAACCGTGGCTAACAAGGGAAATTAGGGATAGCATAAAATCCAAGGAGAGGACATATAAATTGGCCAGAAAAAGCAGTAAACCTGAGGATTGGGAGCAGTTTAGGATTCAACAAAGGAGGACAAAGGGATTACTTAAGAAGGGGAAAATTGAATATGAGAGTAAGCTTGCAGGGAACATAAAAACTGACTGTAAAAGCTTTTATAGATATGTGAAGAGAAAAAGATTGGTGAAGTCAAGCGTAGGTCCCTTGCAGTCAGAATCAGGGGAATTTATAATGGGGAACAAAGAAATGGCAGACCAATTAAATACATATTTTGGTTCTGTCTTCACAAAGGAGGACACAAATAACCTCCCAGAGATGTCGGGGAACATAGGGTCTGATGAAAGGGAGGAACTGAAAGAAATCAGTATTTGTAGGGAAATGGTGTTAGGGAAATTGATGGGATTGAAGGCCGATAAATCCCCAGGGCCTGATAATCTACATCCTAGGGTACTTAAGGAAGTGGCCCCAGAAATAGTAGATGCATTGCTGATCATCTTCCAACATTCGATGGAATCTGGAACAGTACCCATGGATTGGAGGGTAGCTAATGTTACCCCACTATTCAAAAAAGGTGGTAGGGAGAAAATGGGGAATTACAGACCGGTAAGCCTGACATCGGTAGTGGGGAAAATGCTAGAGTCCATTATAAAAGATGTAATAGCAGAGCACTTGGAAAACAGTGACAGGAGCGGACAAAGTCAACATGGATTTACAAAAGGTAAATCGTGCTTGACTAATCTACTGGAATTTTTTGAGGATGTAACTAGTAAAATAGATAAGGGAGAACCAGTGGATGTGGTGTATTTGGACTTTCAGAAGGCTTTTGATAAGGTCCCGCATAAGAGATTAGCATGTAAAGTTAAGGCACATGGGATTGGGGGCAAGGTATTGACTTGGATAGAGAACTGGTTGGCAGACAGAAAGCAAAGTGTTGGAATAAACGGGTCTTTTTCCGAGTGGCAGGCAGTGACTAGTGGGGTACCGCAGGGTTCGGTCCTTGGACCCCAGCTATTCACAATATATATTAATGATCTAGACAAGGGAACTAGATGTATTATCTCCAAATTTGCAGATGACACAAAGCTGGGTGGGCATGTGTGCTGTGAGGAGGATGCCGAGAAACTCCAGGATGATTTGGACAGGTTGGGTGATTGGGCAAAAGCATGGCAGATGCAATATAACGTGGATAAATGTGAGGTTATCCACTTTGGTGGCAAAAACAGGAAGGCAGATTATTATCTGAATGGCAATAGATTGGGAGAAGGGGAAGTGCAACGAGACCTGGGTGTCCTTGTGCACCAGTTGCTGAAGGTAAGCATGCAGGTGCAGCAGGCGGTTAAGAAGGAAAATGGTATGTTGGCCTTCGTGGCGAGAGGGTTTGAGTACAGGAACAAGGATGTCTTGCTGCAGTTGTACAGGGCCTTGGTGAGACCACATCTTGAGTATTGTGTGCAGTTTTGGTCGCCTTATCTGAGGAAGGATGTTCTTGCCATGGAAGGAGTTCAGCGAAGATTCACCAGGCTGATACCTGGGATGGCAGGAATGACGTATGAGGAGAGATTGGGACGATTGGGCTTGCACTCGCTGGAGTTTAGAAGAATGAGAGGGGATCTCATTGAAACTTATAATATTCTGACAGGACTGGACAGACTAGATGCAGGAAGGATGTCCCAATGGTCGAGGAGTCCAGAACCAGGGGTCACAGTCTAAGGATAAGTGGTAGGCCATTTAGGACAGAAATGAGGAGGAATTTCTTCACCCAGAGAGTGGTGAACCTGTGGAATTCTCTACCACAGAAGGCAGTAGAGGCCAAGTCATTAAGTATATTCAAGAAGGAGTTGGATATATTTCTTAAGTCTAAAGGGATCAAGGGATATGGGGGAAAGCAGGGGCCGGGTACTGGAATTGGATGATCAGCCATGATCGCCTTGAATGGCGGAGCAGGCTCGAGGGGCCGAATGGCCTACTCCTACTCCTATCTTCTATGTTTCTATGTTTCTATGTTTAATAAGTACAGCTACTCCACCACCCCCTTTTCCCTCTCTGTCTTTTCTAAATATGTTATTCCCTGCAATGTTTAATTCCATGTCCTGATTTTTCTGTAGCCATGTCTCAGTAATCCCTATTATGTTTGGTTCCACCCAACGCATGATTGCCTCCAGCTCCCTTGTTTTATTATGGACACTGTGTGCATTGCTGTGCAGACAGTTTAACTAATTTTTAATAGGATTTCCTCTCACTTTATGTTTAACCATTTTTTTAGACTCCTTTTCTATAACTCTATTTGCTCCCTTGCCGTCAAGGTTCTCCCTTACTTTATTCTTTCCTATGCTCACTTTTCCTGTTTTGTTTATATTTATGCTGCTTACGTTTCTTGTAGATCCCTCACCCCTTCTTTCTAGTTTAACATCTCATGCAAAAATGGCACTTCTGACAGCACAGCACTCCCTCACTACTGGACTGAAGTGATAGCCTAGAATTTGTGCTCAAGTCTCTGGAATGGATTTTTAACCCACAACCATTTGTCTCAGTGACTAGTGGAATTCATTTTACCTTATTTACCTTATCAAAATCTCTTATAATTTTGAACACCTCCATCGAACACCTTCGCCTTCTCTGTTCGAATGAAAAGAGCTTCAGTTTCTCGCATCTCTTCTCATTACTTGAACTTCTCATAAGAACATAAGAAATAGGAGCAGGAATAGGCCACTTGGCCCCTCGAACCTGCTCCGCCATTCAATAAGATCATGGCTGACCTTGGGCTTAAAGCCACTTCCCTGCCCGCTCCCCATAACCCTTCACTCCCTTATCTTGCAAAAATCTGTCTATCTCCACCTTAAATGCATTTAATGGCATCATCCCTGATGCTATCTTAGTAAATTTCTTCTATACCCTCTCCACGACCTTGACATCCTTCCAAAAGTAGAACACCCAAAATAACACAGTATTCTAATAGAAGCCTAACCCATGGCTGATTCAAATATATTTGGCCTCTTTTACTGAATTTGCTCATTTATAAATTCAGACTTCGGACACCACAGCCCCAATATTTACAGGGAGGCAGGGAGGGAGCAGTGGGGGTTGGAGAGGCATTGTAGTGGCCAGAAAACCCAGAAATGCGGGAAACCCAGAGGTCCTGCTGTATTTAATATGTTGGATCGGCCTTTCTCGCCTCCCTCCAGCAGTTGGGTTTCCCGAGCCTTGGGAAACCCGGCCCGCAGGACTTGACTTTAAAATTGTGGTAAAATTCGAGGCACGCCGCCTCATTGTCATTTTTAAATGGCGGTCCCACCTCTGGAGAGCAGGTTAGCCACCTGCTCCCCCATTAAAATCGGAAGTGGCTGTGTTGCGGTTGGGTTTCCGATTTTTGAAAAAAAAATTCCTTCACATAGTACAGCTACATAAATAAGATTTTACATATAACATGGGGCAGTATTTTTTCTCTTTTAGTCCATCTCTTTGGCATGGAACATGCAAGCAGTGGCTGGGAAATTGTGTAGGGAATCCCTTTCAAGGGAAGCTTCACTAGTTTGTGCAATGCATAATCTTCGAGCTGAACCTTCAGTGCACAATATGTGTGAGAGCTTAATTTAAATATTAGGACCATTGATATAAATAAAACACAGCATTTAGGGTGGGATTCTACTGTGTATTATGCTCGCCCTCTGGAATGGGCACAAGGGAATCTCCATGTGCGTTGGAACTATTAAAGAGATATATGTTATTGTCTATTTCCAATTTTTTCCAATTTTCTTTGCTTTCTTTTCTCATTTATTTTATTCTCTGGTTTCATTTTTGCGTTATTTGTCTATTTGTGGAAAAAGTCATTGTTATAAATCTCATCCTTCATCAAGAAACTACTCGTGAAATAACACTGGATGGCCAGCTGGTGGCGCCGTCCAAGGAGTATAAATACTCGGGCGTCGGCCCCAGCTTTACAGGGACATTTTGTAAGACAAGGAGCTAGTGAAGTACAACTAGACCTCCATGTTCTGAAACAAGTTGATTAAAGCCTTGCTTTATGCTCAAACCAAGTGCGTAGTGAGTTTTATTACATCAGTCATGTCAGAACATTTAGGGAACGTTGATCTTGGAACAGAAAGAGCTGCACAGCTGCAAGATCATTGGGAAGCTGACTGTACCCAAAGCATTTACAAGCCTTCAGCACGGCAGGAAAAAGTTAACAAGAGAGGGACATGGAATAAGCTGCTCGAATACAAACCGTCACAGGAGTGATAGTCACCAGATCAAGTTAAAATGGAAGATTATTTAAAATAAGCTCTCATGAATTTGATGTGGCAGTACTTTAGGCGGAAGTTTGCCCGCACGTTTCACACTGGCTGGACGAAGCTCATCAACCGGAAAGCATGCTGATGTTATGTGATGTTTGTTTGTATGCCTGTGTGGGAGTGAGTGAGAAGGTGGATAGGGTCACATCGTCTGCATGCCCGATACGAGACTCCCAAAACAAGCGCTCTACTCGGAGCTCCGACATGGCAAGAGAGCTCCAGTTGGGCAGAGGAAATGCTTGAAGGATACCCTCAAAAGCCTCCTGGAAAAAGTGCAACATCCCCACCGACACCTGGGAATCCCTGGCCCAAGACCGCACAAAGTGGAGGAGAAGCATCCGGGAAGGCGCCAAACACCTCGAGTCTCTTTGCCGGGAGCAAGCAGAAACCAAGCGCAAGCAGCGCAAGGAGCGCACGTCAACCTAAGCACCCCACCCACCCTCCCCTTCAACCACCGTCTGCCCCACCTGTGACAAAGACTGTAGGTCCCGCATTGGACTCATCAGTCATCTGAGAACTCATTTTTCATGTGGAAGCAAGTCATCCTTGGTTCCAAGGGACTGCCTAAGAAGAAGAAGGATAGTAGTGGAATGGTGCAAGCACTGAACTTGGGGAAGGCCTGTACTTTCATCTTCCTCTACTGCCATCGTGCTCTGAGATCCAAGAATGTCAAGTTGGCCTCCTCCAAGTGAATCAAGGACTTGTCATTTGGAGTACTTATACATGTGCCCAACTTGCAGTCTATCCTGTGGGTTGCAAATGGTTATGCATGAGGTAGTTAGGTTGTGTTACAATGATTTTATGTGTGAAGCCCTATGCAGATGTCAATGTGCCAAGGCATTCAAGTGTAACTTGCAGCTTGAGAAGTAACAGTGAATGGGCAGAGATCTTGCTCATGATGAGCAATAAAAGAGCTTTAGGGTAGCATGAGAGTTTGGTATGAGCCAGTAGTAATGTACAACAGGTTGATAGGCAGCACTTTGAGGCACGCATACCTGGGCCTCCTACATGGTACTGTTTTACCATGGCAGCTTCTTCTGCATCTGTTCCCCGGTTCTGGGGTACTGTACACTGCATTGACCCTGGCAGCCACCTCCTGTGGACACTGCTGCCTGCTGGAGAAAGTCTGCTGGAATGCAATTGTCCTGGCACCCACCTCATGCAGCAACACATCCACCACATCAGACATGGGCTTGGGAGCTAACCTACACCTCCTTTTAAGTGGTAGGTATCAGCAGGAAGACGTGTGTTGGCAGAGTGCAGGGTTTCACTGACAGGCCTGCTGTGATTTTGGTGCCACCAAACTTCCGTAGACCTTCCATTGTGGGGGCCCTCAATTTGGATCAGCCATGTCCAGAACTGTAGTGGTTGACTGCTTGCTTTCAGCCATCTTCTCCCATGCCTGGTGCAACAGGTGCTTCTTGTGAGGTAGGGAGGGAGCACCCTAAAAGATCAGATAGCATCTACCGTGCAGTGCAATTTGAGCAGAGATCTATTGAATTGGATCTCTGCCCAGTTTCCGAGCTTCTGGTTGCCCCTTTCCCATTGCCAGCACCAATCCCACTGACTGGATGTTAGCAGCTTCTGACACTTACATTGAATTTGTTTTTTTCTTTTTGATTTTGTGAAACGCTCCATCTCTAATTTGCAGCGATAGGAAAGTAAATGATTTGCACCAGTAACCTATGATCCTTCATAAAAAGAAAAGAAAAAAATCAGATCAATAAATACATTTTCAAAAATATTTCCGACAGGTTAAAATGTTTGGTAAATTTATGCTGTATTATTCAAAGGCAAGCAGAAAAGAGACAAGAAAACAAAAAGTGAAACACTAAAGTCCTGATTTTAACCTGTGGTGGGAGTGCGGAGAGCAGAGTGCGGCCTGTGGGGGCTGGGCCAGAAGGAAAGCGCCCATGACAGCGCCAGCGAGAGGCCTGGGCCATTTGAACTCCCGGGCCTCACTTAAATTTGTCAACGCTGATGGGGATGACAAGGTAGCTGGCGGGCGGGAGCGGGATGTCGGGCGGCAGGAGGTTCGCGCTGGGGACCTGAGGGAACCTCCTGCCACCCGACAGTCCCTGGCAGTCAGGTGAGTTAATCCCAGCAGCTCACCTTACACACGCCCCGTTCGAAAGGCTTCATGATTGGGGAGGAGGGTGGGGAAGCTTAAGGCAGGGTAGGCCCAAGGTATACTTGCGGGGCCAGCAGGAGCTCTCCTGCGTCTCCTGGCCCACAAGGAAACAGTAAAAAAAAAATTAAAATGCAACTTACGCCTCTTCTGGCCTTGATCCTGCTGCCAGGTTTTGCTCTGGCACCATGCACGATTCTCCATTAAAATCGCAATGGGCTCTGAATTGCATCGTCAGAATCTGACTTTTGAATATTCATGAAGCATCCACCGGTCTACTGTGGGCGCCTTTCCCATGACCCGAAATGGTGGGGTTATAATAGCAGCAGGCGCAAAATTGTTAGGAATGCGTTCGTACCTGATCACCATTTTAACCGCCCCCACCCGCCACCCGCTCGCAAGTTCGCATGGGTGGCGGGGTTAAAATTGGGGCTTAAGTGCATGTAATAGTAATCATGTGGAGCATAAACAACTGGCATGGACATGTTGGGCCGAATGGCCTGTTTCTGTGATGTAAGTATTTTGTAACTTGCAAGTATTAAACAATGTAGGAGAGCCGTCCAAATTTGTAAACGTTTTGCTTTTGATTTGCAACTACATTGGGTTGGGAAACAGAGAGCATACAACACACCTGAGCAGAACACTGTCCCAGGATAATCTCACAGGAACAGTGTCCTTATTGATAAGAGATCCCAGCTACAGCTTTGTCGTCATTTACTCCGACCTACGCCCATTAGTTGCCTCTGTTACATTCTGCTTTAAAATCCTTCCGGTATGTTTGATTCTCTGGAGAGAGAGTCGTCACGGTACCAACTCTAATAGTGATGTAATATTAAATACAATTTAAAAGGAAAATGACACAATTATCCCTTTAAAGTTCTGTGGTTGATTTGTATTCACTATACATGCCCATACTACAGTGTGAATTTTAAGTTGTATGTGACATCTTCATGCTACAGTATTATTTTAGACTAAGATGTCAGCCAGTTGTGTCAGAAATGTAAATTATCCATGGAATAATATCAGTTAATGGAATAAGAATAAAGCATTAAGATGGCTTCAGCTTCAGCTTCAGGAAGGAGCGATCCTTAAATATTTGAGATCAATGAAATCTCTTAACACCTCAAAGCTGGACAGTTCAGCCCCTGTTTATAATTGCAGAAGCCCTCAGAGAGGCGCACGCAGGCAGAGATTTGGTACAAATTTGCACACTGCCCGGTGTCAGCAGAAGAGGGAAGAAATATTGGAAAAAAACGGAATGCCCTAAAGAGGTGACAGAGAAAATCATTGTGGGCATTTAAAGGCCAGCGGTAGGGATTTATCTTTACTGCAAGTCTCCAGAACGTGCTGGTCGATTTACGCCACTCCACCGTTTGCTTCACACAAGTGTCATCTCGCCCTTAGCCTTCCCGTTATTTTTAAGTACCTGCTGGATTTGCACATTAGTTGCCCATTAAACTTGTCGCAGAAAGTTAGGACTCATAATTAATAGTATACGTACCTTTTTAACGTGATACTTATTAATGCAATGCCAATCAATCTCTCCAGCCCAGAAAGGGAACAATTTAAACTGTTGGGTATCATTCCTGCATGTAGTAAATTGTTAGAGATTTTAAAAATGTCAAATTTTTATTTAAAAAAATGTTTCTCTTACTTTTCCTTTCTCTTTTTTCTCTTTCCTAATCCAATCTTTCTTTCACTCTCTTTATTTCTCTTTCCGTACCTGATTTGATTCTTAGTCATCCTCCTTCTCTGTCGTTCCTCTGTTTCTTTCTCAATCCTTAAATATCATTGGCTAAGGAGATACACTGTTGGTCCCATTGCTCACTAAGGTCTCAGATACCCCGTTGCCCTCGCTGCACCGTTATCAGCTCGCATTTCCAGCAAGTTACAGCGCAAAAACATTTTGAGCTGAAGGGTGCAGGAAAAAGTCTATGCCCCTCTCCTGCAAGATTCGGCCCATTATCCAAATATCATTGAAGATAGCCACAAAATTCAAACTCGCGGCTGGTAATAACTATATTGCACAAACATCAAGGTGTTAACACAATGATCATCCAGGCTAGCTCCTCCCCAAGGAGAAGGAGTAGCAATGAATCTACTAGTCAATCGTTAGAAACTGAGGAGAGGTCCTAATCATTGCCTTCCAAGTGTCCTGATGAAGTCCATCCAACATTAACTGAAAAAAATGATTCTCAAACAATAGTTTTTTCTTGCCATTATAAAGGAGAGTATTGAAAAGGTATGTGGGAGAGTCCAAGAATCCAAGGCATAAGTTCAGACATAGATCCTTAGTTTTCTAACTCCAGAACCATGTCTAGGTTGAACCTGCTCAAAGCCTCTTTTGGGAATGGAGGAAATATTTCCTCGGGAGGTCTTCTGAAGTTAAGTAAAGCTCAGGGTCTTTCTAGCTTTCTGGCTCCTCATGATATGATTGTATTTTTATTTTATTCTGTAGGCAAGCAGCTCATGATTTCTGTAATAACAATTGGTAGCAGGCACATTTTTAAAAATGGTTTTATTCTCCTTTGTTGTCCTGGCTCAGTATTCTGTCTGTTTAGTACTTTGTGGACCCAAAGGTACAGACAGATCCATCCTTCATGTCTTACAAACACTGGAATTGAGTTTCCGCTTAATTCCATTCGTTATATCAGCGCTATCCGGGTGGAAGTGGCCGAACCACCGCAAAAGATTGGGGAATTTTAAATGTGAGTTACAACTAAACCACTTGTGTTCGGGTTGTCCGCAATCTTTTATGCTGGCTCAAGATTCAATTTGCCTGATTCAGGCCCCACCCACAAAGCTGGCCACGTCGCCAGATCGAGATTGCGAGATTCCACCGAATTTGTTGGTTCGGAAAGGGTCTTCAAATTGCACTCGCTATCTTAGGTGCACGTTTTATATGCTTCTTCATATCAAAACATATTGATTTGCTAAGAAACTGACTAGTGTACACCAATGAAACTATTAAATGGTTCAGTATAGATTTTAAGCCATTTTCAGTGATTTTAAATCTGGTTGCTCACAGGTGGTGGACTAGACAGCCTTATTAAAAATGCTTATTTTTGTCGATAAACCCATTTTCAGCTGTATTAATAAAACTGCACCACTGAAAGGTTACCACTCTTAAATACATCAAGGAATTACTTTTGAAAGAAAAACAATGATTACGTTGTGTTACGCTGCCCAATTGCGCTGGTTCATGGAAGATTTTACATTTGTGATGATGCAAATGAATTTTAGAGGAAACTTGAACTGTGACCTAACCAGCGCAATTTCAAATGCATTTTGGTTGCAATTTCCTGATTGCGCCCAAAGCAGAAACTCTACCCCTTTGTCATCCTTATATGTATTTATGAACCACAAGCTTTTCAACTATGTAGAATTTGGTCTGTTCATTCATGATAAAGACCTATTTCATACTTTGGATACCTCAATAATAGCAAACAGTGGTGTAAATAATCCCACTGTCTCCTTCACTTTTGTGTATAAAATATCAAAGCAAAGTGATACCTGACGAAACATATGCAAGAGTTCACATTTGCCTCTAAAAGCAATTATGTCCTGCTGTCATTTTGTGTTTTCTGTCAGTTTGAGTCTGGTAAGAAGCAACGTCCTGTATTGCATTTTCAAACGATTGTTACTTTCTTCCACAAGAAGGTCATCAATGAATGCAGTAAAAATAGCATTGTACCTGTGTAAAGGGAAATCAATGGAAGCCATTCAGAACACTTGACGGGAAATGCAGCACAAATTTCATTATTAGTATGTTTTAAATTTAATCTTTACAGGAAATTTAAAATAATAATTTTTAAAAAATCACCAAATGCTTGTTTCAAAATGGGCAGTGGATGTTGATAGTAGAATGGGTTTAGCTTCAATTGAAATGCTCAGTAGAATTTTTTCTATTCATCATTGAAGATTAATGATCCGTTTTGATTTTCCTGGAATCCATGTTCTGGAGTTCATCAAAGCAATGGGAAAGTAATAGTAGAGAAAAGATCAGAATTTACAGTCGAGTTCACATGTGACCCAGTGCACTTTCAATGCAGCGTCTCCTTGCAATATATTTATACCTAAATCTCAATGGTGCACAGCTTTCAGGTCATATAGTCACTTCCACTCTCCATCCCCTCAGTCTAAAGGCATCTCAAATGGCGATTGCTGAATCAGTGCTAACTGCTGCCAATTCCAAAAGCCGTTTTGTGATGTGGAGATATATTCACTGGGAGTGTGTTAACAGCTAATGCCACCTGTGAGTATTAGTAGTCATCAGAGGAAGGAAATCTTTTTGTTTGCTATAAATAACTTTGATCTCTGAAGCACCCAACTTGGATTGGGTGCTTCAGAGTAATGTTCTTAAGCATTACCCCACCCTCTCACTACATTAGTACTTCTGTTACTTCCAAGAAAATGGTTGTTTAGCAGTGAAGATTCCAGCGTGGTTCAAGTGGAAAAGCTGAGGATATTTTATGATAATATGATGATGAGACAATATGGTGATTTGAATCTATTAGGCACTTACTTGGTCACAATGGCTAGGATTTGCAGGACATTGTGGAGGAGCAGAGCTGCTGACACACACTGATTAGGAAGATTAAATGGTGGCAGTTCTGTGCTTAACGGCCTCCCTGTCGCTAATGTATGCCATTGAAACAAGCCTGTATGAAGGCCTTCTGCTATTTGTCTAACTTTTTCACTAATGTAAAAGGATAAAATTACATCTGTGAATCAGAAGTCAATCACTGTTCAAATGTAGAAAACTATGAAATGAATTTGTACCACCAAGATAAATTTATTAAAAATTAGGTTTAGTTTTACTTTCATTTATTGCAAATATGTGTATAAATGTGAGGAAAGTAAGATACTCCTCTCCACTTTATGGACACAGCAGCAATTACTTCCTGGTCAGTCTCGGTGAGGGTCGTGGAAAGCAAAAGACATTGGTTGTCCATAAATCCCAACTGTAACACCAGAACTCCAATCTGACTTTTCACACGCTATCGCTACAATCTTGTAGACCAATGCTGCCAAAATGGTGTCGCTTAGCGCTGAACCTGAGGCTTGCTTTTCATGAACTGAGAATGGTCTTACACTAGTTGAACTGGTTTCATTATAACTATCAAAGAGGCTTATAGTGAACACATTTGTGCCAGTTTTGAACAGCTTTGGGTTTTGATAAGCTGGCTGCAAAGCTGAGATCCCGCCAGCAGAAAGAGCAACTCTTTCATTCGAAAACTACCTTTTCTCACAATCCAGTGTAAATGGCGTTTTTAGCAATCACACCTTGCAGCTTGTTTGACAGAAAGCTTTACGGCCAATGCTAAGGAAAGCACAGGATGATGAAGAAATGGTGTTAATATAACAGCAATGGTGAACCGATTTCTACCTGAAGCTTGTGGACATGTCATCACTTATAGCATAGTGTGTTCATACTCTGAAGCATTGTGGGTAATACATCAAAAATTCTGGAAGCTGAAAAAAGGGGATCAATACCAGCCTGAGGATAATGAGAAACCATAAGCGAGATACAGTTTTTAGTCCTAATGTTACTACATTGTATTTTAACAGCAAGACGGTGAGAATCAGGAAAACGGCGAAACAAAAATGTGGGATATTACTGTCATCTCAACGGCTGCGAAATTGCTATGGCAGTGAGCCAATCAATAGGGCTGTTTCACCATGTGCAATTGCATCAGTTGGATAGCTATTGACTGGAATCAAGATCTATATCTGTATTGAAATGACTTGCTTGGATTAACACCCAGCTAAAAGCCTGATCAAGGCAGTTTGTGACCAATCCTTTAGCATAATTACTGGCACGATACACTTCCTGCACTGAGTGCTAGGCCCGAGCAGAACCATCACACTAATAGCAAATATTTTAGGTTTTATTGTTGGTTTTCAATGTGTAATTAGTTCAAATGTAAATAAAAAAAGTGCTTAATTAAGAATTTTAAAAAGGGCACACGCGACATTCAGGAACTGTACCGGTTTACAGTAGCATCATAAAATCGATTCGTGCAATCTAAATTATCTTTTATAATGGACGACTGTGCAAAAGCGTATTTAAATATATGTTTTTTTTGTTTAAAAGCTATCGGTATCTGAGCTGTACAACAATCTTTATCCATTAATGGAAATGATAGATGGACATGATACATTATTCAGAGAGATAGCATCCTTTTATTGTTGACTACTCTTCTACTTCATACAGTCATCATCTCCTTCAACAAACTTTAGCCATATGCCTATCATCCCATTGAAAGATCAGCCTTTAGCCACCATTTACACAGTACAATATCACATCAAGCACGCTTATTACTCTTCCCTGCCTTCCGCTGACTTTACTTCAAAATACATTGATGGCTGGATGTCTTATCTTTGGTTATTGGTTTTCTGGAACTCTATGACAAAACAATTAGCAATGTTTCCAAACATTCAATTTAACAAACAGTAAGATTTTCTCTTGTGGTCTTACTACCTGCATCAAAAGTTTGCTAACATATGTTAAATTAATAAAATCAGATGACGTGTTACAGAATTATGGTCCTTTAAAGTTCATGATCTGAGCAGTTCGTCAGTCAAGTTTAAAAAAAATATAGGAACAAGTTCATTCTGCCTCACACTATTAAACATTTGACAGAAGAGAATATTTAAAATTTACTACTAAATTATAGAAGTCACACCTTGGTTTAAAGTAATTATGAACCAGGATTATAGAGTTCCCGTGGGCCCAATCTCATTATCCAAATCTCTCTGTTAACCAAACTCTGGGTTCATCTGCAATGTGGTGTACATGGCCAGGTCAATGAAAAGAAATGCCTTTCAGTTACTCGCCTTCTTGTTTAGATGAACGAATATGTTGCACCTTCTATTCCTGGGAAAAATAGAAAGGTATCTATGTTGTAGTCACTTTTCAAAATTTATTCTCAGGATATAGGCATCGCTGGCAAGGCCAGCATTTATTGCCCATTCTTAGTTGCCCATGAGAAGGTGCTGCTGGTAGGCCTTCTTCTTGAACCACTATAGCCCGTGTGGTGAAGGTACTCCCACAATGCTGTTAGGTAGGGAGTTCCAGGATTTTGACTCAGCAACGATGAAGGAATGGTGATATATGTCCAAGTCAGGATGCTCTGTAACTTGGAGGGGAACTTGGAGGTGATGGTGTTCCCATGTACCTGCTGCCCTTACCTATCTAGGTGGTGGAGGTCGTGGGTTAGTGAGTTGCTGCAACTAAGACAATCTGATTTAAGGTATCAATGCACTGTTTTCCAGATTCATTGTCAATGACTACTATAGGGCACTTTGAATTGTTACTAAAGAAATATTATATTAAGAATGTATTGTACTTGGTGTGTTTTAATTTACAAATCTTAGTCTTCATTTCTAGAAATAGCATTGCTGACTTTTAATGTGTTTAATTTGTGTGACAATATATTTGCTCATTCAGTTTGCAACTTCTACTCATGCTGTTTTTGGCATCTTTTTATCTTTGTGTAATAAATTAAATACAATGTAGACATTGTATAATTCAGAGAGCAGAATCAGAAAGAAAGAAAGAATGAGCTTGCACATTTACATCATGCTTTTCATGTCCTTGGGATCGCCAAAGCTCTTTGCAGCCAATGGGTGAAAGGAACAATAAAACCCATTGTACCAGAATTGATATGACCAGTCTGGTCAGTTCGGCTTCATTTTTTTGATGAAGGCCCACTGGCACAGGCCCAATACCATCCCATGATCAGAACCATGAAAGGATAAAGAGGGTTGACTTACGTTATAATTTCTTTATTGCAATACACCTATCCCTTTAAACTGAGTGATACCACACATGCAAGGACAGAGAATTTGTTAACTTATTTATTTTTGAGCATGTGTCTAACTATTAACAAATCATGATGAATGTCTCCATCCATTTTGGGATTATATCATTCGATGGTTGCTAGCAGCTAGCCTTGACCAATGCATGCCGATGAGTTTTACCAATGTAAAGTTCGATAATGTGGGGTCCTGGCTAGTGCATGGTGGGAGGATGTATCTGTGCACCTAGAATCCAATGGAGAATTCATCTGTGTAATGGTTCTTCAGTGATGGGTTTGCATCTGAGTTTCTGGTGGTATAATGGGAGGTATGCCAGATATTTCAAATCCTAATTCAAATCCCTTAAATTCAAAGTCAGAACCTCAATACTGATCCATGGGCTATGATGGTCTTTAAGTGTAACTATTACCACTGTAATATCAGTGGAGGGGTGGGTCTGGCTTGGTGAGTGTAGAGCTATTTTGAAAGTATACGATTTAATCAAACACAATGAAGATATATCGACAGATTTGATTAAATAACCAGTAGTAAGTTAACCATCAATGGAGACAACATTGAACTAACACTATGATAGGAGCAGCTAACTGTAGGGAGATAACAGGGTTGAATTTGGGTGAGGGTCCTCCCAATCTTTCATTGTAACTTTGGTGGAAGATCTGCGGAAATCCCGGAGAAACAACGTAAAATGCTATTTATGCTGTTACTCCGGGATTTCTGTTGATCTTCTGCTAGAGTTACAGCGAACGATCAGGAGAACCCCAGCAGAAATTCAATGCCAACATTTTTATTCAGTTATCTCTTGTTCCAAGAGAAACACTTGCTGCCTCCATTAATCTGACATTGTTTCTACTTTGGCAAGCAGATCCATCTGTAGGTAGGCACTGCATGGTCTTTGTGAGGAACCCTGGACTTGTGTACTCTTGACTCCAATCTCAGCCACTGAAATGAAGCAACACGAACCATGACAGCACTTGCCACTCTTGTCTCGCTCTGGGCTGGCACGGGTTTCATTTCTACTTAATGAATGCTTTCAAATTGTTTATTGTTTTGGAGATTTATAACCATCAGCAGTCAGTCTGTAGGGTGGAATGAACTGTTCTTTCTATATTCTTTGTAGTCTTCCTTTGTTGTGATGTAGTAATCTCATCCTACCCCTTATGGTCCTTGATTCAATCAAGTAAGTTTAATGAAGATTTAAATACAATTCCTCAACTCAGGAAAGTTGACTTCCTGGAATGTTGCAATTTGCAAAATCAAGTGTATAATCTATTCATATATAATATTGGATGCACCTACTACTTCTATAAGGAACAGCAACATGACTGTCCCAAGGTAATAACATCCAGATGTGGTACAAACAAACAAATGCATTCCACTCAGAAACATTCAATATTTGATAAACCTTCCTGCTTCTATTGCTGCAACAATGTCACCCAGCAATATACTTTCAAGAAACAGAGAAAAGAGAGGAGATAATGTTCTTGAAGAGAAATGGTGAACTTTTCTGATATTATCTATTGAGTTCTATATACTTTACATTGGTATTACATTTTGGTAGCTGAAAGGAAGATGATTGTGGTGGTTGAAGGTCAATCATCACAGTCCCAGGACATCGCTGCAGGAGTTCCTCAGGGCAGTGTCCTAGGCCCAACCATCTTCAGCTGCTTCATCAATGACCTTCCCTCCAACATAAGGTCAGAAATGGGGATGTTCGCACAGTGTTCAGCGCCATTCACAACTCCATAGATAATGAAACAGTCCATGCCTGCATGCAACAAAATGTTCAGGCCTAGGCTGATAAGTGGCAGGTAACATTCGCGCCACAGAAGTGCCAGGCAATGACTATCTCCAACAAGCGAGAGTCTAACCACCTCCCCTTGACCTTCAATGGCATTACCATCGCCGAATCCCCCACTATCAACATCATGAGGGGGTCACCATTAACCAGAAACTTAACTGGACCAGCCACATAAATACTGTGGCAACAAGAGCAGGTCAGAGGCTAGGTATTCTGTGGCGAGTGTCTCACCTCCTGACTCCCCAAAGCCTTTCCACCATCTACAAAGCATAAGTAAGGAGTGTGATGGAAGACTCTCCACTTGCCTGGATGAGTGCACCTCCAACAACACTCAAGAAGCTCGACACCATCCAGGACAAAGCAGCCCACTTGATTGGCACACCATCCACCACCTTAAACATTCACTCCCTCCACCACCGGCGCACCGTGGCTGCAGTGTGTACCATCTACAAGATACACTGCAGCAACTCACCAAGACTTCTTCGGCAGCAGCTCCCAAACCTGCGACCTCTTCCACCTAGAAGGACAAGGGCAGCAGGCACATGGGAACACCACCACCTCCAAGTTCCCCTCCAAGTCACACACCATCCTGACTTAGAAGTATATCGCCGATCCTTTAACCTCGCTGGGTCAAAATCATGGAACACCCTCCCTAACAGCACTGTGGGAGTACCTTCACCACACGGACTGCAGCAGTTCAAGAAGGCAGCTCACCACCACCTCCTCAAGGGCAACTAGGGATGGGCAATTGCCAGCGACGCCCAGATCCCATAAACGAATAAAAAAAAAGTCAGTCACGAACTGATATTTTATGCAGTTTACACAAGATGCTTCACATTTAAATCACAAATAGGCCAGGAAGCCTTTGCTGCTTTCTTGAGTTCTACAGTTTTTCTACTGTTTACATGTACTGAACAATAGCGTTTGCCTGTTAGATGAAGAAAAATCAACCATGATCGCATAATTCTAAAAAATGGCAATTGATTTAGAACCTTTTAGATAAAATTCTATCCGCAATATTCTTTTGTTAAAAGAATAGTCTTTGATGCACAGTTTTTTAAATGTACTGTAAAGAAAATTTATATTCATGCATCTGTAAAATAACAGAAAAGGCACCAGGGATATGCAAATTATACAACAACAACACCTTCAACGTAGTAAAACATCCCAAGGTGCTTCACAGGAGCAATATAAAACAAAATTTGACACCGAGCCACATAAGGAGATATTAGGGCAGCTGAGATAGATTTTAAAGAGCGTCTTAAAGGAGAAAAGAGAAGTCGTGAAGCGGAGAGTTTTAGGGAGGGAATTCCAGAGCTTAGGGCCTTGGCAGCTGAAGGCACGGCCGCCAATGGTGGAGCGATTGCAATCGGGGATGCTCAAGAGGCCAGAATTAGAGGAGCGCGGATATCTCGGAGGGTTGTGGGGCTGGAGGAAATTACAGAGATAGGGAGGGGCGAGACCATGGAGGGATTTAAACATAAGAACATAAGAAATAGGAGCAGGAATAGGCCACTTGGCCCCTGGAGCCTGCTCCGCCATACAATAAGATCATGGCTGATCTTGGGCTCAAAGCCACTTCAGTGCCCGCTCCCTATAACCCTTCACTCTCTTGAAAACAAGGATGAGAATTTTAAAATCGAGGCGTTACTTTACCGAGAGCCAATATAGGTCAGCGAGCACAAGTGATGTTGTATCCTAAAACAACAGACAGCGGTTACATTTTACAATAATCCCCTCATTATGACATTTATTTGTATCGTCCCTATAAGAAAGATTGGTGAAAAGGCTACTTTTTTTCAATCTTTGAATTTTCTCCAGCAGGCACTCAAACCTGTTTTTATCTTTGAATTTCCCCTCCACCTTGCTATTTACATGTATAATGAGCTGCTGAGAAACATGAATTGATGTTTCCATAGCCGGTGTACAAGAAATGCTGCTGATCCCCAGAGTGTCCCTGGAAATAACTGGAGAATCCGACAGGAGAAAGTGGGAGTCGGTTTCTTGTGACATTGTTGGGAAGCTTCAAAGATTAAAAAATGGCCTTTGATGCAAAAGTCACTGTTTGAAGCTTTGAAGGAAGAGAGCCATGTCCCTGCCCCACTCCTCGCTTCTTTGAGGTTTTCTTGTATTAGTTAAGTGCTGACAAATTGGTGGTTCTTCCTATTAGTTTTACGAGTTGCAAAGTGGATTACACCTCAGCAATCAGTTCATATGCAGCTCTGCACAAATGCAAATCAAATATATAAGACTTTCGGAGAGTAATGTGTATAAAATAATTACTTCTAATTTTGTTACGTCACTAATGTATTGGAAAAAAGTTTTTCAAATAAACTTGCAGAAATTAGTTTTTGTAAATATTATAAGCAGACCATAAATATTAACTTCAGTTAAAAGTGCTGGCATTACATTTTGATTCCAAAGTGAATAGGAACACATTTCACTGCCTAAAGCTGAAGGCTGTTATTGCATAATCAAAATCACTTCTTTAACTCATAATAGCATATTAATCATAGCACCAAAAATGCTGTTGATACATATTTTGTTATAACTTTGAATTAAAATGTTTCTTAAAAATGAAAGACATTTTCGCCCATTTTCACAAGCTATGCTCTGTAATGTTGAGAGCAGTTATCTCCATTCTATTGTCCATGGATATTAATGAATGGACTGGCTCATCAGACCCTCGTCAATTTTCATGACCTTTTTCATCATATTCTATTCTGTTCCTTAAAGAATTGGGTGAACATTTTACAGCCTTATTTACATTTTTTTAAATCTTCATTCCGTTTTATTTGCAGTCATTGTGGGACAGTGAAAGTATTGTCGGCATTCAACATATGGCTGGTGTGTGTACGGAATGTAGATGTGGCGCCATAGGCATATAGCAGACTGGCATTCGGATTGGCACTCCTAGCTTTGATTCTTTACAGCAGGTTGAAAGCAGTTTACATTGGCTGAATGTGAATCAATGTACCGCAGAGTCAGGTTCACTAGTGGTGTGGGGGTAGGAGATTTGCTGCCCCGCACAGGATACAAAAGTCAATAATTGACACCATCTCGGCAGTGCATTTTAATTTGCAACTGATATGAATTCAAATGAAATATGAATTTCCAGCTAACAGCAGCAGGGAAGACGTGCTGAAACAAAACAAAATGGCACATTGTCATTTCAACAGTTTGGACATGCAGCTTGTGAAGACAGCGGAGGTCTCTCTCAATCTGATGACTGTAAAATCTGAGTGTTATTATCAGATAAAACTGGTTAAAACCTAGATATTCATGCTTAGCCGATGCGTGTTCTGCAAGGACTCCACTGCGTTATTTGTTGATACGGAAAATGAGCTTGAATTCAGCAGTTGAGCAGAAATAATCGTATCCCTGGATTCTTCACTGATTAGCTCACCCCTGGCTAGAATTAAAACACTCTGACCTACAGCCAATCTGCATTTGCATTGCTTGCCAGGTCGATTGGGTATTGATTCCGATTCCCTATCAGTGGTCAGTTGGGCTAATCAGACTTGCAGGGCTTCCACTCAGTGCTCTCTGAAAAGAAAAACCGAGCTGATCTTTGGGTACTTTCACCTTTCCCCCCCAGTGTTCATAGACACTGCTACAGGCAAAATCAATACCGCATGGAGACAGGAGGGGAATATTTTTAGCTCCTAATTGGGAAATGTGCTTTGACAAGTCCCAGGGAGTGTGAGAGAAAGGGCTTTGTTCGAATACAATAATTTGCTGTTGTTGTAGACCCATAAAATATATGGAGAAATATGCTTTAAAAAATTGTTAGGTTTGCCTCAATTGCCTGTTAGACTGCCGTTAACATATACCGATTATTAACCATAAAATGTGAATTATGTTTTAAGAAATTGTGAGATTGACTTAAATTATTGGAGAGAAAAAAATCAATTTTTTTCATTAGTGCAGTATTTAGTATGTCATATATAGGTTTTATTTTAATATTTCACCGGGCTAAATTAGAATTGTATAAAATATCCAACATAACAATCTTATTAACACTTGTACATGTAATGGTCATATTCTATGTAGGATATGAGTATTCTAATTTCAGTGGATTTTCCTTTACCTTGCCTTGCTCGTCATGTCAAAGTTGTATGTCAAACACGTAATTTTTGATGTTTATAGAGAGAAAAAAAAATCAATGAAGCTGCATTAAAAACCCAACCATTGCCTAAATTGAATGTGAGATCCAGATTTGCAAAACAAAATATGACAGGAGAAGCAAGGTGCGTTAAGCAAAAGATTAACAAGCTGTTAAAAAAGATTAATGTGTTAGGTTCTTCTACGGGGAAATATGCATGGAGCCTCACTACACCTATAGTAGCAGTAGCACTGCAAAAATTCAGGATGACTATTTGTATTATTGATTACTCATTGATTACTCATGTACTGCTAATATCACACATATGTAAAAAAAATAAAAAAATAAATGGTTTTCAGTTTGACACTTTACACTGCAAACACTTCATTTCATGTTAATTACACTTCCTGAACATTCTATCCTGTCAGATGGTGACCTTCAACTACAGGAGGAACAGGGTGTGAAAAGGTCAGCGGGGACTTTATGATTGTTGCGAGCATCCCTGCTGACCCTCTGAATAACCACTTGATGCAGTATTCCGTCCCTTTGCACGATGGCCACAGACTTAACATGAGACAAAGATCTCAAGCGACTATAATTGTGGATCTTAGGAGGCTGGTAACTAATGTTATGGAAATCCATATGGCTTTGCAACCAAGGGAGGCCTTCTTCAGGGTATTTTTTAACGGGAACAGAATTTGGAGACATTAAATGAACCGAAACAATCAAAGACTGAAGCTTTGGGTTTCCATTAGGTCCTGGTGTCTCATGTTTCTCCTCAATCTATGGTCCTACTTCATGCTGAAAGAGCACTGTGAGTGATATGTTTTCTGACTTTGGTATCCAAAGGTAGAGAACACAAAAAATCCAAGGTTTTTCTTACCAATGTGACTTTTGACACACAGATTGTGAGTCATGACAATATTCTTCCTTCTAGTGTAGTATTCAATCTATATATGAGTTTGTACTAAGGACATTAGAGGGCTGTCATCCAGGGATAGGTTATCCTCTGCTTTATCTTGGCGCCCTGTTCCAAGTGGGTCTTTTACCCCGTTTGTATATTTAAATAGTGGTATTGTTATCTATCTGGTGACTTTACTCTTCCCTTACATTTTTCAAATGCTTTATATCACCATGAAATTTAAAGCTTAGACAAACTATCTGATGTACAACTTCCAGGTAATGGACATGCCAATGAACTCATCATTTTACTTTCTTTAACATGTAAGAATAATATTGATCAGAGAGTGATCAGAGACTGATGGGGCAGCACTCAAAATTTGAGTTGGGCGGTAGCGCAGATCAGGCAATAGTGAATCAACAGTCCATTTTACTCGCCGCCTGATTTTCCTTTACACAATGGTAGCCAAATAATTCCATTCAGTAGCGTAATTTTTTTTAAGGATCGCAGACGACCAAAAACAACAACTTGCATTTATATAGCAGCTTTAACATAGTAAAACATCCCAAGGCGCTTCACATGAGCGTTATCAGACAAATTTGAGATCGAGCTACATAGGAAGCTATTAGGACAGGTGACTAAAAGCTTTGTCAAGGAGGTAGGTTTTAAGGAACATCTTAAAGGAGGAGAGAGGGGTAGAGAGGCGGAGAGGCTTAGGGAGGGAGTTCCAGAGCCTAGGGCCCAGGCAGATGAAGGCACAGCCACCAATGGTAGAGTGATTAAAATCAGGTATGCTCAAGAGGCAGAGGTCTCGGAGGGTTGTAGGGCTGGAGGACATTACAGAGCTAGGGAGGGGCGAGGCCATGGAGGGATTTGAAAACAAGGATGAAAATTTTAAAATCGAGACTTTGCTGGACTGGGAGCCAACGTAGTTCAGCGAACACTGGGGCGATGGGCGAACAGGACTTGGTGCGAGCTAGGATACGAGCAGCAGAGTTTTGAATGAGTTCAAGTTTATGGAGGTTGGAAGATTGGAGGCTAGCTAGGAGACCATTAGAATAGTCAAGCCTAGAGGTATCAAAAGCATGGATAAGTGTTTCAGCAGCAGATGAGATAAGGTAGAGGTGGAGATGGGCGATGTTACAGAGGTGGACGTAGGCGGTCTTAGTGATGGAGCGGATATGTGGTCAGAAGCTCATCTCAGGGTCAAATAAGATGCCAAAGTTGAGAACAGTCTGGTTCAGCCTCAGAAAGTGACCAGAGAGAGGGATGGAGTTGGTTGCTAGGGAACAGAGTTTGTGGTGGGGACCGAAGACAATAGCATCGGTCTTCCCAATATTTAGTTGGAGGAAATTTCTGCTCATCTATGTCTGGATGCCAGACAAGCAGCATGACAAATCAGAGACAGTGGAGGAGTTGAGAGAGCTGGTGGTGAGTTGGGTGTCATCAACGTACATGTGGAACCTTTTGCTTTTTTTTACCAGGCCATTTGAGACAATGTTTAATTTTCTTCAATATGAAAAGTGTCAGTATCAAACATCTGTTCAGGCATAGCACGTGCCAGGTAAAGCTCGCTTTACGTTACCCTAGCAATAGGTTAGAAATTCTTCATTGTGTTACATTATCCTACAGGCAATGTCATGTAATCACTGACTGTACCTTTGGGATAAATGTATGCATGACAGAGTTTCTACCCAAATCTGCTTTGATCTTAACCTCAGAAGAACATGTATCAATGTGTGCTCATACTTGCTTGTTGTAAATATGTTACATTTTAATTTTGTTTCCTGAAACAATCTTATTGTAAAAAAAAACTTAATTTCATGCATAGCCCAAACTAAATTAATGAAAATATTCTTTTATTTCTCCGCCGATGATTTTTCCTTATCCAGCTCTTCGTACCGGCACCAGAAGGCATCACCATCTTGAAGGCGAGTGAAAATGTTGAGGAAGACAATGCGGCATCTGGCAAGGTGGAACAGACCACAGTGCTGCTGAAATGGAAGGATCCTCCACAGGACCATATATGGACAGGGGCAAACAAGTCAGAAGGTCTAGCACAAAAGACCAGAGCAACCATGGGTCAGGATGGTCTAAGGTGCTGCGATCAGATTGCAATATTTTCTGATGGCGTGGGTTCAAATATAATTTCTGACATACAGTTCTTTTCACTTTAAGAAAGAAAAATGCTTGCACTAACTAACTGTTTGCGTCCAGTGCTCTGTTTAAGATAATTGCACTAAAATGGAAATCTTAAATTATTGAGATATATGAACTTTAATTCTTTCAGATTTGTTATGAAATACTATATTTTGTGGAGTGCTAACTGTACACAATGTATATAAAAATATAATGTAAATTATCACTAATGTATTTTTTTTGTTAAATGCCATGTAAGGAAGTTTTGTTGAAGTTAAATATCAGATTTATATATAAAAAAAAGACCAGAGCAAACATTCGCAACAGTTGGGACCTGTTCCTTCAGAAACACCCTGAGCATGCTGGAGGAGGACATTCACCTGTGTTTTCAAACCTTTCAAAATGTCCATGACACTGCAGCCTTGCAACATCCGGAGACAGAGTGAAATGGTGACATTACATTCTATCATACAATTTGGCTGAGCACAATTGGCAAAGCAGATTGGCAATAAATGGATGCTGCCATTCATGAATCCTTTGAATCCTCCGAAGGCCACTGTATGATATTAGCATCTTGCAGGTGTTACGGGCCAACATTCAGTTCTTTTGTGGCTGATATACCACCAAATCCACAGTGTGTCCCTGTGGATCCTTTCAATGATGTGTTCCCCCAATGCTCGCAGGTAGTCATGCATAAGAGAATAGGAGATTGAATTAGCTGTTAAAGTTGGAAGGATAAAGATAAAAAAGGGAGATGGAAGAGACAGAAATGAAAATCACTAAGATTATGAAGTCTAAGCAATAGCGACAACAATGATTATAAAGACTGAGGAATAGGGATTATCAGGGTTATAAAGACAGTCAAAAAGTAACATTTATGGACAGGCAGGAGAGTAAGAAATTGGATACAGCCCAGGAGAATCCATGCATCTGATTTGCAACTGTGATGTAATCATTATAAATTTATTAAAGGATAATTTTTAAGAAATAATACTGTGTAACATTCTTCTAATCTGCACATTTTTATATTTATACCAATGACACCAGACATCCATTGTGGCTTTGTCCCTTGGACCTCATAATTTTTATTTATTTCTAATAATCTCTCATGATTTCATTGTATCTTACATTTCTAGAAAGTGTTTCAAAGAAAATGAAAGATACACCTCACAAAATGTATTCCAATGGTTCAGCAATACATTGCAGATGTATATAAAGTATTCTTGTTGGTTTATACACTAGTCGCCTTATCCATCGTACCCAGACCTGTCCAAACATGTGCCCATATAAGTGCCTGTAATTAGTTCTCACCATTCACTATTTTAAAAACCATTTCACATAATCTTTCTGGAGCAACAATGAGATTAACTTGCTTGTAATAGTCAAGATAGGTTAAGAAATATTAGACAAAATGTAACCTTCTGTGGCTACCTATGATATTAACTCATTAGTAGAACAAAGCTAACAGTGATCTCCCATTTATATGTAGGTCATCCTTTTCCTTTTCAAAGTGGGGCAGAGATTATTACTGTCCAATTGATGCTCAAATACCATGTTTAATAGATTGAATGGGCAGTCTACAATACACCTCAAGGTGATAGTCACCTCTGGCCTATCTGCAGTCCTACTGCCCACTGTCCATCCATCAAACAGCCACTTGACAACAGTCTCTTCAACCATATTTCAGACAGTGAACATTATCTATTGATTTATTGACAGCAGCATGCCTGGGCCAAGAGCTGCGACTCAGGGAGCCTATCTGCTCTCTGCCAGCTTTCAGTCAGGGATTTAGCTCTCTCTTGTTATCTCAGTCTTGTGAAAATGGCTGCAACATCCCTGTTCAAAACTGCAAAGCAGACTGGGATAGGAACTGTTCCACTGTTTCAAATGAAATATTTCATTTTTGGTGAATGAACATTTTTCCATCACTTTGGATCCCGTGTAAACTCTTCCTGATACAAGAAGAAAAAGAACATTGGTTTTGACAGGATTTTACAATGTCTGCAGGTTTTTAATATCACAGAGCAAAGCATTGTCATGAACAGCTAGGTACGCAAGTACTTATATTGCCCTGTTCATCCTGAAAATGACATCCTTAGATTAGGAATACAGATTATTTTCTTGTGATTTTGCACATCTGATCTTTCCTCCTCGCTAATGACCTCGTTACCAATTACACCATTAACGTCATTATTTTCACCAAGCAACCGCGATTCTTCTCATTGCACATTCCCAGTCTCATCCATATTGCCTCGGGAGATACTGAGCGGAGGCCTGGCACCTCCCATGGCGGTGGCAGGAAAAGTAACGGGCCGACTACCCTGGAGACCCCGGTGACTGCTTGTAGAATAATACTGGCTGCAACCCTGGCAGCAAGTGTCCAGGCCATCAACAACAACAACTTGCATTTATATAGTGCCTTTAATGTGGTAAAATGTCCCAAGGCGCTTCACAGGAGCGTTATCAGACAAAAACTGACACTGCGCCAAAGAACAGGTGACCAATTGGAGATGTTTATAGCCGAAGACTTCACAAAGGGAAAAAGGAGGTAAATTCAATAAATTACCAAAAATTGGTCGTTATTTACATGTGATTTTTTTTTTAATCGAAATCATTTAAATAAGACAGTGTCCATACCATGTGGTGCCCATACTGTGTTAGATATATTATAATTAATTTTCCAGTGAACTCCCTCACCCCATCACACGACATAAAGCTATGCATCAAAAGCTGGCAACCGTAATGAAAGCAATTTACAAACTCATGCGGCGAAATTCAGATCAGAGGTGGGAAAGACCAACAAACAAAACATGCAAAATAAAGATTAGGAAGTGTGTTATCAATTTTTCTTAGAATCATACAATCTTACAGCACAGACTATAACTATATTAAACCCTAAGAGCTTCATCGGTGTGTCATTATAGCTCGTACACTTTATAACCGCCTCCATCACACTCCCCCGATCTTTAATATACTGGCTTATTAGAAAAATGTGTTAACTGATGTTTGTGGCTTGCCGGACCTAATAAAAATCAGACTGGGCAGGAGCCAGACCGTAGAGAGATGCACACAGATACACAGTTCCCTCTGCTGCTCTATTATACACATCCACTATTTGGACATTAAATCATCTCAACTGCCTCGGTGCTTATTCTTGAAAGTAAATACATTTTTTAAAAACACATTTTTCCTCTCTTCTTGACTGAAAACAATAGATGAAAATCAATACCAACCTTCTTCTTGCCATCGTGTCACATTCATCAAGCAATCTTTCAGGCCTCACTAACAAAAATGCATTAACTAATATACAACCTGTGAGTATAGTGGCTAAGGTTCGAACTTCACACCCAGCACTGGCTGACACTGAAACTCCAACTGAGATCCATAACCCAATTCTCTGTTTTCCCAGACATGGGAGAAGAATTGAAGTGAACAGTCAGTAAGGAAAGAAAAGGGAATAAAATATAGAAATGTATGAATTCTCAATATATGCAGTGACTATGAATTATTAGTTCACACACTGAAAAAGCTAAGTTTATAATATGAGAGATGGGGTGTTGCCCTTTTTAAAAATGTATTCAGCCACGACTTGTAGCTGATAAGAATACAGACAACTTACCTCAGGCAGATTGTATTATTTCATTCCAACTCTTTTAATTCAACTGATCTCCAGCACAAATTTTTCAGAGACAAACGTGTAATTTTTTTTTTACTTTAATATTCTGACTTTCTCAGCTTCTTTTTCCAATAAGTGATCGTTAATGAACTTTCATTAAATTGTGCCTATATTGAACTTGCAATTATTCTCTTGTGAAGACTAATTGGTGTATTATCTATACCGAGGTCTGCACACTAAGAATGGTTTTCTGTGAAAATAAACTGGAGGCAAAGATTTCTGGGTGGAGAAGGAGGCTGAGTTTAAATCCATTTTGTGATATTATGAAATCTTTGTACTGCCTAACCTCCACAGTTCTCATAAAGAGGCCCTGTGTTGAAGTGGAGAGATAGCCTTCCCTGGGCCACCGGTGGAACCATATTCATCACTAGCCTCTGAGGAATCTGATGCACAGGCCATCTCTGCCTCATCAGATGAGACAAATACCCACCCTCGTAAGATTGGCATATATCAGACACAAACTCCGCCCTCATCAAACTTCCAGATGTCAGATACATACCCCACCCTCATCAAAGTGCCAGAATGCAGATTAGCAGAGATCAGGCAAGTGGAGAGTATTCCATTACACTCCTGACTTGTGCCTTATAGTTGTTGGAGAGGCTTTGGGTTGTCAGGAGGTGAGCCACTTGGTGCAGAATACCCAACCTCTGACCTGTATCTAGTGGTCATGGCATTTATGTGGCTGGTCCAGTCGAGCTTTTGGTCAATGATGATCCCCAGAATGTTGATGGTGGGGGACTTGGTAGTGCTAATGCCATTAAATGTCAAGGGGAGGTGGTTAGGCTCTCTCTTGTTGAAGAATGTCATTTCCTGGCACTTGTGTGGTGCAGATGTTAACTTCCCACTTATAAAACCAAGCCTGGATGTTGTCCAGGTCTTGCTGCATGCGGGTATGGACTGCTTCATTAGAGGATTCCCCAATGATTCATAAGCAATCCAGGGCAGCCATTGGTAGATCCATGGTTAGACCTACTTACTAGCTGCAAGGTTGAATTGGCGGCAGGAGGATTGCTGCCGTGAGCAGTGTGCATCAAAGGAATACTGAATTGAAGGAAAATAACAGGGCAAAAAACAAAAGCACTAATGCACAAAGTTCCATTAATTAAGTCAAAAACAGCAGTCAGTATACAAGTCTCAATAATATACCAACCTAGCTATAAGCAATATAGTTTGTCAATGAACACCTTGTAGGCCTCCCAATGCCCATTTTATAAAGGCGGTCAGTGAATCAAGAGTTGTGCTGGAAAAGTGAATGGGGAATAGGAATAATACCAAGTTATGTTTATTGACAGATTTGTAGTGTGTAAGGCCAGCGCACTTATTTAGTGTGACATCTGTATTTTCCATCTGAGTTGTAATTCAGCTCTCTTTTGCATTGAGTATGTACCCATTTCATGTGCTGGCTTTATTAAAGCCTGAGATTTAAAGCAAAAATATAATTTTTTAAAACATACAGCACATTTCCAACTGCTTTTGGTTGAGCATCCATTTGGAATGGAGCAGTAATGGCTCAGCTTTATGATTGGTGAAGATTTGGCCATCACAGCAGAGCAAGGCGATGGAGATGTTTGAAAATGAAAACTAGGATCTTGAAATCACTCTGCTGGGACACAGGAAGCCACTGAAGCTTGGTAAAGATGAAGCGATGCAGGAATGTTTGAGCGAGAGAATTTGGGCTGTAGAATTTTGGATTAGTTGAAGTTTGTAAAGGGTGAGGCCAATATGGAGAACATTAGAAAGGGGTACAGTAGCATAGTGGTTATGTTACTGGACTAGTAATCCAGAGGCCTGCACCAATAATCGGGAGACAATAGTTCAAATGGAGCTGGGGAATTTAAATTTAATTAAATAAATCAGGAATTAAATAAATCTGGAATAAAAAGCTAGTATCATAAAACTACTAGATTGTCGTAAAACCCCATCTGGTTCACTAATGTCCTTTAGGGAAGGAAATCTGCCGTCCTTACCTGGCCTGGCCTATATGTGACTCCACAGACCCACAGCAATGTGGTTGGCTCTTAATTTCCCTGTGCCACTCAGTTGTATTCAAGAAGGTGGCACACCACCAACTTCTGATGGGCAATAAATGCTGGCCTTGCAAGCGACGCCCACACCCCGTGAATGAATAATTTTAAAAAAAGATCAGTCCTTGAAGTGATGTTGGTGTATCCACTCCCTCCACCACTGGCGTACCATGGTTGCAGTGTGTAATATCTACAGGATGCACCCTCACTGGAATGAGTAGTGGAGTTGGCTGTTATCAGCATACGTGTGGAAGCTAACCCTGTGCTTATGAATGATGTTGCTGAGGGGTTGTATGTGGATGATGACTAGGAGGGGATCCTGGGGCATACCAGAGGTGATCGTGTGGCCATGGGGGGAGAAACTGAGACAATGCAGTACTTTTTTTCTCTGTAGATATCTGTTTCCAATGATTTCAATCAGATGTTAAGCACACCTGATTTTAAATGAAAGCAGACACAGGACGCAGGGTTTAAAATTACAATGGCTTATCATTTCAATTTATTGAATAATAAAACTTTAATGTTTTGTGAACACCTTAAAATCTATTACTTTAACCTTAATTGTTAAAAGTATTTTGACCTTTGCTGCTGGGTTGCAAATGTATAGGCTCGGCAAGGAACCTACAAAATGACATTTGGCTACTTCCTTTCCGAGATTAAAAGACTTGCTAAATTACCTGGGCGTGTACACCTCACCTGTTCCTTCCTATTTTTTTATTTTCTGATAGAAAACTGAAGAAATTAATATCATCAGGGTGTTAGGTACCTGCCTAAAATCTAAACACTAACCCTCATCCCAAGAAAAGCATTCCCTCCGGGAAATAAAATATCTAATAAAGTTCAAAACAATAACCTGTGTCACCAAGATACTGTTCCCACTGGGAAACCAGCTCCCGAGCTACAGTTCCAAACAATAACCTGTGCCATCAAGGAAAGGTTTATTTCAAGGAAGTAACTACATTTTCCAAGAAATGTTTCAGAAGTATTTAATTGATGTCTTTGATATTTTTCTTTTTAAAACTTAGTTGAGTTAATGGCAATATTTAATTTATTGCTATGTATTATATATATATATGTATATACAGGTAGACTACCCTTTATCCGGACTTCCGAAAACCGAAACTCTCTAAAAACCGAAGGTTTTTTCGGTCAGTGTAAGTCGTGCGCACGACATGACCAGAGTGGCGCACGACTTACAGGCCTAGCCGGATAAGGGATAGTGTAGCATTTTTCCGCACTTCTGAAAACCGAAATCGCTCAGCGTAAGTGTACCAGCCTTTATCCGCACATCCGAAACCAGAAAACCTCTGAAAGCCGAAAGTGGAGCAAAGCATGACTTCTGAAAACCGAAATGCACACGACCACGACCCCCGCCGACCCCCACCCCCGACCCCCCGGCCGAACCTGACCACCACCGACCCCCGACCCCCACCGACCCTGACCTCCGACCCCCCCGCCGTACCCCACCCCCGCCGAACCCCACCCCATTTCGGATAAGAGATAGTGTACCAGCCTTTATCCGCACATCCGAAACCAGAAAACCTCTGAAAGCCGAAAGTGGCGCAAAGCATGACCCGACGCTGCCGATGCTTGACCCACGCAGGTGTTATGCTGCTCTGTGTGATATTTGCTGCTCTCTTAGATATTTGCTGCTATTTGCTGCTCTCTTAGATATTTGCTGCTCTCTTAGATATTTGCTGCTCTCTTAGATATTTGCAGCTCTCTTAGATATTTGCTGCTCTCTTAGATATTTGCTGCTCTCTTAGATATTTGCTGGCTTTTAACAATTTGTGAAAATGCTAAAAAGAGCTGCAGATACCCCAATGGGTAACAGTGAGAAGCAGAGAAGGAAGCATCACTCATTATCGATATCGCAGAAAGTGGAGTTATTGCAGAAGCTTGATCGTGGTGTGTCTGTGCGACATCTTACTGAAGAATATGGTGTGGGAAGTACCACCGTATATGACTTAAAGAAACAGAAAGACAAGTTGTTGAAATTTTACACTGACAGTGATGACCATAAACTAATGAAAATTAGGAAAACATTGCATAGGGCAAAAAATGAAGATCTTGACCGTGTGCTGATTGAGTGGATTCGACAACGCAGAGGTGAACGTGTGCCACTGATTGGTTTGATGGTCATGAAGCAAGCTAGAATATACCATGAAGAACTGAACATTGAAGTTGAGTGTGAATATTCAGAAGGTTGGCTGCATAAATTTAAGAAGCGTCATGGTATAAAATATCAAAATCTGTGGTGAAAAAGCTTCTGCTGATCATGAAGCAGCTGAAAATTACATAGATGAGTTTGCAAAAATAATATCGGATGAAAACCTCGGTCCTGAACAAATTTACAATGCTGATGAAACAGCTCTGTTCTGGCGCTACGTTCCTAGAAAAACATTAGCAACGGCTGATGAGAGTGCACCAGCAGGTTTTAAGGATGCTAAGGACAGGTTGACTGTTCTTGGGTGTGCCAATGCTGCAGGCACACACAAGTTAAAGTTGGTAGTGATTGGAAAAAGCCAACATCCGAGATGTTTGAAAGGTGTATGCAATTTACCTGTGCATTATTATGTGAGCAGGAAAGCATGGGTAACCAGAGGAATATTTTCTCACTGGTTCAATAACCACTTCGTACCAGCGACACGAGCTCATTGCAGGCAAGTTGGACTGGAAGAAAACTGCAAAATTTTATTGTTCCTGGACAACTGCTCCGCACATCCCCCTCCTGAACTTCTTGTGAAAAGTTATGTTTTCGGCATTAACTTTCCCCCTAATGTGACATCTTTAATACAGCCTTGTGACCAAGGAATTTTACGCTCCATGAAGAGCAAGTATAAAGACGTTTTTTTGAACTCTATGCTTGATGCAATCAACAGAGGCGAAGGAATCCAAAGCTTCCTGAAAGAATTCAATGTTAAGGATGCCATTTATGCAGTTGCTAATGCTTGGAACGATGTTGACAAACCAACATTAACAAATGCTTGGCACAGACTTTGGCCTTCAACGATGTTTCATGAAGATGGACCTGCAGATGGCGAGTTTGAAGGATTTCCTGTCAGTCAGGAGAAGATGATGATCTCAAACCTCCTCACTTACGCCAAAGGTTTATCATCCGAAAGTGTAAATACGTTAGAGGAAGCTGACATCGAAGAAGTGCTGAACATTGACAATGATGCACCTGTTGTGAATTCATTGAGTGATGGGGAAATTGCTGAAATGGTGTTAAATAAAGACAAGCATGAGGACAGTAGTGATGATGATGATGACATTGTGAACACAGGTGAAAAAATCCCCATAGGCGATATGGTGACAATGTGTGATCAGTTAATTGCTGGCCTTGAAAAACGTGCATTTACCAGTGAGCAAGAGATTATGCAAGTTTACTCAATTAAAGAGAGACTGCTTAGACAGAAACCAATGTTAATGAGACAGATGACACTGGAAGAAGTCTTTAAAAAGGCCGTCTGTCGTAGTCATGCTTCATCACTTGAGAATCCTGTTCCTGGCCCATCTTCAGATGTCCAACTCCAACCTGATGACAATGATGCCAACACTGATGTACCCTCTTCTCCAAGATCCTCAAGCCAGATGTAATGCTGCTTCATCACTTGAGAATCCTGTTCCTGGCCCATCTTCAGATGTCCAACTCCAACCTGATGACAATGATGACAACACTGATGTACCATCTTCTCCAAGATCCTCAAGCCAGATGTAATGTACCTTTATTGCATGTTTATGTACAGGTATTTAGCTTAGTTTGTACCTGTACATGTTTGAAGTTTTACTGAATGTTTTCCTTACAAATAAACTGTACTACAGTATTTATCCCTGTAACTACAGTATTTATAGTCGTTATTTTCGGATAAGGGATAGTGTATCCTTTATCCGCACTCCCGAAAACCGAATTACCTCTGAAAACCGAAGTGTTTTCGCGCACCTTCCGAAATCCGAAATTTTCCTAAAACCGAAACACGGCTGGTCCCGAGGTTTTTGGATAAAGGATAGTCTACCTGTATATGGAATAATATCAGTGTAAGCATTAAAAATGAACATTGAAACAAATTCATAATCTACATGATTAAAATTATGCTTTTAAGGTTTAATTCATTAATTGGACCATTTTGTGTTTGTGTTTTTCTTAATAAAAATTAAGTAGGTAAATAGAAAGGGATGAAGAGCTCTTGGGATCAATATTCCATGGGTCCCCCCACTATAAATCTAGAGAGAAGTTAGCAGAACTCCCAAGAAAATAGTGGAGACCCAGTTGTGCCAGCTCTCTTCCATTTCCAGGAGTTTCCTGGTTGCCTTTTAAGGAGCAGAACATCTGTTCACCCTTTACAAGGGAAATGATGTGGAGCCAGCGTTGGGAAATCCCGAAGCTGGGACTTCCAGCTCCTGGGCCTGGCATTTATGTGGTGACTGGTACACTGAGTGAGTGGAGGCGTACCAGCCAGCATAAGAGCTTACGTGGGCCCGACCAATGGGCCACAGCCCAGTCTGGATCTCTGCAGAATTTAAAATTGAAAAAATTTGGCAGATCAGCCCCACTGCTCATGGGGCCAATAGGTCAATCGCTGGTTATGGGGATGGTTTGGACAAAGCCCTCCTCCCCCACAGACACTGGAGTGTCTGGCAGGCATTGGACAGATGAGTATTGGAGATGCAGCCAAAGTGGTGCTTGCTCCTGCCTGACCCACGTAAATGAAGTATCCTCCTGCTGACCCCACACCTCTGACAGGCATCACCAGACATGATCCTGAGGAATTTTGGGACATCTTTATGTTCACATATGTCATAATTTTTCATATCGTGCCATTGCAAGGGAATTATAGACCAGTCAGTTTAACGCCGGTGGTAGGAAAAATAATGGAATCCCTACTAAAGGAGAAAATAGAAGAACATCTAGAAACCAAAAATATAATAATGAATAGTCAACATGGATTTCAAAAGGAAAAGTCTTACTTGACCAACCTTAGTGAATTTTTGAGGAGTTAACAGAGAGAGTAGACAATGGTAATGCAGTAGATGTGATTTATCTGGATTTTCAAAAGGCCTTCGTTAAGGTACCCCATAATAGACTGATGAACAGGGTCAGAGAATGCAGAGTCAGGGGACAAGTAGCAGAATGGATTGCTGACTAGCTTCAGGAAAGAAAGCAGAGAGTGGGAGTAAAGGGCAGTTATTCACAGTGGCAGAAGGTGGGTAGTGGTGTTCCACAAGGATCAGTGCTGGGACCACTGCTGTTCACAATTTACATTAATGATTTCGACTTAGGAATCAAAAACACAATTTCTAAATTTGTA